>NC_088793.1:105463478-106713478 GCF_011386835.1 Chrysemys picta bellii | reverse complement strand
ATTCTGAGAGTGAGGCTGTGTTTGGTACATACTAGGTTTCTGTTAGATTGTGTTTTGTGTGTGTGTGTGTTACTTGCTGTTTCTTCGCTTTATAGATGTTGTTTGTTCCCCCACCCCTTTTCCTTAGTGTGGGATGAGGGGTCCACTTCAGATGAGTTTAGCGATTTGACCCACAAGCATGGGGTTCGGCATGTGCCTGCCATCTGCTGCACTGTGGAGGATGTGTTGCTGTGTGTGGGTTTCTTGGCCTAGGAGCAGCTTGTGAATTGTTTGATACAGGAGGGACTCGGGGTCAAGGAATCTTTTGTTCAAGTTTTTCCCTTGTTTCCACCTGTTACTAAAGCAGGATTTTTTTCAATGGGTCCCCCCTTCCTTCACAACAAGATGCTAGTGTGTGAACACTCCCATTATGGGAACGTAGTTTCTGGTGTTATGAGGATTCTGTTAGGCTGTGAGAACCCAGATGTGAGGCATGTCATGTTGTTCCCGCACCAGATTTATATGGTTCTAAATAACCCTGAACAGCCCTTGAACCTCTTTCAAGCACCATATAGATGGAGCAGTTTATATAGTATTTGCTACCTCTGAAAACATGAAATGTTTCCTGTGTGGTGACCCGGGTCATTTGAGGGGTTCCTGGTCATGCACTGCTGGCTCAGGGGTCCCTGGGAAGATAGTGTGGAGGGGGCTGGGACATCAAGGGACCAGCAGGAGACAGAGCCTGCATCTGCACTGCCAGATTCCATCTCCCACACTCTGTGGTCTACCATTGTCCAAGGAGCAGCCCAGCTCCAGAGGAATGCTTTGTTGTGACCCCATCACTTGTGCCTGCACAGAAGTAAGTCCTGGAGGTTGAGGAGCACCTCCCTGCAGAGGAAGCAGAGATAGGTTCCAGATAGGGGGGTGAAGGACAGACCTACAATATGGATTTATGCAGGACAATTTCTAAAAAGGCTAAGACATTGGAGGCATCTGAACTACTGGCAGTGGCTGAGTATGGAGCTGTGTGCCCTAAGGAGGAGGATAGCATTGCATTGGGTAATAGCTCTATGTCTGAGGCTCCCAGTGGGTCCTGTCTTTTCCTGGTAAGGCAACTCCTCCAGCTGCCAATCCTGCATGCTGCAGTGAAGACACTGGGTCCTAGCATGGAGCTGCACTGCCTCTCACTCTTGGAAAAATAGATACGCTAGCTACTCCCACCTTTGTGAGTAGTCCCTCCTTTATGAATAATGAGAATGTTACAGTGGCAGCTCAATGGTTCTTCTGAGCTGATGGAGTCTGAGGTAGATTAAGAGGATTATGATGATCTCTCTGAGTCATCACTGGTTCCTAATGTCCCAGACAGTCAGCTAGATAGGAAGGGTGGATACAGTGTGCCAGAGATAGAGACTTTTTGGATAGCACTAAAGGGAAGCGGGGAGTTGAGATTTTCACTGAGCTGCCCTTGTCTTGAGAGAGACCTCAGTTGATTGTAGGAAACATTTCCATCTCAAAAAGTTGTTGAGGAAGGTGAGGAAGCGTACAGGGATTATTCAAGATAAAGAGGCCTCCCCATGGCTCATTTTCTTCAAAGTACTTCCACTTTCCATTGTCTCTCTCTGCTGCTTTGCTCTCTCCTTCTAGTCTCTATGGCTCTCTAAATATTAATGGATGCAGGATGTTCATAAAAGGGCACAACTCTGAATTTCTCAGACAAAAATGGACTGATGTCCTTTTGCAAGAGATGCACTCAGACCCTGATAATCAGGAGAACTGGTTGAATTAATGGGAAGGGGAAGCTTTTTTGAGCCCTGGCTGGGGTTGCTGTTCGCTTTTCCCCAGGGTACCAGGACA
Organism: Chrysemys picta bellii; assembly: GCF_011386835.1. Classification (NCBI taxonomy): domain Eukaryota; kingdom Metazoa; phylum Chordata; order Testudines; family Emydidae; genus Chrysemys; species Chrysemys picta. Next base: position 106,711,645 of record NC_088793.1, on the reverse strand, counting down.
CAAATCCTCTCTGGGAAGAAGATTTGCAGGGCCAGCTCCTCCAGGTGAAGGCATGTATTGGCACTATTGTTTTTAATATTTGTATTGTGAATGTCCCTACCCTGGGGCAAGATCGTGACTCCTTCTGCAGACACTTGCCCAGGCCATGCTTGGCTGTGAGCCTGATACTATTATTGTCCTGGGAGGGGATTTCAATTGCACTGCAGATTATGTTTTAGACAGGAACCACAAAGAGCCACACACTCAGTCAGGCAGGGAACTGTGTTGTTGCCTGCAGACCTTTGAGCTAGTAGATGTCTGAAGGGTCTCTGACCCCACTGTTAGGCCATGCTCTTGGCTGAAGGGTCTCTCAACCAAGTCTCAGGAGCTAGATTGGATTGCTTTTATTCCATGCAGGCCAGTGTGAATATGTTTTTTCAGTCTTCCATGTCTCCCACTCACTTGTCTGATCATCATTATGTCTCTGTCAATGTGTCCCTCCCTCTTCCTGTCTGTGCTTCCCACTGGCGCTTTCATACCAAATTATTACAGGACTTGAATTTCACCCAGATGGTTGCTGTGTTTTGGGAGCGTTGGTGACAGCACAAGGCCCTATATGAATCTCTGAGACAGTGGTGGGATGTGGGAAAGATACAGATCCAACTGTTCTGTTCTGCCAACAGCATACCCAGGCTGACATGCTGTCCTTGCATCAGGCCATGAGTGCTCTGGAACGAGACATTCATGGCAACCTTCATGTGGGAAGTGCAAACACAGTGCAAATTTACCAAACCTTAACTGAGAAGTACCGATTCCTGAGGTGTTTGTTGGAAGAGAAGGTGCAAGGAGCCCTGGTTCAGGCCTATTTTATTCAGCTACAAGGTTCTTTCTTGGGTTGGAAAAAAAGTCTGTGGACCATGGGCAGATTTTTGCCTGCTGCTGCCAGATGGTCATCTGATGGCTGACCCTGCTGAGATCTGGAAAGCAGTGGTTTCTTTTAACAATACTCTGCACTTACCTGAAGCCTGTGATGGGCTGGCAATGGAGGAGCTGCACTGGGGTTAGGAAAAGGGGCTCTCTTGCAGTCCAGCCGCTCTCCACAGGCAAGGTCCCAAGTATTGATGGGCTGCCATCTGAATTTTACAAGCATTTCTGGCATCTTATTGGTCCTGACTTTTTTTCTAGTGGTACTGGAGTGTATCCAGAATAAATAGCTGCCCCTTAGTTGCTGCAGGGTGGTGATGACCCTGCTGCACGAAAAAAGGGAACTTTGGGACTTACAGAACTGGAGACCTATTTCCCTTCTCTGCTCTGATTATAAGATTTTATCCAGGGCCTGAGCCAACTGGCTGAAGGACTGTCTGGATTCTTTGATGCACCCTGTTCAAACATATTGTATCCCTAACAGCTGTATTTTTGATAATTTGTTAATTTGTGATGTTTTTACTGTTAGCAAACTTTGTACTCTGGATATGCAGCTTGTTTCAATGGGCCAGGAGAAGGCCTTTGAAAGAGTTAACCATAGTTATCTTTTAAAGACATTAGAAGCTTTGGGATTGGGCCTGTGTTCTCTTCACATATTTCTTTATTGTATCATAATGTTTTTAGTGTTCTAAAGATTAATGGGGGTCTTAGACACTGCTTCCCAGTCCTCAGTGTCATTCGGCAGGAGTGTCATCTGTCTGGAATGCTGCACGATCTTAGTTTGGAGCCATTCCTGAACCACCTGAGAAGCCGTCTGACTGCCCTTTCTGTGCCAGGAGTGCCGAATGCTTTCCTGTTTCATCTGTCAGCTTATGCAGATGATATCTCAGTCTTTATCACATTTGACAGTTACGTGCAGGCATTTTGTGCTTGTTTACAAGTGTATGAACAGGCATCTTCTGCTTGCATTAACTGAGCTAAGATCAATTTGATCTTACTGGACCCTTGGCAGTGTAGCCATCCCCCTTTATTGCCCAAACAATTGCAATGGGGCACCTCTTGGATTAAGGTGTTGGGGGTCTTTTTTGGATCTGAACAATATATGCTAATAAAACTGGGAGTGACCTGAGGAGAAGATGCAAGGCCACCTGCAGAAATGGGGCTGGCTCCTTCCTGGATTCTCTTTTGGGGGACGGATTTTGATTGCCAACAACCTTGTAGTCTCAATGTTGTGGCTCCAGCTAGTGTAGCTGGACCACACACACACACACACAGTCCTTTTAGAGTGGATTCAGAGGCATGGTAACCATTTTGGGGCTGGGGGAGGAGAGGGGAAATAGTTACCACTAGTTGTGCCCTGTTTTGCTGTTCCTTCCATTAGATAAAGGGGGTCAGAGGCTCATTGATTTAGTCAGCAGGGTGGAAGCCTTTTGCCTCCAGTCTGTTCAGTGGTTGCTGTACTCCTGTACTCTGACTCTCTACTGGCCTGGAAATCCTTTGCCTTCTCTCTCCTCCGTTGTGCTGAGGGGATGGGCTTTGACTCTCATCTATTTTTGTTGGCACCTGGTTGATTACAGAATCTAGATTTGCCTCCATTCTATAATGGCCTTTTTGATGACTGGCGACTTCTCCAAAGACTTCTCCAGAAGAGCCGCTGTTTTTTAACCCTCTTTTTCCCAATAAAGCTCTCTCTTTCAGGAGTCTGTTTTCTGCCTTTATTCAGGCTGGGTTGACCAAGCTGTACCACCTGATTGTTCCTAGCTGGTCAAGCTGGAAGTCAGCGACAGCTCTTGCTGTTTAGAATCCAACCTGTGTGGTTTTTTGGATAAGATCCTCTCTGAATTCCAGGCGGTGCTCCCTCAGTGGACTGCTCAGGCTTTCCAGAAAGTTTTTGCAGGGATAGTTCTTCCAGGAGGGAATCCTGTGTTCCCCTCAATAGCTGTCTTCCCTTCTTTTGATGAGATCTTTGTGCAACCAGGCAGATTGTTGTCCTGGAAGGATTTGGTGAATATGTTTCTTTTGTAATCAGGACCAAGAAACAGCTCTATGGTATGTGCCAAGGTGCAGCATTATGCCACCTTCTCTAATCTCCATGATACAGCCTGGAGGGTGCCTCTGTACTTGGGTGAATCTATAGCCCAGGCTTGGGGGACTTTGTACAAAGCTCCTCTTCCTAAGCGCTCTGGGGACTTGCAGCAGCGAGTCCTACATAGTATCATGTCAACCAATTATTTTGTGTGCCATATTGCCCTTGAGATGTCTGCGCAGTCCCCTTTCTGTTTGGCTTCAGACATAGTGTTTCATTTTTTTCTTACATTGCGCCCAACTGATTCCTCTCTTTGTTTTTTTTTTGCAGCAGTTTTTCCAAGGTTTGGGACTGGTAGTTCTCCAAGTGAGATATGGTACTCACATTTGGCTGGTTTCCTGTTTGGCTAACTTTTTGCTGGGTCAGGCAAAACTAGCCATTTTGAAATCTAACCAGAACAGAATGGCCAGGGTAGAGCGGTGTGATGTGCTAGGGCTGTTCAGAGCACTGATTGTGGCCCGGCTGTGGACTGATTACATCTTGTATAAATTGACTTGTACCTGGATGCTTCTTAGTTGATTTGATGTGTTAATATTTTGAATGAACTTGGTGATGATGATGTTTTAATGATCTATGTACAATGTTTGCTTAAGATGTGTTTTGCTTTATTTTATTCATATCTTTTGTGTATATATATTGTAATATTATAACATTTTAAATAGTTTAAATGTAATTTTATGAAAATAAAGGCTTTTTCATGTAATTTCTCTCTCTCTCTCTCTCTCTCTCTCCTCTTCTCCTACCCACTGTCAGAAAAAAATGGCAAAAAGAAAATCTAGTTTCTTTGTAGTTAAGGATGAAGTTAACCTAATGATATAATGCTAGTTTTGGACACACACTAACTTTACCAAACTCAATGCAAAGCTAAACCTATCCACCTGAAATTTTATAGGGGTGATGTTATGTCTATTCCATCAGGATAGATTTTTTTTTCCCTGAAAGTTTGAGGCAAATCAGACAAAGCATTTGGAAGGTATGACAGTTTTTTTGTGATGTGATCTCAGTTCTCAAATACTTTCTTAACTTTCTTTGACTCATCATAACCCCAAAATAACATAGGTTTAATTTGTTCGTCTTGATGACAAAGTCTGGTGCCTTTGTCTAGTTCCCAGGAGATTTGTTGTAGGTCTCATTAAGTTGTAGGTCTCATAGTTTACTCTGGGTTCTTGACTCCTCATAGCCTCAGTATGGGCAAAGCACAATCAGTCCAGAGGAAATATACTGTTTTGGAGGAAAATGACAGCATGCTCTGCCAGACCAGCATTCTGTTTCTAATACTGTGGAGGTGCTACATACATTGCTTACTGCCACATCCAGGGTATGCCCAAAGTCTAAATGTTGTTTTTAGGAACCCCTCGTTTTACACTCCTAATTTTCCCAAATACTTGGTCATTAGGCTGATATTTTCAGTTTTTCAGTTATTGGACTCTGCCTGAGCTGATGTTTTTGTTTTGTGAGGAAATTTTGTGGAAAAGGCCTTCAGCAGTTTTATGAGTTATGGGACATGAGAAAAATACTTTTTTCATTATAAAAATTTCTAACACAGCTACAGCAAAAAATGAGATTTTTTGAGATGTGAAACTTAGCATGGACATAGTTGTCATTGAGGACAATTGCCTATGCGTGGTGTGGGATAAGAAAATATTAAATGATAAGCAACTGAAAAATCATTCTTGTGCATAGTCAGTGGATAATTGCCATGAGGGGTTAAGGACGACAATGGCTGCTCTTGTTATGCCCTATGTCACTGACTAAAATAACCCTGTTTAAAAACATGTGATGGATCTGTAAAGCAGGGACTACAACTCCCATGAGCCCCCCACCCCTGCACTTCACTTTCCCCCGTGCAAGTAAGGGAACAGGTCATGAATGAAGAAGTGGCTGGGCTCTGCTTGGAAGTAGGACTTGCATGGTATCAGGAAGCTGTAGAGGCTCGGGAAAAAAGATGCAGAGCCGCACGTGGAACAGGCTGTGAGGGCTGGATATTACAGCTGGGTGCAGGTCTATATGGAGTTTGTGAGATCAGCTGTGGAGGTAGCTGATGCAGAGGGGTCCAATGAGAAACACTAACTGAGTCTGGCCTGGACCCCTGCAAGCACCTATTTTATGGAATAGAGACTGGACTGGAGAGGGCACCCCAGGCCCTAGGCCTGAACAGCCCTGACTATCAATTGGACTGCCCAGGGACCCAAACAGGAACTGCTATTGCTCACTCTGAACTGTCATTTTTTAAGCCTCTGTACCTAGGGCATCTGCAACCTTTCCGTTTCCTGCGAGCCCTAGTAAAATACCTTTTCCCTTAGTCATGTGTCTGAGTGGCTACAAGATCTAGCTGCTAACGCACCTACAGTGCTTATTTCTGAGTTGCAGTACCCCTAGTATGCTACGAGCACCCTAGCGGTTAGGTATATTGGTCAGTCACAATAAATTACAAACAGTTATGCAACAAGACTGTGGGCTACTATATGTTTTTTTTATTGCCAATGTGGATGGGAAATATGATTCTATAACTATGTTAGCAAAGAGTGTTTTTTAGCCTGGAGGCAGTGTGTCCTAGTGGATAAATACTGCACTGACACTCAGGAGAAAGAGTTGTTTCCATATCTGCTGAGTGACCTTGGGCAAGACACTTCACTTCTCTGTGCCACAGTTTCCCTACCTGTAAAATGGATCCTTTGTAAAGCACTTTGAGATCTACTGATGAAAAGCACTATATAACAACTAGGTATTATTATTATTAGCCTAGACTGACACAGGGTTAATGACTAGTCTATGCTGGGCCTTTTTTGCTGAAAAATGTCCTGATGTTAACACTGACATGGTGGGTGTATTAGTGCAGACAAGCAGCAAAGTATTAAGGCCACTCTTTCACAAATGGCCACTGATTTTGAATGCCTCTATTTTGGGAAGCCCGATTTAGATGCCTGAGACAGGATTTCAGAAGTGCTGAGTACTCATAACTCGAACTGAAATCAATGGGAGGTGTGGCTGCTCAGCACTTCTGAAAAATCGGGCCCAAGGTATCTCCAGTTGGGCTTCCAAAAACCAGTGATCTTTTGTCATGTAATATATATATAAATGTAAACCAAGTGATTTATGTGAGAATTTTGGGAGCACAAGGAATGTAGAACTGGGCCTAGTCTGCTTTCATAGAAATAACTTCAGAGAGTAAATATACATATTTTTCAATAAATATTAGGTTTTATAAAACCTTCAAAAAGAAAACTAAATCTGGGCCTTCAACAACTGTAATTGACAATGTCCCTTGATGCAGGGCTTTATTTTATCAGGGGGCATGGCACAATTTTACTCAGGGATGAGGGTAGCAGGGGTGTTGCCTTTCTAGAGAAATCTGACTGGACTGAACTTTTGAGGTCTATGGAATCTTTCTTGTTTGTAATGCTTTACAAGCTCTGACAGGACAGTATTGCTTCCAGAAGTACAACTCCTTAATGAGTTTCCCAGAATCCTTAAAATATTATATGTAGGCAACAGCATTCTAAGGGTCACCTGTATCCTGCTAGGATGACCTGGAAAATATATTATTTGCTCACTCGCTCTCTCTTTTTCCTGGAGATATGTTCAAGACCAAAACCAAAACTGTTCTGACATTAAGGGCACTCTGCTCTAAGAAGGCCACATTTTGGGAAGCAGGAATAGTGGATTTTTTAAATCTTTAAAGAGTTCTCACTTAATAAAACCAAACACCTTAAAATTTGTTGTCTCTTATGTTTATCATAAAGCATATCACGGCATCCATTTAGTGTTTTTCTTACACCATTTGTACATAGCATTTCAGGGAGGGCACAGAAAGGGGGTCAGAGTTTGAAAGTCTAGAAAGTCTCATAAAACCTGATCCTGCAACCTTTTCTCAAGCAAATAATACAAGTTAGTAGCACTAATTTACATAGTGTTTCCATTACAGCAATAAATCTACTCATGTGAGTAAAGATCCTGTGATAAAAGCTTTAAACTGTAGTTCCCAGATGCTAGCTATGCAAAATCAAGTGGCTGCAGACTGCGCAAATGTATTTATTTGTTCTGTTTGTTGAACTACAAAGTACCTATCATGGTTGCCACTATGTGCTTTCCAATAATATTAAACCAAACCAAATGAGTGCTCAAATGTTGACTTAGTAATCCAGCTCCCTCCCCTCAAGGAAAACTTGCCTGCCATAAAATTCCAATCAGTCACACACACACAATTATGAAAATATGAGCCTAAAAACTTCATTCAAAAGCCTGATTAAACTAAAAATAGATCGACGAGTAATTTCGCCATCATTTCTATTTTAAGTCCTGTTTTTGACATACATTGAAACGATAGTGAGTGCTTTGAAATTTTTTGTTGAGTGCAGGATTTTATGGCGGGTTTTAAGATTTTAATAGCTTGAAATATTCCATATTAATGTTTTAAATACTAATAAAAGTGATGAAAACGCATGAAAAATCATCATTGTTTGCATAGGATTTCATTTAAAATATGATCTCTCTCTAGCTCAGTTATGATTTGCAGTGGTGTTCCCTTACAAAATGGTAAAAGGCTAAAAAGAGCTTAATAGAAAACACATGCTTTTTTCTATTCCACCACCATACTTGGATGTATCCCCTTGTGGCAAAGTAAACCAGGCTAACCCACTGCTAGACAGCCATATTGTGAACTGGATCTGTATAAAAACATTCCCCAGAAATTTCTAATGGATCTTTCTGAGAATATGCCTCAGAGGATGTCTTTTTTTTTTTAAATAATTCTTGCCATTAATGTTAAAAGGGGATGTGTCGGGGAAGGCCATCTATATTGTTCCAAGCTAATGAAGGGCTTAGCAACTGTAAGCAAAAGAATGTTTATGTTGAACTTGTATATCTCTTGCCATCTAAGGATAGATAATAACTATTTCCCCCATTTCACAGATGGGGAAATGGAGGCATTAGATCAAAGTCATACAGTAGATCAGTGGCAGAGCTGAGACTAAAACCCAGGGCTTCCCAGTTGCCAATCCACGCTCCCTCTCTGAAGCATGGTTCCATTCAGAAGCCTTTATTTAGACTCACTATCTGACCAGCCTTGGAACCTAGTAGGCATGTACAATAGCTGCACTAATTTATGTATTGGGGGTGGGGAAACTGAGCAGGGACCTTTGTAAAAGGAGAAGGGAGTGCTCTCCAGCAATGCCCCTCTCCTCCCCACCTACTCTGTTCAAAGATCAATGGATAATGACAGGCTCTACAGGGAGCTGCATCTGAATTTCCTCACTAGAGATAGACTCAGAGCAATGGAGGGCCTTGAGCATAATGCAAATAAAAAGATGCATGTTCCAAGAGAGGGACTTGGAGCATGCATCTCCCCTTGCCCTGGAAGATGAAAAATAGTCAAGGTAGACAATAATAGTTTTGGTCTGAGGGCAGAAAGTTTTCTGGGTTAAGATGGTTTTCAGGAGAAGAATCAAGGTAGCAAGAGTGAAAATTAAATCTGCACTATGGTTTAGAACACACCACAAGGATCAGCTACACTGGAATTACACAGTGTAATTTTTTTTTTCCCACACAGGTGATATGATATGTGTAACCTTTATGTCAGGAAGGTGCTCATTTTTTCTGAGTTTCTATCTCGGACCATAAGAGGTTAAAATGGGCAGAAGCAGTTCTCCTCAGTCCATATTATGCTTCATTTCTAGTAACAGTAAAATGAAGGAATTACTTCTAAGGCCAGAAATATCATTATTTTTGCACTCATCCTGACCCCAGCATCTAAAAATACAAACTACTGGAATTTTACAGCAGGTGACATTTTAAAAAAGGGCCCAGGGAAGTCTCATAGTTAAGGCTAAATGTACTTAGGTGGTGGGCATACAGAAATAGAGAGGTATCTCTGCTACTGACCTAGGTTTAGCAAGATTGGTGACATAATTCATTTCAATGACTTCTTGTCTGTGGAGTTTACCTCTGGGTATAGACAGAAGCATTCCTCTTTTCACATAATGGATCACAGAGTCAAGCTGGCTATCTCCCATCTAAGAGAGGGGTTAATTTTAGTCTGATCCTCATGTTGAACACACAAGGAATTTATATTACTTATCAACCTTTGCCAAAAACATAGGATACCGTCTCTGAGACTTAAAGGAAGTCTGCTATTTGAAAAGATTCAACTGCCTGTCATTAATTGATCCAATTCTCCTTTTATGTCCTGGGTAGTATGATAAAGCTATACAGGAAGGTGGTTAAAATTTCTAAAATGCTGTCTCACAAATTTTGAATACCAATTCTGTAAACGTTGTACTTTTCCTTTTGTAAATCACTCTCCTTTTGCTTGACAGAGACTGAGGGCCTAATTCTTCACTCACAGAGATATTACTCTAATGTAAATGAATTGTCTCCTGCTTAAGGGTCCAATCCTGTAAAGTGCTGAGGGCCTTCAGTGGGTGCTCAGCACCTTGAGGATTGGACCCTGGTGCGGATGTCAATCAGATCCTGACTTTTGAATTATATACCTCACTCAGGATTTTATTATTATATTATTTTCTATTGCTGAAGAGTCATTGTTTGAGGGCATAAGTGCTAAATGCTGTCACCCAAGCAGAAAGGCAATAAGACTTTGAGTCATCGCTACTAAAGATGGGCAAATAGAGTCAGAAAAATTAAGAATCACCCTATACCTCCTCTGAACCCTAACCCATTTCCTTTCTAACAGTTAATATTCTAGTGTACGGTATGGAAGGGTGTTAGCAGTCTACCATACATGTTGTGCCCCTTCTTCCAAATTTCCCAGGCAAGCTCCCCTCTTCTATGTCCTCAAAGCAGTGATTCAAGAGATTTGGCTGGGAGGTCCGGAGTGGCTCTCTGGGAAGAAGTGTGTTTGATACGGTCTCAAAAATCAGGATCTGATAGAAAGCAGCACTAGTTTTTTGTCACTAGGCTTCTTGCTTTATGTTGGGGCAGTGGGGGTTCTAGATGTGTTATTAACTTTTTCAGAAGTTTAAACACTCTGATATCAAAATAAAACACTCTGAAGTCCAGATCCTCAGTCGTTGTAATTTCATATAGCTCCATGAAAATTATGCTGAGTTACACCATTTGTTACCATAACTCTACCTGCCCTTTCTTGTGTGTATGAATCATGAAACAGATTTCAGTTACAGGATTCTATGTTGCTTCTCACATAATACAGTATAACACTGTATAGTATGGTGACAGGTTTCAGAGTGGCAGCCGTGTTAGTCTGCATCAGCAAAAAGAACAAGGAGTACTTGTGGCACCTTAGAGACTAACAATTTTATTTGAGCATAAGCTTTCGTGGGCTAAAGCAGTGGTTCTCAAAGCCGGTCCGCCGCTTGTTCAGGGAAAGCCCCTGACGGGCCGGGGTGATTTGTTTACCTGCCGCGTCCACAGGTTTCGGCCGATCGCGGCTCCCACTGGCCGCTGCTCCAGGCCAATGGGGGCTGAAGGAAGGGCGGCCAGCACATCCCTCGGCCTGTGCCGCTTCCCGCAGCCCCCATTGGCCTGGAGCGGCGAACTGCAGCCAGTGGGAGCCACGATCGGCCGAACCTGAGGACGCTGCAGGTAAACAAACCGGCCCGGCCCGCCAGGGGCTTTCCTAAACAAGCAGCGGACCGGCTTTGAGAACCACTGGGCTAAAGTTTTGAGAACCACTGGGCTTTAGCCCACAAAAGCTTATGCTCAAATAAATTTGTTAGTCTCTAAGGTGCCACAAGTACTCCTCGTTCTTTTTACTGTATAGTATTTTTGTTCACAGGATACACAGAGAGAAGTTGGATATAAACATTCTCAATGGAAGGTTGCAAAATAGCACAATTTTATCTCTTAAAATCCAGAACCCTAACACACAAGAGCAAACAACATAGAGACAGAGACGAAGCAGGCTGCTCGCCCCCAAGCAAAGAGGCACAACTCAATCCATCTTGACTGAGGCTGGCTCTTTTCAGTCCCACTCCGATGGCACACTTCCCTACAGAGCCCCCTACACTGCAAGCAGGACCAGGAAACCCCTTGCAAACTGAAGTGATACTTTTGTAACTTTAGCACCGTTTTCCAAACACCACAGTTTTCAATACTTCTTCGATGCATGTGTAGCATCTTGTAATATTCTTATATTTTTTCCTTCCTACACCAATTTTATTATCATAATGGCTCAATGTATATTATGGATGCTGCTTGATTAGACTGTAATTGGCAAATGAATAACTTTTGAGGATTTCATTCATCCACTAGAGATGGGCCCAAACTGAAGTATGGGATCTCATACAAACTCCAGACTTTAGATGCATTCATAATGTGAAGTGTGATGTGAAATGAACAAACAGCCTCCATCTTTATGATAAGATGAGACAAAACACATGGTTCCAAATACCCTGAAAATTGGAGGTTTTCTAAATCTGGATTTGAGTTTTGTAGCTGGAGCCTATTTGTATGTAAAGAGGACCCTTTGTCCTTCATAGGACACTTCTTCCTCTCCTGATTATTCTTACTCCAATGTCATAGTCTGGTGAATATAACAGGATTGACTGCATCATGATTGTTGTTATAAAAGAAAATGCAGATTGTCCATGCCTTGCTATAAACACTCACAAGAAGGAAAGGTGAGGGAGAGAGGACGAAGCTTCCACTTATTCTTCCCTCTCCCCACACTCAAACAATCTCTCTCTCTTTCTTATGTGAATTGGCCACGTGTCTGAGAGCAGAATTAGGACAAAAACTTTACTATGCCAGAATTTTTATGAAAGGCAGCAGTAAAGTATTTTATGTCTACATAGAATGTTCCCAAAATTGGATAAAGGACTGAGAAGGTTATTGCTAAAACTATGATTTTTCCATAAATTGTTTCTTCCCTTCCCTAGTATCTCTCCATCCACCACTATCACCTTTGTCCTTCTCCTTAGGGTCAGATTCAAAATCTGAGAAACTAATAGGCCAGCAGAGGCTAAGCTCCCCTGGCACAGCTGCCACCAACCCGCTGCCAGACGCCTGGGCCATGGTGGCCCCGCCTGCGCTCTGCCCCTTCCCTGAGAGGCCCCACCACCCACTGCTGCCTGGTGAGTTCCTCCTCGCTCTTCTCCTCCACTCCACCTCCTCTCCCTCCGGAGGTCCCCATCGCTCGCCACATCCCTCCTGTCCTCCAGCCCCTCCCCACAAGATCCCCCTCCAACCCGCCATGTCCCTCCTGTCCTCCACCCCTCTCCCCGTGAGACACGCCCCCCCCCGCCCACCACTCACCGCATCCCTCCTCAGACCCTGCTTCCGTGGGAGAGGGTGTGGAGAAGAGGAGGGGCACGGCAAGTGGTGGGGGCCTCATGGGGGGGGAAGAGAGGAGGGACATAACAAGCAGCAGCAGGGGGTTGAACAGGGAAGGGACTGAAGGGCGGGACCTGGGGTGGTGTGTGGGTGGAGCTGCGGATGGAAGAGGCAAGACAGGGAGCTATCCTCCCCCAGGGGAAGCTTCACCCACTGCCCATGGAGAAACTTCAACTCACATTGAAGTTAGCTGGCCTCTTTGGGTCAGATCCTCAGCTGGTGAAAATAGAACCATAGCTGACTTCAGTGGAGCTCTGCAGGTTTCCATCAGCTGAGAATCTGGCCCTTTAACTTGAATGGAAATTCAGGAAACTCTGCACCTATCTGGCTCAGACCCTTAGACCTTGATCCTGCAAAGACGTTTGCTAAATACGTGCTTACCTTTGGGACACAGTGGGGCTACTCACATGCTTAAAATTAAGCACATGCTTCTGTCTTTGGAGGATTGGGGCCTTAATTCCCTTTTCTCTTCCTATTTCCCATTACGTTTTCTCATTGGTGTTGAAACTCTTTCTCTCTCTTTGGCAATAAAAATAGGTACTTACACTAGAGAGGAATAGAAATAGGTGCCAGTTGCCACTTCCGATTTTCCAAAGCTGATAATCTAAGTAAAAATTCAAGGATTCACAATATTACTGCACTATCATTTTCCACAGAGCTAGAGGAAACCCTCAAACTCAATTTGTCTTATGGTTTGTCTAGGCTATCGTACCACAGGTGTCATATTTTGGTTTTAACAATGAAAAAAGTCCACATTCTTTCTAGTTCAGCAGAGAAGACATGACAAAAGATAGTTATCATGAGCTAATTACAACCCTTTGAAAATTATCTTTATGCCTGGAAATATGCATTTTTTTCTTTGCTGCTGATGAAAAAGTTGGCAGTTCAAATAAAAAATACTATTTAAGGTAATAGTACAGTTACATAACCTGTTCACAAAAATCACAGGATAACTTTTGGAGCTTTGCATTGCTTAAAGGATTATGCCACTTGTTAAGAAGATCTATGTGGATGATAATCTATAAAAAGTTTTTATAAAAAATAGTTTTTCCAGGTTGTAACCTTTGGGAAATGTAGCAATACTGAGGGTGCAGAAACTGGCAGACAAACCATCAGTCTTTCTCCTATTTATGACCATTTTTCTATTATGGCAGATCCTACCCACAGAACTGAGGTCTCCCTACCTTTGAGACCATGGGAAATGTGGACATACTCAATGACATATTCAATGACAAGGTGGACATACTCAATGACTCAATACTAATGTGGCCCTTAGTCTAGCTACATTTTCAGAAGTAGCCATTAAGTTGGGATGCTTCCATTTTTGGCTGCCCAGCTTCAGATATCTTGAGCCTGATTTTTGGAGTTGCTGATTGCCCACAGGTTCAACTGAAATTAGTGGTAGTTGTGGGTGCTCAGAAGCTCTTAAAATGAAGTCCAAGCTGTCTCAAATCCAGGCACATGCACACTGAGACAACCAAAATCCATGACGGCTTTTGAATATTTTGGCTAAAACTGTACAGCTGTCCAGTCTCTCCTGTCTTTTGTAAACCTATGTGTATGACATTTGACAGGGTCATGTATGCAGCAGATATATATAATATGACAATTTATAGTTGATTGAGGACCCATTGTGCTAGGGGCTGTACAAACACATGATGAGGAAATCCCACCCCCATACAGTTTATAATCTAAGTAAATAGGGAATGAGAGGGAAAAGGAAAACACAAAGATGTGAAGGGCCTGCCCATAGTGACACAGAAGGTCAATGGCAGAACTAGGATTAGTAAGTAGGTCTCTTGACTCAGAGACCAGCAACTCATCTGCTAGACCACACTGCCTTACCTAGGGCCAATTCTATTACCGTGTCTACACTAAATGAAAGGTTATTGAAAAAGACATTGTCTTTAATACCTAGATTATACATGTACAACCCCTGGCAACTGCACACAACAGCTGCTACAAGCATTTCCCAAGTGTTTGTTTTAATGGGTTGTAGTGGCTAGTACAAGATCTGTAGCTCAGGTCTAGCTCAACTATCAGTTTATAAAGTTTTCTCCTCAGTATGGACATGAAGCTCTAAGGGTTGTAGCTCCATTGTAGCGTTGTAGCTTATTCAGACAGGCCTCCTATCTCCCACAATGAAGTGCTCTTGTTCTCAGCAACAGTGCTAGCCGTCATGAGAGAGATGTTTCAGGAAGCAGGATCAACAGTTGTAAGTCATGCTGTTGTGTACACGCACCTAAATGCACGTGTTGCTCTGCGGGCATGTTAAACTGTTGCAAGGCTCAGAGATGTAACAAGCCATTTAACGCAATTGCTGTCCCTGCAATTTGATACAGAGTACAATATGGACATGAACTGAATCCACAGAGATGAAAAGTTAGGTGCTCAGCCATTGTGAGGATTTTGTAAGATAGCTGCTATATGGGAATCATAGATAAAGATACCAGCTGATTTTTGATGACTGGTCTATTTGTCTAGTGGATATTGAGGCATCTGAGAGTGACTGGAAAATGAAGGAATGGAGCAGTCAGGGGGGATCTCTCTTAGTAATCCCTGCCAATGTGAGACAAAGATTCAAAATGAGGGTCACAGGACAAAAAATGCATAATTTTGGATTAATTTCTTAAAGTAATATTTTCTGTAATCTTAAATTCCTGATTCAGCATTTCTGATGCAAATCATATACTATGTACATTGAGAAATTCCCACTTCTTTTGTTGGAGGTGCTAGATTTACATCTATATTGAAGGACTATAAGAAATCCTCCACCAGCCAATCCAGAGAGCTATATTAGCCCAGATTTCACCAGATGCCACTCCCCCAAAATTGGTGCAGTGATGGTAGATAAGTGTATGGTAAATGTAAGGTGTTTTCATATGGGGAAAACCAAACGCCATGTGAATGGTGCATGAAAACTCTTATTTTTCCAGGTCAGTAGAACAAAAGAAGAGATCTCTCACAGAATCTGATATAATACCTCTAGATCCAGGGCCGGCTCCAGCATTTCTGCCGCCCCAAGCTCCTTCGCTCCTAGAGCAGGTGCCGCCCCTCTCCCTTGGCCGCCCCAAGCACCTGCTTGTTAAGCTGGTGCCTGGAGCCGGCCCTGTCTAGATCCATCCTGCCAACCAAAAAATAAATTACAAAATTGTAAAGAAGGGTCATGGTTTATTCACTATACCACAGAGCAATTTGGGGATCATTGTAAATCTCTTCAAATTCTTGCTCCAGTTTTGATGGAGAACATTTAGTTCTATAATAATAGTACTTGGGTAACCTGTACTTGACCTATCTTTGGACAGTTATGATTTTCCATACAAGATGTTTTGGCATGATAACACAGTGATTCAGATGCTCTGTCTTAAGGCAGCTAATGTACAAGTGGCTGGTTCTGGAATTTTTTTTCTTCCACTGCTGACTATGAATATAAACTGCATGTTGAAGGCCTTTCATGCCAGTCACATTTTCAAAGTACTCCACATAGTTAACTCATTTCCATTAGAATTCTTCTGGTTTTGATTTTGAGAACATAGCATTGTACCCATGGGAGCTGAGCTTTTCAGGTGTTAAAGAGGATTTGTTACAAAGAAAGTGATTATAATAGGATTTAATGTAATTGAAAGTCAAGGTACAGTAGCCAGGCACTGTATCAGAGTGTATTAAAACTTGTATTGAGGATGGAGGAGGTATCATGAAGTAAACAGCCAAAATGGATCCCAAAAAATAACTACACCTCTACCTCAATATAACACTGTCCCCGGGAGCCAAAAAATCTTACTGCATTATAGGTGAAACCACGTTATTTTGAACTTGCTTTGATCTGCCGGAGTGCGCAGCCCCCCCCCCCCCCCCGCCCCGGAGCGCTGCTTTACCGCGTTATATCAGAATTTGTGTTATTTTGGGTCGCGTTATATTGGGGTAGAGGTGTATCTAGTAGGTTCTTCAAATTTGCAGCCGCCATGAATAAAACAATGATGAAGGGTAGTTCAGACCCTGCACAGTTGTTCACTTTTAGTTGGATTGCCACTCCAATGCATTTTCCTCTGCAGTAATCAGGACAAGCAGCAGAGCTGAGTGATCAGAAGTGTGTAGCAGAATGTCAGAAGCCACAGGAACAAAAGGTCCAGTTCCCATCCAGAGGATCTCAGCCCATCCACATTTCCCACATGCTTCTATGCTGCAGCATTGCTCTTGTTCCTATAAGGCTACTTTTAGCTGTGCCCTTGCCCCCATGCCATCCAAGGTAGATAAATGTCACAGAGGTGGATTTATTGCTGCACAGGGCATGCTTTTTGCATCATAACATATGTTGCCTTAAGACGGGCATATGCCACTTAGACAGACCATTCCCCAGGATCTTTGAACTCCTGTACAGCAGATGTGGAGTGTAAAATTAGGTATCTTCACAGAATCACTTTCACACCATGTAGTGAAGGGATCCGCTGTATGCCCATTAGTCATCCTGATAAGACAAGGCCAGATTCTCAGTTGTGTAAATCAGTAAATTGATTTCAATGGTGCTATCGTTGATTTCAGTGATGGCTCTGTAGATACCCTCTGCTATATGGTGAGAGAGTAGAAAGGACTTTAAGGGGGTCATGCTGAAAGGAAAGGTGGTTATGTTGCCCTGATAACATGAAAAGAAATCATTCAACATCTCTGCAATATCCTTATCCTCCTCAATTGCTCTCTTTCTTTCCTTGATAGTCCAACAGCCCGACCTATTTTCTAACAGGCTTCCATTTCTTATATACTAAAATAATTCCTTGTTAATTGTTTTTATATCTATGACTAATTGCTTTTCCTCAGACTTTCCATTTTACTGCTTACCTGTCCTAGTTTATTCTGCTTTCTATTGGTTTCATCTGTGCTGGGTCGTCATTATCTGCAGGATACTTGTTTGGCTCAAATAGCATCTTGAACTTTGCTATTTAATCATAGTAGGATTTATTCTTGCCTCCCAGCTTCCTTTTCTGATGCCTTCTGTGTCTCTGATACAATATCCTTAAATAACCTCTCTGCTGACTCCTGTGGGTAGTTGAAGTCACTGTTATTATTTTATTTTAATTATATTTAGTTGCCTCTTTCATGTCCCTCACCATTGTGCCTTCAGTACCCTTCTCCTGATCAGAAGGCCAATAATGTAGCCCTGCTACTAGCATAGTGTACTCTGACGTCTTGAGTCAAGTTGGTTGACTTTTTTTCTCTGAACATGAACATTAATTTTTGACAATATTTTCCACCAAAAACTGAATATTTTTGGTGAATGTTTTTATCCCAAACAAAACATGTTTTCTGAGAACAGATTATTTTTCTTTTTTTTTTTAATGAACATTTTTGACAAAAACAAAAACCCACACATTTTTAAAAACTCCCCATGAAAAATAATCTGCAATGTTTGCCATCTCCAGTCTTTAGATTTGTATCTATACAGAAGTTTTTTGTTTGTTATGTTGTTGTCAGTCCTGTGTGATAGGCCTCTGCTGATCTAATAGCTAATGACAGTGGGGGGTTTACCATGTAAGCACTTTCACTGGTTGCCAATAATATGCTGTTATTTATTGATTTGTTTATGGTATGGGGTGTGGGAGATGGAACAGACTTTGGAGGTGCATTTCACTGTATGCACTGCTGATGGAACATGTTCCTGATCTTTAATCAACCAGAAGATGGATAATTGGAGTTGTACTATATACACACACTCATAGGGATCATTTTACCTCTCCTTCCCATCACTAAAATGTACACACCTCTATGGTGCTACATGGCAGCCATATAACAGCACCAGCAACAACGCTTCACCCATGCTAATTGATTCCTCCCCACCATCTTTGTCCTGCTGGGAACAGGTGTTTATAACATGGGTGAGGGGGGAAAGGAGGTATGATTACTAAGGATAGCAACCTACTGACAAAATACATGCGGATAACTCCTGTTTAACTGAAGGCCCCTCCAGTGGTAAGTGATGTAGTTAATATCTTCCTGCTATGTTAGTTGTTATTTTAAAGGGCTACTTATTAGCTGCAACCAAGCTTTAAAGTTCAAATGGGTTGGGAGCTGAATTGGTACATTCAGCCAGAGGGAGGCTATCGTTATCGCACCATCCACCCTTCTTGTCATGCAGGGACTGGGTACTTGCTTGACTTCCGCTGAACTTTCTTTTGAAACATCACTCGAGCTCAGTTTCCCAAATTTCCAGTGGACACATACTTCATGCATTCTTTAGATGTAGGGGAGGGAAAGCTGCTTACACTATTATTTCCTTTAATTATTTCTGGCATTTCACCTCTGGTATTGTGTCAAGCCTTTTTTTTCTCTCTTTCCCAGGGAGAAAAAAGAACAATTGAGGAAGTTCATTATAAAGAAAAGTGAAATGTCACCAATAATTAGTTAAAAACACCAACCCAAGGAACCAGTTTGAGGACAAAAAAACCCCAAAACAATTAGTGTTTCAAGCTTAAAATTCGGGGCCTTTTGATGAAAATGTGCAGTGGCGAGAGGATCAATTTCTGATGATGTTCTTAAAGGGCAGAAACCGAGATAATAACTTTGATGTGGGTTCTTTGTTTAAATGACTATTGTTTGTAGTTAGCTGCTATTTAATCTCCGCAGCAGAGAGGAAGCACTTCTCCACAGCTAAACTCTCTTCTAATGAGATCATTATTTTCTTACCACTCTTTCGGATGAATGTCATTTTACATCACAAAACTACAGAGACAGCATTTTAGAGCAGTGCTACCTTTTATCTAGCCAACATAAGAGACACTTGAGAAAAGGACAAGGAGGGTCAAGAAGAAAATTTATGCAGCATACTTTCTTTGCCTAGTAGGCAGAAAAAGGATAATGGAATAAGTCCATGATAACAAGAGTGACCAGGTTTATTACTGGAGATGGTTCCAAGCTGCAAAGTTTGGGGATAGTTGGATCCAGTATTCCGGTTTGGCCCAATATATCCTATGGAGACTGCCATAAGGTTTAGACCTGAATGCAAGCTTCCACAAAGTTCAGGGGTTTAGGCCCATCTCTAATTATTATTAAAGAGTTTGCCACTTGCCCACTCTCCAGTCCACACAGATAATGACAACTGTGATAACGTAGAAAATGTCTATTCTGCTTCTGTGTGCTGTAAATTTAAATGTGGAGGCATCTCCCTTCCTCCTAAAGAGGCTAGATCTACTGTAGCTCCTATTTTGTGTTTCATTTCAGGTGCATAATGTTTGAGGATCTCACTCTGTGTTAATATTGCTGTCCTTGAGCATTCAAATATCATGAATCTGGCCACAAAAAAACATAAGATTGGCAAGGCCCTACTTCACTTGCGATATTGCAGAAATTGCGGATTCCTCAATATTAGGCTTCCACTGCAATTTTGACAGTGGGAATCCCGCTGTGCACGGGACTGATAGTGGTAGCCCCAGGTGCCAATACTGAGAGCCCCAGGCAGCCGCGGTAAGCCCTGGGCGGCCAACAGCGGAAAATCACAGAAAAATAATGGTGGGCTTTATTACCATAAATAATAAGGTCCATTATTACTTTTCTGCAATTTTCCATGGCTTATCCGCGACTCAGCTGGACTTTTTTGACAATCATCCCCCAAATATATGTTGGGAAAATAACACAGCGGGGCACAGACTATCCAACAAGTTCTTGGACTGCATTGCAGACAACTTTTTATTTCAGAAGGTTGAAAAAGCTACTAGGGGGGAAGCTGTTCTAGACTTGATTTTAACAAATAGGGAGGAACTCGTTGAGAATTTGAAAGTAGAAGGCAGCTTGGGTGAAAGTGATCATGAAATCATAGAGTTTGCAATTCTAAGGAAAGGTAGAAGGGAGAACAGCAAAATAGAGACAATGGATTTCAGGAAGGCGGATTCTGGTAAGCTCAGAAAGCTGATAGGTAAGGTCCCATGGGAATCAAGGCTGAGGGGAAAAACAACTGAGGAGAGTTGGTATTTTTTCAAAGGGACACTATTAAGGGCCCAAAAGCAAGCTATTCTGCTGGTTAGGAAAGATAGAAAATGTGGCAAAAGACCACCTTGGCTTAACCATGAGATCTTGCATGATCTAAAAAATAAAAAGGAGTCATATAAAAAATGGAAACTAGGACAGATTACAAAGGATGAATATAGGCAAACAACACAGGAATGCAGGGGTAAGATTAGAAAGGCAAAGGCACAAAATGAGCTCAAACTAGCTACAGGAATAAAGGGAAACAAGAAGACTTTTTATCAATACATTAGAAGCAAGAGGAAGACCAAAGACAGGGTAGGCCCACTGCTCAGTTAAGAGGGAGAAACAGTAACAGGAAACTTGGAAATGGCAGAGATGCTTAATGATTTCTTTGTTTCAGTCTTCACCGAGAAGTCTGAAGGAATGCCTAACATAGTGAATGCTAATGAGAAGGGGGTAGGTTTAGCAGATAAAATAAAAAAAGAACAAGTTAAAAATCACTTAGAAAAGTTAGATGCCTGCAAGTCACCAGGGCCTGATGAAATGCATCCTAGAATACTCAAGGAGCTAATAGAGGAGGTATCTGAGCCTCTAGCTATTATCTTTGGACAATCATGGGAGACGGGAGAGATTCCAGAAGACTGGAAAAGGGCAAATATAGTGCCCATCTATAAAAAGGGAAATAAAAACAACCCAGGAAACTACAGACCAGTTAGTTTAACTTCTGTGCCAGGGAAGATAATGGAGCAAGTAATTAAGGAAATCATCTGCAAACACTTGGAAGGTGGTAAGGTGATAGGGAATAGCCAGCATGGATTTGTAAAGAACAAATCATGTCAAACCAATCTGATAGCTTTCTTTGATAGGATAACAAGTCTTGTGGATAAGGGAGAAGCTGTGGATGTGGTATACCTAGACTTTAGTAAGGCATTTGATACGGTCTCACATGATATTCTTATCGATACAATAAAATTTAGAAGGGGCTACTATAAGGTGGGTGCATAACTGGCTGGATAACCGTACTCAGAGAGTTGTTATTAATGGTTCCCAATCCTGCTGGAAAGGCATAACAAGTGGGGTTCCGCAGGGGTCTGTTTTGGGACCAGCTCTGTTCAATATCTTCATTAACGACTTAGATATTGGCATAGAAAGTACGCTTATTAAGTTTGCGGATGATACCAAACTGGGAGGGATTGCAACTGCTTTGGAGGACAGGGTCATAATTCAAAATGATCTGAACAAATTGGAGAAATGGTCTGAGGTAAACAGGATGAAGTTTAACAAAGACAAATGCAAAGTGCTCCACTCTCAGAAGAAAAAATCAGTTTCACACATACAGAATGGGAAGAGACTGTCTAGGAAGGAGTACGGCAGAAAGGGATCTAGGGGTTATAGTGGACCACAAGCTAAATGTGAGTCAACAGTGTGATGCTGTTGGAAAAAAAGCAAACATGATTCTGGGATGTATTAACAGGTGTGCTGTGAGCAAGACACGAGAAGTCATTCTTCCGCTCTACTCTGCTCTGGTTAGGCCTCAGCTGGAGTATTGTGTCCAGTTCTGGGCACTGCATTTCAAGATTTTTGTATTTGTTCTTTCTTTGCGTTTCCCCTTAATCTGCAGCAAATCATCTCTTTTGCCCTTTATTTATGGGAAAGCAGATGATGGGAGGCTTGAGGAGAAGAGAATCATTGCTTTACTCCTCAAACACAGAGGTTCTTCATTCTTAACTGGAATGACCTTTAAAAAAATGCATCTGGTAGCCATTTTTAGTCTGCACTCAGCCTTACCAAGCCCTCGCTATACCATGCCTGATTATGACGGGTGGTGTGGGAAAAGTGGGCCTCTACAACGTTTCTATGTAACTATCAGAGCATTCAGGCTTATGCAGCCATGCCAGTCCCAGTGTGGGCTTTCTTTTATTTTTGTGTGTGTGTTTGTTTGTTTGAACAGCTGCTAATCATTATATTTCCTGCTAAAGAGAGGGAATCAGGAACTTTGAAAGCCACCAGACTGATAGGAAGGGGAAGATGCTGCTCCCATCCCCCCTCTTTCTTCATGTTGGAATTCTGATACAAACAGCATTCCAGCCTCATTCCCCTCTGAAGTTAAAAGCCTTAAATTCTTTACAAGGAAGGTCATCTTTTCATAGCCAGCAGTCTGCTTTAGTCTTCCCCCTTGCTTGCAAATAAAAACCGAGGGCATACTCCAGCCTACTTCACCAATTCAAAACTTAAGCATAATAAACTCAGAAAAGAGATTGTCTCTCAGTTATTAATGTGTGTGTTAGGTACAGACTGCTTTCCAAAAGCCTTTCCAAGAATGCTCTAAGGATTGTTCTTAACTTGACCTGATCAACAGTTAAAGAGGCCTGGAGTACAAATCACATATTGTTCAGAACCTCACTGTACTTACTCAAAAGAACACTGTCAAGTACGTCTAATAGTATTAAATATTACTTATTGATTCTCCATTGTTTGTAATAATAACCTCTTAGAAGCTTGAGAATAATGTTTTTTTTTCCCCTGCAGATTTTGTCCTATCAAACATTATTTTTTTCCTGGTGTTTCTAATAGACCTTGAAATTAACATTGCATTCATGACTGTATGTACCACACTTGTTTGTGCTGGTGCACCACTATCATCAATCAAAAAAGCAAAGCACACACACACACACACACACACACAAAAAGCCACCTATGTGGCCTCTCTCTCTCTGGGAATAATGGAACAGATTCTGCCCTCAGACTTATGCATGGGACTCTTGTTAAGGTCAACAGACATTGAGTGTGTGTTACAGAGGCAGAATTTGACTCAGTGATTTGTTAGCTGATTGGTGCTGCATAGGTAGAATGAGCATAAAATGTTGCTTTTGAATAGGTCCTATATAAACATTGACAACTGAAGATTTTTTCATTACTCTGTGATAAATGGCATGATTAAAAACAACAGGTATCTGTAAAACAGAGGAAATTCCTTATGGAATTAGAACCAACTTTAAAGTGACTTAAATGTTGGGTCTCAACTAAATGACCGTGTCCCTTTGAACCCTGGACAAACAGCATAAGAAACATTGCTAAGCTCTCAGTGAAATATGAAATAATGGTTTTGTCAGACTGACTTATGTTTAATGAAAAGACAATTATTCCACTTACATTAGGAATTACCAATAAAATAATTTATAATGTACTTTGAACAGTTTTATTCACTAACATAAAATGTCATTAAAATAGCTATGCGGCTATTAAAAGCTTATTATGTTGAGAATCCCTGGTAAAAATTCAGCATGTTTCAGGGTCACATTAGAAAAGAGCAACGGGGAAATATTACTTCGGTGCTGTTTAAAAGGTCCCCCTGTTACTTAATAGCATCTTTTCTTCTCCCATGCAAACATAAATGTGAGAAATGAGCTGACATATAAACAGTGAGAGACGTGTGGATAAGAGATGCACCATAAGCTAAGTAATAGGGCTTTGTACAAGGATTCCGAGCTCTGTGGAGGGGTTTTCCTTAGATTGTAGCTAACTGATCATGCATGGAAAGGCTGACGCTGCAAAACAGCTGGTATGGGGGAAGGGAGAAAGGAATGGGAAGGGAAGCAAAAGGAGAAGGAAAAGTATATCCTGTACTGCTTTTCACATTTAGGTCTGTATTCAAGGTACTGTAGGAGATAGTTGTTAATGTTAAACGCATTAGAATCTGATGAAATGATCACACTTGCAAAGTCTGTACGCGGCTAGAGATTGCCAGAACTTCATCTGTATTTTGGGTTCTCATACAGGAAATAATGCTGGTTGATTTATGGCATTTTATTGCTCTTCTTGGCCATTGCTAACATTTTCTTCATTGAGTCATGACAGAAGCTGCAACTTGGATTTTTATTGTGCAGTTTGCCAGGTTTTTTTGCTTTTTTTCTTTCCTGGGTGAGTTTGCACTGAATTTAGGAGCTGGAAATTTATGGAGTCAGACGAGCCTCAAGAGGACCAAATCCAAACACTGAGCCAGAGAGAATGTTGCCAGAGTTTTATCTACCCTCACTGAAAACATAGTATCCTTTAAAAAATTTAAAAAGTGATTATAAAAGAGAGAGTGACCTAGCCTGTAACTTACACAAAAAATTTTGGCCAGCATTGCTGGTGTTCTTTTTTAAGCAAACAAAACAATGTTTCCTAGTTGGCAGTTCCCAAAGCCCTTCCTTTTTTTTTTTTTCTTTTCATTTTTTGGCACATTTTTGAAAGGTCATACTGATATTTTTCCAAAACATGGTCACCGAGTAAGTCTTCACATAAAATAGGGGCCCCTGCTGGAGGGCCCAATCCTGCTTCCATTTAAGGCAGTGGTAAAACTCCAATTGGTTTCAGGGGTACCGGTTTGGTACCTTAGTATGGCAAATCCCAGAGACAGGTTCGGATCAGAATTATAGGTAGGGCTGCTAGCACCTCCTCTTACTAAGGTTGCTCAACACTTCCCATTATAAGATCCTGTTTGAGATTCCTTATAACTTTGCCAAACTTTAACGGTTAATTTTCCATGCTGGGTTTTGGCCTCAGGCCTCCATTTCTGAGAATGAGGCTAGGGAAAAATACATTTCCTTACCCAGGTTAAAGAATTCTGGTGACTTTTCTTTGGAAAGCTCTTGGCCTTCCAGGCTTTGGATCAGACTTGAACTTTGGCAGGGGGTTGGCCTTTGTGTCAGAGACATGCCTTTTGCCGTCCCCATCAAAATCTGACCACGTCTGATAAAGTTATAAACCTTTGAAAAATTGCAATTCATACATGCTTTGTAGAGACTATTTTAGATTTTGAAATATATGATATATAATATGTAATTAAAGACTGTGTAATAATGCCTATGCCCAGAGGGGCTGCACAGGCAACCTTAATTCTGGCATTTCCTAACTTCTGAGTGCTTGAGTTTACACCCTTAATAATGGTTTCCTAATGTAGCTTTTGCAAGTGTAATATAAATCTATTCTGTTTACATGAGTAAGTAGGAGGGATAGTCTAGCAGACAGGGTATTGGACATGCACTCAAGAATCCTAAATTCAATTCCTGTTTCAGACACATTTTTTCTGCATGACTTTGTCTACACTAGCACTTTTGTCAGCAAAACCTTTGTCAGTCGGGGTGTGAAAAAAACCACAAAAGTTTCACCGACAAAAGCGCCGGTTGGACAGCGCTATGTCAGTGGGAGAGCATCTCCCGCCGACATAACTACCATCGCTTGTTGGGGATGGTTTAATTATGCCGGCAGGAGAGCTCTCTCCCGCTGGCACAGAGTGGCTACACAGGAGACCTTACAGCGGCACAGCTGCAGCGGTACAGCTGTGCCGCTATAATGTCCATAGTGTAGACACAGCCTTAGTCTGTGCCTCAGTGCTCCATCTATAGAATGGGGCTAGTACTTCCTTTCCTCATAAAGGTGTTATGCAGCTAAAATGCATTCATGATGATGAGGCTTACATAAAAATAGGAGGGGTGATCTAAAATAGGGAGCTTCTTGAAATCATGATGGTTCTCACTCCCTTCCAATTAAGCGTAATTAAAGGACATCTAATATTATTAATAGTTACTATTTATTTTATCGTAGCACCTAGGAGCCCCAGGTATGGGCCAGAACCCCATTGTGCAAGGCACTTTACAAATGCAGAACGAAAAGCCGGTGCTGCTTGATCTCCAAAACTTAGTCAAGCATCATCAGAACTGATATTTTTCTGGCATTATATAAATCTAAGCCACTGTGACACGTGTCTTTCTGCCCTGGCTCTGAAAGATGTTTGTTTTTCTAAGTTTCTTATATTTATTTGTACGAAACGAAAAGGCAAGACTCAAGAGCTTTAAGGATTCCTCAGACATGCAGCCAATTGCCCCCCTCCTTCAGTCACTTTCAAAAGAGAAATGTAATATTGGCAGGGGCTGACGGCACTAATGCTTCTGGAGCTTGGGTTTATGTAAGGAGTTAAAAGCAAACACCAGTCTGTTGCCAGCTTGGATCCCAGTAAGTTTGTACAGGGCTGAGAGACTTTGAAAGGAAAGACAGGTTCCCTGTCACCTTTGACACACAAACATCCTGGGCAAGTTACCTTTTTGTTTATCTCACTGCAAACCTCAGAACAAGCTGTATTCAGGGTGCTTACCTTCCATAGCATGACCTTTCCAGCAAATATATCCCTTCAAACATTTGAATTCAGTGAGGTAGAATTAAAATCATTGACCTTTTATTCTTCCCCACCCCCCTTTTATAGCCTTTGCTTTTAATAACCGAGAAGCAGATTTGCAATTTTTGTTGTAAACACTGCAAAAAACATCAAGGTTTGTGCGATACCCTGGGCAAAATCCAAATGAGAGAACATGCTGCAGGGATTCACATTTAATCTCTAAATTATGTCACAGGGCAACTGGCAGTCTGCATGGTTCAGAACTTTGTGTCTGTGCGGTTGCTCCACCCTCTGCCCCCGTAAACAGAAGTACAAAAAAAGTTTCAAATAACTTTGTCATATTAACAACAAAACAGAAGCTGGTTTTCTGGAATAGTTGGATATGCCTTTAATTGATGATTTAGAGCTCCTGAGCTTCCTCTCTTCTAGTCAGGGCCACTCAGCTAAGAATCTACTTCGCTGCTAAAGTCATTGTGTAACTATCATTTTGTTTAAAACATGCCAGTGTTGCTGCCTTTGGTAACGCTTCAGATTTACCCTGGTGGCAGAGGGAGACTCGGCTAAACAGGGGAGGACATAGCCTGATTCTCTGCACTGCACCCAAGTGGAGTCAATCAGCTAGGTGGAAGACATATCGTGACATCCTTCACTCACTGACAAAGCAAAAGCAAGAGGAAGGAAAACAAAGAAAGATGCTACTAAGGGAAGGGGTGGGGTTCTGTTTTTCTCAGAAACAGTGCTGTGCTGTACGGCTGTGCCATTTATTTTTGGCACAAATTGCTGCAGCAAATTATATAGCTTATCAGCTGTGGTTTGTTAGGCTCAGTAAAGAAACCACTGCTAGGACTTGTTTTCCTTGTTGTCTGCACCCAGTTAAGAGCTCAGCACCAATCAAATTCCTGATGTTGTACAGGAGTGAGGTAGAAATTCCATTGGTATTGTTTTTACTGTAATTGACTTGAGCATGACTGGGTTACAAAAATACCCCAGTCCAATGGGATGAACCTCTGTCTTGTATACAAAAATGGAAGCGGTCCCTATGTTCATCTTGATGCAGGTAGATTTTCAAGCACAGCTTGCATGTGAATGGGAGTGTATTAGACAAATTCAGCCATGGTGTGAACAGATGCAGCATAGAAGTCAGCTCAGTGGGACATAAGCACACTCATTCCAGGGTTACATTTAGTCCCTTGGTTTAAGTTGGAGCTATGGGCACATACAGGTTGCAGAATCAAGCCTATAGGCTTCAATTCTTTTCTCCCTAGGCTAGATTGAGCCTTTAGGACTCAGCCATGATCAAGAGATGACACACTACTGCACTGTCCCAGGCGCAGTCTTGGGAAGGCTTATGAGTCACAGCACCTCCCCTATCCCACTCTTACTCTGAGAGTCGGGGATGTAAGATGCTTCAGTCCTTGCAACTGTGCAGTTTATTTCTCCCCCTGGCACCTCATACTTGGCTAGCACCTCTGGCCAGAAAGTGTGGGGGCAAAGCCCAGGGTAAGCATGCACAAGGAGGAGAAAGCAGGCCAAATATAACCTCTTCAAGCACTGACATGTATTTGAGGGAGAAGATAAAATGTCTCATTTTATCATTGTAAACAAAATTGGATTCATTTCACATCCTTCCTTGATTATTTCTAACTTTATGTAATTCAGTGGATTAGCTGGCTTGATTAGACAGGGGGACTAGAATTCTAATTGTGAGCCTCTGGTAGGTGAAATGGATTGATGTTCATGGAAAAAACTGAGAGGCATAAAATTACTAGAAGACTCAGACCCACAGCTGACATATTGCTTGTACATGTGCATACTTGAATTGGTGCTGTATGTACTTACCAGGAGTGCTTGAGTCAATGTATGGTGCAGTGTAGCATGTGTAGGTATCCCAGTGTGCAGCCCACCACCATACAGCGCATTGTCTTTTGAAAAGTTTCAGCAATGCATGGTGAGGCAGAAACAAGTCACATGGGGTGACTATGAGCAAGGGGTCAACTTCCCAGCGTGCAACTGACTCCATCCCATAATGTCATCTATAGCCCATAATTTTCCAAGCCTTTTTTTTTTAAATCGCACAAATCCGTGCAGCCCTCTTCACTGTGTACCATCTCTGACAGAAGCATGGAGCTCTGCACTATTGTCATGAGCATTGCAAGCACAGGCACATGATCTTCCAATATTTGCAGAGCCATAAGAAGAACCAAATCAGCAGGGAACATGACAATTTCTTGGAGGACAGATTGCGGTGGTACCTAGCAAAAACCTATTCAAGGTTTCTGGTGGCATTCACAGAGCTGCAGATGGTGGAGCACCATTTCTGGATCAGAGAAACAAGCACTGGTGGGATCACATCATAATGTAGGCTTGGAATGACAAGCGGTGGCTGCAGAACTTTCAGTTGCAAAAGGCCATATTCTTGGATCTGTACAATGAGCTCGCCCCAGCCCTCCAGCGTAAGGACACCAAAACGAGAGCTGCACTGACAGCGGAGAAGCAAGAGGCAATTGCACTGTGGAAATCTTACAACACCAGATTGCTACTAGTCAGCGGGAAATGATTTTGGACTTGGAAAATCCACAGTGGGAGCTATCATCATGCAAGTGTGCAGGGCCATTAGTCCTCTCGTGCTACACGGGACTGTGACTGTTGGCAATATGCAGGACATAGTGGATGGATTTGCAGCCATGAGGTTCCTGAACTGTGATGGGGCGATAGATGGCACACGTATCCCTTTTCTATAGTCATGCAAGTTCCACTGGATCTCCAGGGATGCTTCATTGACATCAATGTTGGCTGGTCAGGGAAGGTGCATGGCACATGCATCTTTAAGAACATAGGACTGTTCAGAAAGCTATAAGCAGGGACTTTCTTTCTCATCCAGCGGATTACCACTGGTGATGTTAAAATGTCAATAGTGATCCTGAGAGACCCAGCCTACTCGTTGGTCCCCTGATTCATGAAGCTATACACCAGCCACCTTTACATCACCAAGAAAAGATTCAACTACCAGCTCAGCAGGTGCAGAATGACTACTCTACGCCGAAGGGCATCTGGAGTGTGTACCTGGCATGGTCAGCAGGGCAGTTGCACACAACAATGGAGAGCTGCTAGGTGTGCTCGCCAAGCTGGACAATCAGGAAAATGCATTTCAAACATTTGTGTGGATTTAAAGAAGAGGGAGACTTTCCACTCTCCGTGGCCCCTGCACAGTGGAGGTCACATTTGTGTCAGTCATTGTGGGATAGCTGCTGAAGGACTGTTCGGGTTGACATAAGCAACACAGTGTCTACACCTGCACTGCATCAACTTCAGTACATCAACCATGGCTCATCACATCTCGGGGAGGTGGTATTACTGCATTGATGTAATGGGACACTTACATTGGTGGGAGACAAAATTAAGTGTAGACATATGCACAACTAGCTTGACACAGGGCGGCTTACATCAACCTAACTTTGCAGTGTAGACCAGACTTAAGATCTTTGTATTCTGTGTTTCAATCTGTTTCATTTAATCACCTGCCTTTACCTCTACTCTGCTTCTAGGATGCTAAGAAATGATTGGTTTTAAAGGTAAATAGCAAAGTTTAACAAGATAAACAAATAACTGTGTGTAAGACTTCCAACCGAATGTACCGTATATGCAGCCTTAAACATACATACGTTGACAAATAAAATTAGTTTCCTTTACTATTTGTTAAACCCCACTTTCATACTCAGTACTGTGCAATCTACAGTTCAAGGAAGTCCTTGTCCAAAAGATCTTATGATTTAGAAAGTAGACCTAGCTAAGACAGGACTTAGCAAGAGACCAACAGAGAGAACAGGATTTATTTCACATGAATGTGTATAAATGTTCAGTGTTGTTATAGCCATGTTGGTCCCAGGATTTTAGAGACACAAGGTGGATGAGGCAATATCTTTTATTGGACCAACTTCTGTTGGTGAGAGAACTTACACAGTGCTCTTCTTTAAGTCAAATTAACTGGATAACTTTTTTTGATGAGATTAGAAGTTTGGTTGATACAGGTCATAGTGTTGACGTAATCTACTTACAGTTCTGTAAGGAGTTTGTCTTGGTACCACACGACATTTTGAATAAAACACTAGACGGATATAAAATTACAATGGTACACATTGAATGGATTAAAAAGTGGCTAACTGATAAGAACACTGTAAGTGGGGAATCATCATCCAACAGGTGTGTTTCTAGTGAAGTCCCACAGGGATCAGTACTTAGCCCTATGCTATTTAACATTTTTATCAGTGACCTGGAAGAAAACATAAAATTTTGTAGATGACACAAAAATTGGAGGAGGAGTAAATAATGAAGAGGACACTTCATCAATACAGAGCGATCTGGATCACTTGGTAAGCTGGGTGCAAGCAAACAGTATGTGTTTTAATCCTGCTAAATGTAAATGTATACATCAGAGAACAGAGAAGGAGACTATTCTTACAGGATGGGGGACTCTATCCTTGGAAGCAGTGAATCTGAAAAAGATTTGGGGGTCATGATGGTTAATCGGTTGCACATGAACTCCTAGTGCAATACTGTGTCCAAAGGGCTAATGCAATCCTTGGATGCATAAATAGGGGAATCTCAAGTAGGGGTAGAGAGGTTATTTTATCTCTGTATTTGGCACTGGTTTGCCCATTGCTGGAATATAGTATCCAGTTCTAGTGTCCACAATTCACTAAGACTGTTGAGAAATTGGAGAGGGTTCAGAGAAGAGCCACAAGAATGATCAAAGGATTAGAAAACATGCCTAAAGGAATAGACTCAAGGAGTTCAATCTGTTTAGCTTAACAAACAGAAGGCTAAGTGGTGACTTGATTACAATCTGTAAGTACCCACAGAGGGAACAGATATTTGGTAGTGGGATTTTCTATGTAGCAGAAATAAGATACAACACAATCCAATGGCTGGAAGTTGAAGCTAGACAAATTCAAACTGGAAATAAGGTGTAATTTTTTAACAGTTTGACCATTGGAACAACTTACTTAGGATTCTCCATCACTGGCAATTTTCTAAAACGAAAACTAGTAATTAACTTAGGGAAGTTCTATGGCCTGTATTATACAGGAGGTCAGACCAGATCAGCATTTCTCAAACTTTTTGTGCCATTTGGACTTTAAAAAAAAAATCTTAAGACCATAAGACCAGCCATTCTGGGTCAGACCAAAGGTCCATCTAGCCCAGTATCCTGTCTTCCAACAGTGGCCAATGTCTGGTGCCCCAGAGGGAATGAACAGGTAATCATCAAGTGATCCATTCCCTGTCACTCATTCCCAGCTTCTGGCAAACAGAGGCTAGTGACATCATCTTGACCCCCCACTAGAAAAAATTGCAACCTCCTACCTTCAGCCCAGCCGGGTTCTCTAGGCTTCAACCCCCATTTTGAGGTCACAATCCACAGTTGGAGAACCGTAGCACGAGATGATCACAGTGGTCCTTTCTGGTCTTGGGGTCTAAGAATCTATGTGATAACCGCCAACAGAAAGAGACTGACCATATGACCTGCCCAACTGACCATGGAAAACAGTGGTAGCAGACTCATTACCTTCAATGAAAAACAGTACTTGATTGCAATGGACTTATATTCAAACTTTTGGGAGGTCGATGTCCTGCCTGCTATAAGAAACAAGTCAGTGATTAGCAAACTGGGGGCTTGCTTTGCAAGATATGGCATTCCAGACATGGTGGTCACTGACTCTGGACCCCCAGTTTGCATGCAATTTGCATGCAAATGGGAGTCTGACTCCTCCTGAACACAGCCACAGAATAATGGTAAGGTGGAATCAGCTGTGTAACCAGCTTAAGAGACAGTTACACAAAGCTGTTTTTTCTGGTTCAGACCACTTGTTAGCACACAGAGGTGCTATCCCATCACAGAGGTGCCAATACAGTCCAGCACAAACGCTGAAGGGACTAAGGACCAAAATCCTGAAAGGGCTGTTATTGAGGGACGCCAGCAGACCAGGAAATGTGGGGAGTTAGGCTGGAAGCACTTAGCCATATGGGCAGAGCAGTCCACAGGATTTAATAATGTTCCACTTGTTCAACTTAACCTACATTCAGCTTCACTCTTTTCAAATGAAACACACACCATTTCTCTGCCAGTTCCACTGAATTTTTACTGATGTAGACTTTTGTGTGAGAGTTGGTACAACTGGGTCATGGTCTATTGATTGGTATCTTTTTAGAAACACAGCTGTTTCTGTTCTTAGTTAGCACAACTTTTCAACAATGATTTACTTCCAATAGTAGAGGCTCAAAGAAAAATAGTCCCTTTAGGGTACAGTTCCTGCAGTCAGGGTAAAGATATCTGTTATGATTCATGAAGGCCTATACCAATATGAAGGTGCAAACCAAAGATACAGTAAAAGATGGAGTGGTATCTATTGATACTGTTATGAAACTACACAACTTCTGCATGTGCTTCTGAAAATGCATGGACATCTCATTTCAAGACAGGCAAAATTATAATAAACAATGAGGCTCTGGTTCAGGAAAGCTCTTAAGTAATGCTTAAATATATTTTTGCTCCGCAATACACTTAAGTATGTGTGTAACATTAGCCATGTGTTTAGGTGCTTTGCTGAAGTCTGAATTTGAGACATGTTGCTAAAAAAGGTTTAGGCAAAAAATTTCAAACTGACAACCTACAGTTAGACACATATATAAGTGATCTGAGTTTCAGAGTTGCTGAAAACCACAACTCCAAGTGAAATCAAAAGGAATTGCAAATGTGCACTGCCTCTGAAAAATCATGCCATTTATCCAGGTGCCTAAGTTTGGGCTCAGATGCCTGGCATGAAGGCACCCACATTTGAAAACGATAGCTTTTGCTTTTAAAAATCCTCTTGCAATTCTCACGGATTGCAAGAGTTAAGCAAGCACGTTTGGAGTTTGAACTTAAGTTGTACAAAAACTCCTATACACAGAGCAATGGACCATCTACCTTATTTAAGAAAATGTATACTGCAACTGTTTCATGGTCTCGCCTTTGAAGTATCTGTACAGAACCAGTGCTGCTGTATTTAATGATAACAAATTTATCTAGCTACACAGAAATAGACGTTCATTTTAAAAAGTATTATGTGTAGAAAAAGAAAAATGGAAGAAAAGAACTGCCGCATGCTTCTGTTGTGGACTTTCTGAATTTTCATGCTAAATGTGAGTTTAATGTCATTCATGAAAATACCAGCTCAGCACAGTTGAATAAGAAACTATATCCACTCCTACTTTCTGTCATTTAAGTTTAACAGATGTACACAAGCAAACTGCAAGGAGGAGGGGGGGGGAAAAAACAAAAATGAAACTCAAAAAGGCTGGCAAGAGACGTGACCTTTGCCTTTCCTTTCATAGTATTTTGCAAATTTCTCTGCTAGTGGTTAGGAATTTTTTTTAAAACGTCTTTCAGGCAAGAGTGGAAGATTACATGAATAAAAGTGTATGCAGTCTCATGAATTTAATAGAACCATTTTAGACCCAATCATTGCTCTTTCCAGAATGCACTTTAATTTGGAGCTGAAATTCCCACTTTCATTTATTTAGCAGGTTATCTTATGCAAGGTAAGCCTTGAACATGATGTGTGTGTAAGGAAGACAAACATTTCACTTGACAGTACTCCTGACTGAACTATATTTCAGGAGAATTACAGAGCCACTGCTGAAATATAAGAAAAAGCTGGCAATCTAAACAGACTCATGTATAAATACCAAAGATCTAGAAGGGACTGTGACCTACCCTCACTACAAATCTTCTGCTTCCCAGGAATCAAGGTCATGGTCAGCTTTTGTGCCCTTTTGCACTCATCACTATTCACAAAAACACTGATAGCAGAAATAGCTAGCAATTGTCTGGTTTAGGGTTTTCTTACTTTAAATATTTGCCTGACCAGGAGTCCCTGCTTGTGTGTGGGATCAATATGGGGTGATGGAGGATGGTATCCTGGGCACTAATCATCTACATAGATTGCCCCCATCTGCTTCTACAGCCTATGGGTTTGGTAGCACCTTTATCCTATTGTATTCCCCACCACATGGAGATTGGGCCTAACAGATTTGTTCCTGAGTCTGCCCCACACATAATTCCTATGCTGACATGTACAGTGTGCTGTTGTAGGAGGTTAGATCCAGGATTCATAAAAAAATGGTACGTTCATCTGCATTGTCTTCTGCATCTCCTGCTCCAGAGAGCAGCACAGTAGACGTTCCGGTGTATCATGGGCCTTCTGCAGCCCCTCCACATAGCCCTGGAAATTACCTTTTAAGTCATTATTGCAGAAATAAAGTGAATTTATTACAAGAGTAGCACACTTTCATACTTCATGTTGTATAAACAAACTCGTATTTATCCAGAACAATATTGAAGGTTAAATAAGGCAATATTGTTCTTCGTCCACACTTTATATGCATGCAGCCACATAAAATTGCATGAGAATGTAAGTGATCTGGGAAGATTCTGCTCCTGCTTCCCTAACAATAAGTCCCAATGGCCTACAGAAGGAACTAGGAGGCACAGAATTCTGTTCCCAGCTCTTCTATTCACTGGCCTTGACCTTTATACTATTTTACAAACCATATTTAGTTAGGGGCCACACCACTCTCAGGAGGACAGTGGATATAATTACACCCATTTTACAGATGGAACAATATCAGGCACAAAGTGACATAGGAAGTTGGGGTCAGAGCTGGAATTAGAACCCAGGCCGAGATATCTGCTAGGTATCTACTGTAAAAGACCACAAATCTCCTCCTCAGCAATTCCTTAACCAAGCTTTCTCCTGGGTACCTCCATGATGATTGGGGAGGAGAGAGACCTTCCAGTAACATGCCCCCAAAGTAGAATCCCTCTCCCAAACTATATTTGGAAAACCTAGTTCAAGTTTTGGTCCCTCTTCTTTTTTTCCCTTATGGAAATTATAACAAATTTAAAACTCCCAATAAATGACCTAAAATAACATTCATGTCAATATGTGGCCTGATTTTGGTCTCACTAGAGTAATTCCACTGAAAACAATGGATTTACACAAGTGTCAAACTGGCAGAAGTGAGGCCAGAATCAGAACCCTGCTGCTCATCTGTTTAATTACCTCCTGTTTCCTGTGGCTATTTCCAAGAAAAGAGAGCAGTGATGTCACCCTTGCACATCCATGCCAATAACTAGCCATTGATCATTAAATGTTTGACTCAAGTCACTACTTTCTCA
The DNA here is from genome assembly GCF_011386835.1 of Chrysemys picta bellii. Lineage (NCBI taxonomy): Eukaryota > Metazoa > Chordata > Testudines > Emydidae > Chrysemys > Chrysemys picta. The sequence goes on along the minus strand of NC_088793.1, from coordinate 106,676,023 downwards.
ATATCACTGAAATCTTATAGAAACTATTTTTCTTTTTCTACCACTCGAGTTTTCTGAGTCTGAAGGACTCCCTCACACAAAACTCCTATTGGATCAAATCCCGAAGTGCTTACACAGTTTTTATTCAGTACTAATTCCACCCAAGTCTCCCAGTGACTTCAATCACTTTCTCCCATTGTGTTAATAAGGAGTGCAGGACTGGGCCCGATCATCTTGACACAGTTGTGTACCAGTCTGGAATCTGGACACAAAGAAAAGTGAGTCATGTTAAGGACTGTGCTTAAGAGCAAATAGTTCTGTCCACTAAGCCAAAGCCTCTACATTATCATTAGTTTATCTATCCAGGAACTGAGTCTGTCTCCCTTGCTCATGCCCTTACTCAACAAATACTCCCGTTCATTTCAGTAGGAGTTTCCATGGAGTAATTCAGCATAAGAGTAGTAGGATCAGGCCCATTGTCTAAGCATAAAGCCTAAGCATAGAGGGTAAAGGGTTTTTTTCCCCTTAGTGTGCCATTCTGTTAGTCCTCCCTGAAAAGGAAAATGTACTATTATAATGCAGATTTCCTGCAGAATCTCATAGATCACTCTGTGCTGGGATTTCACTTTTCAGCTGAAATAAATTTCTGCAGAGGTATTGTTCCTTTATTCAACAGCTTTATTTTTAAACATAGAGCACCATAACTGGCTTCACTAATTCATTGTAAAGTTGTTAAAATGTTCAGTTTTTGCTTAGGGCTTCAAGAATCAAGTAACACTTAAATGAGTTACACTGACGTCCTTTTTATCCTTTTCTTCTTTAATTTAAAACTCACCATTAAAGGTTAAAAGTAGAAGTAAATGACCTGAAAATTCCACTAGTTTTGTTTTCATGTATTCATTTCCAATCAAGTCTGCTTCTTCTTTCATACTTTCCACAGATTTTTTTAAAACCATTATCACTGGAACATTGACCTTAGTATCCCATTTTCACTTCACTCCCATTTGTGGCAGGCCAGAGTGACAGTGACGATCTCACTCTGCTTGTCATTAGAGGCCAAATTTAGCCCCTGTGGCATTTCGAAGCACAGAGCCAGCCAGAACTCCATGGCCTGGCCAGGGGCCACAGTCAAGAAGCAGAACTGGAATTCTGAAGGGGGATTTAGAGTGATGACTGTGTACCATGACTGCAAACTCCCATTGTCCTGGCCAGAGTAATCTCTGAATTCACCCCAAGGGGATGATATTGGAGAAGTCTTGTGCATGTACTGGACCTCTCTGGCCCTGAGATGGTGACAGGATGGTCTTCTGCAATGCAGCACTAGAGGATTTTGAAGGGACCACACAGCCCAAAGTTTACCATCAGATGGCAGTTCCAAAAATGAGGAGTAGATAAGATGGAAGTGATGGCATCACTGTGAAGAAACTCCCAGTGGGAAAGAATAGGTAAAGGGCATATCTGCACACCTGATCACCCTTCCCACACAGGTATTTTTCATCTGAAGGCTGGGCACATCAGATTTAAGAAACCAATTCTGATCTTGTTCTCTTTTCATCCTGCAGCTGCTCTCTGGAGCTTACTGCAGCTTTTGGGGAGATAGAGGGAGACTGTGGTCAGCAAACAGCAAGACCTTTGGGGGAGAGGGTGCTCATTTGCATCAACTTCCTACCCCGAGAAACTTCATGGGTCTCCACAACAAAGCTAAGCACTGAGCCTCTCTGCAGTACTTTCCATATAGACCTGATGATGCTTGAAATCAGTAAGGCTGATTCAGATACCAAATGAGCAGGCTTAAAGTGTTAATGCACCCTTTGCCCCTGCTTAACTAGGCCTGAAGAAGTAGCCTTATGTGCACAGTTCTCAGTCAGAGGAGGGTTGTCTGTCCTATATTTAGAACAGCATAGGACAAAATCATGCCTTTACTATCTTGCCCTGGGCAAAGAGGTGGGGAAATCAATGCCAGCCTTGCAGATCATGGTTACTGAGCCATCCTACCAGTACAGGGCAGATTGACCCAGGGAGTCCAGAGGGGCGTGAGCTTGAGAACATGTCTTACGGCTACTTCCAAAAGGAACAGTAAGGTGTGCCCTTGCAATGCCTACTACAGCATACACATGAAAACCAGCATGCCCAGTCATATACTGTTAGCCCAGCTCCAGGGCTTCATTAACTGGGTCCCTCTATTAGTGTTCAAGAGAGCACTTGGGCCCTGATTCAGCAAAACACTGACGCCTGTGCTTAAGTCTCCTGACTTTGGTGACCCTGAAGCACTTACTTAAAATTAAGCATTTGTTTAAATGATCTGCTGGACAGGGATGGATTTAAGCACATATGCATGTCTTTTAAGTGCTTTGCTGAATCAGAGCCATAAGAGGGATCTTTCTCTGCTGCTGCATTGGTGCTCTTGATGTGAAGCATTTCTCTGTTTTTTCTGTTCTCCATAAACCACAGAATGCAATGGAGAATTTAACCTTTACTTTAAAAACCCTTGATCTTAGTTAATATCAGTTGGAACCCCCAAAACAAGCTCCATGAGCTAAATTCTGTCTTCACATATGCATGTGCCACTCCTCTTGAGCTTCTTGCACACAAATCCAAGGACAGAATTTGGCCCTGGTTATGTTGGCATGTACATTACTACCCTAAATATCATTCTCTTTCTGAGGTTAAATACAAAACACAACTAGAGAGGTGCCTGATAAGACCAAACCTCATGCTTATACACCTTTACCTCGATATAACACTATCCTCGGGAGCCAAAAAATCTTACTGCGTTATAGGTGAAACCGCGTTATATTGAACTTGCTTTGATCCACCGGAGTGCGCAGCCCCGCCCCCCCAGAGCACTGCTTTACCGCATTATATCCAAATTCGTGTTATATCGGGTCGCGCTATATCGAGGTAGAGGTGTACTCAAAATGCCAGGCTCCCATGGATGGCATTAGAAAGAGACCTCAATATATATGAGTTTCTGAAAAGAAAAACTGATTCGGAATTTTAAAAAAATGTTCAAGATTACACCAAAAAAGGTTAGCAGGAAAATGATACATTTTAAGCACTAATGACTATGCCTTATGAGTATAGCTTTACCCAGTGTATAATGCATGAGCGGTAAAATAGGTCAAACCCTGGAAGCATTCATATCTTTGAAATCATTATGAATGCAATATAGTGCATCACCACTTGCATAAGAGTTGCAAAGCAAAGCCTTCTGAGGAATGCAAAGCATACTGAAAATCCTTGCTCGTGTGGCAGATTAGAGAGCTACTGCAATTTTTGGACCCTTTCCCATTTGATACATTTTTGTGGCCAGTACTTCTAGATTTTCTCTCCTATTTGAGATAAAGAAATTCTATGTTTTTCATATTGCTCCTAAAACTTTTATTGTTTGTGACCCAACATTTCCGTATGTTAGCAATGATATTGTTTTTCATGCAGGGAAATCTTCTGGTCACCCCATTAGTACTCTGCTTGGGGTTTTTATTCCATAGTTTGTTTTCAGTGCCCCATCCCCCACAAACAGAGAATGCTCATTCACTCTACCTACCCGTACTGCTAAAGTTATGTCAGTGTCAGATAATGAGAAGGCTTTGTTATTTAGCAGGCAAATAATAGAGAGCCTTTGTGCAGGGATAATTACAGTGGTTCGGATATTCCTGGATTAACTCTTGGGTGAACAGTCATCACAGTAAATAACTAATGTATACATTAGCACCACACGTCTCTCCATTTTATTCTCATATCATCATGATCATATTGCACTCAAAAAACAATCTAGGGCCGTTTTTTATACTATTGACTTCATTACAATTTGCTTAACTTTGTTATATTATTTTAACAAAACAACCTGAATCTCTTGCATTTTACCTCCGTCTGATTTGCTAAACCAGGAACAACAGTAGATAGCTCATAAAGGTGTTGTGAAGATTAATTGGTAAATGTTTGCACAGCTCTTTGACTATATATGGCCTGACTCATTGCTGCCTTACTTCAGTTTTATGCTGGTGTGAAACCATGGAAATCAATGGCATTACACTAGAATAAATCTAGAGTAATGTAGCAGAGGATCCAGCCCCCTAAAGGGCTAAGTGTTATTACTGTCATTATTGTACCTGTTCATGTTGCCACTGTACAATCACACCATTTCATATTGCAGAAATGGATAGTCTCCACATCATGTAAATGTGGACACCATTGTCATGATTTGTTGGAATCAAATTCCATTTGATAACATGTGGAAATCCATGAACTTAAACTGGAGTTCCCTGGTTGTAAGGGAGCTTAGAATTTCACCATTAATTTCTGATCTCTTGCTACTTAGTTGACAAACAAAAGTGTAAATTTACCATAGCAAAATAGCTTTCATTATAACATGGAAGCCCTCTGCACTCACTGACATCTTATTGTCAGACTGGGTCATAAAGAGATGCTCGAAGAGTGTAAAGAGCATTAAATATTTACTACCAAATTGTGTTGCGTGGATTAATATATATCATGCATCCAATCTTTAATATAATATCTATTTGTAGTAACCAACAAGCATTAAATACATTGGCTATGTATTTCAATATTGCCATAGCTTCTTGCTTCAGATGCTGACGTACAGTAAGTATAATAATACTCAACCTTTTGTCTAACAGATTGGTCCTAATCCTGGGGTCTGACTGGGCAGTGTTGGTGCAAATCAGGAGGGGGTGAGGTACAAACATTGCCTTACACTCACTGGCCCTGGGATACTGAGGTGCCAATCCAGTCCTCTGAATAAATTAGAGAAGAATTCAGGTTATTCTAAATATTACCAGCTGACATCTCCCCCAGGGAGCTGAGGATTGCTGGAGCATAGCAATACCCCAGCAATGCCTCCTTTTGCCCCAGCCTATCCCAATCATCAGGAGAAGGGTGATGTCAGAGCTGCTGTGGCAGCTCTATGCCACCCATGAAGTCTCCTATTAAATAGGGAGTCCTCCAGTGGTTGGCTAAGCTGCTTGTAAGACAGCATTATCACACTGAAAATTTGGGCCTGGTATCAATTTCTTACATTTCTTCAGTGACAATATTCAGCCATGCCCGCTGCCTGCCACTGCAAGCACTTTTTTCTCATGACGGAATGTCATGTTACATATTAAGTTATGCAGCTCCGTTTCAGAGGAAATTTTTTAAGCTCCTGTCCCTTTTTATTTGTGTACCTTTTCACGACAAAGGGAGCATCTCACCTGGAACGTTAACATGATGCCACCTGCATGTGAACATGGCCCAGTAAATCAAGAGGTGCCAGCAAAAGTGAAACATCATCTCCACCATGCTCACATAGCAACACATCCTTTCAGCTAGGCAAGTATCTCTTCTAGTCCATAGGTAATACTATAAATTTTTAAGTACAAATAACATACAAAGTTTATGGAGAGAAAGTAATGCTGTTATTATGGAACAAAAAGTGCTCAGCAATTGCAGTGAAAGGCTAGAAATCTATAATTTTATTGCCCAACCTAGTTTGCCTTAAAATAACAAAACTATGACTGTTAGAGATGGAAAAAGACCTATTTGGTCATTTTTCCCCCTGTCTTCTTATTAATTAAGGGTTTCTCCCTCTAGTATTCTTGATTATTTTGGCCAGTTTTAAATTACTCAAGCAATGAGGATTCCATCGCTTCCCTTGGGACACTATTCCACAGCCTCACAACTTTCACTACTAGGATTTTTTTTCTGGGGATCTGCATATTTTTTTCTTCATTCAGTTTCATCCCATTACTCCTAGGGTATGTCTACACTATCCGCCGGATCGGCAGGCAGTGATCGATCCACCAGGGATCAATTTATCACGTCTATGAGAGGCGCAGGCAGAGTTGACGGGGGAGTGGCAGCAGTCGACTCACTGTGGTGAAGACACCACGGTAAGTCGATCTAAGTACGTCGACTTCAGCTACATTATTCACATAGCTGAAGTTGCGTAACTTAGATCGAACCCCGCCCCCCACCCCAACTGTAGACCAGGGCCTAGTTATATCCTGCTGGACCATTTCATATGGTTCATATAACATTCTGTTTCGTCATTTAATCTCACATGCCAATAAGCATTTATTTCCTACTGGAGTGAGATATTGGGCTAAATCCCAACTTCAGTAAAGTTACTGGTTGTAAACTGAGAAGACAGCATTTGGTTCGCCACAATAAAGTCCTTTATCCCTAGACAATGAGCAAAAAAAAAAAAAATCACCCGATACTTAAATTCGGAGGGGGGAGGGGGAACGAACACTTTATTCTCCCCTCCCCTACCAAATGTTAGGTTTTTGCACATACAAGGCTGTCTGCTTCTCAAATTCAGTTGGACACTTAGAAAACAATTCAGACTCCAATCTGCCTCCCCACCGACCCCTGGCTAATCTAACCTTCTGGAGCAGCTAGGCAAATTGCATTGTAGTTCACATTTAAGGGGTAAAAACATCTATCCCTCTAACAGGACGTGATGCAAATCATATATTTGTCCAAATTATTAACTAAGAGTGAAAATCATCTCTATGCAGAAGATTGGCACAGGCCTATGTACCACTTTAATCCCAATTATGCCCTATTTCACCATAACTGCAGATTCCAGGACCTCCTTTCATGTAGCTGTGTGGAAGGCACCCCACCCTCAAGGTCAGTTCTGTGGAGGGTCACTTAACCATCATGGGTTATTAAATCTTGTAATGTACGCCCAGATATTACAGTGAAGGGCATAATTTCTTGAAAATTTTAATTATTATTGTTCTTCCATTCCTCTGTGCTTTCACAGTCCTTTGGGGACTCCAGCAACTTAACCCTTCATGCCTGAGTAAAGAAAGTTGAGGACTTTGTTGAAAAGCCTTTACAATTTTTCATGCATTTTTGCTACAAAACAGTAGAAAAATACCAGGAAAGGAAATGCACAGTTATCTTTTTATCTAACACTTAAACCCACGATGGGAGAAAGAGAAACCAAACCATCAGTGCTCAAAAGAACAAATAAGTTTTAGGAGTTTAGTGTTAACCTTAAATTGAGCTAATGAAATGTTTAATAGTAAAAATGTTTATGGCTTTTTGTTTCAGAGATGTAGCCTTTGATTTGGAACACAGACACCGGAAAAGGACACTCAGCTCAGCATGCGTTCTCCTTTCAAGCTCACAATCCTTCGTTCTCTGTAGTCTGTCCCTTTTCAAGCATATCTGCACTCATCCTCAGTTGGAAAAAGAACCTTGGCCAAAAGGGTCACACCTGGGTTGCTAAAGTTAGGTCCCTAACTCCAGAGCTCAGCACTTAATTCAATAGTTAGGTAGCCAAAATAAAAACCCAACTTTAGGCATCCAGGGCCAATGTGTCTGGTTTCTGGGGCCTTGGTATCTATTTGTATTATTAATTTTCTGAGCAAAATAGTTTTGTCAAAAATATTCACTTAGTCCTTGTTTCCTTTTGTATAAGGTCAAGTCCTTTTATGCATTGCAAGGGCAGAGGGTTGAATTAAGTGAAACTCTTCAAAATTTATAATATAAACATTTGGTCCCCTGTAAGTGTCCCTTTGTCTAGTGAAAATAGGTTCCATTTGCTCAACCTTCTTTATTTGTAATACACATTCTGGAATGATAGACAGTTCAAGACCATTTGGAACTAGTCAGCAGGATGCCCTGCTGTGTAGCTGTGAAGAAAATGAATGGAATAAATGTGGTGAGCTTCATTTTTTTTTTCCGTAAAACTAAATTGTTAAGGTAAATAAGTGTGTAACTACATTAAATCATAGGTATCTAGTAGTAAAAGGTGAAGCCCAGTGTGTCTGTTTAGTGGAGAAAGGTACATTCCATCTGTGAATTTCCTAGGCTGCGTGTAAATTAGGCACTTCAAATTAGTTGCTTTATATGTTCTTGTGTTTTCATTTCTTCTCTGTTTTTTCTGACGTGGGTAAAAAGAAAAAGAAAAAAAAGAGAGAGAGAAATAAAGAAACCCATCAATAATCCCCCTTTCAGAGCTAGATCTATTCCATTCTATCCAGTCCTCATACCACGCTCATTACTGTAGTATCCGAGCACCTTCCAGTAGTGCATTAAGCACCATGACGACACATCTGTCACATGTTTATTCTCTCTTCCTCTCCTTGGCAGAAGATGTGTGTGCAGTGGAGTGATTTGGTTTGGAGATATTATAGGCAAGGTCAAAGAGTGGAAGGTGATAAGATTAGTGATGGCCCTTCATTCCCGTGGGAGTTTATTCCACAGTCTTGGGCCAGCACCTGAGATAGTTCTGTCGCCTGTCTCTTGTCTAGTGCCAACTTCCCTAAACTCCCAGTGAGCCAGAACTGTCAGCAAAGATTGGTGTTGACACAAGGGACTACATTCCCCAAGGGGTGAGTGATCTGCAGTACTTCCAGACCTCGCCAGCCCAGCAAGTAAGAGACTAGGTCCAAGAGCCCTTCATCCATCCATAGCACCACAGCTAACCCACCAGAACTGACCCACAAATGGATTTCTCTCTCTCTCACACACACACACACATCCCATTCCAAAATACAAAGAAGTCTTATCAACCTCAAAGTTGGCCAGTTAGATCTAAAGGCTGAGGTAGAAATGTTTTATCTTATTTGAAATGAATTGAACCAGTTCTTGTATTGATATCCTAAAAATCAAGGTTTTCACCAGAATTCCAAAACTGTACTAATGTTTTTGCCATGTTGGAACAAGAAACCAAAAAGAAGAGATCGCAACACCTCTTTTATTGGACTCCCTTAGCTAGGATCTACTGTACACAAATAAAAGTGATTTGATTACAGTTAATTTGACAAGTAATTCTAAACCCTAATAGTAATGTTTCTGTGACTCGCTGGTCCCAGTGACTTATTTTTGGTTTGTCAGAGCACTTATCGGTGATTGGAGAAGATGGCTCTTCACTTCCAAGATGTTCTTCATGAAGTTACATGCAGGCAGGCTCTTTGACCAGCCCCTGCTTGGGAAGGCTTCAGCTAGGGCACCTCCCAGTTCCTCAGGCATGCACCCCCTCTGGAGTATAAACTCAAAATTATACCGTCTTGCGCTGCACAGGGAACTGTACAGCATAAAGTCATAACATTCTCCCCCTTCCTCAATGTGGAGAGGAATATGCAAGCAGGAATAGCTTTCTGCCCCTGAGTTATGATTTCCACGCACTGGTTTAGATAAAGCAAAACCACATTTATTAACTACAAAAGATAGATTTAAATGATAATAAGGGATAGCAAACAGATCGAAGCAGATTATCTAGCAAATAAACCAAAAATGCGAACTAACCTTAATATACTAAATAGATTGGATATGATTAGCAGATTTAAGCAGGCTGCAGATTCTTCAGGGGGAAGCTGCACTTGCTTACAGCTTGGAATCCTCAGGTGTTTCATTCACAGGCTAAAAATTCCTTTAGCCTGGATCCAGCACTTCTCCCAGTTCAGTCTTTGTTCCTCAGGTGTTTCCAGGAGTCTTCCTGGGTGGGAGTCAGTGAAGAACCAAGATGATGTCACTCCTGGCCTGCATATGGCGGGGACCCTTTGTTTCAAAGCTTGGTTTCCATACCAGTCAGTGGAAAAATACTGACATCCCAAGATGGAGTCCAGCACCAGGTGACCTGGTCACATGTCCCTGTAGAATCACAGCAGCCATCGCTCACTGGCTGTTTGGAGTGTTCACAGGAAGGCTCATCAGGTCAGAGATCAGCTTCTCCTAAGGCCTATTGTTTCTTCCTAATGGCTCATTAACCTGAATGGACCCTTCCCAGCCAGCCTTCTAGACTGAGAGCATTTTGCCTAGTGGGTATTGCCAGGAATAGCTACATGTGAAATAGATACATAGTCAATATTCACAACTTTGGATACAAAAATGATACATGCATACAAATAGGATAATCATATTCAGCAAACCATAACCTTTCCAATGATACCTCACATGCCTTATCTTGTATAAAATACATCATAATTATGATATAATTATATCACATTAATATCATTATGAAGAATATGGGGTGCAGTGCCACACTGACTATTTGAGTGGATGCCGTGGCTTGTGAAAGTGCAACCTTAACTCTGAATTACTTGAGTTTCTAACATTTGTTTTTTTTGTTAGACACTAATGTTTTTGAAAGTTAATGCTGATATGAGCTGGCAAATTCACTCCAGCAAAGCTTTAGAATTGTCAATTAAACTCTGAAACATAAGGGTTCATAATGGAAATGGAAACCGACCTTGGTATAAAGCTGCCAACATGAGAAACAGTATAAATAGATTTATCTAATATGTTGGCTATATGTACACAGGCTGCTATTCCTGCTCACGCTTCCTAACAAGGGATGGATTTTAAACAGCAATAACAAGAAATTCACCATGTGAAACATTACAGTACATTTTACTTTAAATACAGCAAATGAAGCATTCCAGCAGGTTGGATGCTGACAGTCTCATTTCATCTTTTGATTGTGTTTGAAGTGGCAGCCTAGGTGACTTTAATTTATTGTCAGCATGTATTTACCTACTAGCTGCATGAAAACTAGCCTTTCTTCTGAAGAACTTCCCATCATTGCTAAGAGTAGTACAGCTCCCTCAGTGGAAGCTCCCTCATTGAATATGCTGCTATGGACAAGGCTCCAGATGGATGGTGGTTTCTTGTCCACCATTTTGTCTAAACCTGCTCAGAGTAGTTCTACACAACACAGAGTTTCCATTAGAACACCGACTGTTGCTACCACCGGTGGAGATGCACTGAGGTGAGCAATGTTGGGAATTTTTTTCAGGCGAAAATCTAGTGAAGACAAGGCCACAGAAATGACCCCTTAAAGCCAACCCTCATTCTGCCCCACTGCTTTCTGAATCCTTTTAAACACATTAAAAAAGGGGTTAATTTTTTTTTTTTTAAATGAATGGTCTTAGGAAAAGGGGTTATGTCGCACTCAGACTATCACGAGTGTTTTTAGTGTAGCTCTGAAATGTATGGTTCAAAGTGGTAAGCACAAGGAAGCCACATATGACTCACCTTATTGCAAATGAATCACCTGGGGAGGAGGGACAGGGATCAGAGGTAAAATTTCCAAAGCACCTAAATGACTTAGGAGCCTCACTTTCATTTTCAAGAGTGATTTAGGAACTTAAGATCCTAAATCTCATTAAAAGTCAATAGAACTTGGGGTATATCTACTCTGCAAATAAAAACCCGTGGCTGGCCCACGCCAGCTGACTCGGGTTCATGGGGTTCAGGCTGCGGGGCTGTTTCATTGCAGTGTAGACTTCCATACTCAGGCTGCAGTCTGAGTTCTGGGACTCTCCCACCTCACAGGGTCCTAGAGACTAGGCTCTAACCCATGCCTGAAAGTCTACATTGCAATGAAACAGCCCTGCACCCCGAGCCCCACGAGTCTGAGTCAGCTGGCATAGGCCAGCCACAAGTGTCTAATTACAGTGTAGACATACTCATAAACTCCAGGCCCGTCATCTTCTATGTATATACAGCATCAAGCACACTATTGATACTCCAAAGGTTAGCACAGTCAAAGTCTCCATGTCTTGTTAGGAATGTAACAATTGCAGATGGAGTGTCCCAGTCTTTTCCTTTTTTCTTCCTGGTTCCATTTCACATTTGCTATGTATCAAGTTTTCATTTGCATAAAACGTTTTGAAAGATGGAGGTTTCAGAAAACCTTTCTGTGAGCCAGCCCTTTCTTCATCCTTCCAAATGGAATGCTAGGATCAATCACACACCAATTATTGAATTTTTAAAATTAATGAAGGAAGAAAGATTCATTTTGTTTCCTGGTGTTGACAGCAGAATCTGACGATTCATCTTTCTATTTAATGAGGTTATATGGCATACATCACTGTCACATCTTAGAGTAACTACATCTTCTTTGGGCTTTGGTACACTTGGCCTTATTCAGATTACACGCCTCTTAATAAATAAACAAATAATCAGCAAGCTATACCAAGAGCCCAGTGAGTCATGAGAGGCAGTGTGGTCCGGTGAATAGGGCACTAAAGTGTCAGTCATTTCCAGCTCTTCCACTGACCAGTTGTGTGTTGGTGAACAAGTCTGTTCGCCTCTGTTTGACAAGTCAAATAAGTCACTTCACCTCTCTGGCCCTGTATCTCCTCTATCCTTTGTCTTGTCTGTTTAGATTGTACAATTTTTGTCTGTTGCTAAATGTCAGTACAGCACTTAGCATAACAGACCTCCAGATGAGACTGAGGATGGTAGGTGCTACTGCAATACAAGAATCGTAGATGGAGTGCACCAGCCTGAAAGCATGTTCAGGTAGAATATTCAACTCACTAACATCAAAAGATGACCTCAAGAGTATAAACAGTGAATTACCAGCTAGCAGAAAGAATTAGGCTAGCCAAATGGCTCAGGAACAATACCAAGAGACACATTCAGAAATGAATAAAAATAGCATTAGTAGCAACAGTGATCTTGTTTTTGAGCTCTTGATATTTTTTTCATCCAGCTTCTTAGCAGATTTGTGTTGCCTACTTTTTATTTCTTTTGTCTGAACACAGTATTTTCAATCTCTGAACATCTTCTTTGTAGTGGCCAAAACACAGGACACGTGGATGCAGTTCCTGCGTCAGCACTGATTTATTCTCTGATCTTCACCAAGTCAATTAACAGATCTTTTTTACCTTGCTGTAAAATGGGCATAAGAATTCAGCAATTTCCCAACATACAGGAGTGTTGTGAGATTGATCAATGTCTGCAAAATGCTTTGAGGTCTTCAGCTAGACTTGTATGTGCGCAAACTATTATTGTTATTACCAGTGCATCACCCTTCTTCCAGACACATTTTCTGAGATTGCCATCAATATCAGTTCAATAAATCAGCCATTGTGGGGCAATGGGAACACCAACCCTGTTGTATCTCCACTGCTCTGGCAGGGAATGAGGGGGGAACTCAAAAGGGTGGTCTCAGATCAGGACTCCGCAAGGCCTTGCCTCTCGAATAAGACACTAAGGGAGTATCATGATGACAGCTGCACTTACATCACTGAAAATAATTATTCTGATCCAGGGACACAAGCTAAGCCATAAGAGTGGTCTTGTAAGCAAAGGTTTGTTTTAATAGAAACATAAGTATTATGCATTACAGTCTATTGTAAATTGGCTGTAATTTTCTCCTGACGCTCTGTGAATTAAACTAGTTAGGATACCAAATAAATAAATAAATAATATAACAAATGCCACAAAGCAGAAAGCAAGCTCAGTGTCTGAAGGTTAATGATTGCTCATGAAAGCTACAGAAATAAATTATCTGCCTAGGGACACTGTCACATGATCAGCACAAAAGCTGTAACAGCCAAAAATGTTTATGTAGAGGGGGAAAAAAACACTGTCAGCATCACAGAACCCTTCCCCCACTGCTAAATCCGAGTCCCAAGCCAAACAGCTGCTCCTGACTGCTTACATTAAACTAATTTGTGCTGCAACATTGCAGCTGCTTAATTTTTAGTCTGAACTTTATCACCAATAAGTGTTACAATAACAAGTGATTCAGTCGTATCTCTGAAGAAATATCAGCTCCTCAGCAACAAAAACAGTTTAACATAAGTAGATTGCAAATAAATGTAAATTTTAAAAAAATAAATAAAGACAATGACCCAAACAATGCAACTTAAAAACTTGGAGTAGGAGAGACTTAAAAGCCTGTTTTGTTCCTAAATTAATTATAGGACAAATTTTGCCCTCAGATACACGGCCATCTCCCACTGGTGTCAATGGGTTCATATGCAAGGGCAGAATCTGACCCTTCAATGATTGAATATATAGAATGTGGAATCTAAATAACAATAGCTCCTGGAAATAAAGATGTCTTGCAACCATCTGAAGGGAGAGGCTAGATTCATTTAGGTCCAGATCCTGCAGTGAATAGTTTGTGGGTGAACTGCTATGTTTGTGTGGAAAACAATGGGGTTTCTCGCAGGCCCAGCAGTCCACACATGTACTAGACATTGTAGGATTGGATCCTTAAAGAGCATATGCAGCATTTCTCTCCCTTTACCCCAAACCTAGCCTGACTTTTACTCCAGTGGAATGTGGGACTTCCTCTATTTGGATTAAATACTTAAGTAGTGTCTGTATGTTGCTCTTGCTGTGGAAGATTCTAATGTGTGTGTTGCTGTGAGAGATTTTTAAAAAGTTGCACTCACCATTAAAAAAGTGTAGCTCATTTATATGGTAACAGCTTGAACGTCCTGACCTCTTCCTCCCCGCCCCCCCCCCCCATGAAAAAAAATGTGTTCAAACTCGGTTGCATAGAAGGAAGTGTTTTGAGAGTGACTGCAAAATGTTGTTCCTTGGGTAACAGTCCTGCTGCAGTTACAAAATGTCACATGTTGTTCTTCATGTTTTCCTCTGAATTATTTTCCTAGCCCTGTGACACAAGCAGAGCCTCATCTTTCTGCTGATACAGACACTGACCTGAACTGGTTGTAATTCCTGCCAAATATGCAGGCACTGTTTTGCTACATTTTGGAATTTGACTTAGTCCATGTGTCAAGCATTTGCTTGCACTCAGGAAAGAACTTTTTTTTCACCCACTGTTTGGAATGCACAGAAATTTCAGTTTTTAATTAGTTTAAATATGATTAATGTTTTTAAACTGGATATCTTATTACACCTAGTATTTCCTGTAAAAAGGGATCATTCAAACTTACTAGCCTTAATTATTAAGAAAATAATTTGAAAAGAAAAATAAGCATTCAAAGAGCAATTTTAGTTAAACAAAAACCTGTAGTTTCTAGTAGTACTAGCAACAGGGTTCAAAATATAATGTTGTTTGTTTGATGGGGGAAAATGGGCTTTGGGTTTTGCTAAACTAGGGGTTGTTTAGCTGCAGGCCCCATCTTCTGCAAACCTCCAAAGATTAGTTAGAGGAAAGAGGAGTTAAATGAAGCTATGCCCCATCTCTTTTTGAAACAGAATGGGGGGGGGGGAAGAGAAGGGGAGCAGCATTTGGTTGGTTGGTTGGTTGGGGTTTTTGCAGGGGGTGAGGTTTGGTTTATTTTGTAAAAATCATGAGTCAGGGTTTTGGCTTTAAAAAGTCAAAACAAGGGAAGGTTTGACATCTGCATGCCCATTTTATCCTGACCGCAAAGGTTTTTTTTGGGGGGGGGGGAGTGACTGGATAAATGGGTTCCTGTTTGTATTTATTACTATTTATGGAGTAATCTTGTTAGTGTGGAAAAAAATTCTGATGGGAAAAAATAATTGCCACAAGCTGTTCATATGGAGGAGGAAAGGAGAATAGGGTAGTAGTTCCTTATATCCCTATTGAATTCCTGAGATTCCTCCTCTATTTTTCTCCGCTTCACACTTTAAACCTAGAAACCCTTACAGATGGACACATCTAAGGGAATATACTAGCGATAAGATCAAGATATAAAATTTGAATCCAAATCTGTATTTTGAACACCCCAAGTTCCAGGGTGCGCTGAATTCTGAGTTTTGGCGTAGTCCATTATAAATACAGTCCTAACCAAATTCATAGCAATGAAAAATGCATCACGGACCATGAAATCTTGTCTCCCCAGTGAAAATCTGGCTACTGTCGGGGGATTGCGGTATTGCCACCCTTACTTCTGCACTGCCTTCAGATCTGGGCACCCGGAGAGCAATGGCTGCTGGCCTGGCACCCAACACCAGTAGCAGCGCAGAAGTGAGGGTGGCATAGTATGGGGGATTGTCACTTTTTGGGGTGGTGCAGGGCTGGCCTATGTGGGCGAACCCCCAGGGTGCCATGCTCAAGGGGTGTGTGGTCACCCCTACACACACACAGCCAGCCCAGGCCCCTCTAGCCCCTGAGCTCTGGGGAGTAGCAGGGCATGGCTCCTACTAAACACCAGGCTCCAGTTGCTAGTCCTGTGGAGGAACAGAACGTCCTCTTTCCCTGCATGGGCCGCTTCTGGGGCCGGGTCACATCCACCTCCGGCGGCGGCACAGAAGTAAGGGTGGCAGTACCATATCATGCCACCCTCACTTCTGCACTGCTGCTGCTGCTGGCGCTGCCTTCAGAGTTGGGCTCCTGGCCAGCAGCCACCACTCTCCAGCTGCCCATCTCTGAAGGCAGCACCGCTGCCAGCAGTAGTGCAGAAGTAAGAGTGGCAATACTACGACCACCCTACAATAGCCTTGTGACCCGCCCCCACGACCCCTTTTTGGGTCTGGACCCCACAGCTACAACACTGTGAAATTTCAGATTTAAATCTATGAAAAGATGAAATATAAGACTTTTTAAATCATATGACCAAGAAATTTATCAAAATGGACCAGGAATTTGGTAGGGCCATCATTATAAAGAAGTAAGGTGTCATCTGAAAAATATGGAGCTGGGTTTTGGAGCTGGATTGTGAACTTTGTCCATCAAAATTGTGAGGGTGTTTAGATTCTGGTTTCAGGTCCATCTCTATTGTACACATTATTAATTATTATTGTAATTAATTTCTCACACACCATAAATAAAAAGATACATATGCTGCCCCAAAGAGCTTTTAGTCTTTATAATGTAAGGCAAATAGAAGATGAAACAAAGGGCATTTCAGAAGAGGTAGTGGGAAAAGATTATAGATAATGAGAGGACAAAGGATTGGTTAGAGTGAGTAGGCAAGGTGGGGTAAGAAGATTTGTTTCAGCTGTAAGGGCAGCATGGTAGAAGGCATAAAGCCAAGTGTAGGAGAAGGAGACCAAGGGAAGATCACAGGGAATGAGAAGGGCAATAGGAGGAAATATAGGTGGAAATTTAACTAAGTGGGGCCCTATAGGTGAAGCTGAGAAGTTTAATGTGATGCAAATACAGGGATTCAAAGATGGTGGTAATATACATGTGTAGCCCTTCTTCCAGGTGGAGTTGGCAGTAACAAGGGCCAGGTTCCATATCTAGGGGTTCCTTTTAACAATACAACATAGAACTGGCTTGACCACCCCACCCAGTAATCTGGGAAAATTACACACTACCCCTGGGTGCCTCTAAGAGGGAATACTTCCCCTCTTGCAAGCACTGAGTCTGAGTATAGAAAAGAAAACTTTTAATAACAAGAGGGAAAGAACCTGGCATTAATTTGGGGAAACACCGCAAGCAAAACATCTACCCCAGAGTATGTTGGGATTTTGCCTCAGGTTCTCACCTCATGGTGTGAAAATCCAAGAAACAAATGTTCCTTTAACATGCCACTCCCCTCTCCCTTCACCACACCCCACTCATAGTTGTTGTCCTTGGACAGCGAAGACCCAGAGTTCAGAGGTGCGTTCGCGTGAGTTCACCTCCCACCCCAGTGGGATGAGTCGTTGAGCAATACCTCAGCTGCTGTGCTGCTCATTGTGCATTGCTACCTGCTGCCACAACCACTCCGGCATTCACTCCACACTGGCCGCTGCGCCGTCATCCAATCCATCGCTGGCCACTGCATTGTCATTCACTCTGCCTCTGTGCTGCTGGACCACCGGATGCTGTGTCAGTCTACTACATACAGCCTCTGCGAGATCCCACCACTTAACACAGCTCTCAGTGATGTCAGCAGTTAGTGGAGGAGCCTCAATAATAGGGCGGGTTGGTCAGTCTCTGGCACTGGAGATGTTGCTCCCCAGATGTCAGGGGAGAGTTCATTTAGACCCTGCTTGTACATGTGATGGACTGGAGGGGCAATTGATAAATTGGACAGTCATATGATACATGTAATCATCACTCCCCTTTCACTGCATTATCTGCCCACTAATCCATCCTTCCACCCTTTCCTTCAGAGTTAGTTGAACATTGAAAAACTCAGTAGCATCTAACAGCAACCAGTTCCTTTCTAAGCCAATCTGCCAGAAAAAACATTTCTTCCTTCTCACCCCAAATGTAGCATTTTTCATACACACCCAACTTATAAAATAACTGCAGTTTGAATATATGGTATGGTATAACTCTGATCTGTGGCCAATATTTGTGTAATATTATAAATTATCATGCACCTTCGACCTCTCCACACCTTTCCTCTTGACCCACTAATCGATCTCTATGGAACATAATCTAACATTCCAGAACCAGAAGGAGCTTCAAAAAAGTATCAGTTAAAAAAAAATCATTCTTCTCCTCTTCCTCCCAAAATTGTACTTACCTAAGGACCAAGAAGGGCAAACTCTGTACTGAACCAATGACAGATATTATAGTCATTAAAATGTCACATATTTAAAACCTGCTACCTTGCAGCCCTGCAAGGCACCAAACAGGGAGCGCTGCATTTTCCCAGTGGCTCCAAGGCTTGTTTTCAGCCCTGAAAATTTCCTGACATATCACATTTCAACCTCCTGAAGTTTTTAGCTAATTTTCAGAGGTTTTCATGGCTCCCTCTGAGACCTGTACAGATAGACTAATAGTAACTAATGCATTTGGGTTTGCAGACAGAGACAAACATGAAATTACTCTGATATCGTTTTTCAAACTCTTGAACTCATTTCTCAAATAGTTTTTCTATTGGCATAACACAGGTAGAGCATTCAAAATGCAAGGTGGTGTGATGTGGCACAAAGGTTATATTGAGACATATCTGGGATGACCTGCAGTAATTCACTCAGTAATAATGTAGTTAACCCAAGTCATGCAATATATATATATATGCACTAAGAGTATGTATATTAGATATATATACTTAGTGCAATAAATTATTCTTTCCACTCAGATCCTGGCAAAATGTATCATATCCATTCTCATTTTTAGTAAGAAAATATGTCTTCTCATTTCTAATTATCACATAAGTTGAAGCAGTTAATGAGGTATGTAGTAATTTCTAATTCACAGCATTAATGCTCATAGTAATAAGCCTAAAATTTATCATTTTTTGGAGACAAGCAAAATGTGAGCCATTTTATGAAAATGAAAATTGTAGAGCTCTTATTTTATAGAGAGGTGGGCCTGAGCCATAAAGTTTGTATTCAAACAACTCAATAAAATGTAGGGAGGAGGGGATGCAGGAAGTGTGACCAGGGTTTTGTGTGTTTTGAAACAACACAATATATAAGGATCAAATTCTGTGCTCAAACCCATATGTTCAACTCCTCTGGGGCTAGGCTGAGCCTTTAGGCTCAGCATGTAGCTGTGCCTCAACAGGAGGAGCATTGAGAAGGAACTGTGACTATGTCACAATCCCTCCCCTGCTCTTTTCCTGATCAAGGCAGGGGGAGAATAATAATTTTTTTACAATTTTGATAAGGGTTCAGCTCACTTCTATCCTCAGGCCCAGCCAGTTCCAGTTGCTAGAGCATAAGTGGTGGCAGAGCCATGATTCCACCCACTCCCTGCCCTAGCCACCACGTTGGGAAGAGCAGGAGCAGGGCAGAGCCTTAACTCTGCAGGGGACTCAGAACTGTGACCCAAGTAGCCCTAATAAAACCTCGCAGCAGGGTAGGTTACTCCCCACCACTCCTCTGAACAGCCACTTAAGGCCTAGGCATTTCAAGTCTAGCCCTTTGACTTCAGTAGAAGTTCAACTGTGTAGACCCATCTGAAGGTAAAAAACGAATACCTCATTGTAAGGCAGTTTATTAATTTGCAGGACAAAACAACAAAAATACAAAAGCTCAGGTCAACAGCCCAAAGCTTCACAGCGTTTTATTAACGGCACAGTAGTCAGCTGTACACTGATGAGAGCACTTCAGAAACCCAACATCTGCAATTCAGAATCAGAGTTATCAAACAAACGGTGAAGCCTGCTATTAATATACTGTCTGCACTGATGTCTTCATGCAAAGCATCCTCCATATGGTAGTAGCTGCAGTGTTCTTTATCGTTGTCATCATCATAGATGGCACCATTTTGGCACACTGCATGCTGATTATAATGAGTCACCTGTAGTTACCTGATTTATCATAACTAAGGCTACGTTTATATCACGGACATCATGGAAGTCATGGATTCCGTGACTTCCAGAGACCTCCATGACATTCTCTACTTCAGCCCCAGGAGCTTCCAGACTCTGGAGCTGGCAGTTAGCAGGGCCCTGGCAGGATTCTGGCAACAGCAATGACAGGCGACAGGGGGCCCCTTGCAAGGTTTCAGCCACAGGTGACAGACTCCTGAGGGGGCCCTCCTCAGGGTTCCAGTGAGGGGCAACAGCCTCGCACTGGGTGAGGGGGACGCCTCAGACGAGGGGCTGAGAGTGTCCCGTTTTCTCTTGGGGAAATATGGCCACTCTGCAGCTCCCAGCTGCCGCGGGCAGAGGGGGAACCCCACAGGTCCCAGCCACCATAGTGGCAGGGGAAACCATGGAGTCGCAGCAGCAAAAGTCACAGACAGGTCACGGCGTCCGTGAATTTTTGTTTATTGTCCGTGACCTCTCCGTGACTTTTACTAAAAATAACCATGAAAAAAATCTTAGCCTTCATCATAACTGTATCTTTAAAACAGCCCATATATAGTATGATCCTGCAAATATTGAGCAAAACTAATCATCCAACTTATCTTCAAGTATGTGTGGTACTGTGAATTAGGGTGACCAGATGTCCCTATTTTATAAGGACAGTCCCGATATTTGGAGCATTTTCTTCTATAGGTGCCTATTACCCCCACCGCCATCCCGATTTTTCACACTTGCTGTCTGATAACCCTACTGTGAATGCATTCTATGGCTCCAATTTTGTACACTCTCACGCATGCAAGTTGTGCTATTGAATTCAGTGGGACTGCTCCTATGTGCAAAGTAACTCATGTTTCTAAGAGTTTTTCAGATGGGAGCTATAGTACATACACAAATTACTACATTTTAATACACAAAACCTATTGACACAATAGATAGTGCAGCCCTGTGGAGCCCTACAATCTATTATGTCAATAATCTGAGGATTATCAGAGTGTCATACTTCCACTGACTTCTATTTGGTTGTTTGTGAACGAAGACAACAAAAAAAGCGGGAGCACTGCGGAGGCAGAAAGGTAAAACCCTGTGGAATAAGACACTTTGTGTACTGGTGTGCAGTTTGAAAAGGGGATATATCCTGACTTTCTCCAGCCAAAGGAAGCTTGGACCATATCATTTATGTTGTGTATATAATTAGATTGTATAGCACCAATCTCAGACTCTCGGGACCTGCATTTTAAAAGCGCTGAGTACCCACAGTTTCCAGTGAAGTCAATTGAACTTGTGAGTGCTTGGCATCGTTAAGAATCGGCACTTTAAAAAATGTAAAAACAACAATATTGAATTCAAAAATTCTAACCATTAATCTATTAATTGAATTGCCATATAAGGCTCCCCCACACATACACAAACACAAACCTCTGCTTCTCAATCCATCAACCCAACCTTTCCAGAAATGCCTATAGAAAAGCTGGAGAAAAAACGGTTACCTACCTTTTGTAACTGTTGTTCTTCGAGATGTTGTTCATGTCCATTACACATTAGGTGTGCGTGTGTCACGTGCACGGACATCGGAAATGTTTTCCCTCAGCGGCTCCTGTCAGGCCGGCAGGGCCCCCCCCCGCCAGAGCAGCACCCCACTCTAGCATATATATACCCTTGCAGGCCCGACCCTCCCTCAGTTCCTTCTTTCCGGTGACTCCGACAGAGGGGAAGGAGGGTGGGAAGTGTAAAGGACGTGAACAACACATCTTGAAGAACAACAGTTACGAAAGGTAGGTAACCGTTTTTTCTTCTTCGAGTGATTGTTCACGTCCATTACACATTAGGTGACTCACAAGCTTACCATTGGAGAGGGTAGGAGTCAAGTAACAATTGATTGGAGCACAGTCCTGCCAACCATCGCATCCTCCCTGGTCTGATGATGGACTGCGTAATGGGCTGTGAATGTATGTACCAACAACCAGGTGGCCGCTTTACAGATTTCCTGGAGTGGAACCTGCGCCAAGAAAGCCGCCGAGGATGCTTGGGCCCTAGTCGAGTGAGCCCTGATCGCCGGGGCCAGCACTTTGGCGAGCTGTAATAGTCCGGTGCGGGGGTCGTGCCCTCTCAGGGGCCGTCGGGAGCCAGGCCGCCTCACTACACGTCCGAATCGTGCCTCGGGTTCTGCGGTTCTCGGGGCCGGCCCCTCAGTCAGGGCTGGGCGGCAGCCCTGGTCCGGGCTCCGATTCTCACAGCCGGAGCTGGGGAACTACAAAGTCACATAAGTTCCAAACGCTAGCTCAGGGCGCAACACACAATAGTCCGGGGGGGGGCTCAGAACCTTCCTGCAGGCTGAGCACTCCCAAAGTCAGGAGTTAAGGCCCGGCCCTCAATCAGGGTGGGGCAGCACACAATAGTTCAGGGGGGGCTCAGAACCTTCCTGCAGGCTGAGCAGTAACACTAGCAAAGTTAGTAAGCCCAGGCCCTTAGTCAGGGTGGGGCAACAACAATAGTTCAGGGGGGTTCAGATCCGGGTCGCAGGAGCTGAGGACTAACAAAGTTAGTAAGCCCAGGCCCTTAGTCAGGGCGGGGCAACAAACAATAGTTCAGGGGCTCAGGACCTTGTATCAGGAGCTGAGCACTAGCAAACTCAGGACGCCTCAAGCCCTTAGTCAGGGTGGGGCAACAAACAATAGTTCAGGGGCTCAGGACCTTGTATCAGGAGCTGAGCACTAGCAAACTCAGGACGCCCCAAGCCCTTAGTCAGGGTGGGGCAACAAACAATAGCCCAGGTATGAGGCCGGAGCGTGGGGTGGCAGGGGGGACACAGGCCCACCCACTCCACTGTGTCCCAGCCCGGGGCCCTAAGAGCGGCAGTCAGTCTGCCGCTGTGTCGGTGGGGTCCTGACCGCAACACACCGACATTGGCTCCTCTGTTGTAGCCAGACTGGGGTCAGCTACCCCCGGGCTACTTTCCATCTCCCCCTCCATTGGTACCTGCTCATCGCTGGGCTCGGCAGCGGGGTCCCACACCATGGGTTCCTCAGCTCGCAGAGGGTGGTCTGGGTCGGGCTGCTCCTCCGGTCTCGGGTCAGGGGGGCGCTCGTGCCCCTCCTCGAGGTACCGTGCTCGGGGCAGGCTCAGCCAATCCACTTCGGGGTACCTTGCTCGGGGAAGGCTCGGCCAATCCACTTCGGGGTACCTGGCTCTGGGGAGGTCCGGTTGGTCAGTGTCCGGGTATCTGGCTCTGGGGAGGCTCGGTCCGTCCGCGTTGGGGTACCTGGCTCTGGGAAGGCTCGGTCCGTCCGCGTCGGGGTACCTGGCTCTGGGAAGGCTCGGTCTAGCCGGAGCTCGCACCGGCACGTCTGTCCTCTCCGGCCGCTGGGCTCCAACTGAGTGCTGGGGCCTGGCTTTTATACTTCCTGTCCCGCCCCTTGACTTCCGGGGGGCGGGAACAGGTGGTGGTGGCTCCGCCCACTTGGGTGCCTGTTCAGGCTCCTCCCTCTCAGGGGCCGTCGGGAGCCAGGCTGCCTCACTACACGAGCTAATAGCATGTGCGGATGCAAAGCACAATCCATGCTGATAACCGTTGAGCCAAGATAGGCTGGCCTTTCATTCTCTCCGCAATGGCAATGAACGGTTGTGTCGACTTGTGGAATGGCCTGCTCCATTCCAGATAGAATGCCAAGGCTCTACGGACATCGAGGGTATGCAGGCTGCGGTGGCTTGGGTCCGTACGGGGTTTGGGGAAGAACACCGGTAAACAAACGTCCTGCCCCATATGAAATTGTGTGACCACCTTAGGGAGGAATTTGGGGTGCAGTCTCAGCTGCACCTTGTCCTTATAAAAAACTGTATAAGGGGGTTCCGAAGTGAGGGCTCTCAATTCTGATACCTTCCTAGCTGATGTAATGGCCACTAGAAACGCTACCTTTCATGAGAGGTGCATGAGAGAGCAAGAGGCTAGGGGTTCAAAGGGTGGTCCCATGAGTTTAGTTAGGACCAGGTTAAGGTTCCATGTAGGGACCGGCGGGCGCGAGTAGGGAAACACCCTTTCCAGCCCCTTGAGGAATCGGACTACTGTGGGTTGGAAAATACCGAAAAACCCAACTCTCCCGGGTGGAACGCCGATATGGCGGCCAGATGCACTTTAATTGAGGAGGGGGCGAGCCCTTGATGCTTGAGGTGCAGCAAGTAGTCCAGTATTGATGGGATGGAGGCTGCAGAGGCTGTATGTGATTAGGCTCGCATCAGTGGGAGAACCTCTTCCATTTGGCAAGGTAGGTCGCTCTTGTGGAGGGCTTCCTACTACCAAGGAGAATTTGTTGGACCTGGTGGGAGCACCTATTCTCCGTATCGTTTAGCCAGAGAGATTCCATGCCGTGAGATGTAGCGACGGTAGGTTTGGGTGGAGTAGGCGACCCCGGTCCTGCGTGATGAGGTCTCGGTGCAGGGGTAGGGTAATCAGGGTGGTCGATGACAGTTCCAGCAGGGTCATAAACCAATGTTGGCGCGGCCATGCCGGTGCGATGAAAATAACTGTTGCTTTGTCCCTGCGGGTCTTGAGCAGGACCCTGTGGATGAGCAGGAATGGTGGGAAGGCATACCTCAGGCTCCCGCCCCACTGAATCGCGAAGGCATCTGCCAATGAGCCTGGGCTGAGGTTCTGGAATGAACAAAACCGAGGGCATTGGCTGTTGTCCTTGGTGGCGAATAGATCCACCTGGGGAAACCCCCACCTCTGGAAAATTGAATGTAGGACGTCCTTTCTCAGCGTCCATTCGTGCATGTGGTATGACCTGCTGAGGCGGTCTGATAACCCGTTTTGGACCCCTGGAAGATATGCTGCCACCAATTGGACTGAATGGGCTATACAGAAGTCTCATAGGAGGAGCGCCTTGTGACAGAGGGGAGAGGATTGGGACCCACCCTGTTTGTTTATGTAGAACATGGCGGTAGTGTTGTCTGTCAGAACTGACATGCTGTGGCCTTCTATGTAGCATGAAAGGTCTGGCAGGCAAGGCGAACTGCCCTTAACTCCTTCACATTGATGTGGAGCAACTTTTCCTCCCTGGACCATAAGCCCTGGGTCCACAGGTCCCCCTAAGTGTGCCCCCCAGCCCAGGTCTGACGCATCTGTTACTAGCGTCAGGGTGGGCTGCAGTGCAGCGAAAGGGACCCCTTCGCAAACTTGCTGTCGATCAAGCCACCAGCAGAGGGAGTTCGACACCCAGGCTGGGATTGTCACTATCGGGTCCAAGGGGTCTCTGCTGGGGCGATACGTTTGGGCTGGCCACAGCTGTAATGGTCTGAGTCTTAGGCGGGCATGTCTGACTACGTGTGTGCAAGCCGCCATGTGTCCCAGGAGTTGCATACACCATCGTGTGGTCGTGGGAAATTGCTGGATGGAGGTTATGGCTCTTTGAATGGCCAGGAACCTGGGAACTGGAAGACTTGCTCGGGCCTCCACCAAGTCCAGGACTGCCCCTATGAAGTCCAGTCTGTGCGTGGGGATCAGTGAGGACTTGGGCACATTGACCAGTAGACCGAACTTGCAGAACACCTGTAATGCCAGTGCCATGTGGGAGCGGACCTCGTCCTCTGATCTGCCCGCGAGGAGCCAGTCGTCCAAGTACGGGTATACCCGCATCTTTCTTTTTCGAAGAAAGGCTGTCACCATGGATGTGCATTTCGTGAACACTCAAGGGGCCGTTGCTAGGCCAAAGGGCAAGACCGTAAATTGGAAATGGTGTTGGTTGATGATGAAACGCAGGAACCGCCGGTGAGCAGGGCGGATGGCGATGTGAAAGTAAACATCTTTCATATCGAGGGCAGCGTACCAATCCCCCGGATCCAGGGATGGGATAATAGCGCCAAGGGAGACCATGCGAAAGCGCGCCTTCACTAAGAATTTGTTTAGTTTGCGAAGGTCCAAAATAGGGCGGAGACCCCCTTTTGCTTTGGGAATAAGGAAATATCTGGAGTAGAACCCTTTCCCTCTTAGGTCTGGAGGGACCTCTTCCACCGCCCCTGCTCCGAGGAGGGCCTGCACCTCCTGTATAAGGAGTTGCTCATGAGAGGGGTCCCTGAAGAGGGATGGGAATGGGGGGTGGGAGGGAGGGGGCGAGGAGAACTGAAGGGTGTATCCCACCTCCACCGTGCGAAGGACCCAACAATCCAATGTTATACGGGACCAAGCACGGTAGAAATGGGACAAACGGTCCCTGAAACATAGGGGAGGGTCCGGCATGAGGGTCGGTACGTTGTTCTCGATCGCAACTTCAAAATCCTTGCTTGTTGCCATGCTGCGGCTTGCCTTGGCCTTGGCCTTGGCCTTGGTTAGGCATGTTGTTTCGCCTACGCCTGTTGTCCCTACCCCTTCTGCGGTACAGTTCCTGCCTGTAGCAAGGGTGGTACTGTCTCTGCTGCGGCAGTTGGGGCTTAAAAGGTTTCCTCTATGTCGCTGGGGTGTGCATTCCCAACGACTTGAGGGTTGCTCGGGAGTCTTTGAGGCTATGTAGTCTGGCATCCGTTTGGTCCGAGAACAAGCCTGACCCTTTGAACGGGAGGTCTTGCACCTCTGGATTGTCTTTGGCCTGGAGGGGGCTCTCTGCGGACAATTCGATGAGGTCCCTTGCTGCCTCAAACGTCTCCGGCTTGGAGGGCTGTTCCAAAAGCTCCTCCAGCCCTTCCTCCTCACTCGATGCGCTTATCCCAGCGCTCGACGGGCCTTTCGGCGCCAGAGCCACTGGCACCGGGATCTGTCCTGGAACAGCAATGCCTTTGGGCGCATTCGAGGTCTTCACGGGTGCTACCTTTTTATGCAGGGAGCGTCCTCGGGCCTTGGATTGGCTCTTTGATTTTGTCGGCGAAGACGACCGGTGCCGGGGGCGGTCCTGCTGTTTCGGTGCCGTAGGCTTAGGGTGCCCTACCGGTGCAGGATCACGAACCAATGCTGGGGCACTCCGCACCGAGGCTGACGGTGCCGCGGCCAGATGCGTCGAAGTGGAGGGCTGTAATGCAGCCTCCATGAGCAACTGCTTCAGTCGAAAGTCTCTCTCTTTCTTAGTCCTGGGCTTGAAGGCTTTACAGATCTTGCAGCGCTCTTTCTGGTGCGATTCCCCCAGGGCAATGGAGACACGAGTCGTGGGGATCGCTGATCGGCATAAGCTTGCGGCACGTGGCACAAGCCTTGAAGCCTTGGGCGTGCGGCAGGCCCCGCCGCCTAGGGCCAGTGTCGGGATTTGACCAAACACCTAAAACAAAGGAGCTTAACTAACTACTAAAGAACTGATAACTGCTAACATTAACACTGACTACTAATGCTAAGGGACACTCTCAGGCGAGAGATAAGAGTTGTTCCAACACCGGAACTGAGGGAGGGTCGGGCCCGCAGGGATATATACACGCTAGAGCGGGGTGCTGCTCTGGCGGGGGGCGGAGGCGGGACCCTGCCGGTCCGACGGGAGCCACTGAGGGAAAAAGTTTCCGATGTCCGTGCACGCAACGCGCGCTCACCTAATGTGTAATGGACGTGAACAATCACTCGATGAAAAAGCCAAGTTCCAAAGATAAGGGGTCTTCAAACAAAATACTCTGACAGCCAGTGTCTTTCATTTAAAATGACTGCCACTGTTGAAATTTATAGCTTTGCTAATATCTCATGGTGAGAGGGATACTTTCTCAGGAAATGGGTTACAAACTGTTTCAGTTTAGAGCTGCTCAGAAAATGTAAGCAGAAACAATGTTTTGATGAAAAATTGAAATGAAATGGTGGGGTAATTTTCCTGAAATTTGGTCTGTGTTCTGAGCAGGTCTCATTAAAATCAATAACTTGAGCTTCAATTTGAGCTGCCAATTCTGCAGTGTAGCAGGCTCTCTGTGAGAAACTTGGTTCAATAACCAAGCAGTTACCCTAGCTTCAACTTTCAAATGTGCTCTAGATATTGCTCCATGTAGACTACATTACTGTAGATTAGTCCTGAGGTGATATAAGTGTTTTAGGATCTGTATAAGAGATAAATTATTACAATTGCCTCACCAAGTGCAAATGGAGAGGAAGGAATGGAGTGGGGAGGAAGCAACATTGACTACAGCTCCTACCTGAGCATTCAGCAGCAGCACAGGTCTAACAACCCCCTGCACTGAGGATCTGTGTGTTCTCAAAAACAACAAGGAGTCCAGTGGCACCTTAAAGACTAACAGATTTATTTGGGCATAAGTTTTCGTCAGTAAAAAAACCACTTCTTCAGATGCATGGAGTGAAAATTACAGATGCAGGCATTATTATACTGACACATGAAGAGAAGGGAGTTACCTCACAAGGAGAACCAGTGTTGACAGGGCCAATTCAATCAGGGTGGATGTAGTCCACTCCCAATAATTGATGAGGAGGTGTCACTAACCCTCCGTCACACTTTTACGTACACATTGGACAGATTCCTGTGATACTCCACTAAAGGCGTCCCTTGAGGCCCAAGTGCCATTCCCAACACTACCCTCTGGAAACCTCTCGGGAACTTCTCAGAAGAAAAGAACAGAGTCACTCAAGGGCAACTACTTCCACATCTGCTAGGGACCACAGATGGCCATAAAACCTTGTGGTCAATGGCAAGAGAGGCCACATCTAAAAAGATTAGTATTTACTGTGTCATCCATCCACAACCTCTTAATGACCTTGCCCAAAAAAAGGGAAAATGAGAAACATGTTGATAGTTGGCAAGGTTGAATGGATTTCTGAGCAAGGAGAGCCTCACAATAGTTTCCTTAAGGATTACAAGCACCTTCCCCCAGCATCCATTCATACAGCACTATAAATAGTCTAAGGCCAGGTCTACACTACAAAGCTGTGTCAAATGTAAGCTGCCTTGCGTCGACCTAGTTGTTCATGTGTCTACACTTAAATTTGTCTCCCGCCGATGTAAGTGGTATGTTACACCGACATAATAACACCATCTCCCCCACGAGGCGCTGAGCCAAGGTCAATGTATGGAAGTCGAAGCAGCGCCTATGTAGACATTGCGTTACCTACGTCAACCCTAAAAGTCTTCCAGCAGCTGTCCCACAATACCCCCACACTGACCACTCTGGTCACCACTGTGAACTCCACTGCCCAGTGACCATGTAGACGGGAAGCCTCCACCCCTTTTAATGCCCTGTGAATTTTTGAAACTCCTTTTCCTCATTGCCCAGTTTTGCAAGGACACCTAGCAGCTCTACATTGTTGTCTGCAATTGCCCAGCTGACCATGCCAGCTACATGCTGCAGATGTGCTCTGGCCTGGAGTAGACAAGAGATATTGGATCTCCTGCGCCTGTGGGTAGAAGAGACTGTGCAAGCACAGCTTCAAACCCACCATAGAAACATAGACATCAACTAGCAGACTGCCTGGGGGATGCAGAAAAAAGGATATGACAGGGACCACCAGCATTGCCGCATGAAAGTCAAAGAGCTGCAGGAGGCGTACCAGAAGGCCAGGGAGGCCAGCAATCAAGCTGGTGCAGAGCCACAGACCTGCTGCTTTTACAATGAGTTGCATGCCATATTCGGCGGAGATCCCCATTCCCCTCCCCGACAACACCATTGATACCTCTAAGGAATCCAAGTCGCAGGCCTCTGCTGTGAGCAGCAAGGAGAAGGAGGTGGACAAGGAAGAGGAGTAGGAGGAAGGGGGACAGGTGACTGGGAATCTACCTGTGCAGAGAGTCAGAACTTATTTTTGATTCCACCGCAGTCCAGCCAGTTGAGCACAGGCAAGCCCCGTGCAGGACAAGGAAGCTCAGGTAACTGTGCACATAAATGTTCCATTACAGGGATGGACCCCCAAAAAATAGTAGGACACAGTTTTGACTTTTTATTAACTTATTCAAGCTATTAGAGGCAGAGCTACAACCAAGAAAGATAGAGTTGCTATCTGTCTGAGTCTCCTCTAGAGTTAAGCCGGGGGGGGGGGGGGGGGGGAGGGAAGAAGAGGAGGATAGGGCATGCAGAGCAGTTTATTTATGTACACAGGAATGTCCCTTGTATTCTCCTTAGAGCTCTCAATGAATCTTTCATGGAGGTACTCTGCAGGCTTCTAGGGAGGACAGCCTTATTTCTTCCTCCTGGTAGGACATTTTCCCATGCCAGTCAGCGATAACTTCAGCAGGTACCATTGCAGTACACAGATTAGCAGCATATGGGCCTGGGCAGCTTCGAGACACCATCAGCAGCTGTGCTGTCTCCACCTTTGTTACCCTCAGGAGTGAGATATCAGCTAAAATTACCACCACCTGTGGAAAACAGTGGCAGTATTCGGGACCATTGCCCTATCCTACTAGAATCATGTGCCCGGGAAATTTCCTCCTCATTTCCCCTTCCCCTGGTGGGCCATACTCACCATGGCTGGTGCTGTGACTGGCACCGTGTACAAGTAAGCAATTCCAAGCAAAGTAAGCAGGTAGTGCTTAAAATTTTAAGAGAGCCTGGGGAGTGAATTCTGCATCTTAAGTTCCATTTTCCATAGTGACTATATTGACAATGTACCTCTGTGTTTTATCTGCAGCTGCTGCCTTTGTGGCCTTGAGGCATGGGCGGCGGGTAGCATAGGAAGGGGAAGGCTGAGCCTCCCCAAACAGCCTAGTGTGACCCCGTCCATGCTCCACCCCCAGGTCTCCTCCTGCCCGCTGTTCCTTTTCCCTTCTGTGGCTGGGGCAGGCAGGCTGGGGCCGCAGTGCGCACAAGACCCTGGGGCTGGGACCATGCTGTGCCGCCCGTCCTCCCAGCACTCCGTCCATGCCACCCGCCCGCCCAGCACTGGGACTTTGGGTGCGCAGGAAGGCCGGAGGCCATGGGGAGAGGTGTGCTTTGGGCTCTAGCAGGGGAGGGGAACAGAAGGAGTGGGGCCACAGGCAGAGGGGGAGGAGCCAGGGGCTAGCCTCCCCCAAGGGCATGTTCACCTGCCACCCATGCCTTGAGCATCTCCCTCTCCACGCCCGTGAAACGCTTGAACCAGAGAAGAAGGAGAAAAAAGAGGGGATGACATGTTCAGTGAGATCCTACAAGTGAGTATTGGATCGGAATGTGAGCACAAGGCCAGGAGGCTGAACACTGTGGACAGTCTGGAGAAGGAAAGAGTGGAGAGGAGAAAGTTGCAGGAAAAGGAGAGGGAGATACACAGCACATAATGGGGTTTCTCAGGAAGCAAACAGCATCCTGAAGATGCTGCAGACTCTGGTGGACATGCAGGTTCAACAATACTGGGCTTGCCTCCCTCTGCAGCCCATTGAGAACTCAATATTGGGACTTTCCTATGTCCCCCTCACTATTCCACATGGCATCAGGGGCCCCAGGAGACATTAAAGACAATCACAGCTTCACATACACTGACGGTTGGTGGAGTAGCTGAAATGGGCATGAATGTTCTTTCCCCTTCATAAGTTCTGTTCTCTTAATTTATTAAGTTTTAGTAACTTTTAAAATTTTTATGGTTTCTTTTTTTTTGCACTGAATTCTGTTACAAAATAAATATCCATTATTTAAAACATAACTCATCTTTATTAGTTTGCAACATCTGCTACCAAGTACTTACCAGGTCTGAAAGCAACCAATTAGTTGTTACTGACAGCGTGACACAACTCATAGGATAAGCCACAAACAAAATTAATAGATGTATTGACAATGTTATATTCCTACATGTACAGCAATCACCATACAATTCCTTACAGGCCACAAAAGAGCAAGGCCAGGTAGAGCATAGTACAACAATACGCATAACTGTAGCTCACTGTTAAAATGATCTTTCACAGCCTCCCTGAGCCGTATATCTCCACATTCAGCTATTCTAATAGCACTTGGGTCTGGCTGTTCAAACTCAGCAGACAACTGCTCCACATCTACTCTCTATCCTGGTGGAAAGTTTTCCCCCTTTGTTACACATATATTATGCAGGATACAGCAGGCAACTATAACCATTGGGATATTTTTCTCACTGCGATCCAATCTGGTATGTAAACAATGCCAGCATTCCTTCAATCGACCAAAAGCACATTCAACTGTCATTCTGCACCTGCTGAGCTGGTAGTTGAATCATTCCTTGGTGCTATTGAGGTGGCCGGTGTACGGCTTCATAAGCTAAGGGAGCAATGTGTAGACTAGTCACCAGGAACACTATTGGCATTTCAACATTCCCAATGGTAATCCACTGGTCAGGCAAGAAAGTCCCTGCTTGCAGCTTTCTGAACAGTCCTGTGTTCTTAAAAATGCAAGCACCATGCACCTTTCCTGACCAGCCAACATTGATGTGAGTGAAGTGGCCCTGGTGATTCACTAATGCTTGCATTACCATAGAAAAGTAGCCCTTTCTACTGATGTACTCTGTGGCAAGGTGGTCGGATGCCAAAATAGGGATACGTGTGCCATCTATCGCCTCACCACAGTTAGGGAATCCCATTGCTGCAAATCCATCCACTATGTCCTGCACGGTGCCCAGAGTTACAGTCCTGAGTAGCAGGAGGTGATTGATAGCCCTGTACACTTGCAGAACAACAGCCCTGAGGTGGATTTCCCTACGCCAAATTGATTCCCAACTGTTTGGCAGGAACCTGGCATTGCAAATTTCCACAGTGTGATTGCCACTCACTTCTCTGCTGTCAGTGCAGCTCTCATTTTGGTGTCCCTGTGCTGGAGGGCTGGGGCGAGCTCAGCGCACAGATCCAGAAATGTAGCCTTGTGCATCCAAAAGTTCTGTAGCCACTGCTCATCATCCCAAGCCTGCATTATGAAGTGGTCCCACCAGTCAGTGCTTGTTTCTCGGACCCACCATCTGCAGCTGCTTTGTGAACGCCACCAGAAACCCTGAATAGGTTTTTGCTAGTTACCACACCAATCTGTCCTCCAAGAAATTGTCATGTTCCCTGATGATTTGGTTCTTCTTATGGTTCTGCAGATACTGCAGGATCGTGCACCCTGTGCTTGCAATGCTCATG
Source organism: Chrysemys picta bellii (assembly GCF_011386835.1). Lineage (NCBI taxonomy): Eukaryota > Metazoa > Chordata > Testudines > Emydidae > Chrysemys > Chrysemys picta. Next base: position 106,643,262 of record NC_088793.1, on the reverse strand, counting down.
ACAATAGGGAAGAGCTGTGCAGTCTCCATGCTTCTGTCAGAGATGGTGGACAGCAAGTAGGGCCACGTGGGTTTGTGGGATTTTTTTAAAAGGTGTGAAAATTATGGGATATAGATGACATTATGGAATATAGATGACATTATGGGATGGAGACAGTTGGACCGACATTATGGGCTGAGAAGTTGACTCCTTGCTCCCATTTACCCCTGCATGACTCGTTTCTGTCCCACCATACATTGCAAAAATTTCCCAAAAGACAGTGCACTGGACAGTAGCGGATTGCACACTGGGATTTCTTCGAGCAGTGCACTGCACCGCTCATCATCACAAATATTTCTGGTGAGTACGCGCACTGCTGACACAGTGAACCAAGTATGCACGCATACAAGTGATGTACTTCTGAGTTGCAACTAACTCTTTAAAAAGGGGAATAAGGCCAGAGGAAGTGAATGTAATAGCAATAGTGAACTGAATACAATCGTTATTCTCCATCGTCAGTAAGGAGGGAAAGGACTATGAAAAGGGTTAAAAAAAAGGTGAAATTTGCCTGGTAAAAATGAGAGGGTAAAGGGCTGAAACTAATGCTCATACTATTATTGGTCACAATTTGAAGGAAAGAGGTGAAATACAAATCTGTAGAAAGATCTTTTTATAATTTAAATAAAGAGACAATTGTATGTACTAGTACTGGTATGTGATTATATATTATGCTACAAATATATAATGAAATACATTCAGGTATATTACAATAATACTTTTTTATATGAGGAGCTGATCCAGAGAGCTCAAAGATCAAAGCCCTATTTTATTCTCATTTTATAAATAGGAAAACTGAAGAACATAGAGGTCTGGTTTTGTTTTTACTTTCCCTTTGCTACATAGTGACAGAGATAAAATCAAAACCCAGGAGTCCTGACTAATTCTTTTCTCTGGACATTACACCATGTCAACTATGCAATTAGGCAAATCATTCCTTAAAACAATGTTTGATTGTATCAATTATTAATCTGTGCTAACTCTGAACTTTTGGAGTAATTATTAAGCAGAAATCAAATTATTATTATTACTAATAATAGTAAAGTTTACACTTTAGAATGAAGATTTAGCTATCATAACACATATGGTATCTGTGAAATCCTTAAAGGAATAAAGGAAGGGAGTTAGATGTTTTCATGAGATGAGGGCAGCAAAAAGAGTGAAACTGCATCAGTTAATGAATTTCCCTCAGAAAGTGGGAGTACTGTTTATGAAAAAGTATTATGCTGAAGATTTTTGTTCTTGTTTTAATAGTGTAGGTCTTGAAATTGACAAAAGCAGCTGAAAACAACAATGGAAACTGAAGGGATGTTGTATATTATGAAAAATAACAGTAGTCTGCTTCTATAGTAAGTTTTCTAAGGCTCACAAGTTTTTAAGCAATGGTTACTAAGAGTGTGCCAAGTCAAACACTTTCCTTTTTGGTCAGTCTGCTACCACTTCTCATGGTAAATAATACATTACTCTGTGATGAGTCTACTGATCTTAAGGGCACTACTTAGAAGAAAGCACTATTCAGTGTAAGGATGGTAGAATCTGGCCTTGACTGAGAAATGACAGCATCGCTAATGGAAATGGCTAGTTGGATGGCTAAAGAGACCTCTCATCAGGTAATCTTAATGGAGAGTAATAAACCTGATACGCAATAAGTGAACAATCGGGTAATGGAGTCGTGGAACCATATAGGCAAGGTGGAAAATAAATGTCAGGGAGTTGAGAAATCTAATCAATGCCTGATTAAGCTAATTGAAGCCTGGCCACTGAAAATTAATGATTTGGAAAATTAGTCCTAGAAACGGAGAAAAAGCAAAGATTATTGGCTCTCACAAAAGAGACAGACAGTTCAAATGTGAACACAATTACCAAGAGATTAATAACTGTACCCCGGGTGTGGAAGAGTGTGCGATATCACCTCTTACTGCATTGAATATATTGCTCCCCAGATGCTTCTTCAAGCACGTGCCACCCAGCAAGCCTCAGAAGCCCATTGGTTTGAATTTTTTAAATTGTAAGTAAAAGGGAGGAAATGAGATTGAAAGGTGTTATGTTCTAATGGCTCCAGAATTTCTTTCCCTTCCATCTTCAGTGCAGGGGTATAACAAAGGAGCTGAGCACAAAATGACAAACTTGAAGTAGAGCTGATAGAGAATTAATGGCATAAAATGCAAGTATTCAAAGTATATTCTGCCCAAGTGCAAGTTTCGAGTTCCATTCACCACTCAGGGTCCTTACAACTAGAACAGCCTCAAGGTTCCTGATATTTAAAGCCCTTAATCAAATTAAAGCAGGGGTCTTGATAGAGAGACACATGGTCCAGTGGATAGGGGATGGGAGTCAGGAGGCCCTCCTTGGTTCTAAGCACACATTACCAGGAATCTTAACATTTTGTTTGCTTTTTTGACCACCACTACACATTAAGCAAAGGTCTTCCTTCACTGTGAAGAGTGATACCCGGGTCTTTTCCCTGAGTTTATGTAACTTAGATTTCAATAAAATGTACAAATAGTTCAAATTATTTCTTCCAATATGTATCACTTTGTTTTAGGCAACACTGAATTTCATCTGTCATCCTGTTAGCCATATGCCTAGCTTGGGTTAAGTCCTGCTGAAGTTCCTCATAGTCTTCTCCAGGCTCAACTAACACCCTGTTCACTCCCTTATCCAGATTATTAATAAGTATACTACCCAATACCAGTCTTTGAGGCATCCCACAGGTAAACTTTTGCCATGATAAAAACTGACTATTTTCTTCTTCTCTTTGTTTTGTGTCTCTTACCCAGTTTCTGCATGGCAATACTTTACTTTACACAACATAACTACTTAGTTTCTTTAGTAGCCTTTTGAGAGAGACTTTGTCCAAATAAATTATATTGTCTGGTTCCCATTTATCCACTATTTTATTGACACATTCAAGGATTTGAATAGGTTAGTGAGGCACAATTTTCCTTTGCAATTGCTATGCTTATTATATCCCCAAAGTATCATGATCATCTAGGTCTTTTGTAATTCTGTTTTTAATTATCACTTCAACCAAATTGCCAAGGACAAAAGTAAGGCTTACTCATCTATAATTCTCCCAATCACTGCTATAACTTTTTAAAATGTAGGTACAATATTTGCTACCCTCCAATCTTTTACTGTAGTACAGCGGTTCTCAAACTATGGGTCAGGATCCCAAAGTGGGTTGTGACCCCATTTTAATGGGGTCACCAAGGCTGGCTTAGACTTGCTGGGGCTCAGGGCTGAAGCCCGTGCTCCACAGCCCTGGGTATCGGGGCTCAGGTTACAGGCCCCCTGGCTAGGGCTGAAGTTCTTGGACTTGGGCTTTGACCTCTTCCCCGCCCGGGACAGTGAGGCTCAGGTTTTGCCCCGACCCCAGGGCGATGGGACTCAGGCGGACTCAGGCTTTGGTCCCCCCTCCTGGGGTCGTGTAGTAATTTTTTTTGTCAGAAGGGGGTTGCGATGCAATTAAGTTTGAGAACCCCTGTTATAGTAGCTGACATTAATAAGAAATTGCATATTTTTTTACTAGCTGCCACTTCATTCTTAAATTCATTCAGAATTCTTGGGCATATACCATCTGGGGCACACTGCTGTTTTTAGCTGATCGCTTTATCATGTTTGGATTCTTCAGCAATTTATACTGTCATCTCATCAGATGAGCAGAGAGAACCTCAACTCCCAAGTCTTCATTGCCTTAAAGGTGAAATTCCTTAACCTGGTGGATGTCAAAATGCCACCCTCTGAAAGGGAACTTCCTTCAGGATTTGCCATGACTTAATCTATTAGCCAGTGCCAGTGTCCTGGAATGGAGATGTGCACCAGGAACAGTGCTCATCACAGGAACATAGGCTTCACATCAACATCCTGGAGCTGTGGATGGTCCAACTAGCCCTTCTGATCTTCATGGAGTCCTATAACAACCACCACATTTTGTTAGAACAGACAATACAGCAGTGGTCACCTATCTGAACAACCAAAGCAGAAAAAAGGGTGAGATCCTGTTGCTAGAATCAGCTCTTTTCTTCCATATTACACATTCTGGGGAAACAGAACCTCCAGGGTGACTGAAGGAACCTGGAGGAATGGTCATTCAACAGGGAATCTTCAGAACTGTATCTCCTACAGCTGTCTTCCCTCCATGGACTGTTTGCATCCCAGTCCAAGCACTTCCTGCTCACAGGGCAGTACGTACCTCAAGCCAAAAACCTGAAATCAGGAGGCTTTCTCAGTCCCCTGAATAGCAGTTATTTTATGTACCCCCACAACTTTGCCCACTGACCTGGAAGAGACTAAATAAAGCACAGTGAGACAAGTGCCAGGTGATTCTAATTTTCCCCAAGAGGCTAAGAGCCTCATTTGCTGAATATCTGTGGCACTCCTCCTTCTTCCAGATAGGCCAATCCTTTTCCAGCAAATGTCCATCCCTCAGACAGCTTTGAAGTCCTCAAGATCAAATCTCATGAGAGGAACTTCTTAAAAGTTGGATCATTCTGACAGAGTCCTGTGCACTCTGTAATATTCTCATAGGAAAAGGTATCAACTTAGGTTACTAGAAAGCATGGCTGTCTTCTCAGCTGGCACAGGTCTACTGAACTTGGGCAAAAATGATCCCCAACTCAAGTCAACTAGCTCTCTACAGGATCAAGCATTGGCCCTCAATCCCCTCAGGGGGTTTACTGAAGGGGAACTGAGTCACCCCTTTGTGACTATACTGCTAAAATTTAGTAAATATTCAAGCATTCAATCTTAAAATTAGCTTTTCTGGAGTATTCACAATTGTAACAATTGTGCTTGAGTTTTCACAGAAAGGACTGTGGACATGATCAGATCAAAATTTGCTTTTGAATTCAAATGAATGATTGCATACAATTTTTCCCACTATTCAATCAGCTCTAGTCAGATTTGGCACTGATATAGCAACGTACCAAAGCATGCATACTGTGAACGCACTTAGAGGGTGCACTATGTTAATATGTTTGTATGAAATTTTAAAACTAAGAAATGAAATTGTCCTATGAAACAGATGAAGTAATTATTTCTGTTCGCGACTGTTGTAAGTCAAAGTGTATATTAGAATTAGTCAGGAAATGCACACATTCATGAGAGGTTGGGTTGTATCCAGGCTTCATATAGTCTTACTCCACCGTTACATATTGTGATGTGATAGTGATGAACAGGAATGGTTTAAATTGAGTGTGCAAGATGCAAAAAAAAAAAAAAAACCCCAAAACCAAGCCAGTCCTCAGGTCAACTCAAAAGCATGTCCACTCCTTCTTCCATGTTGCCTGACACTCATGGGACTCTCTCTCTGAACTGATAAGGTTACTGCTCTCTCCTTCAAATCCCTACTCAATACCAACCTTTCTTCCACCATTTAAAAGAAATTTTCCAGAAGCAGGTGGGGATAACTAATAATTTATCTACTTATAATAATAAAAAAGCAAATGTGTATATGTATGTAGCAAGGATATATATTTGAGTGTATCTTTGGCTACCCTTCCACATACATCAAATGTCACCTGTCTTTTAAGGCCCCAGTCAAACATATATACATGTTTAACTGTAAGCATGTGAGTAATCTCAATGAGCCAACTTTAAGCAGGTGAGCAATCTCAGGATCATGCCCCCAAACAATAAGTTTTATGTGAAGGGGGCCATATTTCTATATATGTAGGCACATTGCCTGTCACACTGAAGCTTTGATCCTCCTGATCAGGGCCTCTGGGCTCTACTGCAATATAGGTAGCTACTACAATATAAATATTAAATAATAATAAAGTATTTCACCTGAAACAGTAAAAGTTAAATTCCCAGACTGAATTTAATCTTCTCCCAACAAAGAAATATGAACTGTGTGATACTCTTTATAATTTCATGGTGTATCCCAGTGTTACCACAAGCCTTGAAAGATAAGGGTTTTTTCTTTTAGGAAAATAAGTTATTACATTTGTCAGAGAAGACACTAACAGAAATGTACTATAATATTTTTTATTAATTACAGAAGGAATTTAGTTTGAGAGTAGCACAAAATTTTGTTCAATTTTCACAGATAAAATATATTATATTAAAAAAGTCCTAGGATTTTAATTTTGTAAAATCCAATAGTGTTTAACTGAGCAAGTTATTCACTGTTTGGAGAAGTGCTCTGCAGGACTGTTTCATTCTTTTACAGAGCATTAGTTTAATCACCTAGGAGATTTCTAACAAATGATGAAATCTAAATGAGAACAGAAACTTAAGTTATCTTTGGATGAATATACTTAGTTTTACATTTTGTCTTAGCACCAGACAATGTGCTGAAAATAAAACAGTCTAAATGCACTTTAGTTTCATCCCACAAAATGTATTTGGCTCCTGTTAAATATAAAAGAGCACTTCCAGAATACTTTCTATGGACGTTATAGGGATTTTTCACTCTTTCCTGTTAACAACCCTCTTGAAAGTGAAATCTTTTTGATTCTTTAATTTTAAGTTTATTATTTTCCAATATAAAATAATTGCAATCAGTATAGTGGCAAATTATTAATTGCATGAACAAAAGGAAACAAAACAACAAACAAAGGAGGAAAATCCTGTACTCCCTATTCAGGAAAAACTGCCATTACATGTTTTTCCTGAGCAACAAGTACAGGATCAGGCCCAAACAACATAACAATCATAATAATAAATGCAACTCATCATAAAACAGACATGGTAATACAAGTTAATAATGAAAGACCACATTAAAATTGAGTATATGCTGCTTCCCTGTATAGTCCTACTTCCTCAATGCTGTTAGCAGTTGCAAATGTGTTCTGCTCTATAAAATCCATAAAGATATCCCATACATACAGCTTGATATTCAGTAAATTATCCTGAAGTTTATACAGAAGACAGACAAGCTATTTGACCACCATTTTTTCTCCATCCTTGTGCTCTTGCACTGTTATTGTAGGGTTGTTGGGCTTGTAATTATATTTGTTGTATATAGTTCACAGTTAGTAGCCCTGATAGCCCAAAGGTTGAAGTACTCACCAGGCACCATCTAATTCTAATAGACATATCATCTTAGTAGTGTATAAATATAAATAGGAGCTAATATGCAATCTTCTTGTCTTACTCATGAATCGCACCAGTACATCAGAAAGTTGACATTTGATTCCTGCTTCCCCATTTTTCCAGGTAAACTGCACTAACCCTATACCTCCCTCTGCTTCCCTCCTCCTCCACACTGGTTCAACTCTGCTAGCCAGTACATCGGAGGAGGTGGAGTCAAGGCTCCTCCCATTCCCTGCCTTTGTTCATTCACTCCCCATCCCCTACTGCTTGAAAGGAACAAATGGCCATGGCAGCGATGCTGTTCTCCTGCATAGGCTGCGATGAGGGGAGCCCACACAGGGGCATACTCCCCTGCATGGTGCATACAGCAGCTCACAATGGAGCCCAACGGAATTAGGATGCAGTATGGAGGATATGAATAAATTGTATTGTCTTATTTACATGGTAGATATATTTAAAGGTTGGACACATATTTTCCTTAGGTTAATTAATCTGAGCCCAATCCTGCTGTTATTGAAGTTAAGGGAATTTTACCATTGATTTCATTGAGAGAAGGAGCTGACCCATGACTTAGCTAGTTATAGGTTTAGACTGGCTCCTTCTCCAGTGAAATCAATGGGCCTATGCAAGGGGAGTATATAAAATGTAATTGTCAGTTATATTTCTTCATATTCATGTGCATACATTTAAACAAAAAAGTAAAGCATGGAAAATGCTTGATTAAGAATATGCACATAGTGTAATAGAAATGAATGTGGTGTAGTACTAATGCAATACTTACTGAGTACGCTGGTGAAAGAAAAGGAAAGGTCATGACCCTGTTTCAGTACTATGAGTTCTCAGAAAGGAGATCTCAGAGTAGCAACGGGAACTCTGAAAAACAAAACCTCCAGTGCTAAGAATACACTCAAAATGGATCCTGCATGTAGGAATCTAAAGACACTGAAGAGTGGAAAAAGCATAAACTACACATATATGATAACCATTCAAAACATTTATTCATGATTACATTAAAATTTGTATTAAATAACCCGGCATCTTGACCTAACCTGTAGACACTGGATGAGAAAACAGATATAGATAGTCAAATATTTATCTCTGGGAGAAGGAACCGTTTTTTTACTTCCAAACATTTGCACAGACAGTTTTCATATTTACATCAGAATTATGTGGATAGCTGCTAAAAACCCACTTTTATTTAGATTGTATGTTCTCTGGGACAGGGACTGTCTTTAACTCTGTGTTTGTACAGAAACTCTGTACAGGGCCTCTGTCACATCCTATATTGTTATTATTTGTAATACAGTTGCACCTAAAGGGCCCATCTGAAATCACTGCACTAGGCATTATATACTCTAAGAGATGGTCCCTGGCCAAAGGTCTTTCAGTCTAAATAGACAAAGTGTGGGAGATATGAAGTGATATTATTCCCATTTTACAGAGGGGGAACTGAGGCATAGAGACTAGTTCAGTGACATGTCCAAGCTCTCACAAATTGAAGCTGCCTCTCCTGAGTCCCAGGCCAGAGCTATAAAAAGTATCGGGTTGTTATAGGTAGATTTTCATATTTTGGAATCCAATACAAATTCAGGCTGAAGAACAAAAGAAGCAATGCTTTAGGGGAGCCATATTAGATTTCTTTTTTAGTGGGGAAGAAGTGTGACTGAGTGTTTAGAGCAGGGAATTGGGTGTCAGCACTCTTGGATTTTAGTCCCAATTATGACACTGACTCTGAGCGAAGTGAGGACAAGCCACAGTGCCTTGTCTGTGCCTCAGTTCCCTTATCTCTTAAATGGGGGTAAAAATACCTCCCTACCTCAAAAGAGCGTTGTGTGATGTTCCAATAAGGATTGTACAGCATGTCAAGTTCCTCGTATGAAAGGCCCAGTTAAAAGTGTTATATTTTACATCTCCTAACTTTTAGTATTTGTAGTAAGCAGTCCAACTAGATGCTCTGGCAGGGTCGCAATTTTGATTCTGAAGAATCAGGCCAATCTGAGCTATTATTAGTTACCCTCATTCTGCTGCAGCCCCTCCTATCCCAAAGCCAGAATCCCACAAAACCTCTATGCAGTCACACTGCTGCTTTCCAGCCTCTCCTATTCACCCAGCAATTTTATTCTTTTTGTTTGTTTGTTTTTCATATGAGTAAACCCATCCCACAGAGTCTGTGGAACAATGTGAGACCAAACAGATTTTATTTTTAAAAACTTCTTACAGCCTGATCTCAGGCGAGAGTCTAACTCCAAATGAGCTTCACTGAGTGCAAATACAAAGCTTGGAGCAAAGCCCATTGGGCAAAGAACCTCAGGGGCTATTAATCCACAGCCTACAATTTGTAAACGTGCAGGATACTGAGTCAGTAAAAAAAATAATTTTAAACATCTGTGGTATTCTTTCAATTCCAGATTAATTACACTGCTCAGATTTTAATGTTAGCCAGAAATTTCAAGTCTCTCCACTGCTATGTTGGGAATGTTGCATTTTCCTTTGTGTTTATCACTCCTCTGCTACGGTAGGAGGCTTCCTGTCCAACACAATCTAATGCTGTCTTCTGTGTCCTACTTTATTCCGCTGCTCACCTTGTCTGCCTTTTCTTTCTCTCTTTGTACTGTGACTTTCTGTAACTCTTTGTTAAACAGCATTAATTATTATTATTACTTTTAAGACAAAGGCTGTGTATATACCCCCACATCACTCCATCAAAATGGCGATATAAATGAAAATCTAAACAGGCTGTTTAATCCTTTTGAGAAGCTAATAATTATTTTCAATCAGCAAGGACTGCTCTGCCATTTCAAAGAATGATTAATGAGAGCAAATGTGTTAGTAATTTATTAGCAGCAGCTTTTGGGCGGGGGGACTCAGAAGTGGCAGCAGTAGCATCAACATCTGACTATGTAGAGGCAGTTCTTCGGCGCCGTATTATAGTCAAATATGAGCCCCATACTCTACAGTGATCTATACTCTATATAGTGACATAAAGCAACTGGATCTTATTAATGAATGGCTGCATGATTACCTTTTGTGGAAGTTTCATAGAAAAAACACCATTAGGTACCTCTTCCGCAACACTTACTCAGACATCAGTATTCATCAAGGTGTGTTTCTCTAAGAACAGAAACATATTCCACCAGAACATAGTGGAAAGGGTGTATAACAGGACGTGCATGCCCCGCACTGGAACTGCAGGGAATAATTCCTCTCTTTGGGCCAAGGAGGCCACACCCCTTCAACCCTTCTGGGCATGCTCCGGTTGGAGGCGAGGTATAAAAAGGGAACAGACAAGTTCATTTGAGATTGACTGCCAGAGAGGAAGGAGGTGTGCTGCAGATTCCTGCTGAAGGACCTCTGACACTTGACGACACAGAGGCCAGCCAGGCAGCGGTGACCCGTGACCCCCAGGTGCTGGATGCCACAGAGGGAGGAGAGACTGGGGAGATCTCCAAGACCACAAGCCCTGGAGAAGAGGGTAGGAAGTAACCCAGGGAGACTTTGCAGGGAGGTGATTGGAGAACTAGAGACTAGCTTGGCATGTTTCAGGCAGATCCCCACTGAGCTGGTGGCGGGCAAACCCGCCACCGTCAGGGTCCTGGATTGGGACTTGGAGAGGAATGGCCTGGGTCCCCCAATCCCAGTCACCACCCACACTGGGGTGGCAGCCTGCCTTACCAGCCATATGGACTTTGGCCGCTAGGCTGCACAGTCCTGATTGTGAGGGCTGCCCTACGGATAGCCATGATAGAGAGGGCAGGTGGATTGACTTTTGCTGTTAGGCCACATTACTCTGAGATCCAGAGGGGGTTGTGCAGACTTGACCATGGGCCTATAATGACCTGTGTCCCATTCCCAAAAGGGAACAAGGTGTATAAGTTGGAAAAAGAAAAGCAGAAGATGGGGAGGTAATAGGGAGGAAGGGAGGAATATCTATTGTAAGTAGACTAGGCTAACTACATGAGCTCCATTACCATAGTATCTGAGCACCGCACAATCTTTAATGAGTGTATTTATCCTGTGAGGTAGGGAAGTACTATTGTCCCTATTTCATGGCACAGAGAGGCTCAGAGAGACTAAGGGTCAGATTTTTAAAGGTACGGAATGTAGGCCTTCTTCTGTTCAACATTTAAATCTCTTTAAAAATCTGGCACTCAGGAGCCACAGGACAAGTCTACACTTAAAATGCTGCAGCGGTTTTTCACATCCCTAAGCGACATAATTATACCGATGTACGTTTTTTGTGGAGACCTAGCCTCAGTCTCATTGAAAGGCAATGGGACTTAGGCTTTTAAAAGCCAGATTTTTAAAGGAGTTCAGATGTCTAGTGAGAATTTCAAAAGCATCCAGGCACCTGACCCCCTTTGATTTCAATGAGAGTTAGGTGTCCAGGTGCTTTTAAAAATCCTGCTGGGCACCTATCTGCATCTTTAGGCACTTAACAGTCTTTCAAAAACTGGTCCTAAATGCCTATGTGACTTTTACAAATGTCACTTAGGCTCCTAAGTTAGTTAGGCATTGCAACATCAAGCAGAGCCATGCCTAAATACCTTCTCTAAATCTTGGCCTAAATAACAGGGCCCAAGGTCACTCAGGAAGTCTGTGACAGAGCAGGGAACTGGACCCCACTTTCCCACATCCAGACTAGCACCCTAAGGACCAGACTGTCCTTCCTCTCAGGCATTATGACCTTCCTCGGGCACTAGAACATGCACAAAGGAGCAATGAATTCACATTCATGAATGGAAGAATGTAAAAGTGTTCTGAGAACTCAACAAATTACAGTTGTTCCAAACAGTTTTAACTTGCAAACCCAGCACTTACCACACAAAGCAGATATAACTCAAGCAGACACTGAACTTGGCAGCATTACAGAGATAATATTTTCCTAAGGATGAACTATTCTTGTAGAATTTTGCCAGTATATTAGACACAGATATGCTTTCCTTCATTAACAGGAATGCATGTCTTCTTGTTCCTCCTCATTCTTATTTAGCCAATGTATTTACAATGAACAATGCAAAGAAGGCCCGTTCTTTGGGATTTCTCCATGGTGCATTATAAAGTAGATTTTTTTTTTTTTGGCCTTCCTTTACAGCATAGAGGATTGACCACTGCTAGAAGCAAGATACTGGACTTCATCGACCAATGAGCTGAGCTGATGTAAAAAAGACAATCTTTTGTTCCATTCCCTTTGACGTCCCCTTCTCCATGAATTCTTTTGTTTTTGTTCTAAGTGTTGTATTTGTCTGAACTAGATTATAAGATCCTGAATTAGACACGCTTGGCCAAGATTTTCAGAACGGACTAGTAATTTGGGGTCCTCACATTTTGGGTACCCACCTTGACACACTATTTTTAGAAGGTGTTGAGCACCCAGCCTCTGGAAAGCAGGCCCCTTTTAGGGTTCTTTCATCTCCCTCTTACAGTGCACCACTGTATTTGTCTGTCTGAACTCAATGAGCAGAGGACTAAACTTATAATGAACAGTGCCTCCCCCTAGCCCAAAGTACTGATAGAATACAAAGCCGTGTTCTGCATTTGACTTTAGAGAATGCAGCAGTAGTTAGAAACTGTCTGCACCAATGATTCAGGGACTGATTGTGCCCCCAAGATCTGTTCACAGAGGGGGGCCTTTGTATATGGATTTTGCCTCCCATGCAGAAGTGGTCTCAAATGCCTTTTCAGAAGCATTCCCCACAACTACCCCTGCAGCTCCATGGATAAATGGATCTGTGCAGGGGGAGATAACAGGCAGTGGGAAGGCTGGGGGAGGAGGGGCAGGGCCAGACATCATTATTTCTGTGTCCAGTAGAACCCAGTAGAGTGGAAATGTAATACAGCTTCTGTGGTGGGGACCCTTCTTTAAGGTGGAGTCCCAGGGTCTGCCACCTGCTGCAGAAGCCCTAGCAGCAGAGCTCTAATGGAGCCACACTGTCTAGTTATGGAGATGGGGGCAGTGTCAGACAATGCCATAGAGCCTGTGCACTGGTGAGCCTCTCTTCCTGCTGATCCTTCAGGATATATAGGCCTTTTGGGTGAGTCCTGGGGTCCATAGGGCTTGTAGGGGGGGGAACCCTTCTTCCCCCACCCCAATGGAAAACTTCTCTCTGTATCCTCCTGCAAAGCATTGCTACAGAAGGGGATGATCAGTCCCTCAATATTTAAGCAATTATACTTGGTTTTCCTCATCTTATAATGTGAAGATCTGGAATATGTTCCTTGACTCATTAGTCAAATATGTGTAGGTAGGGGAATGACAAAGGACAAAGAGGCAACAGCTTTTAAAGTATCTCATGCTTGCATCAGGAAAGTCAGCATGAGCAAAAACCTGATGCAGGTGTCCTGTTCTGCCTTATGATTCAAAATAAGTTTTGTGCATTATGGATGGAAGGCTACTTTTTGCTGCTGAACAAAGCATAGCATTTAGTGTATTACAGGACATTTGCATCCTGCTCTCTTGAAGGCAAAATGGTGGCAAATCTCTTGTCAGTCCTGAAAATGGACCCTCCAGAATAGTACACCTTGATAATGTTCGTATAACCATGCCAGAGCACCACAATGAGCTGGCAAGGGTTATGTTCACGAGGCAGAATGAGTATTCCCCATATATCTACCTAATGAAATCAAATATATGAATAATTCCAATCTTAATTACATTTATCAAAGTATAGGTTATTAAAAGATGTGTTTATATTTCACTGAGTTATTAAGAGAACTTTCTCACACCGTTTCTGTGGTTTCCAATGAGAAGGAAGGTGCTACTGGTCCTGGCTACAACTGATCCTGCAGACCTTATCTGGGATATCTGAGAACCTCTTGATAGCATCAATTCTCTGATTATTTGGTTCTCTGATTGTTGGGCAGGAGCAGACAGAAGATTTTTAATGGGAAACTTTAGAAAAGCAAAATTTTTTATTTTTCAGAAAATGCATTCAAATGTTTAACTGGAACTACTGTACTGTTCAGTATTTTAAAGGTAAGGGAGTAAAGACCTGATGGAACATATTTAATTTGGTTCTACTTATCATGCAGAGCAGATTTATCCCAGTTTTCAAGAAAGCGAGTAGAAGCACAAACCAGTTATCGTGGCTTGCCAGAGAGATGAAAATTATGTGATCAAAAAAGAAATGTCTTTATAAAAAGTGGAAGAGTAGTGGGGTGAGGTGAAAGGATGAAATAAAGACTAGTTTCAATGAGTTATCTTGGGCACGTACAAGAAGAATCACAGACAAAAATGTGTAAAGAGCATGGTAGCTAAAATAATATGATGTAGGACTCCTGAACACTGAAGCAGGAGAGACCTTGAAAGAGGATATGAGAATGGCTGAAGATCTGAATTAAGGTCTTTTCTAAGGTATTCATTAACATTAGGAGATGAGCAATCCAAAATATATGCTTTTAAATGTGGAAGGAGGCAAGAGATGAAGATAATTTTATAATAGCCACAAGCATTGTGTCCAAAAATTATACATAAACTGATGGACATAAACTGATGTACATAAATGGTTTATATCTCAGAATACTAAAGGAGCTCTTTCAAACCATTTAGTATCTATAAGCAATGTGTGCTAGGTCTCAAGCATATACTAGACAATTGGAAAGGGGCTCATATTAACTCCATCTTTTAAAAGGTCTGAATTCTGAAATGTTAGGGCATTATCTATTCAGAGGGGGGTGAGGAGGGGTCAGATTCTCATCTGGTGTGAATTGTCATTTACATTGCTGTAGCTGTACAGATGTAGGTGCACCAGTGCAAACCCCTAGTGTAGACAAACTGCTCTGATGCAAAAAATGAGTTGCAACAGTGCAGTTTAGCCTGGGTATTCTAATGTAGCATGTCTACATTGGGGATTAACACCAATGCAGCTACATAAGTGCAAAAAACCCAAAACAATGTAGACAGGGCTTCAGCCAGTCCTAGGTAGAACTGTGGAATCTACCATAAAGGACAAAATGATAGATGGGCTTATAAATAAAGCAAACAAAGATACATAGTATTACAAAAATATGTGAGGCCAACTTTTTTTTTTAAAGAGGAACAGAGTAAAACTATTCGTCTACATTGCTGTCTCTGTAAAGCTTTTGCCAAGCATTTCTTTCTAGGGCTTTGTCTAGACTAGAATCTAAGGGATGAGGGTTAATACATTTTAAAAGTCTAACACAGGCAAGGAACACTGCCTTTAACATATGTTAGCTGGTTGTGGTACAGAAGGTGGAGTTTATGCTTTGACTCAGCCAGGTTAGCATGTGTTATAGTTAACGTGTGCTAACATCACACCTTTAAATCCTTGTCTAGGCTCAGAGAGGCCAATTTCTATGTGGAATGCAGATATATAAATTAGAAAGCAAAATGGTTAAATAGGCATAAGCAAAAAATTAGTGTGATGACAATTGCAGTGGACAGAAGTCACCAGTGGGGTACCTCAGGAATCAGTGCTGGGTCTGTTGCATTTCGTGTGGTTTATTAATTGCCTAGAACAGGGCTGTGCCTGTAGATGGGCAAAATTTTGTGACGACTCCTAAATCATTATTAATACCTTATGTGACTCACGGAACGTCTTCACTTGTGCATTATCTTGACTTATCTACACTCAGGTAAGAATGGCCACACTGAAATAACACTCCAGCTGCTGTGTCCACACTGGTGCTGCACTCACTCATGTGTAGCACTAAAAAGACTTCTGGGGGAACATCCCATGATTTTTTGCATTGTAGTAAACTTTAAACTGAGCCACTTTATGAATTCTTCCTCAGTGAATTGTGGGAGAATTTGTCTGTCCTTCTTGGGCACATGGAGGGAATCATAGAAAGCTATTGGAGAACTAGCAGCACTCAAGTAGTGCTAACTTGTGTCCACACTACAGAGTAGCCATGTTACAAAGGGACAAATTGTGTTTATTCAAGCTTTAGCCTATACCTCCTAACAGGACAGCCAACTTGTGTTAAAAGCATGATGGCATTGGATCTAACAGCTTTTGTGTGTGGAAGGGACTTGGGTTAAGAGGACCAACCCTTGAGTTATAACTTGAGTTAACTTTATTGTGGGTTCGATTGGTTGCACACTCAAAAACTGGCATTAAAATTAGAGATAAGATCTTAAAATCTGGTGCTAAGTGATCACAATGAGGTTGTTGGTGTGTTGAGACCACAGTCTATCATGCTGAGCAACACTGTCTCATTGGTCTCTGTCATAGGGCAGCCCCTTCCTGGAGCGCCCTCCTGATCTGGCCAGTTCTGGGTGAAACTAGGACATGGATGGAAGGCTCTCCCTGTCCTAACCCAAGTAACTTGGCCTGGTCAGGGGCCTAACCTTGACAATACCTTGGCTCTCTATGAAGGACTAGTGTTTATATTATGGACTTTAACACCTAGATGGCTATTTTTGAGTTGAGTTTTAATTTTTCCTGTTAACTACAGGGCTCGATTGAGAGCTGACCTGGCCGGAGAGCTAGGCCATGGAAGCAGCAGACCAGTGTAGAATCAGGACACTACAGAGGAAGAACCCCTGCAGTGCAGAGGAGGGTGCTGTAGTCATAAGTGCACAGGATAAGAGTCTGTCTATATCCATTTGTTGTCTCTTATTTTATACTTGTATTGCAAGATTCTTGGGACAGGGCCTCTCTTTTTGTTTTGTGTTCATACAGCACCTAGAGAGCTGGCAGGTCACATGGTACTGGCTCCTGCTCCTTGTTACCAGCTGAGAGAAACAACAGTTGAGAGGACGAAATAAATAAGGAGCAAAAGTAGATAGTGTGATCCACTTTTTCCCCCCCCCCCAAAAAAAAAAACATTAACACATTAAAAGACAGCTAAGAATATATATTTTCCTAATATTTTACCTTGTAAAAAAATTGCTATATTTGCCACATAAAAGGTTACATGTTTACAAGTGGTCTAAGCAATTGTGAATGGTAGCAGAGGTATCCACTTCATAGTCTCTCTGTTAATGTGTGGTCCACACTATGCAAAAGCTTAAAATTTAGCCTATTAACTCTAGTATCATTTATTTGAGTGTATTTGCCTCCCATTTTAAAAAATAAGCTAGTCATAAGCATTACCATACTTTATGTCAGACAGTTTCCCTGTGCAAGTTAGTATATAAAACATAACTTATAAATGGCTACCCACTGGGCATTAAAGTAATGTAATGAAGTTAAAGCAGCTGTTTTAAAACATATTCAGACCAAATCTAATCAATGAGATTTGGCTCTCTGAATTTCATGTTGTACTAATAGGTATTTAAAATGTAGCTGATATTAAATGAATTCTTCAAATCAAGTGAAAAGTCTAGCTATTTGAACACCTCATTATATTACACTGAAGATTTTTTTCATCCATGATATCCTATTAAGGGTTGTAGTGATAACCAAAATTGTATTCACTGGTATAATAAAAAGGACATACACAATACTATGATCCTGATCCTGCAGATCTTACACAGGCATAACTCCTGCTTATCTCAACAGAAGTTTTGTCAAATAAGGACTACAGAATCAGGCCTTTACTTGTTAGTCTACAATATGACTTCCAATAGAAATGTAATTTTCTGCTGCACCTTAAAAAAACCCAAAACTTCAATCATGATTAAACACTTATGCAGGGATATTACTCTCCCTTCCCATTCACAGATCTTCTTTGAAGCAGGATGAGTGCATTAGCTTCAGGCTATTTAGCCTTAAATGGGACACCATCCGCTTCAAAACCACATTTCTCTTATGCCTACAAAACGTTATATCTTTCCCAGTAAAAAATGCTACCTAAGATTACTATAACTGAAAGGAATTAGCCTTGTTTTTGTTTTGTTTTGGTTTTTGGGGGGCTTCTTTTTTTTGCTATTTCTTTTCAGTACTTTTACTTTGCCCATTTGACCATCGTGTATAAGCAGTTTCACTCTACAGTCAGGCTGTTTATATGATCAGGGTCTTAGTTTCTCCCTTGCTAAAAAGACCCTTATAAACTGCAGCAGGGGAATAGAAAACCTTTAATTTTTAAAGGATTTTGTTTTAATTCAGGACCTATTATTTAAAGGGCACGCTACCAGAAATCTTGATTTTTTTTTTTTTAATTCTTAATTTAAAAAAACCAACGAACTGACGGTGTCCTTTTAAAATATTCAAAATAAAAGAGCATTCATTCAGGTAGGGTGAAACATATTTTATATTAAAGTATAAATGATAGATATGGGCATGGCTATTCCAAATTCAACCATAAAAAATATTCTGCAAATACTAATGTGGAATGAACAGTGTAGTAGAAGGGCCCCAACCTTACGAAGGAGAGCATAGAAAATGCATGGTTTCAATGTACAAACATAATCCAGCTTTAACGAAAGTCAATGAGTATTTTGCTATTAAATTTAGTGGAAATAGGTGAATGCCTTTTGAGAAGAACTGGTTCAATACAATGTATTTTAGCTAATAATTTCTGATACCTACATAACTAATCCTTGTCCTAGGTGGAGGCTATCAGCTACTAATATTTATATACTACAAGAAAATGTACTGCCCCAATCTTTTCTCTTAACATCTTCCTTCTGATTATTCCCATCATCTTCTGAAGCAGTCATCTCATTATATCTAGTGAGCCAAATTAATTGCTGGTGTAATTCAACTAAAGTCAATGGTGTTGCACCACATAAGAATTTACCCAACGTGATCACTATTAGATAAAGATTATCAATATATATGGCTAAAATGAAACAGTTAATTTCAATCAATAGTGAAGTATAGAGACACCTATGAAGAATAAAATAAAACTGAACAAAAGATTCAAAGAAAACAATTACTAATAAACAAATAAATGTGTTTTATGATAAATCATTTCTGGAGTAAAAACAAAAAAAATCTAGCTACAATAATTGCAAAATGAGCAGTATCATTTTAAAATAGAACCATTAGCCGAATGGATCCTAAATGTGACAAAAATCAATATCCATGTTTTGTTGAATTTAGTTTTATATTCTCTTCATATCACATTCAGCTTTTTCCTCGCATTCTCCTCCCATTTTTTCGCTTCCTTGGTCCCCTCCCTTTTTTTTTTTTTCAATTTCAATGTGGATGATGTTTCCTCCCCCAACTCTGTTCTGAAATGTACTAGAACCCTTAGGGGTGTATACTGAGCACAAATAGTGCCACAAAGGTGAGAATTCTAGTAACTGTCTCTTTGGTGTTGGCCCATCAGAACTACATGAATGTGACACGGTCCATCTCTGTTCTCCCAGTTGGTCCAGGAACAAAACAAATGTATAAAAGAGTGAATGGCACATGTGTACTTTAGCCATGAACCTGATTGCCTTTTTAGCTGCTGCTTCTCTTTCATACTTTTTCTCTTCTCTCTTTCACACACTGAAAAGATGGGACAAGGGGTACCATTTGATTGTTCTCATGCCAAGATGAGGAAAATAAACACCCACCCACCCCGAAAAAAAAAACCTAACTCCTGGCGTGGGGGGTTATTTAATATTCTGAGTTGCTTTATGATCTAGTGGACTAAGCACTTGACTGGGAGCCCAGGAACTCCTAAGGTCTAATAATAGCTTTACCAATGAGTTTTTCCATGGACTCGATCAATTCACTAAGCCTCTCTACCTCAGTTTATCTGTAAAAATTGATATAATAATTCTTGTTTGCCTCCCTCACAGGGTTGTCATGAGAATTAATTAGGTCCAGTTCTGTCCGTAGGTGTGTGTGGACACCATTTCCATTGCCTTCAAAAGGAATTGTGCCTGTTTATCTGAGAGTAGAATTAGGCCCTTGAGTGTTGGACTTTGCACTGCTCTTTGAAGATGTGACAGGCTGAGTATTATTATAAATGTATTAAGGGAGATGCGACATATGCAAAAATATAAATGTTGAACAGGAAGTTGTATTACTCAGTCATACCCCTTAAATACTGTACAAAGGAGAGGAAAAGGCAAACACTAAATGGAGAATGGAATTATCCTTTGAATTAGTACATATGTATGTCCCAAAATAGAAGGTGGAACAAGAAGATGGTTGCTGTCGAAGGAAAGTATGTTAAGTGCCTAAGACACTGAGTAAATTGTTCAAGAACATTTCATGCTTACTTAATGAATGATTACTCTATAATGTTGCCAAGGTCAGCAAAACCTTGGGTTATCTGTCATGTGAATGCCAGTTCCATGAGTTAGTGACCACAAATGCAGTAACTTAACTGATGTTTTTCAAAGATGTGTGTACCTCTATTATTTATTTATTTAGACTTAGTAAAAATGTGCCTATCCCATATGCTGTTCAAGTACAATCTTTACAAACTATATATTAATAAACAGGGCCAAGGTCCAAAACAGGGGATTCTCCCACTTCCTCCCTCCCACCCCCATATTAAAAAATGTCTTGGAAACACCTCTCTCATCCTTTTACCTTACTCCCCCGAGAACAGATACTATGACTTGAAGGTGCACAAATTAAGGCTCTGGGAAATAAATGAAGGAAGTATGTTCAATAGTATAAAAGATCCCCTCACTAAATTTGCCTTGACTACAACCCTTCAAAACAAAATCAGGATCTGAAGAAATATTAAAATAAGACCTGAAGAAGAGCTCTGTGTAGCTTGAAAGCTTGTCTCTCTCATCAACAGAAGTTGGTCCAATAAAAGATATTACCACACCTACCTTGTCTCGCTAATAAAATCAGGAGGCTGTTAGCTCAAGTTTCTTAAATATATCCAGTGCTGTATTACCACCTGTGGAGAAAGGCAGTCCTTGAGTTAACTAGGACCAAATACATTTAAGGCTTTAGGGCTTAAAACTAACACCTTATATTCCATCCGGAAACATATCAGAAGCCAGCTTAGATCACAGAGCAGAAGTGTAATGTGCTCTGTATGACAAACACTACTCAACGAGAGGGCTGCCACAGCTGCACGAGTTGAAGTTTCTGAATGCTGTCATGATGGAGCCCCATGAAGAGTACTCTGCCGTAATCCAATCATGAGTTGACAAAAGCATGGGTCACTGAGGTGAGGTTTGAAAGGTTGTAAATGGTAAGTGCTTTTAGACACTCCTGCCAGACATCTAGAAACAGATGATTAGTGAATCTGTATAACACAAGGTGGGCATACTCCCCCAGCTGAGGGAGCAACTATCAACTCTTGCTACTTCTTCCAGTTTATTCCTCCAACCTACCAGCATTATCTTGACCTTGTCTGGATTACATTGCAAACCCTGATTCTGGCAAGACACTGGGTAAAGCAATCAACCCTCTCCTCGGGAAAAGAATAGATCTACTCAGCAATGACTCAATTTTTCATTACCAGGGCTAGATTTACATATTGGGCGCTCCTAGGCACTGCTGCGGGGCTGTTTCATTGCAGTGTAGACTTCTAGGTGTGGACTGGGGCCAGAGCTCTGGGACCCTCCCACCCCGCAGGGTCCTAGAGCCCAGGCTCCAGCCTGAGCCCACAAGTCTACACAGCAATGAAACAGCCCAATAGCCCGAGCCCTGTGAGCCTGAGTCAACTGGCATGGGCCAGCCATGGGTTTTTCTTTGCTGTGTAGATATACCCCATGAGGGCAGATTCCTGTGCCTGCCTGGAGCTTCACTGACTTAAGTGAAGTTTCATGTGGGCTCAAGGATCTACCCACTGGAACCTAGGTGTAGAATGGTGACAATGCCTAAAAGAGCACTATAGGTCAGCAATTAGTTTCCTTAATGAATGGTTCATTTTGTTGTTAAAACTTTTTAATATATACCTATACATCAACATTTGTAATTATTTGTATAACTATTAATTATTCTTGTGGGGATATATGATATATACCGTTAACTTTGTCTAATACTGTGCTATTCAGATTTAGTCCTGCATTCCTGTATGCCCCAAACTCCCATTGGTGCTAATGGAAGTTTAGAGTGAACCAAGACTACAGGAGCAGGCACATGATATTTTGTTCTTGCTCTCAAGTGCTCTTTATGACTAGGTCTTTTTTTTTGTATAAAGAGGTTTCCCCCTCCCCCTCAGTTGGTTTATTTTTCCTGGTTCAATTAGGTAGTGCATTAAAGTGAACCAAACAGTTATTACTGCAAGTGCCACAATTCAGAAGTGGTTTCTTGAATAATTATTTACTGTTTTGTTTTTGTTTGGTCTGCTGGGTCTGTACAGTCTGTTCTGTCAGTGCACAGAATTTAAAGAATAATTCTCAGTGGATGTTATTAAACCAATGCCATCTAAGTGCTTCAGTTTTCTTATTTATATACACAAAATAAAAATACTGCACCTTTTTGTTGTTGCTAAAATGGAAAGGATCTTGGTAACAATTGCTCTTTAATTTACTAGCACTGATAAACCAGACTTATTTTGATGGAGCCTTTGTCTAGTAACTGTTTGTTCTGTAGATTATATCGAAAAAATGTTTCCATTCAGAATCTGGAAATTCATTCATTTTACCATTCATAAAAAAAATTAATTCGTATGTAAATATAAGCTGGTGGACTGTGCTACCTTTGTTTCCTTCATTTATTTTAATCTCATTTGGAAGGTTTTTCTTTTTTTAACTGTTTGTTGATTTTGTACGAAAAGTGATATATCTGTGTTAGATGTGGCTTTGGAATTCTCTTTAACATTATAGCACTTGTTTTGGACCAGGTGTTGACCGGTCAAATTACAGGAACATGAAGTATAATTTGTACTTGTCACACAGGCAGCCCTCGTTTAAAGATGTTAAGTACTATCTTTTTCACCTGATTCAGTGAAAGGCGATCTAAATTTGTAGTGGGCAGTTATACCCTCTCAATGTGCCTCTGCCCTCAGCACTCCCTCACCCTGTGGATAGTGCTTTGTTATTTGAGCACTGGAATTATGCAGGACACAGCTGGTGAAGCAAGCTAGAGAGGGGTGGATGTGGGAGGGATGGAGCTTAGAAACCATGCCTGAGTTTGTTAATAGGGAAAAGCTATTTCAAATTGAGAGGATGCCATTTCCAAGTGATTAAGCCAGAGAGAAACGTGATTTATTATTCTTCCATGGGAACTGTAGGAGATATGCAGTTATACCCTAATGCACACAATAGTCCAGATTGTCAAATGTAGGTGCCAAAAATTAGGTTCCTAAAAATTTAGGCACCTTAAATAAAAGAGGCTTGTTTTTCAAAGGACTTGGGCACCCACAGCTCCCATTGACTCTCGCTTAATATTGACTGATTATATTTGGACTCATTAGAATAATATTAACATACATAATAATGACCAATTAATTGAAAGGTATAAGAAATATTAAAGTTGCATCCCACTCTTTTTAATGCATCACATAGCACAGTGTGGGCTATAGTCTGAGTGGTGGTTGGAGCAGGGGACTGGCAGTCAAAACTCCTAGTTCTTGTCCCAGTTATGCCACTAGTTTGCTGTGTATACTTGGGCAAATCACTTAACAGAGGCACAGAGAGGTTACCCATTTGTAAAATGGGTATACTAATACTTACTTACCTCATAGGGGAATCATAGAGTGAAAGTCACAAAAATACTTAGGCCTCTTAGTCTGGGGTTTAGGTACCTAAATCCCAGTTTTTAGGCTCCTTGAGATCCACAAAACTCTCCCCAAAGCCTGTAGGTGCCCAAATTCACTCAGCGCCTAAGTTTTCAGGTTAAAAGTTCCCTAGGTGCCTAAGTTTCTGCCTCTGAACATGTGCACCGCTGCCCCATGCTAGGCAGCCAGATGCCTATCTTCCACCTAAGCCCTAGATTGATCCATGAACTGGGGGAAGATAGGCCTTGCCTGCCTAGCTCACATGAGGAGCCCAGTTTGACAGGCATGTACAGAAGCCACCTACCAGAGTAGGCCCCATTCAAAAGCTGCTGGTGGTAGTCTAATGGTTACAGCACTGATGTGGAATACTTGGGTTCAATTCCCCACTCTACCTGATGGGGAGAAAAGATTTGAACACATGTCTCAGCAGAGTCCACTGAGTTATGATGAGGGGTGGCAGGCTCTCAGGCTTTCCTGTTGAAGATTTTTCCAGTTTGTATAAATAATTGGAGTCACTGGGCTAGAGAGAGAGTGTGTGTGAGAATGACTTCGTACCCTGGCATCAAGGTAGGAGACACAATCCAGTCCCTCTGCGCCGATGATGACTGTTTATTTAGCTACAGTGGAACAGCTTTGACAGGCGAGATTGAGAAAGCCCCATATCAGACTATCCCATAGCTCTGCAGTTCAAGCATTTACCTGAGGTGTGTGAAAGATCCCATTAAAATCCTTTCTCCCCCTCAGGTGAGTTCTCTAACCACTGCACTAAAGAGTATAAGGTGGGCACCACTTCCTCTTCCAGATGTTTTGTGTGGAGTGAGGCAGGCACCTAACTCATTCTCACAAAACCTGACTTAGGTGCCTAAGCCACCTGACTGCAGGAGAGGGGTTCCCAGTTGTGGATTGCAAGCAGAGACAGCAATCCTTGCAGCCTGGACTTAAGACACCTATTTCTTTGGGAAGGGCAGGGCTTAGGACGCACATCTGTCCTTAGTATCTCTTGTTGGCTAGTTTGATATCTCCCTGCCTAGCACACTGGCTTTTGTGGATTCCATTCTTAGGCACCTATCTCTTCCTGTGCATTGTATAGGGAGCCTATGAGCATAATTCAGGCTTTGTGGATGACAGTGTTATTCCTGTGATTTTCTAGATTCCTAAAAATTAGACATTACAACATTCAGCATCACAGCACCCAAGTGGATCCAGGTCATAATGCTTAGTTAGTTCAAATTTGTAAAGCACAAGACTTTCATATACAAGGTACTATACAAGTCCAGTCAGGAGTGCTGAAAGCTCCCTAGAAGTGGGGGGGGGGGGCACCAACACCCAAACCATGGTTTTCCCCCTTCCCCCATGGCCCCACCCCTTCCCCATGGCCACGCTCTTGCCCTGCCTCTTCCCCGAGGCTCTGCCCCCACTCACTCCTCTCCACCCCCTTTGTCCCCATCACCCACCCTTAAGGCATGTAAAAAGTGATGGGGCCATGTCCCCCTGTTCCAGCACCCCTGAATCCAGCATCTTTTTATTTTATATGTTGTTCTTACTGGGACTGATTCTGCAGTTAGTCCACTTGCAAAGCTCCCAATTAGGTCAACTGGAGTTTCAGCGGAAACTGTAGAAGGAGGCCTGCTATAATACCCATTGACAAGATTCATTATCAAGGCTCCTTCTGAGTCATTATGAGCTACAGCAGTACTCTAAAATATTTTGCTGATGAGTGGATTATTTAAATTTCTCAATGCACCATTAGCAAGACGATTTTAAAAATTAAATAGCAAAAGGATGATTTTCCTTTCCTATCTTGCTCTCTAGCCCTCAAGGCTGTGAAGGAAAGTTTGAAAATGTGTCATGAGTCCACCCTAATGGCAAACAGAAAGAATAACCAAATGTATTGTTTTTAAAATCTCATCCTTTTTAAGCCAATCTCATGATTTTGGTGGGTCTAACTCATTATTTTTGAACACGAGGGGTTGGCAATACTAGGTGAGGGGGAACTGGCCTTAATCTGTCTCTTTCCCTTCAATTCTGCAACTGGAGGGAGACTGGATTAAGTTACGCGATGCAAAACTTGGGTGGGCTGTGGGATCCCCCAAGAAGTAGAGCGCCTCTGAAGAGCAGGAGTCCAAACAGATTCTGTCTTTGTGCCTGAGGCCAGCCCTCAAAACAGAGGGTCGAATTCTCTGGTGCTCTAAGTGCAGTATCACAATTTTATTGCAAGTCTCGCCATATTTGGTGGTTTTTCTAATGCCCAGCAGCTGGAATCAAGAGATTGCATGAAAGCCTCCGTTTTCAATGAAAAATAAAAAATGGTAGCCCCCACACAGCGGTGCAGAACTGCTGGTAAAGGTGAACCAAGCACACCCTGAGGAGTTGGAAACTAGAGGGCAAATATGAACACTCTGAAAAACGGTATTTTAAATATCTCGTGATTGTTGAGCCAATCTCACGATTTCTGAATGCTTGGGGCTCGCAAGGCTCTAAGTGGGTGCCACCCAGTAAAAGGCCATGCAGTCGCAGGTGGTTCTGCTGCTCCCTTCACGCCACACCTGCTTGCCCTTGCGTTTGTCTTCTTAGCTGGCTGCAAGCAGTCGCCAGCTCCATTGCACGCTGAGAAGGGAACAACAAACAGCCTTGCACAGAGCGGATCCGGTTTACACCCCCCTCGTCATCCCACCCCTGCAGCTGCCCGCAGAGCTGGACGCGTCCTCAGCGCAGCCCTGCTGCCTCTCGCTAACACAATGACGCTGCTGCTTTCTTACCACAGCGGGAGCGCGTCGCAGCAGCCCCTCCCTCGTTCGGCCAAGGGTGGGGAGAAGGAGGAGGAGGGAGGGAAATGGGAGCGCGCAACATAGGCGCAGGGCTGATCGAACGCGCCCCGCCGCGCGGGCGCAGCAGGGGCAGGCTAACTAGGGTGCGGCGCCGCCGCTGCTACTGCGGGGTGGGGGAAGTGCCCAGTGCCAGCAGTGGCGGGGAGGGGAAGAATGGCTGTTGGCTGAGGAGAGGGGGGGCTGGCGTTGTGTTGGGGGCGTCCAGATGATTAGTTTGAGGGAGGAAGGGAAGTGGGGGATGTGGCGAGCCGGGAGAGCGCTTAGCTGGGGGGAGGGAGAAGGTGGACATGTGGCTGGAAGGAGGGATGCGGGAATGGGGCGATAGGGGAGGGGGAGAAGAGGGAAAGGTGCTGAAGAAGGGTTTGGGGCGTTTGACTGAAAGAGAACAGGGGGGATTTCCCCCAAAATCATCTAGGGCTGTAGGGTCAGTTAGCATGCAGGAGAGTCTGTCCCTGAAACAAACATAGCTAACCAACCCTCTGTCTCCCCCACGCCAGGCATACACTCACACCCTGGAGAGGACGTGATTAAAATATGGCTTCACCTTTGCAATCTTTGCTGTCATGCATGTGCAAAAACGAGCTGCCTGAGTGGCTCTTAGGGTGAAAATAAGCCCTTCACTGGAGTGAGACCTGTCAAATATTAGTCCTAGAACAGGTCTGTGGTGCTTTCTCATTGGGAAAACTTGATTTTCCTGATTTTTTTTTTTTTTTTTAAACAAGCCTGCAAGTGGTTGAAAGACTTGCCCCTGGAGGGTTTCTAATCGGGCAAAATGGATCAGCCTCTTGAA
Organism: Chrysemys picta bellii; assembly: GCF_011386835.1. Classification (NCBI taxonomy): domain Eukaryota; kingdom Metazoa; phylum Chordata; order Testudines; family Emydidae; genus Chrysemys; species Chrysemys picta. Next base: position 106,616,091 of record NC_088793.1, on the reverse strand, counting down.
TGTATTTACCTTGCAAAATAGTTCCTCTCTGCTGTGGCATTTGATTAAAATAGGACTAAGAATGACTCCTGCATTTTTGGAACATGTTGGGATGACATAAGATTTTTTAAAAATGCTGCTAAATGATAATATTACATTGAAAACGGCTGGATCAAAACATGTTTTTAAAGGACTCTGAAGTTATGTTTACAGGCTCTTATTTTTAAATAGAATTTTATAATGGTAACAAAATAATGGATAATAGGGAACCAGTGGATGTAATTTATTTAAACATTCAAGAGGCTATTAGGGAAAGTTGCTAACCACAGAGGGAGAGGTAAATCCTGTCAATCATGGATTAAAGTCTAGTTATGAGATGGGCGGGGGGAAGAATAAGAATAAATGGCAAATTCTCATTGTGAAGAAAGTTAATAGTGGGGTGCCCCAGGGATCAATACTAGGCCCAGTGTTGTTTAATATATTTATTAAGGGCCTGCTGGAGATGCTGACTAATGAGGCACTGAAATCTGTTCTCTTCGCAAATGATATAGGTTAGACAAGATTGGGAAGGATTGTGAGGCACAACAGAACGACCTGACAAAACTAAATAATTGGGCAATGCAATGGCAGATGGAATTCAGTGTAGGTGAGCTCAAGGTAATGCACCTTGGAAGGAATGATTTAAACTATTTGTACACACAGATGGGTTCTGAATTAATTGTAACCTTTCAACAACAGAATGTAAGCATCCGTGTGGACAGCTTAATGAAGATGTCTGCTCAATATGCTATGGTGGTCAGAAACAGCAAATAAGATGTTAGGCTGTAATAAAAAAGGAACAGAGAAAAATACAGAAAATATTGTAATACCATTATATAAAACATTGCTAAGTAGGTTCTTCCTTTGATTATTCTGTTTTGGTCACCTTTATCTTAAAAGGTATTTTGGGATAACTCTGTATGAGGAAAAAATTGAATGACTATTTAGGGCTCAATCTTACAAAGTTCTGAGTGACCTAAACTAGTATTGACTACATTAGTAGCTCAGTAGTTCAGCACCTTACAGGAAAAGGGCCTACGTTTTTGTTTTTGTTTTTTGTGCAAAAAGTACAATTATATATATACACACACAACGAAGGATGGAAGAGAGAAGGCCATGTGACATCCTTATTTTATCTTGTCCCTCAATAGTAAGGGGATATTCAAAAGTATATCATTTATCTCTGCAATGTATAATTAATCTGTGAAACTCACTGTCAGAATGTTATTGATGAAAATAGCTTAGTTTAATTCACAAATGGATTAGCCACATGCAAAAAAGAGCAGGCCAAATCTGTAGCTGGTGTAGAGTGGTGTAGGTCCTTCAAAGTCCATGGAGCTATGCTGATTTGAGCACCAGCCGGGGATCTGGCCCAGCATCTGCAGTTATACAAAGATAAAATTGACAACAGCTATCCATCTTCCTGTTTTGAAGCCAAAACTGAATGCCAGCTGGATTAAGATAGAAACCCCCCAAACATATATCTCCACCACTGTATACATAACTGTTTGGCTGCTTTATCTTGGGCAGTTTGTCTTCTGAACTATGGGGCCAGGAAAAAATTCTTCCCATTCATCCATGGTATAATATTGTTCAATTGCAGGTGCATTATAAGTCTTCATTAGAAGTAGTTAATGTAGACACTACTGGAGGCCAGATCCACTGGACTAAGTGGGTCACTAGCCTGTTTTGTCACAGCAGTTCCTATGTTTAGGCAAAAGATGTGTGACTGAACTTCAGATGTCCTTTTAGCTGTTTGTTTTCCTTCCTGAAATCAAATCCCTGAGCACTGTGCAAAACAAAAATAAACCAAGGCTAACTAGCAATAATGCATGAGCAAGAACAAACCTAGTATTAGGGTAAAAATAGATAAATTCAATTTAAGGCTGCTACAGTCACAGAGCTGTTTGTTTGTTTGTTTTTATTCTGCAAGCATCATAAGTATTCTGTGAGGAATCAACTGCCCTTGACAAGTTATACATTAAAGATAATGATTGAAGTGTTAATAAAACATTATAAACTGACAGAAGTTTTCTTCTCAAATATGAAGACCTTTAGAAAATCTGTAAATGAAATTATTGAGCAATTAATGTTTGTAAAGCCTGTGGAAGATTAAAAGCTTTACATAAATGCTTATTAGTGTATTAATAACAAGCCTTACTCTATCAGATTTACTACCATTATCATCTAGGGTGGGTTGGGCAGTACTCCATGGCAGATAGAGGAGTGAGTCAGTGCCAGAACATCTTTGAGAACATCTTTCACTAAAATTCCTGGAGACTATCCCCAAGAAAACTTCAGATGGATGTGAGGGCTCTCACACAAGGCTTCCATCCCCTCCACCAACACACATTCACATCCTGGAGCAAGCTATGAATGGGTTATTGGGTCGTGGGGGGCAAGATAATTTTGAGGGGACTATTTGCTGGGTGAGTGGACAAACTGGTTGATGAGGGTGTCCTGGGATTAATTTTGTGAGAGTTTGTTTGGAGGGAAGCAGAAGGTTGGGGACAGTGTTGTGGGCAGGGAGAGCTGATGTTGAAGAACATGGATAATTTGTTGGGCTGCTACTGTTTGCTGTATCAAGGATATTTTTCTAATGGGGAGTTGCAGGTAAACTGCAGGAAATGGGTAATTTGAAAAGAAAATTGCAGTGTTCTTACTGAGCATAGACAGTGAAGATTGAGAGTTTGCAGGGATACTTTATCCTGGAGCTGAGAGGAAGCAGGGGTTCCCAAAAGGTCATTGTTACAGGGGTAATTTGTAAGGGCCTTGGAGGTGGGATATTTGGAACATATAGAAGGGTAAGGGGAGAAATCAGTGTTTAATCCTGCTGTTTGGGTGGGAGTGTGGAAAGGAACAGCTGCCAAGGGGTTGGCAGCTAGAAATGTATTGTAGTATAGGTTTAAATATATATATATATATAGGACAACATCATAGCTCCATTGTAGTCAATAACAAAACTCCCATTATCTTCAACTGGGCCAGGATTTCATTCATGATCTTAAATAAAAACAAGGAACCAGCATAGTCTTAATAATTGTATGACAACAACTACATATAATAATAATACTCAAACTAATGTAGTGTCTTTCATCCAAGAATCTCCAGGCACTTTACAGAAGTGAGTACATGTTATTATTCCATTTTAAAGACAGAGAAGATGATGTGCATTTAGGATTGAGGGGATGGAGTTTTCAAAAGTGCATAAGGAACTCAGATGTCCAACTCCTGTTGACTTACATGTCACTGGCAGAGTTGGGAAAAAACCCCATCTGACTCCCAGTCCCTTGCTATAACCAGTGGCATAAGTCATTATATAACTAATTTACCTTTCTGGTTACGCAATAGCTATTTAAATATATCAAATGCTTCTCCTTTAGAAAGTAAGTAGAAAAGAATGTATGCTAGCTTCTAGAGTAATTAGTTAATGTTGGTATTGTGCTTTGAAGCCATAAGGTGCTACTTTATGTAAATATTAAGTAGTAATATTATAATTTACTATTATTAGTGCATGAGTATGATATCATCAAGCTGACTCATGTGGACAGTAGTGTGAAAAATCACATACAACCTGCTCAGCTCGCCTAAAAGTTAAAGTAAAAAATTGCACAATTGCCTAACATATATTTGATTAGAAAACAGGTTTTAATTTTAGGTTTCTAAGCTATTGTTATTAACAAAATTTAAGTTTAAAAATAATTTTTGAAAGTATGAGTAATTTTATATTTTAGACATTTCTTTTTAAAATGTATTTACTTAGATGAGCCCTCTGGGAAACAACTATGTTACTGTACATATTCCAACAGTTAGACAACAATTAAAATCTATCTGGACCTATTGTACTGTTTGTAGACAGGGGCGGCTCTATGTATTTTGCCGCCCCAAGCACGGTAGTGAGGCAGCCTTCGTGCCCCAAGCACGGTAGTGAGGTCCGCTGGTAACGCAGATTCGGCGACATGCCTGCGGGAGGTCCGCCGGTCCCGCGCCTTCAGCGTACCCACCGCTGAATTGCCGCTGAAGCCGCAGGACCAGCAGACTTCCCGCAGGCATGCCGCCGAAGGCAGCCTGACTGCCGCCCTCACAGCGACCGGCAGGCTGCCCTCCGCAGCTTGCCGCCCCAGGCACGCGCTTGCTGTGCTGGTGCCTGGAGCCACCCCTGCTTCTAGACCCAATGGCCCAAGAACCAGCCACTGACAAAAATGAAAATAGGCACGCACAAAAGTTATCCAAAAGGAAAAGAAGGTAAAAAAGAGAGGCTTCCCAAAGAACACAATTCTAATGGAAAAGTCTTAGAACAGGGGTAGGCAAACTATGGCCCGTGGGATGCGTCAGATCCATCAGACATTTTAATCTGGCCCCAGAGCTCCCGCTGGGGAGCAGGGTCTGGTGCTTGCCCCACTCCGGCGCTCCAGCCGGGGAGCGGGTTTGGGGGCTTGCCCTGCTCCGCGCATGCCATGGCTCTGCATGGCTCTTGAAGCAACAGCATGTCCTCTCTCCGGCTCCTATGCGTAGCGGCAGCCAGGGGTCTCTGCACATTGCCCCAAGCACTGCCCATGCAGCTCCCATTGGCTGGGAACTGCAGCCAATGGGAGCTACAGGGGTGGTGCCTGCGGATGGGGTAGCACGCAGAGCCGCCTGGCTGCGCCTCTGCATAGTAGCCAGTGGGGGGACATGCCGCTGCTTCTGGGAGCTGCTTGAGGTAAGCACCACCCGGAGCCTGCACCCCTGACCTCCTCCCGTGCCCCAACCCTCTGCCCCAGCCCTGATCCCCCTCCTGTCCTCCGAACCCCTCAGTCCCAGCCCGGAGCACTCTCCTGCACCCCAAAACCCTCATCCTCAGCCCCACCACAGAGCCTGCACCCCCCGCCGGAGCCCTCACACCCCCCCACATTCTAACCCTCTGCCCCAGCCCAGAGCCTCCTCCCACACCCTGAACTCCTCATTTCTGGCCCCACCCTAGAGCCCGCACCCCCAGCCACAGCCCTCACCCCCTCCTGCACCCCAATCCCAATTTTGTGAGCATTCATGGCCCGCCATACAATTTCCATGCCCAGATGTGGCCCTCGGGCCAAAAAGTTTGCCCACCCCTGTCTTAGAGCAAGTCTTGATGGCTGTAACAGCAAGTCTCCTCTGGATATGTTCAGAAAGGGAGATCCACAGACATGTAGCTTCTGAACTGAGAATGCCCTACCCAGATAAGATTAACTCTTATGACAATGAAGCAGGACAATTCATCTTATCTCAAATGCCTTAGGGAGACAGTGGAGGAGTGTTGAGTTGAGAGCTGGCCTGAGTTACAAAGCCTGAAACCTAAGGGTTTGCAATAAAAATTATTACTGACCTGTAACTAAAGATATGCACTGAAGGGCTTTTGAAAAGATTGGTCAGACTGGGCTGTTTTCCCTTTCCTGGGGGTTATAATTGTAAAAGGAAATCAAATCAGGGGAAGTGTGTGTGAAAGAGTCTCACAAAATTCTGACTGTACAAAATAAGAAGGCTCAGAGCTTATAAATTCCCTTGAACCACAACCTATTCCTGATAGTCCTTGCGTGAATGTTTTTGCCATTACACACATTGTATACACATTATAATTATTTAATTTAGAAGAAAAACAGAATCAAATCAAAGGGGAAAATGTAACTAGTTCTGCAACTGTCAGCAGTGCATAACCCATGACCACTACCACCATTACGTGTAACCCTTTATCACCAAAAGTAAATTTGAAGGATTCAAATACTTCACAATTTATATAAATAAAACATAATAATTAAAATTAGCAAGGATGCTGGTGAAGCACTAGCGGCAGCCATGGTCACAGTGACAGCAACAGAGCAGGAATTACTTACTTACATACACAGACCTTGATCCTGCAGACACATGTACTGAATTTTGATCCTATTTGAAGTCAATTTTTTGTGTGCAAATTAGAAGCTACTGCTCCACATGAAGATGTGAGATCCAAAAAGTGTATGCAAGTATGTACTTACCTAAACCTGAAACCTAATACCAAAGACAGTTCTCTTATATATCCTAATACATTATTACAGTCCAGCTTAATATGCCTAATATTTTTACATATATGTAATAATGGAAATGTAAAGGTAAAATGCAGGTTTAGTAAATAGAAAAGTACATTCACATTTTAGATTTGACATGAAAAAATGTTGGGCCGTATCCTCAGATGGTGCATATCAGCATATCTCCATGGACTTTAGTGAAGCTATGCTGATTTACACCAGCTGAGGATCTGGGCCTACAGAAGTCAAAAGTGAGATTGACACCATGCTTATGTCTGAGTTGCCCAGGTTTTGTCATTTTAGATCACAATCATAATGGGCCAGGCAGCAAGTGTGAAAAATCGGGATGGGGTGGGGGTAATAGGAACCTATATAAAAAAAAGACCCCAAAATCGGGACTGTCCCTATAAAATCGGGACATCTGGTCACCCTATGGGCCAGATTCTGTTAACTTTGCTCAGGCTGAGCAGTCAGTTCCCAGGTAGTCCCATTGATTTAAATGCGAGTTTGTGGTATGCAAGGAATGAAGTGCAAGGCTCTAATGTGCAGTGATCTACAAAAATATAATAGAGCTGTTACTCATGTGCATAAGTATTTGCAAGTTTGGGGCCTATACTTGTAACCACAAATCTTTGTGAACAATAGTTGCTTTTTTTTTTTTTTTTGGTAGAACATTGCAACACAGTCTAACAACTTATCCAGTGAATAATGTTGGTGATCTGCATCAAATAAATTACTTGTCAACTACCAATTAAATAATTTATTCAATGAATATTTTCTCACATGTTCAACCTCTAGGACATAATTAGAGGGAATTCTCTATTTTCTGTACCAAAGAAGTTTTCAAAAATGTCCCACCAAGACATCTCCATGCACTTATAAAATACAAGAATACATAGTATCTGTATGATCATCTTTTATAAGGTCATCTTTACAGGGCTTGGATCCAGCCAGTAGGTGGTAGTATGGTGTCTAACTACCTCTCTCTGGAGGTTATCTTGGTCTCCAGAATCGCAGTTTTCATTTTTTAACAGTAAGGACACGTCTTCACTAGCAACGTTAAGCGCTGCCGTGGCAGCGCTTTAATGTGGCTTGTGCAGTCGCGGCATAGCACTGGGACCAGCGCTCTAAAAAAACCACCTCCATGACGGCAATAGCTCCCAGCGCTGGGAGTGCGGCTCCCAGCGTTGGTGCACTGTCTACACTGACACTTTACAGCACTGAAACTTCCACTGCTCGGAGGGTGTTTTTTCACACCCGAGCGAGAAAGTTGCAGCACTGTAAAGTGCCAGTGTAGACAAGCCCTGAGTCGTTACCTGTTGTCGTTGTAAAGAAAACCTCAATATTTGAACAGAGAGTAACCAATGTGGAGATGTCTACATGAGTCTGCAAAGAGCCTGCCACAATAGCTCTGAGAGGTATGAACTGCCCCATTCATTTGACGGGTGTTAACTGAGATGACCAGTGATGATAATTTTATGTTAACTATTTCATTCCACATATAAGAAAGGACAGGAAGGATCACAGATCTGAAAATGTACTATGAGTGAGATCTGATTTTGGTGCCACAAATAGTTAGCATTTAGGAGATTTCACCACTTATTTTTTCCCCCTCAATCAAGGAGCCAAGTCCTAGGTACCTAGCAGAGTCTATGGGCATAGTCATGGCCCACCAAGGGAGAGTTAAGCTCAAGGAGCCCAATGCTGCTCAGAGAGATGCAGTCTTACTTTTAACATCTGTACAATCTACTACGTGTCGTGTTTCATCTTACCAATTCACAGGAGAAGGGCTTATTTTCTGTGTGGAACTTGGAAGAATACCTCCAGCTTTTTGTTCTCAATTTGACATCTATCTTTAGTGTTAGTTGTCTGTTCTTGTAAAAGGGAGGTTTTGATGGATTTCTGTGTACTTCAGGTCCACAGTAGTATATTTTATCAGATGAAGCAACAAGAGTGGTATAAAGGGGTCCAAGTTTAAAGTGAGAATCAAGCCCAAGTCCCAAGTTAGGACACGCACCACCAACAGAAGTAGGGTAGTGTGGACATCAGCCATCTCAGTAATTACTGGCTGTAAGTAAGAGGTGATTTTATCATGGTCACAAGTACCTTCATGGAGAAAAAAAAATTGGATAGTAGACAACTCCTTAATGTAGCAGAAAAAGACATAAGGAAATTCAATGGTTAGAAGCTGAAGCTAGACAAACTCAGACGAGGTGCACATTTTTAACAGTGAGTGTAATTAACCATTGGAGCAATTTACTGAGGGATGTGGTGGATTCTTTGTCACCTGAAGCTTTTAAATCAAGTTTGTATCTCTTTCTAAAAGATATGCTATAGCTCAAACAGAAGTTGTGGTCTTGATACATAAAATAATAAGTGAAGTCCTTTGGCCTGTGTTATGCAGGTCAGACTGGATTATCACAATGGTCTCACCTGGTCTTAAAAGTCTGTGCAGCTATGAAATCAAGACAGGAACTACAATTTTAAATATGGTCTCCATCCTACAGATGCTTATGCACCAAGTAAAGCATGTGAGATTATGGCTGAAATTGGGAGACTCCAAAATTATGCTGGAGATCTAGGTTCAAATTGTATTTAAACTCATTTTTACCTATGCTTTCTTGACCTTAGTCTATCTCCCAGTGAATGTTTGTTCACATAACAAAACTACAATAGAGTCTGGTACAATTCAGCATACCTGGAAGCCTCTGTTCAGGAGAATCCTAGCATTTACTTTATGAGGTGGTAAAGGAGAGAGGTTTAATTTATTAAAACAATCAATAGATTAATTTATGGTGAACATCAGTATTGAAACTATCATTGGTATATGGCAACTATTCTCTACACTTTATAAGTAACTCTAAATAGCCATCTATGAATATAGGAATCATATTTAACAAGAGTTTAATTTGTTTTCAAAAGATACAGGAGAACTCTTTCTAGACTAGATTAAATCTGTTATTAGTTCTACTCCCATTTCATATAACCTTTGTAAATCATATAAACCTAGGTGTGATTTGAGACATTCCCTTTTCAGTGTAAAATGTTTAAGATTCATTCATAAATATTTTTAACTGTGCTCATGAAAGGTACTAAATTAACATCTCTGGAAACCAAAGTCTTCTGTTTATTCACAGAAGAGGCAGTATGGGCAGAGACAATGTAAACTTCCCATGTCCCATCAATGTTTCAGTCTAGTTGTGGAGATACCTCACTGAAGGTCCCTAGTACACAGCCAGGCAACCTCAGTTTGGAAGATCCCACCCATTGAGGTACCCCCTAGATAGCAATGTGCTGTTTGCTCCCCCAATATCTCTTTCCTCTGTCCTCATGACCTCAGACAGAGTCGTTCAATCTTTGTGCCTATTCAGTGTTTCACCTTTTTGGTTGAGACTTGCAACAAGGATAGATGGCATTTTATACCATTTGTCATGTTTCTTTAATGTAGACATTTGTCTACTAGAAACTGGACAGAGACCTTCAATTTATTTCATGGAGGCCACTGAGCTATCAGTTGGTGAATACTTTTCGTCACAACTAATTTGGGCTGAATTTGAGCCCAGTGACCTTGAGCTTACTTCAGAAGCCATTACCAATTTCCTAAATGCCCAAAGAAGTTCCCATTCCTATTCTTTAGTCCCATTTAATAACAATATCCAAAAGATATGTACTAAAGATGTCCACACTGGGATTAGGTGTGACAGAAGACAAACAGAGTGAAATTTAATGGATGATTATTTTGATTATTGTATCTTCTTGAACCGCCTGAGGAAATAACTTTGTACTGAATAGTCTCATTTTCAGAGTTAAATTTTAAAAGAAAATGTCTTGGAATAGAATTACACTTACAAATCAAAAATGTTAACTATGTTCCCTCAGCTATGAAGTAAGTGTATGGGGAAGGGGACACAGTACAAAAAAAAATGGATCCTAGCAGCCACCCATTATCCTGGCATATGTCCCTCAGATTAGAACATCTCTTCACAGAACAAACCTATGGTTCCTGGCATGTAACTGGGTAATTTAGGTATGGGGGGACGGCTCACTAGTGGCAGTGTGTTATTAGCTCCCCACTGTCACTTTACTCTGGCCTCATGACCATCTGTCGCCAGAGGACATTAACTCCCTATGAAGCCCAGCAAAGAAAAAAATCTGACCTGTGCAGATAACTCTCTTTCTCTAGCTTTCCTTTCTCCCATACTAATTGACTGTGGCTTCTCCACTACAGATTCTGCCTCTTGCAGATGCTTGTCATCAGTCTATTAATCTTTTAGCATCATGCCACTACTGGAGAGGATTCCCATTGGGGGAGCTCTCCCACACCTGAGCTAGCTGGTTATGTGCCAGGGTTTATAGACTCACTAAGTAGCAAGCTTCACTGTGGTGAGAGGATGTTCTAAATAGGAAGACATATGGTAGGCTCTGGGGAATTCCTGGCTTGTCTACAGAACCAGTGGAAGGAACAACAACGGTGATTATTTGAGGCTTGTGCCTGGCATTGCATGCTGTAGCTTCTCCAGCTCTATCCTATTGACTTTGATGATATCCAAACTAGAAAACTTGCCAAAGTCATTTTCTTCCAGCTGGATAATCAAGGAATCTGGTGCTGAGGTTTATAACCAACTCTGCAGTGTCTACTACATTCTCCTTCTACCAAACCAAGTAAAAGTGACAGACTCCTCAGACAACCCTAACTGTTGTCCTTCTGAACTAGTCTTTGTCCACTGCTCTGAACAATGTGTGATAGAATGCTCACAAACCCACTCCAGGATGGTTTGCATTGGCAAGGTCACAAATGAGTACAGCTTGGCTTTTCAAAGGAGCCAAAGAGAGTCAGATGCCCAAATCCCATTGAAATTCACTGTCCCAATGAGAGAGATACCCTGATGTCTTCCTGTCATTGTATGTCAAGAGCTGAACATTGTTGTTGGTCCCAGGATATTAGAGGTGCACGGTGGGTGAGGTAATATCTTTTATTCAACCAACTTCTATTGATTAAAGAGACAAGCTTGCAAGTTACACAGAGCTCTTCTGCAGGTCTGGGAAAGGCAGCTATACATAACATTTATAGCATCTGCTTGGATTCTTCTTTTTGGTTTTCCATTATGCTATGCCTATTGCTGTTGCTCTAAAGTGGAAGGAATGAGAGAGTAGAAACTCAGGATCCCACCTCCTGCATGGTCTTCTGCTTCAAACTCTTAACTCCCAAGTGGGCAGGGGAGGGGGGTGTTCCATCTTCATACTCCTGTGCTAGCACATTGTCAGACATTTCTCCGTTCCTGTTCTGAACACAGTACTAACTTTACCCAAGAGCTTGTTGCAGCTGGATCAGCTTTTGAACTTCTCATATGCAGTGCCCTACTTTCTCATTAGCTGATGGCAGCACCAGCTCAGTTATGCAAAAGCCCCTAAAGAACACCAATGTGTATGCTGCCTTAAAGAATTGTGCTTCACACTGGACCTGGCAAACTGATGGATTCTTGCCCCATTACCGTCCCCTACCTTGTCTTCCTGTTTTTTTCTGATTTTCTATAGAATCCTCTGGTTAACCATAAAGTAAGTTGCTTTGCAGCCCTGATGAAGAAAACAACATCAGGCCCTAACTTTTACATATGAGATGTAAATGCCTGAAAACACCTCTCAGGCCCATAGTATATTGGGTGATATGCCTACTCATCTTTCTTGCTGTCATGTGCCAGTCCTCCACAGTCTGCTTTGGCATCTCTACTTCTGGTGCTAGCTTCCAGAATCTGTAAAACTGAAAATAAGAAAGGGCATCCAAAGCAGCGTTAATCCTAACTGATATGTGTTGGGCTTTGAAAAGGCATTGCAATACAAATGGTCTTACCAGTGTCACCATGGATTTGTATTTAGCAGATTGCTTGCTCATATTGTCCACAACTGCCTAGTTGTCAAACGGCAGCAATATATCCTCAATACTCATTCGTTTGCCCACAAAACTACCACTACCATCGAGGGAAAAATCTCCAGGATGGTGGTTGTTCCTCTTCTTATCACTCATGGCCCAGATTGGAGACCATGGCTAAATCATATTCCCTAAACCAAGAGCTTCAGATGTGCCAGAGAGCACCTGATTATCCTCTCCAGCAGGCCAGATATTGCATCACATGGCAGAGACCCCATTCAATTCCTGTAGAAATTCCAGCCAGATGATGAGGTCACTTCCTTAGCAATGCTATTCTGGTGGTTTCCTTGCTCCCATCTTTTAATGCTTCCTGCCACCCCTTCCCCCAGGGAATTCCATCCTTTTCACATGTTGTTGTTTTTTAAGTCTGCCTCTCCCCTCCTTCTGTTCACTTATCAGCTCTGTGCTTGGATCTTACCCACTGTGTGCAAGACTGCTGACGTCTGCACATCATCTGCTCCAGTTGCATCTGTATTCTGAACCCAAGTTGGTTCCAGATAGCACTGTTCACATTGCCAGCCAGACTAAGTTCTCTCTAAGCTGTGCGGCCACACAGCAGACTATCAAGGGCCATGCAGGTGCACAGTTGGGAGAGGCGTCTCTCCCCCAGGCCACAGCCCCAGAGCTGCAGCAGCGGGAAAAGGCGCTCTCCTCCAGCCCCAACCTGCTGCAACGAGAGAGGGCTGGGGGGAATCATCTCTCCTCGCCGCAGCCACTGGGCAGCCTGCACCCCAAACCACTCACCCCTCTACACCCCAACCCTCTGCCCCAGCCCTGAGCCCCCTCCCACATCCCAAACCCCTCATCCCCGGCTCCACCCCAGAGCCCACACCCCCTGCACCCCAACCCTCTGCCCCAGCCCTTAGCCCCCTCCCACACTCCGAACCCCTTGGCCCCACCCCCACCACACATCACCTCCATATTGGTGCACATAACAAAATTCATTCCACACATGAATGTAACAAATTAGAGGAAACATTGCCACTAGAGCAATTAGGCAGAAAAGCATCACCTTTAACTGACCTTTAAATACCTTATGGCCAGAGTAGACAAGTAAGGCCCTGGCCAGTCAAGCTGCTCTAAAAGAGGGCTACCAGTCAGACTTCTCCTTCCCCAGTAGGGAGCAATGCCCTGTAGTTCTATTCTTTGAGATGCGTATGTGCCAGCCGCACACTTCTGTTCTTGCTCTGGGAAGTGGAGGGGGCAGAAGCATTACTGCTTGCTACTTGATGGCTGTTTGGACCTAACAAGGGGTGTGCCCCATTCTTTGTCTCTGAGCACAGCTGCCATAGAGCTGAACCAGAGCCTTCAGCACTCTCAGTGAGCTGTGACATAGTGTCCCTTCTTAAGAGTTTTATATTAGATAAGATTTAAAATAGGACAGTATCCAACTTCACTGCAGTGTTCACAACCCACCTCCCCCTGTCCTCTCCCTCTTGTGTGATAATTTAGTGCAGCTGGGTAGATCTGGTGGATTTTTAGCTAGAGTTGCAGTTTGAAAATCCAGGATTGCTGATATTTGGGGTTCTATTTGCATGCCACCTCACCGTACCAAATGAGTGCTGAATGTTAGATGTGCTGTGCTGAGGGGCGGGTTTATGGTGTTGTGCCTCAGCATACAGGACTACTGTATTTACAAAGCAGTTACCGTGTTTATGTATTTCTTTTTTCTTTTCCAGCAAAAAGCAGTGTCAGATAGCGCTTCTATTCGTTCCCTGCAAACCCGATCCCTCTAAATCAGCCCCAAATCATCACCAGACAAAGCCAGCCAGGCGAGAGGTTGTGCAACTTTGCAACCACCTCTTTCCTCCCCCACCTCCCGGATCAAGGGCAGCAGCAACAGCAACCGTGTATGTGTAAAAAGGTGGATCTCGGGAATGAGTCTTGCTGAGTTTGTTTACAGAGCAGAGTCGCCTCCGTGTGAATGCCAAAGCTACCGAGAGAGGTAAACACAAACTTAGCAAAAGCACACGTACATGGAGCAGCCGAGTGTAACCCAGAAAGCGCGGATTGGATCTGTGTCGCTGTGTGCCATGGAGGACAAACATCCCCAGTTATATTCTTTGCCACCTGCAACCTCTGCTTTATGCGTGCGACAGCCCCCTCCAAATAGAGGCAGATGAAGAAATACCTAGAGGATGTGGGGAAGGGAGTTACCCCTTTCTAAAAAAAAGTAGCATGCCAGACATGCTCACAAAAACAGCATTAATTCTCACGTGTTTGGAGCTGTATCGAGGAAGCCCAGCAATTCTGGACAAGGCACGAGAAAGGCTGTTCAGTTGCTTTCAGTGTAATGCTTGTAATCGGAAGCAATGTTGCAGAATTGCATGGGGGGGGGGGGGGAGGGAATACCCTACAGACAACCCCTGCTCCACAAATCAATGGCAGTTTAAAACAGCCTGATGGATTTGATCTGGGAGGGCGTGCAAGTTGAGTACCATATTATGTGACAAAACCGAAGCCTGTTAAGTTATTCTTAGCAGTGGTTGCAACAGTCTCCATTATAATACAAGATCTATTTTCCCTGTCAGTCTTCTCTCCTCTAGTTCTATGCAATATATTCGTAATTCCCTCCCCCTCCGTCGCTTTGAGATATAAGAAGAGTGTAGCAGGGATATGGCTCCTAGCATTAGCTGATCTGAAGACACCGCATAAGTGATCAGCAAACACACGTGTCGCTCAACCAGAACGAACAGGATTCTTTGGATTCCTTCCAGATCCGCCTGGCTTTTTTTTCCCCCTTTCTTTCTTTCTTTTTTTTTTTCCCCTCCCTCGCTTGCTCCAGGTTTTACTTCTGGTTGCCTGTGAGGGTTTTGCTCCTCCCTTCTGAAATCCTATATTAACTGTGGCCAAAGCTGGGTAAGAGAAACACAGCTCATTGTTGGCAAGTGCTGATGAGCCTCGCAGAGGAGCGAGAAACAGCTTTTGCGTCTGCAGCAGCCGCAGCAGCAACAATACCAACACTAATTAATAATTAGTATCCTCACGTAACCACAGGGAAGAGAACAAGAAAAGCCCTCTCTATGCTGGGCGAGTTTTACTGACTGATTTTATCAACACCCTTGGAGCAACAACAACAACAACAAAAAGAGAGAGGTGAGTGTAATGGAGGGGGGGTGTTGATTGTTGTTTGCTTGTTTATACTTTGGTGTACAGCGGCAGCACGGATGTGTACGGTGCAAGAAAGAATACGGGTCATTCTCAGCTGTGCACCATAAGCTCCTTACATACGTGTTATGAAAATAAAAGAATGGGAAAAGCCTTGCGGACTTAATTCTAAAAGTTGCTGACAGGGGGAGGTGGGACTCGTTTCCTTTGCTGTTCTTTGCAAGGTATCTTTTGAAAGGTTTCCATGGCTTGGAATGGAAAGAATGGCTAATTCGTTTGGGAGGCGGGTGTTTGGTGGACGCGATACTTTGAGTTGCTAGGTGTGCAGGAGTTGCAATGGGAAGGTGGGTGAGTTCTTAGGATTCGCAGTACGGACTGGGTTGGACTGCAGACTTCTTTCAAATAAATCAGTAGCATTGTGTGGAGGAGCGTTGCTGCATGCTCTCGGAGGGGAGAGGTCGCTTTTTAAGGGACCCATGTAAGTGTAAAGGAGTGTGGCTTTTCATAAATATCTCTTTCCATATGTTAACTTCCTAGGTGGCAAATGGCAGACCACATGATGGCCATGAATCATGGGCGATTCCCTGATGGAACCAGCGGGCTTCATCACCACCCTGCACATCGAATGGGGATGGGTCAGTTTCCGAGCCCCCATCACCATCACCAACAGCAGCAACATGCCTTCAGCGCCTTGATGGGCGAGCATATACATTATGGAGCTGGAAATATGAACGCAAATGGCGGGATCAGACATGCAATGGGGCCAGGGAACGTGAATGGGGGGCATCCTCCCAGCAGCATGCCTCCCACGGCACGATTTAATAATTCGCAGTTCATGGCCCCCCCTGTTACAAGCCAAGGAGGCCCCTTAACGGCCAGCATGCAGCTGCAGAAGCTAAACAACCAGTATTTTAGCCACCATCCGTATCCTCACAACCACTATATGCCGGACTTGCACCCTGCAAATCATCCGATGAACGGAACAAACCAGCATTTCAGAGACTGCAACCCAAAGCATAGCGGCAGCGGCAGCGGCATGCCTCCTTCAGTTCCCCATGTCCCTGCAGCAATGCTGCCTCCCAATGTCATAGACACTGACTTCATCGATGAGGAGGTGCTCATGTCCTTAGTCATAGAAATGGGTTTGGACCGCATTAAGGAGCTTCCTGAGCTGTGGTTGGGACAGAACGAGTTTGATTTCATGACAGACTTCGTTTGCAAACAACAGCCCAGCAGAGTGAGCTGCTGACTTCTTTAAAACAAACAAAGGACTTTCTATCAGTGCGAATGAAAACATTCCCTTACACACAGTATCTCGCTTTTCAGTGCTCGAAAGGTTGAGAATCTGGAAAACAGAGTAAACTATAAGCTTGTATAAATTGGGATTGTTTTTAAATAATTGCTGCCATTTTTTTTTGGTAGTTTTGACACTCACTTCCTTTCCTGTAATAATTTCTGGCTAACTCTGGCTTTTTATGGGTTTTCCCATCCCCCTGCCCCCTTACTTGCCTCACAGTAACATGTCCATAATTTCAACAGTGCTCAGCTGTTAGATATTAATCTTGGCAAATTGCTTAATCTTGTGGATTTTGTAAACAATGATTTCCAATGACTTGAACTGCATTCAGATTCTGAGTGAACAGGGAAAAAATTCCATTAGTTGGTTGCATGAACTTTGAAGGGCAGATATTACTGCACAAATGCTGCCATCTTGCTTCATTTTTAACTATGCATTGCAGTGCAGACTAATTTTTTGTTTTTTAATATGCTAAACTGGAAGCTTAACAGATGTGGGCCAACCCCTCCTAGATCAGGAAAAGAATGTTACTTAAAGTCTGCTACCCTCTCCCCCTCCCCCATATGTACAGACAATAATATGGTGTGGATGGAATCTTGACTAGTCAGTGGCAAACATTTCACAGATTTTTATTTTGTTTCTGTCTTCAGCATTTTTGACACTGTGCTAATATAGTTTATTCAGTACATGAAAAGATACTACTGTGTTGAAAGCTTTTTAGGAAATTTTGACAGTATTTTTGTACAAAACATTTTTTTGAGAAAATATTGTTAATTTATTCTATTTTAATTTGCCAATGTCAATAAAAAGTTAAGAAATGCTTTAGTTTTTCTAGAAGTCATTTACCAAATTTTTTTCTTCAGAACTCCCCTTGCCCCTGGTAAGTAGAACATCTACCTGTAAAACTGTGTTGGTGTGCAGGAAAACATTCCAAAGTAGAATTACATTGCACCAATGTATATTGAGCTCAGGAGAGCAGGATTCAAACATAATTATGGCATAAAGCTTAATAAGAAACATTGTAATATGCCTGTCAGTGTGGTTTTATCAAAAATAAAGTTGCGAAGAAGCAACTTTTTGTGTGTGACTTGCCAACATAGTTGCTTTAAATGTAGTTGTCCAGAATTATGATGCATAAAGTATTTATTATATTTATCTATTAAACTTGTAATTTTATAAATTCTCTTTCACTTACACGTTAGACTTTTTCTTTTGTATTTTTACTGTCATGTTGAAGAGTTATTTAAAAGATGGACTCATTAGGTGGTGGGGATTTTTTTTTTCTATGCAATCTTTGATTATTTGGTTTACATAGATTGCTGTATGAAACTAAAAGACATGTATCACATGGAAATCTACTATTTTTCATGTTTAGTGATTTTAGGAAAAGGAAATACCTAGCAGTTATAAGTTGAAAATTTTCTAATGTGGGACAATCCTGATCCATTTCTTTTCTCAGACATGGTTGCCAACTAATTCCCAATTAAATGAAGTCATATACATTTGATTCTAGTATTTTGGAAGAAAAAAATCTCCTTTCATTATAAGGCAATGTATACATTTGTTCTTTTAAGGGCCAACTCTTGATGTCCTCTTTTTCTTCCTCTGCCCCCTTTCCCTCCCCAAAAACCCCAACAAAATCCCTTCCATGTAAATCCTTACTTCAGTAAGGACAGCAGGATCATATCCCTAATAATACTTATAATCTCATTTAGCTATGCTTCCCAAGTTTGACACTGATCTGACACCATCCTCCTAATTCTTTTTAAATTATTTTTTCAGTGTTGTGAATTCAAGTGTGATGGGAAAGAACAAAACTATTATGTAGTTGAATTTTTGAATGTGGGTGTGTAAACAGAGGAAAATAACCCCAGATATTGTGTGTGTGTGTGTGTGTTTGTGTGTGTGTGTGTGTGAGAGAGAGAGAATTACAGTGTTATGAATCCAGCTGGGAAATTAAGCTGGTTAGTAGTGCCAAAGATGGTAAAAGTGATACTTTAGCTTTACCCTTTTTACACACAAACTTGTTAGTAACTCTAGTTTATCAATGTGAAAAATCATACTAATATTCAAAATGGCTAATGCTCAGAAAGTACACCAACAGACACAAGGAGAGTAGGGTGACCAGATGTCCCGATTTTGGGGTCTCTTTCTTATATAGGCCTCTATTACCCCCCAACTGTTCCAATTTTTCACATTTGCTGTCTGGTCACCCTAAACCAGAGACAAGCAGGTTTGGGGGAGCGGTAGTATAATGATCCCTTACTCCCCAGTATTTCCAGTTAGGAAACATTCTCTCCTTACACCTGCTTCTGAAGAGACAAAAGTATGTTTCAGACAGTGGTCACTAATTTTGTGTGACACTAAACTTAATATCAAATGCCATTGAACCATATCATCAATTGTCCTATAACTTAGTGCTTAGAAGAATGCAGATATAGTGTTAAAAGCTGCTGCTTAATTTGGCACTAAATAAATCTTTTTCCATTTTTGAGGCTGTTTGTCCTACACACTGCTTTGACAGCCTCCTTTAGTTTGTTTTACACCAGGAAAAAAAAACTATCTGAATACTATACTTATTGCTATTTAACCCCTCTTCAATAGACAACTAAAACATAAGAGAATAGTCTTCTGTTTACTGCTACAGATTCTTGATTTATAAAGTTGGTGAAAACATGGATTCTTCTTAGTGGAAGCATTACTACTTAGTCTGTGTGCAGTGATAAATCCTCCCATATAAGCTTTTCCATAAATAGGTAGTTTTATAGGCCCACAGGAAAAATCTATTTGCATACACCTTATTGCATAACTCCTGTGCTCTAGTTCCTCCAGACAATGTCAGAGCAGATTGAACTGCTAAAAGCACTGGTCTTGTCGAGAGAGAAATAGTGTAAAGAATTTGTGTTGCTCTTTGAGATTATATCACAGATAAATTTGCAGAACATATTTATAATCACATCACCTACATTGTCACTTAATTGCTAATAAGGAGTCAGATAATGGTGGATGTCATAACTATATTTATTTTGCTACATTTCAAACTACATTTTCTTTTTCATAGCATTGTCTACCAAACAACAGTTAGGGCCTGACCATTCTAATCTCTCTGAACTGAAGTCAATGGCAAAATTCTCACTGACTTAATGTGGAGCAGCAGAAGGCCTTGAGTTGTTCCTATCTAGCTTTTTGGAATGTTTCTAGATATGTTTAAATAATTTGTAGTTTGGGCAAAATAATTAGTGAAATATGTACAGTGACCTAGTTTACCAGATATTCATAAACCTTGTGGTCTTGCATCCTGTTAATTTGCTTATAGTACAGGAAACCTGACCTCTGTACTTTGGCTGTTTTTCAAAAAGTTCTAATATGGTACATGAGATCTACTGTTCTTTAAGCCATGTCCATAAATAGACGCACTGCTTTAGTTGCAGGGGAGATCAAGGATAAGCTTTCACATAACACCAAACACACTTGTCAGAAAAATAGATACTGATTAATAAAATAATTTCAGTGTCTTGTGGTTGAAAAAAATATAGGGCCAGTTTGCTGGTGCTGATAAAGCCATTACAGCCTTAGCTGGGTCTTGCAAGAACAGTTACCTCATCACAGCTGTTTATGGGGTACTCTACAGAGCACACCAAGAATAGGCTGACATCTATTGTGAAGTTTATAGTCTCAATGACTTTTACAACTGTAAAAGCCTGGGCTGGATATAAATTCATGTCATCAGTAAAGGCCAGGTCCTTTAGAGCAAAATATTAATCCACTAATCTGTTATGGGTGGTCAGCTTTGAAATATAAACTCTTTACAACCCTGAATATATTAGGTGTTTGCGCCCCCTTGTGGTTTGCGTATTAAAAGGAAAGCAACTATGTTCTTAAAGGGATATTTTTTCAGAACCATTTTTACCTGTGGAATAACAAGCATACATCTGAATGACAGATGTCCAGTTCAATTAAAGGGATTCTGAAAACCAACTAATAAAAACTGGAGAAAGGAGGTATGTTAAAACTCAGAAGAAAATAACCTTACATGCCAAAGAGTTGTAACAAACTGTATGCAGCTTACTGCACTCCTTACCCCATGAAAATTCCCAGTCAGGAACCAGTGCTACAATATTCTACAGGAGCAGTCCAAAACACTGTTGTATAATATATGTAAACAGGGAAGCTCTGAAGTGCAGTCACTTTCAGGCGGAAAGATGGCAACGATTCTGCGCCCTAGCATCATTATCCACACTACTGGGGGATGAAGTGAATAATAAGGTATCCAATCGTACCCGCAAGGAGTCAAAATATAATTACTTGGCTTGGAAATTGCCTTGTTTTTCTAAAAAGGGCCAAAGTGAGATGTTGTGTATTTAAAAGTAAACAAATTCCCTTTCTATGTTACATTCCATATCGTATGTAACTAAAAATGAAATCATTTCCTTTTCACTATGAATGCTCTTTGTTTACTTTTAATATTTCTCTCAGCATGGACAGTGAAAGCAGGCAGATCACTTTTTAGTCAGTTCCATTTTCTTGTTCTTATTCACTAGCACAATGTTACAGAGTTTGGGTTTCAAGTGCTGCAGAAGAATGTTTGTTTTTAAAAAGCAGCTTTCCCTTATTATTAGAAAAAATTATGAAAACATTTCTGTCAGGGTCAGATATTGTAAAAGTTTATTGTTCTACAAAATCTAAGAGTTAAACTGTCCCCTGCTTAAGTTATTCCTGCGATAGGGACTGGAAACTGCCGAAGTCTGGGTTGCATGCAGTGTAGTTGTAGCTGTGTAGGTCCCAGGATATTAGAGAGACAAGGTGGGAGAGGAAATAGCTTTTATTGGACCAGCTTGTTTCTCTTACCAACAAAAGTTGGTCCAATAAAAGATATTACCTCACCCACCTTGTCTCTCAAGTCTGGATTGGTGGAGTTTCCATTTAAATGTTTCTTTGGCAGAGACACTGTTTTCCACACACCAAGATCTGGTAGGGAGTTTATATTCTGCAACCTATGGATCTTTGGAGATTGACCAGAAGCTACCGTCATCTGTCTGTAGGGAGACCCTCTATTTCATTCTGTTTCATGGCCCTTCTGTGTCTGTCTCCCTACTGGCTTCTCCCAACATTTCTCCTGGGTGAGGTACTACCATGCAATAGGGAGTACAGGGTTAGTTACTACTGAAGGGACCAATGTTCATTTATACCGAAAACCTTTACAGGGCTGGTAGAGAACATGATGGAACAGAAAGTTACCATTGCCCACGCATGGGCCTTGTACCCTCTCACCCATGGAGCCTTCAATTCCTGCAGAGCAG
Organism: Chrysemys picta bellii; assembly: GCF_011386835.1. Lineage (NCBI taxonomy): Eukaryota > Metazoa > Chordata > Testudines > Emydidae > Chrysemys > Chrysemys picta. Next base: position 106,594,422 of record NC_088793.1, on the reverse strand, counting down.
CCACTGAGGTGTTCCCACATTACTGAGGCAAGGAAGGCTTATGCTATGGATCTGGCCTACCCCTTAAACTCATCTGTTCCATCTGTCTTTCATCTCTCATGTTGACAGAGGAGTCACTGGGGACTAACTATGGGACCAAATATGACCTGGCAGTGAGGGTAGCAGAATAAATGATGACGGCGAAGTCATTTACTTTTAAAAAACTGACAGATAACATTGTCAGGAAAATGGAAATAAGTCTAGAAATCAAAGGAATTTGGGACCCAAGGCAGTGGCAGTTTCTCAGGCTTGCATGTACTTCGAGTACATTTTGTCAATAGAAAAGAGTTTCAGAAATTGTATTTACTCATTCCAATAGCCTGCCACTATCGTTAAGATCAGAGCTCACATACAGGATAAAGCTGAGTCTCAGGAACTGCAACAATAGAGAATGACTGAACAGATGAACCACTATTATTGTATGTTCTGTTTTTCTTTTTGTCCCATTATAGAAAAGACATTTGCAACATCAGGATTTTAATAGAGAAGGGTCAGGTGTTTCAATCCCAGTCCATCTCTCTCTCTCTCTCTCACACACACACATACACACACACACACACACACACACACACACACACACACACACAAACTCTCTCTCTCTCTGATGGGCAGTTTGATCAGTGTCCAACCTTAATAGCCATATGAAAGAAAAAGAGATTTGCTTCATTAAAAAAATAAAAGGCTTCCATCCATTGATATTCAGTATTCCTAAAATGCTCATCATTTTTCCTCATCTCTTTTCTTTTACCTAGTCTTCTTTTTGACGCTTCTTATAGTAGAAAGTTTACCAGGAAAGCTATTCACCAACTTGACTATTGCTAAGGCTACTGGTAAAGTAAAATAAAAGATAATGGGCATGATTTTCAGAAGTGTCAAACACCTATACTGGCAGCTAAAGTTCACAGCAAGTATGGGTGCTCAGCACCTCGTAAAATCAGGCTCCAAGTAATAGATACACTAGGGTGCTTTGGGACAAATGTTATCCTGTCTCAGCCTCCTTGTGTGCCGTGTAACAAGTTGATAGTACATTTGATTGTTGTGTAGGAAGAAATTAGGATCATGGTAGGACTTTGAAACCTATTTTGCCTTTTTATCTGCTGCTTAGATAAACAAAGAAGGACAATACAAGGGGGGTGAGAGGGAAATCGATTTTGAGCCACTCAAAAGTACTGTGATTTTTATATCATGGCCTAGTCAGCTAATGTTAGACCACTGCACAAGAAAGTGTGAAGTTTTTTAAGTCTGTACGATGTCCATTCTGCCTTCATTTAAATAAGTGCTTGGTATATCTTTGCTTCACCTAATTTAGCAGGGATCATTTGCCTTCTCATGTCAATCACAAAGTTAAGATCGGGCTTGTCCAAGATGCAGTCTTAAGCCTTTTGCTCAACCTTTTTAAGGCTATCATTCCTTCATTTCCCACGATCCATTGATCTCTCTCTGCACAACTTCACATAATCCCCTGGTTGAGAAGACTGGCAGGCAGCACAGTTCAGTTTTACACTCCTCAATTTAATTTAGGTTAAATAAACACCAAAATAAACACTTTAAAATGTACTTTATTGTTTTTGGGGAAGGGGAGTTGCCTTTAAGACACACATTGGGACTGTTTGCAGGCTTGTACCCTAAAATAGTATGGAATACCTGAATTGACCTATCAGAGAACTGACCCCATGCCAACAAAGGATGAGAACATCATTACATAGGTAACCCACCTAGTCCATGTGTTCACTGATCTGGATCCTTATGATCTGGTGCTATAAGCCACTAGATCAGAAGCCAAATGGCTCTTGAGAAAATGTTCTCACCTTTTGAAGCGAGCTCCTTTTTTCCAAAGCTTTTAATCAAACACTGCAAATGAAAGACAACAGTGCACAGATGATCACACAGATTTGTTAAGGAGCCACTTAAATTGTTGAAACTCTAACATGAAATATGTTTAGAGTCAATTCCCATTGTACATATTGAGATAGAACAGAAGTAATTTAACATGACAGATTAAAAAAAAAATCTACTGGCATGGCTGCAGAGAGTCTGCGGTACTCAGCCTGTGGCCACTAGATGGAGCTGAAGCTCTGTCTTATTTAGGCATATAGTTAGCGATAGATATTTCTACTTGATTTATAATGTACATCTTAATTAACTGAAAGGCAGTCAACAAAAATGAACAGTTCTTCATGTTAATGGACTATTGTTCTTTTTCACTTTAACTTCATCATACCGTGCTAAAAATTCCATAATGTAATGTAATCACAGAAATAAAATTAATATGGAAAAGGTCATCTACTCTGTCCTCTTCCCAGCCAGTACAGGATAGTTCTTTACTTTGTTCATTCTAACCGTAAATGTTTCAAGCAACGGGGCTTTTCACCACTTCTGTTGAGAAACTGTTCACAGTCCATAGAAGTCATTGAAACTCTCCCCTTCCCTCCCCGCCCATGCTATCACTAGGGACTCTATTTGCAAATAAACCTCTACCCCGATATAACGCTGTCCTCAGGAGCCAAAAAATCTTACTGCGTTATAGGTGAAACTGCGTTATATTGAACTCGCTTTGATCCACCTGAACACGCAGCCCCGCCCCCCCGGAGGGCTGCTTTACCGCGTTATATCCGAGTCATGTTATATCATGTTATATCGGGGTAGAGGTGTATTAGCTCTGTAGCTGCCAAGCTATTGAAATGTCACATCATTTCAAAGCTGAACCATTGCTTATTATTGCAGTTCAAGAGACTAAAGGAGAATTCTGTAGTCTTCCCTGCAGGTCCTTTTTGCAGGTGCTCAGCTGCAGCCCTTAAATGGTCACTATAAGGTGGTCAAGAAGGTGGAACAACACTGATCTCTTTGGTTGTGGATGGGGGAGCCAAACCAAGAAAAGATTTGGAGTTAGCTGTAAAGCAGAATCAATATATTTACTCTCAGTTTCGTTGGTTTCATCTTCAGCTAGCTCTCAGAAGGCTAGAGTATGTGCAGATAAGGATCCTGGTTTGTGGTCCATGCTGATTAATAGTGGTTAATAATCATCAATCCATGATTTGACCGGAGATAAGGGCCATGACTTTGCAAGCATCACCAAAACCTGATTCAATGACATTGCTGGGCTGGTTCTGGCCCAGGTGTGTATGACCTATATTTGAAACAGCATAAAACTATGTAAGATTGATGGGTTGGTGATGTAGCTGTGCTGATCACTTCCAGTCTGAATTGCAGGCAGTCTCCTTTACCAAAATTGGATCAAATCCACTGGACCTGATTCTCATTTACTCTAAGGTACCTTTACACTACTGTCAGTGTCAAGGTTTCTTAAAGTCTGTGCAAATTATATCTGTGCCCATTTTAAGGGACCTTTACACTGTCAACATGGTGTAAAGGGGCCTTGGTATAAATAAGAATCAGGTCCTGTGCATGTATCTTGAGAATGCTGGAATGGTGTACTGTGAAATCCCTGCACGACCTGTTGAAGATTTACATTGGGGGAACAGTGATATGAGGTTAGAGCACACCATTGGAGTGAGGGACCTACTTTGATGGTCCAGTCTTGGAGGTTAATGGTATGAGGGTTTCTGGTAGAACCTGGGTGTTTCTGAGTAGTTCTAAAATACAGTATTGCTTTTCTGACAGGCCACACTATAAATAATTTGATGGAACTTTATAATCTTTTTCCTCAGCTAATGATGAAGTAACCCTTGGGTATCTTCTTTCCTAACTTTGTCTTCACACATCACCAGGGCTTACAGATGACTAGTGACAACTGAAGTGGGATGGAAGTTGTTTAGACTGTCAGTAGTGGAAATTTTGTGCTGAATCTGCCTGACTATCATAAAGATTTATTGAAATGTTTTACTGTAGTTGCATGAGAGAGAAAGAAGAATTTCTTTGCCGCCATCTGTCTCCACAAAGTCTTGAATGGCAGAACTGTTCCAAGTAGTGGACAGCCTGCTTAATCTAAGCTATTTTAGATGAGTGGTTTATAAATGTCTCTCTCATTGTGAGGAAGTTACAAATTACTTTTTAGAGAAAATTGAGTGGATTCAAATTGAACAGTCTTCTTTCGTGGATGCAGAGTGATATCTGCAGGGTACAAATGCTTCGACTTCTCTACTTGAGATTAGACCGCTGACACTCAGTGACGAACTACAGGTGTTGGGAAATTTTCATGTCCCAATTTATGCATTGGACCCATCTTCTTCTGCGCCAGGGAGGAGGAGATTGTCAACACTTTCCTTAGGAAGGGCAAGTCACAATCTTATACAAAGGCAGCTGTTGAGTTCAGCTGCCACTCCAAATAAATAAATAAAATAAAATAAATAAATAAATAAGAAATTTCCTGATGTGGATAATCATGCCAGCTACTTCCTAATATCTTCTTCTTCCTTTTTTGATCAAGATTACTGAGATGGTTGTGACAAGTCAATTTTTTGAACATCTAAATGCCTCTGGCCTCGTTGAGTGGGAGTGTCTACAGTCCAGGAGAAGACCTGGCTATGGCATAATATGAAAAGGTAAAGGCACTGCAGCCTGAAAAGAATTAATGGGTCCCAGTTGGTCACATGTCTGCTTGGGACAGAATATAAACGGAAGAGGAACCTGTCTCAAAGGGAAAGGGTGTGCCTTCTCTCCTGGCTGGCTAAAATGGGGAAAACCTCTGGGGTACTAGTGAGCAGTATTTTTCCAGTTGATTTGTTTTTGGTGATTGTTTAGTAGAGATAATAAGCAAGCCTGGAGGAAAGAGCCTCAAAAGGACTAAGTCTTGGAGGTTCATTTCCTTTTCCTGGCTAGTGAAACTACTCACCATCATACACACACTGACTACTCTGGTTGTTTGATAGATGATCTCCTACTGGCACTGGATAAAGATCAAGGTCCTGATTTGTCCTCCACATCTGAGCTGTGTGGGAGGCAATGCAGCCACTTCTGCCAGCTTTCCACCCGCAGAGAGTTCTCCTAGGCAAGAGGAATTCTTCACAAGCTATCTTCAGTCATTTTAAGACTGCTTTGTGCTGCTTATGTGGCACGAAGTGGCCTTAGTGGACTGGAGAACCAGGCCTTAGGTATCCATGCTCAGGTGATGCTGACTTTTCTGTGAATAGATGGGGATGCCTTTCAATTAGGGCTGTCAAGTAATTAAAAAAATTCATTGCAATTAATCGCGCTGTTAAACAACAATAGAATACCATTTATTTTAAATATTTTTGGATGTTAACTATATTTTCAAATATATTAATTTCAATTACAACACAGAATACAAAGTGTACAGTGCTCACTTTATATTTATTTTGGATTACAAATATTTGCACTGTAAAAAACAAAAAAAAGTATTTTTCAATTAACCTCATACAAGAACTGTAGTGCAATCTCTTTATCATGAAAGTTGAACTTACAAATGTAGAATTATGTAAAAAAAACCTGCATTCAAAAATAAAACAATGTAAAACTTTAGAGCCTACAACTCCACTCAGTCCTACTTCTTGGTCAGCCAATCACTCAGACAAGCAAGGTTGATTACAATTTGCAGGAGATAATGCTGCCTGCTTCTTGTTTACAATGAAAGTGAGAACAGGTGTTCGCATGGTACTGTTGTAGCTGACGTTGCAAGATATTTACGTGCTAGATGTGCTAAAGATTCATATGTCCCTTCATGCTTCAACCACCATTCCAGAGGACATGCTTCCATGCTGATGATGGGTTCTGCTTGATAACAATACAAAACAGTGTGGACTGACGCATGTTCATTTTCATCATCTGAGTCAGATGCCACCAGCAGAAGGTTGATTTTCTTTTTTGGTGGTTTGGATTCTGTAGTTTTTGCATCAGAGTGTTGCTCTTTGAAGACTTCTAAAAGCATGCTCCATACCTCGTCCCTCTCAGATTTTGGATGGCACTTCAGATTCTTAAACCTTGGGTCGAGTGCTGTAGCTATTTTTAGAAATCTCACATCTGTACCTTCTTTGTGTTTTGTCAGATCTGCTGTGAAAGTGTTCTTAAAATGAACATGTGCTGGGTCATCATCCAAGACTGCTATAATATGAAATATATGCAGAATGCAGGTAAAACAGAGCAGGATACATACAATTCTCCCCCCAAGATATACAGTCACAAATGTAATTGACGCTTTTTTTTTTTAACGACCGTCATCAGCATGGAAGCATGTCCTCTGGAATGGTGGCCAAAGCATGAAGGGGCATATGAATGTTTATCATATCTGGCATGTAAATACCTTGCAACACCGGCTACAAAAGTACCATGCGAACGCTTGTTCTCACTTTCAGGTGAATTGTAAATAAGAAGCAGGCAACAGTATCTCCTGTGAATGTAAACAAACTTGTTTGTCTTAGCGATTGGCAGAAAAAGAAGTACGACTGAGTGGACTTGTAGGCTATAAGTTTTACACTGTTTTGTTTTTGAGTGCACTTGTGTAATCAAAAAAAAATCTGCATTTGTAAGTTACACTTTCACAATAAAGAGATTGCACTTCAGTACTTGTCTGAGGTGAATTGAAAAATACTATTTCTTTTGTTTATCATTTTTACAGTACATATATATGTACAGTAACTCCTCACTTAACGTTGTAGTTATGTTCCTGAAAAATGCGACTTTAAGCGAAACGATGTTAAGCAAATCCAATTTCCCCATAAGAATTAATGTAACTAGGGAAGGTTAGGTTCCAGGGAAATTTTTTTCACCAGACAAAAAACTATATTATACATATATATATATATATATACACACACAGTATAAGTTTTGAAACGAACAATTTAACACTGTACACAGCAATGATGATTATGAAGCTTGGTTGAGGTGGTGAAGTCAGAGGGTGGAAGAGGGAGGGATATTTCCCAGGGAATGCCTTACTGCTAAATGATGAACTAGCATTCGGCTGGGGCCTCAGGGGTTAACGTTGTTAATGTAGCCTCACACTCTACAAGGCAGCACGAATGAAGGGAAGGGAGACAGCATGGCAGATGGAGCGTCAGTGAGAAGATAAGGTTATATGACTGTCTCGTCCAATCCAGCCAGTGCTGTCAAATACTTTAGCAGGTGTTCAAAAAAGACTGGAGCATGGAAGAAGATTTGCTGATTGCATATCAGTCCAGTTAAGACCGAAGTGATATTGGTAGAATAGGAAAGCCACGAGAAGCTGCAGTGAGGATATGTGCCCATAATTCATTATAAGAATCTGCAATCTATGCATACTCAATGTCTTATAGTAGCAGTGCCCAGTCTAGCTCATTTCCAGCCATATATGGCCAGTAAGTTTGTCTCAGTTCTGAGCCTTGTCACCATGATGTGTGACTTTGTTAATTTGAGATTAGGCTACTGCAATGCATTTTATATGGTGCTACACATGGAGGCACCTCGGTCTCTACTTGTGGTACATAATAGTATAGTCTCATTCAGTCTAACTTAAGATATTGGGCTTAATAGAGGAGTATCTAGGGGAAATTTAATGACTGTGATATAAATGATCTAATGATCCATTCTGCAAAAAACCTGAGCTCTACCAACGTATTCTTGTGATTCATGTCTCTTCAATGGCCAGTTATATGCTTTAAGAATCTAAAAGGACTCTGCATTGAAAATAGTGAATAGTAATTAAAAAAAACAGTGACATCATTATTAATTATTATTATTACTATTAATTTCTAATGACCCCAATCTGAAATCAGGATCTCATGGTGCTAGGCACTGTATAAACAAAGAACAAAAGGATAGTCCACTCCCCCAAAGAATTTACTGTATTGGTATAAGATAGGGTGGGAGGGGACCACAGGTTAGCAATGAGACAAGTATAGCTGCATTTCATTAGACCAAAAGAGAAAGGAGGGAAGTTTATAAGAAAAATAGAATTATTAATTAATGTATTATTACGACAACAATGGTGATGTGTGCAGAGCTGGGAATTGTATTTGCAAGTTGACTGTGATGGCTTAGGGACAATCACAAAATGTTGTCATGTATGTCCCACAAATGTCACATAGGAATAATTACTTTCATACGTTAATTTCCCAGTTGCAATGTGTGTATATTGAACTAAAACAACAGCTGTTTTGAACCTAGAGGACTACTTTTTATTGACCATTGAAGGTGGCCAAACACTTAATGACCTCTTACCCTGCAAGCTGCTCATGTGAACCCCATACTGTGAAGGATAGCGGCAGGGTTTAGAACTTTGGTATTCAAGTCAGTTAGAGGGAACTAAAACAAGGTCCTGATTCAAAGCCCGCTGAAGTATATGGAAATCCTCCAAGGCCCCAAGAGCCTTTTTAAGGTGGCTCCATTTTCTCCAAGCATGTGCATATTTCCCATTGGCATGTCTGAAAAGAGTGTGTCTAATGATTAAAGCAAGAGACAGAGTCAGAACTCATTCTGTTCCCAGCTTTATAGTTGACTCACTCTGTGATTTGGGCCAGTCATTATATTTGTGTATTTCTATTTAACTTTTCTGTGCCTCAGTTTACCTATCCGTTTAATAAGTACAATAATATATGCCTTCCATACCTCACCAAAGCGTGTTGTGGAGCTCAGTTAATAGATGTTTATAAAACACTTTTAGATCCTTTAGATGGAAATCATTATCACAGAGAGCAAAGGAGATCCCTTTATTTGTCCTTTAACCTTTCACATCAAAACTAGTTCTTAATTTGAAAAGTCTGACCTATGTTTTTAAAAAAGGCCTGTTTATTTTAACACAGCTAATCCATGATCTGTATATAAACAATTGTTCAGTTCAAGCAACATGATCAAACCATCGTTAATATTATGAATAAGTGATTAACAAACTTAAGAACAAAATAAAAATTTGAGCAGTGACAAGTCTTTCAAATCCATAATAAAATAAACAGAATGCTGATGATCATTTTGAGAAATGCTACAAACTAAATCATAATCTTGCCTTTATAATGTTATATGCAGAGGAAAACTTATTATACTTTTTGAAATTCATAATAGAGAAATTTTAAGGTATATCTGAAGATATTCAGGGCTAAATACCACCCACACATCTCTCTACAACCCCACTGAAGTCAGGGGGCTGCAAGGATATAATTTAAGACAGAACTTGGTGCTCACAGTATATATGACAACACACACACTGACTTCTTATATCTGGGGACATGAAGATTTATTATTGATCTTGGCTTCACTTCAGTCATGTTTACCTTTCAGGTTAATAAAATGTAGGAATGTGTTGCTCCCTAATCACAAGCCTTGAAGAACGGCAAACTGTTCCCTTGGCAATGAGGCAGGAGTGACCTTGTTCTAGCGCCTATGTTTGGGAAACTTATTTGGCTGATTTGATTGTTTCCTCGCAGCTGGCATTCACGCGCTCAAGAGATGGGTTTGTTATCTTATGTGCATGTATACTGCCTGGCCTTTTTATGCACATGAAATGTAACCACTAAGAAGTGTTGTAAACAAAGCAAGGAGAGAAATAAAAACCCCAGGAAAAGTTTTCCTGGGAAGCTTTTTGCAAGAGGCTTGTAAAGCTCTCTGGCTACCAACAAACCTGGCGTTCTGTTTCCTGCGTCGTCACCACAGCTGGTGACCCCGACGTGATACCCCTCTACTCACCGGCTGGATACGCCGAGCGCGCCCGCGGCTGTTTGCCGCCCCTTATTCGTGAGTATGGGGGGGAGACTTTCCAGTGCCCAGAAGGAGCACGCAAGAGAGTTACAAGAGATTATACGACAGCGATCATGTGTCGCTGTCCCGGTCGCTCATATTGAGGACCTTCTAAGGGAAATAGATCGCCAGTGCCCCTGGTATCCGGACTGCGGGTCATTACAGCTTTCTGATTGGATACGGATTGGGATCACCTTGTATAGTAAACCCCGTGCCCCAGTTCAGTGCCTGCTGCTCTGGCAGCGTTGCAAGGAGGCGCTGGAGGGGGTCGGCCCCAACAGCCCCAAGCCGGTCCCCCTTTTGCCCCCAGGTGATGGGCCACCCCCCTCCTGCCCGCAGCTGACCCTCCCTGCGCCACCGCCCGTGGCGGCGCCCCCCTGCCTACTGGTCGGGCGGGGGGGTGCTGTCGCCGCGGCGGTGCGGCGAGCGCGTGAGGCCGGTCTCTTGACCGACGAGGAATCCAAGTGTGGGTTCGAGGCATTTCCCGTCTCTTGGCGGGATAATGGAAATGGGGAGCAGATAGTGGACTGGGAGGCTCTCCCCTACTCGGTTCTGCACGAGCTCCGCAAGGCGGTTCGTGAGACCGGGGTGCGGTCCACTTTCACCCTGGGGATCATGGAAGGTGTGGATGCACTTACTCTTTTTACGGACGGCGGCCCAACACGAGGTGCGGTCAGCTGGCAGGCGCAAGACACTTGGCAAGTCCGCTTTACCCTGCCTCAGCGCTCCCCACAGCGCGCAGAGTTGGCTGCTGTCATCCTGGCCTGCCGATGCTTCCAGGATGACCCTTTTAATTTGATTACTGACAGTCTTTATGTTACTAATGTTCTTAAGTCTCTTCCAGGTTCCTATGTGTCGCCCTCCTGTGATAACAATTTGTTGGCCCTTTTTCTTACCCTGCAACAGCTCCTTTCCTCCTGCTCTAGCCCACTGTTTGTGGCACACATTCGCAGTCACACCACACTACCGGGCCTATTAACAGAAGGTAACGCGGTGGCCGACCAGGCGGTCAAATCGGTGGCCTCAATTTTTTCCTCCCCAATCGAAAGCCACGCCTTTTTTCATCAGTCCGCCAACGCCCTTGCCAAGCAGTTCACCCTCCCATTGCATCAGGCGCAGGCCATTGTTCGTCAGTGTGACCTTTGCGCTTCTCTCTCCAATAGCCCAGAGGTAGGGGTCAACCCTCGTGGAACCTCGGCCAACCAGCTCTGGCAAATGGATGTTACACATTTCCCTCCCTTTGCCCCCTGGCAGTATCTTCACGTGTGTGTAGATACCTTTTCCCATTATGTGTGGGTCACCCCCCAGAAGGGTGAGGCCTCTCATTATGTTATTAATCACATGATTCGCGCTATGGCAATCATGGATCACCCGTCCCATCTTAAGACCGACAACGGCCCCGCCTACTGTAGCTCGGCCTTTGCCTCCTTCTGTACCACATGGGACATTGTCCACACGTTTGGTATCCCGTATAACCCCACAGGCCAGGCCATTGTGGAACGGGCCAACTGTGCGCTCAAACAAGCCCTGGTCCGCCAAAAACAGAAAGGGGGGATTCCCGTAGGCCTTCCTCCCCGCCAGGAATGGCTGGCTGCAGTGCTTTTTACCCTGAATCATTTGAATTTGACTGACAACTACTCTGCAGCAGAATGTCATTTTCGCAGCTACCAGGCCTTGCCCCGCCCCTTTGTTAAATATCGCAAGGCCCCAGACCCTCAGTGGCATGGCCCAGTGCCCCTTATAACGTGGGGACGAGGGCATGCTGCCGTTTCTTTTCCTACAGGTCCATTGTGGGTCCCGGCGCGTAACGTCCGCCCGTGGCACGGCGATGGCCTGGCACCAGGGACTGTCGAACCCCATTCCACAGTTCAACCTACATCTGCAGGATCCCGAGCATCCTCGCCAGCGCCCCCCGCAGGGGCCCCCGCAGCGCATAACCTGGGGACAGGTTAAAGCCCTTTCATTGCAGGCCGAGCAGCTGCAAGTGCAGCAGCAGCTGGAATCTACCGCAAAAAATTACCTTGTGACATTGTTAGCTTGTCTTAATGCTAATTCACTCCTTATTTTGTGTGTAGTGGGGAGTTTCCTGTTGGCCCCTGGCTGCCAAGGCGAACCCCAGCTGGAGCAGCGGCTGCAGTTTAACACCTGGGTCCACCTGGCAGAAGTATTAAATCAATCTGATTTCTGCCTGGCCGTTGCCCCGGAAATGCAAGGTCTGTTAAGTACTTGCCTTGTTCCTGTCTGCAAACCACCCAGCAACATCTGGGATGTGAGACAGTGAAAGAAATGTGCTGTTTTAAGCTTACTGATAATAGTTTTGCATGCAATAGCAAATTGATATGCTGAAATGTTATGCTTAAGCTATCCGCCAAGACGTTTTTCCTTCTTGGTGGGATTATATCTAGTTATAGCCACCCTTAGAGTGGATAAAGACCCTTTTATAGTATGGGGTCCTAGTTTTGATTTTTGATGTTTTACTTTGCTGCTTTGTTCAATGTATACCCAATCTAGTGACATTGTGTATGCTACCCTGCGAAAGTGCTTTGTCTAAACACCGCATTTAAAATAAAATAGGGGGGGATGTAGGAATGTGTTGCTCCCTAATCACAAGCCTTGAAGAACGGCAAACTGTTCCCTTGGCAATGAGGCAGGAGTGACCTTGTTCTAGCGCCTATGTTTGGGAAACTTATTTGGCTGATTTGATTGTTTCCTCGCAGCTGGCATTCACGCGCTCAAGAGATGGGTTTGTTATCTTATGTGCATGTATACTGCCTGGCCTTTTTATGCACATGAAATGTAACCACTAAGAAGTGTTGTAAACAAAGCAAGGAGAGAAATAAAAACCCCAGGAAAAATTTTCCTGGGAAGCTTTTTGCAAGAGGCTTGTAAAGCTCTCTGGCTACCAACAAACCTGGCGTTCTGTTTCCTGCGTCGTCACCACAATAAAACTTGATATTCCCCATATCAGATCTGGGTTTTTTTCTATTTGTCTCTACCCCGGCTGTTTTTTATTTGTTTGTTTTTCTTCCTATGTCTTAACTCACTTGAGCTTTGAACTCTTCTCAGTAGAGGCATGTTTGAGGAGATGAGTCCATGTACATAGCAGGCAAACTCCCACACCTACATATCCATATGCTAGGTCTGCAATCCGACTTTAATTTGTGAATGGAAACATATTTCTAATACCTATGTACTAAGAGGCCGCATGGAAAATATTCTTCATGTGGTGCTTCTGTGCCCATAGACATCTTAAAATGTGCTTCAATACAGCAAAGTTGTTGTTTGCACTACAAACAGCTTTAGACAGCACACAGTAAAATCTGCTCTTTCTGTTATTCACTGCATGCTCCCTTCTGAACAAACAGTTCATCTGCCAGTCTGTCTAGAAAATAGAATTATCATTATACTTAATTCACCATCATTGTGTCTATTATTGTTTCTACCTCTATCTACATTTCTTTGTCTTCCAGCACAAATGTCCTTACCATTTCCAAGCACTGTACATCTATTAACTCAATTTTTAACCTTCTACTGTATCAATCTTTATTCTCCCCATTTGTATCATTGGCAAAATATTGTTCAGATCTCCTTGCTTAGATTTCATTGTCATCAGAATCTGGTTCCGGGAGGGACACTCCAGATAAAGACTTTTGGCTCCAATCCTAAGATGCCTTACAGCCCACGCATCCTGCACTGCTGAGGATCTAGCCTTCAGTTTCCAACTTTCTTATGTTCTATTCTCCTCATTAACAGGTGTTGCTTGTGGAATCCAGGGAAGTGCCACATACAGAGCAGCTTCAGAAATCGGCCCTTGATAGATCTTCTCTATTTCTAAGTTTAGTGACCTAAACAGTGGTGCAGGTTGATAATAACTTTGATGTAAGTGAATGTTATTTTCACACTTAAGGAGGTAGAAAGATGATGTAGCAGGAAAAACAACTAGCAATGTAAGAAGGTATTATATAAAGTAAGCCCATCCTACTTTATCTTATACACCTTTGGTATAGTTGCTTTCCCTTTTATTATCCCCAGCACTGTCCTTGGCATGTAAATTACTCCAATTTACATGCAATGTGAAACTTCAGTAATACCGGAGTAAAAAATATATATAGGGTTACCAGATAGCAACTGTGAAAAAACGAGACACGGGGTGGGGGGTAATAGGCGCCTATATAAGAAAAAGTCCCCAAAAACTGGACTGTCCCTTTAAAAATGGGACATCTGGTCACCCTAAATATATAGGAATGATGGAGTAGGTCATGCTGGTGGGGGAGTGGCACTATATGTGAAAAAAAGCATAGAGTTAAATATAGTAAAAATCTTAAATGAATCAAACTGTACCATAGAATCACTATGGATAGAAATTCCATGCAGATATAATAAGCGTATAGCAGTAGGAATATACTACTGACCACCTGTCTAGGATGATGATGGTGACTGTGAAATGCTCGGGTTGATTAGAGAAGCTATCAAAACAGAAAACCCAATAATAATGGGGGATTTCAACTATGCCGATATTGCCTGGGTACATGTCCCTCAAGTTGGGATGCAGAGATAAAATTTCTAAACACCATTAATGATGGCTTCTTGGAGCACCTCGTCTTGGAACCCACAAGAGGAGAGACACTAAGTGGAGCACAGGATCGGGTCCAAGAAGTGAATGTAGCTGAACTACTCAGTCATAGCAACCATAAGGTAATTAAATTTAACATTCTGGTAGAGGGGAATACCAAAGAAACCCACCACAGTATCATTTAACTTCAAAAGGGGAACTACACAAAAATGCGGAAGCTAGCCAACAGAAATCAAAAGGAACAGTCAGAAAAGTGAAAGCTAGCAAACTGAATAGAAACTATTTTAAAACACCATAATAGAGGCTCAAATTAAATGTATATCCCAAACAGAAAAAGCATTAAGAAGACCCAAAATTATCACCATTGCTAAACAGCAGAGTGAAGAGGCAGTTAGAGGCAAAAAGGCATTCTTTAAAAATTGGAAGTCAACTCCTGCTGAAGAAAATAGAAAGGAGCATAAACTCTGACAAGTCAAATGTAAAAATATAATTAGGCAGGCCAAAAAAGAATTTGAAGACCAACTAGCAAAAGACACAAAAACATACAGCAATTTTTTAAAGTACATCTGAAGGAGGAAGCCTGCCAAACAATCAGTGAGCCACTAGACGATCAAGGTGCTAAAGGAGCACTCAAGGAAGACAAGGCCATTGCAGAGACGCTAAATGAATTCTTTGAATCGATCTTCACTGCAGAGGATGTGAGGGAGATTCCCTCACCTGAGCCATTCTTTTTCAGTGACAAATTTGAAGAATTGTCCCAGATTGAGGTGTCAATAGAGGAGGTTTTGGAACAAATTGATAAGCACAAATAAATTACAAAGGAACTCAAATATGAAATTGCACAACCACTAACTGTGGTATGTAACCTATCGCTTAAATCAGCTTCTGTACCAGATGACTGGAGGATAGATAATTCAACATCCTATTCAGATGGCATCCATCTCATGAGAACAGTCCTCTGTCCATGAATGTCTCCCAGAGGTCAAATATCCCAAAGCCCTCCTAATAGCACCACAGCCTGAGCCATCTGTTGGTCATCATAATCTTGTCTCACTTTCATTTTCCCCCTCTAGGGACAGGTAGAATCTCACTGAAGATCACCTGAGCCTCCATTTCCTTAAGCGGCTTCCCCAGCCTGGCATCGTCTACCTTGATGCGTTCCAGTGAGAATCTAGCTGTGTCATTTGTTCCCACATGAAGGACAATCAGTGGATTCTTTCCTGCTTCCATTAGGATCCTCTTCAGCCCCAGGTCCACATCCCATATCTTAGCTCCCGGCTGACAGCACACCCTTCTGTTCTCTGGAGCAGCTGTGGTGACAGGCCTGTCTGTTCTTATTAGTAGAGAGTTACCAATCACATAGACCTGCCTTTTCCTGGTGATGGTGTGATTCTCTGGTCTTCCTCCTGTTCTTTCTGGCTGCAAGTCCTCTTGTCTTTTATTCTCCCTTGCAATCTTCTACGAGTCATCCTGTATTCTCCTGGGGCTTTGAGCTATGGGTATTTCCATTGACTATTCTCTTCTTCTTACAGGACTAGCTGCTCTTCTCTTCTTCCTTGCCCTCCCTCCTTCAGTTATAGCCTGCTCTGCCCCTTCTTGGGGGGAGGGATAGCTCAGTGGTTTGAGCATTGGCCTGCTAAACCCAGGGTTGTGGGTTCAATCCTTGAGGGGGCCACTTGGGGATCTGGGGCAAAATCCGTACTTGGTCCTGCTAGTGAAGGCAGGGGGCTGGACTCAATGACCTTTCAAGGTCCCTTCCAGTTCTAGGAGATGGGATATCTCCATTAATTTTTTTTTTCTTCATTTTCCAACTCCACAAACCTGTTCATGGGGTCTCTTTCTTCCTCACTATCTGGTCTTTTCCTCTGCTTGGTTCTCATAGTCATGTTTCCAATTGTTACTTTCCTCACCCAGCAGTCTCCCTTCACAGTTCTTCACGCCAGCTTGCATCTGCAAATCTTGACTTTTCCCTTCAGCCTCCTCTTGCCTTCCCTCCATCATTTGCTTGAATCCCCTTCAAAACTCAACCATAGTTTTCTCCTGCATCTCCAAACCTCGGATTGTCTCTTCCATCAGTTCTATCAAACAGCACTTCATACAAACTAAGCCCTTTTCAGGTACCCGCTCCAAGAACACATACATCCCACAGCTTCCACATATGGTCATCTTCATTGTCTCTTCTATTGCTTGGTTCACTACCATTGCTGCCTCAGTGACTGTCATAGCCTCCCCAACTCAAGTCTTCTCAAGGAAAAAGAAAAAACAAAACAAAAACCCCAAACATCAAAATAAAACCAAAACATTCCCTCCCCCCCAAACTCCCCTTATAAACTCTCACTCAGACACCTCTGTTTACATCTCTGTTTGCTGGCTCCTGTGCCGCTGTAATTTTTCTGTTCTGTTCATTCCCTCTGAAGCACCTGGCATTGGCCTCTGTCAGAAGAAAGGATCCTGGGCTAAATGGACCATTGGTCTGACCCAGTATGGCCATTCTTGTGTTCTTATATATATAATTTACACCACTATTTACATTTGAATTTGTTCCAGAGACTTCCATGGGATTACACCTGCTTACACCAGGTCTAAATTTGGCCAGTCAATCTTGGATCCCACAGGTGCGTTGATATGAAGTCTTTTTTGGTGGAGGGATGACACATTTTTTAAGAAAGTTGGACTGAAATAGATGGTGTTGAAAAAAACTGTCCTCGGTTCAAGGATTTTTTTGCACTTCTGTTCAGATTCTGCTCCAGTTTACAGTGGTGTTAATCCTCAGTAGCTTCACTGAAGTAACAGAATAACTGAGCCGAAAATCTGGCCCCTTTTCTTCTCATTAGATTTCCTGCATATATTGGCGTAAAGAAAGGCTGTTTCAAAACTGCGGAAATGCATTCAGATATGACTGCATGCTCCACCTGAGGGATTCCCTTACCTTCAGTGGGATTTTTCGTGAGACTATTAACTAACTCACCAAGTTTCCTCAAACAGCAGATAACATAACAGATTTATAGTGAGTTTATCTCTTGGGCAAGCTGAAGTGGTGGAAATTGCCTGGAGAAAATTGAAACCCTAATAACTGATTCTTCTTGCTGTTAAGATTTTGAAAGTCCTGAGTCTTTCCAAGATCAAATCAAAACTGCTCAGCAGCAAGCCATGGGGAATTCCTCCAGATTCCTAGAGCAGCTTTCTTGCTTAAATCCAGAAATGATACTGTTACAGATGTAGATTTAGAATGAAATTATTTGCCTAAAATAGATAACTCTGTTACCTCTAGGGATTTTCAGTATCTGCTAATTTGGCTGTGTTATTAACTTTGTCATTGATATCCAGAATCTATGAATTGTAGAGGAAAGCTGCAAAAGCTTAGTTATATAAGAAACCCTCGAGGCCATGAAATGTTATTAAGAGGCAAATCATAAACTCACAGCTCTTCTGAGATTGATTTGGAGCCAGAAGATCAGAGGGAAATGAATACTGTATGGGACACCTGGTTTATGTATGTAAATAAATATATGTGCATATGCAAATATGATTTTTCCCCTTCTCCATTTTGATGTGGGAGCTGCTGGTGATAGCAGAACTTCTTCCCACTGCCAGCAAGGTCACCATTCAAAAACATCTGATTAATCCAAATGTTTACCACATTCCTACAGGGGTAAATGAAATCTGAAAGAAGACAATTCATGACTCACAGTAGGGGTTTGAAGGACCATGGGCACTGGAACAATTTGTATAGTGGGGGTGCTGAGAGCCATTGAACCAAACTGTAAACCTTGTATATGATGGAAACCACTTCAAGCCAGGGGGTGCAGCAGCACCCCCAGCACCCCTAGTTCCAGCACTTATGTGTAGCACCCTATGGCAACAAAACTGTAGCTGTATATGGCAGAGAAATACTGCCAGACTAAGCACAAGCCTCTGCATTGTTTGCATCAAAATGTGTCCCCACATATCCTGAGAGTTTTATGGCAACAATTGTTATACTGTGTTCATTCCACGTGATACTTCTCTTATGTGTTTTGTAAAATGCATTGCACATATGTTTAAATATGATGGGCCAAATTTATCCCTGGAGTAGAATTACACCAGGAATGAATTCTGCCCAGTTGTGTGTAAACCCCACACTGGGACAGAAGGGATTAAGGAGCCATTCTGGGCCCAGGTGACTCCATCCCGCTAGACTTGTTGTAGCGGAGAGAGCAGCTTAAGAGGGAGAAAGCTCAGAAGGGGACAGTGGAGGGGAGGGAGGGAGCAAGGTAGAGAAGAGACGAGAGGAGAGGAGACCTATTTTGGGAGCTCCTGAATAAGGGTACAGCAGGAGTCCTTTCTGAAAGGGTGGGCCAGCAACTGGCAGCTGCTCGAGGCCTTAGAAAGGGTCTATGGAAGAGATCCAGCTGTGAGCTTTCCCTCTTGGGCAGAGGGCTAAGAGAAGCCTGGGAGGCTGAGCCCTGAGCTGGGAGCCTGGCTGGAAACAGGCCTGATCAGGGACTGCAGCCTGTCTGAAACCATGGATTGAGGGAGAGCATGGCAGCCTCGAGCAGTGGGAATAAAACCCAGGAACTTGCCCCAGCTTGAAGCGGGGTCCAGCCTGCAAAGAAAAAGGCTACCAGCTGCGCTGAAGATTCAGTTGTATTTGCTCTCTTCTATTGGACTTGAAGTGAAGGATTTTGATGCCTAGTGGGGAAGCAAGTGGTAGGAAGTCCCCAAGGGAGGCAGCCCTGAAGCATTCTGGGGTGTTTGATATCACTGCCTCTCATAGGGCTCAGGGTCAGATCATGGTGGAGAGCAAGGGCCTGGGCTCCCCTAGCAACCACCCTTTTTGTGGAAGGGGTATAAACCCCTCCCCCAAGTAGAGGACAGAGACATTGTAAGCACTGAGTCAAGGGCGTGTCACCCACAGGGGCCCGGAGGAAGGCTGAAACTTTTTTCTTTTGCGGGGACTTTGGGCTGTATATATTTTGTTGGATTCTGTTACCCCAGAAGGAAAAAAGCTCAACTGGTGACCTGACTGGGGGTGAGATGGCAGGAAACCAAGGCAGGTTTCTGATAGAATGTTATCAAAATCTACATAGTCTTGCAGAACGTGTTGAGTTTGACAAATTGACAAATTCTGACAAAAACATGTTGTGCCAAATTTTTTCCAACAGCTCTACTAATTCTTGCTCAGGATTTCATGGCACTCACTACCCCACCAGTGTGCACTCCTAGAGAGCTAGGAACAATCTGACCCAAAATGTCTGCCGTTGCCAGTTTTTAAGAAATTTGAATCAGTAGTAGCATATAAATTGGTAATGCTGGTAAACTCTGTCTGGGCTTTCTCTGTGTTGATGCTGGGCCTTCAGGAACCCTACTTTTGAGTGTCCTACTTCATCCCTCCCTGCTTACAGAGACATTGTCAAGTTACCAATGTTAAAAAAGGATTTGCCTTAAGGACTGATTTTTCTTGTAAGCCATAATGTCTGGATTCCCCCTGGATAATGTGTGAAACCATATTTCCCATGTTGAGAAATAAAAGCAAGCAACAAAACTCCATGAAAAGTGTGCATATGTGGACTCTTTCCCCTAACTCAGCCACTGTCCCTACTGCTGCGTCAGGATCTTTAGTTCCCACTAAAGTCAGGTTGAGATCCTGGCAACATGTTGAGCATCTTCTGGTCCAGCCTCAACTCTCACTGGTCACCCAGTTCACTGACCTGCAATTTTCCGCTTTCTCTCTGTCCCTCACAAGTAAGCTTAAGATATCCTTTGGGCTCTTTAATAATAGATTGAGCTGGGTTGTCTTGAGGATTTGGTCCAGTGCATTGTAAAATGGGTCCCTCAGCCCTAGGAACATGTAGAGCTTGCTGATTATAGAAGCTTCTATTCAGCGGCGGCTCTGGGCACCAACGCTCCAAGCGCGTGCCTGGGGCGGCAAGCCGCAGGGGGCGGCCTGCTGGTCCCTGCAAGGACAGCAGTCAGGCTGCCTTCAGCGGCATGCCTGCAGAAGGTCTGCCGGTCCTGCAGATTTGGCGGCAATTCGGCGGTGGGTACGCCGAAGCCACGGGACCGGGGACCTCCCACAGGCATGCTGCCGAAGGCAGCCTGCCTGCCATGCTTGGGGCGGCAAAAAAGCTAGAGCCGCCCCTGCTTCTATTATATTTTGAAACTTAAGATCGTAACTCATTTGTGTATGTATGTTTTCCTGCTTTAACCTTGCAAATAACTATGTGGTTCCCTTTTCCTATTTAATAAGTCTTTATATAGTTAATTATAGGATTGGATACAAGCATTATCTTTAGTGTGAGATCTAGGGTGCAATTGACCTGGGTCCTGTGGGGCTGGGAGTAACCTGAATATTGTGATTTTTGGAGTAAGGGACCATCTATCACTAAGGTGCACTCACCTGGGTGGCAAGGTAGATCGGAGTACTCCAGGGGACCGTCTGTGACTCCATATTGAGGCTGTTATAATGCCTAAACAGTTTACATTTGATAATTCTTGGGGATATCTAAGTATAGAACTCATAACACTCTGGGGGTTGTGCCCTGGTTCTTAATCTGCCCTGAGGTTGGTACTCATGCTCTTGAGTCACTGCAGACAAGATTACAGGGCCTCAGTCTGTCATTATCTTTCTTCTCACGGTAGGATGTCAGAAAGGGGAGCAGCAGAAATGTCTGTTGGGCAGTCAACTTGCAAGGGGCCTCTCTGCTCTGCTATTAGAGTCAGTCCCCTGGGATGCTTGCACTCAAACTCTGGAGTGTTTCTCTCTTGATGTGTCATCCATTCCTTCCCCCTCCCTTGGTCTCTCAGTCTCCCCCCTCCCCCCTCGCTCTCTTTCTCTTGGTAGCTGGAATACCCGGTGAGAGTCCTGTTGCTGTCCTGTCCTTGCCTGCACCCTCCTCCTGCTTTTTACTCCACTCAACTCTTCTTCTCTTTCTGGTAAGTCTGACAAACAATTTCTCTGCTGACACTATTTTGTGGCACCGGTCACTGTCTTTCATCAAAACGCCTCACTTCAGTACTGTCAGTGCAAGTTTTCAAGATAAGTTTATTTTAGGGGCATTACTTTGAAAGCATAGGTGCTGTGTGTGTGAGACACAAAGCCGATATAACAATAACAGCCCTGTGGGGGCTGCCACTGAAAGCAAGACATGCATTTTTCCAAAGAAAGATTAAAAAAAAACATAATTAGATGAAGATGGATCTTATATGAGATCAAGGAAAATGGCAGTTTTGCTGCAAAAATAATCAGGACTCGGGTGTGGGTGAGACGTAAGGCAGGTGATCTAGTAAAGTTTCTGGGTCTGGTTTCTTTCTGTTCTTCTGCGGGTGTGTGTCCTGCAGCATCCAGTTACTTTGCCGATCTTTGTACTAGAAGTTGTCGATAAATGCCGACTACTTTATGCCTGTTATGTAATTAGTCGTGTCAGGTTTATTATTGTTTTTGAAGGAATATGAAGGGTTTAGGATAACACAAGGCACATCCATTTGTCTGTGGGATAATCAGAACTAATCTGACATGGGACATGCCGGAGTTTGACATTTACTGCTTTAAGTTTTGCTGTAGTTTAAGTCTGAGTTCATTTCAAGGTAAAACTTTAGTTTTGATCAACACATGCTGTTTGGTTTAATCATGTTGAAGACTCTGCTTTACAGATAATTTTTAATGAATTTCAAGAATAAAGTGCTAAATACCATTACCCATTTTAGAAGTGCTTAAAATAGCTTCTGGCAGCAGAACAGATGCCATGTGTCTTTCTGCTGGCTACAAGAGAAGGCAAGAACTAAATATAGACAAGTGTTTGCAAACCTTCTTGAAGTGCAAACTGAAAGAGGGGAAGGATAAAGAAATACTTGTGGCAGAGAAAATGACACTTTTCATAATCCCCATCCCCACTTTAAAGGACTTACGTTGTTTACGGGGGAAAAAAACATTTATTTTTGTGGCTGTTCATAATTGGTCAGTATTTCCTAAGTGCAGAGTGTAGCATGGTGGCAGAGCGTCTGTACTGCATGGGTGACTATTTTTTCCAGCAGTAGAAGAATACTATTATCACAATACTGCTAAGTCAGGGCACTGCCCTTTTCTATTTTGGGACTAATTGGCCTTTAAAGTAACCGTATAGACCTGAAAATGAGATTTAAGGGTCACTGTCAGAGAACATTTAAAAGGCTGCTGTATTTTAGATCCAAACAAACTCAACATATGACAATACTGACCATTTTGGGATTATCAAATGGGGACCCACAGTTTCTCTCTCCCTTCGGGCTAAGCAGATTGTGTGTTCGAATTCCCCCACCAGTGCATGGGCTGACTGCAGTAGTAGAAGCTGGACTGGCTGTTAAAGTGGGGTTTAACTTCCAGTGGAAGTTAAAGTCTCGTTACATTTGTTTTAAAAAGGAATATTAGAGGATAATGCCGATATCCTAACCAACGTTCCCACCAACAAAACTTTTCCCACCTGAAGGATAGGTTTACACAGCAAAGAAAAACCCACAGCTGGCCCATGCAAACCTACTTGGGCTTGCAGGGCTCGGGCTGCGGGGCTGTTTCATTGCTATGTAGACTTCTGGGCAGGGGCTGGAGCCTGAGCTCTGGGACCGTCCCCACCCTGCAGCGTCCTAGAGCCCAGGCTCCAACCCAAGCCCGGAAGTCTACACAACAATGAAACAGCCCCACAGCCCGAGCCCTGTGAGCTCAAGTTGGCTGGCATGGACCAGCTGTGGGTTTTTCTTCGCTGTGTACACATGCCCAAATGGCTCTGGTCCGAGGGACACAGTGCCGTTCCATGATTCCTAAGCTGCAGCATGCAACTGAGTTGGGGAGCAAGGCAGGGCCCATAGATTCATGATTGGACAGATTCATTGCCCATTCCTCCTCCCGCTCACCACAGAATAGGATGCAGCCCACATGGGAACTACCACAGCCATGAGGCAGTTGTAGTATTCACAGAGAATGGAATCCACTTAGGTGCCTAAAGCCAGATTTAGGCCACCAAGTCCCATTTTT
This sequence comes from Chrysemys picta bellii, assembly GCF_011386835.1. Taxonomy (NCBI): domain Eukaryota; kingdom Metazoa; phylum Chordata; order Testudines; family Emydidae; genus Chrysemys; species Chrysemys picta. The sequence goes on along the minus strand of NC_088793.1, from coordinate 106,571,203 downwards.
AGATACTTAAGTCCCCCATTGTGATCCATAAAACTCCTACCCTCCTAAACTCATTGGGTGCTGAAATTTTTCAAAGTAAAAATTCCTTCAGCACCTACATTTCTGCCTCTGTGCATGCACACTGCTACCTTGCTCCAAGCATCTGGCCACCTATCTCCCACCTCAGCCCCAGAGCGATTCACAAACCTGGAGAAGACAGACGTTCAGCTGCCTAACTCACCCAATGGGCCTGATCCAGTGGGCAGACTGAGAGGGCACCTACCAGATCAGGCCCCATTCAAAATCCCAGAGGTGGTTGTGCCATTTTATAACTTTTATCCCAGTTGTTAGACCACTCAGCTGGGATGGGAGAGACCCAGGTTTCGTTCCCTCACCCCTGGCAGGGGGAGAAGGATTGGAACAGGGGCCCTCCCATCTCTCGGGGGGGGGGGGTGCGCTAACTACTGAGCTGTGGGACATTCTGATCTGAGGCTCTCTCAGGCTCTCCTGTTGAAACTGTTCCATTCTGGCTAAATAATGGAAGAGTGAGTGAAGCAAGGGGATTTGACCTAGAGTCTCCTGCCCCGTAGGTTGGTGCCCTCACCAGTGGACTACAGAGTCATTCCCATTCTCTTTCTCTGGCCCAGTCATTCTGTCATTATTTAATCCAGAGTAGAACAGCTTCAACAGAAGAGAGCCTGACATTAGAATATCCTGTAGCTCAGTGCTTAGTGCATTCTCTGGGGAGGTGGGAGACTCCAGTTTCAATCCTTTGTCCCTCTCTGCCTGGCAGGGGCAGGATTTGAACCTGGGACTCTCACATCCCAGATGAGTGCACTAACCACTGAGCTAAAAGTTATAAGGTGGGCACTACCACCTCTGGCCATTTGTGTGGTGTGAGGCAGGCACCTAACTCATTCCCACAGGAAACTACACAGGCACCTAATCCAGAAGATGGATTCCCATTCGTGGATCGCTCATAGAACTAGGCATCTCCCAGCACCTATCTCTGAGAAAGAGGGTGGGCTCAGTACATCAGTATCTGCCATCCACAAGCTTAGGCAGCTCCCCCTTAGCATGCTGGCTTTTGTGGATCCCATTCTTAGGCACCTATCTCTCCCCATTCATTGTATAGGAGCCAAGCCTAGCCACCTAACTTGGCTTTGTGGATCGCATGTTGTTCATGTGATTTTCTAAATGCTGTGACACTCAGCATTGCAATGCCTAAATCCTGTTGTGCATTGCACCCAGAGTGATTCTATAACTGCTTTATGGCCTGATGAGGAAGGATTCCTGATGCATGGCCAGGTTACGCTGCAGGGAGTGACAAGGTGGCTGAGGTAATATCTTTTATTGGACCAACTTGTGTGGGTGAGAGAGACAAGCTTTCGAACTTACACAGAGCTCTTCTTCAGGCCTGGAAAAGATACTCACGAGTATCACAGCTTAATACAAGGTGGAAAAGATATTTCAAGGGGTAATATTAACATATCCGTGTGTCTATTATAACCAGATATGACCTAATGTTTTGGTACCCTTAAGCAATTGTAGCACATTTAAGGTTATATTTTATAGAGGGTTAGTTATGAATTTCACACTGGGTTTGCCTAGATTAGAGTTTGTGGTCTTGTTTTAACTCTATTTAATTTATTGCCAATTAATTCAAATTAATGACCACAATTGTAAATGCTAGTCTAAACACTTCACCAATGTTTGTGTTCTGGAACAAACGTTTGTAGACATCCAGACTAGCATTTATAATCATGGCAGGTAATTTGAATAATTGGCAATCAATGAACTCAAGTTAAAATAGGACCACAAACTCTAGGCTAGACAAACATATTAATGCAAACAGGAATTGTTTGGATAAATCACTTATGCTGGGCCTAATTTTCCTCAGTAAATTAGGCACAAAATGCTATCAAATCAGAATGTTAACTTTTTAAACCCATTTCACACAGGGGTACTGACTACAGTAGAGGTAAAGCAGCAGAGAATCAGGCCCATTGATACGATAGTATTGTCCATAGGGCCAGGCACTGCAGTCTTTACACAGGCAAAACCCCCACTAAAGCCAATAAGAGTTTTGTCTATGCCAGGACTGTAGGAACAAGTCTGTAGGCCAGCATTTTAAATGGTGTTCCCCCAAAGATTCCCAATTTTATGCCCACAACTAATTGCTGGAGGACATGGTAGGCTATAGAAGGTTGACTTTCTTATCCGCAAGTAGCTAGACTTCTGAATGTTAACATTTAATACCCAAGATCAATTTGATGGGTAGAAGTTTGATATGCAGAGTCATGTATTACAAATACATTGCACATCTCTCATCATATACTGCCTTTTAAAACAGCAGCAACTTGGACACTGTAGAGAGTACACACCAATTGATCAGGGAGCAAAACTAAATTTCTTCTTTAAACCATTTCTCAGTTTTGTCATATTGCTTTATTGTTAGGGCCCTACCAATTTCAAACCCATGAAAAACAGGTCACAGACTACGAAATAAGCCCTTTCCCATGAAATCTGATCTCTCCTAAATCAGCCGGGCTGGGGAGGGACAGGACTTGTCCTTCCCTGCACGGCTGTTATTGGAGGGAGATCAGACCCACCTCCACAGGCAGCACATAGAAGTGAGGGCTCTTGTTGTGGCTCATGGCGCCCAGGCTGGGGGTTGCTGCCGCCACCCACAGCTCCTGCCACCCGCACTTCCTGCCGCAGCTTGGGGCTGCTGTCCCCCCCCCCCCCCCCCCCCATGGCTCCTGCCCAGGACCGGGGCACCAAGGCTGGGGCCTGCTGCCACCACCCATAGCTCCAGCCAGGGCTCAGGGCTGCCACCCCCCATGGCTCCTGCCCAGGGTTGGGGCACCCAGGTTGGGGGTTGCTGCCGCTGCCCGTAACTCCTGCCGCGGCTTGGGGCTGCTGTTCCCCCTCCCCCCCCCCCCCCCACAGCTCCTGCCTGAGCTCCAGGGTTCTGCCTCCCCGTGGTTTTTGCCTGGGCTTGGGGCTACTTCCCTCCCCCTCACCCCATGGCTCCAACCAGGGCTCGGGCTGCCCAGGCTCAGGGCCTCTGCCCCCACTCCAGGCTCCTGCTTGGCTTGAGGCTTCAGGCCCCGCGGCTCCTGCCGGGGCTCAGGGCGCCCAAGCTCAGGGCTTCAGCCTCTGCAGTGCGTGCTGGGTCTTGGGGCTTCCACCCTGTGGCTCCCGCCAGGGCTGGGGCACCCATTTTTCAAATTGTCTGGGGCCCCTGGGTACAGGCCCCATGGGCCCATGCGTTAATCCACCACTGGCCCTGACAAGCAGCTAGGAGCCCCAGGTTGGGGCACTCCCTGCAGCACTGGGGAGATCAGACCTACCTCCACCTCTGGGAGCCTCCTCAAGCTGCAGGAAACTCCACAGCTGCAGCACAGAAGTGAATATGGCAATCCAGAAACCCTCCTACAACAGCTTTTGAATTAGGACCCCCATGGTTACAACACCCTGAAATTGATCAAGTTTAAGACCTGTGGCCATGAAATTGACCACAATGAACGTGAATTTGGTAGGGCCCTATTTATTGTGAAAGCAAGCTCATCTTTCCAGGATAAGACAGCATTGATCTTACATATTGGATTAAAAACAGACAAAGCATTCTTATTTATTACACTCTCTGGGGCTTTATGTCTTACCAGATGTGTGACCTGTGCTATCACTAAAGGGGACAACAACAAAAAAGACAAACGACAAAGCTGAAAGAGAGAAATTCAAGGGCAGCATGAACTAGTTCTAGTAACAGGAACCAATCCTGGAGTCTAATCCTTCTGGTTTGCACCACTCCAGCAGTGCAAAGTAGCAGTAAAGTCAATGCAGCCTACTCCATGAGGAGTTCCCTTGTTTAAACTGTACCGCTGAATGGCACAGACCCAAAGTATTAGCTCTTATACCACGGCCCCTCCAGGACTCCAGCCTTCAGGGTGTGGCCATAGTAGGAGTGGCCAAGACATTTTTATGCCCCAGTGATTCCTGTTGCTAGAATGATCCCTGGCTGCTGTGTAAGTTAGAGCAGCCTTCACACAGAGTCCAGACCTCAGGATTTGGGGAATATAAAGGAGGATTAATGCACAGCATAATTTAACTAGTGACTGTGGATGAGAAATGCTATGGGTTTTATTTGTTTAGTTTTACAAGGAGGATGGAAACACATAGTATACCAGATTAATCTCTTGTGTAACCAGTGAAGCAAGTGATGTTGCACCTTAGCATCATGAAATAATGTTATGATGCTGGGATTCTGTCTTTTTATATGTTTTGTACAGTGCCAAGCACACAGTTAGTGGTACTAATTAAATATGAGAATAGTGTTTTGCAGAAGTTTATTTTATTATTAATTATTTGTTTTTATTGTGGTAGTGCCAATGGGCCCCACTGTACTAGATGGTATACAGTTACATAACAGTTTTAGAACCATTTTTAGATTTAAATATTTCTCTTCAGTGTTGCTAAATGAAGGTACAACACATTGTGCCATAATGAGTCTGAACTAAACAGTGAAACTGATTAAAGTCTAAAGCAATGGTCCCCAAACTTTTCAGGATCACGGCCCCCTTAATCCTGTGTGTGTCCCTCCCTCCCCCCACCCAGAGCCAGGAACAGAGCCATGGCCAGGGGCCAAGGCTTGGGGTGGGGCCAGGGCCGGGAACAGAGCTGGGTGTGGAGCCACAGCTTGGCCGTGGTCGGGGGCCAAGGCCAGGGGCGGGGCCGGGCATGGGGCACGGCTGGGGTCGGGGCCAGAGCAGAGCGTGGCTGGGTGGGGCTTCCTCCCCGCCCCCTTTGTGGGATGGCGGGGGCCCTGCTGCACCATCCCAAATGTTCCTCCGCACCCCCCCAGAGGGGCACCCCACAGTTTGGGAACCTCTGGTGTAAAGTGAAGCTGCCCCAGTCAGCTGGGGGAATAAACACAAGAAGTAAAACAAGTGGCATACAGTATACTCAGAAAGCACAGTAAATTAGATCATATCTGGTTTAATCGCCTGTGGTATCACTGGCAACAGGAATAAGGATTTTTTTTAAATGTTAGTTTTATGTGGGCATGTTCCATTTTTAATGTATAAAATTTGCTTTTTTCACTGGGGATAAATTGCCTCAGATGCTAAAGTTTTTTACATGACATATTTCTCAAGTAACAGAAAAGCACATTCTCCTGTAATCTAGACAAAACCACTAGTGTGTTGTATGATATTTGTGTACTATTAGATGGCTACATTAATTTGTTAATGTTAAACTTTCATTTGTGTGCTACTAGGTACTATACCAAGTATGGAGAATAACCAACCCACTGATCTCAAACCTGAACCAAACCAAGCACTCCCGCCTGCAAATAGCACTCCAACATCACCTAATCAGAATGGCCTTGAAAAACAAAACAGTGAGAAATCCTCTCCCAAGCCCCAGCCCCCAGAGAATGAAACAAGTGCTCAGCCTGAAACAACAGTTTGTGACATATCTGAAGAGCTGAGCCGACAGCTGGAGGACATTATTAAAACCTATGGGTCTGCTGCTAGTCTAGTGGAGAAAGAGAGAGCTGCTAAAGGAACTGACAAGCCTGAGAAGGGAGAATCATTCAATAACGAGGACGGAGACTATGACGATGCAAATGACGAGAGTGAGAAAGAGCAGATAGCTACTGGGGATGCCTCAGGAGCAAAGGAATCCACCATCAATAAGGAGCAAAAACTGGAAAAGAAAATCCTGAAAGGGCTAGGCAAGTATTTATGTAACTGAAATGCAGCCCTTCTATGAGTCATTGCTTAAAACAGAAAACACTCTGATCTATTTGTTAGTCTCTAAGGTGCCACAAGTACTCCTGTTCTTTTTACTCTGATCTATGTTGATTCCCACATTAAATCCCTATTGGTCATTGATAGTAAGAATTTTCTGGTTACGTGTGGAGAAGTGTGACTGTTGTTGCAAACTTTGTCTAGTTACATATGTTTTACATAATTATCCAAGAAATAGGTTTAGGCTGCATCAGATGTTGATCCTTTTAATAACACGGACATCCAGGAGAATATTATACAATATTGTGCTGCCCAACTAGCACTTTTTTCTCCTAGTCAATGCAGTTTGGAAGTTGTGGGTTGGAGAATATGCTGGAGAAAGTTGTATTACCCAGGGGCCAAAAGAGTGGACTTTTCCTACAGGGAGTACACCTGGAGTAAAAAAGGTCCCCAGCTGGTGTAGAGCTGGCAAAGTAGCTCCCCTCGCAGCCTCTAGAATAGGAAGAATACTGTGGGAACAGAAGAGGCCATGGCCACAGCATACTATGCTCCAACTATGTTCAACTGCACACAACCCCTAAGGGACCTTTTGCAGGCTGGATGTAAGTTAGAGCAGCACTAAGGCTGCTCTAATTTACACCAATGGTCAAAATGGTCCCCAAACTGCACCAGAATATTGGCGTTACAAAGGTGGGTATAAAGTATTTAGTTGTCTACCTCATCAAAGGTGGGTGTGTGTTTTAGTCTGGCAATGTATGTACAGTGCATTAAAGATATAGGGCCAGATTCTCTCTTGCATCCAAGATTCCACATGGGGTCAGGGAGCCAGATGTGGCTACCTGATTGCATGGGCAAGTCTGCACTGGTCCTCGATAGAGTAGCCTAAGGGTCTGCTTCAATTTACACTAATGGCATGTGGTCACTGAGGATCAGCATAGTGGCATACAATCCTACCCTGTCCCTCCCTCACTTCAGCAGGCCCCCCAGCATGAGCTTTCCCAACACCAGCATGCCCCGTATACTGGGGAAAGAGGATGGCACAGCACCAGCTAAGAGTATGCACCTGCTGAGGGAATTCTTACTTGTTACAGCCAGAATCCAGCCCTTTTGCACCATACAAAGACTCTGGCCCAGAAATCTCTAGGTTAGTACTGTGCATATAACCCAATCACTTTGCTAAAAAGTATTGAATAAAAATAGTGCATGAGCAGGGATCCTAGAAATCCATTTGCCATGGAAAAATGCAGAATTTGGGTTTTTACAGAGAATCTTTAGGTTTTACATTTTGTGAAAAAATAAAAAATATATTAACTATTAGCTAATTTTTTTTGAAAATACCAATGTCACTTAATCAATGCATGCAACCTCCCCACCTTGTGGTTGATTTTTGAATGCGCTTTAAATTTACACAGCTAAACATACTCCAATACACTGCTTCCGCGAATAGAGGTTACTCAATTGCGTATAGGGGTTCGTGTTTTAATGCATCTCAAATTTCACTTCAGCTTCCAGACGTGAGTAAGAAAGGATGCTGAAAACATTAAAAATCACTCTAAAGATCATGTCACTAAGTTTGGCAAGGACAAATTTCCTGTGTATGGTAATGTGCTGTTCTGTATCCTATGCAGCAAGGCTGTATATTATGTTAAAAGGCAGATAATTGTATGACACATAGAAAGCGCTAAACAATCAATGAAAAGAAACAAAAACAAGAGGCTGAAACAGCAGGGCAATCGACAACAGTAGAGAAACACTGACTGGATCATTCTATTCATTTTATTTTATTATAATGTTTGATGGCACTGATAGGCTTCAAACTTGCTTAAACATTTTAAATATATCAGTAAAACATTGCGTTTAACTGATACCTATATATATTGTGGCTAGGAAAACTAAAGTTCAGCTTTTCATTTTAATTCTGGAAAAATGCAGATTTTTATGGGTTTTTACTGGAGAATTTTGGTTTTTGTATCATAGAAAACTAGGATCCCGGCTCATGAGGCAGATTTTCAAAGGCAATTAACTCCCATCGACTTTCAGCGGAATTTAGGCACCTACGTGTGCTTTTGAAAAATCTACACCTATAGCTAGAAAACTGTTCAGGGCCAAGTTCTAGAATGGGATCAAGTTCTAGACATGTTTGTGATTAGCAGACTCTGTTCATGTCTTCCTCTAAAAAAACCAAAAACAAACAAGGTGAAAATTATTCCTCTCACACCAAGAGGTTTCATTTCTAACTGAGCTTTTTAGATTAACACATCAAACAGCCTATTTCCTAACAGCACACCATATACTAACTGCCTTCTCATCAACCCTCTGTTTCTTTTTTTTAAGGGAAGGAAGCCACGCTGCTGATGCAAAGCTTGAACAAGCTGAGTACGCCAGAAGAGAAGCTGGACATGTTATTTAGGAAGTACGCTGAGATGGTTAGTATAGTATTTGTTGACTTATGTGAGAAAAAAAAAATCTATACCTGAAGTGATAAACAAGATGTGCAATACAGTATGCTCTAACTTTATTCTGTATAAAGTATTTTTTACAAACTGTGTCCCAAAACACTTTTCAGGGTTAAATAATAAATCATAGCCAAAGAAGGTGAAAAACTAATGGGCAAGGCCCAAAAGCTATATTTTCAGAGGAGATCTGAAAAGAGATGGAGAATTGATGAGGCAGAACATTGGCAGCTTAAATGAAATATGTACCAAACCCTTTAGTAAAGTGCAGCCTAATTGAAGACATGCATTTTGCCAACCAGCTGTGAGGCTACAGCCATGATAAAGAATTAACATCTAGTGCAGTTGAAAAAGGATTTTCTCCTTATTAAATTTGCATATTTTCTACTATTCCTAGTCCTTTTTAAAGAAGACTAAATGTTATTTTTTATACTATAGGTATAAGCTTAAGATTATAGGACCAGAACAGTTATTTCAAATTCCATGTATTCTCTCCTCTTCATTTCTCAAGACTTGCCTGCCCCCTCATCACACAAGCAACTTTCACAAGAAGATTCTGAGCACATATTTTAGGTCAGAGTCTTCTCGCATATACATCAGAGTAGTTCCACTGATTTTAATATTTCTATTCTGGGTGTAACTGGGTAGAACTGATATCAGAATTGGGGCCAATATCACTTGGAACATAGGGAAAGCTAAGTAAAGTATCTTTGACACAAATATATAGGTGGCAGGCCTGTTCCCTACTTGCACCTTGTGTAATCATTTACATTGTTTCAGCGTGGCTGTAAAAACACTGATTCTCCTTTGCCCTGCTCCATGTATAGTCATTAACATCTGTGCAAAGTGGGTGGACAACACTACCACTGATTTGGTAGGGTTTTATACCCACACTTCACATGTGTAAATTACTACACAAGCTCCCAGACAGGAGAGAACTGGGCCCTATAGTTACAATCCAAATGCCTGCTCCTACAATGAGCTCCCTGCTGGCAGCACCCCTGCACTCCCTCCCCTACAGAGCCCCATTTAAGCCAGTGGGGGCTGATTTTCAACATAAGTAAATTGGGTCCATGTGAGTGCACTGATCTTACCATGCTGAGCTCATTGTGGGATCAGGATCTAATTCATCCTCTGTGTAATTCTATTGGCTACATTTGGCCTAGTGTGGGCACCAACAAAACAAGAACAATTAGGTAGGTAGATTGATTGATTGATTTAGAGCAGAATAATAAAAGACCTGATGAATAACTAAGAAAAGTCAGCCATAAAAATGTTGTGGACTAAATTTGCCAGAGGATACTCCGATTTTTCACACTTGCTGTCTGGTCACACTATGCTTACTAATATCCACTGTGCTTAGGAAAACCAATGTTTGTAAAACACACAGTTAAGAATTCCAATTACATCACCAACCAAAAGGCTTGGGTTTTGATGAAACAGAGAGCAGGTGATGTTTGTACTTTAAACAGCTCTCTAAAACCCAGAAAACAATAAAAGTTAACAGCATATCGCATTTGACTGCCTGACTTCCTCGGGCAATGATTTTCTCAGTGTATTAGTTCCTGGACTGTTTGCTTCCTAAAACAGATTTTTAAAAAACTGAGAAACTGACCATGGCTTTGCACTATCAAACCAACACACACTGGAGATTAGTGGAATCTAACGTTTGTTTTTCTGGTATGTATTACGGAGTAGAATGGGGTATCAATAAATACCATTCTTATGGTTGAAAGGCTTTGTCCAAGAGCATTTTTTGATAGAGGGTTGTGAGTTCAACATTATTCACAAGTTTCTTCAGTGAATAATTCCTGGCCTGTAGATCACTCCAGTTGTAGATACTGAAACTTGGATAAATTAATAGTTGAATAGATAAAGCAGTTTCCACTGCTTTAATTAGCCACATATCATGAGGTATTGTTTCTGTTCACAGATAGGGTGATTTACATAACTAATCAACAAAGTGTGAAATTCAAGCTTTATATTCTATTGTAATATTCACACCTGACATCAGCACTGCATTGGTCAGTTGCATATATCAACCATCACGGAACATAAATAATACCATGTAATTGACCAACACAGTGCAAATTTTGAATTCTCTACTTTATTATAGAATGTGCTAACGGTAACAGGATCAGGTGCCTCTCAAGAGCCCTTCATGGTCAAGGTTGCTTCAACAGCACCCTGCCTCAGTTTCCCTTATTCCTGAACACCTTAATTAAACTCCACCAGGTCAGAGTCCTTAAACATTTCCCTTTTGGGTCTAATTTTCTTTCATAGATAATTGTTCTTGGATAAAGCCTTTCCACTCTAAGAATGGCATACACTGATATTCCCTTCTACTCCACAGTGCCTACCAGAAAAACAAACAGACCCATCATCATCCTACTCCCCAAGCATACTTTTGACCTCATAAAGGGAGACGTGCCAGGGGCTCCATGAAGCAGTCTATGGACTGTGCTACTTCTATTGATGTTGGACTGCCCCACTCTTTATCACAGGGATCAATTGCACTGTGAACGGACAAAGAAGTGTAGCACCGAAAGCAGTGCTCCACATGCTGTTCGCTTATCTTGTCACGTTCAGGGCTGTAATTCAGATCAGTGAGAGGTTGTGTCGTTGCTTCTCCTGTAACCCCGAGTGCCTTAAAATGCTCTGCTGCTGTAGCTCTCCATCTGGACGCTCCAACCCTGCATACAAGCATGCACTGAATCTGTGTGTGTTAAGCAGCCCTGGTTCAGCAGCTCTGACTCCAGGAGCCTGCTTGTCACACCACAGCCATGCTCTGGTCTCCACCAGCCTTGGTTACTACTAGCCAAGTGACTCCAACACTTTTCCCAAATTTCCCCAAAACCATTCGTCCTGAAATGTCCAGCCCTCTCCTGGACCACTCAGAGGAGTAATAAGGTCTGTTGCTTCTTTAAAGAGACAAAAGCACAGGAGTTTGTTGCTTTAACTAGTGTTAAAGATCACTTCAATTCCAACACAGCACTGGGTTGATTTAGAATAAAAGTAAAAACAATTTATTTTATTTAATCAAAAAGCAACATGGTATAAAGTCAGAAATGGTTACAAGCAAATAAAAGTGAAACACACTTTGTAGTGACAAAGTCTTAACAAAACTACAGGCTTGGTTCAAGGTAAGACTCTTACCATGCTCCTTCCAGCAAGATGGTGGACCACCCCATTAGTCAGGATCTCCCACAAAATCCAAAGATCTTGGTTCCTTTGTCTTCTTGGGTGAAAAATAACTTGGGGTTCTTTGCCCATCTCTTTTATACACCAATTAACTTTTGAAATGTATCCTTCTCAAAGTCCAGTGCCTCTGCTGTGCGGAAAGGTGCCATGGAGTCTGATGGAGAAAGTTCACTGCTGGTTTCTTCCCCGCTCGTGCTTTCTACAATGCAAAGTGATCTGTCCCTGCAGGCTCCAACATGCCAATGTCTGACCACTTGACTATGATTACCAGTTGTCTGTGATTGTACCTGGATGGAAGCATAGGCATTTTCTTTGTCTGAAAAAAAACTCTTTACCCACTTCCCAGACTTGTCTAGTTCAAATACAGAGGGAATTCATAACTTCACATATAAGACAAACACATACATTTTACAGTGATACTAATAACCACTGTATGATTCGCTTTCATATGATACCTTACAAGGCATATTTTGTATAAATATTATTGCACTAGTGTGTAGAGTGTGAATACAGGGGTGACTAGGGTCACAAGAACTCTAAACAAACTCAATCCTGGGGCTTCTCCCCTTTTCCCAAAAGAGGATCCAAGCCTTTCTGGTTCTTCCCTGTTTTCGGCAGGCCACTCCCAGCCCTACCTGGCTGGAGTCATTTGGTCCCTGAAATCTCAGACTCTCCTGCAACCTTCTAATTCTCTATAGCTTCACTCTGCATTCACTGGGCTATTGTACAGATTGTGATTTTACTGCCAGTAGTTTGCCTCTCTTCACTAGGTGCTGATATAAATACAAAAACTTTCCAAACAATGAAAGGAGGAACTTAGTTGAAAACCAAAGCGCTCATTTTCTTTTCCTTCCTTTCAATATACTGCATTTTTATTTTTACCTACATTTTGCCCCTATGTCTTTAGCTGGAAGAACATCGTGCTGAGCAGAAAAAGCTGAAGTATCTACAGAAGAGACAGGCGCAGATCATCAAAGAGAAGGACCAGCTGCAGAGTGAGCACAGCAGAGCCATCCTTGCCCGCAGCAAACTTGAGAGTCTCTGCCGGGAGCTCCAGAGACACAACAAAACCCTCAAGGTTAGTAAGAGGCCTCTCAAACTACACAGCAGGATACATGCCCCATGTTGTGTGGGCAGGCTCAAAAACATCCCTGTGCTGTTCAAACATCACACCGAAAAGATTATTTACATTAATGTATATAATATGCAATTATATACAGTAGACCTCATTCCTACCTACAATAAGGCCCTTTATATGTGTGAGGGGTTGGATCACAGAAATCCCCTTAGGAACTGCCAACTGATGTGCCAAGACTACGTCTGCCCCTGCTTTCCCTGCCAGCATGGGACTCCAGCACCCTGTCTTGTTGAGCCAGACATGCCAGCCCGCTCCAAAACAGACCCAGGGTCTGAACCACATGCCCCAAAGCTGCAGACTTAACTGAAAGCAACTTACAGAAGTGTTCCTGTTTTTAACACTCAGATGCCCAACTGCCAATGGGGTCTAAACCCCAAATAAATCCATTTTACCCTGTATAAGCCTTATACAGGGTAAACTCATAAACTGTTCACACTCTATAACACTGATAGAGAGATATGCACAGCTGTTTGCCCCCCCTCCTCCCAGGTATTAATACATACTCTGGGTTAATTAATAAGTAAAAAGTGATTTTATTAAATACAGAAAGTAGGATTTAAGTGGTTCCAAGTAGTAACAAACAGAACAAAGTGAATTACCAAGTAAAATAAAATAAAACACGCAAATCTAAGTCTAATACTGTAATAAAACTGAATACAGAAAAAAATCTCACCCTCAGAGTTGTTTCAATAACTTTCTTTCACACACTGGACATCTTCCTAGTCTGGGCACAATCCTTTCCCCTGGTACAGCCCTTGTTCCAGCTCAGGTGGTAGCTAGGGGATTTCTCATGATGGCCGCTCCCTTTGTTCTGTTCCACCCACATATATATCTTTTGCATAAGGCAGGAATCCTTTGTCTCTCTGGGTTCCCACCCCTCCTTCTCAATGGAAAAATACCAGGTTAAAGACGGATTCCAGTTCAGGTGACATGATCACATGTCACTGAGACCCCAAGCCTTCATTCCTCCCAGCCAGACTCACAGGAAGGCCTACCTGCAAACAGAACCATCCACAGTCAATTGTCCTGGTTAATGGGAGCCATCAAGGTTCCAAACCACCATTAATGGCCTACATTTTGCATAATTACAATAGGCTCTCAGAGTTATATTTCATATTTCTAGTTTCAGATACATTTATACAAATAGGATGATCACACTCAGTAGATCACAAGCTTTGTAATGATCCCTTACAAGAGATCTTTTGCATGAAGCATATTCCGGTTACATTATATTCATACTCATTAGCATTTTTTCATAAAATTATATAGAGTGCAACATCACAATACGGTTCTGGCTGTGTAAAGGGGCCATTAGGTGAGTGTAAATTACATTTTCACCAACTGTAATCCTTATTTATGCTGTCAGAGTGGTGCAAAGGGGCCTTTGTGTGAATGACACACCGCTATGTGTACATTGCAATCAGAAGTGTGACTGAAGACTGTGTGGACATACCTGAACTAGCTCTGATCTTGGTAACGCCAATAGCAATAGCAGTGAAGCTACTGCAGCAAGGGTGGCAGCACAGGCCATACAATCATGACTGGAATCCTGGGCAGCTACTCGAGTAGCTAATCAATGTTGCCACCCTTTCTGTCATATACTTCTTGTACACGGTAAGTTGCAGGACTGCTGCTAAAAGTTCAGACTCTTGTGCCAGATGTGGACAGGCCACAGAGCTTCCTTTATAGAGATAGATATATCAGATGTGCCTGCCATGAGATCCTTTAATGAAGCGTTTCTCAAATTCGGGTCTGCGGACCCCTTTGGGGTCCATGAAGGTATTCCAGGGGGTCTGCGGGCCTGCTGATCAACTCCTCCCCCCTCCCTCCCTCAACTCCTGCCCTCCTTCCCAGCGCATGCCATGGAGCAGCTATTCAGGAGCGTGAAGGAGGTGCTGGGAGGGTGGGGGAGGAGTGTGGACAGGGTGCGCTCAGGGGAGAGGAGGAATCATCTGCAGGGCAACCAGCCCCTCTGATCAACTCCTCCCCCTCCCTTCCAGTACCTCCTGCATGCCAGGAAACCGATGTTCCCCAGCTAGGAGAGAGAGGGGGGAACGGGGATGGGGTGTGCTCAGGGGAGGTCGGAAAGAGGTGGGGAAGAGGAGGGACATGGGTGGAACCGGGGCAGGAAGAGGTGGGGTGAGGTGGGGTCTTGGGGGGAAGGGGTGGAGTGTCGGTGGAGCCTGGGGCTGAGTGGGAGGCTTGGGGGTCTGTGAAAAGTTTTAAATCAAAATGGTGGTTCTCAGGTTACTAAAGTTTGAGAACCGCTGCGTTAATGCATTGCTTGTCTCTAGCTTATTACAAGCTCAGGTAAAGTATGTTTCACATAATACCACCTAGTGGCAAAACATTATAATGCAACTTTGTATTAATTACATCTCCCCCTTTAAGTTTTATATTCCAACCATTTACAAAATGTACACTAGCACATTGTCTTTAAAGTTCAGTATGGATCAGTCTGTTAAGTGTCTCTGAATCATACTGGTTTTCTAATTACACAACCTGAACATGTAACAACTCGATCATCTGGCTATCCATTAGTTACAACAACTGGCCATGGTTGATTTGTAATCTGCATCTTCTTTTTCTTGTTATGCATCTGCCATCAGCAGAGTTTGCTCTGTTGATTATGATCTCTCAGCAACAAACTGTAGTTGTCAACAGTTTCTGCTGAACTCTCCATGTTGGTTTCAATCACATACGATGTGGGCATGAGTTGTAAAAAAAAAAAAAAAAAAAAAAAAAAAACCAATAGCTGGAATTCTCCATCCTTTTTCTACATCCAGTTTTGACACAAAGACGGTCATCAGTTTCTACACCCGGCAGTTCTCTAATTGAGTTGCTTCTGTTGTAAAAGAGTTTATAAGCTCTTTTCTCCTTTTTAGATGATTTGGCTACTCTCTTCATGTCTGGCCACTTTGGAGATATGACTTTGAAAAGGAACCTAACAGTAGTACTGAAATGTCTTTCCATCAGGAGTTATACTGGACTATATCCAGGAGCTGTTATAGATATTGATCTCTAACTCAGAAGAGCAAGGAATGGATCTTCTTGTTGTCTGAACAGATCTCTCAGACTCTCCATTTGCTTGTGAGTAATGTGGGCTGCTAGTAATATGATCAAAATCATATTTCAGTTGGAATTACTTAAATTCTGCTGTGGTGAATTGTGGTCCGTTGTCCACCACTAGTTGTTCTGGAATACCCAAATGAACAAAAGTGCTCATCAGTTTCTCAATAACACTAAGACATATTATGTCTTTCAAATACATTCTTACTATAGATCTGGAAAACTATTGACCAGGTAATGATGGCCTCTGAATTAGCATAAATGTGCAGTTAGTCTCTTCCAAGATCTGTCTGGTAGAGTTATTGTTATTCTATATGGTTCAGCATTGCCTCTTAAGGTTATTTTACTAGATCTCCTTTTAAAACTCCTGTATCATCAAATACTCCATTGAGTTCTTCCACCTTTCTCACTAGTCCCATCATGGCTGCCATGCAGCAGCTGAGAAGGTCGTTGGTCTTTAATCCTTGATCACATGCATTTTGAGTAGAAAGCTTTTTTTTTTTTTTTTTTTTTTTTTTTTTTGGGTATGTTGTTTCTGTGGGGAACTGGCCTGTGCAATTCAGAATACCTCTAGGGCTAGTCAGAGCTGTGTCAGGTGACTTTAGCTCTGGGAAGAGTTGAAGGTGATTATAAGGCTCCTCTGATGATATGACTGTCATGTCTGCTCCTGAATCAATAGTCTTTCCATGAATATTCATTTTCACTCTCCGGGTGGGCTCTGTGTCATCACACATGATAGAGCCCAGAAGCTATGGCTCTTCATTGCCTGTAATATGAGTCAACACCCTAACTGCTTTAGTGCAGCAAATAGCTGCACAATGTCCATATTTTGTGCATTTATTACATATTGCACCTTTGACTGGACATGGATCACTGGGCTATGAATTTTCCCATATCTTGTGCATTTAGTCTGAAAGGTATGTAGTAAGCCTGGACTATATCCCTCTTAGCCTCAGGGGTCTTATGATAATTACTTTTAGCCCTCTTGCTGTATCTGTTTACAGCTTGTAAGCTAGTTTCTTGTCTTTCAAGTCTGGCAAATGACTTTTGGTTTTGCTGTTTGACCAGTTCAGATACTTTACTATTTGAACAGCTGCCTGTTGGGTTTTCTGTTTTGAACTAGTCATAGAGTTTGCAGATAAAATCTTTGAAAGCAGCTGCATTCTCAGGCCCAAAATCAGTTTTCTGCTAATGCATGTAAAGTTCTGATAAAAGATTCAACAGATTGCCCTGTTTGTTGAATTCTCTGGTGAAAACATGCCCTTTCATAAATCACATTTCCTTGAGGTATGAAGTATTCATCAAACATAGCCAGAAATCTTTCACAGTCATCTCTGTACCTCTCTTCAGTAAAGATAAAACATTTAAAGATCTACTCTGCCTTCTTCCCCATAGCATAAATTAAAGAGCATACCTGGATATCTCCAGTTTCCTTATGGAGTTTGGTTACACTGTGAAATCTTGCAAAATATTGCTTCCAGTCTCTCTATTCTTAAGGTGTGTCAAAGCTGAAGTTCCGTGGGGCACTGAAGTGTGGCATGCTGATGAAATAGATCCTGAAAACTTTGTTGCTTTTTTTTCAATGTGCAACTGTTATTGCTGCTTTCCTTCTGTTTCTGTTCTCCTCTGCAGTTAAGTTGCCTTTACTTCTGACATCTTGTCATGTACCACATATGGACTAGTTACAGAGCTTCCACCAGAGAGAGATACAGGGAGATTGTGATGGGATGACTATCCCACACTCACCCTGCAGGGTTTAATGCAGGCCAGATGGGCCAATTAACCCATTAGGCAGCTGATTAAGGCAGCTCAGCTGGGCAGGAATAGGTGTGGCCTAGAAAGCCCGGGAGCTGAAAGGAGAAGGGGCAGATGGGAAAAGGTAGACACTCCTAGGAGAAAGGGAGGAGCAAGACTGCAGATACTCCATAGGGAGAAAGAGGCAGCTTTGGGGAACTGGTAGGCCTAGGAAGAAATGGGGAACCAGTAGTAGGAAGCAACCCAGAGATAGAACAGTGAGGCCAGAGAGAGGAGGCCTAGACTGCTGAGCTGAGGGCCCCTGGGCTGGAACCTGGAGAAGAGGACGGGCCCTGGTTCCCCTACCAGCCACAGGGCAAGTAACACTGAGGCAATGAGAGGGAAGACTGCCTAGGACTATTGAGGAGCTAAACCTCCCCCGGAAGGGGGGAACACGGACAGTGACACAGCCGGAGGGCCAAAGTCACAAAGTCACATTGCAGTTCCTGAGGCTGTGAGAGGGGCTGCCGATGGATAGGAGAGACCGTGACAGTGGGCAAATCGCAGACAGGGGACGTCAGCCTTGAACTAATCCCCAGAGTACCACTCACCAGTCCGGCAGTGAGTGGTGTGCCCCATGACAGAAATGTGGTCTCTTTAAGACACACTTTAATGCACTGACAAGTATAGCCACTGAGGTATATGCTCAGATAAGGTATATTACACATGGTGCCACTCAGTGACTGAACAGCGTAATACAGTTTAGCATTTCTCTTACACTTTCTGCCATGGCATCACTGCTATTGTTATTCAAGCTAGTTAGATCAAAGCTAGCTCAAGTATTTCTACATGTGCTGCAGTCACAATTGCAATGTAGATGTACTCTTAGACTCAGTATGTTTTATATATTACATATGTGTTTCCATAATAAAATAAGCACTAGTGATTTGCTGCAGGAGACTCACAAGGAGACTCACAAGATATAATTTGGGTGCTGGGGTATTTTGAAATGACCAGTGAGGATGAACCAAGCCAAAAAGTCCGTCTGATTTGCCTTGAAGATGAGAAGGATGTTGACCTAGTCTGCAAAAACTGTCTCAAATTACAGTATCTGTGTGAGAGAGAGATGTTAAGGTGTGTCAATAGGCTCAGATTCAAATTGTGTCTGTAACTTTTTTGGTGTATTAGGTTGTGATGGATTCACAGGGTCTGGTCTGTGCCCTAGCATGTAACCAGTCCCTTGGGAGTGACCCCTTTAGTGTGCTGGTCCCCAAGGATCCACACAGTTCCATAGGGGCAGACCCGTGCCTCCAGGACTCCTAAACTGGGCCTTCAGGCACCAGCAATCCAGGGCTCCCTGCAGCAAGTCCAGCCAAACCAGACTCCCATGGGAGACTTGGACTGTGCCCCACCAGAGCTCAGTGTCCTCAGTGAGTATCTGTAGTGACACCAAGCAGCTTTTTGAAACAAGGTAACAATTTATTAGTCACTCTTACTCTGCCCCAACAGTAACATTTTGGCCCTTTATACTCTGTGCATAGCAAGGCAAAGCATGAAGGGAAGCTCAGACACACAGGAATCATACAAATATTACCAAAATTCCCCACTTTTCATATATGTCACCAGATGTGAAATCTACAACAACCGTTTTCTTTAAATATCTTATTTTCTATTAATATGTCTCTGTGGCTAATTTTCCTTCTAGTTGTTTGTGAATATCCATAAATAATAAATATTATTATTGTTATTACACAAACAAATCTCTTTTCTGATCTGTTATTAAAATAAAAATCCTTCTTCATAGGGAAATATTGAGTGTAAAGTTACAGACTTGAAGTCGCAGGTGCAGATCCACAGCTGATGGAAATCAGCACAGCTCCACTGGCTTTCATGCAGCCGCACTCACTGATTTACACCTGCTGAGGACGTGGCCCACGAGGTCTAGACTAAATGTTCTTGTACACTGATTAGAAGAGAGACTTGCTGGGAAACTATCGCTCAGTCTACACACTGAAGTTTCAATTGTTTGACTAAAAGTCGTTTAAATATTATTTAGTTAAACCTGCACGGGCACATTTATATTGGTTTTAAACTGTTTATATCATTTTACCTTAAATCAATATCAGGCAGTTTTAAAGTGACTAAAGAATGTCCACTCAGAGTTAAACCAGTGGAAACCATACGTATTGTTTTTTAAAACCCATCTTTAGTTAGACCAGTGCAACTTTGTGTGTAGAGCAGACCTACTAGTATGGTGAGAGTAGATATGGGACTGGTTGCATTGTTGAATATCATAAATGACATCTCAGTAGTCAGATACTTCTTGATCTCACTATGACTAAGGTAACATAGTGTGCTCCCTATTTTTGCATGGGGCGTAAGTAGTTCATAGGGCCTTTCATCCTTAAACCTAGCAAGACTGTCTCCAATATCTGTCATCTTTTAAACCACTTTACTTTGGAACTGTGACACCAGCCAGACAAACTTTTGGCTATTATTATAAAGCCAAATTCTGTTTGCCTTCCATTGGCTTTAGTACTTACCATGTGAGCACACAAAACACAATTAAGTTGTCCAGTTGAATCACGCATAGCAAGAAGTGAGGGTAAGCCTGTCCCCTAAAGGGGATAAAAGTTTCTTAGATGCTATAGACCTTTCTGTAAAACACAGAAGCACTAACCCTACTCCAGCCTTGTGCTGACATCACAAGCAAGCAAAATAAAATAAGCCAGTAGGAAAAAATATCAGTGTTTTCAACATGGATAAGAATTAAATTCGTAATGAAGACAGTTACAAACTCTCATAAATTTAACATGATCCTTGTAGCCTTTAGTGGGTTTTTTTAAAAGCCCACCTTCTAGAGTCGTGATTACATGAAAAAAAGAGTTTAAAGCTACGTTTCTAGTCCTTAGGGTTTCAGAGAGAGAGAGAGAGAGAGAGAGAGAGAGGCTAAAAAACCAGAAAGCAAATAAAAAGAATCCAAAGTGTATTATTTTTTTAAATCTCATGGTTTTAAGTCAATTTAATTATTTGGGGGAGGGAGAGCCTGGCACATAATTTTTGAACACTTGGGGTAGGCAATTCTGCTTATACTGTATTATAATCCATGGGGAAAATAAACTATAGAAAGCAGCTGATTGTGTCACTTAAGTTACAAAGCGCAAAACTTACCTCTTCTATCCACACATTTCTCTGTGTTGTGTTATTGATCTGAAAATTAGCTGACAGTCTAGTGGCTGTTTAATGACATAAATATCTCATGTCGCTTGTGCTTCTTGCTCATGGACAGTTAAGAGTAAAAGATCAGCCAGTCACCAGTTCTGATTCTGGGCATGACTCAAGCAGTTTGGGAGTCAGACTGTACTGCCTCAGAATCATAGGATCATCAACCTAATCAGGGAGTAGTAAACGGAGATGGTGACCCTGGTCTGATTTCACGTGCACTCATTTCACTCAGGTGTGACTTCAGTGGAATTACAGTATTCCTGACTTACACCTGTGCAAGATCAAAATAAACCTGGATAATCTTAATTCTATGAGGTCTTTTATTAATAAAATATCACTCGTTAAAATGATTAAACCTACACATAAGGTAGCGTTGCTAGTCAAAGTTCAGGGCTATGTGGAAGTTTGAGGTGGAAGGAGAAATTGGTGGCAGCCAGGTATTTTTTGATGCAGTTTTGTTTATTTACAAGGAATGCACAGAGTCCTGTATCTTGGAACACAGAAGGAACCAAGAACAAAAGGGAGCAGTTTCTTAGCTTACCAGCCCCTCTCCTCCCCCCCCTGCCCCCCGATCTCTTTAGTCAACACCAGACCTAAAAACTCTCTAGCTTTTCCCACTCCAGCATCACACAACTGTGCTTACAGGCTCCTGCTTGCTTTTTCTTGCCACTTTTCCTCTGCCTCTCTCTCTGTTCTTCTTTGTGACCTCAGCAGTATCTGAATATTCTCTCACATTCCCACACACCCTCCCCAAAACAATACACAGCCCAAAAGCTCCTGAGGGGGTTCACACACTCCTGTTGGCTTAGGTGAGGCTTATGTTTATAGTTATGTTAATTGAAGGGTGAGTTGACACCTATCAACCTCAATGGCATTTTAACCCAACACGTTTCAAGCTTTCACCCACTTCATAACAGTATCTTCTTTCTGATGTTATGAGATTTTATTAAATTTATTATTGCACTTTTAACAGTGAAACATAGGAAGGAGGTATCAGTATCATATTGGCATATGAGGTATGGATATACCTCCGATATGGGAATTAAGAAAAGAGAGCAAGGTAGAGGAGAGAGTAGAACTGGATCAAGGGGATATCTTAAGAATGAATTGTAGTCTCCGGAAGCTCATCCACCTGTAAGCATAGAGGAGATGCAGCATATTTATTTGTGTTAAAACTCCAAAACATAATTTACAACTGTTAGAGAAGTGAGTGTAGATTTCACTAATTAATGAAGGAAATATGATTTGCATGTTCTGACTGCTTTGAACATGCTGAAAAGAAATCCTTCAAGAAGAGATTCTGCTCTGTGACAGCAGTGTGAATCCAGGGCACTGGATTTGTGGAGCTACTCCAGCTTTAATGGCTGTAAGCAAGAGCAGAATCTGGCTCTTAATCCTTAGTATTATGGAGAAAACTTAAATGATCTTGCTGTACAGAAACGAGCCTGAGACACCAAGAGCAACAGGCAATAGAGGAAATGCCTGGGGAATGCTCACAGATTAATAGGGATAGGAATGACTGGAGATTTTGGATGTAATTGAGGTGAACAATTACACAGTAATGCAAATTGGGAAGTTTACTTTGAGCCAGGGCGTGACTGCCCCAATGTGGGGGCAACAGCCTTCCCCCTTCTGTGTGACCCTGCTCAGGGGCCAGCACAATTGGTGTGGAGAGAAGAAACATTGCTAAGCTAGATCTATACAGCCTCTCCACTGGCCCAATGCAGGTGCAGTACATGCCACTCCCTTTCCTAGGGTGCTAAAGCTACTGCTTCCTGGTACACTCTGGGCAGGACCGGCTCTAGGCACCAGCAAAGCAAGCACGTGCTTGGGGCGGCACAATTTCAGGGGCAGCATTCCGCTCCCAAATTTGTTTATTTTTATTTTTTTTTGGCTTGGACAGTTCCGCTCTTGGAGCTTGGGGTGGCAAAAAACCTAGAGCCGACCCTGACTCTGGGGAGGAATTCTTGACAAGTCAGTCAGCATTCCTCCTACAGTAGTGTCTAGAGGCCTCTGAGATCAGAACCCCTTTGTGCTAGCTATTGTACTTACACATAGCAAGAGACAGTCCCTGCTTGAAAGAGTTTACAACCTAGACAAGCAAAGGAAGTATTATTATCATACTGATTTTACAGATGGGAAAACTAATGCACAGAGAGATTAAATTATTCACTGAAGAAGCCAGTATCAGCCAGGAGTTAGGGTGACCAGACAGCAAGTGTGAAAAATCGGGACAGGTGGTGTGTGTGTGTGGGGGGGGGGGGGGTAATAGAAACCTATATAAGAAAAAGACCCAAAAATCGGGACTGTCCCTATAAAATCGGGACATCTGGTCACCCTAGCCAGGAGTTGAAGGCAGTTTTCCTGAGACCAGTTCAGTGTCTTAACTACAAGACCAGCTTTTCTTTCAGCTAGATGCAGCCTCGTTTCAAAATACTTGAAACTCAAACGGTGACAATATCTGATATCTAAAATCATAATATGAGAAATTCTGATTGGACCAGCTACTCGATGCACTCCCGGTGCTGCACAGCTGCTTGTGGAGTGTTCCAAAACTCCACAAGGCAGTCAGTAGCTCAAAGCCATTGTCTGGCCTTTTGCTTGGGGCAGAGAAGGAGATCATATTGAACAATGCACCCTACACCAAAATTGCATGATGACTCTAGCAAACCTTAACCAGCGATTCTTTTGTTGTGCTTCAGGTAATTATTCTTCCTTCCAAGGTAAATAATAAGTGAGACCCAAAGTGTTATCACCGCATATGTTTTAATATTTGCACAATTGCTACTTTCTGGCTGTTTTATGTCACCTTGCTACAAAATAGTTCATTGTAACTCATCTCCAAGACATGGAAATGTTTTGCTTTATATTCATTTAGATATATTTGTTACTTTACTGAGCTCTAAATTATGTTAACGATATTTTACTAATGCACTTTTGCTCTACTGAAAGAATGAAGTATCTATGAAGGCTAGACTTAAGGATCAGGCCCTGTGCTAGGAGTCTAAAAGACATCACTTGATCATTACCTGTTAGGTTCACTCCCTCTGGGGCACCTGGCATTGGCCACTGCTGGTAGACAGGATACTGGGCTAGATGGACCTTTAGTCTGACCCAGTACGGTCATTCTTATGTTATGTTCTTATGTATTCAATTCCCAGCGTTACCACTGGCTTCCTGAGTGAGCTGGACAGGTCTCACTTTCTCTCTCTGTAGCTCAGTTCTCCACCTGTGAAATAGAGATTATCATATTGCTTTCCTCCCACTCTTTGTCTTGTCTATTTTGATCGGAAGCTCTTCTTGGTAGGGACTTTGTGTGTTTGTGTGTGTACGTATAGTGCCTAGTTCAATGGGGCCCCAATCTCAGTTGTGGCCTCTGGGCACTACTACTCCTACTGTAATACAAACAATAATGCTATCCCAAATTTCCCTCCTCCAGAAAACTGCATGACTCTGTGATCTCCATCCATGTCCAGTCCACCACAAGGAAAAGTGACCTCCAATAGGAGCAGTAGCTGTTCTTCAGCAGATCTTTGTGATTTTTGCCTTGTAGAAAGTGATAGTGTGCTAGAGTCAGCTACAGCTGTATTCACACATGGTTATAGTAAATTATCCTTGTCCAGTGTAATCAGAGATTTCATATAAATAACTATGCTAGCTGAACTATGCTATGTGATTGTAAAGTACGTCACTATGCAATTTGTAGATTGGTTTCTTAATGTGGTTGCAACATGTTAGGTGTGGCTACCAACAATGTTACAACAGGATTACATACCCTTAGAAGCAAATAACTAGGAAATAAAAAAAATTGTAGTTCCAGTGCTAGAACACTGAATCCAGACATCTGATACATTCACTTACACATAAAAAGATCCTAACTAGAGTTTCACTGAGAAGTGGGGAAAAAAATCCGGCAATCCTTACTCAGGCAACACTCCCATTATTTGGCTCTGTGTTGGCAAATAAACTTTTGTATCTGTACAACACACAGCCTGGTATAGCTGTTTGATTTACTACTTGATGAAGCAGAAGAGGCTGGGTTGTGAGAGCGAAACCCCTTAAATCCAGGTATTGGTGCTGAATGAAGACCAAACATTTTTGTTTGTGGCCAAAACTTTTTGGTTTTGGGGGTTTCAACTAAAAGCAGAAACTTTCCACAGAAACCAAACACCTCCCAACAAACATGGTCATTTTGTCAAAAACCCAATTTTCCATCAGAAAACAGTTTGGATGCAACATTTTTTACCGGATATCTTCTTTCATAGCAAAGGTAATGCTGAAATATTGGGAATCAGTATATTTATATTTTGTATAAACATTCTCATACCCGAGCTGCTCTGGTTTGAGAGTTCCCTTTAACTCAATCTGTATAAACGCAAGTCCTTGTTTTCCTCCTTTCTTTCAACGCTACTGTCTAATCCAATCTATGTATTTATAGTCACACTCATTACCAGGGTTTATGAAAGAAAGACATAGCTCTAAAGAGAACTGCAAACCTTCAGATGAGTCCAATTCTTTTCTTTTTTTTAAAGCTGGCTGTTGTGTTACCCATTTAAATTATCACATTGTCCACCTTTTTAACAGGAGGAAACTCTTCAACGGGCACGGGAGGAAGACGAGAAGAGAAAAGAGATCACTAATCATTTCCAGGGCACACTGAGTGATATCCAGACTCAGATTGAGCAGCAAAGTGAAAGGAACATGAAACTATGCAAGGAGAACACAGAGCTGGCCGAGAAACTGAAAAGCATCATTGATCAGTATGAACTCAGAGAGGAGGTGAGACTACTAAGGCATGCAGCCTCCTTGAGGAAGGGAGAGGCAGGTTTTGAAGTGCATAGGATTAGATATATTGACACCACTCCAATTTGCTGTCATTTTTGTTCTTCATGAGGTTTTTCTGTGATGTGCAACATGGATAACATTGTCAAGATTTAATAGCACATCGCAGTTTAACCCAGACTGTATCAGAAGCAAGTTAGTGCTTCAACCCTTCTCTGGCAGCTGCAGATTAATAAAAAATGTAAACCAGGGATGCTCGGCATCTGAACAGACTCTAGTGTGCAGACACGACTTTCACTATAAAACCTGCAGTAAAAAACTATCTAGATAGCATATTATCCCTTCAGTAAATATTAGAGCTATTGAGAAAATTTCAACAAAGCTCCTATATTTTCAAACTATGCTGATTTTTTCCCCAGCTTTAGTAAATCTCAACTCATATGACTTTTCCGGACATTTTTTGGTTAATTAGTATGTTCATTGTGGTTCTCAGTCCAAATATATGCACTAAAAACAGAAGAAAAGGTGACATAAGTACTGTGTACTTCCAGTCTCAAATGCTGACCCACTTTGGACTGAGCACATCCATCTAATTATTTTAAAATCTTATTGTATCTCACATGAGATCATCCCCTGAATGAACTATACATGCACTTTAATGGTTTTTATTAAAGTAAAAAGAAATTTTATCTAAATGTGGCATGATTTATAAACCCATAGCATAAGAGATTAAGAATTCAGAATTTTTTCCCAACCCAAATCAGAACAAAAAATCAAAAATGTTAATAATGTTAATGAACTAACAATCTGAAACATTTTTTGGATCATGTCAATTCATAATTTCAAAATGTTTTGTTCAGATTTAGACTTTATTTTTAAGCTTTTTTTAGAATAAATTAACTAAAATTTTGAAATGTAAAGTCATTTCAAACCATAAAACAAAAGTTTTCTATTAGAAAATGTCAAAACAGGATGTTTTTGACCATTTAAAAACTTTTTTCTCAAAAATTTTTCAAATCGAGAAATTAGTTGAAAGCAAACCCTTTCCTGTGGACAGTTTTGGTTTCATAAATCGGCATTTTCCTACATACAAAAAAGTTACATTGGAAAATTCCCAACCAGCTCTAATGATTTACTCAACACAGCAAGAGTGAGGTGGGCCATTGATGATATTTCTTTTGGGAGAGGCTGCTATAGAGTCATAGATTCAAAGGCCAGAAGCACCATGAGATTATCTAGTCTGACCTCCTGTATATTTCACCCAATAATTTCTGCATCAAACCCATATTATGTGGTCGAGCTAGAACACAAGTAAGTACCAGGAGGAAACAATGGTCAATAAGGGCTCAACCCCACGAAGTGCTGAGCACTCTGGCCTGATCCAGTAAAGTACTGAAGCACATGCTGAACTTTACATGTGTGTGTGTAGTCCCATTGCCTCAGCAAGACAGCTCATATGCTTAAACTTAAGCATGGCCTCAAGTACTTTGTTGTGTCAGGCCAGAATGCTCAACACCTTGTGTACTGAAGCCCAAAGGGCCCGATCCTGTTTAGAGCTCTGTCCAGATGAATCCCTGCACCCACACTGAACTATTTGCAGGGTTGGGGCCTAAAATCTCTGTTTTCACTTTATAGGATCAATTGGCTTTGATGTTTGAATCTAATATGCTCCATCTGTCAAAATCTTGACCAGTTAACAGCACCAATAAACTGGGTTATGCATGTTCATGATCTAATGAGCAATCATTTGAGATATGAGTAATCTTTTTGATTATACTAATGAGTTTATATGTGGCTATTGTACATTCTAATGCACAGTATTGGAAAAGGTCCCCAGGACTTTTTTGTTATTATAAATTTAAACTAATACAAACTTGGTTTCACTTCTAGAGTAAATTCTGGTACAATTTGTTCTTATGACAAGAACTATCGTTTTCTAATAACTGCAATAGGCTGGGAATATTTGGGGGTTCCATTTGTAGAGCCCTTCTCAGATACAAAAATTGGATCTGCATCCTATAGGTGATCTACAAAGATTGTAAGCAATGCAACCACATCTGCATCCACATCCGCAGATATAAAGTAGATATCCATGGATTTGCAGGGCTCTAGCCATTTGCAGTATTTTGGCCTGTATGCTTGTTCTAGTAGGCAGCCATACGTGTGTGAGCATGAGGTGTGTGTATGTCACTAAATCCGCAATTTCAGCACAGCAGAGTTTGTTTTCTTGCAGCAACTTGATAAAATATTTAAGCACAGAGAACTTCAACAGAAACTGGTGGATGCCAAGTTGGAGCAGTCACAGGAAATGATGAAAGAAGCAGAGGAGCGACATGAACGAGAAAAGGAATACGTACTTATCTATCTAATCTGTCTGCTTATTTGTCTGTCTGTCTTTAGATAAAAGATGGGCCCAAATCACCCCTGAATACCGTTTCACCACTATAATTGGCTTTGCAGGTCTGAGTTGTGATACAGTGACAGAGCAGTGTGAGGGAAACTTTCACGGCTGTTGCCTTTGGTATGACTGTACTATAGATATAGGAATGCAGCCTCCAGGGCTGCCAGATTGCCACCTTTTCTTAGTGCGTGGCTAATTCATCAATCATGGGGCCAGATCATGCTACCAGTCCTAAAGCACCAATCCCCATCAATCCCTGCCAAAGACATTTCCCCATAGGGCTCTGATGACCCCCCTGAATGTTCCTGAATTCCAATTGGGCCCAGCTGCTAATCTGAAAGGGTAGAGGGTGTCTCCAGTAGAGGTTGCAGGCAGTGGTGAGCAGAGAAGCCAATGAAGGAGATTCAAGTGTATCATCCAGTAGTCAAATCAACAGGTGCTGAAAGTGGAACCCCTTGAGGTGCTGTCCCTCTCAGAATGTGAGGCCCAGAGTTGTCACCTCTGCTGACTCTGTCTAGAAAACCCTTCTCCAAAAGTATTTTAGCCAGACTATATGGACTTATTTCCATTTTTTCATGAAGTAGTGAAAAATCAATATTCTTTGTACATGGTTTTCAAGAGAAGGGAATTTTCTTTGCAATTCTCCTGTATGACTAGCACCTACGAAAGAGTAAGTTCAAGAAATGGTTCAATTAGCTATAAAATCATAAAGGATGGGCGTATAATAATACATACTTATGCTTAAATAATTTTATGAACATTAACTGAATTAATGCTTGCAGCCTGCCTTTGAGATAGGCAAGTATGTATTATTACCACTTGGTAATAATACAGCCCAAACTCAGTCAAAGATGTTAAGTGACTGTATAGGTGCTGACTCTGTGGGTGCTCCAGCCTTGGAGCACCCACGGAAAAAAATTAGTGGGTGCTTAGCACCCACGGGCAGCCATCTTCTCCCTCCCCCCCCAGCACCTCCTGCCCGCCTGCTGCCCCACCGATCAGCGCCTCCCCCTACCTCCAGGCGCCTATCACCCACCACGATCAGCTGTTTCACAGCATGCTGGAGGCTCTGGGAGGGAGGGGGAGGAGTGGGGATGGGACACGCTGTGGGGAGGGGGCAGAAGTGGGCAGGCGGGCGTGGGGGTTTGGGAGAAGGGATGGGATGGGTGCAGGGCCTGGGGTGGAGTGGGGGCGGGAAGAGGCGGGACGGGAGTGAGAGTTGGGGGAAGGGGTTGGGTGGGGGTGTAGTCTGGGGTGGAGCAGGGGTTTGAGCACCAGAGGAAGCCGGCGCCTATGAGTGACTGGCCCAAAGCCATGCGATGAGTCAGTGTCAGAGTAGGATTGGTACACTGGAATTCATCATTCACAGTCCGATATCCAGACTACAGGACTATACTTGTCCTCCATCTGAATCATATTGCACACTACTGAGTTCAAGGCAACATGCTATTAAAATATATGTAATTAAGGCATTTATGATGCAGCCCTCTTAGGATGAGCTCAGTAGTATAGAAGGGCAAACTTCAATCACAGACAGCACTTTCTGGAAAAGTCTTTCAGGGACAGAACTATCTTACAACTCTCTATGTACCATTTTGCAGAGCTCTCCCCATCAGTTTTGCCTCAGGTTTTTAGCTTTTTCAAGCTATTTTTAAATAAAGTGTTTTTATTCTTATAGTTATCCAATTAGTCTTTGAATTATAATTTTTTTGTCTTAACTTCAACACCATACATGGTTTACTTGCCCCAGCACAAAACCTCTTTACCTCACTCAGCAAGAGCTACGGGATCTACAAAAATGTACAAGGAGGGACATTTGTGCAGTGATATTTTTAAAATGTGCTCTTGCTTCTTAGGAACGTACCCACTGAATATTAAACAAACCCTGAAATTCAAAGTGCCAGTGCTTCGAGCAAACGTGGCACTGTACTGCATGCAGTATTGTGAAGCAGGTTTCTCCAGTGGATTCCTTCTCCTCTAACTTCCCCCCAAAATCTTGATCACTCAGCCCAGCTATTGAGGTCAGGCAGCAGGGCCAGGATTTATTTAATATAAGTACCAATTGAGAAAACAAGTTAGTCACCTAATAAAAATTGTCTAATTGACCGAGCCTGCAAGGCCCCACACTCAGCTCACTGGAGGTTGTCTGTAACATAATAACTTTTGAACACTGCATCCGATCAATTCTAAAATGCCCAGAAGTATTCTAGGTATCAATGGGCAGAGCCCTAATCATCTTGGTGAAAGTGGAAAAGCCCGATTTCCACTGTGAGAGGAAAATCAGGCCACCCGAATGCCCACATGCCCGAATGCCCACAGGTGGCGGAATCGCTCTGACAGCCCCTGCTGATGCTGACACGTCACAGGCAGCCCCTTCAGACACTGCTCTCTCTCGTGGGCTGTAAGGCTTGGCCTATAGAAGCAATGAAGAGTGTGATCCTCTAGTAAAAATGTAACATTTAGTACTATGTGTGCTTCTTTAGCGGTTAGCACAACCTGAGGATGTGTTAGCACACGGCTTCAATGGCCTACGGTAGATTTTCTCCATCATCCTACATTTGGTTGGTGTTGCTTTGACACCCCAATGTGCCATCAATTGTCATTACTTGCAATACAATGTTGGATCTGCAATTAATTGCAGGTGTAATTTAGGTCATACTAGACTTCTAAGTGCCTGATTTGAAGGTACAGTCAGGTACTTGAACATATAGTTAACGTGAATTTGCAAATCTGTGGGTGCAAAAAGGAGAGCCTAGATTTGAAAATCTAGCCTATAATACTTCTTGTTACACCTTGCCTTAAAACAGATTGTAAACTGTTAGGCACAGAGACTGTCCTTTACTCTGTGTTTATAATGCATACCACAATGGGGCCTGCCTGGTCCTGACTGGGGTCTCAGGCCACTACCATAACACAAATACCAAACAATAACATAATTTTTCTAAACATTGCATTAAATATTTTTATTATGAATTGGTCTCCGAGTTGAGTCCGCCCTTATTATCACTTCACATTTTATCAATACAAATACTAGTTTTCATGATTCAGTGTCTGCCAGTTTGTTTTTTGCAGATTATCTCGGGCTGCCTAAGACTGCACATTAATTTGTGTAGCCACTCTGTGGTTTGTTTGTGTTACAGAAAAGTTTATTAACTCCTGGATTTTAACAAGCTGCAGAAATAGTGCAGTGTGATAATATGTGGGAAGGATTTCATTATTGTCCAAAAATACTACTTTTTCTGCTTCATTTTAACTCTGTTTTGTTGTAGCAGGGGACCTATGGGTCTGATCTTGGGTCTCTTCATCATCCTAGCCAGGATGCCTGTCAAGGTGACCCTTATGAAAATTTAAGAAATAAAGATCAAAGCCCAGGCAGTTTTGGGAATTAATGACTGGCCTGG
Organism: Chrysemys picta bellii; assembly: GCF_011386835.1. Lineage (NCBI taxonomy): Eukaryota > Metazoa > Chordata > Testudines > Emydidae > Chrysemys > Chrysemys picta. The sequence goes on along the minus strand of NC_088793.1, from coordinate 106,540,064 downwards.
ACACCAAATGGCCCTGAGGCTTTTCAAAGTTTTGTTTCAAACCATTAGACCCAGCCAACCTGTAATTCCTCAAGAAGCAACCATGTAGGTGCCAAAAAGGGAGACCTGGACTTGAAAATCCAGCACAGCATGCAAATGTTAACACAATTAAGTATTCTTCACATATGTTTTTTACATACTTCCTCAAGAAAGTGATTCAGAAATTAGAGCCCATCTAACTAACATTCATCCACACCATCTCTTCATGCTGGGTGGCCTTCCATAGGATCCCTTGGATTATATATCTATCTATCACTGACTATTAAATTGACCTTGGCCAGAACTTGGGATCCTAGCCAAAATGATCTAAACATTGAAATCCTGAATCCATTAAAGTCAATGGGATTTTACCCAACTGGCTGAGTAAAGGATATACAGGTATATTTCCTTAGGTGCTGGATGGCCACATTATATACAACGTATAGGAGCTTCTACCCCAACTATTTTTGAAATCCCAGTTTTTTTTCACTGAATCCCCATCCCATAATTTTCAAACTCATGCTAATGGCCCCAATCTAGATAGACTCTTTGTGCAGCACATGACTGGAATTTATACCAGCTATTTCCAAAGATACTAATGTAAAGTAGTTGTACTGCCAGGCTTTATCATTGCAAAGGCACAGAAACAACTATTTTCTCTCTGTTGCTCTAAACACAGCTGCTGACTCAAGCTGCAGAATGGAAGCTCCAGGCAAAAATGTTGAAGGAACAGGAGACTGTACTACAGGCCCAGGTGAAGTTGATTGCATGGTGTGCCTTTGTTTGCCCATTTTTAGTCCACGCACCACATTCCAGGTAAAGTATTCCAAAAGCTTTGTATGTATTCCCCCTAAGCCTACACTGTACTAATGGATTCAGGCTATATTCACGCATGTAGTAGAACAGTGCACCACACTGAAGTGTTTGCATGTGCATACAATACTGAGCCACAAAGCTTTATGCTGTAATAACGTTGGATGCCCATACCAGTATACTCACCATAACTCTTTCTCAGCCGAGACCTACACGCCCTCTGAGGCTCCAATCCAGCAAAGCACTGAAGCACATACTTAACTTTAAGCACATGAGTCACAGTGAAGTCAGTTGTTAAGCACGTCCTTAAGTGCTTTGCTGGAATCCGGCCTGAACGCAGAATTCTCATTAACTTCCATGGGAGTTCCAAGCACAGAGTGCTTGTACAAATGGGCCTTTTGTGCTTTCTGCTGAACAGGGCATAAAACAGTGTTTGAAAAATACATTAAAATGAAATTTATTACACAAACTATCACACAAATAAGGCTGGAGTGAAATGCAATGGCAGCCAAATAACATACAACTAATACAAAAACATACAACGGTCACTCCATCACACAGAGTGACACAATACCAGACCTGACATGTGGGTACATATGATGTGTATACCAAAAAGAGAAAATAGCAATAGATTTTCCTAGCCTTATGGAAATACCTAATGGAAATCGTCATAGATAATGATTTTCTTTTAGGATTTAAATGAGAATTACTTCCATTTAGTAGAAATTTTAAACCAGCCTATAGTACTCTATAGCCCAGAGAGAATTCACTGTTAAATGCTTGTGGTCCTCAGAGCACTTGCTGGAGATCCCTGGAGAGCTCAGAGCAGGTCTGCCAAACACAGTGATGAAAACGGTGACAATGATACTTGACAATGGCTCAGTACTTCGTCTGCACTGGTGCTTCCATTATTATAATCACCAGGCAAATTGCACAGGCTATAGCTATGGGGGGGAGTTTTATGGAAAATGACTGTTGTAGACAGAGCCTCGGTGACTTGGGGGCTACTTATGGGCTAGAACGTAATTTTATAATCTGCCCACAGTAAAGGGCAACATCTTCCCAGGCGCAGCCCAGGGATGGCGTTGTGACTCAGAGCATCAAAATTCACCCCCTCTGGGTGCGGAGTAAGGTAGTTATCCCTTTTCATGGAGTGCATATCCCCTGCTCTGTACCCTGCCAACTATTCTGGCCTGCAAGTAAGGTGAAGCAAAGCCAGGTCTCCTCCCACTCCACACCTTCTCTCTGTCCAATTGCTCACAGTGCATAGTACTGGGTGTGTAGATCCGGGTCTACCCCTGTAGTCAGACTCACAATCCAAGTATGGTGACCTAACATCCCTGTGCAGCCAAGTAAGAGCTGTGACAGTCTAGCCATCAGTCAACAAGGTGAGAAGGATATGGTTCTTTATGCAGTTTTTCAAAGGTTAAAATAAGCAGGGAAGAAACTGAAAAATATTAAATAAACTTATTCTGCACCTACTGTTTATGGACTTCAATTTGATAGGTTCTCCAATCAGACCTCACAGGCCTCCTGAGGAGTCAGTCCCCAATTTTCTTTGAGTGTTTTTAATTAAGCCTTTATGTTCAGCTAGAAAGAGTTTTGTATATCAGCCAGACCTCACTAGCCAGTTTAATGAAATTGAACATGAAATGCATGTTTAATATATTCTCTCAAGTGGTAATAATAATAATAAAGGAATCCACTCAAGCCTCTCTTGGACTGCCTTAGTTGGGGCTTGAGGCCCTGATTTTAATGGGATTATTCACATGCTTACATTAAGCATGTGCTTAAGTGTTCTGCTGGATTGGGACACAGGTGTGGAAGTTCCATCACTTTGACAACTGCATCCATTGGGAATGCTGCAAAAATAATGTGAGAGACACCACTCCATTTTCTAGGAAGGATCCTGTGAGGTGCTATGCACCCTCAACTCTCATTGAATTGAATGGAAGTTGAGGGTGCTAGCACTTTGCTGACTCGGGCCCTTAAACAGTACAGTGTTCCTTATGCTGGAGAACTCTGCACTCCAAAGGATTAAAGGCATTTGGCATTGGCTCACAGAACATGCCCATGGTGGGGCTGTGGTGCTACTCAGCAGCATGACACACAGCCTCTCCAGGCGTGTCGCTTGTGTTGGCTCTTTTAGCTTTGTATTTTGAAACAAAGTGAAGGATAAAAGTTAGCCGAGGCCTTTAATTTATATTATTTTCTGTGTCAGAGAACAAATTGACTATAAAACATCAAAGTGAATATAGAAAATTCGATGAACTAATGAGTCCTTCCTGTAATTCATCAACCAAAGATTACAAAGAGGCCACTATCACACTGGGGACATGTTAATTTAACACACTACTCTTTTCTCATTCAATAGCCTCATTAGCAATATGGTGTTAAATACCTCTGTTTCCTATAGCACTATTCCTACAAATTCATACCTCTTTTACCACAGGTGTGCACTCTCAGGCCAGGTCTACACTACCCCCCTAATTCGAACTAAGGTACGCAACTTCAGCTACGTGAATAACGTAGCTGAAGTCGAAGTACCTTAGTTCGAACTTACCTTGGTCCACACTCGGCAGGCAGGCTCCCCCGTCGACTCCGCGGTACTCCTCTCGCCGAGCTGGAGTACCGCAGTCGACGGCGAGCACTTCCGGGTTCGACTTATCGCGTCCAGACTAGACGCGATAAGTCGAACCCAGAAGTTCGATTGCCAGCCGCCGAACTAGCGGGTAAGTGTAGCCAAGGCCTCAGAAGGAATTTGAATGAAACCATAGGACCACACAATGCAGTAACGTGGTTTTTGTCTCCCTAATCTGAGAACATGGCACATGCTCATGGGGAGAGACAACTCCTACTGCATGTACCCTAGCACTATAAAACACATTTACTTGTTTATTACTTGTGTGTACTCAGGTACAATATGAATGATTATTATTTGTGTTATGGTACTGCGTAGAGGCCTGAGCCAATGTCCGTACTAGTCATTGTACAATCACATAGGGTACGACTAGTCTAACTGGGTGGGGAGGGGGGGAGTTCCAGCTGAGGTAGATATACATGTGCTAGTTCTGATCTAGCTAGCAAACTCGAAAAACCCAAGGGTAGCTCTGGCAGCGCAAGCAGTGTGAGGGGCTAGCCACCCAAATGAGTACCTAGGGTCCCTTGTGGGACTGTACTTAGGGCAGTTAACCTGTCTCTGTAGCTACAAGTACATTTTTGGCACATTAGCTCGATCAAAGCTAGCCTGCATACATCTACCCAAGCTGGAAATTACATCCCCCAGCTCAAGTGTCAATGTACCCTTAGTGAGAGACAGTCCCTACCCCAAAGGGCTTATAATCTAAATAAACAAGACAAAGGGTGGCAGGGAAACAGAGGCACAGTGACATGCTCAAGACAGCAGCAGAGCTAAGATTAGAACCAAAGTCTCCTGACTCCCAGTCTAGTGCCCTATACAGTATTGTTACAACAGTATTAGTATTGTTAAGCATCTGATTAACAGCTCTGTCTACACTGCATCATTAACCCAAGTGACTGGCACCTAAATTTGACCATTCAGGTTACTTTAGCCAGGGTGCAATCATCCCCACTGCACAGCCCTCCCCATGTTACTGTGTGCTCCCTGTTTTCTGCACTCAGCCGGGTGTGTCTGGGGACATAGCCTGTGGTTCTTTGTGCCAAGATGTTTTAGGATTCTTTCCCAGCCAACTAGGCCAATTGCAAGAGAACTTGTCTGTCATTTGGGAGGAATTGTGAGAAGGACTTTGGAAGACTATTGGCACTTGTATGATTTTGCCTGATCCTCACTGTAAAGTGGGTGGGTTCCAGTCTGAGCATCCCAGATAGGTAAGCTAGCCTGTGCTTAAAGCATCTCCAAGCCCATGTCAGAGGTTTTTGTGTGTGGACAGTAGGAGGGTTAAGGCTAAAACCTATGTAAGAGCCTCGATTAACTGTGCAGTGTAGACATCCATCCTTAAACCATCCATCAGATCCCAAGGGCATGATACTCAGAAGACTCACAGTTCCCATTTGAATTGTGAGAGCTCACACCATTAAAAAAATCAAACATTTGCAAATACTAAGGGTCTCCATGACCACTTGCCAGAGCCACAAGTAATCTGAATATAAATTTTACATAGGTTTAAAATCAAAACTAAATGCACACAACTATAAATAGCATTTGGTTATGTTTTGTCTCTTCCTTGATAGCTAAGTAGAAATTGTTTGTTGTTGCTACCAACCAAACCAAAAGCTTTTAGTTAGTTGACTTAGTCATCTCCCTGCAGGTACAGGAGAGGTCAGCCTCTGGCCACATGTTTAAATTCTGCAGGCTGCTTCTGAACTTTAGGTTGCATATTGGACCACCCTGCCTTGGAAATTGTGTGTTATGCCAAACTCTTTTGCTAAGAAGAGCTGTCAAGCTGGACAGCTGAACTGTCTTGTTGGCTGAACATTCCTGGGTGCTGCTGTGGAATCAGAATGTAACATTTCAATATCATCTGCTTTTCTTTTGTCCAGAAGTGTAGATAAATATAATTTATCTTTTTACATCATGTATTTCTTTGAAGTTTTAGTAAGAAACTGCTTTCCCATTATGGAAAAGGGGAAGAGAACAGAACCTAAGTAATTCTTACAGGAAAATTAACTTTAGACAGGCCAAAATTTTCAAGAATGTTTCCTGATTTGGGGTGCCTCCATTTTTGGGTTCACAAGTTTGAGCCAAGATGGTCATCCAAATATTCAATCATGCAGGTATGTCTACACTGCAATGTAAGCCCAGGATTAGTAGAACTTGAGTTAGCAGACCCTAGGTTACTAAAGATGCCTAGGTCTGGGAATCTACATTCAACTTTAACCCTAGTTTAGGAATTGTTGAATCCTGGGTCCAAACCTGGGAGTCTAGAATCTACACTGCATTATGTGGGCCTGAGTCCAACCACCCAAAACCCAGACTTCCTAGCGCCATCCCAAAATGTGGCTGCTCTAGCCCTCTGTTCTTGGTGCAGTGTGGGAACACTTGACTGTCCACCAATTGACTGTCCAGAGGACAAAGAAAATCAGTCTATGGGATTGTGGGATACTTTTGGTGGATTCCTAGAGCATGAGTCCAGTAGGGCTGTATCTAAACTGCAAAGCAATAGGGCTAGAACTCCGGGTCCCAGCTTGACTCAGGCTCAGACCCTTCACCCCCATAGGGTTCTGGGACCCTGGCTCCAAACCCTGGGTTAGTGTGATTTGTATTTGGCAGAAGTGGGGCTAGAGTTAAGCCTGAGTTCAAACCCTGGGCTTACACTGCTGTGTAGACATACCTGCAAAGTCAGAGGCCAGCTCTAAAAAATGTGGCATTACTAATTTCAGATGTACTTTTTCAAGGATAGTAAAAGCAGATTAATAATGAAATATGGACCCTAACTGCTGGCACATGGTAATAACACCTTTCTCCTGTTTTGTTGCCCGCCCTCATGTGTGAACAGCAAAGTGAAATTGACAAGAGACTTTGCTATTCTGCTTTTGCTGGCCCTGCCTGCAGCTCCACTCCATGTACAAGCTACAAAGTAAAGCTGACTAGATTCCGTCTCAATTCACTCTGCTGCTTCCCTGTGAAGTGGCACAGCAGGTGGGGTCAGGGAGTTGAGTAGTGAGAGGAGCCCGGCTAGGGGTGCAGGAAAGGGGAAAGCAACCAGAGAACATAAAGGTGTAGGGAGGAGAGAGGAAATAAATCAAAAGAGCACAAAGTGAGAAGGACAAGACTCGGAGAAAAGGAAAAAGGAAGGGTAAAAAGGAAAGGAGAGAAAGGGAAAAGATTTAAAATAGGAAAAGTGAAGAGAGAGAAAAAGAAGCAAGAAGAATTGGGAGAGGGGATAGAAAGTGAGATAAATGGAGGAGAATGAAGGAGGAGACACAAACACATGGATAAAAATAGGGAAGTCTGATAAAGGAAGGGAAGGAAAAGATGGAAATGGGCAGGAAATGTGTCACTTTGGGACAAGATGCTGCCAACTGAGGTTCCCGGCTGACACGGGTCTACTATGCTTTTGTTACAAATGCTTCTTAAACTGCCCAGGCCACACTTGACATTTTGGAAGGCATTGCAGTTAGGACTCTGAGCCCTTGGGTTCTTTACTAGGCTTTACTACTCGCTGCCCGTCAGCCCTGAGGAAAGCCAAGTAGGTCAACATTTTTCAAGTAGCTACTTATTTGGAGTTCTTCCAATTTTTGAGTACCCACATGCCACTTTGAGCCTGATATTCAGAATGCTGAGCACTCACAGTTCCCACATACTTTTGAAAATATTGGCCTCAATCTTTCTGCTCTTCCTCATTTTATTTCTCTCTAATATAGGGATAATATAGTTCCCAACCTCATCAGGGTGTAGTGAGGTTAAGTTCACTAATGTGATGCTTTGAAAGCTGCTCTGCAAGCACAAAAGGATTATTATTGAAACATTGTGATTCCCTTTTCATTTAATTAACATTAAAATAAGGTGTATATTCATTCAATTTGCCCGCATGGAGCTTCTGAAACTGATCTGTTTGTTCCTGTGTACGTAGCTCACTCTCTATTCTGAAAGGTTTGAAGAATTTCAGAAAACACTGACAAAAAGCAATGAGGTGTTCGCCAGTTTCAAACAGGAGATGGAGAAAGTGAGTAGCGCATATCATTTCTAAAATCTGACACTTTCCAATTTGATATACATGATTCTCCTTTGCGATCATTTATCTTTGGATTGGGACATTTCTGTACGCTTGGGTGAAACAAACTAGTCCAAGTTTGAGTGGGATGTGAGTTGGGCTCAGGAAGACCAAACATATTGCAATATTGTTTTGATACTTTGTGAACATTTCTGATTTCTGTCAACTGATATAATGTCTAATAGAAAAAGAGATCCACAATCTCCTCTTCACAGAAACTTATAGGATCAGCTCTTCAGCTGATGTAATAGACCTACGCCAGTTTACACCAGTTTGGAATCTGGCCCATTGTGTCTTAGCACTGGAAGTTAAAGCTTTCACTCTCTTCTCCAGCAAAGAAATAACAATTGTGTGAAAGAATAAAGAAATATAATCAATGAGCTACTTACAATCTAACCTAATGGCTCATATGATGGCCATTCAATACCATTTATGAATTGGCATAAAATGTTTAGTGTTGGCATAAATATTTAAGGCACAATTCACTGTTGCCCTGCACTTTATGCAGCCATTCACCCTACTGCCAAGGCAGTTTAAAATGCTACCTAGTCAGAGTTGTCCCCCCACTTTGCACTGGTGGTTTAAATGACTACACAAAGTGCAACACAAGAGAGAATCTAGCCCTTAATTTTCATGTTTCAGGGTCTCAAAATTCTGAGGTCCTGATTGAGAAGAGCTCTAATTATCTTAAGTGGGAGTGAGGTCTGAGTAAAGACTGAAGGGAAGATTGTGGTATTTAGCTATTGGCCTGTTCTGAGGACAGTGCAGAGGTGATCGTCCCAGAAGGCACTCCACTAGGAGTTGTGCCTCGGGAAACACATACTGCACCTGCTCCCCTTAGAATAGCCAGCCAAACCCTGCAGTCTGGGCAAAGGGCAAGGGCATGGCCCCACCTCTTCCCTGTGCCCATTTGGTGATGGTTTGCACTCCAGGGGGAAGCAGGAGCATGCTCAGGAGTTCGTGTCTGGACCAGTGCAGGAGTGCACAAAGGGAAAGAATCTCCATTCCTTCTCCTCTCCTGTTCAGGGGAAAGCACAGTCTACTCCTGAGCAGGACCTCAAGTGGGGAAATCTTAGACTGATAAGGAGGGAGAAAGAATCCCTGCCAAATGCCAGAAAATTCATTGTGAATTTAGTAATGCAACCACCAGGGGCTTTGCTTCTGTGAGCATTTCAGTCATCCCAAGCGGTGACAAGTGACTTCGGGGAGAGCTAGCAGCACTCAGTACCTCATAGAATCATAGAACTGGATGGAATCTTGAGAGGGCATCTAGTCCAGTCCCCTACACTCAAGGCAGGACTAAGTATTATCTAGACCATCCCTGACAGGTGTTTGTCCAACCTGTTCTTAAAAACCTCTAAGGATGGGGATTGCTGCAATTAAGCCCATTGCTTCTTGTCCTATCCTCAGAGGTTAAAAAGAACAATTTTTCTCCCTTTTATGTAGTTGAAAACTGTTATCATGTCCCCTCTCAGTCTTTTCTTCTCCAGACTAAACAAACCCAATTTTTTCAATCTTCCCTCATAGGTCATGTTTTCTAGACCTATAATCATTTTTGTTGCTCTTCTCTGGACTTTCTCCAATTTGTCCACATCTTTCCTGAAATGTGGCGCCCAGAACTGGACTCAATACTCCAGTTGAGGCCTAATCAGCGCGGCGTAGAGTAGAAGAATTACTTCTCGTGTCTTGCTTACAATACTCCTGCTAATACATCCCAGAATGATGTTTGCTTTTTTTGCAACAGCGTTACACTGTTGATTCATATTTAGCTTGTGATCCACTATGACTCCCAGATCCCTTTCCGCAGTACTCCTTCCTAGGCAGTCATTTCCCATCTTGTATGTGTGCAACTGATTGTTCCTTCCTAAGTGGAGTACTTTGCATTTGTCCGTATTAAATTTCATCCTATTTACTTCAGACCATTTCTCCAGTTTGTCCAGATCATTTTGAATTTTAATCCTATCCTTCAAAGCACTTGCAACCCCTCCCAGCTTGCTATCACCCGCAAACTTTATAAGTGTACTCTCTATGCCATTATCTAAATCATGGATGAAGATATTGAACAGAACCGATCCCTGTGGGACCCCACTCGTTATGCCCTTCCAGCATGATTGTGAACCGTGGATAACTACTCTCTGGGAATGATTTTCCAACCAGTTATTCCGGGTACAGAAGTTAAGCTGACTGGTCTGTAACTCCCCGGATTCTCCTTATTTCCCTTTTTATAGATTGGCACTATATTTGACCTTTTCCAGTCTTCTGGAATGTCTCCCGTCTTCCATGACTTTTCAAAGATAATTATTAATGGCTCAGATATCTCCTCAGTCAGCGCCTTGAATATTCTAGGATGTATTTCATCAGGCCCTGGTGATTTGAAGACATCTAACTTGTTTAAGTAATTTTTGACTTGTTCTTTCCCTATTTTAGCCTCTGATCCTACCTCATTTTCACTGGCATTCACTATGTTGACATCCAATTGCCAACAACCTTCTTGGTGAAAACTGAAACAAAAAAGTCATTAAGCACCTCTGCCATTTCCACATTTTCTGTTATTGTCTTCCCCTCCTCATTGAGTAATGGCACTACTCCATCCTCGGTCTTCCTCTTGCTTCTAATATATTTGTAGAATGTTTTCTTGTTTCCTTTCATGTCCCTAGCTAGTTTGATCTCGTTTTGTGCCTTGGCTTTTCTAATTTTGTCCCTACATACTTGTGTTATTTGTTTTTATTCATTCTTTGTAAATTGACCGCATTTCCACTTTTTGTAGGACTCTTTTTTGAGTTTTAGATCATTGAAGATCTCCTGTTTAAGCCAGGGTGGTCTCTTGCCATACTTCCTATCTTTCCTATGCAGTGGGATAGTTTGCTCTTGTGCCCTTAATAATGTCTCTTTGAAAAACTGCCAACTGTCTTCAATTGTTTTTCCCTTAGACTTGCTTTTACCTACCATTTTACCTACCAACTCCCTGAGTTTGCTAAAGTCTGCCTTCTTGAACTCCATTGTCTTTATTGTGTTGTTCTCACAGCTACCATTCCTTAGAATCATGAACTCCACCATTTCATGATCACTTTCACCCAAGTTGCCTTCCACTTTCAAATTCTCAACCAGTTCCTCCCTATTTGTCAAAATCAAATCTAGAACAGCCTCTCCCCTACTAGCTTTCTCATAGGATTGGGCTCTAAGCAAATCAAAAGTCACCCTATCATTGTTTGTATTTGTTCACATTAAAACACTAGTAAGACTGCTATTGGCTGCAGACAGTAATCTTTGCAGCAGAAAGTGAGAGAGAATTGAGTGCTCAGTTTAGAAACTGGCCATTACTATTAGAGTAACCATTTTGTGTAGTCTATGGCACCAGGGTATCTCTTTTCTTCACGTAGATTTCCTTTGGGAAATATTAACTTTCCTTCATCACAGCCTTAACTATTTTTAACATGTATAATAATTTAACCATGTAATACATTTTTCCTATTTTGGAGCATGTGGGTGTGAATGGCAGGGGGTATTCACTTGTGTCAAATTTCAACGCTTGGGGAGTTGAAATTAAACCAGTTTCTTGCTATATGTTATTCCTCAGCCATCGTTCTTTGACAATGCTATATTCATTTTCACTGTAGTTAGTGGTAACAGATCTATAAGTAGAGGTTTAAGAAAAGATAACTAAAATGCTGTTCTAACTTCAATTAACATTTGGGATTCCTGCTGTGATTCTCTTCCTGCTTCTGTAGATGACAAAGAAGATGAAGAAGCTGGAAAAGGATACGGCTACATGGAAAGCCAGGTTTGAGAACTGTAATAAAGCTCTATTGGACATGATTGAAGAGGTGAGAAACCTACTTCACAATTTTTTTCATATTTTCAAGTTAATTAGGGGCTGATCCAAAGCCCACTAAAATCAATGGGAAAACTGGGCCCTTTTTCTTAGTATATATTGATAAGGTCAGGTCTTGGAAAAAACATCATATCTGTTGAGGCCAAGATATTACTGGGTCTGGCTCTGTGCATACACTAACAGCTTGTCCACATGGGAAGTTAAGCCTAATTAATTAAAAGGGTGAATTTAAAGTGCATTAAACTTCAGAAGTGAAGTGGCCTTAGTTCACTTTAGATTAAAGTCACTTGACTTCTGAAAGAAAGTGTCCACACAGGGGTTTAATGTGCTTTAAATAATGCACTTTAAAGTCAGACTTTTGGTTAATTCAGCTTAATTTCCAATATAAAAGTCACTGGGGTCCACCATAGATTTAAATGTTCCCTACATAGATTGCATAGAAAATTAGTAGGGATGTGGAAACTGATTCAGATAAAATAAGAAGCTACCTAAAGTTTCATCCCAAACTTAAATGTAACCTGGACTATGTTTTTGAGGTTTGAAAAAAGAATGTATAGCATCCCTGCTGCAACCTCCAGTATTGTCATTTTTGTGGACTTCTCCATCCAGCTAGAATCAGAAAATGTAGATGTCCACAAAATGCTGCAAGAGAGGCTGGTCTCACAGAATTTCCAGCCAACCAAAACCAAGATGGACTGCAAATATGAGGCAGCCTGTTCTCACGAAAGTTCCAGCACAGTGTTCCAGGAAGTCCAGATAAGCAATACAGCTTTTGGGTGCTTATCTGTACTGACATCCTGAATGTTTTATGATCCTTCTATCGCTAGAGATTATTCATGGCTATGCCTATGCCTCATATCTCTCGGTGAAATTCAGTCGAGTGCAGAGAACCTGCAGAATGCCTTATTCACCACTTAAGTGACACACTTCAGTGCACTGGGGTGAATTGGTACTTAGTTAGGAAGATTATAATTGTATTTGATTACTTTGGGAACTCCAGCTACCTTGCAGTGAAGAACAGTTGCATGTAACAAATTATATCTTTATAACTGTAACATACGTGTGTGAACCTCATGAATATGAACTCCATTTTCCTACACCTTTGCCTGATTTTGATTTGATCACAGAAAGCAATGAGGGCTAAGGAGTACGAGTGCTTCGTGCTGAAAATCCAGAGGCTAGAGAACCTTTGCAGAGCACTGCAGGAAGAGAGGAATGAACTGTACAAAAAAATAAAAGAAGCAAAATTCACTAATGAGGAAGAGGAGGATGAGGAGGATAGAAATGATGACATCTTGGGAAAAGAGGCTGATGCAAGCCCTTCCGTTACTGAACAGGATAGTGCAGAGCTGTCCATTATTGATGAGAACATCCTGAAGAATCTAGCTGCAGCATTCATGGTGACCCATCACGTGCAGGATCCCCTCACAGTCTCCAGTGAGAACAGTAATCCCGAGCCGGCTGACCCTCAAGCATGCAGTCCTCTTTGTCTCACAGAGCCCGGGCTTCCTTCCCATCCCACCCCTCAGCCAGAGGCAGGGAATCCCTCTGGGCCGCCGAGTCTTGCTCTGAAGTCCACTGAATGTGTGCCAAAGGCTGAGAAATGTGAAGGAGCCCCAGCAGAGCAGCCTGCTCAAGATCAGCCCACGCAGCAAACAGTAGATGCTGACATGGAAGGAGTAGATTAAACATAACGCTGTTTTCTGGTTTGTCTTTCTACCAGTCACAGCTCCATTTTCTCCCAAAATTGATTTTCTGAGGGGGGAGGGGGAAATTGGGCTTGAAAACATGCTCAAACGTGTTTTATAGCGATGTGTAATGCAACTTACCACTTTGCCACCACCACACACTAATAATGGGTTTGTTATTTTGGCTGTCCCTCACATATGCAAAGCATAATATTTTCTTAATGTCAGCAAAATATAACAAAATTACAGGATCTTCTTTCCAGGCATAATGAATCATCTCACTCAACAAAATCCAGGCAAACTGTTGAGGTTTCATGTTTTAAGAACTGTTGCAATACAGATATACATTTTTTAAAGCTATATAATTAAACATATCAATTTGGCTTGATGTTGCACAAAACATGCCCTGTTTAGAGGCCAGGTGAGCTTAATAAATGAGGTGATGAGGATTTGTGATCACAGCAGAAGCATTGATAGCGTAAATTGAAGCCCTTAAGAAGTACAATAATGGCACATTTTTGCAAAAGTTACCTGCACAAATCACTGACTTGTTACTGGAAATTTTGTATCTAAACACCCACACACAACTCCAAACATCTACCCCTAATTGCCATCTCTGTTCAGTGCTGTGATTATGTCATTGCTTTCAACAGACCCATAGTAAGAGGGGAAAATTCTTTGCGAGATGCCTCATAATATTGCTGTTTTAATCTTGCTTTTAAGCAACAGCCCTGCCTCAGCAGGAGCACCAGAGATTGTGTCTCAGGCAAGTATACTCTTTCCGTGCACAGGTGGTGTACAGTCTGCTCTGTCCACAGATTGCTCCCAGAAGCATAAGCCCTGGTGTTTAAGCTGGTGCAGTCAGGAACGGGAGCTGGGCTATGCTGCTTCCTCTTCATTCCCTTTTTGGTATCCTGCTCCCCAGAGTGGAACAAAAGCAAACAATCCCTGTGCTCCCCTGAGTGCCAGGAATGCAGAACATAGGAGAAGAAGGGTTGCTTGTGCTCCTCTATCCATCTGCAAGTCCACCCAAGGGCCCCTCACACTCTGGTCCTTACTACTTTAGCCAGCTTCTGTGTGTCATCAACTTGTTTTTAGAGTCATGAGCAAAAAGGGGAGCTTGTAGAGCATTCAGCAGGGAATGTTGGGAGTTTTGTTTGGCGGAGAGTCCTAATCTACCTGCCTGCCCACTGCTAGAATCCCTCTCTCATCCCCAGCATGCATCCTCTGCACTTAATCCAGTGGGCAGGGAGGCCCAGTGGGCCAGTCTGTATTCTATTCTGGTTTCATGACTCTCTGGGGAGATTAGTTGGCAGTTCCTCCATGGAGCAATGAGTACAGGCATGTATTTGGCACGGTTCATGGAATCCCATGACATCTGTCCTATCTGTGGCAAGAAGGAGACCCTGGGTCACATCTATGTAGAGTGTGTCAGGCTGCAGCCATTCTTCTGGCTCCTTCAGAATCTCTTACTGAAGTTCTGGTTGCACTTTTCCCTTCACCTGTTTATCCTTGCACATCTTATCCATGGCTCCAGGATTTCACGAGATCTCCCCATCAACTTACTCCTAGCACTGGCCAAAGTGGCCACCACTAAACCAGGAGGAGAAACCTCGATGGGGCAGGAGAGGCACTTTGCAACTGTGGGGCCTATTTCTGGTCCCTCATCAAATCAGACCACTGGATAGAGTTCCTGTGGGTGGTGTCCACTGACTCCTTAGACATCTTTAAGGAGTGGTGGACACTGTCAGGTGTTCTCTGCTTTGTGTCCCCTTCTGGATCCCTGATTTTTAACCTTTGACCTTCACTCCCATTCCTGTTTTCTAATTCGTTTTCCCACGTAATCATTTGTAGCCTGGGCTTAGTGGTTCCTCCCCCACCGGGGGCAGGCCTTTAGCTATGGTTTTGAGTAGGCCTGCCGTTTTTAAGAACATAAGAACGGCCATACTGGGTCAGACCAAAGGTCCATCTAGCCCAGTATCCTGTCTTTCAACAGTGGCCTATGCCAGGTGCCCCAGAGGGAATGAACAGAACAGGTAATCATCAAGTGATCCATCCCCTGTCACCCATTCCCAGCTTCTGGTTACCACAATAGGTACACTTAATCCAGGGCCCACCAATCCCAGTACCCACAATTGGTATATTCAGTCCAGGCCTTCATGCTACCAGTTCCTGGTCTGACCATCTCAAGACTGTGAAAATGCCACTAATATGAGAACAGATGTCCAAAAGTTAGAAAGGGAAATGTTACACACAAACAAACCCAGCCATACATTGGAACACTGAGAAACAATCAAATGCTCTAGAAAATCATACATGCAGATTTAAATTGAAATGTTGGTGACCTAGGGGGAAAGACGTCATTTGTCAGATACTGTGATCACAAAATTCTTGTTGCATTTCACCCAAAAATGAGTCTCCATTTTTAATCCTCGTTCATTCCCAAAGGGATAATTCAGCCCGGTTAACGCAATATAATTATTTTCATTATTTGCACTGTTTGGTACAATCTTTTGGAAAGTTATCTGTTGCAGTATTCACAGTATGATTTTGACAGTTGTTTTTCTGGGGTTGGACTTATCCATTATGGCTAAAAATTTCAAATTTAGATGCCTAAAGTTAGACACTTCCTTTTATATCTAAGCACCTAAATGTTGGTAATCTCCACAGAAAATCAGGCCACTTAGGTGCCTAGCATTGAAACTTTTAGCCTATAAATTAATTGTTTCAATTGCTGAAAATCTATAATCATGTGGTTTACTTTCTTTAGGTTCCAGTGATTTTATGTCTATAGAAGCTGAGTATAAATTTAAAGCATATAGTTTTGCTTGTTGTTAGAGTGTTTTAAATTAAATTAGCATGATTCATATACAGTAAATCTCTTTCTGCTCTGGTGATTTGTTTTTGTTTTTGTGGATTGGGGAGGTTTGGTTTGGTTTGGTTTGGTTTGGGGTTTTTTTGTTTGTTCTTTTTTTTTTTGTCATTTTAATACCTATCTTTGTTTTATAATGTCTTCACCACCACTCCATCTAAGCGCCTTACAAACTTAAATATTCAATTACATCCCCAAAAAAGAACATTCAGTTTACAAAGTCATGCATTCTGAAGGAAGGAAATGCCAGAATTAACAATTGCTCATGTAACCAACAGACAAAGCCTCACCCCCTACACCACCCTGACTCATTCTCAGCACACCACCCATCCTGTGCACTGAGTGAGGTAGGGCTCCTGTGGAAAATTAGTATGTCATCATGCCACTTTTGCTCATGCCTCTCTTCCCATCCCAGCTCTTGCTCCTAACTCCCTTCACCAAGTCTCCCAATTCCCTCCCCTCCCTCAGGCTACCGCACCTGTCTTCCAACCCTGCATCTCTTCACCTACCACCTCACACCACATAGGCCAGACGGTGAGGCCCATTATTGTGCTTAGAAAATGAGTTTCATTCTGGCACTAGGGGCACCACTTACTCTCTGCAGATTTATACAGCCAATAACCTGAGAGGCCTTGTATTAAAAGTTCTCTGCAAGAAACCCTACCGTTTTCTGTCATGGCACAAAGTTACCAATTTTGACACCATACCGAAAAGAGTTCTTGTCCATAATTTCATTAATATTTGCCCTGTAAAGTCCCAGATTGACTGCAAATGATTGAAATGTATATGGAAGTAAATTACAGGCAAAGTGGAATGGACTGAGGAAGTTAGAAGTCATACACAAGAAAAAATATTGCGAAGAGCCAATTTGGGTGAAAAATCTTTTATTTTTAGTAGTTGTGGATAATAAAATGTGCTAAAGAATTACAAATTCTTGCCTTACTGGGGTGTTCATACATTAATAATTTCTACCATCAGTCTAACAGATAATGTGCAATAAACTACCATGACTAGCTTTTGGTAGTAAGTATAGGTCAAAGTATTACCCCATCCCTATCTTTTGTTTTTCTTGGCAATACTCACCTTTCACTGTAGGCTGAATTATGTTATCATTTACCCTCAAAAGAAGTGTTTGTGCACCAGCCTAACTATGTGAAATATATAAAATTTATGAAAATGCCTAAAATGTTACTATTTTCCTTGGCAACGAGCATGTTTTCTTCAGCCACAGCACTGAACCAAGTAAAACACAAACCTTTTGACTGGACTCCCCTTTATTTCTTACTCAAATATTTATAAGTGGCAATTTATCTGGATTGGTATGAACTGACATAATTGTTGATATAAGTTAAAATTGTATTTTCTATTTCAAGTCCAGTGTTTGTTATGAATGATATATATTGCTGTTAGCCCTGTAGTGCTTATTCTCTGAGTAAAATACATTTTTATTTCCCAGTCTGGCATCCTATTCACCACAATTACTCTTGCCGGACACGTCATCATTGTGAATAACAGGTTCAGCAGCTTTTTTGTCAATGTTCTCACACTTCTGACACAAGCCCGGGCAGGAAATCCCAGCAGTAAGACAGGAACAATGGAACATCACCCTGTTTGACATTTCACATGTTGCAGGCATAAAGCACTGCAACATACGAGCTGGTGCTGGATTTCTTGCCATCCAGGTAATGACAAGCTCCGTGTTTTCTAAATGCTATCCAGGGCCAACAGGGGAATGAGCATTCATCCTGTCAACAAGAGAGTGCCTCATTATAGCAGCCTGGTAATTTGCCCACTTGCTGTGTTGATGTAGAGCATTACATGTTAGTGGCACGTTCAGTTCAGGCAGTGAAGATGAAGCTAGGCAGAACACCTTGTATCGGGCATCACTGACATCCTATGGTGAAGCTTGGCCATACAGATGGCACACACATTTCTCAAGCTCAAGGAAAGTTGAGTCTTGAAGTGTAAGGTCTGTGAAAGCATCCAGGAACTCTTCACTCTGAGAAGCCACAGCAAATGCCTTTCTCTTTCCCTTCCCATAGAAGGCACTTGTAGAATCACATTCTGTGACTGTGTGGAGTCCTATAAAGGGGATACTTACCTTCGGGCCTAGAGTTGAAGTGACTTTCTACAAATCAATAGTGTGGCTTTGATTCCCAACACAACTGAAGAAATGTGAATTGACTGGGAGTTGTGACTTAAGACTGATGCCTATGACTAACAGCTGTATCTGGGTTCCTAATTATTACAATCTGGTAGTCCTTGGCAGCCTGTTTCACATGAAGAAATATACATGAGTCACATTCTTCGTGGTCCCAACTTAATTCATCAACAGCTGTGACTGTCACTGAACCCTTCTGCACAGCCAGGCAGCAACACTCTTCTCCAGGGGCTATGTAAAGAATGATGTCTTTTCCTATAGCTTGCAAATCTGCATCCCTTCACATCATCTACAAGAATGTCTGAAGTGCTTCCTTATTGTTGCCATAAGAAAGAATCTTCTTCCACTGACTGGGGGGTTTTCTGGTCCTTTCCATAGATTTCTACCACTTGGGAGCCACCTGCTGCTCAGCGTGACTGTACCACATTTTTGATGCTCACACTGGGTTACTGATCTGTGACAAAGTCCAAAGAAAGTACACTTGTACTTTCTTGCAAGCTTAATTATGTGCATTAAAATGGCATCTGCAAGCACACCCAATGTTGAAAGAACATCACATAATGCTTGGATAACAGCCATTCCATCGAAGATTATTGCACTATTCTCTGGAATGCAGTCAGTAAGGCAGTCTCCACCTTTGGATTGAAGATCGAGCAGAGCTGATTTGTTGGTTTTTGCCAGACAATCAGCAGTACTAGCAAGAGGGTAGGAAACTGCTGCCAAGGAGTAGGACAAGATTTCCCAGAGACTGGGGCTAGATGTATATAACAGTGCAAAGCAGTTTTATTAAACTGGATTTCTTTTTAATCTTAGATGATTGACAAGGGATTTCCTGGTCTTCATGACCATCCTTGAGCATGGCCATACTGGTTGATACTCTCTAGGGTTGCCACCTGTCTAGCTTTTCCCAGGATCTTCCCTTTTTTGAGGTAGCTGTCCCAGGATATCTGTAAGAGTGCTCAGTACACACTGCCAGCTGTCCAGTTTCATGAGCTCAGGATCATCTCAGATGTCCCAGTTTTTTGTACCTCAAAGATGGCAACCCTAAGAGGAACTAGTCTCTCTCTCTCTCTCCCTCCTACCCCCACCTCCTAATAATTACATCAATTTAATTCTAGGCCAGATTCTTCCCTGGGATATGTATGCATAGCTCCTGTTATACTGCAATCAGTGAGTACTGCATATGCATTCATGGGACCAAATTCAATGCTGATTTACCCTTTGAAATGAATGGCATTGCACAGTATGTACATCTGTGCTGAATTTGGGACCTTGGTGTTTATTTTAAAAGTTTGTTTAAGAAACTATAGCAATCATCATGGTATTTATACCCTATCTATCCCTCCCTGTTCTCCTTTATTTATACTGGCGTGTGTTTGATTCCCAAGACTTTAAATAAACTACCTTTTCTTACACATGGAGCAAATATTAGATATGATTAGTTTGGTTCCCTTTTTATGCCTCTTTTCCATTAAGCACAAGAACTGTGAAGTCTTGTACTGTCCTAAACTGCTAGGAGTCCCTTCCCATGATGCACAGCAAGGGAGGTACACCCTGATTTCAGAAAATGACCCTCCAAAACAAAGTGCACGAAGAGTTAGGGTTTCCCTCCCTGACAGAGAAAATTGCCTTCCTGCCAGCAGCACAATGAACACTTTCAGAGGCCACTGAAGTTGCAGAGCATCTGGCTATGTGCTGAAGGGGCAGTCCATAAATTATGGAATGCACTGGGGGGTGTGGGTGTCCTTAATTTTGCATGTTTGTTTCAGTGTTACAAGGCGTGGGTGGGTGGGTTTTGAAAAAATCACAAAAAATAAATGTGTTATGTAATGTATGGAGAGTTGCAAAGGGAAAAAGACAACTCTATCAGAGCAAGTCTGTCACAGCAGCCAATGCACTCCCTGTTCACATGGATGAGGGGCTGTGCAAGAAAAGAGTGTGAAGAGCCAGAAGGGTGCAGAATCAGGAAATGGTTGCTGTACATTGAGTCCCTGACCAAATCTGCATCACATAGATGGAGGTTTAAAGTGAATGCTTCTTGAAACAGCAGTAAAGTTCCCTTTACTCTTTGCCCCTATTCAGAGTGGTCACAGAGTGCAGTCATGCCTTACATAGCGACGGAGGTCATGCTGCCAGTTTTGGAGGCCTGTATAGGATGAGGAGTTCCTGCATTTGCACGGGGCGGCTGAGCTTTCCCCCCTGCACATGTGCTTTGAGGCTAGTCTCTCTCAATATCCCATTGGAAATATTATCTCCATGCAATAGTCTGTCTGCTAATACTTACCAAAATAAAATACGATAAAAAAGCTAGAGTACAAGTCTACACCTGAGTACGTAATTACCGTACTTTTGTGATTCACCTGCCACACCCGTGATAATGCAAAGGGAATGAAAAGCAGCATTAGCAAACACACCACACTCAGCCAAAAATATTTTGAAATCTGGGCAAAGGCTTCCCACCAAATAGCTGCAGGCATGGGACAAAGAAGGGGAGAAAATCATCTCATTCTTACTGACTTTGTTAAAATGTCAGAACTTTGGAGCTAAGTAAATAATTTAAGAATTTCTAACAGATTCCTTATTTCTTAGCACGGATGTTTCTGACGCCCTCCTATTTGCATTTGTTTTACACAGTGCTTTCCATAAATAACTAGGGCTCCGTGTCCGTCACGAAGGTCGCAGAAGTTGTGCATTCCATGACTTCTTGCGACCTCCGTGACGTCTGCAGCGGCCAGTGTAGCTGACCCCAGGGCCGCCCAAGCAGCTGCTCAGGTGGCCCTGGGGGTCAGCCACACCAGCTGGTGCTTGGGTGGCCCCAGGAAGCTGGCCTTGGGGACCGCCTGAGCAGTGGTCCCAGGATTGGCCGGAGCAGCTACTGTTGGCGGCCCCCAGCAGCTGGTGCCACTGGCCCAGGCCCCCCCCGAACAGCAGCACCTCCCCAGCAATGACCTCCCCCCAGGAATCCCTCCCAGCAGCAGTCCTGGGGGCCAGAGCAGCTGCTGTTGTTGGTCCCCAGCAGCAATCCTGGGGCAGCCGGAGCAGCAGCTGTTGGCAGCCCGCAGCAGCTGGTGCCACTGGCCCCAGCCCCGCCCTCCACTCTGCAGCCCCCCCCCCCCGGGTTGCCCCACCCCCAAGATTTAGTCAGGGGTATTTATAGCATAAGTCATGGGCAGGTCACGGGCCATGAATTTTTGTTTATAGCCTATCCATGACTTTTACTAAAAATACCCATGACTAAATTGCAGCCTTATAAATAATATATCACATATAGCGTCTTTAATCTCATAGGATCCCAAAACGATTTACAAGCAATGGACAGTCTGGAATCACTTCACCCACTGCTGAAAAACAACCAGCTCTGTGGTGTATTTCAGCAATTTTTTCACAGTTCATAGTAACAATGAATGTAGGACAGTTGGCTTCATTAGATAGATAAGGAATATAAATTCCTCATGCTTCAGAGTATAGTCCTGCTACTAATTAATTGCCTGGGGTTAGGAAGACCCAATGATCAGATTATTCCCTAATTGCCCATTATGGGGCTCTTTTGCAGCTTCCCCTGAAACATGTAGGTATGGCCACAGCCTGAGAGTCAAATTCTCAGCTGGTGCAAATCTACATAGCTTCTTTGACGTTAATAGAGCTACACTGATTTACATCATCTAAGAGTCTGGCCCAACATACTGAACCGCATAAATCATAGGCAATTCCTTTGTTCCTAGGAAGTGACTATTTTACCCAGTTGAAATGACAGGGGGCATTTAGATGCACAGTTACTCAAAGGAGAATTGGGTCAGGACACTGTTAAACGTCCCTATTTGGGGAAAAGTGCCAAAAAGGGATCTTCGATGACTGCAAGTGGTCATGACTTTTTACATCTTATCCAAAAGACAGTTCCTCCAGCAGCACAATCCCTCTTAACCCCTGCTCCAGGAATAGCTCAGAGAGCAAAGTATCAGTTCCTGAACCGCTGACCCCACTTCCTGCTGCAGCTAGGTTTTTCCTGGAGATGTCCCTTCCAGTTACTAGCCCTGTTCTGCTTACTGCAGCTTGTTGGGCAATCTGTGCAAAACCTTCATAACAAAATGCAAAAACAGAGCAAAACTCACCCGGTTCCAGGTTTCATTTCAAACACAAGGCTTGGGCCAGGCTCATAGAAAGGTTGTTCAGTAGACTTGAGCTAAACTTCAAGTATCAGATAGGGACTTATGGAGATACTCGGTTCTAAATGGTCTTCAGGTGATCTTGGTCAGGCACTTATATACCATGGCAATGGGTGCTAGAGAAAAAACAAAGCTAAATAGATTTATTTAGACCAGAACATGTGTCAATTTTAGGTAAATTTCTCTTTGAGATTTTTTGGGTCAATATTAACCCCAAACTTCAAGCAGTCCCACATGACCTATCAGAGAAAAACACAGTTCTCACTCTCTTTCTGGGTGCAGCAAAGTCAGATACTTTATTATCTCTAGCAATTACGTGGAGGGAGAGAGTGCACTAGGACACAGGGTTTCCCCTTCCTAGGCAGGTCTCTCAACAGGTAAACAATTACAGCAAGCATTTATACCTTTTGTTACATACAATAATAAGCAACAGCTGCATTTTGTTTATACATAGGTCATCCTGATATCTTATTTTTCTCACTTATTTAGACTCTAGTCTACATTCCATATTTATCTACACAAGGTCACAACAACTTCTCAGACAGTTCTTTCCCACTCGCCTCACAAAATCCTCGCTTCTACAAATCTCGTGTTATTAGGGTTACAGCTAGCCTGACTCTTGCTCACAGAAGAGACTGTTTGCATTGAAATCCCCTTCAGGCCTTGCTCTACTTCCACAGACCCAAAGGAAACATCAGAAAGGTTCACCCTGAAAACTGAAAGCAAGTTCTGCACGGCTCTGCTTTTTGAAGTATGGGATCATAAGCTGAACATCTCAAATGTCAAGGCAATATTATATAGAAAAGAACCCAAACAAATCCCAAAAGGTGGGTTCAAATTGAGCTAGTACTCAGAGCTACATAGATCTAGCACTTCTCTGATGCTCCCAACAGTTAACATGGAATTAAAAATAAATTTCTGGCCATGATAGATCTGAATCAAACCTTCCAAATGTGAAGTCCATACAAATGAATATTGAATAAATAGTAATCATAATAGTATTACCGTAGCATGTAGGAGTCCTATGTATGGACCTGCACCCCCATTGTGCTAGGCACTGTACAAACTCAGAACAAAACAATGCTCTCTTAATGAGTCTGCAGAGAGAGACAACCAAATGCACATGTGAAGTGGCCTTGTTTCACTGTAATTTGATGTTAACTCTGGAGCTTACATGTCATGATTACATGTCAATGGTAACACTTTCATTTATTGTTTTAGCAGAAAGAGCTACTATCCATGGATTGAGAGCAGAATTTGAGTAGAGAAGGTCATTTTTGTAATCTCAGTCTGACCCTCTACCCAAAAGGCATCGCTCAGTGCATCTATCTACAGCTACAGCTACACTATAAGCTTGGGATGTGATCCCAGCTTGCCGTAGACCTATTAGTGCTAGCTCCCATCTGAGCTAGCAAGCTAAAAGCAGTAGTGTAGCCGTGGCATTAGTGGCATGGACTAGCCGCCCCAAGTACATACCAACAGGGTGCAGGCTGGTTTGCACTTGGGTCAGCAAGCCTGTCCTGCTGCTGCCATTGCTTGTGCTACCCCAGCTACGCTACTATTTTTACATGCTAGTTCACATAAGAGCTAACGGGAATATGTCTTCATGAGCTGGAAATCACAGCCCTAGCTCCAAGTGTAGACATATTCTTAAAGATGCAAAACAAGAAAGCAATGCAACAATCACAAATCCCACACGGTTAGGAGGATGCTATATGTCAGCTTGTACTAGTAAACACAAAACTCATGCTTAGAAAGAGAGGTATAGTGGTTCTCATACATACAGGAGAACTGATGGGATAAATCAAATGTCTGCAGCAAGGTGATCAGTGGATCATTATAGCTTATCTTTGTAGCTCCAGTAATTCCACTGATTGTTAAAGGGTGAACTTCTTCAGTGATATGAATGCTCGGATTTGTGTTTGTTCTATAGCAAAAACTCTAATTCAATCATTTTGGATTGTTTATTTCTTGTATTGCTAAATGTCTAAGGCAAAAATATCTGCAGTGTAGCTTTCTAGCACAAAGAAGATTCAGCTAGAACAGTTTTCCCCCATTTCAGACTAAAGCCAGATGATGCAGAAATTAGAAAACCTTTTTTAAAAAATGAACAGTGTGGTCAATGTTCAGTTGTACTGAAAGCAGCATTTCTGTGGGGAGGTAATGCAGTTTCATATCTGGAGATTCGGGATCACACCTGGATTAGATCAAAAGAGAAAACAGTTTTGGTCTCTGTCCTATCATATTGAACACATAACCACTTCACAAAACCACCCTCTAGCCTTGCATTATTCAATGCAACTGGAAATGTCTGCCACAAAAAAGGCTGAAGACTGGAATAGTGAGGTTGGTGCAGGTCAGGAAAGAAATGTACCTACAGTTGTGAGAAACAGCTTGCTCTGAAACTTCCTGTACTATGTATGAGTCTACCCATGCTAGTTGTCTTTAATTTTCAGGATCATTAAATTCATCCATAACGTTAAAAAACTAGATTAAAAAAACAACTTACAAATTAAACACAATTGATATTTAAAACAAACCTGCTTATTCAGCAATAGTGTTGGAAACATGATACACTGGCTCCACACAAACACTGATCTCCAAGCAGCTTGATCATTGCCATTACGTTAAAAAAAATCACATCTACATAGTTTGCATTGTGTGTGTGCAAAGTGATGACTTCCATGAATTTATGTAAGGCTTCTAAGTGTCCAGTTCATTAATCAGTCTCTGCCATAGAAGTGTTTCAACCAAGGTTCTAAATCACTTGATGCAACATAGCATAACAGCTTAATCATAGCAGTGTAGGACTAGAAGGGACCATGAGAGGTCATCTAGTCCAGTCCCTTGTGCTCAGTAACTAACCATTCCTGACAGGTGTTTGTCTAACCTGTTCTTAAAAACCTCTAAGGATGGGGATTACACAACCTCCCTAGGCAATTTATTCCAGTGCTTAACCACTCTGACAGGTAGGAAGTTTTTCCTAATGTCCAACCTAAACCTCCCTTGTTGCAATTTAAACACATTGCTTCTTGTCCTAGCCTCAGAGGTTAAGGAGAACAATTTTTCACCCTCCTCTTCTAACAACCTTTTATGTACTTGAAAATTGTTATCATGTCCCCTCCCAGCCTTCTTTCCCCAGACTAAACAAACCCAATTTTTTCAATCTTCCCTCATAGGTCATGTTTTCTAGACCTTTAATCATTTTTGTTGCTCTTCTCCTGACTTTCTCCAATTCTTTTCTCTAATGTGGTGCCCAAAGCTGGACACAATACTCCAGATGAGGCTTTCTCATTGCAGAGCAGATTGGAAGAATTACTTCTCCTGTCATGCTTACAACACTTCTGCTAATACATCTCAGGGTATGTCTACACTGCCCACATTACAGCACAGCCGTGGCAGCACTGTGATGTGGGCAGTGTAGACACGCATTATTGCTGGAGGAGAGCTCTCCTAGCAATAAAAAAAACCACCCGAACGAGCAGTGGTAACTTTATGGGCTGCCAGCGATAAAACACTGTCTATACTGGTGCTTTTCAGCGCTAAAACTTTTGTCACTCGGGGGGTGTTTTTTTCACACCCTGAACGACTAAAATTTTAGTGCTGAAAGTGGCAGTGTAGACAGCCTGGGAATGATGTTTGCTTTTTTTGCAGCAGTTTTACACTGTTGATTCATATGTAGTTTGTGATCCACTATAATCCCCAGATCCCTTTCTGCAGTGCTCCTTCCTAGGAAGTTATTTCCCATTTTGTATGTGTGCAATTAATTGTTCCTTCCTAGGTGGAGTATTTTGCATTTGTCCTTATTGAATTTCATTCTATTTACTTCAGACCATTTCTCCAGTTTGTCCAGAGCATTTGGAATTTTAATCCTTTCCTCCAAAACATTTGCAACCCCTCCCAGCTTGGTATCATCCGCAAACTTTATGAGTGTACTCTCTATGCCATTATCTAAAACATTGATGAAGACATTGAACATCAAAATCAAATCTAGAACAGCCTCTCCCCTAGTAGTTTTCTCCACCTTCTGAAATAAAAAATGTCTCCAATACATTCCAAGAACTTGTTGGATAATCTGTGCCCTGCTGTGTTATTTTCCCAACAGATGTGTGGGTAGTTAAAGTCCCCCATCACTACCAAGTCCTGTACTTCAGATGATTTTGTTAGCTGTTTAAAAAAGCCTCATCCACCTCTTCTTCCTTCTTAGGTGATCTGTAGTAGACCCCTACCATGACATCACCCTTGTTTTTTACCCCTTTTATTCTTACCTAGAGACTTTCAACAAGTCTGTCTCCTATTTCCATCTCAACCTTAGTCCAAGTGTACATCTTTGCTATACAAGGCAACATCTCCTCCCTTTATTCCCTGCCTGTCCTTCCTGAACAAGCTGCACCCTTCAATATCAATATTCCACTTGTGTATTATCCCACCAAGTCTCTGTGATGCCAGCTATGTCATAGTTGTGTGTATTCAGTAGTACTTCTAGTTCTTCCTGTTTATTCCCCACACGTCTCGCATTAGTATACAGACATCTAAGATACTGATCTGATTTCCCCTCTATGTTTGCTCTTGTATCTCTCCTATCCCTGTTATAATGGCCCATGTTCCCCCCAGATTCCAATCCTTCTCCCAGGTCTCCATGTTTTTGACTTATCAGTGGGCTTTTGTCTCCTGCCCCCTTCAAGCCTAGTTTGTGAATGTTAATATAGGTCTGACATTATCACTAGTGCCCTGTGAAGCCACGTGTAAATTAGGGAGAGAAGTATGGCATGAGCACTGGCCTGGGTATCAGGAGCTCCCAGCTCTTGCAACCCTGGGTGCCTTGAACAAACCAACTGATCTTTCTGCTCAATTTCCCCATGTGGAAAATGGGGTGTTGGGTTTGAGTCCCAATTATTTTGGTGCAAATCTCTGTGTGATGCTTTTATTATACATTAAGAATGGCTTTTTAGTTAGAACTTAAATCGGCAAAAAAATCAACTTAAATTATGTAAAAATTAAGCATTTTTATTCCTTTTTGAAGTGTTAATTTTTTTTAAGAAACAAAAAAATTACTTAGCCAAAAATCACTATTTATTATTAATATTAATTAATCTTATTTACCAAGTACCTAAAGTGTGTGAGGTGCCTTGTAGCGTACACACAAAGGGGGATGGGCTAACTGTGAGGTCATGTGTAAGTTAGTAACTCATACAGGTTTGGGCACCTTTAAACTCAAACTTCATTAGCCTGATTGTGATCTCCTAACCTCGTGTAATTCCAATGAAGTGAATGGGGTTACACTAGTGTATGAAGGGATTTAGGCCCCCTTCGAGCTACTTGCAGCTATTTGACAGATTTCTAAAGGACACTCATGCTCTGAGGAGCTGGAAGTTGTAAGGTAAGTCAGGGTGGGAGCTGGACAACTTTTTACCTCCTTGCTGTGTAAATGAGACCAGCTAAGAATCCTTTAGAGATGGTGGCGCTTGTAGACAGCTCTACAGGAGCCAACACTAGTGTAATGTACTTGAATTTATTTACATTCGCTCAGAATTTAGCCCTGTGACTCTCCATGAGTGACTCTAGACCTTGTCTTTATGAGAAGAGTTGCAGTGATCTAATTAAATCAGATTTAAATTGGTCTAGTTAAGCTGCTACAACCCCCTAATATAGATACAGTAAAACCAGTTTAACTCTTGCCAAAATCAATCCATTTTAAGATTGGTTTATTTAAACTAGTACAAATTTTCTCATGTGGACCAGGCTTACATTCTATTAAGAAGAAAGTGTAACTCACTCAACATATATCTGTACGTTCTTTAGGCTTGCTTTGAATCCCCTCTGAATTTGGCCTATGGCCTCTGCCCTATTTTACAAAATTAAGTTTAGACATAACACACAAAAATGGGGTAGGGTAGGGGGGGAAAAGGATCCCATAAAACAATACTTTGGTTTGTAAAGTCTTGAAGTGTATTACAGTTAGGCAGACTTGGCAGTAGAGAGAAGTGAACTGAAATCAATGGATCAGTTAGTGGCAATGTCCCAGAAGGAGTAGGAGCTGGGCTACCCAACACTCACCCCTCCTGCCAAAGCTGGTGATCCCAGTGCATTTTCACTGGAGAAGTTAAGACTCTGAGTGTGCCAAAATCCATGCAATTAGCACATTTCAAATAATGCTGTGCCAATACCACCATGCAAGACGTGGAAACTAAATAGAATGCAGTCATGTTCCTTGGCATGAACTGAGTTAAGCACAAGGATTCCACAACCCCTTCAAGATCCTGAGAGATACTTTTATCAGGTTGTGTCTAATGCTATCAGGACAAACTCATCCTTGGCCAGTAATTCCAGGAAAGATCCTGGAAAGTACAGGAAAAGGCAGGGAGGGATAACTCAGTGGTTTGAGCATTGGCCTGCTAAACCCAGCATTGTGAGTTCAATCCTTGAGGGGGCCACTTAGGGATCTGGGGCAAAATCAGTACTTGGTCCTCCTAGTGAAGGCAGGGGGCTGGACTCAATGACCTTTCAAGGTTCCTTCCAGTTCTAGGAGATAGGATATCTCCATTAATTTAATATTTATTTTTTAATTTAGATCCAGGGTTGAATCTGGCACTTTGTCACTTACCAGTAGTGTTTCTCCCAAAATTAATTTTATTTTGTAAGAAAAGTAAAGTAGCTGGTAAAATATCCTGATATAAATCCCTTCCCTCCCCTGCCTTTTCTGAAATTCTAATCTCTGCTCTTGCTCACTCTGCCAAATGAAAATCCATGCCCATCTCTTAATTAACTTTCCATTGTGGATTATTCCATCGAGGGAATTGAGATCTTAATTGTCATGTCCTCTGTCTTGTTCTGCTGTGTGTCTTCATCCAAATCCTTCCTGTACTTTACAAATCAGATGTGACTCTTTTCTTGCTGTGAAGGGGATTTATGTGGGTAATTCCTCTTTAGAGTTAATGGGAAATCCCCCAAACACAAGATTAGGCTCATTTATGTAGCAGGTAGTTTCAGTTATAAAAGTCATCTGAATTTCCCTTTTTGATGCTCGTGTATTAGCAGATTGAAGCCCTAGGAAAAATTCCCTTTTGGCAGATACAGGCACTACCCTGTTTCCATGCATCACAGCAGTGCATAGACACCCTGATTTTAGTGGCTCTGTGGCACACAGACTTATTTTCCTGGTTCCCCTGAAAGCACTTACTTCTCTTGGTTATTTCAATGAGGGCTATATAAACCCTTCTAGCTATTTCTATAAGTAAGGGACTCTCACACAGGATGAAATTTTGCTATTACTGATCGAATATGGGCTGGGTTGGCAAGGAGAAACTGAGCAGTGTGACCTTTGTTTGTGGCCCAGCCATCCTGCGTGCTTGGACAGGATGCATCACAGTAGGCATATCTTCTTATTGATGAAAAAAAATATTTTCCCCCCAGCTAACATACTGCAGTCAGCACAGCACTAATCTGGCTATAAGCCTGGTCATGCTTTGTTGAAACCATGTTAAACAGGTGATTTCAGCAAACTCACCCCTTTGTGCTCTTTTAAGCCTTAGGTAGGAGTATTGCCCTGCTACTGCACAAGAGCAGGGGGAAGAAATATGCCGGTGCCTGCTTTCCCGTGCCTTTAAGTGAACCCATGCAACGTAGAGCAGGAATTGGCCCTTACTATGTACTCAGCAAAATACTGTTTGGCCTGTACCTTGCTAGCGACAATACTAGACTCATACTGATGGGTGTTGATATCTTCTGCTGTTCCCCTTCTGTTGTCTGTCCATCCACAGTCTGTATAGTGTCAAATAGCCATAGTAGAAAAATTAACCAATGGTAGGGAGGACTTCTGTGCTGCTCAGAAAAATCTTTGGCCTAAAACTGAAGTGGATTTTAGCCTTTTAATTAGTGCTTGTGTGATAAATGAATGGGGGGGGTCCCTTTTATGGACACCCAGCCAACCAGTTAGCTATAAAACACCTGTTAATAGCTGTTCTCTACTTGCTTTACCAGTAAAGGGTTAAAAAGTCCATAGGTAAAAGGAAGGGAGTGGGCACCTGACCGAAAGAGCCAATGGGAAGGCTAGAACTTTTTAAAATTGAGAAAAAAAACTTCCCCTTTGTCTATCTGTGTTGTTCTCCCAGAGAGCAGGGATAGGGCTGGAACTATGCTGCAAAAAGCTTTGGGCCAGGTATGAAAAATCATCATATCATACCTAGAAACTACTCATTTGAAACCCCAGATATGTAAGTAGATCAGGAAATGTCTAGGAAGACGCAATTAGGTTTATCTCTTTTATTTCTTTATGGCTTGTGGACTCCTCTATGCTAACCCCAAATGCTTTTGTTTTGCTTGTAACCTTTAAGTTGGACCTCAAGAAAACCATTCTTGATGCTTAATTATTGTATTTGCTCTTTTTAAATCTACCAATAGCCTAAGTTTTCAGATGTATTTTTCTTTGTTTGTTTTTAATAAAATTTACCTTTTTTAAAAACAGAATTGGATTTTTGTATCCTAAGAGGTTTGTGCACGTTGTTTAATTAGCTGATGGCAACAGCCAATTTCCTTTGTTTTCTTTCTCAGCTCTTCCCCGGAGGGGGGGTGAAAGGGCTTGAGGGTACCCCACAAGAAGGAATTCCCAAGTGCACCTTCCTGGGTTCTCAAAGGGTTTTTTTGCACTTGGGTGGTGGCAGCATCTACCCATCCAAGGTCAGAAAAAAGGTCTAACCTTGGGAGTTTAATATAAGCCTGGAGTGGCTAGTATTAATTTTTAGAATCCTTGAGGGCCCCCACCTTCTGCACTCGAAGTGTCAGAGTGGGGAATCAGCCTTGACAGCTTGTATAAAGAAAAAGTCCTGGTTACAGAGCTTGTAATCTTTAAAGGAACTGTCCTACCTCTTTTCTTTTTCATTGTCATAAAAGGTATTTTGACTTTTGTTACTTTTTTCAACGTCTTAAGCCTTGTCTACACTAGAGCTGCTTTATAGCTATACTGGCAAAGCCCCCAACTGTAGATAGAGCATATATCAACAGAAGGAGTATTTCTGTCAGCATAGTAACACTATCTCCTCAAATGATGCTGGCAGAAGGATTCTTCTCTCAGTATCTGTCACTACACCGGGGGTTTTACAGGCATAGCTCTGTCAGCTCTGAGGCAGGGGCGGGGGGGAGGGAAGAGGGGTTCACATCCCTGACCGACATAGCTATACTGACAAAACTTTATAATAGATCTGGCCAATATCTTTCTACAGTCAGAATTCTGGGGGGGTCCAGAAACCTAGTTCCTATGGAAGATATCTAGAGGCTAGGGACCCGTGCAGAGACTTGCTGAGTGCCCTCAATTATTGTGTGCGTGTTTTAAGAAATATGTGACTAATATATTTCTCCTTTTGAAATACGTGGAAAAGAAAGGACCACTGTGTGAGGATTCTGCTGTTTGTGAACAGTATATACTTTATCTTGCTTTTGATAACCGGGTGATGTTTCCTGGAGCCAGTCTTCTGCAATTAACTTTAGCCTATGTTTAATCAAATTCCAAACAAGGTGGATAGGTTTGTCTCTAAGCACCTTCAGCTCAACATGCCTAAAAGCAAGCATGACTGAGTTATTTGGCAATTCACCATTACTATTTAAGTCTCCTTGATTTTATGGTTGGATTAACTTGTATCTCCCACGACTCTGTTCCACAGCTATGATTCTTGTATTAGTGCAGAGTTATATAGGGCAGCGGTGTCATCTTATTCAGTAATTCTATCAGGATAACCAGTGAGATGGTGGATTTTTATTTTGAAAATGTCATATTGGAGCTTTTTATTTAAAAAAAAAATGTTTGCTACGTTGGTATGTAGCAGGGAAAACGTGATGCAGCAGCAGTTGGATGGATATTACTTACACTTATGTGTCTTTTTCAAAAAGAAAACCAATGCAGTGTAGGTGTAACAAAAGGCTGCTGCTTCAGGTTAAATTATGCAAGTAATTTGGACCCAGGTAGAAACCCTTGAATACATGCACTCCAGGCCAGACCATAGAAAATCAGAACTCAACCAAAGGTGGAGTGAGAGTAAGGAGAATGAATTCCTTCTTGAAAACCTAACTTAGATAGGGAGAAGCTTCTAATGTTATGATGGTGGGCCCAATCCTGCAAGCCTTACTCACATGAACAGTCCCACTGAAGGATTACTCAGATGGGTAACAGCTAAAGCATCAGGCTGGGTCTAACGAATAATACATTTGCTGTTTTAGTGTAGTTTGCAATGCATGTCCTATTAAATTAAACTGGAACATTGCTGACTAAAAGACTATGATGCAAAAATCTACGAGTAATACATACTTAAGACCAAAAATATTCTAAAGTAAATGCAGTAAGTCAATATGATGAAGTATATTGGCTGCATCTTAAAAAAGAAACCAGTTTTTGATTTATATAGCTAGGCTGTACAAGCATCGGAATGAACAGAAGATTGAACACTGTCAGAACAGAAATCAAATACCAATATAGCTGTGTGAAATTTGGATCTGTATTTTTAGGTACACACACCCACACACATATGCAGCCTCACTGGCTTATTCCTCTCCTCTAATACAGTCAGGGATGTCTCTAGCAGAAACATGAGACCAGGCACAATTCTAACCCAATTTACTTACACCACCCCGACTTAACTAGATACTGTATCATGCAACAGTTTGATTTTTCCCCCCGTGACTCTAGCCTTCCTCTGTAGTCTCATAATTTTTCCTTAGGAACATAGGAATTGCTCTACTGGATTAAACCTGAGGTCCGTCTAGTTACCATCTTGTCTTTGAGAGCGGCCAGCTACGTGACTTAGAGGAAGGGGTAAGAACCCGGCCGTAGGCAGATATGGAATAATCTGTCTCTACTAGTTAAGAGATTGGTTTAAGCCGTGAGCATGAGGTTTAATATCCTCTCTAAAATTTTAATTATAATTCGATTAATTATTGTTGTGGTTTTTTTTTAAATACTCCATACATCAGTCCACTGTACAGGTACATCTTTCCTTACTCAGGAGGTAGATGATGTACAGGGTTCTTATCATTGTACCACCTCAGTATCCATCGCCTCGGTAATCTGGCTATCAAACCCATGTGCAACATCTGCCTCCAAATTTAAGACTGGACAATTTTACTGCTAGCTCACTACACAATCTCTCGTTTCAGATTCTCACCACATCCATCTGAGCCAATAGGTTATGTTAGCCCCAGAGGGGTCATGTGCCTATCTTCCCTTCTGACCTTCCCTGTCCTATCTTCTGTAAGCCCCCCAGGGCCTTGTTCTCTTCTGTAGCAACCTGACTCATTTCAGATACCCCACTCAAGTCTTGGAGTTTTTTTAGGCATCTCTCCATTCTGAAATTCCTATTTGTTGCCTACAATGGTGGAAAATTCTCATTACAGAAACCTCTGCGAAAATGCTTATGTAGAACTTGCCTGATTTTGGGCCAGGAAGCAACCAACCTGATGTGGGGACCAAGAAGGTACCTGGGCTTCCTCCCAACATGATTTCAGAACTAAAGTGCTCAGTCCCAGTGTGGAGAACCCTTTCTGGATGGCAATGCAGGGCAGGATTCTCCTATTTCCCTGAGAGGCACCAGAGAGGCAGTTCCATCAACATATGGAGGAACAAATAAGGCTTTAGTAGGCTGCATGCTATTTATTCTCACTTGTAAATGGAATAGTATATACAGCACATAGGGGCTTTGCTATGCTGTAGCATTAGGTTCCAGACAGCTGACCTAGGAATAGGACCTCCCACTTTTCCAATAAGATGTATCCCCTTTTCTCCATGCCCTCCTTTCCCACTTAATAGACCTACCTTTCTAGTCACTATGCAGTGATTGATATTGTCACAAAAAATTAATGTCACCATGTCCTTGAATACCCCAGAGCTTCCCAACCACTACTCATTCCTGAAAAGTGACTGTCCAGTGATAACAGATTTTGAGAAAGCTAGTTTAAATTATTCCCTAAACAGACCAAAATGCACACCACAATGAACTTTAATTTAAACCATTAAAAAAAAAAACCCCACACAGTTAGCTTTCCGGAATTTATTTCTTTTTTTAATACAGAGAAAATGCAACAAAAAAATCCTATAACACCACACGCAAACAATATCATAACCAATTATTTTAATGTCATCAACATTCATTTGCTATGTACATACTCTTCCCTCTGCAAAAGTGCATTCTAGAAACCTTTACTGACAAGTTGTTGTTTTTTAAATGGTTTTATTGGTGACATCACAATGTATTTGTCCATGGTTACCTGACACAATAAAGTGAGCAGTATAAAACTAAAGAAACTGGGTTAAATGTCTCCCTCTCGTCAGAATACATTTACTGAAATTTACTTATTCTTCCAATTAAACCATCTTCGAAATTCATTTTTATAGACTAATTACTACTAGACAAATAAATGCAAATTCTGTATTTTTAGCTCAATAGGGTACAAAGTACTTGATTTTTTAAAATGGCTTTGTAGCAGCAGATAGAACAAGAATTTCACCCAGTTCATGTTGGAAGATATACATTTTAGTATGTAAAATTATCTGGTTTTGTTAATCACATGTACCAAAATCTGGTTTTAGAAGTCCTATTGATGGAAAAAATAATTTGCATATATGCAATGTAAAATCTATCTGAATGCAAGCATCTCCTTTGGAAAGTTCATTCGGAGATTGTAGATATAAAGAGTACATGTCCTCACTATGCACAGGAGTAACATGCGTATAGAGTGAGCAGAATCAACACCCAAAATTCAATGGACTGTATTATGGCTTAAGAATGCATGTTTCACATGCATCACTTTAAGCAGACCACAGTGGAGGAAAAGGGGGACAGGGAGGACGACTTGAGCCAGACACTCGAAGCAACCAGCTTTTTAAACTAGACAAATTGTTTCCTAGTTGAAACATTTAAAAGCTCAAGACATTTTCCACCCCTCACCAAGATGCAAAGCAAATCCATTTAAGTTTCCAGTTTAATTCTTAATGTGTATTTTAAAAGTTAGCATTGGATCCCAACCCTGTAATTGGATCCTTGCACATGTGCAGAGCCCAGTTGAAGTTTGCATGGGAAAAAAGGGTCTCCGGACAGATTAGATTGCAAGACTGAGGTCTTAGTTGGTATGTTAAGCAAATACACCTTTAGGTAACGTAACTTGAGATCCAGTTCTCACTATCATCAAGAAGCACAAAAAGCATTTTCTTCAAATTAGGGACAATTTACTTTGCAGGGGAGGGTAAGAGGAATATTTTTATAGTTCAGTTGGCTTTCAATAAGGATACTGTACTTCTTACCCATGTGATGCTAACACCCACCTGAATGTTGTATTTTTATAAGAAAATAGGCATTGTTTCAAGCAGTAACATCGATGCATTCAATAGCAAAATAAAAAGTTTCTCAATACTTAAATTGTTTTATTTTCTTGGACAGTGTTGCACCTACAGTCCTCTAAACACTTTCTTTCGAGACAACCTTAAACATGCTTTATCCCATCACACTGTTTGTTGAGTTCTTGGCACTGCTTTGCAGATACTGTAGTCTTTGTCATACCTTTATCCTTTTTAAAAAATGGCCAAAGTCATATTTTGCCTGTACTCATACTACAGATTGTCATACATAAATTAAGCCATTGAATGAAAGGTTTATTAACTGGAATATTTAGGAAAGCCCCAAAGAAACCAAGATTCTGATTCTCCACTCCCTTGCATAGTCATTTACACCTTTGCAAAGTGAGTGAAAAGCAGGTATAGCATGCTACCATTCTCATTTTCTTTGATACCCACTTTGCACTGGTATAAATGACCACCTGAGACTCAAGGCAGAGAAGAATCAGGCCCAAATATTGAATGATACAGCAATCCCCAAGTGCCCTTTGTTCCTCCCCTTATGTTTAAAGCAGTTTAATCATTGCAACATGATTTTAGATCACTAAGATGGGTGCAGTAGACTATATTTACAATGAAATCAGTTAAAAGAGATTTTGATAATGCTTTCCGGCACACATGCTAGATCATTTGAAAAATAACTAAATACTTAGTCATTGAGTGCACAGGTGACGCCTGTGTATCAAAATACAGTCTACATGTCTTGAGGGCTTGTCTTCACTGCAGAGTTAACTTGAATTATAACTCTAGACCCATCCACCCACAAACCCTTAACTCAAATGCTTTTAACTCAAGTTGGCTGGCCTGTCAAGGGATTCAGGCTACAGCTCAAGTTAGCACAACACCTCAGCTGCTAACACAACCTTTCTGCAGCTCAAGTTATATTTTGCAGAGTGGCCTCTCTCACTTGAGTGAGGCTAACTTGAAAGGAGAAAACTCTGCCATGAAGACAGTGGTCTTGTCTACAATACAGAGCCTTTATCAGTCATAGCCATGCTAACAAAGAACCCTACTGGAGATGGAGCACATGAGGAAAAAAGAAGACATCCTGCCAGCGTAGCTACACCACCTTCCTGAACTCCCTGAAGGCCACTTCTGTTGGTACAGCGTCTACCCTTGTTGTTTTGCCAGCATAGTTATGTCGGCTATGGGGGTGTGTATGTGTGTGTGATTCCTCCCTCCCCCACATTACTAGCCAACATAGCTATATCAACAAAACTTTATAGCGTTGTTGTCCAAGCCATAGCCTCATGAAAGGAAAAATATGCATTGAGTTTCTTTGTGAATACAAAATCAGTCACTAAATAATCTGGGCACGGAGTTCAAGTACCAGGTATATGGTATTTTTTTTAAAAAACAGGTAGAAAACAGTCAATACAGTAGGTCACCAGTTTTCTTTTGTTTCTCTCCCACTTTGGTTGCATGTTTTTTGCATTCTTTTATAGGATATGCAGAATATCAAAGCCATTTTAAATTCATACTTGCAATAAACATTAACAATTATAATCTGGGGAACCCATATTTTGTTGTATAAACAGTGTCTTACCACGTAAATACTGTTAGTTTTTTTAATGTGATAACAGATACCATAGTGATGAATGTGGTATGAAGAAAACTTAGATTGATCTTGAGGAGTCAAGTAATAGACTTTTTATTTTTAAATTCTTGCACAGAAGAAAAATAGGGAAACAAAGAAAGAGAACATTGGCAAACTATGGAGACAACCCCTCTGATACCAATTCATTATCTGGTATAGTCTATTACATGTGGGAATGTAAAGAGGAATTACACTCAACTTTTTTAAAATACACATCATTTCCAAGTCCTCAGAATCAATTGGACAATATCTGGATTTACATATTTTTGAAAGACTAAGGTGCAGTGGCTATTTCAGCAAATGTACTAAAAACTTTATTTGAAATAAAGTCATGATGCATTCTCATACTAATATGGCACAAATACCTCACAGTGCTCACAGATCTGACTCAGCCCAGATCATATTTTTCAAGATCCTCTTTACATGTCAGTCATACCAACCTCAGGCATGCTGCCTAAAGTTCCAACCGCCCCACACATGTGTGCACACACACACACCCCTTCATAACTGGTTTTCAATGGACCATATCTTCCTTTATGTTCCTTCTGTGCATCACAACAAAGTTCTAAAAATATTTGCAAAGCAAATAACTTTAAATAAAGTGTATTAAAATCAAGCTTGTTTTTGTATAAACAATTGACCTGACTGCTAAAATTACAACACTGGTGGAAACAGTACTATCTCCATACAATCTGTCAGTGAGGGTAACTCATATGAAATATATACTGCAGGAAGACACCATGCCAAAAAAGATTTTCAGGTAACATTTTCTGGCACAGATTTACATTCACTCGTCACAATATTTTAGTTTACCCAATTCTGGGAATCTGAAAGCAGACCAGCTAATATAATTTAAGATTTTTTTAGGTCTAATCCTGCTCCCATTGAAGTCAATGATAAAGATCCTAAAGAATTCAGTGGTAACAAGATTGGGTCCTTCATGAAGATTTCCCCTCTCACCAAGCCCTAAGGGTGGTGGGCCCACAAAATCTTCCATTTCCAAATGGGGCTCATCCTGTTTTCTAAAAACCTTTCCACCCCTTTAAGCTCTTCTGTGATGATACAAAAATTAAAACCAAACCATTTAAGCTGAAATTTCCCCCACTCTTGGCATTAGTTGGCTTGCCTCCACCCTTTGCTGAAATCTTGTCAGGAGGACCAGGTCTTAGTAACACGTATATACATATTAATATTATATGTACATAGACACACAAAGAAGCTGCTCTTTCAGTTAGAAAAGAAATTAATTTTGTCACAGAATGGATCCTATAAAAAGGTGTCTAATAAAGTAGTAATACCCATAAAATAGCTATTACTAAAGCAAAGCTTTCGTCAATAAGCCTCCAGAACTTTAAATGAAGAGAATGGCTTCACAAAGTGGTAGTCTAGATTTCCACAGTGCGGGCACTGCTGGACGTTGCTGTATTCAGAGAAATACTGCATCCCAATCCGTACATCTATTACTGGCTTTCCACAGTGCTTACAGTTCAGTCGAGCCTGTCAAA
The DNA here is from genome assembly GCF_011386835.1 of Chrysemys picta bellii. Classification (NCBI taxonomy): domain Eukaryota; kingdom Metazoa; phylum Chordata; order Testudines; family Emydidae; genus Chrysemys; species Chrysemys picta. Next base: position 106,501,348 of record NC_088793.1, on the reverse strand, counting down.
AAGTAGACAGAAACACCTTGAAACATTCCAATTTGCTTCCAACCTTGCCACAGAAAAAAAGAATGTGTCTCACACAGTCCATTCCTCTTTCCTAAGGACAGGCTTGATTAAGAAAGTATAACTTATGAGATTTGATGGCAAGGGCCACTATTTAACTGGAATGACAACTTCCTTAACTGGAATGCCTTCAGGTGATTTGGCAAAAGTACTGAACAGCCTCAACTCCCACTGAAACCCCTTGCAATATTGAGCCCTAAGTGATAATCAAATAGGTAACTCATCTGTCGTGCTGATGGTAACCTGTCTCCTTAGATAAGGCTTCAAATGTTGCTTCAATTCCTCCTTCCAAGCAAGTTTTTTCATCAGGCTGGCATTATCACATGACTTTCCAGATTTTTGGTGGACTAATTTAAGGGTAAAATTAACAAGAGTGCCTAAGTTCCATTTTCAAAGTGACTGAGGTGCCTAACTTATTTAGGCACTTTTGAAAATTTTACCCTGTGTGCATTTCAGTTGGGAGCGGAGGTGCCGGGGAGAACTGTTGAGGCATGATGTATTTACCTTAACTCTTTAGTGAACCAGCATGTTTAGACTAAGTAAAGCACAGCAATGACAGAAGCAAGAAAAATTTCAGATAACATAGCATTATGACTCATTTGGTCAGAGACCATCTAGCAGGGCATCCCAACTGAGCAGTCTGTGCTAGTAAGTTCTATAAGGTGCCACAGGACTCTTTTCCACTTCATACAGCAGCTATAGTTAGGATATATGAGCTGAAGTATAGGAATAAGCAAGTTCTGCTAATTGAGTTTTTGTAAATTAACATTCTAGAAAATCTACAAAAAGTACATTATATGTTTGCACATATTGACCTGTATGGATGTTATTAATGAACTTCTGAATTCACACTTGAGACATTAGGACAAATAGTGAGTTTTTTTCCCATATGAAAATGAAATAGTGCTACCTTTGACTCCTAATACTGAGAGGAATTCAGTTCTGACTGGTCATCCATGCAGAATCCAAATGAATAAGTACATATGTTGGTTTTGTGTTTATTAATCCCTAAAATAAAACTCAAATCCTTCACACCATTATTGCTGTTATGTGCCATAACTTGTTAACTTAAACACTAAAGTAAAAAAGAAAAGGAATTTTTAAGTCTGTGCCATACAATTCTTAATCTACATGGTTAAAATCTATTATTGTGATGCTGTTTAGACTTCTTATATTTAAACATAATCTGACTATGCTGCATATCAGCATTTTAATCTTTAGGGATTAATAGATTTACAGGTTATGGTATTTCAGCATCATGACATGGTATTACATCATGCATAATACTTTAAAAATATATTTAAACATTGACAACCTATGTAAGAGCTACATAGTACTATAGTACAGCAATATAGTATACAAATTATTTTACAAATTCCAATTAGACAGGACCTTGCCTTGAGGAGTCAACATTATTTGGATAGATGAGAACCAAAGTGAAATGCAAGGGTGAGAACAGACAGAGCCATCAGCAACAGAAGGCTGGGTAAAATATGTGAATCTTAAGGAGAGATTTGGGTGTGCAAAAATGCAGGCCACTTGACAAAAATAAAACAGCAGGCTGTTGCAAGCACAGCAGGCAATGTGCAAAAGACAGACTCAAGAGTGGGTGGAAAGAAGATAAGCAGAGAATAGAGTCCATGATGGAGGGTAGGAGGAAACAAGGGCTAATAAGTATGGAGGCAGGGTCTGAGCTGCAAGAGCCTTAGCATGACAGCCTAATGGGTGCTTCTGAACATAAACCACATCTCAAAAGAACAGTAATGATCTTCAATAAAAGATCTTCCATGATTTTTGCTTGCAAAAAACAATTCACTTATGTACAACTGAGGTTGAGAGGGCATTAAAAGCCAGTGTCTGATCTGCTTGGAAGCTAAAGATTCCAAAGCATTCTTTGATAGAACATGCATTTGCAATATCTCCTTGGCCAAAGTTTCACTTTGTCCATCACTGTTGTGCTCTGAGATTTTTTGGAATAAGGTACCAAATGCTACTTTTCAGTTAAAATAATTTAAGGCAATTCAGATTTAGTTTACATAATATATCTTAACTCTGTCCCTTTGCACACATGCTTTACAATAGGGTCTTCTGTTACATGGTCGTACAATACACCTGTAGGTGCAGTAGCAAAAATGAACATATCTAATAATTTAGGTGACTGAAAACTAATAATTTCATATTCTATTATATTGAATTGCTTACCAACTACTTTCACACTGCCCACTGATCATATAAATAAGACTCTTGTAATATTCACACACACAAGGAACAAGAATTAAGATGAAAGTTGAAACAATCTAAATTGCCTGATTTTTGTAAGCTCAAAATGTCAACCTTAATACTGCATTTTAAAAAAAAACCTTCCTATTTAAAGAGAGGCTCACAATTTAAGAAGTGCACAAAACTGTGAGGTAACACTCTTCATTGTAGATACTACTATGGAAGTCAATTAACTACAGAGCTTGATGTTTACTCATCTTCTACAGCAGCAGCAACTCCCTTCTTCTTATCACATACTATTGTTTATTTTTCATTTTAAACTATACACATTAGTAATGAGAGCTAATGAACATTTGCATTCTGACAAAGTTTCTTTGATTGCAAGGTCTCCAGGGCAAGGACAGTCTCTCCTCTACAGAGATAAGCAACTTGTTGGTACTTAGTAGTAATAATACATAGAGCTTGCAAAACTTGATAAAGACATTGCCCAGGAAAGAAAGGTAACTGAGTAAACAATTAATGAAGGTGTATCCCCATTTGTGAGGAATGTATCTAAATACAATAGAGTTACTTCTTGAACTGACTCAACCTGTTGTTTTTTTTCCTGTTTGCAGTACAGACTAATCCAATCATTCCCCTAGCACTTGCTTAGTGTGACTCCTATAATGAATCAATGGAGTATCATTTATACCGCTATTGGATCATCATTTGAGCGTTACACCAGAAATTAACATTTTATGAACTACTGCCCACTGCTGCAAAGTGTTGAGCATCTCCAATCCATCTAATCACTTAACCAGCCGTTAATCTGCAACAACTGCACCTTCACACAGCAAGAGTCTGAGCATTCTGTCCCCTACATGAGATTTTCTCCACCTAAGGTACAAACTGGACTACAGTCAAGTCAAAACCAAGGTTCTTTAAAATTTGAAGATTTGCAGGATAACATCACTACACTCATACTGAAGATTAAAGAGAAAGGGGAATTCTTTAAGCACAAAAAATCTCTAAGCGTGTCCATTACTTTTGCCTTTTCGCAGGCCTACCCCTTGATAAAACAGCCATAGCTCAAACAACTGACCAGGCCTTGGACTAAAAGTGCTATTTTAACAGTAACTGCAGTTTTGCTACTACATTGCGCGTGATGCAAAAGCTTAATGTGCATGAGATACTTTGTTGTGATTATCCAATCTAAGCATCAAGGTTTAATGCATTTTAAATTATTTTAAAATGTATCTTAGTTCTATCCCCTGCACCAATGGTTTACATTAATTTGTGTCTAATTTTTCTTAACCTCCTGTTTCTGCAGACGCCTGCGCACTATAATTTCATAGATTTTAAGACAAGAAGGGGACCATTAGATCATCTAGTCTGGCCTCCGGTATGTGATGCTGGTTTGTGCTCTTAAACTAGGGGATTTCAGGGGGGCTGGAGGAAGGAGAGAAAAAAGACACAAACACTTTTGCTTTGTTTACCTTCAGTTGGAGCTTCACCTTATTATGCATAATACTAACCTGACAACAGGGAGAGGCTGCCAGAATATCATAGGTATACATGGTTCCCAGTTGATGCCAGCTTCCATCCCATCGGGACTTGCACTTAATGCAGATAATTTTGTGAACTCCTTCTAAGCAGTCGACACAAACAGCATAGAGGTGCATAAGCCTTCCTGTGGACAGGAAACACATTTCTTAAGGAAAGGAGACATTATCCAAAAGGTTTAAGCAGACATTTCCTGTAATGTGCCATTTTGTCATTATACAAATAATAATTTTTAAGAAGGAGAATGACAAAGTACATAACGCTACTTTATAGACTGGCCCAAAATATTTTCTAAAGGGGCAAAAAGGTCCCACTTTAAAATAAAATAAATAAATAAACCCAAAAGAGGGATGTCAGATCCTCAATTTTCTCTTTGCTGGAGGACTTTGGCAAAATACTATGAGGACCTGGAAAGTGGTGTCACACCAACCTGATTCTCCAACTCCAATAATTCATCCACTCTCAATTTCCACCACAAGGAGGAAGAGTTGCAGCTCACTTGCCAGTCTGGTTTGACAATTATATTCAAGTCTGCCAAATATCTTGCCAAGATCTTCCAGCAAAGAGAAGGAAATAAGGACGTGTCATTCCTAATGCGAGAAACCATAAAAAAGCAGAAAAGAGCAAAACTGCAACTCTGGGTTTTGCTTGGCAGTACACTTTAAGGCATGTGTATTTAAGACATAAGCAAATGATGCTTTAATGCACATTACTTTTTCAGATCTCAATACAAACTTTGAAATACCAGGCAGCATATTAGACACTTTCAATTCCAGTGTGAAGTGTTAAAATAACTCCTTCTCCCCCTCATATTTAATCACAGACTCCCTATGCAGGGGTGAATTGTCAAGAGTTGGATAAATTACACTGACTTCCATAGCTGTCAGACAGTTCAGACTTCAAGACTGAATATTTACTTTATAAAAACCATGAACAGACTTATCAGTAGAGACTTACCCCAAGATACAAAATTCAGATGAGAAAATAAAAAGCTTCACACAAGTTTTGGGGATCCAGTATTTTGATCTGGGCTCATCCCATGTTATTGAACTGAGGATTGGCTATTTAACTATGTACATACATACTATAATAAAAACCATCACCCTATATTTTACATTACTTGTATGCAAGAAAGTTATGATCTAATATTCAACTACAAATACCATCTACAAAAGAGTTGTGCACGGTGATTTTGTGCTTTTCAGGAAACAGGCTGTGCTCTTATGAATCAACGTCTTGAATGTACAATTTCTTAATCAAAGTAATGAATTCATGACTCTAGCAGCTGCTTTGGAAAAAAATCTCAAAATATACAAAATGTCTGGAAGCCAACAAGTACAATTAGTCTATATCAGAGATTTTAAACAAGTTTTTTTTTTTTTAATGCAAATGTTTTAGAGAAATTGAGTGGAAAGTAAAGCCATTTAACAAAACAGATAAAGCTTCCAATTATTTTTGCACTCCTGTAACTATAAACTGGTTTAAAAAAAAAAAAAAAGCGTTCCCAATCTGAGAAAAATGTATGAGTTTTTAAGCTAAATTCTACAATCTTCAAAAAGTAGTTTATTATGCGAGTTTTACTACTAAGACCCTGCCTTACAATGCTCCTAGAGTACAAATACCTCAAGATCGGTTGTTCAAGTGAATATCTGGAAATGTAATCTTTGACATAATTCCATGCATTAGAAATCTTTTACTGTGTACCAAGATTAATAACTTTTTTTATAGAAGACAACTTTAAATGCATTTTACAGTAGTCATAGCTTCTGCACACACAGAAATATTTCATCTTCTCCACCATTAATTTTGAGAGCCCTAGTTAAATGGCTTGATGGCTAAATCACTCACTGAAATAAAGAAATGATTTGTTTAACTCAGGAGGGAAACACTGTCCTGGAACAGAGACTCACAGTTTAACTTTATGTGTTAAAATGTGCGCTAAGATGATTAAATGTAATCTTCTTGTAACAAATCACTCTATTTAAGACAAAGGAAAGTAAAATTTCAACAATTTAGGCAATCTCCTTGGATCTAGTATTTCCACAGGTGTACATAAAATCTACTAAAAGTTAGAAAGCAATTAATGAAATACACGTAAGTAATAGTCATGTTAAGAAGAGTTTCAGATTATTTTTGGCAAGTGTTAAATTGACACGTGACATTTTAATTGTTGCAAAAGTATTGATTAAATTTGGCAAAACCATGAGCACATTATGCACATCTCCTCCAAAAAAGGAACAAACATTCTTGCCCCATATCACTACATTCTGTTTATGCTACATATTTATCTTAGATCATTTGCTCTTTGTCACTTTTTTTTCCTTGAAGTACATTAGGTATTATGGAAACAATACTGTTAGCATGGACAGAGCTTAGTGACTTAGTGCAATGTAATATTTATACCATTGTTTGTTAAATCAAGTAAGCTTATATAATGTGTACTATGACCATGCATGGGATATGACAACTTTCATGAACAGGAAAAAATTCATCTTAAAAATACCTGCTTTACGGGGTTGTCTTACTCCCACTTTCTTGCTTTTTCCATTAAACTCTCAAAGTAATCCCTGCTGTGTCAACCAAAGTAGTAGTAATTCTGTTGACACTTGTCTTGCACAGATTGTTGCACCCCTTCTTTGGTCAATCTCATAGATCGCCTGTGTGTGTGTGTGTCCAGTTAGAGGTAGCAAGGCATAGCCTTCTTAGTCCGGTACATTATGTTAGCCCATCACCCTCTTTCTCACCACAAATAACTTACTGGTTGTTGGGCTTTTTTTATTATTATTATTATTAATTTAAACCAAACTGGCCCCCAGCAAGCTATCCAGCCACAAAGTGGCATGACCAGCTCCTCTGGTAGATGTCTAATTTCAGCCCCTAATCTAGGCTGCAACAGGAAATTTAATTTTGAGACAATGCATGACTTACTGTAAGACTCTCAACAAATAAGGCAGTGCATGTGCAGTCCAACACAGCCTGGCTGGAAAACCATTACATGCTGTACCTGGAACCCTGAAGGAAAGTCCCTTAGTTGTAGAACTAATAGCAAGGTACATCAATGTTTACACCTCCCAACCTATACAACACATCTCTTTTTAATGAGCATACTTATACCAAGCTTGATTACTTCAGATTTGACCCAATGATAAGCTAGAAATGAATTTAGGTTTCACAAAAGCACTTGCTGCATGGGGATGCAAATCTAAAATGAAATGCACAAAAAGCAGTTCAATCATTTTAAAGAGACCCAACAAGACTGACAAGACAACCTGTACCTTGAAGGTGACAGGGAACATCATATTCAATTTCATCGTGTCTCGATGGACTAAGAAACAGGGTTCCATCCACTAGCGGAAACTGTTCAAATACGGGCAGTGCCCTGTGGCACAGCGCACAGTTTACAACATTCCTGTGGCTGGCACTAAGTGCTGCAAGAATAAATTTCCGTAGGTCCTCCCCTTGACCCATTTGGGCATCATCTTCCATCCGCACATGGAAAGTATTCAATTTATGCCTGGGTATATGAGTAAGTAGCTCAGATAGGTCAAGCCTTCTTAAAAATTGCACAGGGGCATCAAAATGTCCTGATCTATGCATTTGCAATCCAGATGCCCCATAATCAAAATGGGCATTCCTGAACATGCCACCACCAGTCATGTTCTTTTTATGAGGTTCTAAGTGAATGGCATTCTTTAAAAATTCTCCTAAATAACGTGACGAACGAGGGCCACTAAAATGTGCAGGGGCAAGAATAGAGTAGCCTGTAGGAGGGGACTGGCCAGGAGAGCCACAGGGAGAACGAACTGCATAGCTCCCACTAACTATGCCTTTCTCTTGAGAGTTCTGCCTGTCCATCGAATGCCTTCGCTGGATATCATGATTTAAACCTTTTTGTGGCTTGTTGACAGGCCTGCACTTTTTAGCATCTTCCACAGATTCTGCCATGGACCTGCCTGTGCTCTTCTCTGACACCGACTTTTTCTTCTTCTCATCCTGCATTCGCTTCACTTGGTACCAGTCTGTGTCTTTCTTTAAGTGACCCTGCCCACATCGGCAGGAGCAAAAGCGAAAAGCAAGATCATATCCCTTTTTTGTCCACATGTTTTGACGACATTGCTTTTCGTTCCAACTCCTTGCTCTGCCAATGCAGTTAAACTGAACAAGAATGCTGCTTTCCCATTCATAAAAACATTGAAGGTGCATCCAGGTGCTGTAGGGACAATGTTCATTGTTGCATACAACCTTCTGGTAGTCATCTTTTTCTAGATCAACAGGCCTTCCAAAGCTACAGATCAGTGGAGTAGCACAAGGTGCTTCTGTGGGACATAAAACAGAGACATTAGTACCTTACGCTGAATGCAATTTATTTGCAATATTTATTTTAGGTTTGCCTGATCAGGTGTATAAAGGAATCCACCACAATTACTGATTTATTTACTGTCATGGTTTTACAAACTGAAAGACTTTTGCAACATAACCAGGATTAGAAAAAACTGCCACATTAGGCTCTCATCCTACAGAGACTTAAACACTTTTGTCACTTTACGTTCATGAATGGTCCCACTCAATGGCACTATTCAGGCATGTAAAGTGACACATATTAAGCCTTCACAAGGCTGGGGCCTTAGTGTGCCTTTTGGTATTAATAGTTTTTCTTTTGTTGTTTCTAGTGTTGCACTGTGGGTCAAGTCCTAAAGCCTATACACAGCGAGTATATGAGGGGTCTATGCAGTGTGCTCACTAGAAGCCAAAAGGCAAAAGTCCTTCTCTCGGAGTCTATCCATGGCCATGACTACATCCTCAAGCCTACAGTAGTCTCCGTGGCCAATGCAGCTGACTCCTTGACTGGGTTTGTCTGCCACAGCTGCATATTCACCTTACCCCTCTTCAGCCATGCTAGGACACAGGGAGTTCTGGCAGAGACACCACTCCTTCATGAACCTCCTGCAGGCAGCCTGCTTCCTTCCCCTTTCCCCCCACCCCACTAAATCAGTTCAGCCACACTGAAGGCTTTTGGAAACCACTGAGTCAAGGTATGAGTTATCCTTATGTGAATCTCAAACCAGCTCAACTAGCAGCCTTTGCTATGTTCTGGAACAAGAACAGTTCATTTGAATTTCCCTGTCGTATGAAAGTATCTGCTTCTGTACATGTGTTTTCCATTTTTATGGTTTATGTATTTTTTCCCTAATCTAAGTGTCTGTTGTAATATATGGAGAAATCATTTGGCTGGCTTTTGAACTTCTAACTGAAGATGAGAAGGGCTAGAAGCAGTACTGCTGCTGCTTTCTGGATTGCTGAATATGAAAACCTTTTGTTGTTGTTGCAACTTCTAATACACAAAAGATTTTTGCAGTAAAGTTCACCTTGGTCAAACCTTAGGAGATTTGACTCTGATAAGCATCAACATTTCCAGGTACTGAACCCAATATTGAGGATATTCTTTCACCTCCCACAACTTTTCTTACCTTGCACTTCCTCCCTTCACCTCACTTCCCAGAAATCATTCAGAATTTTAGCAGATCAGGCAGGTACTACTGCATTCAGATAATACCTCCCTTCTTCAGGGATTCTGTGGTCAAAGTTGGCCCAGAGTGCAGTGTGTAAAAGAGTGCACCAGCCAGGAGCAGAAGGCGCAGCGGGAGAGCTGCTAGAACTCCTGGACTCTGCAGCAGAATTATATCAGAAGTAGACAGGTCTAGTGGGGAGGGAATTTTATCCCGAGCTGGGGGAAAGCCAACAGCTGCGGAGGAGCCCACAGTTCAGGCGGAGACATCCCTCAGAGATCATAGAATCACAGAAGATTACGGTTGGAAGAGACCTCAGAAAGTCATCTAGTCAAACCCCCTGCTCAAAGCAGGACCAACCCCAACTGATGAATATATTAAAGGGAGACTCTGTATCCTACTAAAGAGGATAGGAAAGAATTTGGTAAAGTACAGGTAGGAGCTAGTGAGGAACAGTCAAATGTAGAAGAGTCCCATTTAAGTATAACACATGAAGGCAAGCCACTGAATATTGACCAAATGTACAAATGCTTATATACAAATACTAGGCGTCTAAATACTAAGATGGGTGAACTAGAATGCCTGGCATTAAATGAGGCTATTGGTATAATAGGCCTTGCGGAAACTTGATGGAATAAGGAACATCAAGGGGACACCATAATACCAGGGAACCAAATATATATGAATACACAGTAAGGTCACACTGGTGGAGGAGTGGCACTATATGTGAAAGAAAGCATAGAGTCAAATAAAACAAAAATCTTAAACGAATCAAACTAGCACAGACTCTCTATGGATAGAAATTCCATGCTTGAACAATAAAAATATAGCACTAGGAATATTCTACCGACCACATGGCCGGGATGGTGGCTGACTATGAAATGCTCAGGGAAATTAGAGAGGCTACAAAGACAGAAAACCCAATGATAATGGGGGGATTTCAACTATCCTTATATTGATTGGGTAATGTGTCACCTCAGGAAGGGATGCAGAGATAAAATTTCTAGAGACCTTACATGACTGCTTTGTGGAACAGCTTGAACCCACAAGGGGAGAGGCAAATCTTGATTTAGTCCTAACTGGAGCACAGGATCTGGTCCAAGAAGAGAATATAGCTGAACCACTCGGTAATAGTGACTGTAACATAATGAAATTTAACATCCTCGTAGGGGGAGAAATGCCAAAGAAACCCACCACAGCAGCATTTACTTTCAAAAACAGGAACAATACAAAAATGAGGAAGCTAGTTAAATGAAAATTAAAAAGAGTTAGCCATAAGAGTGAAATGCCTGCAGGATGCATGGAAACTATTTAAAACACCATAACAGAGGTTCAAACAAAATGTATATCCCAAATTTAAAAAAACAGCAAGAGGACCAAAAAAACAAGACACTATGACTGAACAGCAAAGTTAAAGAGGTGGCTAGTGGGAAAAGGGCATCCTTTAAAAACTGGAAGCAAAATCTTAATGTGGGATGTATAGAAAGAAGCATAAACTCTGGCAAATCAAAAGTATAAGAAGGCAGGCCAAGAATTTCAAAAGCAACTAGGTAAAGACACAAAAACTAATAGCAAAAACCTCTTTAAGTCCATCAGAAACAGGACTGCCAAACAGTTAGTTGGGTCACTGGATGATCACGGTGCTAAAGGAGCAATCTGGGAACACGAGGCCATCACAGAGAAGTTAAATGAAATATCTGCATCAGTCTTTATGGCAGAGGCTGTGGGGGAGAGCCATTCTTTTTAGGTGACAGATCTGAGTAACCATCCCAGATTGAGGTGTCAATAGAGGTGGTATTGGAACAAATAGATACATTGTACAGTAATAAGTCAACAGGACCAGATGGTATTCACCCAAGAGTTCTGAAGGAACTAATATGAAATTGCAGAACTACTAACTCTGGTATCTAACTCTCCGCTTAAATCAGCCTCTGTACCAGATGATTTGGAGGGTAGCGAATGCAACACTGATTTTTTTTTTTTTTTTTTTTTTTAAAGGCTCCTGAGGCAAATCCTGGCAAGTACAGCCTGGTGAACCTAACTTCATTACCGAGCAAACTGGCTGAAATCAGAGTAAAGAACAGAATTATCAGACACACAGATGAACATGATACGTTGGGGAGAGTCAACATGGCTTTTGTAAAGGAAAATCATGCCTCCCCGATTTATTAGAATTCTTTGAGGGGGATCAACAAGCATGTGGACATGAGTGATCCAGTTGATATAGTGTACCGAGACTTTCAGAAAGCCTTTGATAAGGTCCCTCACCAAAGGCTCTTTAGCAAAGTAAGCAGGGACAACAGGGAAGGTCCTCTCATGGATCAGTAACTGGTTAAAAGATAGGAAACAAGGGTAGGAATAAATGGACAGTTTTCACAATGGACAGCAGTAAATAGCAGGGTTCCTTAAGGATCTCTACTGGGACCTGTGCTGTTCAGCATATTCAGAAGCGATTTGAAAAAGCTCAGCTTCAGCTGCTTCTGGCCATCACTAAAAACATTATGCTAATACTATTTAAAATATGTTACTTTTATTTAACAGCCATCTCCACTTTAAGAAACTTTCCATAATCTTATACAGTAGCCATGCATAGACATATGCAGTTCATTTTAAGACAATCAAATCTTCAACATTCTAGTAGTATTGTTGCCCTTTCCTATTATGTTCTGTTAAAAAGATAATAAAAGCCATAGAACCTTTAGCAAATTCATGAAAGGTAAAGAACTGAAAGCTCTAGAGGCCTTTTTATCCAAAGCATACATAAAGACAGCATGGAAAAATCTACCAATGCTGCTCCACCAATGTGCCTCAACTCTCCTCTGAAGAGACCTACCTGTTAGTGTAAGAGGTCAATCAAGTCTCCATAATCATGTATTCGATCATTTTTCTCTCTGTTCCTAATGCCAACAATGGTGTTCATTATAGTGGCGGTTTCCGAGATGTAGATACCTTTTCTCTCAAAGTGTGAAGAGTATGCATTCCATTTCAGAATACACACTCTGTAAACAGATCAGAGGCAGAGAGAAAAAGAACAAGCTGGATGGAGAGCGTCAGGAGACAGCTATGGTATCCCTCTGGCACCATTTAGAAAGCTCATCCAACTAATACCAGGCCTGTTTTCCTACTAGTTATCTAAGCTCACAGAAACTATGGTGGGGTTTTGTTAGGTTTCATATTTCTAGTCTTCAATTATTATTTGTTGGTTACCACGGCTATTAAAACTTCTCTTCAAGCTGCTGACATGTATTACTGAGTATACTAACTTTGGCTAAGATAACAAAAAACTCTGAGTTTCCCAACCCAGCTACTCATCTGATACTGCCCCCTTCAATTCAACAGACATCATGCCACATCAAGTAATGCTTGTGCAGACTTTTTTCTTTGGCTCTAGCAAGTAGTAATACTTTTATGATATTTAAGATTTGAAAAAGTGTATCTTTGGATTATAGCATATTAGGCAATAATATGCAATTTATCTCAAAGGAGCTAATTAAACTTAAACCATCAAAGGCACATCATAATAAACCCGATGCTGAAAAAGATTTTTTTAAAAGTACTACTGTAAAAATCTCTCATTTACACATCCTCCAGCATTCATTACTTTGTATTTAGTCTTTTATACCATTTCTGATGGAAAGAAACCAAAAGTCCAATACCCCCCTAAAAAGTTTAAATATTCTCTAATATTTGTTTCAGAGTAGCAGCCGTGTTAGTCTGTATCCGCAAAAAGAAGAACAGGAGTACTTGTGGCACCTTAGAGACTAACAAATTTATTAGAGCATAAGCTTTCGTGGACTACAGCCCACTTCTTCGGATGCATATAGAATGGAACATATATTGAGGAGATATATATACACACATACAGAGAGCATAAACAGGTGGGAGTTGTCTTACCACCTCTGAGAGGCCAATTAATTAAGAGAAAAAAACCTTTTGAAGTGATAATCAAGCTAGCCCAGTACAGACAGTTAGATAACAAGTGTGAGAATACTTACAAGGGGAGATAGATTCAATGTTTGTAATGGCTCAGCCATTCCCAGTCCTTATTCAAACCGGAGTTGATTGTGTCTAGTTTGCATATCAATTCTAGCTCAGCAGTTTCTCGTTGGAGTCTGTTTTTGAAGTTTTTCTGTTGTAATATAGCCACCCGCAGGTCTGTCACTGAATGACCAGACAGGTTAAAGTGTTCTCCCACTGGTTTTTGAGTATTTTGATTCCTGATGTCAGATTTGTGTCCATTAATTCTTTTGCGTAGAGAAGATACTCAAAAACCAGTGGGAGAACACTTTAACCTGTCTGGTCATTCAGTGACAGACCTGCGGGTGGCTATATTACAACAGAAAAACTTCAAAAACAGACTCCAACGAGAAACTGCTGAGCTAGAATTGATATGCAAACTAGACACAATCAACTCCGGTTTGAATAAGGACTGGGAATGGCTGAGCCATTACAAACATTGAATCTATCTCCCCTTGTAAGTATTCTCACACTTGTTATCTAACTGTCTGTACTGGGCTAGCTTGATTATCACTTCAAAAGGTTTTTTTCTCTTAATTAATTGGCCTCTCAGAGGTGGTAAGACAACTCCCACCTGTTTATGCTCTCTGTATGTGTGTATATATATCTCCTCAATATATGTTCCATTCTATATGCATCCGAAGAAGTGGGCTGTAGTCCACGAAAGCTTATGCTCTAATAAATTTGTTAGTCTCTAAGGTGCCACAAGTACTCCTGTTCTTCTAATATTTGTGTACACAAATACAACTGAGATGGCCTATAATTTAATGATTGTTTTAATTTTATGTCCAGAGTTCTCCAATGTTATTTTTTATTAGAACACCCTTTGGAACAGAGCACAAGCATTAAATCTGTTCCTTGTTATTAACTTTTTTAACTGTCCTTATCATAAGTAAAGCTGATAAAACACTTTCTTTGTCCCACCCTCATAACACATACTACAGTTCAGTTTGCTGAATGCCAAACAAACACAAAAATAAACTATCCATAACCACTTGGACAAGACTCGTGCCTCAGCAGCATGCAAACAAAAATGGGATTAATAAAATAAATGCTAGAAATAAAAAAAAACAATAGCCCGTGCTTTGCACAGAGGGCATCCATAGTCATTTTTGGTAATCCTGTTTGTTACATCTAGTGGATATTTTAAAGGCAATTGCAAAGGAGTGGGAGGGATTTTTTTCCCCCCCTTAAATTGGGCTTGGTCCCCCCCCCCCTTTTTTTTTTCCTTTTTCTTTTGCGCTGTTTCATGATGGATAAAGTGCTTTGAACCAGGTTTGGTTTTGTTCCCTTCCCCCTGCCTTAGAAATATCAGAACTGTGAAATGTGGTCTTCCTTAGTTTTTCTGTAGAACCTACTAGATGTCTCAGCATTGTACAGTAGGCAGGGCAAGGCTCCTCTCTCTCCTACTCAGCCAAGACAGGTGTTTGGGGTAATTAATCCACCTGGGAAGGGTCAAGGGTGTGGTCAGATGACTGCAATGGGTGACTCTCAAAGGAGACTCCAAGCAGACTAGAGCCAGGCAGAGCTCTGAGGAGGAGGATTCTATTAGGACCCAGTTTCAGGGGGGCTGTGGGGAGATCCTGAACTAAATGGGTGAGTCTTTGGGTTTGGGAAGCCAGAACTTCAATTGCAGAGTTCCAAAAAGAGGTTAGAGAGCCCCCAAGCTAACAGTGGGTGAAAAGGCATCTCTTTGGGGAGTTGGATTATGACTAATGAGGCCCCAGAACAGGAGAATATTGTTCTCAAGAACGTTAGGGTAAGAGTGGATCCATAAACTTCAAGGCCAGAAGGAATCATTGTGATTATCAAGTCTGACCTCCCGGATAGCACAGGCCATAGAACTTCCCCAATATAATTCCTAGAGCAGATCTTTTAGAAAAACATCCAATCCTGATTTAGAAATTAACAGTGATGGAGAATATACCATGAGCCTTGGTAAATTACTCCAATGGTTAAATTACTCTCACTTTTAAAAACTACACATTATTTCCAGTCTGAATTTGTTTAGCTTCAACTTCCAGCCACAGGATCATGTTATGCCTTCTTCTGCCTATTATCAAATATTTGTTCCCAATGTAGGTACTTACAGACTGTAATCAAAGTCACTCCTTAACCTTCTCTTTGTGAAGCTAAACAGACTGAGCTCCTTGAGTCTACCACCATAAGCCATGTTTTATAATCCTTTAATCATTCTCACAGCTCTTCTCTGAACCCTCTCCAATTTATTAACATACTTCTCCAATTGTGGACATACTGGACAAAGTATTCCAGCAGTGGTCACACCAATGTCAAATACTGATGTAAAAAAAACCTCTCTACTGCTACTTGAGATTCTATTTATGCATCCAAGGATGGCATTAGCCCTTTTGGGCATGGTGTTGCGCTAGGAGCTCATGTTCAGCTGATTCTCTCTCCTCTCCCCAAAATCTGTTTCAGAGTCATTGCTTTCCCCCGTCCTGCAAGTATGGCCTACAAGCTTTGTTCCTAAATGTACAAACATTGTTTGCTTGCACCCAGTTTACCAAGCGATCCAGATTGCTCTATCAGTGACCTGTCCTCTTTGTCATTTACCATTCCCCCAATTTGTGTCCTCTGCAAACTTCATCGGTGATGATTTATGTTTTCTTCCAGGTCTTTTGATAAAATGGTTAAATAGTGTAGGCCCAAGAACCAATCACCGCGAGACTCCCATTAGAAACAAATCTGCTTGATGAGTCATCATTTACACTTACATTTTGAGATTTATCAGCTAGCCAGTTTTAATCCATTTCATGTGTGCCATGTTCATTTTATACCATTCTAGTTTTTTAATCAGAAGGTTGTGCAGTACCAAGTCAAAAGTGTTACAGAAGTTTAACTATACTACATTAACACCACTATCTTTACAACCAAATCTGTCATCTCATCAAAAAAAAAAAAAATCCAGTTAGTTTGACAGGCTCTATTTCCATAAATCCATGTTGCTTGCCATTAATTATATTACTCTCCAATTCTTGATTAATCAAGTCCTATACCAGCTGTCCCATTATGTTGTCCAGAATGTCAGACTGACAGGGCTATAATTACCCAGAATGACACGGGTAACTGAGGCAGGGGACTGCAGTGGCAAGCCACCCCACAAAAGGTTGCACTTGGAGACGACATCCCTCTTAGGCTACGTCTACACTGCACACCACTGGGAGCTGCGTGTAGGGTATGTGTAGCTACACATCATAGTGAAAAGCAGGCTACATTCACACTGCAGTGTGTAGCTACATATGTCAGTGAAATGGTCTGGCAGCAGGGAGGCAGTGGGGAAAGGCTGCAGCAGCATGGAGGCAGCAGGAAAAGGCTCAACAGGGGAGCTGCTGGAGCCTTTCCCTGCAGTGCGGAAAGGCTCCAGCAGCAGGACACTACACTGCTAAACACAGCAGTGTAGATGTGGAAGTCATTGCTTGGGCAAGCATACCAATAGGGTTCAGGAGTGTCTTTACTTGCCTAAGCAGTGCCTCACCTTCTACACTGCTATTTATATCTATGCTGAGAGGATGTGTAGTGTATGTACTCTACACACCACCAAAAGGAGTGTGCGGTGTAGACACCTTTACCAAGACCTACTACCAAGTTAAAAAGTATAAAAAAGAGCCACTGCCCCTCCTATAAATGCTGTACACAGAAGCAAAGTATCACATTGCATCTAGCAAAGTGCTTATTAAAGAACTGTAAAACAAGTGACAATCTGAAAATTAAGATATTTTAAAGATCCTTAAATTGTCAATCCCTTCTGCTTCCCGTTAATAAAAAATAACTTTTGTGACTTTCTCAGAAGGCTAAAGCCTCATGGATAAAAATATTTATAAATGCACTATGCAAGCAATTCTACAGTTTATAGCCAAAGATAGGTTTCATTCTAAACCTGTATCTTTTTTCAATGGCTTACAG
Source organism: Chrysemys picta bellii (assembly GCF_011386835.1). NCBI lineage: Eukaryota > Metazoa > Chordata > Testudines > Emydidae > Chrysemys > Chrysemys picta. The sequence continues at coordinate 106,484,081 of NC_088793.1, read as the reverse complement.
ATGGCCAAAATAGCTTAAGAAGGGAAGAAGATGGGTTCTTAAATTTCTCAGGTTTTTCCTCAGACCAGCCTTTCTGGAAAGAGGAAGAAAAATCTTTTCAGTTATAGGAATATGAAAGTAACTGTTTTCCAAGAGATATATTAAAAAAAAAAAAAAAACAGTTCAGATACTTTTTCTGCACACGTCTCAAATTTTCTTTGAATGTTTCTAGAATTCAAGCGTGGTATACGCATGGTTCTGAATCGCCCTTTGCCAAATTTAAATGTAAAGATACAACGTTATGGATGAATATGGTATATTATTCCATTATTCTGAGGCACAATAAATTATGCCTATTCACTATAATACTGTCTCTTTGCAAGTCGAGTAGTTGGTAAAAAAAAATTAAATACAAGACTACATGAGTGAAATTCTAAGGCTAGGTCTACACTACTCGCCTGAATCGGCAGGTAGAAATTGATCTCTCAGGGATCAAATTATCGCGTCTCGTCAGGACGCGACAATCGATCCCCGAATCGACGCTCTTACTCCACCAGCGGAGGTGGGAGTAAGCACCGTCGACGGGGAGCCACGGAGGTCGATTTTGCCGCCGTCCTCACAGCGGGGTAATTCGGCTCCGATAGGTCGAATTCAGCTACGCGAATGCGTATATTAAATCGACCCCCCCCCCAGTAGTGAAGACCTGCCCTAAGGCTTTAGATTGCAACTGCACAGAAATAAGATCAAACATACAGTTCCAAAAGCATCAGCGATTCATCCTACAGTATTTATATTTTCTATGTAAAGTCAACATTACTATGTATAGTACAACAAAATATGTGCACATGTAGAAATGTTTAAGTACATGTAATAATTATTTCATATATACACATCCGATGCTCATCAATTATTGATACAGGAACCACATATTTGCGTTTCCTGACTTAAACAATTCAAGTTTTGATTTTAGTGCTCCAAGCTATTTTTAAATAGACAGTTTGCTCAAGCAGAAAAGCTGGAGTCAGGAGAACTGTACCACTATAAACATTAGCAGTCCCTTCAAAAATTTGATTGATTGATTGTTTGTTTGTTTGTGTTCCCTTTCCACCCATTCAATCTACATAAATCAGGGAGATGAAATTAAACCATATACTTAAAAAAACCATTGGGTTTAAGTTTTGAATTTACCTTTCAATTACAATCCTCCGTCTCAAGGACTGACATCATTAAAATCTATTGAAATTAAACCAACTGTAAAACCTAGTTAGTTTAGCATGTTGAATCAATATTAAAGGCATTACATGTCTATGCTATTACCCCAACAGAATACATCACACATGCGGTAATATGGCTTGTTTTCTTAAACACCAAGCAATTGTTTTAAGGAATATTATAGCCAGTACTACAAAACAGTGACTGAGCTTTTTTCAAAATCTCAATATTTTAAGTTTAATGAATGGGAGAACAAAGCAGAGCTTTAACTTGCTGACATTCCGCTGGAGGAACCCTTTCTGAGTGGCAGTCCCCCAAGGGGCTCCACCCTACCTTAAGGGCAGGTCATGTGGCCTCAATGCCCCTGAGACTGAACCTCTGCGCTGCAGCATTCCCGCTTCACACCATGAGATCAGCTCACCAAGTTCAACTAAGGCCTTGGCTACACTGGCAATTCACAGCGCTGCACTTTCTGCGCTCAGCGGTGTGAAAAAACACCCTCCCTGAGTGCAGCGCTGCACGCTCACTCGCAGCGCTGCAAGCTATTCCCCTCAGAGAAGTGGAGTACTTGCAGTGCTGCAAGAGAGCTCTCGCAGCACTGGTGGCGCGACTACACTTGCGCTTCACAGCTGTACAGGAACCCATGCACTGCAGCAGGGCAGCTTTTTCAAAACAGTAGGATTTATTAGTCAACCAGAACATAGCATCTGGAAGTCATTAGGTTAGCATAGTGCATTCTGGCCAAGCCAGCCTTCCACCCAGTCAAGCTCACATGGAATCCCTTCCTGGCTCTAACTTTGTGTCTCACCAAAGGGCAGCCCTTAAGCCAGCTGCCTGACACCTTTCTCCTTTGTTCTCAGGCTGGGGGCTGTGCTCTGTTTCCCTGATGGAGGTGGGGGGGAAATCTCCTTCCCCTGGGTTGTTGGTTGCTGTGAATATCCTGGCCATTGGGGTTCCTCTCATCTTTTCAGATGCTCTATTGATATGGGTCAGTTTCTGCCCATCCTTTAAAGATCCATTCATTCCACCCCAGACAGCTATGTGACACAAACACCTCATGTCTCTTACTCTGCTCCAAGAGTAGCTTTAACTCTTTTGCACCCATTGGGTAGCAATGCAAAGTACTGAGGCGAAACTGAGGCATGCACAGGATTCATAAAAATATTACAGACAAACCCCACTTCATCACACAAGCATCTTCATTTTTTTTCCCATTAAACATGATGCTAGTTTATTTTCTCTCAATCTGTTCAGCAAATATGAATACAGTCGTCAAAAAGAAAATATTGACCCTATTGCCAGAAGCTAGTTTACCATTTAAACGCAATCTGCTTCCAGGTAGCTGTCTAACCACTTGAATCCATTTAATGGTTCAACTTTCCAATTTTGGAAGCCAACATGCACTTCACAACAGTTCTGATATTGAGTGGTTGGCAAGACTAATGAATGATTAGCAGACGCCAATGTCATAAAAGCATCCCTTTAGTAGAGCTTTTTGCAACATTTAGGAATCTTGGCCAAATGCCAACTTATGTAGTTCTGCTCTGCCTATCTCTAATTCCTCCTATAGTTTTACCTGAAGTTGCTATTCTTCTCTCCTTCTGTAATTCATAGACTCATAGACTTTAAGGTCAGAAGGGACCATTATGATCATCTGGTCTGACCCCCTAAAGGGTCATTAAGGAGGGGAAATGAACATGTAGTATTGCTCTAACAGAATGGCTTCTAGGTTTATGGCCAGACATGGCTGCATTTCAGAGACATGAAGATCAAGTTGTGATTCACCAAATATCTGATTGTTTAAACAAGCCTTGTTTCCAAGTGTTTTCATATATTGGTGCAGTTGAACAAATACTTTTATATAGTTTAATATCTAATAAATAGAAGTAATATTGACAAACATTAATATTCTGAATAAAAGTGCACAGATACATCATTGCTTAAATAAGGTATGTTTTGGCTTTCACACCAATCAGTAAGAATGAACTTCAAGAAACAAAAACATGACTGAAGATTGCTTCATACTGAGTTCTAGTCTACAGATTTTAGCCACTATAAAAATTGGTGATTAAAAACAGGCAACTTAGATTAGTCCTCCCAGATGTAAGACACATTTACCTGTTTCAATGGACTGAGAAAAACAGAATGACAAATGCATAAGAACCCCCCCACACACTTCATGATGTAAAGATGATTTAAATTCCCTCTTTGTAGCCTTCCCCATGGCCTTTAATTCTTTGAAGGTCTTCAGAAAACTAATCCCTATGTCTCAGGAAGCAGAGCGTAATAATTAATGCAGATTTCCAGTGCTTCAGCCCTAGTAGGCTAGCAGTGTGAAATTCGAACTTGTGATATGAATAAAGGGGTCACTGCAGTCAGGGCCGGCTCTAGCTTTTTTGCTGCCCCAAGCAGCAAAAAAAAAAAAAGCACCGCCCCCCCGAGGCCCCCAGCCGAGCGCCGCGCCGCCCCCCCCGCCGAGCGCCGGAGCCCGCCCCCCCCCCCCCCGCGTTGAGCGGCGAGCGCTGCCGGAACCCACCCCCCCCGAGCGCCGAGCCCCGCGCTGCGCCCCCCCTCCCCCGAGCGCCACGCCGCCGGAACCCCCCCCAGAGCGCCGCCCTCCCGCACCACCCCCCCGCCAAGCGCCGCGCACCAGAGCCCGCGCCCCCCCCGCGTCTAGTGCCGAGCGCCGCCGGAACCCACCCCCCCGAGCGCCGAGCCCCGCGCTGCCCCCCGCCCCTCAGCGCCGTGCCGCCGGAGCCCGCCCCCACCCCCCACCGCTGGAACCCCCCCAGAGCGCCGCGCCGCCAGAGCCCGCCCCCCCGCCGAGCGCCGCGCCGCCAGAGCCTGCCCCCTCGCCGAGCGCCGCACCAGCACCCCCCCACGGAATGCCGCGCCGCCGGAGCGCCCCCCGCCACCCCTTACCAGGTGCCGCCCCAAGCATGTGCTTGGGTGCCTGGAGCCGGCCCTGACTGCAGTGAGATTACTGAATCCCCCTCTTAAGTATAGTATCCACTCCTACAGAAAGAAACTGAGGCCTGGTCTAGACTACAAAGTTAGGTTGATGTAAACTGTCTTACAGTGACCTGTGTAAGTATCTCCACTAAAATGTAGCTCCCACCAATGTTGCTTGCCCACTACACTTAATAACTCCACCTCCGCGAAAGGCGCTTAAGTCTATGCAGTTAGGTTGACACAATGTCAGTGTAGACACTGTGTTGCTGCCATTCAGAAACCATCCCACGATGCCCCACACTGGCAGTCAAATTGGTGCAAGCGCTCCTAGTGAGGATGTGCACTGCCGACCCAAGGAGCGTAGTGTGGACATATAAGGCCTTGGCTACACTTGCGAGTTACAGCGCTGTAAAGCCTCCCCCAGCGCTGTAACTCACTCCCCGTCCACACTGGCAGGGCACTTACAGCGCTGTATCTCCCTGGGTACACCGCTGCAGGTACTCCACCTCCTGGAGAAGCATAAGAGATACAGCGGTGTGGCTATGACTCACGGGTGTGAGGGTAAACACTCGCAGCGCTGTACTAATCACCTTCTCAAGTGGCCAATCCTCTCCATTGTTGTGACCGGCTACAGGAATGCGGAAGTGCCGGTTTCAAAGCTCCTACCACAGAGAAAAAGCAAACAGTTTGCTGTTTGCTTTGAGTGAGTGAATGAATGAGCAGGGGGCCGGGAGTTCGGAACTTGTAAAATAGAGTGCTGACACGCTCCAAAAAGCGCTCTCTCTCCCCCCACACTCCCTGTCACACTCCACCCCACCCCGTTTTGAAAAGCACGTTGCAGCCACATGAATGCTGGGATAGCTGCCCATAATGCACCACTCCCAACACAGCTGCAAATGTTGCAAGTGTGGCCACGCCACTGCACTGGCAGCTGTCAATGTGGACAGACTGCAGCGCTTTTCCCTACTCAGTTGTACGAAGACAGGTTTACTTCACAGCGCTGTACAACTGCAAGTGTAGCCAAGGCCTAAAACAATTCAATTACTGCGGTGGCTGTATGTCAACATAATTTAGGTCAACTTAATTTTGTAGTGTAGACTTGCCCTGAATCTTAGGCCATGGCTACACTAGAGAGCTTACAGCGATGCAGCTGCGCTGCAGTAAGCTCTCTAGTGTAGCCGCTCTAAGTGGATGGGAGAGAGCTTTCTTGTTGGCTTAATTATTCCAGTCCCCATGAGCCACAGTAGGGTATGTTGGCTTGAGAAGCGCTCTCGCCAACATAAGTGCCAGTGTGGACAGCGCTAAGTCAGCATAAGTTATGTCGCTCAGGGTGGGTAGCTAATTTACACCCCTGAGTTACATAGCCATAACTTATGTCAACTTAGGCTATGCTACACTTTACTTATAGTAGAAACATCCTTTTTCTCTCTCTCCCTCCCTCCCTTTCTTCCTAATGGAAGAAACACTCCTTCTTGACATGTTACAACTGCAGTTTAGATGTATCCCATCTTCACAGCCTTGCACTCTACCATGACACTCCAGTGCTGCAGTCACTGGTTTCTTACTCAAAGATGAGCTAGCCTTCTGCATCTGAACTTTCACTTCTTTGAACTAAGCTGTTTCCTCAAAACTTCTGCATTTCTGTAATCCTGAATTTCTATGAAAAGGACTCTAATTAGAAGAAGGGTGTGACTTTTTTTAAAATCATTATTTTGTGTGTTATTGTAATTCAGGTGCCTTTTTAAGATTGCAAACCGTATGGATTTATTTCCTATAATTTAGGCCCTATCTTGCAACATGCTGAGCACCCACAACTCCTAATGTCTGTACCTCTGAAGAGCAATGAGAGCTAAAACACTTGGCATCTCAGTTGATCTAACCTTTAGGCTGAACCTATTTAACTATGGACAACCAATAACTTTTGTCTAATATTTCATAGGAGGAAAAGTTGAGAAGCAAGGATGGGTTCAGGACAACAACTATCAATCAGACAAAAGTGTGTATCCGTATGATGATATAAGGGAGGGTAGAGAAAGAGCTTACAGACCTCTCCCATGCCCCGAAATTGTCTTGTCACTGCTGTTTACAAACAAATGGGAGGGAGGTCTGGAATGAGTGGATGCAAAGAAAACTCTCCTCTTAATTCTTTCAACAGTCTCTCACCAGTTTCAAATAAGTCTGTTTTTAAAATATCTCCTAAAGCAAAGCCTAATAATAAATATAGGGCCGTGAGCATGGAATCCAGACCATGGTTAACCATTCGGAGAGCATATAATTTTTTTAATTTCCTGACACCTGCATGTCTATTTGCTTATCTCACACGTATACAGGAATAGTCTTTATTGTATTCATCAATACTACACAACTGCCTCTATCTACACAGATTTGTAATTTTATGAACTGTTTTGTCCACAAAAAGCAAGTATTTGCACAGTTTCTAGAATCCTACAAATACGTACTTCAAATACAGCATAAAGGCTCTTTTCAAAAATAAAGTGCACTGGTGTAGACAATAAAACAGTTATGTTCAACTGAGTTTGAGATAAATAGAATTATGAAGCGCAAGTTATGCTTTAGCATGCTATTATAGGTCATATTTTTATGTCCTTACTCACACTTAGCAGTACTTTAAAACTCCACAAGTGGTCCCATTTAAATCACTCAACGAGTAGAGAATATTTGATAGAGAATATTTATCAGTGCTTAGCCATAGTGATTTGTACTCCATAAATATATACATTGGAACATTTCATTTTGAAGACTGAACGACTGATATATTCTTACACAAATTCTCTGGTCCTCTTTAAAAACCCCAGCCCCATAATGTAACCAGTTTTTAAATTGTAATGATTGGCTAGTCACAGTTTCAGTATATCTTAGTTACTGCTGTGCCTACCTTTTCCATTTTCTATTTTAAATTATTAAAATCAGGATATTTATATATATTTCTTCCAGCCTGGCATTTCTAATTGAAAGTAAATAAAGTAGTTCTTAAGAACTTGTATAGTCACAGTTAAACACAACAAAGGTACAGCTGGACATGTTAAGTTCTTGGGGAAAGGGGGTTGGGGTTGTTTGTTTGTTTTTGGGGTTAAAAAAAACGAGTCAGCTTTCAACCTGCTTGGATAGATTTCACATGTGAATACTCTAATAAATGAAGCATTTTTCCTTAACAATTTCCCCCCCAAAATTTACAATATTGACATTAGTATTCAGCTCATAGTGATACCCTTCAGATTACTGTTTCCTCTATGAAAAGACTAAAGAACATTACCTGCATTTAAAGTTATTTATTTTAAATTAGCCATACAGTAATCATGATAAACTTGGAGTGGGCATATTTTAGGACGCCAATAAAAAAAGTACAGTAGTTGAAAATATGTCACTCACCTTGTGCATTACAATACACCACAGGTTTAATTATCAGTTTAACTACATTTGAGACAGACCTGAAGGATGCACAGTCACTTCACATAATGTGGCATTGTATTTCTAGCCATACCACCTTGAGCTATGACCCAACTCAGATCTCTCAAATTAAGCAGGGTCAGAGTAGGTCACTACCCATATGGAAGAGCTAACGAACACATAGGTGCTGCAGGAAATGGTTGTGGTGATTCAGAGAAAATAGTTCCAGCTACAAAGACAGCACTGAAACAATGCCTTAGCAGATGAAGAGGAAACTGCACTGTTAGAAAATCCATCTGAAAATGAGACTGTATGAAAAATTAGTCTTGATCATGGAATCAACGGACTGTAGCATAATGCATATGCACAAGGGGGACGAATTAAGTTTGGACAAGGAACCTTAATTCTGGCTTTTCCTACCTTTTGAATGCTTGACTCCACAACCCGAATATACTTTTAATATAACTTGTGTGTAACAATAGGTATGTTATAATATTATCCAAAATTGAGAGGGAAGGAGGAAAATCAGGTTACGGTACTCTATAGTAGAACTATACTAACTTAGGGCACCTGAAAACATTCCCAAAACTCACTGCAGTACCACATCTCAGGGTTTGAAAAAATCCTTTTGTAATCACCTAAGTGAAATATCTCAGATTTATGAAGCCTGTTGTCTCAAAGGCCCTATCTACATTATACCTCAAGGGAGATTCACAGACTTTAAAAACAGCAGGGACTTTATTATGATCCCCCAGATGGGGGACCCACTCACACAACTGCTATATTTTGTAGTGTAGGCTCCATAGCATGTATTGGGTTTTTCTAAAACCATGGCTTGAACTAATCTAAAGCTTTGGATGTACAACCTAAGTCAACTGTGAGCAGAAGTTACGCTCTGACGGCGGTTTGGTGACAAATGTAAACAAGGTTAGTGTCCACATAATAAACACCTTCATAATTGGCACCTTTGTTGGTAGTCTCAGTGGGGAAGAAAAAAGCCTGAAAGGAGACTGACTTAACTTTTCACTTCTACCAGCAGCCCTGTCAGGTTAGGGATGAGGCACATTGGCTGGCAGGGCAGTCTGAATGTACTTGCACTGCCCAGTGCTGCACCTGTGGACTTTAGTCTGCAGGGTTGTTAAAAAGACAATGAATCCTAAGGGAAACAAAATTGAGTTCAAAGGAACCTCTCTATGATTTTCCAAAAGGTAGCCTGGACTTCTTGAGAACCTGATCAGAATAGAGCTAAGGTATGCAAACTACTTGGTACAGTCAGAATTCATCTTTAAAAAGGGGAAACTGACCAACTAGAGGGGAACTGACAGTGCTATCAGTGTGGTACTCAGAACTCCCATGGTCTTCAAAAGGCATCTGTATAAGAAATGAGATTGGGTTATCCCACAAACACAGCACATCTACCCACAATGCTTCTTGTATCCCACTGGTTTAATTTGGGTTAGGGAGAAAGAAAATCAGGGGTCTTTTTCCCCTCCTTTTGTCACCTTGAAGTGGGCAGTTCTTACAGAAAATATCTCAATGAAAATCGCCTTAGCGGGCCCAATACTTATTCTCTGATTAAATAAAAAAGTAAAAGGCTCTTGTCACAGAACACGGCAAACAAGGTAAAAAGTTTCCAAATATTCTCTAACTTCAATTTTTCCTATTCATTCATCTAAACCAAAAAATAGGACCTGATCACTTACTCTACAGAACTATACAGAGTATTATTATATTCTTATAAAAAACAGTCTGACAGAGGCCTAGTGCGATAAAAAGGTTTGTAATTAACTATATTAATTCCATTAAAAATATGCAACAGGAGCTCTCCTCCCCCCGAAAATGAAGTGATACTCTTGAAAAATTGTCATTGCTGATTAACAGCAGTGTGCAAAATTGTCATGCCAAAGTATAAATCCAGTTGCATCTACTCTCCCTGCCTTGCCAACTTACTGATCATGGAAAAAGTTAAAGCACTGGTCCTGAATCCTGATTTGAATAGGGCTCTTCACAGGGTCCTCACGGACTTGATTGCAGGACTCAGGCCTATTGTTTTATTTCCCTGTCAAAAAAACCCAGAACCCTCTAACTTGCCTTGGGTTTGTACAATTCTGAATGCTCCTTTAAAGTAACTAAAGCCTGGTAGTCTACAAAAAAAAACAGTAAATGGTAAAATAAGTTTCCACAGGAAAACATCCTAGCAAAATGCTCTGAGACAAAACTATAGGGCTTAAAAATGGCTTGTGAGGGAAATCAATTTCAAAAGGATGACACAGTCTGCAAATATGATTACATTAGACCCCTTTATGTTAACGTAAATTTATTTTTATTTAACATTCTATAGTAAACCAGGACTTGTTTTATTTTTTCTAATTGTGATTAAATAAATGGTCACTTCTAACAAGTGTATTAAATGAAGGAACAATTTCCACCCAGAGCACTGCATTATGCCAACGGTTTTAAAGCAAAAACCCTCATTCACATTAAACAGGATTTCTGCTTAAACATGGATGGTACAAGCACTGAAAGTTCTATACCAGTGCAATCCAATAATCCTACCATGTAATACCTCCAATATTCACTTTGGAGGATAGCAAAACTGTCACAAATCTGAACTTCCTGAAAACCTTTGCCAAAGTAAGGGTTTGGATTGGTGGCAGTGGCAGGGGATGGTGTTTGACTTCCTTTTAATCATGGCCCATGGATGGTGAATAACCTAGGGGTTGCTGACTGACAGTTTGTTACGGTACTGGATGGATGTCTACAGTTCTATTTTAGAAATCTGAAGGATTAAAACTAAATTACCTATGAGTTATAGTTGTAAGTGCGCCCCAAGGGCTGCAATGGAAACACATTTCTATAAATGCAGCAGTAAGAATAGCCATCTTTGTTAGAATGTGCTCAGCACATACATCTATGCCCTAATATTAGTACCAGCCAACTCTTAGATTGCTATTTCCGCCCCCACCAATATGGTGCCTTTACCGGGTTTGCTTTCAGAGTATGTAAGCTGTCAGGCCCCAATGCCTAGGCAGTGGGCAAAGTGCTGCTCTCCACCTGTTTGACACTAATGCACATACCCTTGCAAGCAAGGCGGTGGGAGTCACTTGCAGGTTAACCTCAGGCTCCATCACCGAGCTCAGCCTGAGCAGATGTCCGCCTCGCCCTTCAATGCCAGCCGACACAAAGAGGAGAATTTTTTTCCGAGGTAACTTTTCCTCTTGGCCCTTTTTCCTTCCTACTTCCCTCCCCACAGCCTGGTGTGGCGCATCACACGCGCTGGGCGCAAACACAGCCCCCAGCAGTACCAGGAAGAAAAATAAAACGGGGGGGGGGGGGGAGGGCAGAGAGAAGAGACAGGAAAAGACAAGGAGTCTGGGCAAGTAAAAGCCTCCCGTGGCCTTTGCCAGCCCCCACCTCCCAGCGGCGGCACGGCGGGGGAGCACATGGAGCTCCCCAGATGGCATTTTGTTTCCTGTCGGGCAGCGTGGCCCGAAGGGCTGCACCGGGCGTTTGCTTTTTGCTCAGCTTTCTCGCGGCGCAGGGCGGCGGCGGCAGCCGGGCTGAGCACGGGGACAGGGGCGAGTCCTAACTCTCGTTCGCCCTCTGACAACGCGCCGCCGCGGGCCCCGCTCGCAGCCCGGGCCCGGGCAGGGGAAGGCAAAGTTGCCCATCACGCTGTTGATGCTGCAGAAACCAGGGCAAACCCTCGCCCCCCTGCACCGCCCGCCACCCCCTTCTCACCGCTCTTGCTGTCGCTGGGACCCGCGCCGGCTGCAGCCACCGCTCCGCCGCCGCCACCGCCTCCGGCCGTCGCCGCCGCGGCCGCTGCTCCTCCCGATCCTCCAGCCGCCCCGACCGCGGCGGCCGCCGCTCCCATCGCTGCGCCCGCCGCCGCCGCCAGGGCCAGGGCTCCATTTTCCTGCTCGTCCCCGCTGCTGTTAGCGCGCTTGTTCTTCTTGCCCTTGCTGCTCTTCTGGTTCGGCATCGCGGAGCTGGAGCAGGCGGCTGAGGCGGCTACTGGTGAGGAGGCGGCTGCTGCTATCCCCGGCTCATTGCGGCTCCATTGCAAACAGGGCGCCCAGGAAGGAGAGAGGAGCTGGCTGCGGCTTTCCCAGGCTGAGTGCTCCCGGCCCTCCCGGGCGGGCACCCGCGGCCAGCCCAGCCCCGCTGCGCACACACTTGCACACCCAGCCGCCCGGCCCGGGGGGAAGCAGCGCCAGGGGAAAAGGCGTGTCCCGCTTGTTTTGATTCTGCTTCCCCTACTATCGCTCTCCTCCCGCCCCTCTCCGCTTCCTCCTTTCACACGCACTAGCGCTGGCTGGTGACAGAGGGAAGCCGCGCAAGTTAAAAGGGCGGGGGGAGCTATGGGGCTGAGCTCCACCAGGGCAGCAAAGAAAGCAGGAGGAGCTCAACTGGGACTGGACCCCCCCACACACCCACCAGGGCCTGGTGGCTGCCAATGCTGTAGAAGGGGGTTGCCATACAAGGCTCCTCCCTTTGGCCTAGGAGGAGAAGCCTCACGTGCTCACAGCAGAAGGGAGCAGTTCCCTGGAAGATCTGCCTCATTTCCTGAAGGAACAACCCCAACAAATGCAAGGAAGGAGGCAGCGCAAGCTTGTGTTAAGTGTACTTCGCCGGAAATGCCTCTGGTCTTCTCCTTGAAAAATAGCTGGAGCTTTGTTGGCAGGGTTGTTAACATTGTATTTCAAAAATAAGGGACTGTTTCTTAGCACTCCTGCCCCACCCCTCCTCCTGATAGTGTTGTTATTAATAATAATAATAAGTACTCACCTATATTCACATCGGGTATTTCTTGCTGCCTTTTGCAGCGCTCAGCAACTCCCAATTTTGTTGTACAGAGATGAAAAAATAAGGGACGTCCCTTGTAATAAGGGACAGTTGGCAAACCTAGTTCTGGACATCAGCAATGGCCCTTGTGTACTCCGTAGCCAGGTATTGTGCAGTGATATGGACCAGAAGTAGCCACACTCGACTTGTTGACGTCCAGCTGAACACTGCAATGTGGTGCATCACTGGAACCCTCAAGTCGACCCCAACACCTTGGCTGCCGGTGCTGTCATGCATTGCACCTCCATCCATTTGGGGTGATGCTGCAACCCTTCAGGAATTTCAGCAGATTGTGGAAAACAAATATCTTCCCATCTTAACAACGTCCCTCACTGCTGCTTGAAGTCACATAAGCCATTTTGGACCCATGAGTTTAACCTTCGACAATGCAACTTCAGCCTGATGAAGCTTGGAAAGCTGAGTGGAATTCACAAGAAGTCACAAATAAACACCGTGTGAAAGACCCAACACAAAAGATCCCTGGCTTCAATCTCCCATGAAGCTCATGGGCAACCCTAAACCGCATCCGCATAACCTATGGCAGATGCGGATAGTTGCTGCACAAATGAAAATTAAAGACTCTTCAGTGTGCAACTGTGGTCACTTAGAACATACCATGGAACATATAACAACTTAATGCCCAATTCACAAATACAAAGGAGACATCACAGCAATACACTCTGCTACTCCAGATGCAATTATCTGCCTTAACCATCTGAATATAAAATTATAGTTGTTGCTGTACATTTACATCAGCCATGTGAAGAAGAAGACCGTGAGTCCCACAATAATTGGCAACACTGTTTAACATTGATGCTAATATCCCCCAGCTTGTGCTTGCCAGTTTTTGGACCAGGTTAACCCTTGTCTTCTTCTTGGCAGCTACTTTCTTCAGATGGTCGTGGAGGGTTAGCATGCGATCCAGCTTCAGTCTGAGATAGGTCGGAGTGGGCTCATGTCTCACAGTATTGCCACAGAAGGTCACTTTCAGGGTGCACTTAGCATTCCTGTTATCAAGATGGAATGCAGTGACTGTTGTTGTTTTGTTTTTTGTGAGGATTTGGCTTGAGCCTGCATTTCTGGAAATATTCTTCCATGTTGTTTAGGTCCCCGTTCAAGTTGGACTCTGAAGGATGATACGTTCCAGGAGTTTGTAGGTAGTGTACAGAAGTGATATTGGCCTATAGCTTCCTGGGTCGTTGGTCAGCTTGCCTGGTTTGAGTATGACAATAACTATCGCCCATCAGGCTTTTGGGATGCATCCAGATTCCATAGTTTTGGTGTACAGTTTGGCCAGCCATTGGAGTTCCATGGGGCCTAGTTGGTGAAGAAATTCTTGGGAGATACGATTTCCACTGGCCGCCTTCCCTTTCTTTGTTATAGCTAAACCTTTTTTCACTTCATCTATACTGATGGCGATGGGGTCTTGTGGAGGGATTGAGATCGTGGTCCTCTGTAGCTGATGATGGATCACTCGCTTGCTATTTTTGTCGAGTGGTCCTTTTGTGCTCTCCACCAATTTGGAGACTATGAAGTTGGGCCAGACTTTTGAGGTCCGATATTCCATCTGATTAGCAGCTCTGAGACATCGAAGTAAGGCCCAGGCATGGCAACTAGAGTGTGTGAAGTTCAAACCTTCAACACTCTCAATCCACCACCAAGGTCTGGGTGAGTCTAGATACTCTAGCAGGGCCTTCACAACATGTGGGCTGCTGACTGGTTGTATTGCTGGTGCAGATCCTGGGTCTCTTTTGTCCAGCAGGGAGTGTATTCTTCTGATACCCTTCTTACCGGCAACGATAAGGAGGCCAACAGATCGGTGATAACATTCTGGTGTCGCAGGGATATGGATTACCACTTTTTCGACAGCTTCCCCTACAGCAGTCTGTTGGATTTGGCCAGATTGACTGTGGGATTTGTTTTGACAGAATCACGGATTTCAGCGCCGACATGGGTAATGATGGACCTATGTTGGCTGTGGAGAAGTCAGGAAGTATTTTGCAGGATGCATGGAGCAAAGTCCTGCTTTGATCTTTGGAAACAATGGTGAGGGCTGGGTTGTAATTGCATTGCCAGAGAGCAGAGAGGAAAGTTACTCACTGTTTGGGATTGAAGACCAGTTGCAGATCTTCCACAGACCTCCAATCCATGAGGTCTTCACCATTGGCTTCATTTACTTCGTAGCCTCAAATAGTGTGGTGGGTGTTAAAGTCACCAATGTATAAGTCTGGGATTGGTGCACTTGGGAGCGCTGGTTTTGGCCATTTTGAATTAGGGGTTTTATACACTTTGGTAATGTGCAGTTCTCCTATCCTGATGGCAGTGGTGTAGGTGACTTCCTCTTCAGTTGGGAGGAAGATGTCAAAATCCATTATGGTGTTCTTCGCATATATGGCCAGGCCGTATTTCGGATGGTACTGGCTAGTCATGAGGTTGTAGCTATGGATATGGTAGTGGGTACCCTGTTGGTCATTAGAGATGTGTGTTTCTTGGAGTATAAGGACGTCGATGTCATGTCTTCAAAATATTTGCAAGATACTTGCACTTTGCCCAGGAAAGTCCATCAATGTTAGGTTCAGGAACAAGGATCCTCCAACTTATCTGGCATGTTATTTGTCCCTGAAAAGGGCTGTTATGGTGGCTTGAGTTGTTGCTCTGAAGATGAGGACATCGTTGATTGATTACATTAGTCGTGATTTCTCACTTAACAGAGTGGGCCACATGAAGGCTGCCATCTTCCACTCCGGGACTCACCATAAAAACCACATGATTTTTTCCCCTTAAAGGTGAGAATCTCAGCTTTCATTTAAAATGAGTAAGTTTCTAGTCCTCATGGGTGCAGGGAAAAGTTTAAAAATGTGAACCAAGTGCACCCTAAAGACTCAGAAACTAAACAAGCTAAAATGAGCACAAAATTGAGATTTTTTTTTAAACCAATCTCATGATTTTTTGAGGCCTGGCTTATGATTTCTGAACGCTTGGGATTGCCAATACTGAATACGAATGGTGGGATGCTGAGCAGCATACAAACGGAGGGGGGTCCTTTTAAAACTTGATGGGGGTCACTATCGGGTGACCTGCAAACCGCCTTTGGCACATAACTGCCTACCTTATTTCATTAAGGTCCAGATCCTGCAACCTGCCCATAATAAATAATAATAACTAATGTACTGTCTGTCTGAGCTACTCTAGAGTGATTTGAAATTACCATTTAAAAATAATATTAGGTATGCCTCTTCTATACTCCCTGGCTAAACTGAAACAGTTTCCCAGATAAGATCTTGTGTACAGTTCCTTAACATATTCCAAATCATCCTGTACATTTTTCCTGTACCTTAATGTTCCAATTAATTGGCTGCCACCTTTAGTATATTACACTCATTACAAAAAGTTTAAAAGGGCTAGGTCAGTTTCTTTGCCCATAGATATTCACATTTTAGATGTTTTAGCTGTTCTGCAGTTTTCAGGGCAGATGGACCCTTCCCCCAGTATCTATTTTTCAATAACTTGTGCTATTATTTGCTAACGGGCACTATCTACCTTAGTCCACACAGCTTTGAAACCTCTGAATTACACTCCTTCCTGCCTCTAAGAATTTCACAAGGAAATCACTAGCAGAGCAGAGAAAGTGTGGCCAACTTGAGGGAATAGGGGGAATACCAGGACAGCCAAATCATGATCCAACTGATATCAAGAGCAAAACTTCCATTTACTTTAATGAGACCAGGATTTGGCCCCTATGTCTTTGAGTGATTTCTCAGGACAAGTGAAATGAATCGTCCGAAAGAAGAGCAAGGGCTGGGAAAAAGCCACTGGTACAGACTACAATACATCAGCAAACCAATACTACCTGATTAGAGGTTAAGGGACTGATTTGTTTTAACCCACAGAAATGATGAAGTTTCAAGTTAAAGATGCCATTCTGACATCAGAAATCTGTCCCCAGAAGCATGCTACCTATCTTGCTTTAATGGTGAACTAAGGAAAGAGTGACATGGTAAAGGGCCACTCTGGACCCAAGAATATAATGGTTTAAATATCAGTTTTGCAAAAACCCTGCTCAAATCCTGGCAAAATCTATTCTGCCTTTCGTCCTCCTGAGGTAGAAAATGGAGTTCTATTCAGTTTATAAAGTAAGGCTTTTTTGTATCAGATCATAGAAAATGTGTTCCTCACTCCCCTTTATGGACACTCAGTAATCCATGGCACTTTTTGTAACCTTAGAGATTTGCCCGGTCATATTGGACAACATTTCTCTACCTCTCTCCCACCACTAGTACGCTGTGTACCAATTGACTACCACTCCAGAAGTGTCTGCATTTTGATGGTGTTTGCTAGGATGTAATTTGTGAAGCACTTCACAGAGGCAGGTACTAAATATATGTAAAGCGCTGTTATTAAGAGTAGATAACCAAGGGATAGGATTAGTTGTTATTTAATGATCTAAGAAAGGATAAATAGTTAAGTAGAAAAATTTGCTGAACACAAAAATTATGTAGGTTAATGAAGAGCAGGGAGGTTGTGAACACCTCCAGAAGGACTCAACGGAGCTATGTAACTGGCGTGATGAAATTTGACATAGATGAATGCACTGGCAGGAACACTTGAAAATAACTCTCTAAACTGATGCATTTTTGAATTAGTGGTAACCTCACCAAAAAAAGATCCAAGCATTGTGGTGGACAACTCAGTGAAGAGATCTCAAGAATCAGAGATAAAAAAGAAAAAAAAATGCCATAGGTAAATGAACAGCACAAATAATGGCCCCACATTGTGCTAATATGTAAAGACGGTAAACAGGATGACTTGGTAATTATAGGCCTATCAGTGGCTGACATGGGACTTGATTAATAAAAAATTAAAGGAGGGTAATATAATTCATGCCAATCAACATAGGTTTATGGAAATAGATCTTGTCTAATTAACTTAATTTTTGTTATGAGATTCACAGTTTCTGCCTTGAACAGCTCAGTATCTCCAGTGACCCCTCCCTCAGAGGTCCTTCCTGGTTTTTAGATTCTTGGTCCGATGTGACACTAGATTGGTCCTGCTCAGGTTCTGCAGGTGTCATACTGCAAATCTTCAAGTTGGGCCTGTTCTGGCGTGGTGATTTCCTGCATGAGCTGGCCTGTTCACAGATTCTCTCCACAGTAGCAAACAACCATCCAGGACTTGTCTTTATCTTGACTGGGTCTCCCTGCCTGAACTCTCTAAGCAGTCTTGCTGTACAATCATAGAACCACTTGTTTGTCCTTATCCTCTGCAGACCTCTTTTCACTCTGCTTGGGATACTGGGTCTCAAAAAGAACAGGAGTACTTGTGGCACCTTAGAGACTAACAAATTTATTAGAGCATAAGCTTTCGTGGACTACAGCCCACGTCTCAAAAAGGTTGTCACCACTGGGAATTGCCCTCTGAGCATTCTTCCTGTTAACATTTGTGTCATGAAGTATGGCATGCCCAGTCAGTTACACCTTCCAGTGTTTCACCAAGACCAAATGTGGATCTGTCCCTAATTTTCTTTGTCTTCTTAAGCAATGACTTCGCAATCCATATTGCTCATTTGGCCATTTTGCTGAACTGGAGATATCACATGAGTAGTTTTAAAGCATTCCTGCTTTTGCCTAGCTGCCTTTTTTAACCTTGTATTTCTCCTTCCACTTTTCTTCTGGGCCATTTAGGTGTCCTCACCTCCTCTTCCCACTTAGAATCCAATTTATTTCTATTGCATTTCTTTGACATCTTTTGGTATGTTAAGTCTCCCTATTTGTCTTAAAATGTTTACTTCTAACATTTATGTATTTAGTCTACATAGGGCTCAATCCATCTTCCAGAACTCAGTTTTCTTGTTGATTTATTTAATGGGTACAGGATTTTGGCCTTTTGTCTTCAAAATGAAAATTCAAGGGGAAACTTGCCATTTTTCCTTACCTCTAACACATGGATACCTTTCAGCAGATGCTGCTACATTTGTCATTGAATATTCAGTAAAAGAGGACATGACTCACAGGGCATTAGTAGGAACTTGCAAGTTTCCATTTTAAAAGAAATGCACACTTGCGCAATCCCACAAATGTCTGCAAAACTCTTGGCAGTTTTATTTACATGCAAATGTCAATCATGGGCATGGCAATTTAAATAATTAAATATTAATTTAATATTAAATTAAAATTTAATATTATTTTAAAATAACATTTTCTTAATTCTAAACAATGACTCGTTCATATTAAATCATTTCTAAAGTTGATTTTAAAAAGTCAAAAATTCTAGTGTACTTTTTTTTCCCTCTACATAACTTAAAAGCCCCACAGCAAACTCATTCTTAAAGAGTACAGCTATCATACATCCATATGCAGGGTAGGTAGGAGCATTCTACTCTCAAATGGGCTATTTAAAAGCTGCATAAGGAGTTAAATTATCTGCAAGAATTTTGAAGAAGTCAGTTGAAAGCCCATCTGCCACAAGATTCTTTCCATTTCTTTACACTTTTTTTGATGAGACAGAATGGTTTTTTTTATCACAACTAGACATGTTTATATTAATGATTTCCTGCTTTGATAATTCGAAGAGGAAGAGGTTAGCAAAACAGTTAATCATATGTAGCTTGATTTACCTATTCCTCTGCTGCAAATGCTGGTAAATCCTAGAAATATTGTCTAAAAAATTGGAGTTGACTGTAGCTGATATAGAATTTCTTTTGTTTGCATTTATTTTTTGTTTGTTTGATTAAACAAATGTTCCCAAACAATTCACTCCTATTCTGAATGTAGTTTGTATTTAAAGATACTGACTCAAATTCGTCCCTCATGATAAATTATGTAGTTTATTTAAATGAACATCAAAACAAAAACCCAGTGCAGTGCCTCACTAAAAATACATCCAGGCAGTCAGATGGTACAGGAATTCGGGGCACACAATGCTGCCCCAATGCACAGAGAGTAGAAAACCAATGCAGGGGTGATGTTCTGAAAACTTTCTCTGTTTTCAATACATTAATTAGAACAATGTTATTTTATTTAGAATCTGCTCACACACCAAGAAAGGTATGTCTCACACTAAAAGCAGTACTGGCTGCTACAGAGAGTATGTAAGGGAATGCCAAGGGGAGAGCTTGTGAAGTATTTTAGGATCTTCGTGGTTGAAAAACTTCACAAGAATATAAGGTATTATAACTAGTCGATCTAGGTACTTTTATGGCCCTCTTTATCATAATATCTGAGCACTGTGCTGGCTGAAGGTAGGTTTTTGTAGTATCGTTTCTTTGATGAGGTGATTGTGGAAGAAAGAGAATTCAGGATTATAATAAATGTAAAGTACAACCTAAAATGACATTGTAGGAGAAATCCCTCAAACCCTACAGTTTTACTGGACCACTTGAAAGGCATGATCAAAGGCCAAGTTCAAGTTGATAAGATTAAATGTATATATACATAACAAGTAAAATAAAATATTCGTCTTTAGGAGCAAAGAAGATTTAACTTGAAAATTCTATTTTCTTTAATTCTATTTGCTTCCAGAGTAGCACAGTTACACACAGAGTAGACAGTAAAATGACAGCCTTGTTCTATAAATGCAAAATATATGCATCTAAGGCATTAGACTCATGAAATTAGCACTAAACCATACTTCTGACGAAGTGGGTATTCACCTACGAAAGCTTATGCTCCAATACGTCTGTTAGCCTATAAGGTGCCACAGGACTCTTTGTTGCTTTTCACTAAACCATAGTTACTACTTCTCTCTATCTGTTTTTTATATACTCCCCTCCAGTGTTTCCTCTAATTTTTTACATCCCTGTGTGGAATGAATTTTGTTATGTGCACCAATATGGAGGTGATGTGTGACACATCACCTTCATATTGGTGCACATAACAAAATGCATGTGGTGGGGGTGAAGCCAAGGGGTTTGGAGTGTGGGAGGGGGCTCAGAGCTGGGGCAGAGGGTTGGGGTGGGGGAGGATGAGGGTTCTGGCTAGGGGTGAAGGCTCTGGGGTGGGGCTGGGGATGCGGGGTTTGGGGTGAGGGCTCGACGATCTAGCCAGCTTTCTATCCACCTTATAGTCCATTCATCCAGCTCATACCTCTTTAACTTGCTGGCAAGAATACTGTGGGAGACGGTATCAAAAGCTTTGCTAACATCAAGGAATAACACATCCACTGCTTTTCCCTCATCCACAGAGTCAGTTATCTCATCATAGAAGGCAATTAGGTTAGTCAGCCATGACTTGCCCTTGGTGAATCCATGCTGACTGTTCCTGATCACTTTCCTCTCCTGTAAGTGCTTCAGAATTGATTCCTTGAGGACCTGCTCCATGATTTTTCCAGGGATTGAGGTGAGGCTGACTGGCCTGTAGTTCCCTGGATCCTCCTTCTTCCCTTTTTTAAAGATGGGCACTACATTAGCCTTTTTCCAGTCATCTGGGACCTCGCCCAATCGCCATGAGTTTTCAAAGATAATGGCCAATGGCTCTGCAATCACCTCCGCCAACTCCTTTAGCACCCTCAGATGCACCGCATCCAGCCCCATGGACTTGTGTTTGTCCAGCTTTTCTAAATAGAGCTGAACCACTTCTTTCTCCACAGAGGGCTGGTCACCTTCTCCCCAAACTGTGCTGCCCAGTGTAGTAGTCTGGGAGCTGACCTTGTTCGTGAAGACAGAGTCGAAAAAAGCATTGAGTACGTTAGCTTTTTCCACATCCTCCGTCACTAGGTTGCCTCCCCCATTCAGTAAGGGGCCCACACTTTCCCTGACCTTCTTCTTGTTGCTAACATACCTGTAGAAACCCTTCTTGTTACTCTTAACATCTTAACTCTTAACATCCCTGGCTAGCTGCAACTCCAAGTGTGATTTGGCCTTCCTGATTTCACTCCTGCATGCCTGAGCAATATTTTTATACTCCTCCCTGGTCATTTGTCCAATCTTCCACTTCTTGTAAGCTTCTTTTTTGTGTTTAAGATCAGCAAGGATTTCACTGTTAAGCCAAACTGGTCGCCTGCCATATTTACTTTCTACACATCAGGATGGTTTGTTCCTGCAACTTCAATAAAGATTCTTTAAAATACAGCCAGCTCTCCTGGACTCCTTTCCCCCTCATGTTATTCTCCCAGGGGATCCTGCCCATCAGTTCCCTGAAGGAGTCAAAGTCTGCTTTTCTGAAGTCCAGGGTCCGTATTTTGCTGCTCTCTTTTCTTCCTTGTGTCAGGATCCTGAACTCAACCATCTCACAGTCACTGTCTCCCAGGTTCCCATCCACTTTTGCTTCCCCTACTAATTCTTCCCTGTTTGTGAGTAGCAGGTCGAGAAGAGCTCTGCCCCTAGTTGGTTCCTCCAGCACTTGCTCTAGGAAATTGTCCCCTACACTTTCCAAAAACTTCCTGGATTGTCTGTGCACCGCTGTATTGCTCTCCCACCAGATATCAGGGTGATTGAAGTCCCCCATGAGAACCAGGGCCTGTGATCTAGTAACTTCTGTTAGTTGCCTGAAGAAAGCCTCATCCACCTCATCCCCCTGGTCTGTTGGTCTGTAGTAGATTCCCACCATGACATCACCCTTGTTGCTCACACGTCTAAACTTAATCCAGAGACTCTCAGGTTTTTCTGCAATTTCATACTGGAGCTCTGAGCAGTCATACTGCTGTCTTACATACAATGCAACTCCCCCACCTTTTCTGCCCTGCCTGTCCTTCCTGAACAGTTTATATCCATCGATGACAGTACTTCAGTCATGTGAGTTATCCCACCAAGTCTCTGTTATTCCAATCACATCATAATTCCTTGACTGTGCCAGGACTTTCAGTTCTCCCTGCTTGTTTCCCAGGCTTCTTGCATTTGTGTATAGGCACTTAAGATAACTCCTGACCATCCTGCTTTTCAGTATGAGGCAGGAGTCCTCCCCTCTTGCGCTCTCTTGCTCGTGCTTCATCCTGGTATCCCACTTACCTCAGGGCTTTGGTCTCCTTCCCCCGGTGAACCTAGTTTAAAGCCCTCCTCACTAGGTTAGCCAGCCTACTTGCGAAGATGCTCTTCCCTCTCTTCATTAGGTGGAGCCCATCTTTGTCTAGCAATCCTTCTTCTTGGAACACCATCCCATGGTCAAAGCCTTCTCTCTGACACCACCTGCATAGACATTCGTTGACTTCCACAATTCAACTATTTCTACCCGGGCCTTTTCCTTCCACAGGGAGGATGGATGAGAACACTACTTGTACCTCAAACTCCTTTACCCTTCTTCCCATAGCCACGTAGTCTGCAGTGATCCACTCAAGGTCATTCTTGGCAGTATCATTAGTGCCCACATGGAGAAGCAGGAATTAAATATTTAGTTTCTTTTTTGTTATTGTTTGGAAATCACAATAGAATTGCTAACTACTTCTTAAAAAATAGTATCCCTTTCCCAGACCTTCATTTTGAACTCCATTAACCACTATTAATTTTTTTTATTAAGTTGCACAAAATCTACACAGACAACAATGCTGTCCAAAAGTACTAGAAGTAATTTGATAGGCATAAAAATACAGGAGGAATCTCAATTTCAATGCATAACACAACCAAATACAGTAAACTGATCTAGTAGGTCTCTATTCGGCATTGGTGAGGCCTTATCTGGAGTACTGTGTCCAGTTTTGGGCCCCACACTACAAGAATGATGTGGAAAAATTGGAAAGAGTCCAGCGGAGGGCAACAAAAATGATTAGGGGGCTGGAGCACATGATTTATGAGGAGAGGCTGAGGGAACTGGGATTATTTAGTCTGCAGAAGAGAAGAATGAGGGGGGATTTGATAGCTGCTTTCCACTACCTGAAAGGGGGTTCCAAAGAGGATGGATCTAGACTGTTCTCAGTGGTACCAGATGATAGAACAAGGAGTAATGGTCTCAAGTTGCAGTGGGGGAGGTTTAGGTTGGATATTAGGAAAAACTTTTTCACTAGGAGGGTGGTGAAGCACTGGATTGGGTTACTTAGGGAGGTGGTATAATCTCCTTCCTTAGAGGTTTTCAAGGTCAGGCTTGACAAAGCCCTGGCTGGGATGATTTAGTTGGGGATTACGTCCTGCTTTGAGCAGGGGGTTGGACTAGATGACCTCCTGAGGTCCCTTCCAATCCTATGATTCTATGATTCTTATCTGTCAGTTGCCACAAATTCTTGAGTCATTTTTTCTTGGTAAAGACAATTAGAGAATTTTCAATTAATTATATTTTTGCAAAGGCCCAAAGTGCTATTTTAACAAGTCTGCTCACAGCCTGTGAGAGATCTTTTCTTTCTTTATCCTCCCACATCCTCAGGGGCATAGGGCATCCACCAGTTTCCACCATTTATTTCATCCTTGTGCTAGTCTGTTCAGGCTTCTGAATGTCATGTTGATAGATCTGGCTTCTGTCTCTGTTGTTCTGCATAATGTTTCTCTAGGTCACCCTCCTTTTCTCTGTCCAGGTTGTGTCCATACTATCATTTGCCATGGTAGTTGTGTTGGCGGCATCCTTAAAACGTGTCCTAAATATGTCCATCAAAGAAACTCTTTCCAATGGACTAAAGATTTTCCACAGACAATTACTTAGGAATGAATTGATCGTATCAATTTCTGTGGATGTACAGTAATTGTTGCATGAAAAGCAATGAAGTGGCCTTCATATTACTTTTGGTGAGTTCACTTTTTAAAACTGGATTTAATTTTAAAAGTTCCATTGAAAAAGCACACTCTATCACTGAAATCCACTTCCTATTGCTAGGTGATTTGTGTGCAGGGAATTATTCTTCTGTTATAAATAATTATATATGAAGCTCTGGTTTGGTATTTGTTTGTTTGATCTTCCATTTTTTAAATTAGTCCCTGAGAGATGCATAGGTTTTGCTATAACCAATTGCTATTACTAATTTGAACATTAGCATCAGTTTAAACATCTATTGTTGGAGAATTGTAAAAAGCCACTTAAAGGTTCTGTTAACAAAAAAAATAAACAGTCCAGCAAAACAATTGTTGTCCATTATTAATGGTGCCCAAATAAGCTTGAGGAGTGATAATCAGATGTATAATAACCCCAATTCACTAAAGTATGGCTTAAAGTTCAGCATGTGCTTAAGTGCTTTGCTGAATCAGGGCCTATTCCCCCTCTCTCTCTCCCTTCTCTCCCCCCGCCCCCCCCCCTTGGTTACTAAGCTGATAATGATTACAAATCCAGAATCTTGACGAGATCTATGATAAACAAAATGTTTTTGCATAAGATATAGTTGCCACATTATGTAGTAAGGATAGCTTCACTTACCTTCATCATTTGCTATTCTTCCACCTTCCTTTCTTTTACAAACAGATGAGCCTTATGTGAAAATTAGGTTTCCGTTGCTTTTAGCTAGCAAAAGCAACCATCAAAATCACTACTGCTGCAGTATCTATGTAGATTAATGAGGATTAATGTCTAGTCCCGTGTGCTGGGATATTGATTTGCATTCTCTCATCTAGCTGTTCCCCACTTTTTGATTTATAAGAGCATCTTTTTCCCTTTCTTTCCATAAGACAAGAGGACTAAAAAGCTTTTGTTAATTGGGGAAAAAAGTTTGTCATCTCTCATTATATTCTTTACTAATGCTTTCAATTTATGCATTATATATTTACTACAGTTATTGCTTAATTTATGCCTTTTCAGAAAAAAATTGCCAGTCTTCTCTGTGATTGCCCTGCTTATAGTCTCAGACTGTGAGATCGCTGGCCAGGTGCAAGGACAATGGCTGTCAATTAATTTCTCCGCACCAGCTGTTACCCTCAGCATGCACAAAATCTGGGTCCTGCTGATGAGAGCCCTGTTATGCCTGCTACTGTGTTGTGAATTTTATTTTAAGAACTAATCCAGACTGTTCATTCTGATAGTGAAGTGTATCCAGGGTCAGCATGTATTATAAAAAATCATAGGCCAGGCTTCAAATCCATCACAGAGTAACTCATAAGTCTATTCCTGCAACAGAAACAGGCCCATTAAAAAAAAAAAAAAAAAAAAAGCAGTACTCAATAGGCTCCAATCCTTCCAGTTTTTCTGCATAGGCAGACCCTGTGCCTGTGGAGAGCTCCATTTTGTTGGGGCCGCACATGAGCACAGAGCTGCTTGTAGGATCAAGGCCATAACTTGTCGTGATTGACCATCCATGCTCAATAGAGCACCCAAACTGGAAGAGGGTAGGGTGCTTTAAAAGTCGCCAGCATTAGCAGGGCTGGAAAGGAGGGAGAGCTTACAAGAAGCTTGCATAGTGATTGTAGCCAGAGATGTTAGTTTGTTGCTGTCATGGGCACCAAATCCACACACTTTTATTTTAAAAAACAAATAAGGCTAGGAAAAATCAAGATAAGTTCTCACTCTGAGTTGAGGTTCTACTGTTCATAATAATATTCTTTAAATAAAAATAAATACATTTTAAAACCATCAGCACTCACTGTGAACCGGAAATTTTAGAACAAAGAAATAAGTTCTAAGGTATAAAAACAAATAATGCAAAATGAGGAATTTTTTTTTTAGGCATGCTTATCCTTGTCCATGTCATACACAGATCCACAATAGCTTTTCCTTATATTCTTATACCCTGAAACATTCTGCCTTATTAGCTTTTAAATGGAAACAAGATTTCTTGTCCTAGGCTTACGATTACTATACTTAATGTACATCAATTTTGATGTAACCACCCTGCTTTTTCTCTGCCCCAACTCAAGCTATTGTAGTATCAGTGACAATTCCTAGCTTGATAAATTATTTCTCCCTGAGAATTCTGTTTGCTTCCCTCCAGCTGAGAGAGGTGATGCCATGGAAGAGCAGAGGGGCTTATGCTCCTGAGCAGTTATATAGGACCAGGGCACAGTCTTGCCCAATGGAGTTACCCTTATTGGTATCTGACCAGGATGCTGGAGCAGATGTAATTTCTTGGACAAAAATATTCTTATATTTTTCCTTTCATGTAACATCAACATCTTATATGTTCACTTTGTGTTGCATTCTTTGAATTATTGCCATAAATTTTAAGTTTATCAAATGATTTCTTAACAGTATTGCCAACTCATGATTTCATCATTAGTCTTGCAGTATCTGGGGACCAATCCTGTTTCTATTGAAGCTAGTCCCATTTAGCCTTGATGTCTTAAAGCCCCTGCACTTGCTTAACAAGTGATTATGGGAGAATATCAGCTTCCATTTTAAAAAAAAAAGGTTTCTAAAGCTCATGATTGCAGACAAAAGCTTGAAAATGTGGCCAGAGTGCACCCTGAAGGTTCAAAAACAAGAAGGCAAATAAAAAGGACCCAAAACTTAGTAGTACTGTCGTAGCAATATTTTAAATCTTGTTGTTTTTAAGACAATCTCATGATATTTTGGGGCCTGATTCATGATTTTTCAACATTCAAGGTTGGCTGATTTCATAATCAATCAGCATTGCCAAATAATTCGGGGTACCTCTGCCAAATAAAATGGGGTTGGGGATGCTGAATAATTCAAGAATAATGTGCCACATAGTTTAGGCACTCTGAAGTAAGAGTAAACAATTGTCACCAAAGCCTTAATGCTGCCCAGCAGGCCATCAGCCAATGCAACCTCCTTCCTATTCCTCTCACTAGGTGAGTATCCTCTGCCGTTTTAAAGAGGAAGAATCCTATTTTCCACCCTATTTTCATTGTAAAACAATAATAATTAAATTGAAACATATAGTTTCCAGTAGCGAAAAATACTGCACTGGCAGGAAAGATGAACTAGATGATCTAATAGGTCTTTTTCTAACTCTAATGTCTGAATATTCTCTGATTCCTACATGTCAACCTGGGAACTTTAGTGTAAATAACCAAGGTTCTTACTCCCCTTTTGATATCTTGGATCACCTCCAGAAAAGGAAAATGTTATTTGGAACCTTTCAGAATTTAATGGGCTCTAGGATTCTAAGCTATATAGAATTTATGAGGTATTATCCCATGTATGTGGTTAAGATGAAAGAGAGCATATGTTCACCTTTAAAAATATGAATAGTTATTGAGGTTTCATGAAACCTTAGACTTTTCCAAGTTCCTTGATCCTCAGTAATAGTTTGCCAGCAAGACATCAGGCAAGTTTACATTCTATTACAATGTTAAATGCTATTCTGTTTCAAAAAACAAACCCTCTGCGGGGATGGGAACAACTGGAATTATATAATGAAGTAAAGTCAATGGGACTATCACACATTGGCTGACTTGCAGGATTCTCTCATGAAGGAAGGGAGATTAATTGTATTTTCAGGCAAATCATTAGTTCCTTGATTGATTTATGCTTTTTGTAATCATAATCTTTCTGCATTATCCTTTGTTATAATTTGTTGCAATTTTACCGGAATTTGTCTTCCTGAGCTGAAGTGAACAGCATACTCATTACCAGATACATATACCCCTGGCCAACACCAATCTTTGTATTTCTTAGCAGCCTGCAACATAATCTTCTGTCCCTCACTACCCAAAGCAATTTATACCCACCCTGATCACTTCACAGTGCACAGGTCCAGCTCGAGGATTCAGAGAAAGATGATTTAGGAGAGACCCACAAACAACACTAAACATTATATTAAAAGGCAAGCAACTGCCTTTATATGCATGGGAGAGAAATTCAGATTCCCTCTCCTCATCCTCCTGATTCAGGAGGGACCGATTCCAGCTGTTTTGTTGGGGTTCATGATTAGTTGCCAACACGATAGGCCTGGGGGCCACTGGAGGGTTGTGTATGCATTCCAGTAGATGTTAGCCTTTATCCAGAGCTGTATAAACATTGATTAATTCATCACCAGAGCCTCTCTGTCAGTACTGTTGTCTCCATCTTCCGCATGGGAAAAGTGAGGCAGAAAGTGATACAGACGGCGTCTGTGACAGAGCCAAGACTGGGACATAGGAATCGCTTGCTTTCAATCTCATGCTTTGGCAATGGGGCCTCTCCTACTATTGAGCAGTTCCTCCTTGTGGTGAGATTCACACTGGCTCCTTGGTAGTGGAAGAAGGTGGAAAGAAGCTTGGCTTAGTGCTACAGGTGGCATCCTAGGCAGCAGTGTCTCCCCCATTCATAAGCTGATTTGGGCTCCTCCCAAAGTTTGAGGGGCTTGTGGCTGTTTGCACTGTTCCCAAAGGCCAGGGCTGAGTGGCTGTCAGGGACTCTGACATTTTTTTTAGAAAAACTCACTGATAAGCTTTTGATACCAGCAACACTTTTGTGTCAGTTACATTCTCAGGGATATTTTTGCAAGAAAAACTACTAGAAACTTCCTTTTTAAAAAAAATTCTAACTAATAGAGCTGAAATAGCACTTTCTAATCAGGGATGCCATGGCCACAAGTTTCATGGGCCCCAAAATCTGGCTCTGCCCCAGTCAAGGGCAGACAAATATAAAAGTCTCCCCATCATTATTATAACCTATTAATCTTACAGAACTCGCTGCTTGTGGGCCCATGAGACTGCAAGTCTTGAAACAAATAAGAAGGTTTTGTTCATCTTACACAGAGCTTCCCTTCCATCTTGTAACAAAACAAAGAAAGAAAATGTAAAAAATAAACATCAGACATATAAGAGAAAACAAGATGTTCAGCACTCTGGGGAAATTGCAATTGATTTGCCCTGTACTGTATACACATCAGTAGGTCTCTGTGCTGACTTTCAAAAAACCTACTAGATTCTGCTCATTCTCTCCCAGGGGTTTTCCCTCTCCGAGCGACTAGTGCTGAAGTCTGTCTGGTTTGGGGGTTTTTGTGCAGGCGCGGAGATACTTCTGTTCAGCAAGGCTAGCTCTTCAAACGGTAAAGACCATGCTATACACATCTAGAGCCAAATTTCCCCCTCCGTTACACCTGTGCAACATGATGGACTTCAGTGCTGTTGCACTGGTGTAACTGGAAGCAGAATTTAGCTCTAGCTTGTAGAGATGATGCAAAGGTTCAGGTTTTTGTGACGCCTCAATACTTGTAGCTTGTTGGGCTGATATCAAGGCATAAGTCTCTGTGAAAGTTATTAGCTCAGCAGCCAGTGTGCTAATCTGATGTCAAGAGTCAGCCCACTGTGAGATCACTAGGTCGACTGCTTTAGAGTGCTGGACTGAATCCAAAGCAGGGTTCAGAGGCCTTTACGAAGTTACTGGCTAAGCATGAGTGATTAAAGATCAATATAAGAAGGGGGGGCTCACCAGTTCTGGTGGTTGTGTGTCTCCATGGGGATTGCTGTCATGTGATAAAGTGACATTGCATCGGCTTGTGTGATGGGATGGGACATAGCAACGGGCAGACAGACTCTTCAGATGCATTCAGTTCTTTCTCTCTATCTCCCCAAGCAGGCCCATTGCTAGTCAAACAAAAGTGTGTGTGAGAAAGTGTTTATGTGCACAGGGTTAGGAGCTATACGGCGGTGGGGGCTTTCAGCTGCCAGCCGGGGGGAAGAGAGAATTATTTCCCCTGGGTTTTGGCAAGGGGAGAGGAAGCCCCTAACTCTTAGAGGAGGAGGTACCAGATCCTACCTCTTTCCCCCTGGAGGGCAAGAGGAAAGATCTTCCTGACTAAAAAAAACGGAATAAAGAGAAGGAGCTTCCATCTTAGACAATTCTCTTCCCATCATGCATCTACACCTATGGGAGGTAAGGCTGGCAGCACCATCTGCTCCCCACAGAGGTCCTAGCTCCTCCTTCTGCTCCCACTTCAGACTCTCCTGCCTGATACAGCAGTTAGTAAAGAGGCAGGAGGAGGGGGAGCTCTGAGGTACATACTTTAATCCCTGGATGATCATTAATTTTTAATCTACTTTGTATTGCAGCTGGACCAATTCCTACCTTTTATAAGTGATACACTCTGCTGGTTTGGCCCTGTGCATGGAAGAAGAGAGTGGAAGAGGAAAGAAAGGGTAGTGAAGAGCAGAGAGAGTGTATAGTATGGGAGAGCATAAAGTAATGGATGTTTTGTCTGTTTTTTAGCCAAAAAAAATGGCTAAAATTTGCTAGTGTAGAAAGGCAGAACCTCTAACTCAACTGTACTCACATTGACTCCATCACATTTTTAGTTCCATGACAGTAAAAGAAGCAAGAATACCTTTGCATCTGAATATACAAAATAATAAAGTACCCTTTCAGTTTTCATCAAACTGGCTTTTACATCCTCTGGATCCAAATGTAAATCTCTGCCAAACAGAGGAGTTTAAGAGTGTTAATCATGTAGCTCATTTTACACAGGGTAGAGTGATTTGAAATCATTGGGGAGCAATTATATTTTCAGAGGAGATATCTAGGTTGAGGCTTTAGTTTGCAGCACGGCTAAAAAAATATAAACCACTTCTACTACAGCAGAAGGTAGTGATTTGAAAAAATCAGATTTAGGAATGGAAAAGACACCTTCTTGAAAAATCTAAACCCACTTGACTGTATTTGGCCCAATCCTGTAGTCCTCACTGAGGCAAAGCTGTTGCCCGTATTCAACATACATTGATGGCAGTTGCCCAAGTACAGAGCCCAGGATTGAGCCCTTTGTATTGGAAAACTTCCAACAAAACTAATCTTCTTTGGGTCTGCATATATTTGGAAACACAGCCTCATTCTCCACTGGCTTGTACCTCATGTAGTCACTTGCACCTGTACAATCAATCAATGGCACTGTCACTCTTTACAGAGCCTGGTGTGTGCACCGATGAGTTCTTTGATAGCTGCTGAGTCCAGTGTGCACGTGCCAGGCCCATCCACAGCAGATTCTTTCCTCCTCTGACTCCAGTCATCACAAAGCTTGATCCAGTCCACTTCACAATGCTTCACTACATCTACAAGCTGACTCCACCAACCAGAGCAGCATTCTGCACTCCTTTCCCAATCATCCACAGGGAGTCCAAAGGATACTAAGGCATCTTTGCGAGCATCCTGAAATCTGCGCAGCCGTCTGACTCTTTCTAGACCCTCCGTGAGCTTCAGAGTACAGCACACCCTTTGCTGTGCACCTGTGCAAAGTGGGTGTAAAATATTCTTTTTTGATTTGGTAGCATTGTATATCCATTTTGCATAGATATAAGTGACTATGTGAAGTGCAAGGCAGTGGAGAGCCAGGGCTGTTTTCTGCAGGGGAAGAGGAGTCTGAAGATCAATTCACTTGCTTCCTTGAGCTTGCCAGCCAACCAGGCTATCGCAAGCACACAAGATGGCAAACTGATTGGTTCCCACACAGTAATGGAGTTGGGAGAAACTGGAAGTGAGAAAGGAGCCAGCACAGTTGCAGAGGAGTGGTGTGTGTGAGTCTGTGGAGATGTCCTTTTTGAAGAAAATGCCTAGAGAAGCTAGCCTGGATGGTAAAAATGGCAGTTTGTCACTTAAATAAAAAACGACCAAAATGAAAAACAAAGAACCCAGAACTTGAACTATCAAAACATGAAACCTGACTCTGAGGCTGAGTCAACGTTGAGTTTTCCTTAACATATCTCACCCCTGTACTAGCCACATGGAGCTCCACGGATGGTAGCAACAGTGGAGCTTTAGGACAGACAAAACATTGGCATCTTTACCATCCTGACAGCTGATCCTGCTCAGAGCCTGACTAGACAAGAGGGTAGACAAAATGCTGCATGCACATTAGCTATGCTAGAGTTACCACAGGTAGTAAGCTACTGGTGGCAGCAAAAATTAAGAAAAAGCTCTCTGTAGAGCCCAGGAATTACTTCTTACCTAGTGACAGTCAGGCTATTTCCCTTAAGTTTGGATCAGACTTCTAGTGCTTGGCAAATCCCCTTTCTACCAGTAGCCATTTGCTTCAGTCACAGAAAGAAAAACGTGCATTACCTCTACCAGATGCACCAAAGTTTGTCCGTTTCTGAAGAATTTTCCCCATCCTTTCCCATGATCTGGGTAAAGACTGCGGCTTAATTGAAAGAGTAAACTGGAAAGAAATAATATGGGAAGCTGGTTATGACTCCTATATGTCGGTTGCCTAATACTTGCTATCATAAAAGATTCTTGCAAGGTTTTCTATTTAGATTTTACTTATTTATTTTATAGGAATTCCAACACCTCCATTATTTGCAGCAGGCCTTTGAAATTTGGCAGGAGAAGCCCTTTTCTCTGTCCCATGAAATTCCATTCAGATTTGGATGAAATCTAAACTTTTGAAAATTGTCATTTCCCTTCTGCTATTTGCATCAGCAGCAAAATTTTGGAAGCCTGCCAAAATAAATGAATATAAACATTCTAAGGAGCCAGACCCATGTCACTGCTAAGGCAGCAGCAGCAGGCAGTGTGCAGGGAATCCCACGATCAGGCAGACTGGAAGGAAGGAAGAGAGAGCTTGCTGGACATCTTCCCACAACTCCTCACCCTGGATCCAGCACGAAACCCTAGTAGCCCATTCCCCTCCTTCTGGGGGCACTACAGGGAAAGGAATTCCCATCAATTCCTAGGATGGGGGATTGGGAGGACAGGGAGAACAAGAAGCCATGATCCCAGCATAAACCTCCCAGACTCTGCAGATGACCCCAGTGTCCCTTTTCCACCTTGGGATCAAAGCTCACAGCCCTCTCTTGCTGCCAGGGAATATACTTACTCCTGAAGCTCAAGTTATAGCAGTGTTGAAAGTTCAGGGATTCAAACTCTACTGATGTTGGGGGGATTGAAATTCCACTATAGCATGTGAAATACCTGAGTCTTCTGAGAAAGTAGTTAGCAGTACTTAAACATAAAAATGCACTTACCCAGGTTTTTCTTTTCATAGTGGAGGTAAATTATATTACTTCAATTTGGAGGTGAGTCAAGCAGTAGTAGCTTAGCAGTTTATTATACAAAACAACATGAACACTTGAAATCATCTCTAATACAGGATTACTATTATTTCTAAATGTATTTCAGTATTTGAAAATGTATTTGGAAAGCTGATTATTACTTAATATTTGTATTATAAAAGTGTTATCCAGAGGCACCAACCCTGACTGGGGCACCATTGTGATAGGTATGCTGTACAGGCACCATGACTGGGGCTCCTAGAGCCCAGGCTCCAGCCTGAGCCCAAACCTCTACGCCGCAGTTAAACAGCCCTTTAGCTCGAGCTGGAACAGGCCAGCTGCTGGTTTTTAGTTGCCGTGTAGGCATATCCTCTAAGTCCAGTATAAGAGAGGGTTTTTTTTCAGAGTAGCTTGAACCCCAAGCAACATAAGGTAAGCGACTGTTATACCAGAATAAGAGCATGTATCTACACAGGGACTATACCAATATAATTATACATTTAAATTCATACCTTAGCTTATACCACTCGGGAGTTCACTATTGCTGTTGATTTTATATGGAACGTTGTCAGGGTAACCCCCCCACACTCTGAACTTTGGGGTACAGATGTGGAGACCCGCATGAAAGACCCCCTAATCTTATATTCTGCCAGCTTAGGTTAAAACTTCTTTAAGGCACTAATTCCTTAGACTGATATTGCTGCCATCACCAAGTGATTTACACAAAATATTCAGGGAAGGGTCTCTTGGAATCCCTATCTCCCCAAAATATCCCCCTTTTCTGGGGAGGCTTGAGAATAAAATACCAACCAATTGCCTTAGCAATGTGAGCACAGACCAGACCCTTTGTCTTCAGGACGCTGAACTCAATCAAGTTCTTAAAAGAAGAACTTTATTTATAAAGAAAAAGGTAAAAGAATCACACCTGCAAAATCAGGATGGAAGGTAACTTTTACAGGGTAACAAAAAGATTTAAAACACAGAGGATTCCCCTCTGGGATTTAGCTTCATAATTACAAAACAGGAATGAAACTACCTCTTTAGCATAGGGAAATTCACAAGCCAAAACAAGAGAGAACCTAACGCATTTCCTTGCCCTATTTACAGTTTCTGTGGTTTTAGTTGGATTATTCCAGGTATGGTTTTTGGGAGATAGTGTACCTGCTAGCTTTTCCCTCCATCCAGAGAGAGAACAACAAAACAAATCCTTCCTCCCCTCCCCCCCAGATTTGAAAGTATCTTC
This sequence comes from Chrysemys picta bellii, assembly GCF_011386835.1. Lineage (NCBI taxonomy): Eukaryota > Metazoa > Chordata > Testudines > Emydidae > Chrysemys > Chrysemys picta. Next base: position 106,449,738 of record NC_088793.1, on the reverse strand, counting down.
TTTCCACATTGATCCTTCTGTTCAGGTGCCAACTAGGTTATTTGAACTGCTTAACCCTTTACAGGTAAGGCAATCCAGTACAGCTGCCAAGGAGGGATTTTATGCTACTGAATGACTGGCATACATAAAGGTTGCTACTCTTCCCCCTTATATTCATGACAAAGGCGCTCAGATACTATAGCAGGCAACCTTTGGCATGTGGCCCACCAGGGTAAGCCCCCTGGAGGGCCGGGCCAGTTTGTTTACCTGCCGTGTCAGCAGGTTTGGGCGATCGCAGCTCCCGCTGGCCCCGGTTCGCCGCTCCAGGCCAATGGGGGCTGCAGGAAGTGATAGGAGGCAATGTAAAACCTATGTAAAACCTCTCCCATGTAAACAAGCACTTACACACGTGGATAACTTTATGCATATGAGTAAACACATGCCTAAATGGTTGCAACACAGGGCCCTACAGGTGACATATGATGTGTTGCAATGTTGACAGCTTTTGCAACTTTGTTGCAAGGCTTGCAAAAATAAATTGTTTTTTCTTCCAATCCCAAGTCCTGGAGTTAGGTAATTATGTAAGACTCTGGTTTCCATAAATAAATAAAAATAAAATAAAAGCCTAGTTCTCATGGTGGAGGGGGGAAAACTTGAAAACATGTCCCATGTGCACCGTAAAGGCTCAAAAACCAGAAGGCAAAAAAGAGAATCCAATTTTTTTTTAATTTGTAAAATATCATTTCAGCTAATCTTGTGATATTGTTGAATCCTGATTTTTGAATACTCAGGTGGGGTGTAGCTGAATAACATTTAATATACCTATATACATATGCCATTTAAAAAAACTTAAATGCCAACTGTCCCCATCTTCCCCATAACCATAATTAATTGGCTGAGATTATTGCCATCATCCATAACAAACCAGGCAAAGATGATTAGATTAATTTGTTAAATTTAAGTGAATGTGTCATGAGACTTGAAAGCTACATGTATAGATTGTAGGGTAGGGTTTTGGCAGGAATTTTTCTAGGCTCAATCTAAATCCCAATTGGAATTGTGGGGGCAAACAATTGAATTAGTTTTAAAAGAGAGCTGGACAAATTCATGAGCAATTGTCTGACAGGCTTGTTTGTGATGATAGGGGCCAGGGCTCAACTTCTCTGGGGCTCACTTCTAGTTTATGTCTTATGTTCCTAAAGCTCATGCTTCAAGACTTCAGCCAGCCACTAGCAGGGGTCAGAAAGGGATTTCCCCTCCTCCCCCCGGCCCCAATGTATTCTGGGAGGATTTTATTTATCTCCTCCCTCTGAAGTATCAGGGATGGCCAGGGCTGGAGATGGGTCATTGGTGTGGGTGGGCCAGGGCTCTGAGGAGGCACAGAGCATTCTGTCTCTCAAGTGCTTGGCTAGCTGGTTCTTGCTCACATGGTCAGGGTCTAACTGATCACCATATGTGGGGTTGGGAAGGAATTTTCCCCACATTCGATTGGTAAGGACTGTTTTTCATGATGATGCAGTGTATTCCCGCAGTGTTTGACTAATAACCAAACACTGTTTTTCTGCAAACTGTTAAATGTGTTTTATATCTATAACAAAACATTTCTGAGAAGTCCAATTACTGTGGTTTCTGATTATTTATCTAGTTAGTACTGTGCAGTTATAAACAAGTGCTAGTTGGAGTTGTTGAAATGGGAGATAGTCCCTATCAATAAAGAGCATGTCACTGGCTGGTGGGATTCCAGGGTTCCGTTCCCAGCTTTACCATAATACAGGCTGTGCAAGCCATTTAACATCTGTGTCTCAATTTTCCCATCTCAAATAGGGGAATACTTACCTACCACACAGAGGTTTAGAGACATAATTGTTTTTATAGTGCTTTCTGTCAGTCTAATTATCTATCTTAAGAATATGAAGTACCATAGTAGCTAGGCACTTTGGGTGGGAGCCATGGAGGAACTGAAGCACCTAAGCCCAACTGGCTCCAGATGGCAAGTTCCCGTTCATGGACTACAAGCAGAGATAGGCACCTCCCTGCAGCCTGGACTTAGGTGCCTACCACCCTGCAAGGGATAGTGCTTAGCATATCCCTCTCATCATCATCATCACCCATTGGCTAACTTAGGCAGCTTCCTGCCTAGCATGCTAGGTTTTGCGGATCACATACTTAGGTGCCTATCTCTCCCCATTCATTGTAGGCACCTAACTCGGGCTTTGGGGATGGCTGGGGTGTTCCTGAGTCTTAGGTGCCTAAAAGTTAGGTGCTGTGACACACAGCATTGCAACTCCTACGTCCCTTTTGTGGATCCCACCCATTGGGCCTAATTCTGCAAGGTGTTAAACTGAGTGCCTTCACCTCCCATTGCCTTCAAAACATCGTCTTTTCAGGCCAAACCAACCTTCCAAGACAAAGTTATAGTGGGGTCTAAAATAAAGCTTTGCAAAGAAATCTGTTTGCAACGTTAGCTGCTGCCTCTCCATAATTCAAATTAAAACACTTTTGAATGTATATAGCACCTTTCATCTAAGCATTGCAAAAGGCCCAACCGTGCAAGAAACTGACTGTGCTCCTCTACCCAACTTGCTTTCAGAAGGCCAGTAAATACTTTCTGTTATATGTGCCTGTTTACATGTGTTCATAACTTACTGAACCTTCTTCCTCTGGGAAGAAAATCTAAAATTAGTTTCAGACTGATGGAAAAAGAAACATAAAGGGTAAAAGGATGCGGTCACCTGCCAAAAAAATGGTAAATCCCATCCAGAATCTTGAAAAAGTATGGGGTGTGTGTATATAAATAAAGACACAGGGTAAGAATCAGTGCTGTGCCTCGCAGGAGGTACAGCACAGAGGCATAAACCAGGCATGGGAGGGCAAACATGGCTTTAAGACTCCTTTGTACCACCAGAATCTGGGCAGCTCTGGGTACCTGCACAGCCCCTTGAGTACATGAGATCAGTGCCAGATGGAGCAGGATCATGAACATGAGACTTCTGTATTGTGAAAATGCTGTACTGGGCAGCATTTAGGTCTGATTTTAAACCTTTCCCTGAAAGGAAGTTTGATACAGATTTGATCTGACAAGATTTTAAGTGTGTGCTTGTAGATCAAGCTCTCCCCTCTCCCCAGGTATAAGCCTGATATTTAACCTCTCAGAATATCCCAGGTGCTTTGGTGAAGATAAGTATAATCTATGGTGACATCTAGGCTACACTGTGAGAGAACACTCCCTCAGGAAATATACAGAAAGTACCTGCCAGAAGACAAATTCAGTGGCTTAAATATGCATTTATACTGTGTTAGGTGACTAAAATGATACTCAAAGTGGTGAAACTAAACAGAACTGCCACCATTGGGAATAATTAATTAGAACAATTTTCCAATGGTAGCTTTAAATAACCAGATCTTAAAGTTCATTGGCTTTCTGAAAATGTTGTCTTTGCAATTATTCAAGGCCAAAGCATAGCCAATTTTTAAAACTAATCTTGCAAATATTCACTCTAAGGAGCCTTCAAAATTACTGTTGTAATGGTGCTACTTTTTAACTTGCCTTTAGTTTGATTTAAGGCCATCCTTAAATAAAAATTCTGGAGACTTCTTGCCTTTGAAAAAGAAACCTTCAAAAGATCAAACCTTGGGAGCAGAGGGGCAATTAGGCCTTGACCAGAATCAGAAATGTTGTGCTTTCAACATTATCTGTGTTAGCAGCAGGTTTGACCTCTGTAGTGGTGGCACTTCTCATTAATTGTTTTGTCTGCCTCCTTTATGCTAGATGTGATGTCTCTGAACAAACTCCCCAAGGGACAGCCTAACATAGGTTTAATGGACAAGTTTCTGACTAGAGCTGGAGTGGCAATGTCAGGCAGCAGGGGAACCAGAGAGCAGTAGCGTAGCTGCGGGGGAGCAGGGGAAGCGGCCGCTCCCCCACTGAGCACATATCCGAAAGTGGTGCCTTAGGCGCTGACTCGTGGGTGCTCCAAAATTTAGTGGGTGGGCACCCACCGGCAGCTCCCCACCCCGCCCCCCAGCTCACCTCCACTCCGCCTCCTCCCCTGAAGGCGCTGCCCTGCTCTGCTTCTCCACCCCCCCTTCTGCTTCCCGCAAATCAGCTGTTCACGCGGGAAGCCTGGGGCGGAGAAGTAAGCGGCGGTGCGCTCAGGCCCAGGGAGGCGGAGGCAGAGGCGGAGCAGAGGTGAGCTGGGGCAGGGAGCGCAGGGCTGGCTCTAACTTTTTTTGCCACCGCCCCAAGCAAAAAAAAAAAAAAAGCAAGAGGCGCAGCTGGAGGAGCGAGGCACGAGGGGGTGGGGCGGTGCGGCCGGAGGAGCCAAGTGGGGGGTGCGGCACGGCCGGAGGAGCCAAGTGGGGGGTGCGGCACGGCCGGAGGAGCCAAGTGGGGGGTGCGGCACGGCCGGAGGAGCCAAGGGTGGGGCAGCGCGGCATGGCTGGAGGAGCAAGGGGGTGGGGCGTAGCATGGCTTCAGTGTGGCCAGAGGAGCCGGGGGGGGGGGGGCGGCGCGGCCGGAGGAGACATAGGGGGTGGCGCAGCATGGCCTCAGTGCGGCCGGAGGAGCTATGGGGGGGGGCGGCATGGCACGGCCGGAGGAGCCAAAGGGGAAGCGGCGTGGCCGGAGGAGCCAGCGGAGGTGCAGCATGGCCGCAGCGTGGCCAGAATAGTCAAGGGGGGGTGCGGCGTGTTCGGAGGAGCCAAGGGGGAGGCGGCGCGGCCAGAGGAGCGAGGGGGGATGCACACAGGATGGCTGCAGAGTGGCCGGAGGAGCCAGCCAAGGAGGGGTGCAGCCGGAGGAGGAGCCAAGGGGGTGTGTGGCATGGCCAGAGGAGGAGCCAAGGGGGATGCCTTTTTTTATGTGTTTGCTCCCCCTGCTCTTAGAGCCTGGCTACGCCACTGCCAGAGAGTATTCTTGGCACTCAATGCCTCACCTCAACATTTGATATTTAGTGTCATATTTAGAGGTATTCAGGCCTTAGAAGCATTATGTTGGGAATCATCAAATTCATATTCTTTGACCCAGGCCACCCACATACAAGTGGGTTGCAAATGGCTGTCAGAGCTCTGATGACACATTTTCCATTTCTGGATTGTTCTGTTTCAACTCACTTTGTTCATTTACTTCTTGCTGTTGCTTGACTGTGACTGAGTGCAAAGTGAATATTGTGATGAAGATCTGTTGCAGAACCCCAACATGTTCCATACTTGCCTTTCCCCCTGACCAAGAAAGGACACGACACACACTGTTCTAGACCAGGACATGTACAGCTTATTTGTAATGTCTTGACACCATGCTTCTTATAGTGCTATTTTCAGCCATGGAGTTTTCACTTAGGGTATGCCTACACTGCAATCGCAGGTGAGACGGCGGCACAGGTAAACATATCCATGCTAACTTTACCCATGCTAGCCATTTCTCTGACCTGTTTTCCATCACTATGTCTGACACTGCTGTAGTCACATCCACACCCTGGAGCATTCATTCACAGATCTGATTATATTTACTTGTGGCAAGAGGAGCCACAGAATCGGTCTCGTAGTTATTAAATATTCTGCCCATATTTGAACCTTCTTCCATGGATGCGGAAGAAAAATGGCTACAGCGAATTCAGCAGACTCTACACAAGCATTGACTGCTGAGATCTTCAGGTACATTCTGTGTTTTGCACTTAAAGCAATATTTTTGGTTATACAGCATTGTCATACCATATATTCTAAGCTTTCAGGAACAGAGAGCTAAAATTAATCCTCACTTCCCCGTCAGTAGATACACTACATGCTCATAGTACTGTTTCAATTGATTCTTATAGACTTGATCTTGATTTCTGGAGTGAAGTGTCTCAGTGCCCTTGTGGTTAACCGGAAGTTTCAAGGTTATTTCCCTGCCATACCACAGCATTGTCTTCCCTATCCTGAAAATGAGGCAACCCTGGGTAATATCACTTGAACTTTCTAGAACACCCATGAGATCCACTGGAACAAGTTTTCTTTGTGTATCCACTGTTGTCAGATGCTACCGGTGTGGTGCTTCTGCTTTCTCCTGTTGATATCACTCGGCTGCGTGCGTGTGTTCCCTCTATGTGCTGCCCCAGCTCTGCGCAGATAGCTGACACAGCAAACCCGACGAGAACCCTCAATAACCACAGTCTAGTAAGGTACAAAGGCACCTCGGCCAGGTTTATTGCGATCTCGGACACAATTGCAGTTCCCCGCAGATTACTTAGTCTATGGGGCATACTACGAGAAAGTGCCTCTTGGCAAGGACCCGGCTCAGTGGCGGGACTTTCCACTGCCCCCGTGGCCGGACAAAGACACCACCCCAGGGATACATTCTTATACACAGGTACAAACAAGTTACACATCACTCCTGACGTATTGAGGTGCAACCCCTCTACGTAGCAAGGTGCCGCCTCTCACCTTGTACATGTTGGTTCGATTAAAACAACTCTATCCATCATTTTACCCTTTTGCTCCTGTCATTGGGATGGGTCGGCCTGTTCCATGTTATCTGTGGAATGTTCCGGTATAATGTATCTTGGTACCATGTTTATACTTTAACTATGCGAGGTGAATATATATTTATGCAACATCAGCCCTTTTCTTGCCAGCTTCTGTGAGCAGGGCCTGCCTCTTGCTCACAGCTTAACTTTGCTTTATGTTAGCAAAGTCTTGACCATTACTTTAGTTTGGTTCAGGCCTCAGGCCTCATACTGGGCCTTCATTAGGGCCTTCACTTACTACGTCCACCATGCACAATACTCCCAGAAGCCCGGGATACTCTTATCAGCATTAGAAAAGATCTAGCTCCATAATATGTGGAAGTGAAAAGAGCACATATGGTATGTGCAATTTAGCATGTGGAATCATCAAATGAAAACACTGCTTTAATTGTGAAAATCTGAGTGAACTTCATTTTGCCCTGCTTGGGTAAGCATGCTCCAAATCTACAGGAAGATACGATATCTATGGAACACATCAGAAAATTTCAGCATTTTCAAACGTGTTGATACTATAAATTGTATTGGTATCACATGGAATAGAGCCACTGAAGTTTGCATATATTAAGGAGTTAGCAATGGAAATTATACTCATCTAAAGCTTTCTAAAGATTCCCTAATGACTTGTGAATTTCCTGTGCCTAAAATAAAAGTAGCCTCCCACTCTTCAGGTACTTTGCACATGTAACCTTGATCGGTTTTCCTTGTATCTGAGTTACTTACCAATCAACTCTCTGAAGATCTGGCTGCAGACAAGGAATAGAGTAGTAGACAGTCTTCTGGACTCCCTGTTGCCTGTCCCACACACCACCACTCCTAGGTATATTAATCCCTTTGAAAATTATTAGTAAGATGGCTGTCTCCCTAATAGAAGCTCTCCTTTTTTCTCTTCTGCTTGGTCTAAAGTATACTTTCAGTTACTGATTTGGGATAGGACAAAGGAATAGGAGAAGCTAGTGACTTCTGTGAAAAAGTATTAGTCACAGACTCAGACTTGGAATCCTTCCTTTCGTGGATACTCTGTTTGAACAAAAGTGTTTGGGGAACTCAAGTAGATAAGGCTCTTCATCCATTCCCTCCTAGATCTAAAAGTTAAGGTGGGGATGGATGGAGTGAACCTAATGGAACTAGAGGCTTTCTATAAGCAACACATTCACTGAACAACCTGTATTTCTTAACACTTTTCAGACATACTTAAGAACAGACATACAAATTTCTCTCTTCTCTTGAATTCCACCAGAGAAATTAAGACAAAAGTGCAAATACCACTAAAGCCAAACCCCAGAAAGGGAGTTTGGAAGTAACTCTAGGCCTGTGGGCCAGATTCATACCTTTGCCAGCACTAACTGCACAGGGACCTAGGGGAAGCTGCTTACCATTCCCCTGTTCTACTGCTGGGGACAAAGGTGCAGCCTATGAAAGGTAGCTGGGGCTACCTTAAATTGTGCTTCCCCCATCACAACTCTTATGGGGCCACAAGCAATGGGGAATTGCTGGGTTGTAGGTCCACTTCAGCCAGGCCTCCCCCTACTCAGAGGAGGGTAGTGGGTTACAGAGGTGGTGCAGAAGTGGCAGGGCTGGATCTGAACTAGGGGGGGTTCAGTGTAGTGGGGGAGGTGAACTAGTGTGACTGTAACACAGGGGTAAATTATTCCCATTCTGTGCTTTGCTGATGATGGAGTAAGGACCCAGTCCATTCACACAGACCACTCTGAAGCCAACCTATATACACATCTGACTCTTTAGAACACTTTATTTCCACTAAAAAACAACAACTTTCTTTGCTTTATTTTTGCCAGTTCAGGTTATTTTTACCTTTCTCACCAGCCAAATTTCCTGTTAAATTAATGGTGATCCATGCTGACAAGTACACTTCTTGTTTTAGTTACACAGAAGGAATCAAATAGAATGAAGATTCCATGAAATTCATAGACAAGACTGAAGATGATCAAGTTGAACTCCTCTAATGATCAATATTGTTAATCTTTATGATCGGGGAAATCAAGTCCATTTCCTGATTTAAACAAATTCTGCAGTTCACCTCTCCTGCTCTCGCCTCCTTCCCATGGAATTTTGAAATAAAATGTGGCATTATATTGCAAAACTATTTCCATTTCTCTAGCTCACTTTCAGTGCAATCATTTAGCCTTTTTACTTAGAGTAATTCTATTTGCTTTCTACAAATTAAAGGAAACAACAACAATTATATACATTTAGGCATGTTTTATTTTATACTTTCACAGCAGATTTTGGTTTGTAAACACAGATAAGTTACCAGTTCTGTCTCTTCTTTCATGGTGACAATAACTGAGAGATACATTTTAAAAATGCATTACCTGAGTTAAAAAGAGGAATTTTGTGTCCTTTACCTTACAATCATTTACAGTAATGTTCACAGAAGGAATACAAAAAGGAATATTTTCCAAAATAAGACAGTCTCCTTTTTACTATAAAGTTCTAGAAAAATACATCAAAACACGCTAGGATGATTTGCCTTGATCTTAAATGTCTGCATATCATTTACCTGAAACAAATTAATTGATACACAGGAGAAGTGCAAACTGCGTTAGTCCTGCAGTAACAAAATATCAACATTGTCATGAACACCTTGTAAAAGTAACTCTCCTGGGTAAGTAACAATCTTCCTTCGTTTTGCAGCCTTAAGAGTGCCCACTAGGGCTTCAAAGAGGTTGGCACATTTTTCATCAGCAAAGAGCACACCAAACTTCACACTCAGCTTTCCATCAGCATCTAAATCAGAGATAGGAGTGTTACAACACATGCAGATTGTCCTTCAGTTGGAGAACCATTTGGAGGTATTGATATGAAATACAGTCAAAACACAACAGGAGACTTGGGTTGTATTTCCAGCTCAGTCAATGATCTTTTGTGTGACCTTGGCCAAGCCACTTTACCACTCAGATACTTACCTTTCTTTGTAAAGTGGGGATCTATGGATGAAAAGCACTGTAAGAAATTATTATTGGAGCTGTAGAAATTGATTTGTTTTAAAATAGTTTCTTGTGCTGGTTAACATTTAAAGTCCAAATTGAAAAGCTAATGTGTCCCTCCTTGCCTCACAAAAATAGCTCTCTTGAAGTGGTGCAAATTAATTTCAAAACAATCACTCAATCTACATTCACTCTATTAATTAAATTTTGTTTATACTGCTTGTTAGAGTATTTTATTAAAATAAATAGAAATAAACAGTTACACTTTCATAAAGCTGGAATAACAAATTAGCAAACCAGATCCTAGTTGCACACATTTCTTATTTTATCATTATAGACACTTTTTTTTAAATGTAGAGTTCTAAGAATGTTAAATGTGATATATTGCAGTGAAAAGAATAGTCTTTGTTCTAAGCAAGTTCATGGAATTTGGAAATGATTTTCAAAGACATTGAGCAACCACCTACAATAGCACTCTTCCCTTGCATCATAGAATCATAGGACTGGAAGGGACCTCGAGAGGTCATCTTGTTTAGTCCCCTGCACTTGTGGCAGGATTTAAGTATTATCTAGACAAGTGGTTCTTAACCAGGAGCCCAGAGCCCCCTTGGGGGCCGTGGGCAGGTTTCAGGGGGGTTGCCAAGCAGGGCCAGTGTTAGACTCGCTGGGGCCCAGGGCAGAAAGCCAAAGCCTCACCACATTGGGCTGAAGTCCAGGGCCTGAGCCCCGCCACCCAAGGCTGAAGCCAAACTTAGCTTCACGGGGGCCCCTGTGGCATGGGGCTCCAGGCAATTTCCCTGATTGCTACCCCCTAATACCGGCCCTGGCTTTTATATGCAGAAAATCAGTTGTTGTGACACAGGTGGACCAAGGAGTTTTTATAGCATGTTGGGGGGGCCTCAGGAAGAAAAAAGGTTGAGAACCCCTAATCTAGACCATCCCTGACAGGTGTTTATCTAACCTGTTCTTAAAAATCTCCAATGATGGAGATTCCACAACCTCCCTAGTCAATTTATTCCAGTGCTTAACCACCCTGACAGTTAGGAAGTTTTTCCTAATGTCCTACCTAAACCACCGTTGCTGCAATTTAAGCCCATTGTTTCTTGTCCTATCCTCAGAGGTTAACAAGAACAATTTTTCTCCCTTCTCCTTGTGACAACCTTTTATGTACTTGAAAACTGTTATCATTTCCCCTCTCAGTCTTCTCTTCTCCAGACTAAACTAACCCAATTTTTTCAATCTTCCCTCATAGATTGTGTTTTCTAGACTTTTAATCATTTTTGTTGCTTTTCTCTGGACTTTCTCCAATTTGTTCACATCTTTCCTGAAATGTGGCGCCCAGAACTGGACGCAATACTCCAGATGAAGCCTAATCAGCGCAGAGTAGAGTGGAAGAATTACTTCTCGTGTCTTGTTTATAACACTCCTGCTAATACATCCCAGAATGATGTTTGCTTTTTTTGCAAGTCTTACACTGTTGACTGATATTTAGCTTGGGATCCATTATGACCTCCAGATCCCTTTCCGCAGTACTCCTTCCTAGGCAGTCATTTCCCATTTTGTATGTCTGCAACTTAATGTTCCTTCCTAAATGGAGTACTTTGCATTTGTCCTTATTGAATTTCATCCTATTTACTTCAGACCATTTCCCCAGTTTGTCCAGATCATTTTGAATTTTAATACTGTCCTCCAAAGCACTTGCAACCCCTCCCATCTTGGTATTGTCTGCAAACTTTATAAGTGTACTCTCTATGCCATTATCATGCTGAATCATTACTTCAGTATTCACTTCAAAGGGAAGAATGCTATTTCCTATAATACCTGGGCTGACACTGGAAGACTCCCATCCAGCTAATGACCAAGGGTAAAATCCTGTCCTCACTGAAGTCAATGGGAGTTTTGCCATTGATTTTAATTGAGTCAGGATTTCATTCCAAGGCCCCCAACCTGGATTGACTTATGCATGTACTTAACTTCATGCATAAGAGTAGTTCCCATTATGGAACGTGGGTAGTGCCATTGAAGTCAAAGTTAAACATATATGTACGTCTTTGCAGAACTGGGGCCCAGGCCTTCTTGGTTGATGAGTCATGTCACGTTCACAAGTTGACATGGTAAGGCTAGACCTGTGTGATCAGTGAGATTACAGTACTTACTTTTGGTCCCCAGCCGCCGAATCTCCTCGACTAAGAGGTTAATTTCATGTTCCACATTCATTGTAGTCTACAAATAGAGTAAATGTACATTTAGATAGATATAAGGTATTAAGACCAATCTCTGCAATTTCTTCTAACTCATATATAAATCTGATCCTTGTTTATATATCTCCAGTGTTGTCAATTCTCATACTTTTATCATGACTCTCACAATATTGATGTTTCACTCAAAGCCCAGATTTTGGAGACGTGATTATGTGACAAACAGGTTTCAGTATTAAAAAGAGTAGGTTTCTAGCCCTCATAGTTTCAGAAGAAAGCTTGAAAATGTGACACAAATGCACTCTGTAGGCTCAAAGCCTAGAAGCCAATAAAAAAGAACCCCAAATATATTAATTTTTTAAAATCTCATTATATTTAGGGAGTGAGTCCTGATTTTTGAACATCTGGGCTTGACAATATTGTATATCTTTGTACGCTGGTGACTATTTCACCAGCCCAGGAAAGAGCCAGTGCCACACCTGAGTCCATTTCAGGCCCTTGTCTCCAGGCACAATTTATTATTCAAACGCCAACCACAAAACAAAGCAATTCATCTGACCAACTTCAGTCCCCAGAAGCTTTTTCCTTACCTGTCTCAGCCAGCTGCCCTTGAAAGACAACACATCCTTTCCTTAAATCCCCTGCTAGATCATGTGACAGGCAGGTAGCCCTTAAAACTTTCCTGACTGTTTTACCCTGTCAGTCTTCCCTGCCTCCTGCCAACCTCTCATCTTTCTGCCTGCAATATGGCATCAGTGTGGAGTCTCAGCACCTTACTTTGGGCCCACAGTCATGCATTTATAATCTCTAAGGTATTATCATGGCATTCTAATGTGAAATGCATGGCAAAGACTTAATAGCTGTGTCTTCCCTAAAAGGGGTTTTCCCCCTAAAATTTCCCACAATTACTATAGCTAGTGCAGCTCCACCAGTGGGAGCAACCTTGGGAGCACTCTAGAAAAGGCTCCAGGCAGTCACTGGTGTTTTCAGGTCCACAGGCCAGATCATCAAGTGGTATAAATTAGTGTTGTTCCATTGAAGTCAATGGAGCTAAGCCAATTCACTTGAGTTGAGGATCTGGCCCAAACTAACCTAATCCTGCTCAGAGCAGGTTTACACAACATGGGGGGTTAAAAGGCCAGTGATCACTGGTACTTTATCTACACTGGTACTCCCACCTTACTATTGCCAGTGAATTGAACTGGTTTTAGCAGTGCTGGGAAATTTTAGACAAATGCCCTATCACAATGATGCCAATATTTACTTTCATTCACAGTGATCCCAAAGAACTATTAAAAGACAAAATTTGCCTCTGGATATGATTTGTAAGACTCTCTTGGCCAACTGAAATGCAACTTCCTTTGCCGTGAAATATGGCAACAATCAATGCTATACAATAGTTTAGGGCAGGAAGTGAAGAATAACTTATTTGGTAAAAAGACCGTAATTACCCAAATTGTTATTTGGCCAAAATACCAGGGTTAATAACCCTTTTCTTTTGAAAAATGGCATGTGATTTATAATGTGCACAAGTTTTCAGGGTCTCTTGCACCTCATTTAAAAGGCAGTGGCAATATGACCTTGCACCATGCTGATACTTGATGCAGATGCAGAGGACAGAGGACCACCTACTAAATCAACATCATTTCTTGGGGCATCTAGCATTTTCTAGGCGGTCACCACCGACAAATTAAGCAGGTTTGACCCTGCTTAGTCAGTAAGAGTTGAAAAGATCACAATGTAGTGTAGTATGATGTACATCAACAAGCAATTATGAAGAAACCTGACTTGGCAAGTGCGAGAAGGGTTATTTTGAGATGCAAACTGCACATCTCACTAGAATCTGACACCTTGAATGGGTCCAGTGGACATGGCCAGCTCCTGGAAGATAGATGGGGACCATTGCCTCTCTGCCAACAATGGCATGGAAGTACTTTATATGCTAAAACCCCAGAACTTTTATGTGAAATGCTTAACCCTTTTGACTGTGTCTTATCAAATAGTCATAGGGCAGTGATGGTCAGAATAGGTTTTATTATTTTATTATTTAACAGATTTGTTCCATATGTGTATTAAGTGAGATCAACTCTCTTTTGACTTGACAACAGTAAGTTTTTACTACTTTTAAACTCCTGTTAGCCCAGCAAAGCAAATTCCACTATGGAAGCATGGACGGGGTTCTTCTCTCTCTCTGTCATGCACCAAAAGAATCTTTAGCTTAGTCCCACTTTCAGATCCTTTATTACACATGCAAGAGCAAGGGACAAAATGTGACTTTCAGACCCCAGATTCAGTTTGCAAACTTGGTATCTAGAAAAAAATAATCTTTGTTCATATAAAGTGAGCAAGTTTGGCATGGAGTCATTGAGACAATAAACATGGGAGGCACCCTATTATGCTAGTTTTTCAGTGTTATATAACTCCTTCCTCTTGTGTTAAAAGTTTATTAGAAAAGCCAGCTCCACCAACTTTGTGGCTTTATAGGAAGATAGGCTCCTCACATGTGCATGGGTTATGGGGATTTGGCGCACACAACCTCATCCAGCCTACTTTTCCTCCCTAAAGCATGACAATATGACTGATCATGAATATGCAAGTGGATATTAGCAAGTGCTGAACAATATTCCAACAGCAGATGCTGCAGTGCTACCACCTCTTCAAAATGTGTTTAAAATTAAATGGCAACATGATATCAAAGTTCTAATTATATTAGCTGATGGAGCAAATGAATTCTTCAAACTTGATGTTCCATTTTTTTTTTAATTTAAAGTGATGGCAAAGTGCTTTGAATTGTACAAGACACAGAAGACAACATACCCCAAGTCCCAAGGAGCTTAAGGCCTAAGAGCTGATCCTTCAAACATTACCAAGTGTAGTGCTTGCTACTGTAAGTAGTATCATTGACTTATATTTGAAAATGACTGTTTAAAATTAATTTAGAATTTCCCCCCACCATCAGTTTAGGAAAGAACATCTTGGAGCCTGAGTCTGAACTACTTCTTTATGCAAAATTCTCATGAAAAGTCAAAGGAGATTGTATAAGGCGTGCATAACTGGAAGAATGGACACAAAGTTATTATTTTAAGCAATACTTAGATATTATTCACTTTACTTTGGAATAAATCCTCCAAGCCAAATGTCAAAGCAAATGTCAACTCTAACATTCATTATACTAGTGCTGTGTATGGCATCCAATATGATTTTCACCAGGTATTAGGAAAACAAAATTTCACTTTGCATCCTGGAAATTTGCCTAGCAGAAGAGTGTAATATTCTTTTGCCTGCACACCTGGAAATATGTTGTCAGTGCCGCTCAGTTCCTCAGTTTTCCCATCTGTAAAATGGGGATAATGATACTTACCTCCTTTGTATAGTTCTTTGAGATCTACTGATGAAAAACACTGTAGAAAAACTAGGTTTTATTATTGTAATCACTTGTACATCATTTTTATCACCAAAAATATGTCTAAAGTATCTGATGTTACAGCTACTCAGTGTAATGCTGTTAGATTAAAAGCCTGAACCTGTTCCCACTGAAGTGGGAATGTCCACTAAACTTTCAATTAACTTCAGTAGAATCAGGATTGGTCCTACATGGTCAAGCTTTATGATGTTTGTATTTACTGAGATATGCTGGTGTAAGGTTTATGACTACTGCTAATCTAGTGCTAAAACTATTACAATTCAATGGCAAAAATGTATGTTAATTCAGAGTTAAGGTTGCTTAGTGATAGGTCGTCCCCTGGCAGAACACTCAATTAAGCAAACTCAAACTTCTGAAAACCAAGAAATGCACAGTTAAGGTTGCCAATGCAACCTTAACCTCTTTCCGCACTGCCCCGGTATGCCCCGTTAACACCCATACATTTACTCTGCTAACCCCACAGTTGCTGAAATGTTTGCGTTTTGCTCAACTCAACTTTCTGCAAAAGGACAACATACCACCAACTGAAGGACAGCTATGTTACAGTGGAATAGTGTTCCTGGTCGTGTTTCAGAATAGTTGGATGGTGGAGTTTGTGGCTGCCAGGCTTGCCAATATGTGGATTCTGGGTGGATCATAAGGTGGCAAAAATTTGTGTGAGAGCAAGGAGTATGCCAAGACATGAAGATTGCTGATTACAGATAGATTAGATGAAGAGAGGTGTCCTGAACTGGCATCATCTTTTGCTCATTCTGCAGCATCTAACCAGTGATGTAAGAGGTTGTGATCTACCAGACATTATGATGATTCACTCTGGTAGAAATGATCTGTGCCTTATTCCTGGTGTACACCTCATAAAATGTAAGTGAGCAGATTTGGACTGCATCAAAGATTTGTGTCCAGGAGCTGTCATAATTTTCTCTGAAAAAATTGCTACAGCAACAATATGGAAGAAGCATTGGAAGAACATTAAATAGGAAATGGGAGGGTTTGTGGCTGACCAGAAAAGGTGTACGGTATGACAATGAAAAATATAAGTTCTGACACCTGGGGTATATCTGTTGAAAAAGGTTCAGAGGATCTTTCTCTCAAACCTAAAACTGTCACTTCATGATCCACCCAGAATCCACATATTGGCAAGCCTGGCAGCACACGTTTCTATAAATTCTTTTCCCTCAGCAATCAAGGTACCTGTGGTGTCAGTTCCAAACCTCCACACAGATTTTCTCAAACAACCAATCCAAGGCTTATCTACTACCCATCCTCATTTCCTGTCCCCTCCAGAGCCACAACCGCTCTCTCTGTGGCTATCCCGTCATCCCCTCATAGACCCCCAACAAAGTTCTCTGGCTCATCCCCACCTGATATATAATAAAAATTCTGGTTACTCTGGCTACTGCCTATTCTGCTGTGTTCACAGTAAACCTCTCCATAAAATAAAAACACATTATAAAAGAAACAACTTGTAGCAAGCAACATGAAGTATTACATCTGATGGTATACATGAGATGCATACAGGTATAAAGGAACAGATACTGCCTTGGGTAAAACTCGACAGACTGAAACCATTTTGACATGCATTACATCAATAATTTGATCTTTAGCTCTGAGCAAAGAGACCCCACCTAGAAACTTTTTGAAAAATAGCTATTTTTTCAGGGCTTATATCTTTGCAACCCATAGCTCAAATGACCCCAAACTTGGGTCACTAACTCTACCCTGCACCCTGCTGAGGCACCAGATTTCAAAGGCTTGGTCTACACTAAACCCCCAAATCGAACTAAGGTACGCAACTTCAGCTATGTGAATAACGTAGCTGAAGTTCGAAGTACCTTAGTTCGAACTTACCTCGGTCCACACGCGGCAGGCAGGCTCCCCCGTCGACTCCGCGGTACTCCTCTCGCCGAGCTGGAGTACCGCAGTCGACGGCGAGCACTTCCGGGTTCGACTTATCGCGTCCAGACAAGACGTGATAAGTCGAACCCAGAAGTTCGATTGCCAGCCGCCGAACTAGCGGCTGGGTATAGACGTACCCAAAGAAATACAACTAAGCCTGTCAGTTTTTAGAGGACTTAGAAAGGTCACCTGTTAAACTGAAGTCATGATGCAACCTCAATTAGAGTGGCACTACTGCAGCACTATAAAAACAGAGAAGTCCCTGCCCCAAAGATCTTATTGTCAAATGGAACTGGTGGATGTGTGAAAGGTTTGTACATGGGTTGAGGTGCATGGGTCAAACTGTGGGGTGCAGGGGGGGATTGGGATGCATTGGCAGAGCTGTGGGGTGCAGGAAGGTTGGGATGCATGGGTCAAACTGTGGGGGGGTTGGGATGCATTGGCAGAGCTGCAGGTGCAGGGATGGGGTACACAAGCAGAGCTGGGGGGTGCAAGGACTCCCTCACCTCTCTTCCTTCCTCTACCACACATCCCCCTAAGCCCATTCCTTTTGCTGCAGCCCCAAACCACTCTCCCCGTGTTTCTCCAATCCTCCACCCCCTAATACCACTCCCCCTCCTCTAATTTTTTCCCCAAGATACTTTGATTACAGTCCCCCACCCCCAAATAAAATTGCCACCCATGATTGACTAATTGCAGCAACCTCCGGTCACTCGGTGCGTAACTCCTTTTGTCTTAGGTAGGGGCTTGTCATTAATTTATGCTTAGTTATATTAATTGAAGGCTGAGTTCACCACTATCAATCTCAATGAGGCATGTCATTCATCCAGACTTTAGTAGCTCTCAGTTTAAATGTACAAGGCAGCAGAGAGAATCTGGGTTTTTGAGGGGTGCATGTAGAGGACTGTAACTAAGGAACCTCTCAGTCAAATGACCCCAAATTTGCATCACTAATGCTACCCAGAGTCCCCTGAGGCACACCAAATTTCCAAGCAAGCTGATTAACCAATTGGATTTTAGAGCACTAGTAAGCCTCGAGCTTTAAAGCATATAAAACAGCAGGAATGGAAACAGGTCTAGTCATTTTTCTTATTGGTGTAGGCCTATTGTAAAAAATGTACATGAAATAACATTCTCAATTTAGGTCCCCCAAAGATTTAGTGGGTGCCATGCACTACCTTGGGTAAAACTTGGCAGACTGAGACCATCTTCTTGACCCACATCACATCAGCAGTTTGATCCCTAGCACTGTGCAAAAGACCAAACAAAAAAACCAAACACACACACCACCTGGAAACTTTTTGAAACATTGCTATTTATTTCAAGACAGATCTCTGGAACACCAAGCTCAAATGACTCTAAATTTGTATCATTAACCCTACCCGGCAACTTCTCGAGGCACACCAAATTTCAAAGGAATCTGACTAAGCATGTCAATTATAGAGGACTTAGAAAGATCCATCTTTAAACAGAAATCATGATGCAACCTTAACTACAGTGGCACCACTGCAGCACCATGATAATGCCAAAGTTCCGATGCTGCTTGAAAATCTGCTAGCAAGAACCGTGTTTCCTCACTGAATCCTGCTGAAGTCAATAGAACTCATGAGGGGGCCTTGTTAGAAGATTCTGTTACAGGATCAGAGTGTAAGATGGCCATTTCAAGAGACCATCCCTTTGAGCAAAATTTTTAAACATAACAATTACAAAGAAGGCATACAGAGTGAGAATGCAGTAAAATGATTTCTTTTTCTGACCAACCTGTCTGCTGACCTTTAAACTCAAGGCTGTGAGATCTGACAACTCACATGAGGCAGAGATTTCTTTTGAGTGTTGTTGTAAAGGGCTTATTGAAACACAAGCAGAAAAGCTCTTCTTCCAAAGGAGATGCTTCAAAAACTGCTAAAAACCCTCTCCAAATGAGTCAGACTTGGCAGGGAACTCTCTGGTGGTCTTGCAAATTTAGTTTTAAACAAACCTGCATTTGGTCCCCGTTTGTGTTTAAAGGGCCGTAAGCACATTCCTTTGCATTAGCTTAGTGCTCAGTAAATAATAGGTCTGCATGTGGAGAATGACTAACTTCCTTCCTGATATAACACTTGATCTTAGCCAAAAGGCCGTACACACCCTATTTGGTCATGGTGCCTCTCTTGGAGTAGCGTAGGGCAATCGAGTATAGGCTCTAGCTACACTTCAGCCCGTGCGCTTTGCCTTCCTGCTGACTCCAGATTCCGCTGTCTCCTGCATAGTCCCTCCTATGCATAATTACCAACAAACCGCGTTTGTCTCCCGCCTAGCAAGGGCAGCATGTATCAGAAATGCAATAAAGCAGCCGGTGGGAGGCCAGGGGGTGCGGGGCGTGGAGAGTGTGACCTGGTGGGGTTGGGTTGTGACAAGCCAATGCAGCAGCAGCGCCCCAAAGTACAGACCCGGAGGGGACACACACCGCACATTCCTTTGCCCTCGTCTGGAAAGAGCCTCGCACGCGGGCAGCCCGCTCTGCTCCATCCCCTGGACTGCCACGGCGCGGGCAGTCCAGGGAGGGCAGAGGAATGTGGCCTCCCCGGAGCTGGGACTGAGCGTGCGACTGGCACAGCAGGGTGATCCCACCCCAGCCTTGTGCAGTGCGGTGTCACATGGGTCCCGGGTGCGGAAGCGCTGCCCGCAGGGTGCAGCCAGCCCCTTTCACTGCCGCGGGCTCCCCCCGGGAACAGAGACAGCAGCGCTCTGTGCTCCGGCCCCCAGAGACTCCACGGCCCGCCGCCCTCAGCCCCTGCCCCGCGAGCGGGCTCCCTTGCTGCGGCTCTGCAGTCATTCAGCGGCCGCGTGCTGGGAAGGCTCGGTGTGCAAAGTCCAGCCCCCGTCCCCTCCTCCCCGGCACAATGCTCCCCGCGGCTTGGGGTGACGGGCAGGTTCCACTCACCCGGTTATCTGTCCGCCCGGCGGCTTTTCTTGCCGTAATCAGAAGGGAGCCCTCTTGGAGTGGCCTGAGATGCTGAGTGCAGGAGGAGGAAGTGGTGGCTGGGGGAGGGAGGCAGAGAATGCTGCAACAAGTATATTTCAAATGCAGGGAGAAAGTGCCGCCCACATGAATGGGGAAGCCTATGAGGATGGCGGGGGGGGGGGGGGGGCATGGGGAGGGAGTGCGATTCAACCCAGAGTCTGCCTTTGTACAGCCTCAGCTCAAGAGGTCATGCAGGGGCTATTGCTCCCCCCAGCAGCCTCTCTCCCTGATCTTTTTGTTGTCTGCTGCAGGAGATTCCTCACCCCCCCCCCCCCCAAGGTGACTTCCAGGAGATTTAAGCACAGTGCTGCCTGGAGGCCAGGTCTGGGACTTGTAGGACAAACTAAATCATCCATCCCCATGCCCGTTTAACATCAGACTTTCAAGCAGCAGCTACAAAACCAAGTGGGGAGGGGGACAGGATACAATGACAACAAAAGGGATAGGATGACTTAAATCACTTTTTTTGTTCTTTCATGACCAGCATTTAATTCTGTAATATATTTTTCTATGTTGCCTTGGTGTAGGATGCTCTCTGTATGTGTGTATATATATCTCCTCAATATATGTTCCACTCTATATGCATCCGAAGAAGTGGGCAGTAGCCCACGAAAGCTTATGCTCTAATAAATTTGTTAGTCTCTAAGGTGCCACAAGTACTCCTGTTCTTTTTACCTCACCACTACACTTGCACCATCACTGGACCCCATAACACACAGTCGTTAGGCTGCCACAGAGCTGTCAGCTAGACACTTCTAGGTGAATTAATTCAGCCATTGACAGGGATGACAGAAACATCAACTCCAGGCAAGTCTCTAAGCTCCCATTGTGCAGGGATTTTTTTTATGTTGGTATTTTTTATTAATTTGCCATCAGAGCAGCTCCAGGCACCAGCGCACCAAGCGCATGCCTGGGGTGGCAAGCTGCAGGGGGCAGCCTGCTGGTCGCTGTGGGGGCAGCAGTCAGGGAGCCTTCAGCGGCATGCCTGCGGGAGGTCTGCCGGTCCTGCGGCTTCAGCGGCAATTCAGCGATGGATACGCCAAAGCCGCGGGACCGGCGGACCTCCCGCAGGCATGCCGCCGAAAGCCACCTGACTGCTGTGCTTGGGGCGGCAAAATACATAGAGCCGCCCCTGGCAACTTGCCATCCACCTTTTTGTGGGCGGAGAGACAATTTTTGGCTAGAGCCGTTCAGGAAAATAATGTACTATTTCCTGCACAAACTCAAGGAACTTTGCATTCATCAGCTGACAGATAAGCCCTAACAAAATGAAATATTATTATTTATATACCATCCAAAGGTGTGCTGTTCTTTACAGACATAAGAACCCAAGTCAATGCACCCAAAGAACTTACAGTCTACTTAAGCAATCTACAGGCAAAGAAGAAGGGATACAATGCAAGATTTCCTCTCTCTCCCATGGTGTGCTATCAAAAATGTAACTTTTTCCCTTCTCTTCGTATATTTGGAGAAATAAAGGTTTGTTTTGTGTACAGTCCTCCAACATTGTGAAAAATTTATTGGGTTTGGACCAAAAGCCACAGATGGTTGTCTGTGCCTCTGCTTATCTATCAGTTCTACTAGATATGAAAATGGATATGATTCATAGATTTTAAGGCCAGCAGGGACCAATACATCATCTAGTCTGACCTCTGCATAATGTTGGCCATAGTATCTCACCTAGCAATTTCTGCATAAAGCTCATAACTAAGGTTATGTTTTAGTCATGGGTATTTTTAGTAGAAGTCATGGACAGGTCATGGGCAGTAAAAAAAATTCACCACCCATGACCTTCCATGCTTTGTACTATATATCCCTAAAACTTGGGTGATCTGGGGTGGGGGACGGCCCCAGGGCACCGTGTGTGCCCACATCCAAACTCCTGGTGCTGCTGGGGCTAGGGGCGCGATGGCCTGAGACTGCCCTAGTAGCAGTCAGTGCGGCTGGCTCAGGGACTGCCCGAGCTGCTCAGGCAGCCCCCGGGCCAGCCGCACCAACCACTACAGAAGTCCCAGAGGTCCCAGAAAGTCACAGAATCCATGACTTTCTGGGTCCTCCATGACAAACTCACAGCCTTACTCATAATTTCAGTTTGAGCTGTAACATATTTTAAATAGATACCCAGGCTTGCTTTCAAGGCTTCAAGTAACAGAGAATCTGCCACATCCCTAAGATAGGTCTCTAACATAATGGAAAAGTAGAACATCATTTCCACAGAGAACAAATAAGACTTACTGGCTGCAGATCTGAGAAACAGACTGACAGCAAGTCAGTGATGTCTCAGAGATGTGATGGAGGCAAGCAAGAATCTAGAGACTCTAGAGAGAAATCAGAACAAGAATATTCTGAAGTTGCAGTAGCACTTTGAAATAGAAATTTTATATGAGATTTTAAAGTGATTACTCCTCTGTCACTGCTAGCTTAGCCTGGATTGCAACCCAATAGCCTGACCATAGGTTGGGGGTTGGATTTTGTCCCACTCTTCTACCATGCAGGAGACTGGCACAAAGCCAATTACTTTGGCTTTATACTGGTTTCTTTATGCTCCTGCACCCTTAGGTGCATAGGACATCCAACAATTTCCTGCATTTATTTCAGTTCTATGATGGTCTGTAAGGCTTCTGATTGTCTTATTGATGGATTTGGCTTCTTTCTCGGTTGTGCTGCATAATGTTGTTCTAGGTCACCCTCTTTGTCTCTTTTCAGGTGGTGACCCTATTATCACATGTTGTGGAAGTCGTATTGGTGGCATCCTTAAAGTGTATCCTAAATATTTCCACTGTATTCTTACTTACATAAGTTACATAAGAATGGCCATACCGGGTCAGACCAAAGGTCCATCTAGTCCAGTATCCTGTCTTCTGACAGTGGCCAATGCCAGGTGTTTCAGAGGGAATGAACAGACAAGGTAATGTAGTCCTCAAGTGATCCATCCCCTGTTACCCATTCCCAACTGCTGGCAAACAGAGGCTAGGGACACCATGAATTTATCTAGTTCTTTTTTTAAGATCCTTTTTTTGAAGATGCTTTTTGAAGATTACTGATGCTTTAAGCTGATTTCCTCTCCTTAGAATTTCTGATGTTTCAAGAAACTCTTTCCAATGAACTCTGAAGATCTTTCACACACATTTACTGAACCTCTTCCCTATTATAGGCCAAACTTTTTTTATTTCAAATGTGGCTTTTTGTTTGTTTGTTTGTTTGTTTGTTTGTTTAACTTCAAGGCCCAACATGCATGCTGAATTGTTGATATTTGTGGGGTGACTGCTGTACTTTGGGTCCCTCTGAGCACACTTTATGGGACCACTAAAGCAGATAACAAAAGATATGCAGGGAAGAGGCTGACAGTAGTGGCCCCATTTCCTTCTTAAAAATCATCGTGTAAGGGAGAGTAAGCATGGCTGACCAACCTCAGGAAAACAGAGAAACCAGAAATAGAAAAGCTAGTTACTGTCCACCATCTTGGACACTGATTTCTGCCAACATTTACATGAGTAATCTCATTGAGTTACATGGATCACTCACATGCACAGTTACTCATGTGTATGTTTGAAGGATTAGTTCATAAAGTAGGTTTCTCTTTAGAAGTTGCCTCAGTGCAGCCCTGTCCTTGCCCATATCCACATCCCATTATATGCTTCTGGGGAATTCATCCCTCCTTCTCCCTAATTTAGCAGTATAACTCTTTTACCGTTGGATGAGAAAAGGAGGAGGAGTCTTCCTCAGGGACCCCTTAAAATCTGATGTAGATTACCAAGGCAACTTGCCTTTGGTCTAACCTAAGCATAAATCTCTCTCAGGAATGCAGAAAGTGTTCCACTTGAGTGCAGATTGCAAGATTGGCCCATAATTTTAGTAATACAGTAGAGAGCTAAAAGAGCTTCAGGATGACCCTAAAGGTATGCTTGGTGGACGTCACTTGAAATCTATAAACTGAAGTTGAAGCCTGTCTAATTGTGCATGAAGGCAGAGTTGGTAGAGACTGTGTTTGCGTGGGTGGCCTTTATGTGTAGCAAAGTATGGGGTATGATGTGTTTTTCAGGAAGTGTTGATATTATGGGTGCTGATTGTGGTATAGTGTTTGGGGACAAGAGTGTATGAAGGAAGGGCATTGTGAGAATTTTCAATTACTGGCTGTATCTATCTAAGGTACTTATATGATTCTATCTAAGGTACTTATATGACTCTCTCTACTGTAATATCTCAGCATCTCACACATTTTAATGTATTCATCCTCACATCACCTCTATGAGATAGGGAAGTGCTATCATTCCCATTTACAGATGGTGACCTGAGGCACAGAGAGACCAAGTGACTTGCTCAAGGTCATATCACAAGTCTGCAGTAGAGCAAGGAAGTGAACCATACTCTTTTGAGTCACCAGCTAGCACCCTAACCACAGGCTGAGACTTCTTCTCTACCTCATACACTCAGCACTCTTTGTTAAGCAAGTGCCTCCTCCACCCAGGTATCACTTGTACTTCTTCAGAAAATTGATAAGCTTGCTCTGCATACAGTTGTCAACTAATGGTAATAGTGATGACACTTACATTAATATTACTATTTCACCTCATATTCTGCTATGAATTTAATATTTGTATTTATTAGTTTGACATAAATTGCCTTCTTAGTGCTCAAGCATTATGACTCATGACAGAAGTGCCTCAAATCTTTGTCTGAAGGAAATCTTATTGAAATACAACAGAACTCTGTCTGCATGTTTGTCAAGACTGATTTATTTAACATGTGAAACCTTGTTATGGCAAAAGTCATTATATTTAATTTTTGTCAGAAAATGTCAAGCCCAGCTACTGGCCATGGGAGCATATTTCACAGCCATCCAGAGACCTATGAGTGGAAGGAGGCATGAGAAGATTTATGTCACTGGATTTATTGGAGTTGGTTGCTATTCAATGCATTGATTTTGAGAAGTGCTAAACACCCACGATTCCCACTGAAGTTGTGATGCTGAAGACCTCCAGAATCGAGCCTTAATTCAACAAGTATGTTTATAATTGCTGTTTTAACATTCACGACACTGCATCATCTCGATCAAACATATCTCTGTGATCCTCTGTGTTTTATCCTGATGTCAAATGAAGGAGGCATTTTAATGGATTCAATTTCTAGGGATAGATTTTTTAGGGTCAAACTTTTATCTAGTGTATTAGGAACTCTCTTTTTCTGTTAAATCAAAATGCAATGTCAATTTTGAAATCTAAACTAAAAGACTAAGATCTAAAATGTATGCTGTCACAACTCTGTCAACTTCATTGGAGTTACAGCAGCTCAGTATTGGTCCCAGTTTGTATGGTTTGATATTGTTTGAAACAAAGGGATAAAGAGCACTGGTCAGAACCAGGTATAACTTCCCGCAGAGCTCTCTGAGTGCACAAGATTGACCCAATAGTCTAGCAGATGCCTCTAATGAAGCCCCTAAAAACCCAAACTGGGGCTTGATGGGGAAAGAGTGAATAGTAGACAAATACCTAGTAGGGGCCTAAGATGAGAACTTGTGACCAAATAAATTATTTAAACCGAAGTGAAAGGCCAATTAAATTGTCTTCTGCGTCACCTTTCTCAAGTTTAATGTGTTCTTCATCTTTAAAATTAATGGTATCTGTAGTGAGGGAGAGTGAAGGACCACTACACTCCCCCTCATGGGTGGAGCAGAATCCGCCTTGCCCCCGGCACCGGAAGTCCTGGGGCAGGACAGGAAATATAAAAGGAGAGCCCTGGAGCTCAGTTGGAGCTGGACCACCAGAAGGAGCAGAGATTTTTGCAGGATCCCCCAATAGCCCCTGAGTAGAGCCACACTTTGCGGTCGGAGGAGATGGACAAGTATCCCGAGGAACTGCCAGGACCGCCATCAGATGAATGCCCCGAGGAGCAGTGGGGACTGCCAGTGGCTGTGTACCCTGAGGAAACAGACGACCTTTGGACTACAGAGCCCTATACCCAGACTGTGGTAGGAAGTAGCCCAGAGGAATCAGACTTTAGTCCACTTCTGCTACTGGAGAGTGAGTCAGTGTTTCGGGAGGAGACCCATCTGCCACTGTTAGGGCCCTGGGCTGGGACTTGGAGGAGTAGGATGGGCCTAGATCCCCCTACCCTCCCTGCCACTGACCCCATCCCTGGGGTGGTGGCCAAACCCACTCTTTTTGGCCAGAAGGCCTAGGCTGTGTTGTGGGCTCACCCCCAGCCAGAAGGCTGTGGAGCCATAAACTGTGCTCTGCCCCATGCAGAGGGCCAGAGCTCCCTTATGGTACGTCTTCACTACCGGCCGGATTGGCGGGCAGCGATCAATCCAGCGGGGATCGATTTATCGTGTCTAGTCTAGACACGATAAATTGATCCCTGAGCACTCTCCCGTCGACTCCTATACTCCACTGGCGCAAGAGGCACAGGCAGAGTCGACAGGGGAGCAGCAGAAGTCGACTCACCACGGTGAAGACACCACAGTAAGTGGATCCAAATATGTCTACTTCAACTACATTATTCATGTAGCTGAAGTTGCCATAACTTAGATCAATCCCCCCCCCCCCAGTGTAGACCAGGCATTATAGACTGTTATTTACTGTCCGTCCCAACCAGAAGGCTCTGAGCTAAAGACTGCTTGTGACTCAGCCCTGCCCGGTGTTATCTATTTTAATTTTTAGTTAGTTTCACTGAATGTTGTTAGCCGCTGATTTAGTCAACTTTATAAATATTTTAAGTCTTGCACCATCTTAATGACTTTAGTAGCATTGAGACAACAGGTTTTTTTTTCCTGTGTTGCAGAAATGAATAGAATTGAGCCTCTTACAGATGCTCACAGTAAGCTGCCATAGACATTAAAGCATTCTATTTGCAATGTATGTGTTTGATTGATACAGAATTTGTGGGTGGCTTGTATACATTCACATATTTATTTTGTCTGTGAGCTCTTAGAGAAACTTCTCAATGCACTTTCCCTGATCCCGGCTCTTTCTCGTGCAAGCTGAGACACCTTGAGAAGCTTCCACCTTCCACTGCAAGAGATCCGCCTTATTATATTATTCAGAAAGCTGACCTTTATTTTCACTTAAATAAAAAATTTGAAATAATACTAGACTGTGAGGGGGAGCCTGAAATTAATGTAAGTACACTTCTGACGGTCTTGTGAGGGTTTGCAAATTTGTGGTGACTGAGCAGGTTTATTGATGGCACCCCAAAACCAGACATAAAGGGATTTCTTCTGTGTAGAGAATTAGACGGAGTTGTAATTGTGACACCATCAGGAAGCATAAAGTGAAAACTACTGTATATCTGCAAGTGCTCGTAATTTAGGATTTTTGGTGAAATGTGTAGAGGACATGATACAAATAACTATAAACAATCTCCCTGTACAAAGGTATAGTGTTGGCACAGGGGTTCAACAGATGTTTAAGAAAATATATACTAATGTGGAACTTGTAGAAAATGGTTGGGGATTTCCCTAGTTTTCAACCTCTGGTTTTTAAGGCATGCTAACTGTGTACACACTTTAAGTCTAACACATCCCTGTGTCTGGTGACTTTGTGGCCACAGGAAGCTGGCATTGAGGGACTCTTCTTACCCCCTTGACTGAGGAGTAACATGCTACATGATTAGTTTTGAGTTCTTCACTATGTGTTGGGATACTTCTGCATGCTATTTATAAATACTAGTTCTTTGATCACAGTTGTAAACCAACAAAGATACAACTGGTAGTATCAAGTAACTTAAAGTGCTGTAAATACTTAGGTTGAACTGTCTACGCTTACCATCCATTCCACCGGTTAACCAATGATTCTTTATGCAAGTAAATTCGTAAACTTCAGTAGTAATGGATCCTCCCAGTGTATTTCCAATTGGTACATTTACAAACCTTTTGTGGGGGATGATGCTCTCTCTCCATACTCTGACTGCTCCTCACTTTTTCCATCACATTTGCAAGCACAGTACCTCACCAAGACAAATACAGATTCTACTTCATTCATTTGTTACTTAAGGAACATACGTGCTTCATTACTGGGAGCTGAAATTCATACAAAAACTAACTGGCACTGACTGTTCTTCCAGCAGGTTGGATGTAAGGAAACAGAACAATTCCACTTCCTTCAAACCCTCTTTATAAAACAGAGAGGAAAATAGGTCGAGACCTATTGTTCTTAGGGCATTCTGGCTTCTTTTTACTATGCCTCATTTGGGCTTCTAAAAGGAAGCAGATGTTCACCCCGGTCTTTCAACAAGCTCTGCTGTATTGCCTATCCTTACAAAGTCCCTCCAAAATAACTGAAATACCCCTACCCAGGGCTTCCCCTTTCCCATCTCTCAGCTCTCCGGAAGACACCTTTAGCAGCAGTCAGGATTAACAATGGTTCTTTGGGGGTTGGAAAAATTATTCATAATTAGGTTTGATGAGAGTTCACCCACAGACAGGGGCTGAACCTTGAGTAATATTAAATTAAATAAAAACCTTTAAGAGGATTTAAAATAACATTAGTCAAGCCATCTCTGACCGTTCAAAAAGTAATCTACAATTTAAAAATAGTTTGTTTTTAAAATTAAGCATAAATCTAATCCAGTAATACATAAAGAGTGCCCAGTCTTAAAAAGGGCAGAATTCCAAACAGAGTGTAAAACAATGGGATAAACACTCACACACAGACACCTATATATGTAAATTAATAAAAGGAAATAAAAAGACACTTACTCCCAAATACCCTTAAATCCAAATTCTTACCACTAAATTGTTTTCCCTACAACAGAGAGGTGTGAGGTGGGGGATAAGTGTTGGCTGCTGGAGACAGTCAGGGCTCTTAACTGGAGCCTGACAGAGGAGATCAGAGGGAGAAACAGACAAAGCTTGAACAACCGGGTTTCACTACAGCTGAGTCTAACCAGAAACGAATATGCTTTAATCTTCAATTCTCTAGTCTAGATTACCCTAAGGACTTCCTAAACTGTATTCCAGTTAATGACTAAAGCCTACTGGTCTGACAAAAGAAAACAATACAAAAACAGTTGTGCACCCCTGGTCTTACCCCCAACTGAGCCCCTCTCAAATTGTGTATACTGCCCTACTTATATTCATACCTCTTTTATATCCTTTCCTCTGTGCAGTCTTGACACCCACGCCTAATCACTTCTATTTAAAACTATAGGCTCTTTCACATTGTTTAAAGCCACATATATTTTGTCCTCTGAAGATAGAGGGTACAAGTCTGGATGAAACTGAAAGCTAAGACAAAAGCATCTATCACCCTCTCTCTTCAAAGCATCATAATCCTCACAAACAGCTTTAACAAATTTGTTACAATCCCTGAAGAGAGATCATATTTTACCAACAGTGTCAGTTCATAAGAGAACAGTGTTGTGGTGTGTGAACTGTCAATCCTTGTTTTTCATTCACAATTCCTAAAGCACAGGCTCTGGGTTTGTGAATCTTTGTAGCTGAGGTGTGATGTCCATCACTGAGTCGCTGGAGCTGTTGTTTTTTTTTTTTTTTTTTACTGGATTCTTTTGTTTTGTCCTTTGGCTTGATGTATCTGATAGTTGGCCTGTGATGACTTTCTGACTGAGTTCTTCTGTTGCTTTTTCATGGTGTTATTAAGGGTCTCAGAGTGGATTCCCCATTCTTTGGATGTTCTGGTGTTGGCGGTTTTGCTGGAGTTTTGACTAGGGCCTGATCCACACTAACCCCCCACTTCGAACTAAGGTACGCAAATTCAGCTAGGTTAATAATGTAGCTGAATTTGAAGTACCTTACTTCGAACTTACCGTGGGTCCAGACGCAGCAAACAGGCTCCCCCGTCGAGGCTGCGTACTCCTCTCGCCGAGCTGGAGTACTGGCGTCGACGGCAAGCACTTCTGGGATCGATCCCAGAAGATCGAATGCTTACCGCCGGACCCGGAGGTAAGTGTAGACCTACCCTATGTCATCATCAGGAGAAACAATAAGGAGTCCTTGTGGCACCTTAGGCCTGGTCTACACTATGACTTTAATTTGGATTTAGCAGCGTTAAATTGAATTAACCCTGCACCCGTCCACACAACGAACCCCTTTATTTCGAAATAAAGGGCTCTTTAAATCGATTTCTGTACTCCATCCCGATGAGCGGAGTAGCGCTGAAATCGGTATTGCCATTTCGAATTAGGGTTAGTGTGGCCGCAATTCGAAGGTATTGGCCTCTGGGAGCTAGCCCACAGTACACCATTGTGACCGCTCTGGACAGCAATCTGAACTCGGATGCACTGGCCAGGTAGACAGGAAAAGCCCCGCGAACTTTTGAATTTCATTTCCTGTTTGCCCAGCGTGGAGAGCACAGGTGACCATGCAGAGCTGATCAGTACAGGTAACCATGCAGTCCGAGAATTGAAAAAGAGCACCAGCATGGACCGTACGGGAGGTACTGGATCTGATCGCTATATGGGGAGAGGATTCAGTGCTAGCAGAACTATGTTCCAAAAGACGAAATGCCAAAACTTTTGAAAAAATCTCCAAGGGCATGATGGAGAGAGGCCACAACAGGGACTCATATCAGTGCTGCGTGAAAGTTAAGGAGCTCAGACAAGCCTATCAAAAAAACAAGGAGGCAAACGGTCACTCCGGGTCAGAGCCGCAGACATGCCGCTTCTACGCTGAGCTCCATGCAATTCTAGGGGGGGCCGCCACCACTACCCCACCTCTGACCGTGGATTCCGAGGCGAGATAATCTCAGCCACACCTGAGGATTCTGCAGACGGGGAAGAGGAGGAGGAAGAGAAGGAGGAGGAGGACAAGCTTGCGGAGAGCACACAGCACTCCGTTCTCCCCAATAGCCAGGATCTTTTTCTCAGCCTGAGTGAAGTACCCTCCCAACCCTCCCAAGGCAGTATCCAAGCCCATGACCCCATGGAAGGGCCCTCAGGTGAGTTTACCTTTTAAAATATAAAACATGGTTTAAAAGCAAGCATTTTTTAATGATTAATTTGCCCTGAGGACTTGGGATGCATTCGTGGCCAGTACAGCTACTGGAAAAGTCTGTTAACGTGTCTGGGGATGGAGCGGAAATCCTCCAGGGATGTTATACCAATAGAATAAAAACCAGCAGGATCTTATTAAGAGGGATAAGGCAAAGATGACACATTTATTGTAAATATAATGGTAAAGCAAAAGATAAAAGTAAACAACGTTGTTTGACTACTTATTCCTATCACTACTTATTCCTTATACACACACACATGCACGCACACACATATATTCATTTACACAATCATTCATTTAAGTTCTGTATACGTGTTACAGTTACCAGCCTAGAAGTTGCGCATGCCAAGTTACTGGCCAAGTATCTTGGTCATGAGGATGGAGCCAAGTCTGTGTCAGGTGCACCTGATGCTCCTGGAGGCTGGCAGCAGAACCAGAGACTCAAAGTCATCAGTCTTGAGAGTCCATTCTTATAGGAATTAATTCCTATGTTAGTCTATGGGAGCTGTTTCATCCTGCTGTTGCTGACTCAATCAGCAGATGGCACATTCCTGGACACATTTCCTGGTGGCTCCAAACTGTCCAAAGTTTGTGTTTCTCATCCTTCCAGGTGATGGGGTGGATTCCAGTTTACCCTCGGGGGTTGTCTGGTCATCCACTTGACACATTCTTCGGCCGATGGATACTCCCTTTCTAGGCTGGCACCTCCCTAACCATTCATGTATATCAAGCATTCATCAACATATATTCCATATTTTAACCATATTTTAATTTACTGTCTCCACCACTTTCGGGGTGTGTGCTAATTCATTTGAGACTCCCGGCCCTTTAATCACAAGGGTGGGGATTTGTCCTAGGGGCCGTTGCTGTTACAAATAAGTGAAAGTCACTTAACGGCTTATAGTGTTTGTTTACATTGTATCAATTACTTCAAGAACAAAGTCAATTAACTTGTTTGTAAGTTTTACATAATAATAAAGTATCTTTCACAGGATAGATACAATCAATGGTTTCTATAGACAGTAGCTTACAAGTTTCAACAGAAGACCCAAGAGATTTTTGTACTTGGTGAAACTGTTGGATTTTAAAGTGTGGGGACATATTATGAGGGGATCACTGTCATTTGGGGGAATCACTGTTAGTACCTTCTTTAATATCCCTACAGGGACATCTCCATGAAGCTCTCCTGGAGGTACTCCAAAAGCCTTTCCACAAGGTTTCTGGGCAGTGCAGCCTTATTCCGTCCTCCATGGTAGGACACTTGACCATGCCATGCTAGTAGCAAGTAAGCTGGAATCATTGCATGACAAAGCCTGGCAGCATACGGTCCCGGTGTTTGCTGGCATTCAAGCAACATCCATTCTTTATCTCACTGTGTAATCCTCAGGAGAGTGATATCGCTCATGGTAACCTGGTTGAAATACGTGAATTTAATTAAGGGGACAGAGGTGGCCATTCCTACTGGGCTGTTTGCCTGTGGCTGAAAAGAAATCCTTCCCTGTAGTTAGCCAAGCCGGGGGGGGGGGGGGGTAATTGGCGCTGAGCTTATCACGGTTGGCTAGCAGGGATCTTCCCTGATACCAGCCACGCGGTGGGGGGAGGGGTAAAGCAATCATCCCTGATAATTGATGGGGGGGGTTAACAGGAAAACCGCAGCACTCAACGGACTTTGCTTGGTATGTGGGAAAGGAGGGCGCAGAAGCCGAAAGACAATGGCTTACCATGGCTGCATGCAAGCTGAATTCTGTTGCCCAGACCTGCGTCTGTGATCTCTAACACCAAAGCCACAGGCACTCAATATTAAGAGGCAAAATGCGACCTTGCACTGAAATAACATGTGCTATGTACTGTGAATAGTGTAGTTCACCGTGAAAGAGTATAAGCATTGTTCTGTAAAATGTATCTTTTTAAATACTTCTCTCCCTTTTTTCCCCTCCTTCCAGCAGCTGCAAATTTTTCAAGCCTCCCTCCTCCATCCTGAAGGCTATCTCAGATAAGGCGGGGGGGGGGGGGAAGGACGCGAGACGACATGTTCTCGGAAATCATGAAATCGACGTGCAATGAAAGAGCTCATCTGAATGAGTGGAGGGACATGGTATCAAAGTACAGGAAAGATGCCAGTGAACGTGAGGACAGGAGGGACCAACGTGAGGACAGGAGGGATGCTCGAGATGAGAGGTGGCGGCAGGAAGATCAGAGGAGGCAGGATGCAATGCTGGGGCTGCTGCGTGAGCAAACAGACATGCTCCGGCGTCTAGTGGAGCTTCAGGAACAGCAGCAGGATCACAGAGTGCCGCTACAGCCCCTGTATAACCACCCTCCCTGTGACAGTGTACCCCATAAGGCTTTATGGGGAGGGGGTACTTATAAATGTATGTATGACATAACTGGAATATGTTTTGTGCTGCCTGTGCCATGTAACATATCTCCGTAAAGGTTATGGTCTACTATATATATTCATTCTATTTGTACATATATATCATTTTCTACTTGAGGTTAAGAATATGGGCTGTATGCTTGCTTGGTTTCTAAGTAAGCTTTGCGAGGCATTTGGTCAGCTTCTTTAGGAAGGAATTCACCAGGTTAAGTACCTGATCAGGAAACACTTGGAGAACAATGTATCTTGGAATGCTCCAATCCACATAAGAAGTCTTCCTGGAGATATGCAAGATACCATGTGGACAATGGCTTCGGCCTGTAAAGACTGAGTCATGCAGGGACATGTGACTTGCCCAGGTGACTCCAGAACTCCATCTTGGAGCTGGACTTTGCATAGGAGGGAGGTGGGGGGGGGGTCTCCACCCACAAGAGAGAGTCTATTTAAACCCGTGGGAGACCCCTCCATTTTGTCTTCAGCTGGCTAAAGAAGGAGCCTCTCCACCCCCCCAGGATACTTGAAGGAAACTGAAACAAATGACAGCAACTATAGGGGGTGTGAGTGATTGCTGGACCCAGGCTAAAAGGAGATTAGCCTGTAAAAGGGAGCATTCTGGAACTGGTGAGGAACTTATCTGTATTTAGTTTGACTAGACATAGATTTGCGCGTTTTATTTTATTTTACTTGGTGACTTACTTTGTTCTGTCTGTTACTACTTTGAACCACTTAAAGCCTATTTTCTGTATTTAATAAAATCACTTTTTATTTAGTAATTTACTCAGAGTATGTATTAATACCTGGGGAAGCAAACAACTGTGCATATCTCTCTATCAGTGTTATAGAGGGCAAACAATTTCTGGGTTTGCCCTGCATAAGCTTTATGCAGGGTAAAACGGATTTATTTGAGTTTAGACCCTATTGGAAGTTGGGCATCTGAGTGCTAAAGACAAGCACACGTCTGTGAGCTGTTTTCAGGTAAACTTGCAGCTTTGGGACAAGTGATTCAGACCCTGGGTCTGTGTTGCAGCAGACGGGAGTGTCTGGCTCAGCAAGACAGGGTGCTGGAGTCCTGAGCTGGCAGGGAAAACAGGAGCAGAGGTAGTCTTTGCACATCAGGTAGCAGCTCCCAAGGGTGTTTCTGTGATCCAACCCGTCACACTCCCCCCTGACCATGTTCCATAGCCTCTTCACCCAGATGTGTAAGAACGCGGGGGGGGGGGTGAGGGGAGAGGCTCCGTGCACCCTCCCATTCCACCCCAGTGGACAGCCCAAGCAAAAGGCTGTCATTACTTTAACCTTTTCTTAGTGGCCTTTTTCTTCCCTCCGATCCTCCTCCCAAACCCCACCCGGGCTACCTTGTCAGTTCTCTCCCTCTTTTTATAATCAATTAATAAAGAATAAATGATTTTTAAATGATAGTGACTTTATTTCCTTTGAAAGCAAGCTGTGATCAAAGGGGGAGGGTGGGTTGCTTATAGAGAATGAGTCAATAAAGGGGGCGGGTTTTCATCAAGGAGAAACAAACAGAACTTTCACACGGTAGCTTGGCCAGTCATGAAACTGGTTTTCAAAGCTTCTCTGATGCACAGTGTTTCCTGGTGTGCTCTTCTAATCGCCCTGGTGTCTGGCTGCGCGTAATCAGCAGCCAGGCGATTTGCCTCAGCCTCCCACCCTGCCATAAAGGTCTCCCCCTTACTTTTACAGAGATTGTGGAGCACACAGCAAGCAGCAATAACAATGGGAATATTGGTTTGGCTGAGGTCTGAGTGAGTCAGTAGCGTGCGCCAGTGACCTTTTAAACGTTCAAATGCACATTCTACCACCTTTCTGCACTTGCTCAGCCTGTAGTTGAACAGCTCCTGACTCCTGTCCAGGCTGCCTGTGTATGGCTTCATGAGCTATGGTATTAAGGGGTAGGCTGGGTCCCCAAGGATAACTATAGGCATTTCAACATCCCCAACGGTTATTTTCTGGTCCGGGAAGTAAGTCCCTTGCTGCAGCCGTTTAAACAGAGTAGTGTTCCTGAAGACGTGAGCATCATGAACCCTTCCCGGCCAGCCCACGTTGATGTTGGTGAAACGTCCCTTGTGATCCACCAGTGCTTGCAGCACCATTGAAAAGTACTCCTTGCGGTTTATGTACTGGGTACCCTGGTACTCCGGTGCCAAGATAGGGATATGGGTTCCATCTATCGCCCCACCACAGTTAGGGAATCCCATTGCAGCAAAGCCATCCACTATGACCTGCACGTTTCCCAGAGTCACTACCTTTGGTAGCAGCAGCTCAGTGATTGCTTAGACTACTTGCATCACAGCAGCCCCCACAGTAGATTTGCCCACTCCAAATTGATTCCCGACTGACCGGTAGCTGTCTGGCGTTGCAAGCTTCCACAGGGTTATCGCCACTCGCTTCTCAACTGTGAGGGCTGCTCTTATCTTGGTATTCTGGCACATCAGGGCAGGGGAAAGCAAGTCACAAAGTTCCATGAAAGTGCCCTTACACATGCGAAAGTTTCGCAGCCACTGGGAATCGTCCCACACCTGCAACACTATGCGGTCCCACCAGTCTGTGCTTGTTTCCCAGGCCCAGAATCGGTGTTCCACGGCTAGAACCTGTCCCATTAACAACATGATCTCCAAAGCGCCGGGGCCCGCGGTTTGAGAGAATTCTGTGTCCATGTCCATGTCCTCATCACTCTTGTTGCTGCGCTCCCGTTGCCGCCTCCTCCTCGCCTCGTTTTTCTGGTCCTGGTTCAGTATAAACTGCACGAGAATGCGCGAGGTGTTTACAATGTTCATGACTGCTGTCTTGAGCTGAGTGGGCTCCATGCTTGCCGTGGTATGGCGTCTGCAGTGTTCACCCAGGAAAAAAGACGCAAAACAGTTGTCTGACGTTGCTTTCATGGAAGGAGGGGTGAGGCTATACCCAGAACCACCTGCAACAATGTTTTTTGCCCCATCAGGCCCTGGGATCTCAACCCAGAATTCCAATGGGCAGGGGAGACTGCGGGAACTATGGGATAGCTATGGGATAACTACCCATAGTGCAACGCTCCGGAAATCGACGCTAGCCCCGGTACATGGATGCACATGTGCTTAGTGTGGCCGCATACATTCGACTTTATACAATCTGTTTCCAAAATTTGAATTCTGTAAATTCGGATTAATCCCGTAGTGTAGACATACCTGTTGTGCTAATAGGTCTGGCAGGCTGGAGGCTTTTTCACTTTTAACTTACTAGATCCCCTCTGGAGTAAGAGTCACCAGGCAGCAGCAGCCAGCTGTGGGAGCCTGCAGGAAGGGTCAGAACAGGGATAGGAAAGCCGGGAGGGCGGGCACTAAGACCCAGTGGTGCCCCAAATTTTCAGGTGTGCCCTACGCAGCTGCATATTTTGTGTATGCCTAAGGACAGCCCTGACTACAGCGCTATATTGGCACAGATGCAGCTACACAGCTTTAGCACATCTGGTGAAGACGCGCTATACCAGTGGTGCTGGAACAGGTGGTGCCCAGGGGGCCTGGCCCATTTCACTGGGGTGGACCCTGCCCCCCTCCCCTCCACTTCCCCCCCAAGGCCCCACCACCGGGCCAGGCAGTGGGAGCCACACGGACCCTCAACCTGCCAGTGGTGCAGGGGACCCGAGAGGAGCCCCCAGCCAGTGTCCCCGCCCCCCGGCTTCCCCGCCTGGCCCGGGGCAGGTGGAGGTGGAGGGTCTGCGACTCTGCTGGAAACTGGAGCCAGGACATGATAAGAGCCACCCATGGAGCCTGGACCACTGTGGGGAGCCCTGCATCCTCCACCTCCCTGGGCAGTGCGCCCCAGGAGGCTAGGACATGGGTTGGGGGCTTCAGAGGAAGGCAAAAAAAAACCAGGGTCTGTGCCAATCTGACCCAAAGAAAAATTCCTTCTTGACCCCAAATATGGGGATCAGTTAGACCCTGAGCATGTGGGCAAGACCCACCAGCCAGGCACCTGGGGAAGAATTTTCTGGAGTAACTCAGAGCCCTCCCCATCTAGTGTCCCATCTCCAGCAGTTGGGGATTTTTGCTACTGGTAGTCACCTATGCTATCACAGGCTGTCCCATAATACCATCCCCTCCATAAACTTGTGAGGCTCAGTCTTGAAGCCAGTTAGCTTTCCCCCTCCTCCCACTGCTCCCCTTGGAAAGCTGTTCCAGAACTTCATTACACTGTCGGTTAGAAACCTTTGCCTAATTTTGAGCCTAAACTTGTTAATGGCCAGTTTATATCCATTTGTTCTGGGGTCCACATTGGAGCTTAACTTAAATATCTCCTCTCCCTCCCGGGTATTTATCCCTCTGATGTATTTATAGAGAGCAATCATATTTCCCCTGAGCTTTCTTTTGGTTAGGCTAAACAAGCCAAGCTCTGAGTCTCCTCTCATAAAGTAGGCTTTCCATTCACTGGATCATCCTAGTAGCCCTTCTTTGCACCTGTTCCAGTTTGAATTCATCTTTCTTAAACATGGTAGACCAGAATTGCTCACTGAATTCCAAACGAGGTCTCACCAGTGCCTTGTATAATGGTACTAACATTTCCCTGTCTCTGCTGGAAATACCTCGCCTGATACACCCCAGGACCATGTTAGCCTTTTTCATGCTGCATGAAATTGATAGCTCATAGTCATCCTGTGATCAACCAATACACCCAGGTCTTTGTCCTCCTCTGTTGCTTCAAACTGATAAGTCCCCAGCTTATAGCAAAAATTCTTGTTAGTCCCTAAATGCATGACTTTGCATTTTGCACTATTAAATGTCATCCCATTTCCAGGGCCGGCTCCAGGGTTTTGGCCGCCCCAAGCAGCCAAAAAAAAAAAAAAAAAAAGCTGCGATCGCGATCTGCGACGGCAATTCGGCGGGAGGTCCTCCACTCCCAGCGGGAGTGAGGGACCGTCTGCCGAATTGCCGCCGAATAGCTTGACGTGCCGCCCTCTCAGGAGTGGCTGCCCCAAGCAGCTGCTTGCCAGGCTGGTGCCTGGAGCCGGCCCTGCCATTTCTATTACTCCAGTTTACAAGGTCATCCAGATCTTCTTATATGACATTCCAGTCCTCCTCTGTATTAGCAATACCTCCCAACTTTGTGTCATCTGCAAATTGTATTAGCACACTCAATATGCCCTTCCAATGAACCACTGATAACTACTGTCTAGGAATAGTTATGTTCCAGATAGTTCCAATCAGTTATGAACACACTGTATAGTAGCCCCATCTAGGGGCTTGTCTACACTAGAAGTGCTAAAGCAGCACAGCTGCATCAGTGCAACTGCGCCACTGCAGTACATCTGGTGAAGATGCTTTATGTCATAGTTGTGTTTATTAACTAGCATTTCTAGTTCTTCCTGCTTATTCCCCACACTTCTTGCATTATTATATAGACGTCTATTAATTTGATTCCCCCCATGTTCTCTCGTGTCTCCTTTATCCCTGCTATAATGGCCCCATGCTCTCTCCAGATTCCCACACTTCTCCGAGATCTCCACATTTTTGACTTACCTGTGGGCTTTTGTCTCCTGCCCTCATTGAACTGAGTTTAAAGCCCTCCTCGCTAGGTTAGCCAGTCTGTATCCAAATATGCTCTTCCCTTTCCTTGATAGATGCACCCCATCTCTGCTTAGCAGTCCTTCTTCCCAGAACAATATCCCATGGTCAAGGATGGCTTGCAGGTTTCTGAGGTGGCGCTATGAAACAACCAACAGCTAAGTGCTAAAGGTCAGATTTCTGGCCTAGATACCCTCTCAGGTTGGCCTGGAGCTCAAGGGCTCTACTGTTTACAAGGGCCCAGCAATTAGCTCACTCTCCCACACAGGCCTACATGGAGGCCTAGATTGAGACCAGTTGGTGGAAGGTGCTGGAGGCTGGATGGTCATGGGGATGACTCACCCCCCAGAAGTAAAAACATACACATATGGTGCATGGCCTGGTAGGGGGAAGTCTCAGGAGATATCAAAAGATAGTGATTTCTGGCTCCACCTTACTGATTGGTCAAGGGGAGAAGCAGTATAATTACTGGAAATCCAGCCTATGCCCTACAGCATATGCTCAAAGGGCAGGACCTATGTTACACCCCTTAGCACTGTTTGGTCAGGGGGTAGAACCTATGTCACACCTCTTAGTGCTGATTAGTCATAAAGTGGTGCTAAGAGGCGTGTGAGCAGTATTTTGACAGACGAGGTGAGAAAACTTGATGTGTGGAGTGTGAACAAATTGCATAAGGCTGTGAATTTTTGACAGCTTGTGTATCCCATATCTACTGACACTCTGCACCAAGTAGAGTTGCACCTCCTCATTCTTAATTTGACCCATATTGAGATGTCATTCTCCTTATTCTGGGATCTGGAGGGAGGGTCTTTGAGAAGATTAAGGACTGCGTCATGGGTGAACCAGTTTACTCTGCAATAAACTCACCATGAGGAGTCAGAGTAGGAATGGAAGATGTCAAGAGAAGAGCAGTTTTCTCTGGTAGCTAGTTAGATCCTGTTAGTGATATACTTAAATGTTTATATAAATTCCAGTTTTTATGTCTTCCTCTGTGTGTGCATATTTATCCATCTGTCTTGTGTGTGTGTATATATTTCTAATATGCTCATCTTATGACAAATATGAACGATTTTGAGCATTATGAACTCTGTCCCTTTTCTCAGAAGGCATACAATGTACTGAATCACCTGGCAACAATTATACAGACGCCTCTTTAATTCAGAGACCCTTGGCGCTATGTAGAATTAGCAGTTAAGTCTGTACCCATCATATTGAATACAATCCCTCTGAACTTCCACACAATTGGAATAGAACAGGGTGTTTTAAAAAGTGAAGAAATTGAATTTAGAACATTGTATTTTATATTTCAGTACTGATTCAATAGTAATTACACTTTAAACAATAACCACTTTGCTTTACACTACAAAGACATAATTGTCATTAATCTCTATTATATAGCTCAGGTTCAAGAGGAAGCTCTAATAGTAGTTTTGCTTCCAAAATTATTTACACCATAAAAGGAAAATAAGTCATTTGCCCTCTTAAGTGGCTTAGGGCATACAAAAGAACATTTAATTTCTGGATATACAGTGTACATCTTACTGTTGTAGTAAGACAATGGACATGCCTTGAAGGAATAGGTCTGGCAGTGCACTGAAGACACTGCTATATCTTAGTACCAAATTCTGGTCCCAGTTACACCAATGTAGATCAAAATTTACTCCTTTGATTTCAATGAAGTTACTCTAGTTTCACACTGATGTAACTGATAGCAGAATTTGGTCCTTATCTTGCACAGGTCATTTCCCTTGCAGAATTTTCTTCAGAAGCTTTTAGATATTAGAACTAGAGTATATATTTGAGACTTAACATGTATAACTTCAGTATAACTAAATATTATGTGTCAGACCCACAGCTGGGATAAACTGGCATAGTTCTATTGAAGTCTGTGGAGTCATGCCAGTTTACTCCAGCTGACGGCCTGACCCAGAATGCATAAGAAACCTAAACATTATAACTTGATACACCTCTACCCCAATATAACGTGACCCGATATAACACGAATTCAGATATAACATGGTATAGCAGCGCTTTGGGGGAGTGGGGCTGCGCGCTCCGGTGGCTCAAAGCAAGTTCGATATAACGCGGTTTCACCTATAACGCAGTAAGATTTTTTTGGCTCCTGAGGACAGCGTTATATTGGGCTAGAGGTGTATTTGTAGTTTTTTTCTAGCTTGCTCTTCCTTTGGAGCCACATGTGGCAATGCCTTTTCACAGATGTTTCAGTAGATGGTAAAAGTAAATCCCAGCAGCTGAAATATCTACTCTCATAGGTCAAAAGAAACTTTCATACTTTAGGAGCTATATCCTGAAGCCTTATTCAGTTGTCAATCAGGCAAAACTCTCATCATAGCCAATTGAGTAAGACATTCAGGATATGAACATCAGGTTCTATATAAAGATCTACTTTTTTGACAAAACAAATGCTATGCACTGTTTTCAAATCAGCTTTCAACATGCAACATTTGTTAGGTAATACTAGCCTTTAAGAGGATTCAGTTCTGAAAACTGACTGTACAAATAGCTCTAGGGGGTTCTAGTTGAATGTTGATGACTTCCACATCAAATCTGTGCAATTTACATGTAAAATAATATTGTTTTGGTAACTCCACTCTATAAACTCAAGCTGAGATACAAACATCTAGCTGTTTTTTTCTTTTCTGGTTCATGAATTAGCACTAATAATGAAGATTTTGTATTCCAAATTTTGCCCACAATTATACAGGTACAACCTCACTGTCGCCAAATGACAAATGGGTTGCACAGGTGTAACTGATGGCAGAATTTAGCCCCAGAGTTGGAACTTGTATAACAATTCTGTTAATGATTTGGGAGTCAGAATGGAATCCAGTTAATTTTCCCATAACTCTGTTGGCTCTCCAGTACCAACAAGTATAAAAAGTAATCAACATTTTTTTGTCCATTCATTTAGCTGGTATAATTCTAAATGCAAATGAATTCAGGAAATATATCTGTTGAGTAAGAAGGTGCAAGTTTTGCACAATTTTTAGAGGAAAACCACTTATTGCTTTATTGTACTCAGGAACATACTAAGTACTCTGTGCTAAATACTAAGTCCTGAAAGAAAATCAGGTGACTTACTCCTTCAGCTCTTAAATGTATTTTCTAGTCCCCCTTTTTATTTCTATTTGCCACCTTAAAGACCTTGAGATGATTCCAGTCATACTATGATTCTTTAAACTAGTCTAATTTCACAATGGTGTTTTCCTAAGAATGTAACTTTTTCTCTATCTAGGCGGAGGTGGATATACGGGAGGCTGGAGAGAGTAGGGGGTGGTTGGGACTTGATAATCACATAAACAAGGCCTTCTAAATAGTAAGCTAAGATAAAAGTAGAACCTCCTCTTTCCCTCCCACCTTGATTCAGAGACAGGCAGTCACAGCAACCAAGTGTGAAAGACATATTTGGACTTGGATAGAAAAAATCAACAAAATCGCTAATTCTTGTTTAGAACACCACTTACAAAATTATGTTATAACTTTTCTTACTACTTTCTCAATAAATAAACCAATTACTCTTCTTCCAAGATTACACAAGTGTTACAGAAATAACTGTAGTTTACATATTTAGATCCCAAGTTTAAAAATGTGCCCAACTGTGACAGTATTCCCTTTAACTTCAATGGTTATGCTGATGTGTTTAAAATTATGCATGTGCTTCAGAGTTTGTAAGATTAGGGCCTTAGTTACCTAGGGTTTTGGACCCTGAAATATTTTAAAATATAGTGGTCATATATAAACACCCATTGTGCATCCTGATTTTTTCATTACAGGAATGCAAGATCTTCCTCAATAAGTCTATGCATAGAGATCTATTGATTTTTTTCTGCTTTGATTAAAACATTATATATGAGGAAAAATGAAGAGTTAAGTGGATATAATTTAGCTAAGTGCCCACAAAGACAGGGGGATCGGAAGGGTGGGTCTACAAAGATTTGAAGGATGTAAATATCAAAGATGGAAAGGAATTATGTAGGGTAATACATCAATACATAAATGATATATGAAGATTTTACGGATGTAGGGACAGCAAATATCTGTAAAGTGACTGGATTTTATCCAAAGACTTTTATTTTACACAAATGCCTTTGACAGGAGTCCAGGATTTTTTGAAAACTAGGAAAAGGGCTCGTTTGATTCACAAAAATTGACAGCATGATCACAATGCTTTTTCATCTGGGAATAAAATTTTCTGCTACCTACTGCTCCTTCTTTTTGGAAGGATCAGTAGTAGCAAAAGTCCAGCTCTTTATTCAGAGCTACTGGAATTTTTCTAAACCTTTTCTGCACATCTCTAGTCTTAACCCACTAGTCTTTCCATGGAAGGCCAAGGACAAATGAAGTTTCTGTAGCCCTGATGAGTTATAGTAGACAGGTGCACTTGGCAGAGTTTGTAAAATCTGTTCCACAGTGTTATGTGTGCAAAAGGAATTTAGAAAATTTATATATAATATGTCAGTTATATTTTCAGAAGTAAGCCTCAGCATGTACAACTGGCTTTTTGAAACCCACATTGATTTACTCTTCACAGCAGTGGGAAGGTACTTCAGACTGCAAGGTTTTAATCAACAATCCCTTTAAATGAATAAAACATTACAACATACTTGTTATATTTCGTACCAGTGGACAAATGCAATTCTAGTTTCCCATTAAGTTGTCCAATACTCCTTTTCTAAGAAAATTATGTTTGATAGATGAATAACTTGTCTGTAGGATCCTAAGAGGTCTGGACAGAAAAAGAATGCTGCACACCTCCTTCCTTCCATCAGTGGTCCCTAGACTTGGCACTCCCATAATGATTTTCTGACTTTGATCTTTTTTTTCTGGTTGGGTTTTTTTAGTTTTGTGCTTAGTTTTGATTAACAGACACGGGCTCTTCAGGCTGAATTCATGCTCAGCGCAAGGTTTAATCAATAGCAGGGGCGCCAGAACAATTTGTATAGTGGGGGTGCTGAGAGCTATTCAACCAAACTCTAAACCCTGTTTATGATGGACACCACTGCAAGCCAGGGGGTGCAGCAGCACCCCCAGTTCCCTCACCTGTGATCAATAGTTACCTTGCTTAGTGCTGCTCTGCAAAGGTTTGATTCAGCCCCCAACCCCTTACTTATGGGACAAGTCATTGAAAGAAGGGATGGTTGGTCCAGGGATAATATAATATATGGAGATATAGAACTGGAAGAGACCCTGAAAGGTCATTGAGTCCACCCCGCCTGCCTCCACTAGCAGAACCAAGTATTGATTTTGCCCCAGATCCCTAAGTGGCCCCCTTAAGGGCTGAACTCAAAAGGCATCCGAAGAAGTGGGCTGTAGTCCACGAAAGCTTATGCTCTAATAAATTTGTTAGTCTCTAAGGTGCCACAAGTACTCCTGTTCTTTTTTTTGCGGATACAGACTAACACGGCTGCTACTCTGAAACCTCACAATGCTAGGTTTAGCTGGCCAATGCTCAAACCACTGAGCTATCCCTCCCCTCAAGCAGCCCTGATTTTGGTTCCTTAAAAATCAGTTATGCTTAAAACCGATGCCTAAAACAGGGATCATCACCGCGAGCCACACAACTCAGCCGCCGCTAAACGCGCCTGACCTGCCTCGATCCTGCCCTAGGAGGCACCGGGGAGCAGCCCAGGCACCGGGGCGGGCGCCAAGCTTCAGCCCGCCACGGCGGCAGGGGACGCTGCAGGCGCCTCTGTCCTGCCGCCTCCGGCACACGAAGGGTGCGGGCCTGGCCTCACATCCGGGTCTGGGGAAGAGGCGTGTTTTGCTCAGCCGCCTCCTTCCCCCCAGTCTCCGGGGCTCAGTAAATGGCGGCGGCTTCGCTGGGGAGGAGGCGGAGCCGAGGCCGAGAAACTTTATAGCCACGCCCACCCCGCGGGCCCCGCGCTTCCGGTGCGGCCCCCACAGCGCGAGCGCAGCGGCCGGGCCTCGCAGGGACAGCGGCGCCCGCGAGGCCCGAGAGGAAGCG
Organism: Chrysemys picta bellii; assembly: GCF_011386835.1. Taxonomy (NCBI): domain Eukaryota; kingdom Metazoa; phylum Chordata; order Testudines; family Emydidae; genus Chrysemys; species Chrysemys picta. The sequence goes on along the minus strand of NC_088793.1, from coordinate 106,404,917 downwards.
GCTCGCGGGATTCACCTCCCCCCCGGCGGGCGGCGCGATGGAGGGCCTGACGCTGAGCGAGGCGGAGCAGCGCTATTACTGCGACCTCTTCTCCTACTGCGACACCGAGAGCACCAAGAAGGTGGCGCCCAACGGGCGGGTGCTGGAGCTGTTCCGCGCCGCGCAGCTGCCCAGCGAGGTGGTCCTGCAGGTACCGGCCGCTACCCGCCCCCATCAGCGGCCCCGCGGGCTGGCACCGCCTCCCCCGGACCGCCGCCCTTGGCCCCCGCTGCCGGGGGCGGGGATCCTCCCCCGGCCCCTCCCGCCTCCGGGCGCTGAGCAGCCCCTCAGCCGCCCCCGGGGGTAAGGCGGATTCTGCCTCCCCGCAACCGCCCCGTCATCCCTCCCGGGGGTGCCTGGCACCGCCCTGTGGCTGTCGCCGCTGCTGCTGCCTGAAGGCACCGGGGGGTTTCTCTCAAGGCTGCCCCTGCCCCGCGTGCTGGGCATCTCCCTGCATCGCTCCAAGCCTGTTCTTCCCCTGCAGCGGGGGGCTCTGTGCTGGGGGCACGCCCCGGGGTTAACGTTGCAGGCTGGGGATGGGGGATGTGCCTGAGGGCAGTCGCCGTGCTCCCGAGATACGATGTGGAATGGCAACTTCAGCGCCATCGACTCCTGCTGGTCTTGGGCTTGTGCCCGTGCAGTGCTGGGAACAGGGTAATTATGCTTATCCAACTCAGGGAGGCTCTGCGCGTGTTGTCGTGGGATCGTAGTGTTAGTATGGGGTTAATATGTATTTCAGAGGTCTCAACTTACTGGGTTGGGGAGGCTACGTTGCTGAGCTCCTGGGGTAACATTGGCTACTGGCAAGGAAGTATATCACTTCTAAAAGCTTTACAGTGAAGTCCATCCAAAGCATGGGAACTCCAGCAATCCTGGGAAATACTAGGAAACAGGAAATCAGTATTTTATTCCTGATGATGCTACTGGCTCAGTGACCTTATTCAAATAATTAAATAACGCTATGCTTGTTTCCTAATTTGCAAAAGTAGAGTACCTGTATATCTTTGTAAAGCACATGGCATCTACTAGTGAAAAATGCAATTTTAAAACTATGTAATACTGGCTAGGTTGTGCTAAGGCAGTAGATTCCCACTAGCAATGTGTGGAAGCAAAAATTCCAGCACTACTTCTGTGACCAGTGGGAACTGGGACTCATCTGAGAGCTATGTTACACAGTTGCAAGTAGTGCTACCAGTGTAGCTAAATGGGATAATTTAGCAACCTTTGCCTAGTATAGTTCCTAGAAAAGTATCCACTGGGGAACCTTAGTTGCAACAGCTGTGTACCATGAATTGTTGCTGTCGCTGCATCCACCATAATGTGTTCATGGCCTTGACATTTGTGAAGTTCTTTGAGTTCCCTGAAAGATGCTTTAAGTAGAGTAAAGTATCATTTCCAGAAAGCCATACCACCTCATGGGTTCACTGTTGCCTCAGTGAAGAGTCAGAGTGCATTATTGTAGTTTAAAACCAACAAGGACATGTATGTCAACTTTCTGCAAATCAAAAGTGGGATTAATTTCAGGAGCTTGTGTACACTTAATCAGGAGGTGTTGGTGTTACTTTTTAGACACCTAAAAGCGAGTGGTTAGATTAGGAGAAAGGAGTTTAAAATGAACCGGATCATGTGCTCCAGCTCAGTAAAAGAGGGTGATAAGTTGTGGGTGGTGTAAAAATTCTGGTGAGGACTAAATGCCAAAATTAATTTAAATTACTAAAAAATCTGATTCTGATTATTTATTGTTTTGATGTCCTTATCTTTCATTCATGATCTACACTGTTTAAATCTCTAAACTAAAAGAAAACTCATTTTTAAAAAATATTTTATGAATGAGACCTTGAGGGCCACCCACTAATAGTATTTGTGTTCTGAATTACAGATTCCCACATTCCTTAAACTCATCACATGAACACAATTAGATATGTTTTATTTTGTTTAGTGTCTCTTCCATGATGTATATATAAAATAGTTGTACATCTAAAATAGTACGGTGCTAGCACTCTATACTTGATGCAATAGCTTATTGGAGTAGTATAGTCTTGTGCTTTTGTACAGAAGTGGTCACAGGTTCAAATCCTACCTAGTCTGTCTCAAAGGAGGTGAATATTCTCTTTCAGAGTGATATTCTCTTGAAGAATAATGTGTGTTGGGAGAGAGAAATGTAAACTAATTGTATATCTTACACGGTTGTAAATGAACTGGATCAACTCAAGAAAGGGAACCTGGGTGTCATTGTAGACAGCTCAATGAAGATGTCTTATCAATAGGCAGCTGCAGTTATGAACCAATGTAGGGTGCATAAGGAAAGAGATGATAAGTAATACAAAAGATGTAAAATGCCCCTATAAATCAATAATGTGGCTTCATCTGGAATGCTGTGTGCAGTACTGGTCACCCTGTCTCAAAAATATTGAAGAACTAGGGGAAGGTCAGAAAAGAGCAATGAATGATCAAGAACATAGAAAAAACTCTTATATGAGGATTGAAAAGACCGGGGTTTAGTTTAGAAAAGTATATAAAATGAAGAATGGAAATGTCTATTCTCATTTCATAATCCAAGAAGAGAACATTCAAAACCAAAGGTAAATTTGTTCACACCGCATTTAACTCAACTGTGGAACTCAATGCCACAGGAAGTGATTGAGGCAAAGAACTTAATGAGACTGAAGAAAAGGGAATAGACATTTGTATGGATATCAAGAATAACCAGAGTTAACATAACACAAATTTGTGGAAAGGTTATTGAACCTCATTCTTCAGGGTATAAATCAGTCTGTAGCTATTGGAGATTAGGACGAGACCTAGTGTGCGTGGCAAATTATCCCACATCTGCTTGCTATGGGGTTCTTCCACTTTCCTCTGAGACACCTGGTGCTGGACACTGAGGAAGGAGACAGTAGAATAGATTAGGTGGACCTCAGGCCTGATCCAGTAGGACAATTCCCATTTTCCTATAGAATGTAACATTTAGTACTAAACAACCAAAATGTGAGTACAGTTTATAGATTTTGAGTTTATTTAGCCCAGTCAAATTGCCCCAAATTTAAGAATGCTGGGTCTATGTATACATGCGGATTTCCATTATAACCTTTTCTCTTCACAGGTTCTTAATCAGAGGCAGTAGAAATCTTAAGGCATCTTTTGTTAAAATCAGTACAGGCTTGATTAAAAATCAGAATCTCTGACTTTGTGAGAATTTTTGTTTCACTTCTTTCCTTCCTTGGACCTACAAGTTATTCATTGTGCCACAGGCCAGGTGGTTGGGAGCAAGGCGCACACAATCTTCTCTCAGAGTAGCAGCCGTGTTAGTCTGTATCCACAAAAAGAACAGGAGTACTTGTGGCACCTTAGAGACTAACACATTTATTAGAGCATAAGCTTTCATGGAAGCTTTCCATGAAAGCTTATGCTCTAATAAATGTGTTAGTCTCTAAGGTGCCACAAGTACTCCTGTTCTTTTTACAATCTTCTCTGAGGAGCTACACATTTCTGTTGGATTTTATTCTACAACAGAGAAGGCTAATGCACAGCTGCTGGTGCACCCAAAACAAAAAAATCTCACTTCTGCTTCTAAGCTTTACCCCTCAATTATGTATTAAATAAACCAAGGAAATCAATATACAAAAATCTTTGTAGTGAAGCAGTTACAGTTGCTACACACATATGCTTGACAAACCGTTAAGAGCAAGAAAATGAAAAGATGAGCCACCTAGCCGTGTAACCCTTTACTCCTCCACCCACAAAAACACACAGTTTACCATTACCACAACTGAGAGACCATTCACCACAACCTTAACTCTGCTAATGTCAGCCTTTCATTAATCTGTTTAACTGCCATTCTGCAGGCAGTTCTTTACTAAACTAGCATTGGGGCAAAAAATCATCTGGTTAAAGGGTGTGCCCAAAAGTGCAAATGGGGGAAAGGTGTGACAGCCTCAGCTGTTTCATAATGAAGTCTTTTGTGTATATTAGTATTCAGAGTCAAGCAGTTGAGATTGAGTAGTAGATACCTTTCCAGGCCCATATACATGTAAATAGTGTTCAAAATGCAGCAGTTCATTGTTTGAGGCACACAATGGAGAGGCCAGACATGTTTTCCCTGTGCACTATCAGTGTGTACTGTGAAGCACTACTCTCTGGTAGTAGAGAGGATTGGTTTGTGGACAGACCAATGGAGGGAACAGAATGGATAACTTGACCCTGAACTACTTGTACTGAGGAGTACCAAACCCAGTCTGCCTTTACTATTGCAGTTCTAGTGACTGTACCAGTTGGAGACCATGATACCCTTCCCTTCTCTACACAGTGTGCTTTTTGAAAGTGAACGCCTTGATTTTGCGTGGATGAGGATTTTGCCACTTCTTTAGTCAATCTGCAGTTTTATTTAGACAGTGCCATATTCGTTTTCATTTGCAAACCTAGTTTGAAACCATAAAAGAACTAGAAATAATTTTCTAAATTGACAATTTCAACTCTGAATATATTAGATGCTAAAAAATTATGGAGACTCCCTGCATCCATTGATTGTGCAGAAATGTTATGGATATCTAATTTCTGTACAAAAACTTTCTCAATCACAATTGTCTTTTAAAACAAATATGAATTTTTTAATTCAAATTAAAGGTTTCAATCTAACAAAGAATCTAAACATCAAAAAATCAAGTGTAAAGGAAAACCTATCCGTCAGAATAAATATTTGATATTTTCACATATTTGGATAAATCAGGCTATATTTTAAAACCTGTTTAAAATAGTTAGGGTAGTAAACTGGCATTGAAATATCAAGTGAAGTCCTGTTAACCGAAGTGTGACACATGCTAATTTTCGGAATAAAAGTACACTGATGAATTAAATTGAAAAGTACAGAAGCACATGTAAGTTTTAGCCTGTGTAATGAATTAGAACATGAAATAGGAGAATTTTCTCAAAAGTAATTTAAAATCAGTTCTCGGTGAATCTCATGAGTGTAGTATTGAAATTATTCATTAAATTAGGCCTCCATGATTTTCCCTTTTCTTTTATTTTGTTAGGCTTATCAGTTACTATTGCACTGGTTTTGGGCTTATATTTGACAGCAAAGATATTTTTCGAACAAAATGTCCCAGGGATATGGAAGTAAATGATTTGAAGACTTCAGTACTGGATTTATATAACTCTTGTTAAAGTTGCATAATCACAGAACATTTTATGCATGTGTGCTGTATTTTGCTCTTATCTTGAATGAGCCTAGAACTTTCTTGTAACAATTTACTTAATGGCACTGTGAAATTATTTCTATGCTTGACATTCTTCTGAAATTACTATGTCATGAAGGCAGGATCCTATGTTGCAAAATAATCTTACAGGGGGAAAAAAATTAAATAAGCATTTTCTCTGCCTACTGCCCTCTTCAAAACACCTGTCATTTAATAAAAATCAGTGCTGGTGTTCCAGACTGAAGTTAAATGACTTTTACTTTGGCATTAGAGAATGTATGAAAAAATGAGTGGGTTCTACAATTATTCCAGGGTCTACTTTTTACAACTACAGTTGCACTGGATAACCTTTAAGCAAGTGATTAAAATGCTAGCTGATATTCTTTTGTCAAGGCTGTCTCTTGGTGGGCAGAGTGAGGAACCTTTTTTTCATTGTCTAGTGAGTCTCATTTTGATGTTTTAATGTGATATATGTGACAGTACTCTATTGTTAGTCCTTTATCCAATTAATATGGTTTAAAAAATAGTGTTGCCAGTCTAATAAACTAACAGTCTCTCTAATCTTTTAATTTCCAAAAGCTTTGTCTACCCCTTTGTTTTCTATCCTTATTTGCTATTGGCAAATAGTTTCCATAGTTAAATTACCTTGAAATTAATAGATTGGGGAATTATTGTGCTCCATAGGAGAAACCCATCAGTTCAAATACAGCAGCAATAAGTCGATTTAAAAATGCAGATCAGTTTTCAGAGTAGATTATAGTGTATGTGGGGAACAAGTTAAGAAAACCAAAATGTCAATATTGTTGTGGTGATCTTAATTTCACAGTTATTACAGTGTTTTCATTCTCTACTGCTTTAGATTTCAATTTAGGTTGATAGTGAGAACTTGCTATAGGTTTAAAAATTGGCATTAGCTATGAGTAAAATCTTATTACATACTTCAAAATATGACATACTGTCAAAGTTGAGTTCCCAGATCTGTCCTTTTAAAGTCTCAGCTATACTATATAAAATAGTTTAAAAAAAATTTCAGCTAAGAGTAAATTTTTTCTAATGTAGATGAGGACTTATTGTGAAAATCTACTCTTAAAGGTAGATTATCAGCTCACGAAAGCAGAAGCTATAAAAGATGAACTGCAAATGAAAGCTGAGTTAGTGTAAATTGCCCCAAATAGTGTGGTGAGCATGCACTTACTAAAAATAAGTTTGTACTTAACTTTTTTAAAGGGTAACCTGAAGATGGAAGACAAGTGGTTTTCTCATTTTAGTGATTGATTTACAAGAAAACAGGTCTGAACATTTTTTTAGATCCTAAAAAACCCAAGCTTTTCCAGCTGTTGGTCAGGATCTTGGGTGTCTTTCTTTTTAGCGTAGTTAATTCTGTTCTAATTAGTCTGAATAAAGAGAGAACACGTGCCTTCTGAATTAAACAGGTTTCCTTAGTGTATATATACTATCACATCTCTACTATTTCTATAAATAAGATTTGCATTTTTAATTAGAGGAATCTTAAACTTTTAGGCTTTCTTTATGCATCTCCTAGTTTAAAAAAAAGAGAAACCCATTATTTTTCTTAACAAACCACCTTTAGATGAAGTAGTTTAAATTTTATTTCTTCTAAAGATTCACAACAGTGTAGTATGTGAGGGCATTCATTCAGTATAGAAATCTGTGGTTCAGTTTTTATTTTTGCTTTTCAGCTAACCTTTAGAAATTTAATCTGAAGTTAGGCAACCCAAACCCACAAATCTTTAACCTTGTACTTATGTCATAGGCCTGCATGAGGCATGTGCTTATGTGCACTTTGTGCTTTACCACTTTCCTTAATAGGAAGTGGCAAGAGATAAATGCATCACAAGCTTGTTTGCAAGTACAAAAAATGTGTAGTCACTGGGTATACAGTTAGCAGCTCCCAATTTGCAAAAGATATATGCAAAGTTATGAATTTGTCTAAAATGCATTGTTGCAATGAAATATTTTCCTTTTGTTTCTTTTAACTTATCTCCCCTGAGCTGATTGATAGGCTTGTTTCTTTTCTCTGCAACAATAAGGCACTTACGCCATCTCATTTCTACTAGTACCAGAATTGGCTCTTACGGTTTGTAACCTGGGAGCTGAGTTCTGACTTTTATATCTAGAACTGTGGCAAACATGCTCAATTCTACTTGTGTTAACACTGGAAAAATCCTATTGTGGACTGTTCAGTGGTGTTTGAAGCACAGTCAATTAGATTTACTCTGCACAGGGTCAGAAAACATGCCAATCTAAGACAGGGGTGGGCAAACTACAGCCTGGGGGTCAGATCCGGCCTTTCAGATGTTTTAGTCTGGGGGGGAGGGATAGCTCAGTGGTTTGAGCATTGGCCTGCTAAACCCAGGGTTGTGAGTTTAATCCTTGAGGAGGCCACTTAAGGATCTGGGGCAAAAATCAGTACTTGGTCCTGCTAGTGAAGGCAGGGGGCTGGACTCGATGACCTTTCAGGGTCCCTTCCAGTTCTAGGAGATAGGATATCTCAAAAAAAAAAAAAAAAAAAAAAAAATCTGGCCCTTGAGGTCTCCCTGGGGAGCGGGGCCCAGAGCTTGTCCCGCTCCACATGTGCCGTGGCTCCGCACGGCTCCCAGAAGCAGAGGCATGTCCCCGCCTCAGCTCCTATGTGTAGGGACAGCCAGGGGGCTCCGCACTTTGCCCCTGCCCCAAATGCCAACCCCACAGCTCCCATTGGCCGGGAACCGTGGCCAGTGGGAGCAGCAGGGGCAGCCCCTGTGCATGGGACAGCATGCAGAGCCTCCTGGTCATGCCTTCGTGTAGGAGCCAGAGGGGGGACATACCTCAAGCAGCTCCCAGAAGCAGCGGCAAGTGCCTCCTGGAGCCTGCACCCCTGCCCCCCAGCCCTGATCCCCCTCCCACCCTCTGAACCCAGCCCAGAGCACCCTCCTGCACACTAAACTTCTTATTTCTGGCCTCTGGCCCCACTCCAGAGCCCTCACCTTCTCCCGCGCCCCAACCCCCAATTTCGTGAGCATTCATGGTCCACCGTACAATTTCCATACCCAGATGTGGCCGTCGGGCCAAAAAGTTTGCCCATCCCTGATCTAAGATATCAGCAGTGTATGGTCTATATAAACATTCCCACTGTTTTTAGCAATGGTAGGAAATTTTGGCTAAAACTTTCCTAGTGTAGACAAGGCTTATACTAGACTTGATCTTCTCTAGGCAGCCTACTAGTGTAACTTTTGCCAACCCTTAAACCTGATCCAAAATTATCATGCTTTATAATAACTCACATGATGAGCTTCCCCTCATAAGGACTTATGCCAACACAAAACTGAACTAATGTTCAGTATCAAGCCTCAACCCTATTTGAAAACAGCTTAAAAAAAGACATGAAGAGAGCGACAGGGATTAATACCCACCCTAAATAGTAGCATCTGGACTAGAATTTTAGAAATGTATCAAATGTTCACGTTTTGGTGTTGATCAAAGCTGTCAGTACTTGGACTAAGTAAACAAAGTAGTTGATTGTGTATTCATTGTAATCTTGTGATTTTTTTTTTCCAGTGTATGTAATAGGGTGCATGGATGGCCAGGCAGCCTAGTGATGCACCTGACTTCAAGGTCAAGGTGCCTCAGTCTTCCAGGCAGTGGTGGAGGGGAACCCAGGACCTCTCACTCCACCAGGTCCCAGCCCAGGGCCCTGTGTGAGTTGACCCCTGAACAGGGGACACCCCAAGCAGGGAGTCTAAATCCACTGCCCTGGGCTACTTCCGACTAGTGTTCCTTCAGTTTGGGACGTGTCCCCTATAATTCAATTTGCTGGGGTGGTTTGCTGCCCAGAGGTCCTTCTTGTGGATATTGGGTGGCACCTTGCTGCAGTCCCAGGCTCCTTCAGGCAGGACAGCAGTAAGTTTGGTGCAACCAGACCTCACAATGTCTCTGGACTGTAGTCACCCAGTTACCTCATTTGCTGGAGGCTCCTAGGTCTCCTCTGCATTCTCCCTTGGCTGGAGCCTGAGAGATGGAATGTGTTCCCTGGTGGCTGCCTTGGCTGGCAGTCATCCTTCTTATCAGGTAGGGCAGTAACTAGCTCCTGCCTTTTTGCCAGTCAGTCCTAAACTGAACCAGGCTCTCCTTTTCTACCCCCTCCATGCCTGGCATTAGCTGCAGGTATAATGGGGTGGGACTAGCTGCTTACTCCTTTCCATGCTGGTGGGCAGTTTCTCTGCTTTCTCACATTGTGAAAACACACAACGTTTTTTCTCTAAGCCTGAAAGATAATTCCTTTTTGTATCCGATATTTAGAGTACCTAACAATAACCCCAACATAAATAGTTATCAATTTAAAGGTATATCTTCAACCTGAAGTCATAAATAATCTTAGTTTCAGATACTATAAACTCCTGAACCCTTTGCCAATCTGTTTTACAATTCCATTTTACTAGCTTTCTCTGGGTAAAACCCACATAAACAAGGAAAACAATGAAACTATCTGATACCTAAAACATAGGTGCTATGGAAGGCCATAAAAGTTTTTCTCATGTGAATTATGCCTGCATGTAGGATTCCTAGTGGAGCTCAGGAAGTTGTCTGCTCTTCTTCCTCTGCCTAAATTCAGAGTTAAGCGATAACACAAAGAACTCCTTCTCCTCTACACAACCCCACATTCACAACATTCACTGTAAACAACTTGCATGTTTTCTCTAATGGGAATCACAGATTTCCCACTCATTCTACTCACTGCCCCCGAGGGTTAGAGGGGTGTTATTACTTTTGAAATCAGCAGTGCTTGTCTGACTGTGGCTCACTAGGGATATATCTACACTGCAATTAAAAACCCTGTGCCAGCTGGCTCAGGCTAAGAGGCTCCTCAATTGTGGTGTAGACATTTGAGCTTGGGCTGCAGCCCAGGCTACTGGACTCTGCAAGGTGGGAGGGTCCCACCGCACCCTGAGTCTGAGCATCTGTACCTCAGTTAAACAGCCCCTTAGCCCAAGCACTACAAGCCCAAGTCAGCTTGCACAGACCAGCCAGAGTGGCTAATTGCAGTGTAAAACATGCCCTAAATCAGCATTTATGCTGGTGATCCACAGGTGTTTTGCTGGCTCAGGAAGCTATCCATAGAGCTGGATTGGTCCCTGCAGCTATCTGTCTATATAAAATATGTAACTTTTAAATATGCCCTTTACGGGTACGGGAGAATTGTCTGTGCAGCCAGGATAGAGTTTATAGAAACTGTGATATGCTAATTAGAAGAATTTGAAAAAGATGACACCCTCACCTGAATTTCTGGAAGGGGTGAATTTTTGAGTATTTATAATCCAGGAGCATTTATTAGTGCTGCAAATGCCCCCAGTGTCAAATATACCTCTATCAGAGGGGTAGCAGTGTTAGTCTGTATCCACAAAAACAACGAGGGGTCCGGTGGCACCTTAAAGACTAACAGATTTATTTGGGCATGAGCGTTCATGGGAAAAAAACCCACTTCAGATGCATGGAGTGAAAATTACAGATACAGGCATAAATATATATTGGCACATGAAGAGAAGGGAGCAAAGAGTCCTGTGGCACCTTATAGACTAACAGACGTATTGGAGCACGAGCTTTCGTGGGTGAATACCCACTTCATCAGATGCAAGGGAGTTACCTTACAAGTGGAGAACCAATGTTGAAGGCCAGTTTAGTCAGGGTGGATGTTGGGCATTCCCAATAATTGATGAGGAGGTGTCAATACCAAGAGAGGGAGAATTGCTTTTGTAGTGAGCCAGCCACTCCCAGTCCCTATTCAAGCCCAAATTGATAGTGTTAAGTTTTCAAATGAATTGTAGTTCAGCAGTTTCTCTTTGGAGTCTGTTTTTGAAGTTTTTTGTTGCAGAATGGCTACTTTTAAATCTGCTATTGAGTGTCCAGGGAGATCGAAGTGTTCACCTACTGGCTTTTGTAGGTTACCATTCCTGATGTCTGATTTGTGTCCATTTATCCTTTTACATAGAGACTGTCCAGTTTGGCCAATGTACATGGCAGAGGGGCATTGCTGGCACATGATGGCATATATCACATTAGTAGATGTGCAGGTGAATGAGCCTCTAATGGTGTGGCTGGGTCCTATGATGGTGTTGCTAGAGTAGATATGGGGACAGAGAAGGCAACTTGCCTGGGTTAGTGTTTCTGTGGTGTGGTGTGTAGTTACTAGTGAGTATTTGCTTCAGGTTGGTGGGCTGTCTGTAAGTGAGGATTAGCCTGCCTCCCAAGGCCTGTGTTAGTGGGGGATCATTTTCCAGGATAGGTTGTAGATCGTTGTTGTTGTGCTGGAGAGATTTTAGCTGGGGGCTGTACGTGATGGCCAGTGGTGTTCTGTTGTTTTCCTTGTTGGGCCTGTCCTGTAGTAGGTGACTTCTGGGTACCCATCTTGCTCTGACAATCTGTTTCCTCTCTTCCCCAGGTGGGTATTGTAGTTTTAAGAATGCTTGATAGAGATCTTGTAGGTCTCAAGATTACCCACCTGGGGAAGTGACACCATCATAGGACCCAGCCACACGATCAGAGGCTCATTCGCCTGCACATTTACTAATGTGATATATGGCATCATGTGCCAGCAATAGTGAGGGTTCCATGCTGGTCAGAATACTCCATCTTCTGACAAAGTTTTAGGTAGTTTTCTTCCTACTACATACTGTCAGTAACAGTAATCCGGGAATAAGATAGGTGATTTACTTGAGAGCCTGGAGAAGGGGTGAAAGGTGAAGGAGTTAACAGGGGGAAAACAAGTAAGTAGATGAATAATAGATGAGTAGCATTAGAGAGAACGAGGTTTGAATTGGACTGGCTCTTGGAAACTTGGGGAGTGGTACTTTATTTTCAGACTGCCATACTGTACTGCAGAATCTAAGCCAAGCTTTCCATTAATAAAAAACAGATTTAAGTGTCTAGCATTTATGGTCCCAAAGAAAACCTTCAAAATGTGACTTAATTAGTGAGGGGCTAAGCTTGTCCCTCTCATCCCTAATATAGGCATTGATTTCCTGATTGTCATCCTGACACTCCACTCCTCCATATCCTTCACAGAATGGGGATACGTTTGGAATTGTTCTCCCCACCCCACAGATAAAACTACCCTCTTGTACTTCCCTGCTGGGAGCACCATGCTAAACCTGCAGTTATTTGTCACACTTGAATTTAGCGGGTGAGGAAGCTATATAAACAGCCAGACTAAGAGCTTTGCTCTTGAGACATCTTCAGGCACAAATTTCTCTTCTCCCTACTCTCAGTCAACATAGAAAGTGGCAGGTGAAGAAGGGTACTTGTCTCTGATGCTGTCTGAGGTTATATCTACACTGCAGTTAGACACCCCTGGCTGGCCTGTGCCAACTGATTCAGGCTCTTGGTGCTTGGGCTAACTGGCTGTTTAATTGCAGTGTAGACATTTGGGTTGCAGCCTGAGCTCTGGGACCCTCCCCTCAGCAGGGTCCAGCCTAAGCCTGACTGTCTACACCACAATTAAACAGATCCCTAGCTCAAGCCCCGTGAGCCCGAGTCAGCTGGCACAGGCCAGCTGTGGGTTTTTAGTTGCAGTGTATATAGACATATCCTGAGGTGCCAGACTCCCAGCCTGGCTCCTCAGTAGCTTCCCCCGCCAGTGAACCACTTGCAGTTCAGTCTGGCAAGTTCCATTCTAATGAAGTAAGGCAGCTTTCAAACCAGCAAGACTGGTTTTTCTAAAATGCCTTAATTATCTAAGAATTAATATTAATAGCCCTGTCCTATTCTTCCCTCCCTCCCCCGCCCCAAATTAAATTTTAAAATATCTAACCCTGAAAGCTGGTATCCAAGGAGCAGGGATAAGTAAAAATGCAGTTCATCAACAGGTCAGTTAAGCTGTTAGTTATCAAAAATCTGTTAACACATTTCCAATAAAGATCAGGTGTGAAGACTTTCAATCCTTCCAAATTTTAACAGAGGAAGAAAAGTAATACACAGCCTGGTCAGTGACACATTATTTAATTATACATCTTCATTTTGAGTCCGAGAGGAAAATAAATTAAGGCAGGGCACCAACTCGGAGTAGCAGGCTTAGGGGCTTCAACCATACCTGTTCTCCTTTACCGTCTGATTTCCTCTCTGGGGCTCAAACTGGTCACTATTCTTGGAGTAAACAGTAGCAGCCATGCTATTTATAAATGCAGCCAGGGTGCTATCTCCAATTTTTTCACCTACTGTTTTTCTACCTACTTCATTACTTCCTTTTGCAATTACTGTGTGATAGTAATATTACAACATTACTTAGTTGCTGTCAGGACTTGTTATCCAAAATGTTATCCAAAAAGAAAGAAAAACACCCCATTGCTGTAATTAAAAACAAAACCACAAATTCTTGTGTCAATACTTGTAATAGTACATAAACATATCCCAATAAATATTTTAAAGTTTGAAAAAAGCTAATCACTCAAACACAGGAAGTTTAAGCTTCTTTATGGATATAGACTTCCTGGAATTTAAGCTATCAGGCTTCCATTTTCCTGCTAATACGTAGGTAGTACAAGAAGAAAAATTAGGAAGAAATTCAGTTCCTATTGCAATCAACAGAGAGCCCTGGATTTTGAACAGATATTTTTAAACACATTTAAACTTTTTTAGTTTTGACTTGTTTCTTTAGGTTGCAAGGCCCAGCACTCCAAATTTAGGGAAAACTAAATGTGCAACCTCGTACATCCAACCTGTGCACTGAATAATATAAGGAGCCTGAGCGGGAGAGGGGTTATTAGGTGATCATAAAATTGGACTGTCATGCATATGCACTGGAGCGCATGTGCACATGAGATGGGATGATGGGACAATATGGATTGTTCAGTTGTGGTTCCGGAGCCAAACGTGCCCTTGCCCACTACCTCCCTCTCATCACAGCTGCTTCAGTAGCTCCCAGGGATTTCCAGTGTAGTGTCTGTTGCTGCTGTCTTGGTAGCAATGTGAGCATAGATCTTTAGAATGTTCACGCTCAGCTATTTTGACAGGTTGCCAACATTTTCCAGAGAGAAGCAAGTGAGAGAAAGGAAATGGTAATTTTTAACATATTATAACTCTGCTCGGCAAATGGAATTTCATGGGGCAAAGCCTCCAGGCTAAAGAAAAAAGAACAGGAGTACTTGTGGCACCTTAGAGGCTAACAAATTTATTAGAGCATAAGCTTTCGTGGGCTACTGCCCACTTCTTCGAAGTAGCCCACGAAAGCTTATGCTCTAATAAATTTGTTGGTCTCTAAGGTGCCACAAGTACTCCTGTTCTTTTTGCGGATACAGACTAACATGGCTGCTACTCTGAAACCAGGCTAAAGAAGTGTCTTTTCCCCCTCAAACTCTAAAGGCCTGATGCAAATAAAGGAAGTGTTAAAGCCTCTCAGAGAGAATACAAAAAATCTTTTAAAATGGAAATTATTAAGCAACCTACATGTAGGGGTCACTGCCAGCTCCCTCTATAATTATTGTCCGACAGTGCCCAATAATGTCCTTTGCATATGACTTAACCCCTCTCCTGTATCTTCAACTCAGTACTCTCAATATTGCCCTCCACCCAACTTCTGGAGTGGCCTGATCCTAGGGTATTGATGGCTTGTGTAGAGTGAGTTTTAATCTTTAATACTCAAAGAAGAAAAAGCTGTTGATATCTCCACTCTTGGGGAGTGCATGCGCTCTCAGCATGAGAGAGGGTAGGGGGGAACACTTTGGAAAGCAGTGGCTCTTGGGGCTGCCTGTATGCTCCTTTGAATTGAATTTTCAGTCATGAGGTTACATAAAGTAGTTCTGATCTGGTTCCAGTTCCTTTTGACAGCTGTGTGGAGAGGACTTTGAGATCCAAGGCTCCTTCCTTTCCTTGAGGCTGCTTTCTGCCTTTCAGCTGGTTAAAGTTGTGTAGTTAGCTTTTTGTCTATCTATCTAGTTACCAGAACATTTCTTTGAAGAAATTCAGATGTCAGTAATCTATTTGATCTCACCTTTCAAACAGAGTAAGTGTTTTCTTGAAATTAGACTAATGGCCATCTGCACTTACAAAACTCATCAAACTTTGCTTTAAAGAAATCATCAGAACAACTTTCAGTCCTGACTGACCAGACCTTCAGGGATCACTCCTGATTTTTCATCTTCCTGGCAAGGGCAACTTGTGTGATTTACAAGTTGGATAAATGTAATTAATAAAGCTATGTCATGATCACCGCATTCATTCACTGATGTTCTATCCCTGTCCCCAACCCTTGTCTGTCTTTTAGATTGTAAATCTGGGGCAGGAATTATCTCAGTGCATGTGTGTACAGTGGCCAGCACAGAGGCTCTCAAAATACAAATATTAACACTCATCTAATATGTTGTGTAAATGTATTATGTAATACATTACAGTATGATATAAACTTGTCATGAGATTCTGCAATTAATCATGCAATCTATCTGTTCATCAACTCTCTGCCCACTAAGCTATCTCCTCGATGACTACTGCTAGCACTCAAACCTGCTTAACTGCAAATAGCTGACAAACTAAATAAAACAAAACTGCAGAGAAACATTCCCTTACCTCCAGTTATGGAGTTTTGCTTCCAGAATTATTGCCTCAAGGCCCAGGATGCGAGATTCAGTTCTGCAACAGTGATATATGTTACATCTCATTACCCGGCTGAAATGAGAGCTTTGTTAATGAAAATGGGAGACCTCAGGTTTTCATTAAGGGCCTGGTGTGTGTTTTTATCCATGGAAGACCCAGAGATACCTGATCTTTCAGTTTGTTGCAATTTTATGTAACAAAAATGTTAGGCTTTTCTATGGCTCCCTCCTTGTAATGTACAGTTGGGTAGAGGATAACGTAAGAGTTCAAAAGATGGCTTTAGAGAAGAGAGATTTAAAACATAGTCCAGAGAAACCTGTTAATACTTCCTGAAACATTTGTGAATTAACATTTCTGATGTGACAGTGTGGTCCAAAGTATGTTCAGCCTTTGTTTGTGATAAGGTGGATATCAGTCTTGTGGCCATCCCCCACACACGTTGATAAAACTCTTGTGTGACATCACACAAATATGTATATCCTGTTCTTTGGGTTTCTCGGTCCTTTCTGTATACTTGCTGTCTTTATATCATAAGATCTTCTGGGTGGGAGCGTGCCTCTCAACCTACCAGTGTCTCAACATGGGGCATACTGTGTGTCAAAGACCCAAAATGAGGGGGTCAGAAATATCATCCTTGAAGGAGACTTAAAATGCTGTGAAATTAATTCCCTTTAGTATAAATAACTCCTCTCATAATTCTTTATTTCTGATGTAAATAATTCTAAACATTTAAAGTGAGGGGATGCCACATTTCTTTGGAATGTAGATAAATTTGAGACTGAAGTGACACTTTCCTCATGTTTTTCTTTTTTCCCCCAGCCATTTCAGAGCTATTTTTGTTCTGGTTAGATTGTCAGTACAGATTTCTTTATTTACAAGAACAAAGAAGAAATGGTATCAGTGGGCACAGGTGTCATCTGAACACACCTGGGGTGGGAGTCTCCTCAAGACCAGTTGAAAAAGTCTGGCAATTTGTAAGTTCAGCTTTGGAGACCAGCTACTCTAAGTGGCTCTATGCCTGGCATTAGCAGTGTCTTGGCCCCCAGTCCTAATTGGCTGGCTGAGCCCAGTGCCAAGGTCATTTCTGTGCTGTGACAACACTGCTGTCCCGAATCCCCCTCCAAGTCAACCTAATTTAGTGTTGTTAGTGGGTTGTTAATGGGTTATAGATTGTTTGAATTGTATTTGTGGCCCATTACATCTGATATTTATTGTCTAGCAAAGTTATGAATTAAAGCTCCCAGACTCACCTTTGAAAGTGTTGTGCAGGTTTCCTTTGAGGATGAGGACTGATAGGTCAGATGTAGAGTGATTGCTTTGTGAAATGTCCTTTATTATTTTCCTGTGAGTTCATTCGAGAACATAGTGATTGTCTGGTTTCACCCACATAGTTGTTGGGACATTTAGTGCACTGGAAGGGACCCCAAAAGGTCATTGAGTCCAGCCCCCCTCGCCTTCACTAGCAGGACCAAGTACTGATTTTGCCCCAGATCCCTAAGTGGCCCCCAAGGATTGAACTCACAATCCTGAGTTTAGCAGGCCAATGCTCAAACCACTGAGCTATCCCTCCCCCATCCCTATGAGATACACCACATGTTGTGATAGGCATGTGCAGGACACATGGATCTTGAAAGGTGTGTTGTGAAGAGTATTGATCATTGTAGCAGTGGAGATATGTCTGCAGGTTTTTGCATCTGTTCTGGCAGGATTTGGTGCTGCTTTGAGTCGATGCGTTCTGCTCTGGGGGGAGCTTGCTTCTGATGATGAGGTTGGGGGATTGTTGAAAGGTGAGAAGAGGGGGTTCAGGAAAGATTTATTTCAGGGTGGGTTCCCTATCAAGTATGGGTTATAGTTGTTTGATACTCTGTATGGGTTCCAGTATGGGGTGGTAGGTGACAACTTGGGTGTGTGTGTGGTCAGAGGGGTTTTATTTCTGTATTGAAGCAGGTTCCTTCGGGATATTTGCATGATGCGATCTACTTCTTTGGAGGAGGATCCTTGTTTTGAAGGCGATTTTGTGTATGGGCTAGTCTACACTGACAATGCTAAAGTGCTGCCACGGCAGCACTTTAACATGCCTTGTGTGGTTGCAGCGAAGTGCTGGGAGAGATCTCTTAAAAAAAAAAAAAAACGCCTCAATGAGGGGTGTAGCGCTGGGGCACTGTTTACACTGGCACTTTACAACACTGCAACTTGCTGTGCTCAGGGGGGTGTTTTTTCACACCGCTGAGCGAAAAAGTTGCAGCACTATTAATTGCCAGTGCAGACAAGCCCTAAGTGATGGTGTATATCCCAGACTTTCTCCTCTAAGCCTATTCTGTGAGATCTGAATGCCAGGCTGTAGATAACGGAAAACTTTTAAAGTTGCTATCTGTTACACTTGAAACATTAACTTTGTGTGAGTTTTACCAGCTTCTAAGCTCAGCTGCTTAGGGCAACAGCCCTTGCATTAAACAGTTTATGAATGGGCTGTTTGAGGTAGCTTCTTTGTTACATTTTTGGGCCCAAATTGAAGAGTAGTACCCAAAGTGATAAGTTTTTAAATTCAGAAAGGTAATGTTAGAAGAAAAAGTTGGGAAGGGCAGCCTTAACTTTTATTTGAAAATTGCGCTTGCAAGAATATTTAAGTGCTTCAAGTGTAGCTTGGGTGAACTACTATTGACAAATCAGCACATATTTTTTGTTCTTACAGTTCAGAGGTTTTCAAACTGCAGGGTGTGCCCCCGTAAGGGGGTGGGGAGGAATGTTCTGGGAGGGGAGCAGTGAGACTAGGTGGCTTGGGCCAGCGCCACACCTCCTTCACCCCCTGGTTCACTTCAGCAGGCCACCCAGCCTGTGGATCAGTATCAACACCTCTGCGCCCAGAGACAGTCGTACATGCCTTCCCCCATCCTGAAAACCAAGGGGGAAAAGGCAAGTATTGTGGGGCACAACTAAAAATTGTAACTCGAAGGGGGTGGCTCAGCTCAGAAAGTTTGAAAAATGCTGTTATCTTTTTTTTTTTTAATCTCCCTCTGTTGGTTCTGTTCTTGTAATTTCAATACTCTGCTGATTTACAAGATGTCTGTGTGCTGAAAACTTCAGAAACAGGAAATATAAATTTTAATTCCCTGCTGGCTCACAAGAATGGGGAGTTCTCATTATGTACAAGTTTACATATGAACAGCCATACTGGGTCAGATCAAAGGTCTATCTAGCCCAATATCCTGTCTTCTGACAGTGGCCAATGCCAGGTGCTTCACAGGGAATGAACAGGTAATCAAGTGATCCATCCCCTGTTGCCCATTCCCAGCTTCTGCTAAACAGAGGATAGGGACATGATCCCTGCCCATCTTTGCTAATAGCCACTGATGGACCTATCCTCCATGAATTTATCTAGTTCTTTTTTGAACCCTATTATAGTCTTGGCCTTCACAACATCCTCTGGCAAAGAGTTCCACAGGTTGACTGACTGTGTGTTGTGTGAAGAAATACTTCCTTTTGTTTGTTTTAAACCTGCTGCCTATTAATTTCATTTGGTGACCCCTAGTTCTTGTGAGAAGGAGTAAATAACACTTCCTAATTTACTTCTCTCCACACAAGTCATGATTTTATAGACTGCAGTCATATCCCCCCCTTAGTCGTCACTTTTCCAAGCTGAGCAGTCCCAGTCTTATTAATCTCTCCTCATATGGAAGCTGTTCCATACCCCAATCATTGTTGTTGCCCTTTTCTGTATCTTTTTCCACTATATCTTTTTTGAGATGGGGCAACCACATCTGCACGCAGTATTCAAGATGTGGGCATACCATGGATTTATGTAGTGGCAATATATTTTCTGTCTTATCTATCCCTTTCTTAACGATTCCCAACATTGTTAGTTTTTTTTTGACTGCCGCTCACACATTGAGTGGATGTTTTCAGAGAACTATCCACAGTGACTCCAAGATCTTTCTTGAGTGGTAACAGCTAATTTAGACTCCATCATTTTATATGTGTAGTTGGGATTGTGTTTTCCAATGTGCATTACTTTGCATTTATCAACCTTGAATTTCATCTGCTATTTTGTTGCCCAGTCACCCAGTTTTATGAGCTCTCTTTGTAACTCTTTGCAGTCTGCTTTGGAGTTAACTATCTTGAGTAGTTTTGTATCATCTGCAAATTTTGCCACCTCACCCCTTTTTCCAGATCATTTATGAATATGTCGAATAGGGCTAGTCCCAGTACAGACTCCTGGGGGACACCACTATTTACCCCTCTCCATTCTGAAAACTGATCATTTATTCCTGCCCTTTGTTTCCAATCTTTTAACCAGTTACCAGTCCATGAGAGGACCTTCCCTCTTATCCCATGACAACTTACTTTGCTTAAGAGCCTTTAGTGAGGGACCTTTTCAAAGGCTTTCAGAAAATCTGAGAACCCTATATCCACTATAAGTTTGTCCAAGTACACCTCTACCCCGATATAACACAAATTCTGATATAAGGCGGTAAAGCAGTGCTCGGGGTGGGGGGGGGGAGGGGCCTGCGCACTCCGGCAGATCTAAGCAAGTTCGATATAACGTGGTTTCACCTATAACGCGGTAAGATTTTTTTTTTTTTTTTTTTTTTTTGGGCTCCTGAGGACAGCGTTATGTAGAAGTGTATGTTCAGGATTTCTCCAAATAACTTGATTCTACAAGACAAAGTAGCTACCTAGAGTAACTTGTCAATAAATTTAAGATTCTGTCATGGGTATTTTTCGTAAAAGTCACAGACTGGTCACGGGCAATAAACAAAAATTCATGGAAGCCTGCAACTTGTCCAGACTTTTACTTAAAATACCCAGGAGGAGAGGGGAACGACTAACAGTTGGAGCGCTGCCAGGGGCTGACCTCAGCAGCTGCTCCTGGCAGGGGCTGACCACCCTTGCTCCAGACCAAACCCCGGCTGCTGCTTCAGCCTGAGGACCAGTGCTCCTGGGGCTGGCTGCTCTGGAAGAAGTCACTGAGTTCCCAGAAAGTCATGGAATCCTTGACCTCTGACACTAAATTGTATCCTTACTCATCAACTGTCTCCATACAGTTGATATAAAATATTGAAAATATGCAGGTTTACAAGAGAAGCATCTTTCCTATTGTGCATTTTATATATAGATGCACTATATTGCTCATTTCCTTTACTGCATTAAGAGAATAATTCATCGACAAATGTCTTAATGCTCACTTAGCCATTACTTAATGCACAAGTATCCAGCCTGTGCCTCTTGTGAATGATGGTTAAGAAGAAAATGGTATTTGATTATAAATTAAAAATCTGTTCCCCGAATCATGCCTTGCAACTTTTAAGTGTTGGAATCAGGCTCTTTGCTGTGTGAGGAGATATTAGGGGTATTGCCTCCCACAGCTTCCACTAAAACCCTGTGAACAACTCGGATGTGAGCTAGAAGTGCAGCTGCTGTTCCTTCTTTCCTGAAGCTGCTCAGTACTTCCTCCCCTGAAATGCAGCAGTCCAGTGAGGGAAGAGTAGTTCTAATCGTGGGAGCCCCAGGAAGAGCAGGGTAGGAATTTCAGACACTTCCCAAGCTCAGAGCATCTAGCAAAGGATGGCTCCCCTCTCTCTCTCAGCCATTTGGAGAAGCAAAAAAAAAAAAAAAATAGGCCGGGGTGTGTGTGGCGCGGGGGGGGGGGGGGGGGGGAGAGATGAGAAGTACCACTGAGGGTACGTCCAGACTACCCGCCGGATCAGCAGGTAGCGATCAATCTATCTATCGGGGATCGATATATCGATCCCCGAACGCGCTCCTGTCGACTCCGGAACTCCACCAGGACGAGCGGGGGTAGCAGAGTCGATGGGGGAGCCGCGGCCGTCGATCCCACGCCGTATCTTACATCGACCCCCACCCCTAGTGTAGACCAGCCCTAAGTTACAACTTTGTAATTCTCAAACCCTGCCCTGGAGCAGGCCAAAGTAACCATAGAGTCATACATCAGCTGAATATAGCTTGAGCCCTGCATATTCTTCCTCCATAATAGGTTGAGCCACTGTTTTCCAATATATATTCATGGAAATTTCTTGTGTTCTGACTAGACATGTGCATTGGTAGCTAAAATGATAGGTTAGAAATATGCACTTGCTATGTTTGACAACTTATAAAGGGATCTGACAGTGAACTTATCTATTAAGGCTGTCTAACACTTTCTTTTATAGAAGACTTATGACTTTTTTAGAAGCTCTAACTTCTCAACTGAAATTCAGCAAGGGGAGTGCAGCCAGAGATGTGGCTCTAGTTTGTGCCATGGAATTCTGTTTAAGTTTGGCTGAGTTACAAGATTTTGAAAATCATAATTTTCCATCTCTGCCTTGCATTTAGCATAACTGGTAGGATGCTAACATCCTTGAACCATTTTAAGGTTGGGCCCCAGCTGTTTCTACAGCAGCATACCTCCAGGAGTAGACAGCCCAGCTGCTGATGGAACAGCTGTAGCAGCTGGCTTAACTGCTCCATGATTATTCCCCAGATCTGTACCTTTCACAACTCTTCTTATGAAATAATGCCTCATGACTAGGGCCAGTGTTTTCTGGAAATGAAAACAGTAATTTCAGATTTTTCAAATCTGTATATTTCAGAAATTTCAGATAGGAGTTATATTGATACAAAAAAATACATATATCAACAAACATGAGATTTTACAGCACAAAAATGCTGGGCACTGGAGGCTAGAGCCAGACCAGCTGTGTGCTAGGGGGAGAAGGCAGGAGTCGGCTAAGAGTGGGGGAGAGGCGCTGTGTACACTGCTGAGAGCGGATGTGAGTGGCATCCGCTCTGCAACATGGCGAAGGAGCTTGGTGCCCCGCCCTTCCAGAGGAAGATCCATGGTGGTTTTGCCAAGCCCAAGCCTATGTGAGGAGGGGAGAAGTTGACAGCGAGTCTCACCAGCAGCCAGCCTCTGCCCTGCAGCCTGTGGAGGAGTCAGGTGTCTCCTAGCAGAAATCTGGGGGATGTGACTCTGCATTCCATACCCACACATCACCTCTGCCCATGTGCCGCCACCACCTCCCTCTCCCTTTGAATGGTGACTTCGGAAATGAAGAGTCATTGTGGGGAACAAACATGATAATAGCCACAATTTCCAGAAAACAGGGACCCTACTTATGACCCACTGTTGCCAAAAAATTAAGACAAGACTAGTTAATGCAAAGCATTGCCATTGACAAATTTACCACCTTAAGAGTTCTGTTATGTCTGTACTTAAAGGTGGCTGCTTTTTCTGATAAAATATCTGGCATTTTGATTTGCCTCTCATAAATACTAATATTTGTTCTCTTACAGATTATGGAACTTTGTGGTGCAACAAGACTTGGATATTTTGGAAGAAGTCAGTTCTATATTGCTTTGAAACTTGTTGCTGTGGCCCAGTCAGGTCTCCCTCTAAGAGTGGAAAGTTTAAATACAGGTAAATCTAGAAATTAATGCTTAAACACTATTGAGCAGGTTAGTGACATTTATTGCAGTTGGCTCTCAGATTATAATAGATTAATCTGGTGAACTATTGTGGTATGGTCTCAGTTACTCTAGTATATTGCTCACTTATACATACTGGAAAAAAGTGTGAAGGGGAGTTTGGGATAAACCAAAACTTAAAGCATCTTTATATAGATATAACTGGATCTTAGCTAGTAAAGGGGATAAAGTTAATCTAGGGACCTGGAGTCTTCAAAACAGTTCAACTGTGCTAAAGTACTAAACTAACTTATTGCAAGGTATGCAGAGTGAAAGAGAACCTTTTTGTGTATGCCAATTCCCATGGTCATCTAGGTGGTGTAACTTGCTCTATTTGTCAGAGTTGAGTGGTGAAAGTAGCAGATAATGTAATGGGATTAAAGTTAAATTTACTAGTTTTGACAAAGCCAGCTATTCAAAACTATCTGTAGGGGCACTTGCTGGGGATGGCACGTTCAACTTACAACTCCAAATAGGTAGCTACAGAATTCATTTCCATCAGGTCTCCAGACTCTCCATCTGAACTTGTAAATCATCCAGCAAGAATTCAGCAACTACTCCCAAAGGAATCAAACCCTTATTCATTTTATAAAGTAAAATTGCAGTCTGATACTTCAGGAGGATTCATCTCAACTTCCAGGAGACAGAACTCCTTGAAAGCAGAGAGAAGATCTCCCTTCCTGCTGCAAAAACAATATAAAAGACCCGACAGAGCTCAAGACTCGGAATTGATAGTCACTTCAAGCTCCTGGTGCTGTGTCTAAATAAAATTAGATGTGACTGACTAGATGAGACTGCAGTTTGAATCAAGTAGGTGAGAGTGCTGATATAATGAATCTGCAGACCAAAATCAAGCAGTTGGGATCAGGAGCAAGATGTAATCCTAAAAATTGATATGGAGAATCTTGAAAGAAGGAACAATGAGAGTGGAGTCCATGAGAACTTGAAGAAAGGTAATCTTGCAGAATATCACTTAGATTTTTTTTTCTAGTTTTCTCAGATTTAAAGTAAGGTTGATCTGCATTCCCCAACCTCTTTCCAGGATAGGTATAATGCCATATTCCATAGCCACAGAATCATTGAATTCACAGAGTCTTGATTGAGATGAATGAGATGTCTTCTGCACCAGAGCTATTGCATACTCAGCTGGCAACTGACTTGACTCATGTGTTTGAGGGTTTCTCAACCAGGGGGGCTAGAGCAAACTTTCTTATGATGTCTTAAGATAAGATTCTGTGGTGAAAACCTGATGGAGTAAAAGGGATGAAGTGGTGTAAAAGGGCTCTATAAGCGCTGTGTATAGCCAGGCCTGGACTCTCCATACGCAGGCATTGTAGTAGATGACTGTCAGGCTGCCTTCTGAGGATCCTCTCACAAGCCCTGGCATAGGTGGTGTGCTGGGAGGGGCATGTTAGGGGTGGGGTTGCAGTGCTGCGCCCAGTGATGTGGTGATTCCAAGCAGTGCTGTAGCCCATTCAGCAATCTCTCATGCTGTCCTATACTAACCTGGGGGCTGCAGAGCAGCTGAGGTTCTGGGAAGGTGCAGCAGTGGCGTAAAGCCATCGTAGCTATCATCTCTTTGAGTTGAGAGTTCTGTGTTGGTCTTAGACTGGAACACAGTGTTATAATTGGGTGACTTCCCTGGCAAATTCCATGGCTGTAGGTTCCATGTGGCCATAATAGAATCCATATATGCTCCTAATTAATGGCAGGCAAAAATATTCTTTTTGGTAAGGATATACACAAACTTGTAAGGTGGTGAACCTGAAACCAAAATTTGTTGGGATGAAATATTTGACAAAATAATTGCTATTCTAGTTAAACTCAGATTGGTTTTAACAGTAAATATGTAAATGATTACTTATGTGTGCCTGCATAAATAACAACAAAAATATATGTACACTTTTACTGCACGTGCTCTTGTAAGTAGTGGAAAGGAGCAGTATTGGAAGTAGCAGATGGTAAGGCCATGCACCAGTTTTTCTCTGCCTAAGATGCTGGCTTGGTCATGCCACTATTTGTTAATTGTAATTAATTTTCCGCCTTTAGCTATTCCTCTGGGTGTCCCAAATAAGTAAGTGGCCTTTCAAGAACATAAATCTCTTGCATTTATTAAGAACACCACTGATGGTATTAGCAGGGAATTGGGGAAGAACAAACTGCTCAACTTAGTTAATACATGGTAAAATAAAATACATGGTGCTAATGCTGAGATGAATGTACCATACTGAAACCTGACAAAGGTGGTTAGATACCTGGCTTCTTTTTAGTTTTCAGATAACTTGAATTGTTTTGGTCGTTACTATGAAATGCTTTTTTAGTTAATTGAGATGTTTATTGAAAGGAGACTTCCCAGTGAAAAGGACATTTACAATAGCAAGAAATAAAGAGGAAATATACCACCTCTCCTTTTTGGGAGAAAACAAACTAAAGATTGTGTCCAAGGGGATTATTTCCAAAACACCCAAAAAAGCTAATGTAAATTAATAAACTGCCTTTGCAGCTCTCTAATAGAATATATTGCATTGGTTCATACATGTCAGAAACACTGTAAATATTTTTAATTGTTTAGGAGTTGAGCCAGCTAAAGAAAATCATGGGTTACAGGAGGTCTTGAAAAACTTATCCAACCCAATAACTCACCAGCGTAAAAAATAGTTGTGCTGTCAACCCTCTCCACACCATGGTTATCTGCTGACCTGCACTGAGTCTAAAGTCTGGTCTAAACTAGAAAATTAAGTTGGCTTAACTATGTCTCTCAGGAGGGTGAAATCCAACCTGGCCTCCAGTGTAGACAGTGCTAGGTCAATGGAAGAATTCTTCCTTTGATCTAGATACTGCTTAGCTTCTCAGGAAGGTAGATTCCCTACGCTGACAGCTGAGCCACTACAGTGTTTTAAGCGTAGACATAACCTAAGTGCGGGGACTGATGTTCCCTTAATTTTTTCTCTGTGCAAAACCAATAACTCTCATAGAGCTTACGTCCTCTGAAGACATTCTCCTCCACTTTTATCGCCTTATTCCCACCCACCTTCCTCATCCTCTTTTCACGAACTATCCTTCCTTATTCTCTCATTTATTTCTTTTCACGTTTTCTCTTTCCTCATTTTCCCCTTTCACTTTCTCACTCATTCATCTCATTCTCTGCTCCTCCATGTTGCCTTTCTCTAGCTGAAGGTGCTATTGAGCCCACTTCTTTTCCTTCCCCCCCCCCCAGCCCCCTGTACATGAACTGCCGAATGGGAGGAGAGACCTCTTCCACCATCCGGCAGTCTCTTTTCCTGACTTTGCCTGCTGGTCAGCCTCACCTCCGTGTGCTGCACCAGCCTCTGTCCCTGTCTGTCAACTCTCCTATTTAATACGTCCATTTTGGCCTGTGTGAGTGGGTTTTTCAAGTCTTGAGCTACAGTTGATTTGGGTAAGTTTGGAGTGCTTAGTGTTAGTGTCTTCCAAACATAACTCTTGTCTCAGCTGATTGATTAGTTCAGAGAGAGATCGAAACAGATTTATAGTTAAGCACTTGTGGACATGTAAAATATGGCTCTGAAATAGTTGTATAAAATGACAATACTCATATTGCTTTAATTACTATGCTGAAAATATCAAAGTAAATTTTGGGTTGCTACTTAATTTGGAAAGACATTTTCATGGATAACTATCTAATTGGGAATTATAAAATGAGCAGATGATCACTGTGAATGCATGTCACTTGTTTGTTCTGTTGTTGTGGTGTGGGAAACAGTCTCCTGCAAAAATAAAAATTAACTAGAGATTAGTTATGTAGATATTATAGGGGCTTCTAAATGAGCATGCAAACCCTAAGTATTGCAGCATCAAAGGACAAAGTCATCTTACACTGAATTTCTTTGCTCTTGTGGATGAAGGCAAGGTGGGGGTGGGAGGAAGTTTGAAGAGAAGTATTTGAAGCTTAAAACGGTATTTTTTCAGTGTGGGTCACACCCCACCTTAACACTGAGATCAACATGCTGTTCTTAGTATGCTGAGTCCACGCATAAGTGAGAATGTGAACTTATGCTTGAACTCTGGTGTCCCTGTTAGCATATTATGCTAGTTACTAAACTGTGGGGTTGTTCCTTGGTTATATTTAATAAAATTATTAAAACATTATGTATTCAAAGGGTAATATTCAAATTGCTTGAATGCTTAATGTTCAGTCTTTAGCAAAACAAAAATTAGTTTACACAATAACTAACAAATTGTATGAAGAATTTCACTTACTTTTAATGACTCTCAATAGTACCAGTATATTTAATTTTTATATAATAAAATTAATCCACATAAAATTAGATAACTACCTCATAAATGAGTTGATTGCAAATGTGTGTTCTTCAAAAAATTTTTACAAGTAAGCTATACAACAAATTGCACAGTTTGACTTCACTGGCAGTGGACTAGGAAGGCCATTTACAGGTCAGGATTCAGAGGGATGGCAGAGCTATTTGAGATGATTTCTCACACTCTGAGAAACAAAATTTATTCCGGGGGAGACAGAGTAAAGCTGTGTACCTCTTAGCTTGGTAAAGTTGCATGTGTAGACTTCAAAAATGGGTTTATAATGAAATTACTGCTAAGTCTGACTGTAACTGAACATCCCTTGGTAGTATCTGTAAAATAGCTTATTAGCTACTTATGTAGAAAAGATGAAACAAGATTAAAGTGGATGAGTAATAAATGTGTTTATGCAATACTTAGCTAAGTCTTGAGAAATAAAGGCTGAATTATGGTTTCTACTGTGAAGATAAAAAAGGCACCACTTCTTTACTCCCTGTATAGATTGTTATATCTAAATGCTTTAGTGAAGTTTTTAACTTCTAGATCTATAGATGAAGCACCCTAAGTGCAAAGACTTTTAATAACTTTTCAAGCATGCCTGGAACTTGTGATGGATCAAATTTATACAGTAAGCAAAACTGTAATAGAAAGTATAATTAACATGCCTATATAGCTATGCAAGAATGAGCTGAATTCTAAGTCACAATTGCAAAACCAAACGGTCATCTTGCATTCATGGAACCCTATAGAAAACTGTGTGGTTCCATAGGTGTAACAAACAGGATTTGTGATGTAGAATTTTACAGTGGTGTAGCATGAGCCAAAAAAAAAAAAAAATCTCGGGATTCATTTGCTTGTATATTGCACCAAACTCAATATGTATGTCATGGAGAGACAACAGATATGAAATTCCATAGTATCTTTTAATATAGAACTAAATTTTAAACTAGTCATTTTTAAGTATTCTTCTTTTGTATAATAAAAAATATCCTTTACTCTTAATATATATCATTGTTTTAACAGTAAAGGACCTCCCTCTACCCAGATTTGTTGGTCCAAAGAATGAACAGGAATTGAGACACACAGCCTTGTATTCTTCAGATGCTGATAACTCAACCCCATATTCAGGTGTAATTCCTCCCCCACCCGGCCGGGTTCAAGTGAAAAAAGGCTCTGTGAGCCATGATGCAGTCCAGCAACGTACATCAACAGATCAACAGGTAACTAAAACTTAAGTGACTTTTATTCGAGGTATGGTGCCTCACAGTGATGTGGGTCCCACTAGTGTTACTACACTATTGTTTTGGATTAGCTTCTTTAAAAAAAATTCATGCAAGTGTTACTAAATATATGAAAACTTAATTATTATTTATTTTAGTTATGCAGTGCTTGTAAATGTGTGTGGTACCTGAGGTGTGAGACAGGTTTTCTGCTCAGACCTGCTTAAAATCTAAGTCTGGAAATATTAGTAATGATAACTGACAAAGTATTGAGTGGGAAGGGAGAATGAGGGTAATGGCTTATTGTGAGGGGTCAAATGATAGCTTGGTTTGGTTTATGTAAGTTCGTTCTCTTCTAAAAGAAACTATATAGTGTTTAAGTTCATAACTGATACTACAACTCCTAATTATTTCCAATCAAGCTAAGCTTTTAAACATTTAAAATCTGCCTAGATCCCAAATGGTGACATTTAATGTCCTTTCACAGGATCTGCAGATGTACTTCCAAAATTTCTACACTTCTAGTTAAAGTATATATTTATACACATCCAAGCAATCAGGCTTCACACATGTCCATTTTTTGACTATGAACCAATTTGTAATGTATTAAACATAAATTATCTAGATATAAATTTATTGTCTCAAAGACAAGCCAGCAGTTCTTTTTTTGAGGGGGAGGGGAGTTGGAGGGGGTTAGAAATAATTCCCCTCCTCATTCCCTTAAAAATGCAACACTGTTTAAGAAACAGGTGCTCTAACCTTTCCTTGGAACGTATTTATCTATACCTTACTATTCAATAGTTTAGCACTCTGATTTATAGATTAAATCAACAGATGAGAACCAGAACTTTGCCAACATCATAAATACTAATCAGATTCTACAGTTAAATGTGTTACTTAATTAATTCATCTTATTTCAACATCTGTTTTTCGTTTTTGAGGGAATGAGTGTAACACTTTCAGTGACTTTTATTCCACTTCAGTAAAAGCAAGCATGGGTGAATTCTTGGTGAAGATCACTGCAAGAATGTAACTAGAGCTCCTGATTCTTTTGCATAAGAACAAAAAAGACATTGGTGTTTATTCAAGTGGTCTTTTTTCGTTAGTATTTTGATCATTTTTTAGAACATAACCAGTAAATTCGGGGGCGGCAGGTCCCTCACTCCCTCTAGGAGCGAAGGACCTGCTGCTGAACTGCCGCCGCCGATCGCGGCTTTTTTTTTTTTTTTTTTTGCTTGGGGCGGCAGAAATGCTGGAGCCGGCCCTGTTTCTCCTGGGCTCCATCAGGGGAGTTGAGACATCCACAGAAAGTAGGGATGAGACATGCTACCCAGAAACTTGGGGGTATGTTGGCTATAGAGCAGCTTACAGTCTGTGTGCAGCAGTGTGGCTTTCAAAGTGGGAGCAGTGTGTGATAAAAGGAGCAGGGCAAGCAGCACTGGCATTGTAGAAGATAGTTTGGCCATTATGATCCTATCTTTCCTGGAGCTCTGGACAGATAGGTGTAAAGCAGCCCCCTAGAGTGTGCCTCCCCATTAAGGAATGAAGAATCTCAGATCTTCTCTTGCATGTTGCTCCTGTGGATGGGTATAACCTTCTTAATGGACCTAACCTGGCATTTTTCTTGGTTTGGCTGAGATAGCATTTGTGTCCACCACCCCAATTATGGTGTCTGGTTTCTTTATTTACTCTTTAATAGCAGCTGCAGTTTCTGATCTAAGACCTATCAAGTTGTCAGTTACTTTAAAATCATAAACCCAAGTGTTTTGTGCCTTCAAGTCCTAGTGAAAGGAACTTAATGTCTAGTAAAATTATAATTACTGGCTTTCAAAGTATGTCTGTTTCTTTTAAAATATTCAAATTAAATATTGTATGGTCATGAAATGTACAAGTTGAGTTTCTTGATCATATGGTATGTCCATGTGTACAACTCTTAACATATGTGGAAGCTCTGCCACAGATAAAGGACAATATATGGATTACTATTGTATGCTCTATGTCCCAAATAATAAAGGATTTTCCTTTGGGAAAGTGTTTCTGCAGATCCCTACAACAAATTTGCATTAGATGACAGTGTAACATTAGGATCTTGCACACCAATTATGGTTCCAAACAGTGGTTATAAATGGGGCTATTCTTTTCCCAGCACAGCTTTGGAACATCCATTCCAAGTTTCTTCCCTCTTTTTGGTGTTCTTGATAGCTTTTAGTAACTGTGTCACTATATTACCCTACCTACAAGTGGGTTTTTCTGTTAATATAGTTGGTGGCCTGATTGGTAGATGCAGAGGTGCTTCGCCTTTAGAAGGTACACCTCTTACATTGTGGTAAAATACTGGCAGCTGATTAACATGTGTAGTATCCCTGCTATTTGTAGAGGAATGCCTTTAAAGGGCATTCAGCCTTGTGCAGTATTCATTCACCTTGAGGAGGAAGTAGAGCCAAATGATTAAAGGTTGTTCTTTTGATGAAGGCCTCAAGGGCTTGTTCCTAAGAATCCCAGAGGCTGAAACCTATATATTTTTCTACAGATCTGATCCCTAAAGATCCCCTGTAGTGGATCAGTACAAAGAGCTCTCATTAGAATATAAACAGTCCTCTGTTCCATTGATGGACATCCTTATTGAACAAGGAACAAAGCAGGGAGATGATCTGAGAAAGTGGCTTCTTAGCGGAGAAACAATCCTAGCACTTAGAGCTGTTTTCAGTGACTTGCTGGTATTCCATGTTTGATTTGCATCTATTTTGGTGTAATCTCTCTAAGATCAGACTAGTAAATGTTGCCCTCAAGTGGATTGGTTTTGAGGGTTCCTGGAGTTTGGTAGTGAAGTTGCTGTCTGATCTGGTACACCATTGGCGGTTATATGTGGTCTTAGGAGGGCTTTAGGTTTGTAAAGTGATATTGGACATTCTCTTGATTTAGAGAAACAGTCAGTCTGGGGTTGGGTGTCCTATTCAAAAGTACTAGTCTTATTTCTGTAAAAATCTAGTTGTCCCTTTGAACCTGTTAGTATTGGGATAAATACTAAATGAATGAGCTGCTCTGTAAATCTGTATTCCAGATGTGGCTTTTCAAGTTTGAATATCAGGTTGTGATCTGAAGGGCAGATGTGTAGTTCTTTGAGACTTCTCTCCTTGGTTCTGATTTCACCCATTAAGATTTGAGTAGCCGTCTAGGCATTGTCTGGCTGGTTGGAGACTGTTTTTCCTCACGATCCTTTTTATCAATTTAATTTCTGTGGGGCAAGTGACTTATGTGGCCCCAGTATCTTCTTGCTCAGAATTCTTTTCGTATCTTGTCCAAGATGCAGGACATGTTGAGTCACTTAATTTGTCTCCAAAGTCCAGAAAGACAGCACAGACTCCTAATCTGCTGGAAGCTACCCTGCCTGAGTTCATAGTTTAGAGGAGGAAGGGGAGGGATAGGTGACTGGGGAGCTTCATGAAAATTCTGAGCATTCTGTAGATAACTCTGGTGTTTTTTCTTCATAATCAGATCATAGCAGGGTCTTTCAGGAAATGAAGGAACACTCACTTGGGTTTTGGAGACTAACAGTGGCTTTGCTAATTAATGGACCTGGTCAAAACTCTTGGCATTTCAATAAGAACTAATTGCAAAAAAAAAAAAAAAAAGCACTTTTTCTAATAGCTTTAACTAATGAAAGACTGTCGTGTCTACTCTGAAGGTCTGGCCATAGGCACTGACTTTCTAATGTGCGGGGGGTGCTCTGCCTCAGGCCCTGCCCCCACACTACCCCTTCCTCCAAGGCCTCTCCTTCCCCTGCCCCCATTCAGTCACCTCCCCCGAGCGCGCCCTGCCCTCGCTCCTCCCTTCTCCTCCCCAGCACCTCCTGCATGCCGCGGAACAGCTGATCTGCAGGAGGCACTGGGCCACCAGTGGAACACGCATGGAGTTAGCGCCTATGGGCCTGGCAATACCCTACCACTGTTGTGGCTGCCTAGAGGTGGATTGATCAGTTTTACCAATCCCAGATAAGGGGGCTGGGGTCAGCTGGCTGGTGTGGGGCTGGGGCTGGGGCCGGTCTCTGCTGCAGGAGAACCAGTTCGAGACCTGCATGCAGGGGGTTAATGGTTAGGGTGGGTTAACGATAGGACTAATACTTACCAGTTTACCATTTAATATTTTACATCCCTAGTTCATTATCATTTGGTTGGTAATAACAATGGAAGCACGTTGATTTGCAGCCAGCCCTGGGTGCTAAATTGAGTACTGCTTGTTAGCTTAAATAAATGTGTATCAATAAATCCAATTATGTAGCTTAGTGTACTTTTATTTAGATTTTTACTTTTTTAAATTTTTTAATATGGTGAATGCCATGCTTTATTTACTAGATGATTTTATTTGATTTGTGTTAAACTGTATGCAGATGGAAATTCGGAATTTAATTAAAGATACAAAAGTATTTTAAAATTGTTTTAGTAGGGCTGTCAATTGCAGTTAACTCAAGCAATTAACACACAAATTAAATAAAAAAGGCACGATTAATCGCAGTTTTAATTGCACTGTTAATAATAGCATACCAATTTAAATTGGTATTCTAAATATTTTTGAATGTTTTCCACATTTTCAAATATATTGATTTCAATTACAACACAAAATACAAAGTGTACAGTGCTCACTTTATATTTTTGATTACAAATATTTGAACTGTAAAAAAATAGTATTTTCCAATTCACCTCAGTATAAGTTCTGTAGTGCAATCTCTTTATCATGAAAGTGCAACTTACAAATGTAGAATGTTTTTTACATAACTGCACTCAAAAACAAAACAGTGTAAAATTTTAGCGCCTACGAGTCCACTCAGTTCTACTTTTTGTTCAGCTAAGACAAATAAATGTGTTTACATTTATGGGAGATAATGCTGCCCACTTATTTACAATGTCACCTGAAAGTAAGAACAGGTGTTCACATGACACTGTTGTAGCAGGCGTTGCAAGGTATTTTACATGCTGGATATGCTAAACATTTGTATGCTCCTTCATGCTTTGACCAGCATTCCAGAGGACATGATTCCATGCTGATGACGCTAATGTAAAAAAAAAGTGTTAATTAAATTTGTGACTGAACTCCTTGGGGGAGAATTGTATGTTTCCTGCTCTGTGGTTTTACCCACATTCTACCATGTATTTCGTATTATTGGGAGGTACCAATATGAGATTTCTAAAGATTGCTACAGCACTCGATCCAAGGTTTAAGAAACTAAAGTGCTGCCCAAAATCTGAGAGGGACAAGTCGTGGAAAATATGCTGTCAAAGTCTTAAAGAGCAACACTCAGATGTGGAAACTATAGAATCTGAACCACCAAAAAAGGAAATCCACCTTCTGCGGGTGGCATCTGACTCAGATGATGAAAATGAAGGTGCACTGCTTTGGATCGTTATCAAGCAGAACCCAGCTGTTCTCACTTTCAGGTGACATTGTAAATAAGAAGCAGGCAGCAAACATTATCACCAGTAAATGTAAACAATGTTGTTTGTCTTAGCACAGTGGCTCTCAACCTTTCCAGACTACTGTACCCCTTTCAGGAGTCTAATTTGTCTTGGGTACCCCCAAGTTTCACCTCACTTAAAAACTACTTGCTTACAAAATCAGACATAAAAATACAAAGGTGTTACAGCACACTATTACTAAAAATTGCTCACTTTTACATTATAAAATAAATCAATTGGAATATAAATATTGTACTTCTGTTTCAGTGTATAGTACATAGAACAGTATAAACAAGTCATTGTATGAAATCTTAGTTTGTACTGTCTTTGCTAGTGCTTTTTATTTAGCCTGTTGTAAAACTAGGCAGATATCTAGATGTACCCCCTGGAAGTCCTCTGCATTCCCTCAGGCGTACCCCTGGTTGAGAACCGTTTTAGCAATTGGCTGAACAAAAAGTAGGACTGAGTGGAATTGTAGGCCCTAAAATTTTAAGTATTTTGTTTTGAGTAGTTATTTTTAAAAAAAATTCTACATGTATAATTTGCACTTTCAGGATAGAGATTTCACTACAGTACTTGCGTGAAGTGAATTGAAAAATACTATTATCTTTTTTTACAATACAAATATTTTTAATCAAAACTAATATAAAGTGAGCACTGTGCACTTTGTATTGTGTGGTAATTGAAATAAACATATTTGAAAATGTAGGGGAAAAAATCGAAAAATATTTATAATTTTAAATTGGTATTCTGTTATTTAACAGTGCGCTTAAACCTGTGATTAATTGCAATTATTTTTGTAATTGTTTGAGAGCCCTATTTATTAGTTAAATAAAATTACTTTAAACATTCTGGATGCATAAGAAAAACAAGTTTTATCAAAACAAATTTTGCCTTCAAAACTAATTTATTAAACAAAGGAAATATTAAAGTTAGTGAATTGACAGTTTCTGGTTACCTGGGCCAGATTTTCAAAGGCATTTTGGTGCTTAGTAGGATTTTCAAAAGTGCCCAAGCAGGTTAGGTGCCTAACTCCAGTTGAACTCTATGGGAGTAGGAACCTAAGCAGGATAGGTGCTTTTGAAAATAATAAAGCACCTATTTGCATCTTTAAGACCCTAAATACCTTTGACATACCTGGCCCCATTCCTTCAGGTTTTTAGAATTAGAACTCATCCTTTCCCAAGAAAATAAGTTTTCTTGCTTTTTCAACTCCCAGTTGGTTTCTCAGCTTTGAATGAAGTAATCCACATGTAGAAAATACTCTGCACTTCCAGCTAAACCGAAACCAAAAGTTTTTCTGCAGAAGAAACTAAAAGTACGTATGTTTGGAAAAGTATAAAGACTGAAATTAATAAGATTGATATATTTATAAATCTTGAGGAGACCTAAGAAGTTACATTCCCCCCCCTCCCCAAATTCTGTGTGATTAAAAAGGCAGCACCGTTTAATTCACTGATACAGCATATTTTTATTTGATTTTAATAATTTATAAGTTTAGGCCTTAATGTAGGTTCTTGTTTGAGTTAGTGTCCCTATGGATGCTCCACTTCAGGTGTGCATGTGCCCCACGCACCCCACCTTTGATTGGAGATTTTTATTATCACTGTCTGTTTGGCCCACGCATGTGCTGCTGATAATCGTGCCCAGCAGTAAGGCTATGTCAGGCTGCATGGGCAACCTGCTCTCAGTTCCTTCTCCACTGCATCGGCCTGCCACTGAATTTATCATGTGTGCATGTGCATTCCTCATGCAGAGTTTGTTCTACTTAGGGCTTGTCTAAACTTAGTGTTGCATCAGTGCAGCTGCGCTGCTGTAGCACTATGCCATCAGGAGAGCTTCTCCTGTCGGCATAGGTATTCCACCTCCCCAAGGTGTCACTATGTCAATAGGAGAAGCCTTCCAGTAGACATAACTCCTGATGTATACAGTGCTACGTCGATATCACTACATTGTTTGGGGGTGTGGATTTTCCACACCTCTGAGCAACGTAGTTATAAGGACATATGTTTTTGTAGTGTCGACCAGGGCTCACTTTGTTAGTTGTAAGTAGTTATTGGTTGCTGAAAAGATTTTTATTTCCTCCACGGAAATCTCGCTGACACAGGCCTTTCCAGTTCACCAAGGTTTAAATTACCTCATGTAGAGAGGCTATCCCCAGTCAGTGACGCGCACTCTAAGTGTGTTTGCTGCTTGGGAGAGTTGCACATCCCACAGAAGTGCAACTTCTGTTTGGCCCTCAAATTCAGGGCACAAAATAACCAGGAAACCAAGCTGTAGCTGTTGTTAATGAAGTGCTCCTTTTGCTCTGCTTTGGATTCGTGTCAGGAAAAACCCCTGTCCATCAGTCTCCGGAGGTCTCTAGTGCCCCTATGACTTCATTGCAACACCTTCCTAGAAAGGGGAAAGGCTCAGACCTTTAAAGATCCTAAAAAGAGCTCACCCACCTCAAAAAGGCTTAGCTGCTCAACCAGGTCAGCAGCCTCAGACACTCTGTTCTCAAGGCTTGGTACCATAGAGCTCCTTCAATACCAGTGAGGACAGAGCTACAGAGTTGGAGAGATTGGGGCCTTAATGACAGACCCTCCTTTCACAGTATTCTACAACGACAGAGTTTCCTTACAACCAGACTTCAGGTTTTTTCCTAAAGTATCTTCTGAGTTTAATCTGTATCAATCATTTACCTAGGAGTTTTCTTTCCAAAACCACATTATTCCAACCTGGAGACCACACTCCATACTCTAACACCATCCTGACATCTAGTTCCCTATCTAGATAGGAGATATACAAAATGGTTTAGTCTTAGACTGTTCGTTTTGTTAGCAGAACTTTCAGATCTGTCTGCAATTTCTATCCAAAGACTATGAAAAATGGATTTTGGAGTGTATTAAGCCAGCATTACAACTCCTGCTGGGATGTCAGCTTATTTGACAAGGTCACAATCTACATCTATGGCTCTACTTAAGTGTCCCAGTTGCTGAGATCCACAGAGCTGCCACATGATCTTCAGTACATACCTTCTCCAGGCACTATGCCTCAGCTGATGCTTTTAGATCTGATGAGGCAGATGACAGTACCTAAGAACAGCCATACTGGGTCAGACCAAAGGTCCATATAGCCTGGTATCCTGTTTGACATTGGCCAATGCCAGGTGCTTCAAAGGGAATAAACAAAATAGGCAATCAAGTGATCCATTCCCTGTTGCCCATTTCCCAGGCTCAAGCAAACAGGCAGGGTGGGTAGGGATGGTGTCCCTACCCTCTGATAACTGTTGATGGACCTATCCTCCATGAACTTATGTAGTTATTTTTTGAATGCTGTAATAGTCTTGCCCTTTACAACATCCTCTGGCAAAGTGTTCCACACGTTTACTGTGTGCAGTGTGAAGAAATACTTTGTTTAAAACAAACCTGCTGCCTATTAATTTCATTTTGTGACCCCTAGGTCTTCTATTATGAGGAGTAAATAACACTTCCTTATTTACTTTCTCCTTCTTTTCTCTGTTCTGAACTCAATTCTAAAGCTTCCTCCTCCTCCTTAGGGAGGTACTGCGTGGGAGTCACCTGACAAAGAGATTATTCACCCTGTGCAGTAACTGGTTTTTTGAGATGTTCCCCTATGGGTGCTCCATTACCTGCTCTCCTTCCTCTCTGCTTCCAGGCTTCCTTCTGAGGCTCAGTGTTGGAGAAGGAACTGAGGGCAGTTTGCCCATGTAGCCTCATATAGCCTCAGTGCGGAGCACAAGGATATCAGCAGTGCATGCGCAGGATGAATGGATACTACTAATGAAAATCTTCAATCATAGGTGCATGGCGTGCATGTGCACCTGAAGTGGAGAACCCAGATGGGGACACATCTTGAAGAACCACAGTTGCTGCTTTTTGTCATAATTTCAAGTTTAATTAACAGGTTTATTTTTAAAAAGAAAAATGGACTTAATATAAATTTTAAAAAAATCAAATTTAAATTAATCTTTTTTTAAATGTATCTGTTTTTATTTATCCTATCTAGACCTCACTTAGATGAGGAGGGAGGTTCCATAGTTTAGATCTCAAGATGTCCACAAGTTCTTCTCTGGGCAGGACCAAACCTTATAAGAATTCTGTTGTTTGTGGGATTTTGGAGGAGGGGGGGAAGGAAGCCCAAAAGGGAGGTAATCCTTGCCCCAATTATGCAACTAGGAAAAGAGCCTACTGTACGTACACATCTGTTACCCATCAGGCAAGAAGCCCACACAAGGTGAATAAGGCCCTAGTTGTTAGAGAAATTATCAATCTTTTTTCACCTGTAGCTGAATCATTTTTTTGCTAAAAATTTCCATAATTTGTGGCCGGGGTTATGCTGGAGGTGGTACTTCAGAGATTTACCATCTCAGGCCTCCTTCTGAACTTAACTTTAATTAAAAAAAAAAAAAGGCATACAAAAAACTACAAAATTTCATTGTGTAGAAGGAAGCTCACTTACCAGTAACTGAACTGGCGTTTTCTAAATACACTATCACTGTAGATTCCCACTGACTATCCTTTCTTCCATGTTTCTTTGGAAGTTATTTTTTTAACTCATAGTGAAGATACAACTGAGATATTAAATAGCAGGCCTCCCTTGCAACCACAAACATAACTGCAGAATACACTGGGCCTATCTGTAACCCAGTGGGCATGGAAACCAGAGGAAAAGGGATGAGACCGTTTGTAACAAGCAGCTTAGAATTTAATGAATCATGGCCCTAAAGGTTTTGTTTTAGAATCTGTTGTGAAATTATCACATGTAGATTGAAACCTGTGTTGAGGAATGGGAAGTGTCTGGGATTCTTGCACCATCAATTGTATAACTGTAGAGTACTAAACTCTCTCAGCATACTGGTTTATGAATTTTTGGCAAGATGAAAAAGGTAGTGCCTGAGACTAGGATAGTCTAATAATTCACCCACATACAATAGAGCTCAGTCTAGTCTAGACATTCAATCTTGAAGCTGGGCTACCAAACATCAGGTTTAACAGTAGTTAATAAACTATTTCTTAAATGCTTGTCCTGCTTTAATTTCTGGGTGAAATTTTCTTGGATGTTTTTTTTTTTCTGAAGCTGATCTGAGCTGTTTTAGTATACCCTTAAGTACATTCTTAGAGTTCTGGGAAAGGTAGCTTACATATCTAGTCAACATTAATTTTGCTGCCTTAAGGGTGAACTGTAGAGGAAAAAGAAAACTTGTGACTTTTATTGCCTATTTAATATATAAAGTGCCTCAAAGTGTGCAGTTGTCTTATACTGAAATCAGGTACTGATGTTTAAGCTTTTTGCTCTCTGGGAGACCCGATTCACCTTTCTTTGATGTCATTATAGTGTTGATTATGTTTATAGATCAAAAAGAAATAGGGAACAGCACTCTTTTGTTTGCCAGCTCACCTTTAAACTGGCTACATGGGAGGTTGAACCTCGTCTGTAGCTGTATGGGCTAGTTAATATGGAAACACCATTCTTAATTAATAAAAATCTTCCTCATTTCTTGAAGAATGATTTAAAGGGTATTTCCATTTTTTTCTATGCTGTTTTTCAAGATATCAGGGAGTAAATAACTTCTGTAGCATACTGTTTCCTGCGATAGGTTGTGTGCTGTTTTAAACTACTGTAGTCATAAGTACAGGTGATACTATTTGTATACAAGGCTCTTGTTGGATTCGTTAACAAAGGCCTTCTAGATAGTTTGGTTAGAGTTTGGAGATTTGTTTAATGGAAAGACAGCTGTAGAGAGCATGTTTTTCAATTTTCTGCGTGATACTTTTTGGAGAAAGGGGGCAACTTGACAATGTTTGTTTAGAAGACCTGACTTCACGTAGGGATTACACATGTGATCCTCTATTCCTGTCCTTGTTCAGTGGGAACTGAGCTGCGAACACACTTGTGTTCTGGGCAGGATAAAACTTTCCTTCACAAGCATTCTGATGCCATAGCCGCTATATGGGTGTGATCAATAGTGAGCTGTGTCCTAGATGGAGTCACACTTTTCTTTTTGTTTAAAAACATTCAGATGTAGTTATTTCAATAAGTTAAATATCGGTAGCCTACTAATTTAAAATGATATGTTTACCTCTAACTTGCTTTTGAAATGGGGATAACTGCTTGAATATAACTCATTTGGTATGGGCTAGGTGGAATAGTGGGTTATGCAGTTAGTAACCTTTCATCTTTTGAGACCTGGGTTCAAATGCAGCTTCTGTCACAAGTGAAAGAGCTTTATGAACACCTAGTCTTTCATATTCATGTATTTGCAAAACCAGTGTAATTTGGCCCCATTGTTGTCCCTCAAGAATGCTGTGAGTCCAGATCATGATGGATTTGCACTTCTGGGTGGCGGGAAAATATATGCCATATATTTGTCAATTATACTGTGCCTCACTCCTGCTGTTCTGTCACTGTTATAAATATTAAAATCTTCCCTGTTCCAAAAAAGGAACATTTTAAATCTGTTGAACAGTTGTTTTTAGAAATAATGGTTTTTCGATAGGTTTTTATGATTTTAGTGATATAGTACAAGAATTTTTAAAAGTTCCTTTGTTTTATTAGGAGTCCACATCTCCAGTTGTTTCACCACAGCAGTCCCCACCAACCTCTCCACATACATGGAGGAAGCACAACCGCCATCCCAGCGGAGGGAATAATGAACGACCTCTTGCTGGACCTGGGCCTTTTTGGGCTCCATTTAGTGAAGCACAGCCAGGTATAAATGTCTTATGTTCTCCTTCAAGTGTTGCCTGACGTTGTGGGATTTTAAAAAAAGAAAAGCTGAAAGTTTAGGTCAGCTTAGATTTACATTTTCAGAATGGACAGAATAAGTAGCAGAAAAAGGACAGGAATATGAAGTATCTCTCTACACAATTAACAAGTGCAGCTCAATTGCAGTTCACTCTGTTAAATTGGTGCCTGCCAAAACTGCATGATCTGCAGCACGGCTGGCAGGCTCATTGCGTAAGTCTGATGTGGAAAATGCTCAAAAATGTGGCAGGAGGGAGAGGATGGAACAGTTGCATGTGTCCCTAAAGGATATTTATAGCAGTATAAAACTGACATGTTCTACTCCTGGGGGAATTCTGTACCAAAAAACAAAAATTTTGCAGATATTTTAAATTCTGCATATTTTATTTGTCAAATTAACACAATATAATGCCAGTTTCAATTACTTTAATTTATTTCAAAATACCTGTCAGCAAGTATGTCTGTAACAATACAGACCAAAAAAATAAAAAGATTCAAGAAGTGGGTTTTTTTTGACAAATAGATTCCTTACTAGGCATATTAATGCAGAACTTTGAGTAATTCATTTAAACTACAATCCAGACATTTATTTCCTGCACCCCGCAAAAGCAGTGCAAAGGCTTGGGGGGAGACAAGGGTAACAGAGGAGATGACTGAGCGGGAAGGAGCCTAGAGGTGAACCTGTAGTGTTGGGTGTGGGTGGGACAAGTATGAAACAAGAATTTGGGGGAGGAGTATTATTAGAGAGTTAGGGAACCTCCCCAGTGCAGACCCTGGCTGACCGCTAGCCTCTCCCATTCAGTCAGGCACATCTGCCTCTAATCCCCATGTGGTCCTGCACCCCCCAGTACCCATGTGGCCCTGCAGCTTCCCTTCCATTCAGCCCCTGCCTCAATGCTGTCACTAGCTTCTGAGCCTAGGCCTCAGTCTGTCCCCCCTACTGGCCCTTCTGAACCCCAGTCTGTGACACCCCCACCCAGCAGTCCTGTGTGCCCTGCTCTGACTGTCCCATGCTTCCTCGCCTGCCCCATTGTGAGGAACACCGCCTCCCATCCTCCGTCTGTCTGCTGGTTGCCCTCTCTTTTGGCACCACAGCAGCCCCTGGTGGGCAAAAGGTGTAATTGCAGCGCCTCTCGAGCAGAACTGTATTCTGCAGCGGGGAAAAAAATATCTGGGGCAAAGAGGGGACATGAATTCTGCATGTGTCCAGTGGCAGAGAATTCCCCCAGGAGTAATGTTCCTGAAACTAGCGGTAATCTTCCCTATCACTGTGTAAAAATGCAGCTTGAGGGGAAAGCAATAACACTACTATACTGTATGTTTTGAACTGTGCTTTTCTTTCTTAGAGTAGGTTAAATGAACTTGTCAGATTTTTTTCAAAACTGATACACTTCTTAATACTTTGAGTTTTTACTTTCTCTAGAACTTGTGTATATTTAAGATCCACATTCTTAGGGTCTTGTGGTTTGAGTTATGTTATGGTGGACTAATAGTTTGATACTCTGTGTGCTGGTACATCCTATAGGCCTGTGTTAATTGTTACTTTTTGAATAGTAAAGAAATATAGTGTCTGATCCCAGTGTTTCTACAAGTTCCTTTTTTTTCTCCTCCCCCTACTGTTCCCAGGTTTTCTACTTCTAAGTAAATCTTAATTCAGGTTACACTTATGCTTTTAGTATTATTTCTTGTTACAATATATTATATTTTAAATTAGCATTTGGATTATTTTTTTATATTTAATTTGAATACTTATGATTAGTAAGGTGTATTATAATTGGCCCACTATTTTTCAGTATATCCTTTATTGTAGTCACGACCATACTTTGAGGACCCAGGAGCTTCTTATGTGAGAATTGGTTGAAGGTATTTTCTTGAGCTGTCAAGTCCTAAGAAAAGACTAAAATTTTGTTTTTATTTTCAGGGACATATAGAAAGCCTAGATCATATGCAGAGGGTTGTGCCAATGATGTTGTCCCAACAAGTATCATGCCCTAGTAGTTAGGCATGCTTATACATTATCTGATATAAAGATCATACAGTTTCTTCTTTGTGCACATGCCATACATTTGAGTACCACAGAATAGGTTTAGTCAAACTGTTGTAAAAGCCCTAGCTAATTTGCAATTTTTAATGGATAAATTGACTTCCATCTTCACCCCTGCACATAGTAGAATACTTGAGAACCTAGATTCTTACAGGCTCAAATGCAGATGAGCTTTTTCTGGTGGCTGTCTTGCAGTTTTCAAAGCTGTGGACTCCAGGCATTCGTCAGTAACTTGCTCTTCATCCATTTTTCATAACTACAGTAGTTTGCTGCAGAATTACATATTAATCAGTCAGTTCTGGCAAAAATATTCGGGTGATGCTTATTCAGTGAATTAACTTACTGACTCTAAAAAGCTGTCAGAATTAGACCAAAAACTCAGTCCTCTTAAATTCTGTCTTTTGTCACTTCCTCCAGATATTTCCTACACTGAAACGCTGTTTATCATATTCAAAATTGTTCATTGCAGCGGGATTATCTGTATTGCTAATGCTATCTCCTATCTCTAGTTTCTAGCTAGAATAGGTTTTAATATTCTGCTGTAGCTCAGGGCAACCCATGTCCATCCTGATTCAGAGTGGAAAGACTTTTCTTGACCCAACTGGTGCCTTGGTATGAATCATAGCTGTGCTTTACACACACAAGGGTGTGTGTGTGTGTGTGTGTGTGTGAGAGAGAGAGAAGTGGTGATCATACTCTTATTTAAGTGAGGGTCTAATAGTACAGGCTAGAATGATGGTGTTGGCCAGTGCTCCGCAAAATTCCAAATCCAGCTCTTCCAATAGACCTTAGTCCTAACCTTGGAGATTCCCTTCCTGTTTCAGTCTTGAGTCTCTCTTGAATAATCAGCTAACTATGTCAAATTGAGTCACTTTTCTGTTATGTTCCAAAAGTTCCAAGAGGGTTTAAAGATGAGACCACAATATTTTCACTTGTAATCCAGACAGGTGATCCAGGTCTCTCTAGGTATAAGTCCAGTGTGTCAAATGCTAGGATTTAGAGAGGATTCTCTTGATATTTAGGACTAATTATTAGTGTTTCCTTTTTGCAGGGAACGAGTCATTGCCTGTGTCCCTGTACTACCTTCTCCTCAGGATCTACATTGAACCCTTCAATGTTTAAGAATATTGAACTTAATTCACCCAAGAAAAAAACATTATCTATTTTAGTTACCCATCTGGCCTCCTGTTACTATAGTATCTGAGCACGATAGTCTTTAGTACATTCATCATTACAATACCCCTCTGAGGCATGGAAAGGCTTTTACCTCCGTTTTACAGATGGGGAGCTGAGAACCAGAGACTGTATTCCCCAAGCTCATTCAGGAAGTAAAGTAGGACAGGGACTTGAACCCAGGTCTCCATATCCTAGGCCAGTGCCTTAATCCCGGAACTATCTTTTCTGCTGGTATTAATCTTCCATTTGTCTTTTCCAGTTTCTAAAGGAATGCCTTAGCCAAGCTTCATGCTCCTTTGATCATTTAATTATTCTGTGTGTTGACGGCCAAGTCAAAGCATAGACCCAACTA
This sequence comes from Chrysemys picta bellii, assembly GCF_011386835.1. Lineage (NCBI taxonomy): Eukaryota > Metazoa > Chordata > Testudines > Emydidae > Chrysemys > Chrysemys picta. Next base: position 106,360,359 of record NC_088793.1, on the reverse strand, counting down.
ACATCTGGGTGGTGATGTACGGAACTGATTCTTACCAACCCTTTTATAAAGTACGGAATAGTGCTAGAGTTTGGAAAGCTGAAAGACTTTTAGCCGAAATATGGTAGATTAACTCTTTCCTGGTGCTAGTAAACTTGCACTAGTTGGACCTCAATAACCAAAGTGTATGAACTCTTTGTTTAAATATATTGTCACCTGCGTGTGCATTGGAAAACAAACTCTTTAATTCATGGGTGTGTTGTGTCACCCCTCAAGGAATAAAAACTATACTGTTCTCAGATTTGATATTGTCTATATGCTTTTTAGGACCAGTACCAAAATTGGATTACTAGATCAAGGGGCCAGTGATAATTTTAAGGTCCAATATTCCTTTTACTGTCAGGGTTTGAATTGCACGTCTCACGCTATTTGGAAGCTGTGGTTCACACCTTTCTGAAGACAGGACTGTTACTGTTGCCTAGGCAGAGTGAAAGATTGGATCTTACAGTCATATTCTGATTATCATCTTGCTGCCTGGTACTTCAGTTAGGACACCATTTTAGTGTGATCTTGTAGTTTGCTAGAAGCTAAGGGTTTTGTATAGTCTTAGAGGATCTTGGATTTGTGTCCTTTTGTTTGATATAAAAAGGCCTGAAAGGTGTGTGCAAGCTTTTCTTTTTTTTACCTTAAATTCAGGAATGTAAAGTCTTGTCTCTGCTTGATTTTGCTGGAATAGTTCTTGGAGGCCCATGTGGATTCCCACCCCCAATTAAGTGGTAGAGTTTATTCTAACAAAAGTCTGTTCTCCTGAGTGTTTCTCAGGAATTTGAATTAAATAGATGCTAACAAAATGGGTTTAAATAATCAGAATAAAATTGCTTCCCTTCTCAAACTAAGCTTCAGTTATTGATCTGTCACAAACATAGTACTACTCCAGTTCGCCAGAGTTTCCCGGGAAAAAACAAAACGATGCTTGAATTTCTTATGAAAAGGAAACAGGTTCTCCTTCCACACACACAAAAATCATGCCTTTATACCTAATCAAGAGCAAAAACAGCACAAACTTTTTTTTCCTTTTGCATGGCAATTTAAACTCCAGATCCAGCAGCTAGAAAGTTGGCTGCTAAAAGCTTTTCAGAAATGAAGTGATGGTTGAAGTTGCATGGCAGAATAAGATGGTAATCAAGTGACACCATTTTAAGGTCTGTTACTTCATAATATAATAGGGCTAGAAATGGAACCTTTACCAAAACAGTTTCCTTGGGAACTTTATCAGTGTGGCATATGGAGTGAGAGGAATTAAAGCCCATTCCACATAAACTACAGCTCAGGGTGGATTTGATTTAAATCAGATTGATTTAAATCACTAGGCAAGAAGACCCGATTTAATCATGGATATCGCCATAAAAGTGCATTCTTTCTGGCTGTTAAACCTTAATACATATTCTTCACAACTCAGAGAGAGATGTGTACCTTCTAAAAATGAAACTTACACTATACATTTTTAAAGTGATTTATTTTGGAAACTTTTCAGATTAGTTTTACAGCTATATCAGAAAATGAATAATTGAAACTATAGAAAATTATGATCTTGAAGGTGGATAGTCTTCAGAATCCTGTATGTTGAGGATGAATTCTCCTAAACAAAATAAGTCAATGCAGTTATTTAATTATTATTACCATACAATTTAGTATTACTCATTGCATTCACTGACACTCTACTACTTTAAAGGTGAAATTGTAAAAGGAAGATCTGCCTATTTCAGCTATTTATTTTTTATCACAACTGCATCTAAAATACCATAGAGTAACAACTATATATTTTGCTCAATCATGAGAATTCAAGAATCTTCCAGAAGGAAGACAGGCAGTCCTTAAGAAAGAAGTATGAAATAAAAAAGTTTACCAACCCGAAGATCCTGCATGTTCAAACATGTTCCTTTCATCATCTTCAACGCAGTTTCCTCCTGAGAAGGCACACTTTTCATGATGTTGTTTCAGGCAACCAGGCCTTGAATTTCTTTGTTGCACTGTTCTCATTTTGCACGCATGCCTGTCTTACCCACAGGTAGAGGAACTTCATTAAATTATTCCCAAACTGGGTGTCTTTTACGGCCTACTGCCATTATAGGTTTTCCCTTCTAGTGAGAGAATGCTATGGTAGATTTCAAATCAATGAGGGCTACACTCAAAAAGACCTCAAGACTTTTGGAATATGCTGCTCAAACAGTTTCACTTTTGTTTCTACTGCCTGTCCCTCCCTTCTCACATTTATCTACAGACTTCTCCTTGTCCATATCTATTCCGTCCCCAACAATCTATTCATTGAACTTTTTGAAACTTTGCACTTTTAGAGAGAGGTAAGGGATTGACTCTGTGTACACAAATTTGCTGAGGGACAATAGGGTTGAGGTTTGTTATTTCTCACCATTTATTTATTTATTTATTTTATTTAATTTAAAACATTTTTGCTGTTAACAAGCATGTTATCTCTGGAGACACAAATCCACAGATTGAAACCTGCAAAACTAAGCATCTCTGATGGTATCTTCTAGACTGAGCACAGAGTCCCATTGGGTAGATAGAAAGATTAACCTAAATAATTTATACAGAAGCCCCTGAAACCCCCTAATCCATGAACTATTGGAACTCATTTACAAAACTTTTATTAAACATTGCATGAATATATTGTCTCCTACTATAGAATTAGAATTTATAATCCCTATTCAGTGATGAGATATCTTTGAGCTTTAATGTATCTTAATTAAAACTATCTTTAGATAGGTTTTTCCCTCAAAAAGCATTTAAATAAAAAATATTGAATTTTTTTTATTTAAATCATTGATTTTTATCCACCCCGCTACTGCTGTTTGTGACCTGTTTAAAGACAAATTCCCATAGGAGAAATATATAGTACAGCCACATGGAGTTCAGTTCACATTTTTACTAAGCACTGTGCATTAGACTTATTCTCAGAGTTAGATGCAAGACTTGAGACCTCCTCGGCCTTCCATCCATTCCAAGAGGTGTTGCTCTTTACTCTCCCACAAGTGTGCATGCACACAGGACCTTGAAGGACTGTGGGACAGTAAAGAGAAAGTACTTTACTGATAACTTCCTTCAAAAGTCTTCTCAGTAGTTCAGGAGAAGGAGTTGAGGTGGTTAGGTGCTGTACTCAAAAGTCATATGTTGATGTCACTAGGGGCACTTCTCCAGCCCAAATGGACATGGCTTTGATAGAATTTATGTGAACTCAACACCAGGGAGCACCAACTCACGTGTGCAGGCACAGAGGTGATTCTCGAAAAGTTAAAAGTAAATAACCTTTATTCACTTGTTCACAGCCCGCCCGCCTGCCGCTCCCCCCTTCCCCCCCCCCTTCCAAAATCCATATACCAACAATAGTGAATAGTAAAGTAACCAGAAGAACAAAACAAGATTGTTGTTGGAAAGGCTACTGTAGGTAAAAAGAGAACCATTCTGCTGATACCGTAAGATTACTTAAAAGATGTAGTAATTAATTTGATGCTACCAGGTTTTCCCCAGGGAATTCTAGTGCCACGATTCAAATTGATTGAATATGTAACTGTTTACTGTTTCAGGTGAAACCAGAGTTTTGGAAGTATATGGCAAGTATTTACTATGACTAGGCTTGGAAGGATAGATTTCCGTTAAAATCTGATAAATGTGAGTAATTGTCCATTTTTCTCTTCCCCTAAAAACCTGTGAAGAATTCAGTCTTAATTGAAATTAAGGAATAAAAAGTTAAAGCATATGAGAAGGGTAAAACTTTCATAAGTGACTTAAGAGCCAGTCCCATTTTCAGAAATCACTTAGGAGCCTCGTCCACTTGAAAGTCAGTGGGACTTTGTTAGGCAGTTCTGAAGGTCAAATTTTCAGATAACTTGTACACTTTTTTTGCTGTTACATTTTATTGACTACCAGATGAAGTTAAGACTTAATTTCTCAATTTATCCTCTTTGTCAGTCACTAAACTTTGAATAACCTGATGTGTTTGATGGTATAAAATCATGTTTAAAATATTTAATTCTTTATTAGTTATCAGCACAAAAAAAATCATATGCATTTAGTGTATCAGTATTAAGCCAGGTGTAATATGTATAATTTTGATCCATCTGTTCACATAAAAAACTCATCCATAATAAGTTGCTAAATTTACACTGAAATAAAAATACAAGTCAGTATCTGTGAGGATTTTGTATTTCCTGTTTAGTGTAAAAAAAATAAGACCGGATAAAAATAAAATACTGGCACTTTTGAATAAATCAACTACCTGTTCAAATTTATAAAATAAAAATAGAATCCTTCCAAGCCTACCCATGCAAAAGCAATGATTGCAGTTAGTTCTTTGATGCTATGGTCCTGCACAGATGGTATAGAAATACCGAACCATTATTCTGAAGTGAATAGAAATACTACAGGTGATAATCTGATAATCACCACAGAATCCAGTTTTGTTGTGTGAAATTGAAACATGTAAAAACTCATCATGAAGGAAGCTGTCTTCTCATTAGCAACTGGCTGACAATGCACAGCAAAAGCAAAGCAAGCAGGCAAGATTTAGTAAACATAACACAGGAGCAGTAGAAGTAGGAAGACATTAACTTAAGATATCCAGGAACCGTAACTCATTTAAGCCTTCCATTGACTTTAGCGAGTTTTGTTTCAGGTCTGCAGGATCCAAGAGGGAAGCCAGTAGTTGAGGGGGAGGTGGCAGGTTCTCTCAGACCTCCATACCCAGTAAGACTAACTTGGAAAGTTCAACTACCCCTCATCCACCATAGTCAAAGTAGGCATCCCTGGCAGACCAACTAAATTAAACTGTTTGGTAAAGTTATGTAAAAACTGTCTGTACTATAGTATTTGCAATACATGTTTTAGAATTTGTTTTGCATTTGCAGATATTGTACATCTTTAAATCCGCTCTTGTAATTCTGCTTCTATTTAGGCAGGTGAATCCTGCTCTGTAGCTGAACTTCATGTTCAGGATGGGGACTAAGCTCTGCCGCTGTCCAGAACTTTGTCCAACTGCAGACCTGACAAAATTTACAGGAATGGGAGCAATTTCAGATCCCACCTATTGCCCCAGTCTTGCTGTAACCACTGCTCAAAGCATCTCCGAGGTGAGATGAAGAACTGAATGAAGATTTGGCTCACTATCTGTGGGGCCTACCACAGGCACAGAAACATGAAGAGAAATTCTTCTGAGATGCATTAGCTGAGCTGCTCCTACTTAACGTCTAACATTTGTTAAAATTTCTGCCACTCCCCGATTAATAAATATATCCTCTCACTGCCCCAGCCCCCCATCCTCTGTCTTACACGCCTCAGCGTGCCAACCAGTCCTTGTGGCTCCGTAGAGCCGGGGATGATGGTTTCATTCACAAGATTAAGAACCTGGCCCAGGATTCATGGCATGTATTCCCCATCTGCCTGGGGCAGGGAATATGGCACTGGAGGTGGGAATTGGGACACTTGGCTTCTCAGCTTTGCCACTGCTTACGTATGCTTATCTCTTGGGCAAGTCACTTAGCCTCCTCATGCCTCAGTTACCCCATCGGTAATCTAAAGGAGGAGGGTGGAACCCAGCCTGGAGCTCTGCAGATACAAAGGGCTCAGTATTAAGCTGCAGGAGCCAGGGGTAGAGAGACTGTGTGCAGGTCACAGGTGGAGGGAGATGATTTGTTGGGGGTGGGGATAGCTCAGTGGTTTGAGCATTGGCCTACTAAACCCAGGGTTGTGAGTTCACTCCTTGAGGGGGCCATTTAGGGATCTGGGGCAAAAATCTGCCTGGGGATTGGTCCTGCTTTGAGCAGGGAGTTGGACTAGATGATCTCCTGAAGTCCCTTCCAACCCAGATATTCTATGAAACATCCTCCTATGAATTTTTTGGTTAATTAGGCTAGCTGCTGGGGAAGAGTTTGGAGGCAGAGAGCAACTTGAGAGATCACCACCCCCTTTACTCTCAGCACTGTTGGATATACGCTGCTTTAGCTCACTGGCATACAAGGAATGGGTCTAATGAAGTAGTGTGTACACTAGAGAACTAAAATAATAGTTCCAGCTAGTAATCCCAAACACAGTTTAATGTTTAGGGTGTGGATTGTAGCACCTTTTTGCCTACTAATATAGTTAAAACTTAATTACAATGATAGCTAGAAGAAACTAAGAAATCTAATATCTCCCCTTATGTAAGACTTTCCCCATTTTCAAGTGGGAGAAAGTTCTTCAGAAATAAATCTAAGTAATGTCCTGTATTTTTTCTTATATAGTATGTAAAGTATAGTAGACCCCAACAATTTACTGTGCACACTACAGTAACAGGTAAAAGTTTTCTGAACAGTGTTTGTTTTTCTGAGTAGTTTTCTCTCTCTCTTTTCTGGAAAAAAGTGACTTAATATTCTCTAATCAAGTCCCCAGCCTAAAGGGTAATTTCATCACACTTAATCTTAATAAGTATAAATGTAGAGTAATTCAGGAATTACGTATAAATAGTCCCAGTAACAGTTTTTTCTTAACATTTTAGTTGTCTTGTTACCTGCAAGTTTTTTTGGGGGAGGGGAGGGTTGCCCATTCTGTTCACTATCGATGACATGTTCTCTATCCATAATCTCCATGAACCTGGATCTGTTGATAATTCTTTTCTTCCATGAAAGAACTACCTGTATATACAAAATTCTCTCATGGTAATTCATTTATGGACACCCATCTTAGGAACAGCTTAATTGTTCTTGCTGCATAAAATTGGATCCAAGTTGAAGAGCTGACAGACTATAATGTGGTGAATGTTTTCTCCTTTCTTCAGATGTGCAGTGTAGGCTTCATGATTGTGTCATGAGACAGTCCAATAGTAAGTTATGAACCTACTTCCTGCATCTATAGCATTGGATGCATCAGGTAGAAATGTGCTTGTGAGAATTTAATATAACCTCAGTATTGCATTTGGTTGTACAAAAGTACAACTTTCATTCTCTTTAAAATCTTCGAGAGCCAATTTCACAACTGCTCCTTGGTCTTCCAGGGGTTTAATATTTTCTACTTGATGTAGGAAACAGACCTGTCTCTTGTGATTCTTCCAAATTTTTAAAATTTTCCTGATTGTCCTGTTCCTTCCCAGGACTTCCTCAATTTTTTTTATCAAATCACAACTTTGGAGAAGCTTGAGACTTTTATACCCCTGGCATTGAATGACTCAGATGCCAAAAAAAGTTGCCATAGATATTTAAACATCTGTATAATTAAGTTATTAAAGGACTGAACATCCAAGACTACATAATCAAAATAAGTTAACTGAACAGAACACATTTATGAAAAACAAGTCTGTAAGGCTTTTGGTAAGCCTCTCAACCACCATGTTACATAATTTTACCAACTTGAGATGCAAGTATTGTTGAGTAAGTGTCACACTGCATTAGCAACAGAGTTAAGTTATTAAATTATAGATATCAAGAAAACTGATGCCCAAAAATGAGCTGTTGCTGGAATTACAAATCAAAACATTAAGAAGGAAAAAAATAGAAATAGCACAAGATATCTGAATTGCAGGAATGCTGTATGATAACTTTAAGTAACTGAATTAGTTTCTTTGCCTCTCAGTACAATGTTGGGTTTCTCTTCTCAGTTCTCTCTTTGAAGGGAAAAATATGAAGAAGTTTCATTTTAATTATTCTTGATATAGCACATGTTCACAACCCAGATTTTTTCTTAATATTTATAAATACCAGTGACAGTAAGCAATCCCTTCCTTTTTCTTTACAGTTTATATTTAAAGGAGTATTGTTCAGTATAGAATACTAATACACAATAAGGCATTGGAGAATAGCTTTGAATTTTTTTCACATTACTACAGTCTGGTTTGTGATTATTGTCACAATTTTATTGTGCTTTTCTAAGAAGCACATTTATTTCAGTTTTCCATGGACTTTGTCCAGCTAAAGTTTTCTTAAATTTTTTTTCAGGTTGTTATATTTTGAAAGGGAACTGTTTCTTTTGCTTTCAGGCTCATCTACTACTGGTGATTCCATATGGTCTGGCCATTCCCCGCCACCACATCAAGAAAACTGGGTCAGTTTTGCAGATACCCCACCAACCAGTACTCTTTTAGCCATGCATCCTGCTTCTGTCCAGGTGTGACATTTTATTGGTATTCATTTGATTTGCTTCATTCAAATTAATGTTGCAATCATCTTTTTCATACTTTCACTGCAGACTCATACTGTGGACCCAAATTTACTATGTTGTGGAGGTCAGAAATCTGTTCTAGGCTTATTTACCCAACAGATACTTCTGTATCATTGAGTTGTTAAATACTATACCTTATCATCTAGGAAAGTTCTTTTCAAAATTAAAAAATTGCTAACATTTGAAAAGCCAAATTTAAAAGGAACTGAGAATATTTGTACTTCGCTTTCTCTGCATACACTCCATACCTTTTTGTTGCTTACATAATTGCAGTCACTTCTACACCATTTAATGTGCAGAAATATTTCCTATAGCTTGATAGTCCCAAATATGCAATCTGCTGACAGCTTCCTGCAACACTTAAACTTCTACAAGAAATAACTAAGCTTTGAAGGCAAGTAGTCTAGAGACAATGGCAGTCCATGTGATTGTTTTAGACAGATAATACTGAGGAAAAAATGTTTCATTGCAGGACCAGACAACAGTACGAACTGTAGCATCAGCTACAACTGCAAATGAAATTCGTAGGCAATCGAGTAGTTATGATGATCCCTGGAAAATAACTGATGAACAAAGGCAGTATTATGTAAATCAGTTTAAAACCATTCAACCTGATCTAAACGGATTTATTCCAGGTGAGTTCTTTAAACGCAGAAGTTACTGTAGGTATAGCAATTTTGTATTCTCAAAGACAGCGTGCTGGTGGACATGGATTTATATACCATTTTGTAAGAAGTCCTACTTTTACTAAAAGTATTGGTACAATACAGCTCCATTGTGAGTAAAAAAACTGAAGCTTTGAAACTAATTTTTCTATATAATAGGTCAGCTTTGTCAGTCTTACTCTTCTAATTAGCACCCTTTGCTAAATTGTTTAATTGTTTTTACCATAAACTTTAAGAGCCTTAGGTTGGTAAGCTTGCAATAAATATTAAGCGTTATTGTTTTAATATTTCAGGGTCTGCAGCTAAAGAATTTTTTACCAAATCAAAACTACCTATTCTTGAGCTTTCTCACATTTGGTAAGTGTGAAGTGTCAAAGTTTGGGGTAGCTATTTTTGAGAACTGCAGCTATTTCATATTAGAGCTTGTCTGACAATCAGTCGGCACCTTTCATCTTCCTTCCTAGCAAGTGTCACCTGCACAAAATGCCAGTGCTATTCTAGTGTCAATCCTGTTCCCATTTAAGACAATATTACATTTTCCACTGACTTCAGTGGGATCAGGACTGGGCCCCTACTTACCAGGGAGCTAGAGCCCACAATGTCAGGTACTTCACACAACCAAAATGTGTTGAAATTGCATGGAAAAAGACGCATTTTTGTCATGCGTATTTCATTTAGTCACACATGCTTCTGGGTAAATTTGTTAAAGTCCCACAACGACTTAAACACAAATCTTACTCTTCATTTCAGTGTAGAATGAGTGCTACAATGCGAGACATGCTCATTCAATAACTTGTCCACAACAGATTTTGTCTCCTTCGTTAGCTCTTCAGATAACTTACATTTTGGATTCTAATTTAAATAAGATTGTTCCCTCATTAAATAAAAGTATGTGAAGTGTCAGACTGTAAAATCTACATGCTGAAAAACTGCTATATTATAATCTGCCACTAACTTACTTGATGCAGATAGTGCTGAGCAGAACCATAAGTGCTTAAAAATGCAGAAAATAAGGATAGTAAACTAAAGACTTAGCAATGTAACATGAAATGAGTTTAAACCCAGTCATTAATTTTAAAACCTGTCATTAATGAGGACTCATCTCTGTTAAAGAACACTCAAAATGCATAGCACTGTAGGTCCTAAGTATTAACATGTGAAATGGAATTGTATAAAACACACATCTAACAATCTTTTAGATAAGGCAACAAAAGTATATAACCTGAAAATAAAATGACTTAGAGAGGAATTTGATTTTATTTATAGTAAGTTTTCCTTTTAGGGAACTGTCTGATTTTGATAAAGATGGCGCATTGACACTGGATGAGTTCTGTGCTGCTTTTCATCTGGTAGTTGCTAGGAAGAATGGCTATGACTTACCTGAAAAACTACCTGAAAGTTTAATGCCCAAACTGATTGATTTGGAAGACACAACAGGTAAGATGTGTGTTACTAAAGAAACTTCATTGTATGTCCAGATGACAATCCAGTTACAGTTACAATCAAATAGCTGGTATTTGCAGAATTGCAAATAAACTTAGAAGTTTAAACTTATTTTGTGATGGTACATGAAATGATCCACTCTCCTGAGTCATGTAATACATGAGGGTAAAACTTTCAAAAGTGCTTGCTTGTCTTGAGAGTTTTAATGCTTAGTACTTAAATGCCAAAGTCACTTTTGAAAATAGAACTTAGGCTCCTAAGTCATATAAATGCTGGTGAAGATATTACCTATAGCCAATGTTACCTATAGGCGAAGAAGGATGGCTTTGTAGTTAGAGCACAGGGGATCTGAATACTATTCCTAGCTCTGCCACAAACTTCTGTGGCTTTGGATAAGCTATTTAATCTTTCTGTGCCTGTTTCCCTACCTGTAGAATGGACTACTTACTGACAAGGATGTGATGAGTCCTGTTCATTAATATTTGTAAACCACTTTGATTTTCTTGAATGGAAAATGCAAGCTACCGTTTCCTGTAAATGGTGTGTATATATAGAAGTAAATTTGTTTTGTACTCATCTTTTGCTTCTTTATGGTGCATAAAGAAGCCCTGAATTTTATTTTAAATTTTTACTTCAGAAATACCAAACTTGCTTTGAAAGTTAAATCTTTTTTTTTTTTTTTTGCGCTGGAGGACTTACTTAAATTTAATGCCAATTATTGTAATACTTAATGCACTGAATACATATTTAATACCAAAAAAATTTCATCTGTCTCAAAATGCTTACCAAGGTGGGAAAATACTAGCCTCATTTTACAGATGAGGAAACTGAGGTGTGCACAGCCTATAGAAGGGCAGAGAATGGAAACCATTCTGTGCCCTCTGTTTTTTTTTTTTACTGTAGAAGGGCCAAGAAAATTAGAATGGGAGCTTCTTTGGTCCTTCATATGAACATGCTGAGTAACTGAAGCTTTAACAGCTATTTGCTATGACAGTTGTAAAGTATGACCATAAAGTTAGTTAAATTTGGAGGAAGTGGTTTTCAGGTGTCACTTCCTTGTTACTGGTGACTTTTATCAGCCTAGTTTACCGGTCACTGATAGTCTTCTAGGGAAAAAAATTAGACAAGATTTAGCAATCCATAGAAACCAATTGGGCCATGACACACATCATAAAGGATACAAACTTGATTTGTATTTCCTCTTATTTCACTTTTAAGGACAGTATCAAATTAGTACTACTACTAAATCTTAAACCTTAGTAGTTTGGCCAAAAAAATCTTTTTTAAATCAGTAGGAATACAACTTTTCTTCTGCTATGGGTGTGCATGGTACGGTGGCCACTGTATAGGGATATCTTGACTATTTTTAGTGGTCATTCTTCAGTGTTTTCCTCTGAGCTGAAGTATTTGTCGTGTCTTTGTTAAAATGATTTAGATATTTGATATAGGTAGCTCTATAAGTCAGACACCCTTCTTCCCTCTGCTTCTACCTAAGTGCAAAAGCAGTCTTTCTTTCTTTGTTAACTTCAAAATTTTAGAGGCATTCTTCCAAGCTTTAATTTACTGATGCCTGCTTCTAAAGACAAAAGCTGTATTTGAGCCTCCAAGTTTGAATTTGAAACTTTCATTTAATCTTTTTCACACATGTAGCAGTTTAAGAGCATTGAACATTTATTTGGGTTGTCTGCATTAGACAGTTGTACAGCTTTAAGTGGAGCAGCTCCCCGACTGTGTACTCTGTTACATGAGTATAAAGGTGCTTTTTACTGGTACACCTCTACCCCGATATAACACTAATTCGGATATAACGCAGTAAAGCAGTGCTCCAGGGAAGTGGGGCTGCGCACTCCGGCGGATCAAAGCAAGTTTGATATAATGCAGTTTCACCTACAATGCGGTAAGATTTTTTGGCTCCCAAGGACAGCATTATATTGGGGTAGAGGTGTATAACTACTCTCATATGGGAAGAATAACCATACCAGTGTAAGTTATCTTTATACCTGTATAACTTCATCTGCCCTAAGGCTTTTACCTGTGTTACTGTTTTTTAGTACACCTCTACCTCAATATAACGCTGTCCTCAGGAGCCAAAAAAATCTTACAGCGTTATAGGTGAAACTGCATTATATCGAACTTGCTTTGATCCACTGGAGTGCACAGCCCCCGCCGCCCTCCCGGAGCACTGCTTTACCGCTTTATATCCGAATTTGTGTTATATCGGGTCGCGTTATATTGGGGTAGAGGTGTAGTAGTAATCAACTCAATAGTTATACTTTGAAGTGTAGACCAGACCTTAAACCAGAAAGTTTTGCAGCTAGCTGCAGCTCCATCTAAAATTTGTGAAAATTTCCTAGTCAAAAATGCTATAATGAGCTCTATATATGAGGTGTGAAGTGGCCTTCCAAACCAGGGGAAAGCTTTTCCAAAATAAAAATCAAGATGGCATTATGAAAAGTGACAACTCCTGACACATTACTGTGAGAGTCTAGTATGGTGGATATTCTGTGACCCACTCCACCAATCCTTGCTGTGCTTGCGAAGGTCTCATGTCTTGCTTCATGTAGGCAACTCTAGAATATTCTTAGAGCTCACTTGCTATTTTATTTAAATGGGGTGACTTGAGTGCACTCACGGTAAAATGTTCAGTCTTTAGTGAATTAAGATCTTTTCTTTGAGTAGGATTAAGGGCTCTAGCAAAAGTTACTGGTGGAACTCAATTGTTGTAGCAAGCCCAGTGCAAGCCCCTAGTTATAGATGCATTTAAACTTGTTAGTTGTTTATATTGATTTAAGCTAATACATTTAGTTTAGTTGGCAGATCAAATTACATGGATTCAACTTTTCTACTGCAAACCAGCCTAAAGAGATGAATAAATTGAGCTTCTGTAATGCTTGTGTGAAAGCCACACTACAGTAAAACTTGTTTTCAACAGCCTTCACACAAATGTAAGAATTTTTTTTTTCAAATTCAATTGATGGTATTTGAGCATTTGATTGAGGCCTCTACTTGCTGCCACAATTTGACGAATAATGGACTGTGAAAATTATTTTAAGAGCAGAATGATTTGAGTAACATCACTGGCTTTTCCCTTTTGTATCAAATTGAAGTTTCTCATCCTCTGTTTCAAGGATCTGAAAAATGACACCCTTACTGCTGTCTGTCCTTTTCTTAATTGATTTTTTCTTTGTCTCCCATGCTGCTGTGCCTATGCTTGGAACTCACTGTCTGCTCTTACATGTTTTGGCCAAATTCCTCCTTTAAACATTGCATAACCACATACTTTTTGTGATCAGAAAGTATGTAACAAATCATATTTAAGCTGCTACCTTCAATTCTTGGATTAAACCATTGCCTGATCATGCAGTGTACCTTTTAAACAGTGCTTCTACCTTCGACTAGATCAAGGGTTCTCAAACTAGGGGTCCGGACACCTCAGGGGGGGTCACGAGGTTCTTACATGGGGGGTCGCGAGCTGTCAGCCTCCACCCCAAGCCCCGCTTTGCATCCAGCATTTAGAATGGTGTTAAATATATAAAAAAAGTGTTTTTAATTTATAAGGGGGGTCACACTCAGAGGCTTGCTATTTGAAAGGGATCACCTGTACAAAAGTTTGAGGACCACTGGACTAGATTGTATAGTCTCTGGGGCAGAGATGACTTTCCTGTCTGTTATTGCATCAAGCATGATGAATTGCAAACGCTAGGGGAAGAAGATAATCAAACGTCAAGTAAAAGTAAGCTTTCCATGCACTACTACATTTAGAGAGAAAATACTGTCTACAACATCTTGGGGCCACTTAGGATTTCACACAAATCATAGTCCTAGAGTTTAAGGCCAGAAAGGACAACCAGATCATCGAAATAGAGGCCTCAGATGTATGTAATAATTCTATAGTATCTTAGTCTACATTGCTCTCCTCTAATGTGTTGAATATTTGAATGGGGTCACATCAACAGTTTTCTCCTCAGATACCTCAAAAGCTGGAGGATTACTGTTTGCATTATAGTAGCTCTAAGGAGCCTCAGTCAGAATCAGGACCACACTGTGCAAGGGGCTGTGCCAGTATACAAGACTTTGCCCTAAATAATTTACAAGGTGTCACAGAGTGAAAACAAACAGGGAAGGAAAGGAAGACGTGAATTAAAAATATAGGAGCATCAGGTCAGACTAGTTGTATGTACACTTAGCATGTTTGAAGTCTCATGCTGTTTATGTTTATAAATAAATTATATCAGTATTCTTGTTGACTGCTGGCTTGGGTGACATCTTATGGTCTGTTGCACTGAAACATGCAGTAGTTTACATTTCAATTCCTGTTATGTGAGTAACATTTTTAATGCCTTCCACTCTCAGCTGAGAATAGAGCCTTAAGCCATTCACATAATTCAGAAGCAGTTCCATTATTTTTTTCTTGTAAATTTGCATTCAGGCCAGGTTACTGCAGTAATGCCATTTCCTTATAAGAAAAACAAGCTAAATCTGTTCCTTTCTTGGATGACTATCGAGGTACATCTGTTTGGAAGTAGCAGTTGCCTTACTTATAGGTTATGGATCTGTGGAGACCTGAGGAATTTTCCCAGAAAATAAGAAATTTCTGCAGGGGTTGGAGTGGGTGCTTTTCAGACTTAATTTTTCATTATTTTACAATGTCAAGTTAGAAAGTGATAAACTTACAGTACTTTCTAGCTTATTAAATTAAACCTTTGCTCCTGGACCATATTTTGTATAAAGCCTACCTAATCCTTCAATCTACCTGTAGGAATAATAATAATAATAATTATGAATAATAATATAAGTTATCGCCACAACACCAATTGAACCAAAATTCTTTTATTGAATCTAAAGGCCGAATGGTCTTTATACAGCTGCTGCAAATGTGCCTTAAATGCCTAAACAATCATCATAGTTGGTCATTTGGACCCATTGTTCAAGAAAGCCATTTTGGAGGAATTGGGTCTATTAAGGCTTTGGGGAGGTAGGTGGTAGTTGTCGCCACCTGACCTCCACTTAAATAATTGGCTTGACTACTCTGAGTTCTATTGTGTGGGACTGCACAGAGTTATACTTCCATAACTGTTTCATTATCAAACCGAGCATCTTCCTTTCCCTTCTCATCTAATGTTGTTTCCAATACCTCTACTAACCCCAATTGTTCAGTCCTCTTCAAGCTTTGCAGTGTTCTCTGAGTTTGTGCAGAAGCACCTTTTTAATTTCACATATTCCACATCTAGCGCATTATACTTTAACTTCAGCATGTCACTTTGTGCTGCTGTAGCCTACCAGGCTTCACTGGCAACAAGGTTTTGGGAACCTACATCCTTAGTCTTCTCATTCAGCTTATTAGCTGCTGCTTCTGTGGCTTCACTGAACTGATTCTTATGTTTTCTACATTCATTCCTCAAGGTGGTGCACTTTGCCTGCAGAACTGTAGCCGCCAAATACGGTTCCTGAAAGACAGCTGCCTTCAAACTGTGCCTTCTTTGCTTTGTGATTATTTAAGAAAGCTGCAGTTAGGTTTTTCCACAACTATCATGGGGGTCTCCTAATCAATATTTCCATGCAGTCAATGGACCTCTGCCGTGCTTTGCCAAAAATGTATATACATAGGTACTTAATATACCCTCCATTTCCTTTCTTTTACTGAACTTCCCTGTAAAAGATCCTTATAATGGCCCTGGAGGATAGGATGCTGTCCCTTCTGTCCAAGGGCCTGGAGCAACCAAAATTAGTGTCAGTGGGATCCTGGACAAGTCCCCAAAGTGTGGGGGGTGGGGGGTGGGGGTGGGTGGGTGGGGGTGTGTGTTTGTACGTACGTACGTACATACATACATACATGGTATCACCATGACACCATTCAACCATAAATTCCTTTATTAAATCTAAAGGCTTAATGGTCTTTATACAGGTACTCAAAATATACCTTAAATGTCTGTCTGATCGTTACACTCATATGTTAACATGCAGTCATAAGTAAGGCTATGGTCTAATCATGAGTATTTTTAATAAAAGTCAGGATCAGTTCACGGGCAAAAAACGAAAAATCACGGCCCCATGACTTCTACTAAAAATACTCATGATTGAATCTGGGGTGGGGGAAAGCCGGGGGCCTACTTTGGGGGAAGAACCCCAGGGGGCCCACCACTGTTCAGGCCCCCGCTGAAGGGGGGTTTCCGGGGGGCCTGTCACCGCCCTGGGCACGGCTGGTGTGGGGGGAGGGAGCCCCGGGGGGGCTGCCTCCAGGGGCCGCCAGAGCAGCAGCCAGTGCAGCTTGACTGCAAGACCGCCCAAGCAACCGGCTGCAGAGCTGCTCTAGCAGCGGCCAGTATGGCTGTCCCCTGAGCAGCAGGCTTCGGGGCCAGCTGCTCAGGCTTCCCTGGGGTCAGCCACAGTGGCCACTGCAGAAGTCACGGAGGTTGCAAGCAGTCACGGAATCCATGACTTCTGCTACCGCTGTGACAGACACGGAGTCTGTCATAAGTAGTAATCCGATATTTACAACAGGAGTAGGCCTGGGGCGCTCACATGCATATAGGTTGGCACTAGTTAGGCAGGAACTAGCAACAAAAGTAAGAATTTACCCGTTTATATCCTATCAGTTGCACCCTGTGTGACTGAAGCCCTTCAATTAATTCTTTTCCTTGTTAAAACAGACTAAAACCACCCTTGGTAACTGGAGCCTCTTCAAGGAGTTTTCTCCTATCTTATCAATTCCCTTCCAGGTCCAGTTTTTCCACTTAAGCTGCATTCTTTCAAGGCCTTCCCACACCTGCCAATAGGGCCTGCACTTTACACAAACTGCAAAGCATATATATTCTTTAGCCATGATAATTTAACATGGCACTATCCCACTGTGGACATACTTTTTAACAGATTTAAGCATGATTTTAACCTAAAAGACAGTACCATTAATTTCAGTAACCTGAAGATTGGTTAAAGTGCTGATTTAATCTTGCAAAATGATTTTAAATTAATATAATTTTTGTAAATCACTGCATTTGTCAATATGAGAAATTTCTAGATACATTAAAGATTATCTCATTTGCCTGGACACCTCTGATCAAAGTGAAATAAAAATGTTGGCATTAGATTCCTTTAAAGTCATTGTGTTTTTAAAGATTTTTAAATTTGCAAAATTTTCATACCATCCTCTTGATTTTAGGTTACTAAAAAGAAAAGGAAATGAACATATACATGCGTATTCTTAATAATGTTTTTTAAAAAATAGGTGCTCTGCCTCAACAAAAGTGGACGCTGATCTCAAAATGGAGGAAGTAAATGGTATTTGGGACTATTATACCCATGATACAAACCTCTAATTTAACACAGATCTTTTAAGGCAAGGGTAGTCAATAGGCTTATTTTTCTTCCATGTTTTTTTGCCCCAAACAATCCATTATCTATGCTATGTCCCTGTCCTGTTCCTCTTGCTGTTCACAAATAGCAAACAAGTAAATGATTATATACTTGACTACCCCAGTGTGGAAGACTTAGTGTGTAGTGGGCCATCTGTGTTAAAACACTACTTCAGTATTCTGACAAATAGTGACATTAGTGAGCTGGAAGGCTCCTTATGGCCCAAGGAACCCATTTAGGCACATTTAGATAAAAAGATGTTTTTCAACAGACCTGCATCCATCTGAAGCCCTGAAAGCTTCTGTGTATTTAGCATCAGAATGTACTATAATTCTATTTAGGGCTGTCTATTAATCACAGTTAACTCATACGATTAACTAAAAAAAATTAATCGCTATTAAAAAAATTAATCACAATCACAGTTGTAATCTCACTGTTAAACAATAGAATACCAATTGAAGTTTATTAAATATTTTGGATGTTTTTCTGTGTTTTCATATATATTGTATTCTGTGTTGTAATTGAAATCAGTGTATATTTTTATTACAAATATTTGCACTGTAAAAATGATAAACAAAAGAAAGTATTTTTCAATTTACCTCATACAAGTACTGTAGTGCAAACTTTGTTGTGAAAGTGCAACTTACAACTTTAGATTTTTTTAATTTTCAAAAATAAATATAAAGTGAGCACTGTACACTTGTATTCTGTGTTGTAATTGAAATCAATATATTTGAAAATGTAGAAAATATCCAAAATATTTAAATAAATAGTATTCTATTTCCAGTGTGATTAATCATGAATAACTTTTTTAATCACTTGACAGCCCTAATTTTATTCTGATTTTTCCACTCCTGCTTAGTCAAATATTTTACTCTTAAAAAATCTTAAAATTTCTTGCTGCTTCAGCTACTGATGGTATGTCTACACTGCAATTAAACATCTGCATCTGGCCCATGTCATCTGACTTGGGTATGTGTAGTTGCGATGTGTATATTTGGGCTCAGGCTGAAGCCTGGGATCTGGAACCCCACAGCTCCAGCCCAAGCCCAAATATCTACACTGTATTTAAGCAGCCCATGGAGCCCGGGCCAGCCATCGGTGTTTAATTGCAGTGTAGACATACCCTCAGTGTCCATCTCCATTGAAAACAGACTTATAATGAATGGCCAGTCTCATGCAACAGGGAAGAATAATAGAAATGTAGAACTAGAAGACTACCAACTAACTAACCTACATCTTCCTTTCTGTAGACTTAGCCATTACTACTTGTAAAGTATCTTCAGTGGACATGGAGGACAATTGAACTCCGTCCTATTTATAAAAGCCCTTTACATATTTGAAGGCTATTATTAGGACCGCTTCCCTCCCTCCAGTTGTCTTTTTTTCAAGATTAAACTGCCAATTTTTTAACCTTTCCTTATAGGTCAGGTTTTCTATCAAGTGTTGTATTTACTTTGCCCAAGTAATAACTCTTTTATACAAAACTTCTGAACACAAACCTTTTAATTATCTTTTTTTCCCTAAAATACTCTTAAGGTAACACTGGCATGGTTCAGACTTCTGTACACAAATCTTCAAGCAAGCAAAGGGAGGAGAAAATCCCAATACTGCCAATTCTTGGGAATTTATCTTATGACAAATCTTGTGACATTTGGGTTTTTTTAAAGCACCAGCTCCTGGAGTTGGAGTTGGGTGATTGTGTTTTTTAAATGAAAGCAGAGATTGTGTTTTTAGCCCATGTGATTTGTATTATGTGGAAGGTAATGCTGTGATGTCTGTCAGTGGGTTGGAGCATCACTAACAAGGACAGTTGTGGGGCTGGGACTGGTGGGGCTCTTTGTTTTCTGACATTGAGGTGTATTTATTCTGAAAGCGTACATGGCACTGCCAGTTAACCATTTCTGTTAAAGTTTTAGCCAGTGAATTTCCCTTATGTTTTTGAGGAAGTGGTGTTAGTGAATGGTGGGAGGGCTTTGTTGGGGTACCTGTGAGGGAGACTGGGAGACTTCCTCCAAACACTTCAGTGTTACTCCGTTACCAGCTTTGCCTTCCCCCTGACCTCTCCATGCCCACAGTAGTGCTGGAGGGGCTGGGAGGAGGATGGTAGGTGGTTACTGATGGGGTGTGAGGAGCACATCTGCTCGCTGAAGTCAGCAAGGGAAAGCCGTGGGAACCCCAGGTTCCGCACTCTACTTCAGAGGGTAATGGAGAGGGATGGGGTTTTACACAACTCTGAAGCATGGGAGGATTGCAGAGATGTGAAGTGAATTATTCATCTGGGATGAATCTGAACACCACTCTCCCTTCTCTTCCCCCCCCTCCACCTCTGCCCTTCTGATGAATCCAGTTTGATGCAGTAGCTCAGAGATGTGAATTGACCCATTTATCTTGATTGGTGTTCTTCTGATGTTCCCAAAGTCTGCCCCAACCCCTGTTTTCAACACTATCTCAACATGCACATAGACTTCAGAGCAATTTGAATATTAGATCTTTATTGGGATGCTGTAACTTTACCAAATAACCCTCAGCTTACACCAGTAACACTATTCTGGCCCAGCAGTATTATAGTGGGACATGTAACACTACCACAGGGGTCAGCAACCTTTCAGAAGTGGTGTGCTAAGTCTTCATTTATTTGTGGTAATTTAAGGTTTCGTGTGCCAGTAAAACATTTTACATTTACAGGGGCTGGCGGCTGGGATCCCGGGCCGGCAGCGGGCTGAGCAAGGCCGGCGGCTGGGACCCCGGGGCCAGCAGTGGGCTTAGCCGCTCAGCCCGCTGCCAGTTTGGGGTTCCATCCACTGGCCCCTGCCAGCCAGGCTGCTGGCGCAGGGTTCCGTCCATCCAGGCCGGCGGCAGCGTGCCACAGTAAATCAGCTCGCATGCCACCTTTGGCACGTGTGCCATAGGTTGTCGACACCTGTACTATCACAATTAAAGCTGCACCAGGATCTTCATTTTAACAAGGGTGAAAAAGTTGTATGAAAATAGTCGGGGATAGAGTATCATTTTTAAATGTTTATAATAGCTTGTTCACTGCTTGGTTTTTTCCTACATCAGTTAGTAGGGGAAGCTTACATCGACCTAACTCTGTAAGCGTCTACACTACAGTCTTCCTCTCACCAACTTAATTTGCCTGCCGTGTCGACCTAATAAATCCACGTGTGTGTGAGAGGCATAGCACTTAGTTTGATGTAGTTAGGTCAATGCAGCGTCATTGCCTGTTGCTGCCTTTGACAGCTGGAGTTCCACCACCCCAGGGCTGACAGCCTGAGCTGTCAGTGCAAGCACTCCTGGTGAGGGCGTGCACCGCTGACAGAAGGAGCATAGTGTAGAAACAAAAAGACTATTTAAATACTGCGGTGGCTGTTGTAGGTCAACCTAACTTAAGTTGACTTAATTTTGTAATGGAGACGTGCGCTAAGATTATATTACCCTGCTGCTGCCTTTTACTCGAGTCTTTCATCTTTCCTCTTCAGTGCTAATTTCCTTTGTAGTACCACTAAAATAAGATCTGGAAATGTGTGCAGATTTTAGAGTACTTTGAAGTATTGGCTCTTAAACAAAAAAGTTTGCTATCAGGGCAAAATTCCAGAAGGAGCTATTGCAGAATTCAGACAGAGCAACTGAAGTGCACAGCACATTCTCAGAACGCTTGACTCAAAACTTTCATTGTATGGGTACTCTGCCATTCAGTAACCATAGTATGTCACCTGCTTATTTTGACATCAGGTTGCCTGTAAATACTCTCGCCTGCAACACAACCTTGGTCCTGCAGTATGTGCGTAAATGACTGCCATAGGCCCCATTCATTTTGCTTGAGGCACACTGTAGATCTAACTTTTTACCCTAAACAACACTTTAAATGTTGCTTCCCCAAAGAGACAATGGTGCCAGACACTAGTTGAAATTCATTCCAAGCAGATTATATCAGTTTATGGAGAATCAGTGTTTAAGGTATGTCTATACTGCTGCTGGGAGCGAGTCTCTCAGCCTGGGTAACAGACTGCTAGCTTCAGTTGAGCTAGCACACTAAAATAGCAGTGTAGACTTTGCAGCTTCAGCGGAGACTCGGACTAGCTGCCTGAGCTGCAACATTCACGCTGCTGTTTTTACTATGCTAATTCAAGCTAAAATAGCATGAATCTGTCTGCTTGGTCTGGGAGGCTTATTCCCAGCTGCAACATAGATATACCCACAGTTTGAGGCCCAGGTGGGCAAAAAAGTTGGAACTTCAAAACTTTGTTACATGATTTTTGGGAGTTGGGCAAAGGGAGAGCTTACAGTGCTACTGCTCTGTAATATAATATGCCCAGAAGAAAATGGGAGGGGGGGACCCAAACAGTGAAGAATATATTGTAGGGAACAGTTCTTTGATATCAGGAAGCAGACTAGGTAGTTTAATAGATCTTTTATATGTTTGTGTGTCTGTATTCAGATTACAATTTGTATTGATGTTTGTTAATCTCTCAATATTGATGTCTGTTGCTTTGAACCTTTCAAGTAAGGAGGTTGTTTCTGTTCATACTGGAAGTTTGATTGATATCCAATATGGTGGAATGCTGTAACTTTTTTCATTTGAAATTTGTCTCATAATGGTGTAATACACATTCTCTAAACTATCAAATAGATTGCTCATTACGTTATACCACAAGGAAACAGAAGTCCCTAGTTACAAACTTCTGCCATCACTGTGTTAATACCTAGAAATCCTGACTCTTGAGATTAAATAAAGTTAAAACAGCTGATGCCTCATCAAAGACTAGAAAATTGTATAATATATTTTTAATTTATAAGACTCTGCCCTTACTGTTTGGGATATTAACCAGGGCAGTGGATGAAGTTTCCCCTTGGGGAAGCTATCCCCCTGCCCTGCCTCTTCTGGCCAAGGCCCTGCCTCTTCCGGCCAAGGCCATGCCCCTGCTCAATGCTCCCAGCCCCCTTGTGGCCCCGGCCAGGGTGGGGGAGGCCTGAGAGCTCGACCCTTTTCCTCCCATGGCCCCACCTGCGACAAAGAGGGTCTGAGAGCTCAGTTGGTGCTATGGAGGGAGGCTGAGAGCTTGGCCCCAGGTGGAAGCAAGCTCTCATCCCTGGCCAGAACCACAGCGGAGCTCTCGGTCCTGGCCAGAGCACTGAGCCTAGAGTCCTTCCACCAGTAGCCCCGCCCATGGCCCCACCCCATTCTACCCCTGCCCCCGTGGCTCTGCCCCCGCTCTGCCTCTTTCCCTGTGGACCTATCCCCCTCTCACTCTTCTCCCTCTCACCCTCCCACCCCCGTTGTGACCCTGAGACTGCGATAGGGAGCGAGAGCTCCTCCAGACTCACAGCTGTGGCAGGGGGAGATTTTTCAAACCAATTTGGGACCCCTGGGGCACAGGCACCGTGGGGCTGTGCCGTAATCTGCCAGTGTCCTTCTCCCCCTCCAACTTCTGTAATGGCATGAGGTTTGGGGAGGCTTAGCCTCCATTATGTGCAGCCCATGGGTATTAAGCAATAAGAGGACTAAGATGCAGACTAATACTTCAAACTCTAGTTTTTCAAGAGGATCGTGGGAGAGGCAATACCACTTGAAGGTTAGAGCATGGGAATTAAGAGTGGAAACTCTTGAGTTGTCTATCAGCCACTGTTTGTTTGGGCAAATCACTTATTTGTAAAATGGGAGTAATACTTTGCTTCCTCACAAGTGTTGTAAGAATTAGTACTTGTAAAGCATTTTAAGATGTAAAGCACTATTAGATGCTTGTCGTCTCGGTGACAAAACTATTTCTACAAGAACCAATTGAAGAAGCAGATGGAGATGATTTCATGTAGGTGTCTAAAAGGCAAATAAGGAATAGTAGGGTGCAGAATAAAAGATAACTGAGGCTTTGTCTACACTAGCACTTTTGTCGGTAAAACTTTTGTCAGTCAGGAGTGTGAGGGGGAAAAAAACCCACCCCTGATCGACACAAGTTTCACCGTCAAAAGCACTGGTGTGGACAGCGCTATGTCGGTGGGAGATGCTCTCCCGCCACCATAGCTACTGTTGCTCATTGGGGATGGTTTAATTATCAGTGAGACAGCTTTATCCTGCTAACATAGAGCAGCTACACAGGAGATGTTACAGTGGCGCAGCTGCAGCGGTACAGCTGTGCTGCTGTAAGGTCAGTAGTGAAGACATAGCCTATGTTTTCCATGAGGCATCGGCAGCTTTTCAACAAATAGAGATTGATTAAATGTTTGTTTTGATTTATAGTGGTTCCTGTCATTTCAGAAGTTGGAGATCAATCTGGTGAGGTAGGTTACTCCAGCTCTCCAGCAGAAGCACCTCCAAGCAAGTCTCCATCAATGCCATCCCTAAACCAGACCTGGCCAGAACTAAATCAGAGCAGCGAGGTTAGTAAAAGCTTCGTTTTATTTAAGAAGTATTTAGTGGCCACTAACTAAACTGTGTATAGGTTCATGTTTCATTATATATAGAACGTTACAACATGAAACTGCAAGTTAAATGAGCTAAACTTTCTAGCATTTCTTATATAATCATGCAAGACTTCTAATAGGCATGTACGCTGGCTCTGAAGAATGTCTTCAACAGAGCAGTTAATCTTTTACTAAAACATAGGAAAATCATAAGCGTTTAAAATATCATATTGAAGGTAATATTTCCTTTCTCCCAAATCAGTAGGGAGCACAGTGATGTATAAAATATCATTAATTAAATTCTGCTTGACCTTAATACAGTTTTCTTGTAGCGTGTTTGCTGAATAATAAATGGTTAGTATATAACTGACTCCTCCACATCTAGTACTCTGAAGGCTTTTGAGGCCAATGCTAAGTTACACAATAGTCCTGCTGGCAGTACAGTTATCTCCAGGGGGATTTCCAAGTCTCATTAATGATGGAGTTAAATGAAAGCTTAAACCTAAAACACTATCAGCAGAATAAAGAATCCATTTTATTTATTTATTTTATTTGATGATTCAGGGTCACAAATTACTTTGAAATCAAAGCTACTGTTGCTAACATTTTAACTTTTTACTAACTGTCATTTTTATATTATGTATCCTTGGTACTTAACAAAGCAGTATCTAAAGAACTTCTGATTAAGCAATGTCAAACAAGTCGTATTTAGATTTCAGTTTTTGATACATCACCAAAGGTAGCAACTTATTCCACGACTGTGTGCTTCAGTATCCTTGTCTCCATTATCTTTTTTACCAAGATTGACTTGAAGAGTCAGCCTGCTTCTGAAATATGACCTAAGACTCAGGATATAAACCAGCTAATTCTTAGAGCTATTTTATTATATGGAGATATACCTGTCTCATAGAACTGGAAGGGACCTTGAAAGGTCATAGTCCAGTCCCTTGCCTTCACAGCAAGACCAAGTACAGTCACTGACAGATTTTTGCCCCAGATCACTAAATGGCCCCCTCAAGGATTGAACTCACAATCCTGGGTTTAGCAGGCCAATGCTCAGACCACTGAGCTAGCCCTCCCCCTGTTGGTGTTACATTGTAAACTCTTTGGGGCAAGGAAAGACATTTTGTTTGTACAGTGCCTAACAAAATGGGGTCCGTATGTTCCAAGACTGGTGTTCCTAGGTGCTACCACAATATAAATAAGATGATGTAGGGTTTAATCTATATTCCTTTAGTGCAGAAAAACTAGAAAATTATTGGAAATACTGGTTATTACAGTGAGGTACAAAAATAATGGGAGCTATAGTCTAGCATGTAAAGCGATATTGCCCTAGAAGAATATTTCACTTGCAGTAGAGCCACAAAGCACTGTATACGTTTCATTGAGTGTAGGCTGTTTGCAATGAAACAATCATGGAGTTCTCCAGGATTCCTTCTGCATATGTCCAAGGCTGTGGGTGTTTAGGCTCTGGGGCGCTTAATTACCTGATCCTCTCGAACTGTTTGCCCCAGATATCTCACTTCAGTGTCCATGAGCTGCCAACCCCAGGAAATCTTTCATTTCAGTAGGGAATAGTTTTTACAAACTGAATAGGAAGAAGAGTGGGAGAGCTCAATTTGAGCAAGTAGTCAGTTTTCAGACCAGAATTTGTTGTTCACTTATTACCTTTGCTTTCAAAATATGAAGTGAGGGACTACAGCATCACAAAGTTTGAGACAGATTCCTTTAGTAAATTGTATAATGAACTGCAATGTATCATCTAATAGAATTGTTGCATCTGACACATGAGAAATATTAATTGGAGAGCCATTTTTAGTGCAGATGCTTTATAATCCTGAAATATGTAACTCACCAGCAAGATAGCCTCAATCCCACAAAAAAGTATGGTGGCACTAGTGGAAGGCATTGCCTGAAAAACTTAGCAAGACAATTCAAAGCTGTAATAAATTAGTGAGCTGATTTCAGTCAAGTAAACTAATGATACCTTTGTGAAATATTAACATGCATCAGGCTTAACAGGACATCTGTTCTAAATAAACCCAAGTTATCTTTAAAGGTAGCTTTCTGTGTGAACATTCTGTCAGCTAGAAGAGTAGAACTACTAATTCTTTTTCTATACTCTGATGACACTGACTTTACATACTTGACTAAAATGATACAAGCCAAGATTTTTTTTAAATAAGTTGCTCCAAAAGTTATTTTCCATATCCAGATTTAGGCACCTAATAAGTGGCTTAAATTTGCAAGTGCTCATCATCCAGCAGCTCCCATTTCTCCCCAAGTGACTTCAGTGATGTTTAACTTCCCTGTAGTATTTCAGATATATCCACAATAGATGCTCAGCACTCTTGAAAATGTATGATTTAGGTGTCTAAAAATGGACTTATGAGCCTAAATTTAGGCTCTAATTTCTTGCTCATAAGAATATTGTAGTTCCATATTGTGCCCACAGTGGAAACGCGCTAAAAGAAAAACTGCAAGAACATCACTCTCTCCCTTAAACAAGAAAACCTTAATTTAAATATAACCTGTTCCTATTTCAGGCCAAGTAATGTCTGAACTCAGTTTTCACCATATGTGAAATTTTGGCTGAAGAAAACGAGTAAAAACATTTGTATTCTCCTGAAATGTCACCTGCTGGGACCCAGCGAATCGTTACTTTCAGCTGAAAAAAGGAAATATTGTTCCTACTTTGTAAACATATTACCTTGAGCAATTTTCATAAATAACATTTCACTGTAAGGTGAATGTACCTGCATATACGTACAGTGCATCTAGAAGAAAGAATTTGTACTTAAATGATCTCTGGATTTCCTACCCTGTGTCCAGCCAATGCTAAATTATATCTACATTGTGTAAACTGGATTTTTTCAGGTATAAAGAGTCATAGGTAAATTCTTTTGTCAGGAATTAGAAGGTCATAAGGTCATACCATTATGTGTTGAAAAGATGTATTCCCAACATATAGTACCTATAGTTACAATAAAGATTTGATTGTAATAGATGTCACAGTAATTTGGCAATCCATAACGTACCTATTTCTTGAACTAGACACTGGTGTGGAGAACAAGTAAGAAGAAATAACCTGTAATGGTTTCTGGTAGACAACCTCACTACTCTAGTACAGTTGCTTCACAATCCGAAATCACTTCTGTCTTAGATAATTTTGTTCACCTGAAGTGGCCTGTGGGCTCTTTTCTACTGCTGTGGGAGTCTGAGATTTTGTTGTGCCAATTTACCACCCTACAGGGATTTGGGAAAATACTTAGGTTAAGGAATACTAGCAAAGACTAATTGTACTAACATTGCAGTTAGTTATTTCATAAGCTGCATAGTTAAAATAAATGATAGTATGATGAACTTTATTTTTTAACATCAAGATTATACTTCTTGAAAGATACTATCTCTAAGGGTTTTCACTCAATTTTTCTTCCCTAGGAATTTGTGCTGAACTCCAAGGTTTTTTTTTTTTTTTTAAGTGTTTAGGATTGTGAGGACTTCCCTGGTGCTCAGTCACTAACTCTTCACTTTAACTGTTGCTTTTTTAACCTTTCTAGTCAGTTCCTCTTTGACCATGCAGAGGGGGGCTCCCTGCAGGAGCTATGCCTCTTCAGCTGCTGCTCCAGGTCTTCATTGCATTCAGCATCAACAGTATTTGGGTGTCCTTTGTGCTCTACTCCAGTGGTTCTCAAACTTTTTTTTTTTTTTTGCAGACCACTTGAAAATTGCTTAGGGTCTCGGCGGAACACTTAATGATCTTTCCAACCATTAGTGGATAAAAGCACTATATTAAAAAAAAATAATAATTAACTTTTTTGTTCTAGAAATATAAAGCACGCAATTCATATTTTAATATGAGTAGTCTAATGCGATGGATGTACCCTCTCTCCCGAGCTGCGGCTGGGAAGGAGGGCCATCTCTCACCAGCAGCTGCAACCCTGGAGGAAAGTTACTTCTTTCTCTGGCTGCCACAGCCCTGCACATCCCAAATCCCCCCGCCCCCTCTTCTCACATCACTTCCCCCTCCCACTTACCCCCCATTTCACTCCACCTCACCTTACATGTGAGTCCTTTCCAGGATCCAGGCACCTGAGTAGTGGAGCCACACCTGCGCAGTTCTGCTAATTAGGTGGGTGGCCTTCATTCTCTTGTATGCGGCTGCCCAGGCGCGCACCTTTAGAGGGAACTATCCGCAAACCACCTGAATGGAGCTCCTGGACCACTGGTGGTCCACAGATCACAGTTTGAGAACCTCTGCTCTATTCCTTCTGGCTTTGTGCTTGGGTCCTTGTTTTATACTTGTTTTGCTGCAATCACCACTGCTGGCTTGGGAATACACATCAGGTACTAGCCTCAGCACATCTCATGAATTTCAGTTCCATGGTCTGACCTTTACTTTGGATGTTAAGCACTTTGGCTTCTTCCTTCTTTAACTCAACAGATCAGTTGGTCCCCTCTCACTTGGTGCTTTAAAAGGTCTTTATCCTCTAGCTTGGTGGTCTGGAAAGTCCAAAACTCTTTTGTCCTAGACTGAGCACTTATTCATTCTGAAGTTTTATTTTTTGTGACTTCCTTATCTGTCTCTTAAGATTTTGGCTGCATACTCAATCCCTTGAGAATTCTGAGGCAGTTATTTAATGGATGAGCAGGTTATTGCATCTTCTATCTGGGTGAAGGGAATGCTATTCAGTGATGTCACATCTGGCTACATATGTACCTTGAGTACAAAGGCATCGTGGGGAACAACTCTGGCATTTCTAGAAACAATCCCTCAGAGCCAAACTTGATGCCAGCAGGCAATTACTTAGACCTGTTATGAATGTTGGATCTCCTGGCCACTTAAGTTTTCATAATACCCATGACATGTTTCATCTGAAAACAACTTAGTGGATTCTGAAACCCCAGCAGAAGCAGAGGTCAGAGACTTTGGCCAGATGACATACCTTCATGTTTGTGTTTGCTTTAGTAGCAGTCCAGGAAGCCCATGCAGAGTGACTCCACACCCAGGTAACTTTCTCTCTCCATGAAAAGGAGATATTTTCTAGAGATGAGATCAAAGATGTTTGGAGACCTGTTAACCAAAAGGTGGTTCTGGTTTAAACAATCGAACACGCAGCTTAAGAACGGCCATGGGTCTTCTGACCGTGACTGATGCCAGATGTTTCAGAGGCAATGAACAAACAGGGCAATTTATCAATTGTTCCATCCCCTGTCATCTAGTCCCATTTTTCTTAAGATGTGTGGGAAGGTACTGGGTTAGATTTCCTGGGCCACTAAGATGTGGGCATGAGTGAGTTCTGTCCCATAAGACATTCCTCATTGCCATGTATCAAGTGGAAAAGGAACACTCTTATGGACTGATGGCAATCCTGGTAAATCCTCATTGAATGGTTTCTAGTTCAGGAAGTGGTGCATCAGATTTTCTTTTAATGGAAAACACAGAAGGTGAAGTTCTTCCGCTCACATTAAAAAAAAGTTAATATTCTTCTGCCTGTGGTATGGAGAAGAGACCAGTTTGACAGGTCACATTTTTTCTGTCCATTGGGAAAAGGAGGATCCTATATGCCCTTCAGTTAGTGCCTGTGGAAATAAGTGTCCTAGCAAAGTTCAAGAGGTACAAAAGTTTTATCTGAATAACCCCAAACTGACCAGACAAGTATGATTCTTAACTCATTTGCAAGTTGCCAAAGCCAGTTCTGTCAAACTGAGGTTCTGGCATCAGTTATTGCTCCAAGTCAGGACACCTCATTCTATTCCAGTGTAGGAGCCCTTTCCTGGACAGATTGGCCCCTACCCAGTTTAGAGCTCCATAGGCATGGTGTCTCAAAAATAGCAGCTAAAGGCCTCTTATGGCTTCAGAACCCATCTGTAAGTTCTCATGGCTTCAGAACCCATCAGTTATAAGTGAGAAAACATTTGCAGTGGGGGGCAAATGGGCCCACATGAACAGCTTCATTTGGCCTATGCAAAATACTTCAACTGTCAAAATGTTATTGTCTGTACAGGGATACTCAAGAAGGTCAATCCAAATTAACTAAAGGTGTGAATTTAAAGTAGATTAAAGTGCATTAAACTCATGTCAAAAATCTCATTGAAACATAAAGTGGACTTAATTTGGTTTGTCTTTATTCAAAAATTTAACCCAAACTAAGGCCACTTTAAGTCTGAGAGTTTCAACACAAATTTAATGCAGTTTAATCCACTTCAGATTCACACCTTTAGTTAATTTGGATTAATTTTCCTGAGTGTCCCATGTAGACAAGACCTCTGTGCTCTAGCTGTGTTCATTTGTCTGCCCTTTCAGCCTGTCGTAAACTAGTCTTAAATAGATCATTTGAAAGACCCTTTTGCAATACTTTATTGAGAAGCTGCTGGTGTCAGGATCTTCATGTATTCTTGACAAAGCTGATAGAGGTTCCTTTTTAAGCCAGTTGGTAGATGTGAACTCATGTTTCTTATTTAAAGGGGCATTTTCTCGGTGGTAATGATTTCGTATTGTAGAGTGAGCTTCAGGCGCTAATGGCCTACCTTCTGCAGTGTTTCATAAGGTTGTGGACGCAGTCATGTCCAAGTCGATGATGGAATTCCACCTTACTGAGTCTATTGTATTGCCAACATTCTTCCCATGCCTGCTGCATTTCCATCCCCTGGAGGTCTTTTTCCATACTCTTGACGTAAAAAGGTTCTTGGAGGTTCTGGTAGGAATGAACACAATTTGATAGGATCCAACAGCTCGTTATATAAAGTTTCTGTAGTGATGGGATTGCCCATGGAATTTGTGCTTTAAACGAGGTGTGTTGACTTTGAGCATTATTCCAGTGTGGGGTAGGAATGGCTGAAGCTTTGTCTACCCTACGGGCAAAAGTTGATCTAAGCTACGCAATTTGAGTTACATGAATAGCATAACTCAAGTCGACTTAGCTTAGATCTGCTTACTGCGGGGTCCACACTATGTGATATCAACGGGAGATGCTCTCCCGTCGATTTCCGCTTACTCTTCTCGATCCGGTGGAGTACAGAAGTCGATGGTGTTACCAGATGTTCTTTCAACCCAAAGCTCTTGGTAACTTTTACTCTGTGCGAGGTGGTCAGGAAATAAATCAGGGGAGACACGACCGACCGATAGATGGCTGGCACAAACAGGACAATACAAGAGTGCTTTCATTTAAAGCTAAACTTTACTTAGTCTCAAGCACTTACACATGTCCACAGCAGATTAGTAAAACACCCCCAATCCTCGATAATTACTGAAGCTGAGTGTGGCTCTAGAGTGGCACAGCGGTGGGGAACACAAGATGCATCCAGAGGGAGAGTCCAGTCCCACTACCTCAAACTTTCCCCCCTTATTTATACATTAGTAATACAATGACATGTCACTTAAAGAAAACTTGTTAAGCAAGCAGTTTCAACGGTCTAGCAAGAGGCTTCCTTCTGATTATTGATTAACCAGGTGTGGTTTTCCCCCAGAGTTTGCAGCCTTGAGACCCTGTTAGACACATTCCTGAGGGCACATCCTGCTCTTCTAAAATGCATGTATCAGCAACTTAAACACAACTCTTATCAGGAAGGACGCAGGGTCAAGCTGCCCTTTCTATGACACCCAACCCCCCCCCCCCCCTCCTTCCTGCCTTGGTCAAGCTGAGGCTGCTGCATGGCCACTTTACGGCCTGCTGACTTGGCTGCTTTTAGCAATAAGCCATAATGGTTTCAGGCACTTTACTGGTTTGCCGAAATCTCCCGGTACAGATGGGAGAGCGATCTGCAGTCGATTTAGCGGGTCTTCACTAGACCCACTAAATCGACCGCTGATGCCTTGATCACCACCTGTCGATCCCCTGGTAAGTCTAGACAAGCCCACATTCTTCTGCGCTTAGAGATTAAAAACAAAACATTAATACCCTAAGGAGGAGTTCTGCCTATCTGGCACTTGTGAGCTGAGATCCAAGAATGAGTGTCATGCACTATGGTTTTCAAGAAGTATAATTATAAGGTAAGCAATCTAACGTAGGATCTTATGGTTCAGCATACAGGTATGTCCGTGCTAATACTAGTATTTGATATGTACCTTATAAGAGATGGAAGAACTAGCATTGCTTTAGGTTGTAACACAGATACTTTGAGTCTTAATTGCTCATAAAATTGCTCACTGGCTTAATGTGGTCTCAAAGGGATTATTGAAGGGCTACAGGGGCTTGTCTATACATGGAGTTATTCAGGAATAGCTGTTCAAAAACAGATATTCCTGAATATCTCCATGTTTGGACAGTTATTTCAGAATAAGTGTGCCTTCCTCCTGGTTTTGCTTGATGTACTTTTAAAGTGGGTTAAGCTGCACAGGAACCTGGCATTCTTATGCCGCAATAAATGAGTTCACACTTGGAATTGTTCCTGAATAGCTTTTGCAGACAAATCCCTAGAAAATGGCTTGGTGGTAGGCAATGCATGAGTATGGTTTGCCTTTAAATACTATTTTCTTTTCTGTATATTCTGGAAATGTTCCATTTTGTAGGAATTGGACAATGGAATATATGATTTCAATGCGGCTACTAACACCATTTTGTAAAAAAAAAAAAACTTTGTTCTCCCAAAAAGCTTCTGATCCAGTGTTCGTTTGAAATGAAGTTTGACTAATATTTACTCGCCATTCTACTAATGACAAGACATGTAACTCATTCAGCATTCTTCTTGCAAAGAGTAATTTGATCTCTGATTCTCAATTGCTCCGGTTGCGGCTGCATTTTTTTTCCCTTCAAGCATGAGGACCTTGTTTGGCAATTATGTATTGTAATATAGCATGGCCCATTTCTTGTAGAGCTGATCAGAGGTTGACTTGTTGTTGGTTGATAAACTCAAATGTGTTTGAACTTATTAATTACTTGCATTGTTTCCGTTATAATTTAAAAACTTATGCACTTTTGTAAAAAATAATAATAATAATTAAATAAATAAATGTGCTCATGCAGAATAGAATAATTTCTTAGGGGGTTCACTGGCAAGTCAAATTGGATTGTTTTAATTAGAATATTCTATGCTCAGTTCAGTGTTTTATATGACTTTTTTGCGAGAGTACTATAAACACTAAATGTTAAACTTTTTTTGATTTTGCCACTATATAAACATAAGCCTTTGCATAGGATTTATAGTTATGAATATGTACAAGATGTGGCACCGCTTCTGTTTTTACAGAATCTGAATGTTTTAACCATTTCTCTATCTTGTATGTATATCAACAGTTTGCATATTTCTTTCACATAAAAAGCTTCTAAATTGTGTGCATATATACATTTTCAGTGTGGTGCACACAGTTCTGATCAGAACTTTAGAGAAAGGTAATACTTTTGGTTGCATATCAATGTTCTATTGAAACTGTGAAATATTCCCTTAATGTATGTTGTTTGTTCCAAGTCAAGCCAATATGATACACAAACAAACTCCAGTGCAACCTCTGAACTACTATGCTAAATTTCTTCTCCAGTGATCTTTTACTCATCTTTCTCATCATGCTGACTTGTCTCTCCTCTGTCTGTTCAGCAGTGGGAGACATTTAGTGAACGCTCTTCAAGCTCACAAACTCTGACCCAATTTGATTCTAACATTGCACCAGCTGATCCTGTAAGTCAATCACTTAGCTTGCTTGTTTGAAATTAATTTTATTAACACTGAATTTCCATACATTGTGTTTTTAGCTATTATGCATGATTCTTGCTTGGTTGGGACTGGTGGCAGGCTTATTAATTTTGTCTACTTACGATGGGAAGAGGGATTTCCTTTTTTTCCATTCACTCTTAATATTTGAGCACAGGAAATGTTGTTCTTGATTTTGATGTGATAAAAGTGCTATCAAATCTGTGTAAGGAAATGATTTGTGACACACTTACTGATGGATGTATACATTTTATTACACTTCATTTAAGACTTTTTGAATGTAAACAAAATATAATCCATAGAGCCACAGTGAACCAATAGTCTTATTAAATCCTTCAGTTATGTCACCCAAACTTGGACTTCAGCATAGCTCTCTTCTCTTTATGCCTTGTTGGTTTTGTGCACATAGACTCATAACTGACTTATCTAGATTATCTGAACATCCATATAAAACTTCATGTTCTTGTTGTTATATTCCAAAATTGGTGTGGTACTTCATAGTCATACATAATACTGCTATCAAGTTACTCTAGCAATAGAACAACTGCACTAATTGCAGCATTAGAAACTGCAGCAGTCCTGTGAATAGTGAGTAGTAGTTAACACCTTGCTTAGGTGTAGGGGCCAGCACATATCTTACTGTATTAAATTTGTTTAATTTCATAAAATCTTAGAGATTATATAAATGATTTTTAAAAATTTAATAACTCTGCAAAGTCTGAGTTAATACCATTGTTGCCAATATATTTGTATTACAGTAGCGTCTAGCGATCCCAGCCACAATCAGAGCTTCACTGTGGTAGGCACTGTATAAATAGTTCCTGTCCCAAAAAACTTAGTCCAAAAGCTTCCCTCGAATGTGTGATTAACAAAAAATCAAATTAAAACATCTGCCTTACAACTTAATATAAACACACTGCCTTCTTTCTGTTTGTATATTTCTTCACACAACGCACAGTCAACCTGTGGAACTCTTTGCTAGAGGATGTTGTGAAGGCCAAGTCTGTAACAGGTTTCAAAAAAGAACTAGATAAGTTCATGGAGGATAGGTCCATCAATGGTTATTAGCTAGGATGGGCAGGGATGCAAAACCATGCTCTGAAATGTACCTAGGCTCTGTTTGCCAGAAGGTGGGAATGGGCGACTGGGGATGGATCACTTGATTACCTGTTCTGTTCATTCCCTCTGAAACATCTGGCATTGGCCACTGTCAGAAGACAGGATACTGGGCTGGATGGACCATTGGTCTAACCCAGTATGACTGTTCTTATCCCTATTCAGTGTAAACATAACTTACCTAAAGCTAATTACTCCTTCATGGAAGAATGTTAAAGCACTTTACAGCTATTAAATGCCTCCATTTCTTACAGCATATTTATTAGCAAATGCTTAGCTAATCAAGAACTGTAGCTATTGCATTGCTTTGTTCAACTTGTATTGTAGTCAGTAACTTATTTTTAGCAGTAATTAGCAAAAATGACAAGGAATCAACTGAGATGGGGAAATACATTTTTCTGTCCTGTGGATGATTTTACAGATTGATTTTTCTATATTGTGTATATTAAATATTGGCTTAATCACCTTCTTAAAGTCTTGACATATACTTGACTTTTGAAATGTAACAAGCAGTATAAAGCAGTAACACTGCTTGCAAAATTAGATTGTTATAGACTATTAGGCAGGTATGAAGCTTAGTTTTATTGCTATCATCACTACTTGAATCTTGGCAAGATGAAATCAATTTAATTTTGTTCATATATTCTGCTACCAGAAAACTGAATACCAGCAAATCCAAGTTAGTGTTGTTTTGCCACCTCTTCATATCCTAGAGATCTTGGATAATGACACCACAGCGCAGAGTTTAAAATACTAAAACTTGACGTGGCTTGCTCCTGCCTTTCAAAACCAGGGAGTCATTTATCTGGAACGTCCCTTAGTGACTGACTAAAGAGTAGTCACAAAATTAACTTTATTCAAAACCCTCTGTGCTGTAGGAGAAAACAGCTTGCTGACCCAAAATAAAATTGTTGGGTGGGGGGGTGAGCTTACATGTGAGGAATAAGGAAGAGAGGAGTAATACTGAATTTATAGTTTGGGTTTGGGAAAGCTGAAATTGCATTTTCAAATCCATCAGTAAAAAATAAAACGTGCCTTTTGTCACTGACTTTCCCTTAACTAAGTTGGGCAATATTATATCAAGCTATTCTAAATTTAAATCACACAAGATTTGTAATAGCCACACTTCAGAGTACATATGGATCATTCAGAAGCAAAGGACAATTGATCGCTACAATAGAAGACTGATCTGTATATAAAAACTTACATAGAAAGTATGAGATCCTCTTAAACCATGTTCATGCCTAAAGATCTTTTAATGTTCATAGTTCACAGTTTGAACTGTGGTAAGGAAGTGTTCTGTTTTCATTTGCAGTATACATTTAAACTTTTTATCTTCCCAGTACAGTGCAGGTTAGTTTAAACCGTGTAGAAATTATTCATGTTATATACATATACTCGGCCTTGTGAAAATGAGCTAACTGAACACAGTTTAAAGTGTGTAGTTTTCAAGAGCAATTTTAAATTTAAGACTGTTCTCCTCCCAGATACATATGCATATTTGCCATTGCCTTCAGTGGGAGTTGAGCACTCAAGTGCAGAGCTTGGCTTTGGTGGGGATATGAGTGCAAGATCTGGTAGCCCTTTATAGAGCATGACTTAGCCCATTTCATCTGACAATGGCCATAGAAGTACTTCATATAGATAACTGTTGCTGACGTTTAGAGCCACTATCTCTGCCTTTAGGTGGCATGTTAGACATCTCTTGAAGGGTATCTTTAAAAAAAAAAAAAAAAAAAAAAAAGCGCTTCCATCATGCTCTTGTAAGATATTAATGGGCTCCTTGAAATAGTGTGAATTTTACTGTACAGTAGAATTTTTAGACTATCAAGCCCATAAGAGTTTCCAGGATATTCTAATTTTTAAATTTTTGAAGCATCAGAAGTACATGGGGCACTCTGAAATGTCTACATCTAAAGATCCTGATCTTAAGTTTAAAAAGAAATTGAGTATTTCATAGCATGGACTACATCTCCTATTTCATGGACATACAAGACACCTGTGGCAACCACAACATCTGGTTATAGGGAAAGGTAATAATGGAAAGTATTTAAGGTATTTAGCTGTCTTTTGCAGTTTAGCAGTTACAGACACAGCTAGCACAATGTGACCAGCAGACTTCTATGAACCAGGGACCAAAGTTTGGAGACCACTGTAGGGAAGTCTAAATACCTGTACACGTGCACTGAGTTTAAGGATATTTGTTATGGACAGTGTTCTATCCCTCCCCCCCTCCATCCCCCCGCCCCAAAAAGTCCTTGTGGCACCTTAGAGACTAACAAATTTATGTGGGCATTAAGCTTTCGTGGGCTATAACCCACTTCATCAGATGCTTATGCCCAAATAAATGTTAGTCTCTAAGGTGCCACAAGGACTCCTCGTTGTTTTTGCTGATACAGACTAACACGGCTACCAATCTGAAACCTGTTCTATCTCAGGGTTTTATATTGCCACCGATCACCATAGTATCAAGTTCATAGGAACTCAGTAAAAATGTTTGCTTATGAATATAAGCTTAGGAACTGCCACTGAATGCAGTCAAAAGCAGCTCTTAATGGAATCATTTTAAAGCTAAAATAAAAACTTTTCTTCCTTCTCTGCAGGATACTGCTATTGTTCACCCGGTTCCCATTCGAATGACTCCAAGCAAAATCCACATGCAGGAAATGGAACTTAAAAGAACTGGAAGTGGTAAGCTATATTCTTGTGCGAATTATGAAAGCAGCTGCTGTGTTCATATAACATCTTACTGTATACTTATGTGGTGATGACTTTTAGAGCTTGATTTTCTTGCATAACAATTCTGCCTTGTGTCCTTGCACTTAGACAATAGTATCAGGGGATCCAACCAGTGTAACTATTCCAAGTGGTGGAGAACCTCATGAATTAAAGGAGCATACTGACACGATGATTTAGAGGGTTGATGGTTGCTATGAGGATTTCTCCATCTGCTTCTAGGATAAGATTGCTTGGAGTAGATTGGAAGCATCAAGATGCAGATCTGTGTCAGGAGTTGGAGAACTTTCCCAGATTTGCATATTCAAGTTCTTGAGGTGCTTGGGGAGCTCTGGACTATGACCTGTTACTTAGTGTGGTCGGTTCTATTTAGTAAAATCTAATGGGTGAGATTTGGTCTGCTACTGCTGGAGGCTTTCATCTTATCCATTTGAAACCTGCTAGCCTTCCTCAAATGATTTCTATGCCCATTCTCCAACATCTTTTGATTCTGACAATCTTGCTGTATTATTTCCCAGTCTCTAATCTTCATTTTTTTGCTGGGGGGGGAGGGGTTGGAGTGGGCTTCTATAATGTGCTAACACTGTAAATTCTAGAGATTTCCAGATAGCGGCAGCAGCCAAGAGCATGTTCCTTTTGGATCTGTGCGGGGAGATAAAGCATGTCTCTATGGTGCAGGTTTTGCCACATTTACTCATATCTATTCACACTCTATTTGGGCTTCATTTGCACACCACCTGGAAACTTCATTTAGTACAGATAGCAGTTGCCAGATTGTTTACCAGGACTCTTCATATGGGGTTCACTTCACCAGTGAATCATAAATTGATTTTACATCTCATTTGTTTCCAAATGCAATTCAGGTTATTAAGCTTTAACTGTAAAACCCATTGCGATTTGGGTCTTGTGCATCTGAGATCACTGCTTTTTGCTGTACTGTGGGGTTTGTGATCATATGAGGTGCTTGAATTAATAGTCTGTAGGGGAAGATTCTTTAGTCTGGAATTTATTGACCTCCAGGGCATGTTGCAAAGCCTACTGTCCTATGATTTTCAGAAGAGTGGGAAAGTAAAGTGAGGGGTTTTTGATGTCTTTTGATGTGCATCAGTGAATATATCAATTTAGATTTTATTTTTAAAATGTCTAACCTTTTATTATAAATTCATTTAGAACTCTTGACAAGGGCATTATATAAAATGAAAATTGTTTTTCTCTTAAAGGCATACTTGTCTGATGTCATGTCTTACACCAATGTACATTATTATGGTCGTACCTAGAGGACATGTTCCCATTTTGCTAGGCACTGCGTAGATATATAATAAATGGCCCCTGCCCCAAAGAGGCACTCTCATGCAGGGACTTGCTTATGTCATGTTTGTATAGTGCCTAGCACAATGGGACCCATATTGTTAACTTAATGAATCCTAAAACTGCAAAATTTTATGAACTTGACTATAATTTTACAATATTACATAGAAGGGCAAAACAAATGTCTTAAAGCCTGCAAGGATACATACGCTCAGGCATTTCACCACTGACACAAGAAATGAATGTTTTATAAGATTGTATATTTGGAAAAATTATTAGATATATGCATATTAACCAGTGCAATTATATACCAATATTGAAATGTAAAGTTTCAAAGTTTAATTTTTATTTATGAATTAATAGTTTTTGTGTTTAAAATTATAATTGTGTAGATAGCATCATTGTAGTTTATCCATCTAAAATTCCAATCAAGTGCAAAATTTTGGTTTAGGGCTGAACTTTCGTTAATGAAGACTTGGCCCCCGAAGAGAAGGATATTTCAGTGTATTTTGTATATCACTTAATCTTACATAAAAAGAATAGCAATAATCTTTTTTCCACCTAGATCTTGCTAATCCCACTAGCCCTCTACTTGTGAAACCACCTGACCTCTCAGAAGAAAATAATATGAGTTCATCAAAATTTGTAGCTGGAAATACAGTTGGTAAGTATCAAAGCAACTTTTAATCCAGGGGTGCCCAACCTATGGCCAACGGGCTGTACAAGGCCCACCAGAGCATTTCATAAGACCCACAACCAGCTTCAACACAGTATACTAACGGCTGATTCATTAGCGTGTTTTGTTGTCATGTTTACATCATTTTCATCTACACAAAAGTATATAGAATCTGTTTGGGTCACACAAGGTTGTGCTTAGTTGTGGTCCTCCTGTGTAATTAGGTTGGTCACCACTGTTTTAACCCATTTATCACACTTTAAAGGAATGTCAACCTGAATTATTGTTCTTGATGTTTCCAGCTAAGAAGAACACAAACTGTTCCTGAAAAGCAAGAAACTTCTTAAAACAAATGTCCAACATTGTATTTTGACTTGGGAAGTATCTTCCTGTCTTACAAAAAGATAAAGGGATAGATAATAGCAGATAAAAATAGGTATAGCTTCTCTGGCTTCTTCATTGGAGCTGTGCCAATTTAGGCCATTTGAGGATCTAATCCTAAATCTGGTAAGAAATTAACTGTCTTATTTTAACTGATAAGACTATTTTCCTGTTCTCAGACATAATCTCAGAAATGTAAACTGGTTGCACTATTCTTTATCTCCAGCAGAAATAGCTTTAAGTAGAATTTGATCCCACTCTTGTCTCAAAACCAAATAGCAACATATTTTTTGAAGATTAGAAAACGGTTTTATACCAAAGGGAGGCATCTGCTGTCACTGTTTCAGTTTCTTTGAAAAATTGTGAGCCAAAATACCACAATTTCTTGTGATTGACTTTTGACATTTTTTTTCTAGGTACAGTTAACTTGTCAACCCTCTGTTTACCCTGGTTGCAGTAACTTGGTTTTTAATATTCTCTACACCAAATATATATATTGTACTATACCGATTTTATTAGACTGTTCTATGTGTAATCACACAGACCAGTCACAAATCAGATGTCTAAGTATCTTATCTCTCTGTGTTTTTATTCCTGAAACTGTTTTTCCTTCACTTTGTTCATTATATTGTATAACTTCCTTCATTAAAAATCAATACCTGACATTAGTCCTCTTGATCCGTTGCCATGAAGTATGGAGGCAGCTAAAACTGTCTCAGTGCCCCATATGGCATCAATTGGCAGAACATTCTGCAACAGCCATGTAAGACAGTCAATAGATCCCTTTTTGGCAACAGCATTTCCCTTACTCTTCAACTCAATTTCAGTGGTATAGTTTTCTTTCAGGGTCACTTCTTTTCAGGCCCCTCCTCTTTCCCTGTCCCTTTTCCTGGTGCAGAGTGCCCAGTCCTTACTCAGAAGTCTTCCAGTATGGTGGAGAAAATGTGCAATGACATGCTGTCTTATAGTGGGAGACTGCTGCTGCATTCAGGGACTGAATTCTGAAAGGGCCCTTTCTGGCTCTAACTCCTTGTTAGAGCAGCCTGCAGCCACTAAACAGGAGAAGGCAAATGCCATGCCTCTTCTAATTCTATAATTCCCAGCATGCTAGCCTGTATATTTTTTATTTCAGCAATGTGCCAGCAACCCGTCTTATACCGTTGTGTAGTCTTCTGCCCTACTGGGTAAATGTAGGCATGTCAAAGGTCATTTAGCAGAGATGTTTTCTCTAGCCATGATATGGACAAGGTGCGGGTGGTGAGGAAATGAAGGCACCTATTGACTTCTCTCATCCAGAAGTTTTTAAAAATATATATATAAAGAGGGAAGCAAATGTGTGAGAAGTGAAAAAAAATTTATGCACCATGATCCCCTATACAAGAAGGAGAATTATCCAACTCCAAAAGTCTGACCTAGCATCATATGGAAGGCTGTTAACCTTTCTGACCATAGGGTGAAATTATCTAAACTGAGCCTGAAGAAAGAAGCTGAGAGGATATTAATAAGGAAGTAGCTTCTTACCGCTAATCAAAAAGAGAATCCACTTTGCTTCTAAATCCAGTTGTGGAGGATATAATTTAATAAATATTGTATTTCCCAGCCAAAGTAGTGCAGTTACATGAGTTTTCAGTAAAGTGAATTCTTAAAAATCTCTTGCAGCCACTTCTAAGTTGAGAGTAATTCCTACCAAGGGTGAATTTTCCTCAGACAAACAGATGTTTCGGAAGTCAAAGTAAGAGTCAAGCCTTCCCTTTGTCCCTGTTCTTAGCTAGTCTGTGCTAGCTTGATGGAAGAAACTAAACACTGATTTAATCCAAGTACAAGATAAAAAAAATGTCGAAAGTATTGTGAACAAGATCTCAACTGTCTCAAGTTAGTGGCACACCTGTATGAATGCATTCCATTTCCCCTCAGGGCTTAAAGGCATTGAAATCAGTTACAAGGCTGTATCTATGGTTCTGTTTGTGGACGGCCAAAACACAATCCAAAAGATTGGTATCCTCAGCCCAAATCCGTGTGTGGCAGCCTACTGGACAAATCTGAAAGTGCTGGAAATCATTATGTGGGGAGAGAAATTCTACATCCTACAAGGCCTTAATAGAAGTAAAAGGTCTTGCAGCTCTGGATATACCAGGAAGAATTATTCCTGTAAAGAAGAGGGTAGTGAAATAAAAGAAAATAGGTCAGTTAGTGGCCTGATGTTCTGCTGAAGTTGGCTGTCTCAAATCCAAGACCATTCTCAATCACTGGAAGCCTATTCCTTTCCCAGGAGAAATTGTAAAATGCCATTACAAACAAATAAATACAGAAAATAATTTGGAAGGTTATGCTAATCTATATACCTCAAGAAACCAGTTAATGCAATTGGAACTGATTGTCTCTTATATTGTGACACACAAATTGTGAGACGGTCTCTTTAAGGATTTTTTTCTTATCATGGACTAGCAGATGAGGAGGGGGATCAGGTAGCCCAGGGAGGTTACCTTATTCCTTTCTGAGGAATTTATAGAGCTGCGCATCACCATAGTGTCTGAGCACCTTCCACATGAAATGAATAGCAAGGTCCCTAGTGAACTAAGTGGAGCCTGTAGCTTGTCTCCCTTTTTCAGTGTAAAAATTCTACTTGAGGACTTTATTTTGTTTAGTTTTTGGTTGATTTGTGGGGTGGCTTTTTGGGAGTGTAGTGTATCGGGGGGAACCGTGTTAGTCTGAATCTGTAAAAGGCAACAGAGGGTCCTGTGGCACCTTTAAGACTTGCGTCTTATGAATTGGGCATGCACCCACGAAAGCTTATGCTTCAATACTTCTGTTAGTCTTAAAGGTGCCACAGGACCCTCTGTTGCATTTGGGGGGGAGGGAGTATTGTTCTTGCTGTGGTAAATAGACTTGGTCTAAGAGGAAAATTCTGCAGTTTCCTATGGACAATCAGATGGGACTTAGCTGTCTTCTGGAAGCTTGTTTCATAGCCAGATCTCCTTGACTGAGAGTGCTTTTTTCTTAGCTCTCAAGTGCTTCCTCCTGGGCTTTGTGGTCTGCATTTCCCCAGAGGAGTGCAACTCTCTTGGTGATTCACAGATCAGATTCAGTCTTTAATGTATCTGGGGCTTGAACCATAAACTTCTTTGAAGATCGGAACCAAGACCTTAAACTGGCATCTGAAAATGACTGGGAACCTGTGGAGGGACTCAAGCAAGGGTCTGATGTGCTCACGGAAGCCTAGACCATGGAGGTTCTTGTGCATTTTCACATTCAGCTTCAGATGCAGGGAATTCCAGTAATCCTGTCTGGAGGTAATGAGTGCATGGATAACTGTGGCCAGGTCCACATTCAAGAGGAAGGGATGAAATTTCCCAACAAACAGGAAGTGAAAAGATCTTTTTAGACACTACCATTGCTGGGTCGTCTCTCTCTGCACAGGTTACTTGATTGTACGGGGGAAGAGGATAAACCCTTTCTTTAGAAAGGGGTAGCTGGAGAAGAGGTTGGCTTGTAGTCTGCCTAGCCACTTGAACTCCTCTAGAGCTGGAATTGCAGAGTCACTACATGAGAAGAAGTGAACAAAAGTAATATTTGGAACAAGGAGAAAATTGTCATTTTTCTCCAGGCTTTATTAAAAAAAAAAGGAAGGGAAAAAACCCAAAAGAGCTGAGCAGTGCTGCATAAGAAAACCTTTCAGTAAGAAATTATTTTGAATCCATTACTTATTTAAATTAGGTTACATTCTGCTTAAATCATGTAAGCTTTTGCTTTTGGGTTTAAGAAATTCTAGAACCATCAGATGTAGGGGGCATAGAAGATTTGCAGACCTGACTGCCATCCCAGGGTATACTGGAATACCCTGGGGAATGGGGTAGTTGGTTACAAAGAAGCTGGTAAACAGACCTCTAGAACACAGCTTTTTTCCTCCCTGAACTGGCTATTGCCTACCTGAAAATAAAGTGGTGTTCTCTCTGGAAATACACTCCTGCAGTACTTCCCTTTTAGAAAGTTTTACTCAGATCAGTAGAAAACTAGCATGGCCGACAGAATTAGGAAAATTCTAAACGATGTGCAAGAGTAGACTTTTGCAGAG
This sequence comes from Chrysemys picta bellii, assembly GCF_011386835.1. NCBI lineage: Eukaryota > Metazoa > Chordata > Testudines > Emydidae > Chrysemys > Chrysemys picta. The sequence continues at coordinate 106,316,378 of NC_088793.1, read as the reverse complement.
TTATGTTTCTCCATCCTTATAGGAGTTGCTCACGCTCCTCCAGTGTCATCAAGGGAAGGGAAGTACTGTTGCAGTTAATTGTATAATGCCCAAATTACCTTATCCAAACATACACCTCTACCCAGATATAATGCTGTCCTCAGGAGCCAAAAAAATCTTACCGCGTTATAGGTGAAACCGTGTTATATCGAACTTGCTTTGATCCATCGGAGTGCGCAGCCCCCCCCCCCCCCCCCGAGCACTGCTTTACCGCGTTATATCCAAATTTGTGTTATATCGAGTCGCGTTACATCAGGGTAGGGGTGTATTTAGAAGTAACCATTCTATTACAAAAAATCCAGTAACTTTCTGTTGGAGTGACAAAGCAAGTTTCTTGCCCAGAGAGGTTTACCATCCTTTACTGCTCTTCTCTATAGATATCTGGTTGACTAAGAGGCATCTTGGACCTTGAGTGGCTCCACAAACATACTCAATATACCAGGCTTAAGATACAGACCACTTCATCCACTATGTAGCTAGCTTATATTACAACACTTCTCTCATTTCTGTAGACTTGAAGGAGGCTTCCTTACATATAGTTGCCTTAAGACCAGGGTCACATCAAAATAATGTAGTTCCATTTCACTCTGTGCCATGTAGAGTATTCATGAATGTATTCGATACTCGGATAGGACCCCCCCCCCCCCCACCAAACTGAGGTTCTATATTTTTGTCCATTATTTCTTATCCTGATATGAGACAGAATAAAGGAATTGGTGTTGAAAGTGGTATCAGACGTAGCAGTTCAGTGACAATGGTTCATTCTATCTATATCCAACCCAGAAGCCAATCTATACCCAATACAGAAGGTTAATACTCTTCTGTGGATTTATGAAAACTAAGTGCTATGCCAGTTGATCATTTTAAAGATCAGAATGAAGATAATCTACAGGTTTCCTCTGTAAGATGTATAAGAAGCTTTTATAAAGCAAGGGAACTTGGTCCGTTGAGCACGGATAGTGGTTGGCAGTCTACTTCACCTTGTGAGCAGAGGTTTTTGCAAGAACTTCGCAAGATCACCACTTCATCTAACGTTTACAATGCCACAGAATATTAATACAGCTTTCCAAGCTTGCACAGACATTGTCTTTGCACACAGGGTTCTTCAAGAAATGGTTGGACTCTGAACCATTCTATACACAATGTTTTAGAGGTGTGTTACCACTCTGTTGGATTGGGGGGGGGGGGGAGGGAGTGCTATTGAAGGTTCTTACCTGTCAATATTTCTTAGAAACTTGAATGCACCTTGATCCAGGCAATCCTCGGTTTTTAAAGGAGATATATATATTTGGATATCAACATTTTCATTCTGTACATAGTTCCCACACTTAGCAGGTTTTCCTTTTTTACACCCATACATATCTAAATGTTTTGCTCTGCATAGAATTTTTTTCTATTTTTGGAGCTGAAACGAAGTACAGTGATGCCTCTGGCTGCCTCCTTACTCTATGATAAGGGACTCAGCCCAACTGCACAGGGTACGGGGACCTGCAGTCTTCTTTTAAAACAAAAACTGACTGGTGAGAATTTCTTAATGTAAAGATATCATCTCTGTAGTATTCTCACTTCTGGGTCTGAGCTCACCAGTGAGACAGACAGAAGTGCAAACTTAATTTTTTGGGGCATAGCTTCCAAAAGAGTAATCCTCAGATCATTAGCCTGAGTTGACTTTAGCAGTCGATCACTGGGCCTCTGTACCACCCAGCTTTTCTCTAGTTCCAGTTAGGTAGCTTCACCACTGAAGCATCCTGCAATATATTTTCCACTAGGAATTCCAGCACAGTCCCCAGTATCCTTTGGTCTCAGAGTTTGAAGTCAACACTACACACTTACAGCTTGTTGGAGGCTACACAACACCTCTATGAAATGAGTGGATGTCTTTCTATAGAAGGCAATGAAGTCAAAGGCCACCCTTCGTTCTTTTTAGTCTGTCTTGTCCTTCTGGTCCATCTCTGAAGGGAGGGAAGATATGCCTCACTTAAAAAGCAAGCTTTTATGTCAGCAGCTGACTTCTAAAGTGCTCAGGGCACTCTGCCTCTATATCAGCAGCAACATAAAGATTTTAATTTTCCTTTCAATGAGCACCAAACATTTTTAAGGGTTCTAGAATATATTGCTAGCCAGAGTTTGCCAGGAACTCCTGTTTTTTGGAGCCATACTGTAACCTTTTGTCCTGGGTATAATGTGGGTCCTAACCTAATTTTTTGGCTCTACAGAATGTTTTTCTTAAAGTCCTATTGAATCCCTCCTCTTACTCAGCCAAGAATGCTTTTGAACATACTCTGATTTGTGAAAGATACTATTGGAAATCCAGACTCATGCCAGTGAGATAGGTGGGATTTTATTCTACATGCTTCCTGGTAATTAAAGATGAGGAAACTTCTGTGTCATGGATCTCAGGGACCCAAATTGGTTTTTGGCCAGAGAAATTCTAGATAGGCATGATGCATCCTGGAGGAGCTCTTCTAAATTAATGCTGATGCTTAAAATGGTAGATAGAAAAAGATTTGAGCTATAAACAGGGAAATGTGGATCTCTTTACCTGTTCTTCACCAGCTTCTTGACCTCTGAGATTAATTTAGACTAACTTCATCCAACTACATTTGTCAGTTATTTTGGCATCTCATGAACCAGTTGACCAGTGTCACTGTATCACCTTGTTTTCAGGTTCTTGTGGGAACTGACTCTTTTTTGGAAGCCGTTTGTGTCATGAGAGATTAATATATTCTGCCAAAGATACTAACTCAGAAGGAGACTTCATTATCTGAGACTCCATTTTCTTAGGTGGGCATCGACTTTTCTAACCTCAGGTCATAGCAAGTCTCATGCTGTAGTGATTATTCATTGTAAACCACGCTTCACCAGAATGAAGTCGTGCTATGGACTCATCTGAGATTCTCCTCAAGGTGGTGATGGAATTCACCTTAATGAGCCAGTTTTGCCAATTTGTTCCACATTCACATGTGTGAGAGCTTTTTCTGTCTGCTTGAGAAGTTTTTAGTGGTTCTACTCTGAGCTACTAAGATCCTGACAGTCAACCCAACTTGACAAATTCCCAAGGCAGTGCTATCACATAAGAGGATTGTATCTAAATATTTCTGTGGTTGCATCTCACGTTGCTGCAAATTGACTAGCCTAAAGCTGGAAACCCATGTCAAAGTTCATTCAGTCCAAGATATAGCTGCTGCCCTGCTTCTGGTTTGTTTCCCTTCTCAGATACATGTCAGGGCAGTTACATGGTCCTGATCTCTCTGCGTCTTAAAAAGGTTTTAATTGATTTGGCCTCTAGGAAGGAATTCTGCTTCAAGCCTCCGTCCTGCAGAAACTGTTCACAAAATAGAGGAACCTATACTCGTTACCTGCTTGTTTTTGTCATCTGATGTATTTTAAAAGGTTCTGAAGTGAAAGGCCTGATTCTTAGGTCTTACTCCATCTTTTAAAAACAAAATACACCAACTTGTTCACAGAGTGGGCATTGTCTTAGTTTGTTCTGCCAACAACTATATTATTGTTACTTTCTTTGGGGACATTCAGTTACTTTGACTCAAGGTTTAGAATCCTGCCCAGATGGTATCTTACAGGGAAGTACAACAATAAGGTACATACTTATTTTTTGGACTTGAAATAATCTTTTCTATTGCTGCGTAGGTAATATAACCTGTTGCTGTTTTTAGCATAATTAAATTATGATAAATGAACACTACGAAAATGAAATTTTGTACTTTCATTCTACCAGCAGATGGTTACAGCAGTTCAGACTCCTATACTTCAGATCCAGAGCAGATTGGAAGCACTGTAACTCGGCAACGGTCAGTAGAGTAGTAACAAGAAATATTAAAGGTTATAAAACACACTTCCTCCCTCCCAAATGATCTTTTTGGCTGTTTAATAACTAGCATTTAAAAGGCCAAATAAAGATTTATGGTGGCCATTATTTTAACAATCAAAAGTGTAGGCAACCTGTTCCCTAGTGATATATGGTAGAAGTGTATCAGTCTGCCCTTAATATGTATAAAGTTAAAATTTCTGGTGCAGCAGAACAGCACTGCTTGATTACAGTGGCAAGCCTGGAATTGGCTAGTCAGTTATTATTCCATGTTCAGTCATGAGAACATTCTACTTGATAAATCCAGAGAAGGGCAACAACAATGATTAAAGGTCTAGAAAACATGACCTCTGAGAGAAGATTGAAATAATTGGGTTTGTTTAGTCTGAAGAAGAGAAGACTGAAGGGGGACATAAGTTTTCAAGTACATAAAAGGTTGTTACAAGGAGGAGGGAGAAAAATGGTTCTCGTTGTCCTATCCTCAGAGGTTAAGCAGCAATGGCTTAAATTGCAGCAAGAGTGGTTTAGGTTGGACATTAGGAAAAACTTCCTAACTATCAGGGTAGTTAAGCACTGGAATAAATTGCCTAGGGAGGTTGTAGAATCTCCATCATTGGACATTTTTAAGAGCAGGTTGGACAAACACCTGTCAGGGATGGTCTAGATAATACTTAGTCCTGCCTTGAGTGCAGGGACTGGACTAGATGACTTCCCAAGGACCCTTCTGGTTCTACTATGCTATGATTTACTAAATAAGAACATCATATATAAAAGAGGATTTTAAAAGCACTGAAAATCTCCAGTATGGAGGGGAGACTTTGTACAGTAGGACTGGAAATCAGTGTTGCTGTTAAACAGCATAGGATCAGTTTTTAAGTTATATCTTAAAACTAAAATAATTAGGGTGACTTCATGTAGTAAACATTATAAAAACTGTTAATTACAAACCCTTTCTGGTTATTTTAACTTGTAGTGTTTTCCAGTGTTGCTTAATTGCAAATTTGATTCTTTGTCTACTTTTATATAAATCTTTACTGAGATGGTGGTTTTTGTTGATGTAGCCATCTTGTTGTTGAGAAGGTGATGTTGCTACACAGACAGGAAAACCCCCTTCCATCGGTGTAGGCTGCATCTACATCACGGGGTTATGCTGACATGGCCTCTGTAGTATAGACTTACCCCCAAGTTTCTTTTTTTTAATGAGTGCACCAAAAGTACTCTAGACAAAAAATCTCATTCAGATAGTACTACAGCAACATAAGACTTCATCTCTCTTTAACCTCATTCCGAGTTTGGGCTTATCAAACGGGGGTTGTGACCCCTCAAGGGGTTGCGAGCTCTCAGCCTCCACCCCCAAACCCCAGCATTTATAAGAGGGTTAAATGTTTAAAAAGTGTTTTTAATTTAAATTTTAATTTATAAAGGGGATCACACTCAGAGGCTTGTTGTGTGAAAGGAGTCCCCAATACAAAAGTTTGAGAACCACTGCCTAAAAGGTGTAAATCTTTGCAGGATCTGCATTTGGATCTTGACATTACTAATTATGTCTTGCATTTGTAAGAGCTTAAAATTCATGCAAAATAACAAAACACCCAAGAATAAGGGCAGTATTTCTCAAGATCCTAAACAAATGAACTAGGTAATAGAAACTTCAGATTGAAAAGCTAGCATTCAAATCTGCAAACATATACTGACACTACCTCAGCTTGATCATGCTCAAGGCTGACTTGTATATGAGTGAGGCAGAGCCACCAGAAATTCCATTTTCTTTACACCATCCCACTTAACAGTAGAAAACAATTCCTATTCAGGCTATTGACAGAAACTTGCATGTTTCACAAAAGTCCTGATCATAATGACTTCCAGTCTAGGTTGGATATTGCATACCTTCTCCTGAATTAACACTTGGGATGTCTACTGTCCGACACTATAGGCTTCCACAAACATTACAGTAGGTAATAAGAGTGCAATAAGGAGGGCTAATATGGATTTTGAAGAGGAAATAAAAGTATAAAAACAAATTCAGTTATCAGAAGTGGGAAACACCAGTCTCTTGATTTAAAAACTAAATGTGGCTGGGGGAAAAGGAGCTGGTAACGGCTATTAATCTTGAAACAAGATTTCTTCATACAGATGTTTTGGGTTGCACTTTGCAACTGAATTTCTACTGTTCTGGCTGTCTAAGCCTCTACAGAGGTTTACTTGTTTTGCAGGTCACATTCAGGAACATCTCCAGAGAACACTGCACCACCCCCACCCCCTCCTAGACCTCATCCTTCACATTCTCGATCATCATCTTTAGATATGAACAGATCCTTTACAGTTACTCCAGGTAGGTATATTATACATCCATGTGTTTGCTACTTTGTTTAGTACATATTTATCTTAAACAAAAAAAAAAATTCTCTGGAGAAAGTGTTAACTTTATTTTTAAATAGACAGCATTAGGTTTGAAGTGAAAGGCTTAGTGTTATATCTACTAATTGCTTTTATTAAAATTTAGACTCCCTTTTAAAGGAAAACAGTGGCTTAAACAACAACTTAATTAAAACAGTAAGTTCCTAGATAAAATGTCAGTACATGAGAGGCAGTGTAGTCAAGTGAATGGGAGCCACGAACCCCAGTGACCCAACTGAGGACTGCACATTCCAAATTGAATGTGCTCAAAATTGAAGCAGGTAGGAGTTCTTGACAGATGCAGATTCAGATGCAAAAGGGTGGTAATAGATTTATAGCCTCAGAGAATTCTTACAGGCAACTTACTGTTTGTTGACAGAGATGCTGTCTTTATAATTTCAGCTCATGATCTTAAAGCAATGTACAAATGTTTTTCTGCTGGGGAAAAAACCTGAGGTGTAGAGAAGTTTACACAGCAAACTAATGATGTGAGGAGTAGAACCCAGGTCTGATTCTCAGTCTCTTGCTCTGTCCTTTTGCCAATTTTGTGTTTGACCAAAGAGGCCACAGTATTGTAGCCTTATCTGTAGTTATAGTTTGATTTAACCAGTTACCTGCCTCAAGGTGAGGGCTTACACCTACTTTAATCTGTGAGTGTTCAGCCCACAAGATTGACTATAGCGGAGAGGTTATCAACAGAAGGGGGACCCCATGGTGCACAACCGAGGCTATCTAGTGCTCTTTCTGTAATAATTTTTCTTAATAGCCAACCATACAATACACACTGCAGTCTGGTAAAGGAGACACCAATTCAGAACGTGTAATATTTAGATTACTCACACCATGCCTTGGTGAAAAACCCCAACTTCACCACCACCATTGTCATGCTGACGTCTCTCTCTTTTCCTCCTCCTCCTCCTCCTCCGCTCCCCTGCCCCCCCCCCCCCCCGCACCCCATAGGGGCACAGGCCAGGGTATAGCTTTTATGATGTGTTACACTGACACCCACCGGGCTTCATACATATTTAGGAAGGTTTTTACCCCTTTTCGTTATTTGAATTTTCACTCCCCACTGCTTTTGAGGTGCGTTGTTTTTCATAGGTTAATTCATTAGTTCTCATACTCATTCACATTTGTCATCTTATCACCATAGTAACAGTAACGTTAAGGACGTTTCTAACAGTTCACCCTGACTACGAACGGCTATCTTGTGGTCTCAACTAATCTCTAGTAGACATTATTATCCAAACTCAGTAATTATTTTCAAAACATCAGGATATCTCAACCAGACACAAGTTTAGCAGGTTTATCATCAATTTACTTATACTAATTTACCTTTGTAATGTAGCTAACTCATCCTAAGGCCTAATTTGGCAATGCCTGAGAACTGTTATAAGTATTAATTAATGCTGTATTTTACCTCTGTATCTTAAATATAGCTGACACCTTTTATCCTTGGCTACAGAATAATTGTGGTGTCACTCACTGAAGGACAGTCCTGGTTATGATAGCTTGTGCGCAGATAACAGCTTATTTTCATGTTGGCAGAGTGGAAAACTAAACATGTTCATCATATTTGCAATGAGCATGTCCTAACCTATGGAAATAGCCCTGTCATCCAACTGTCATTCAGAACCTATGTCTCTTCACAGGACAGCAACAAGCTGGAGTTGTTGCCTACCCCCCTGCAGTGCCTCCAAGACCACCGCCCTCACAGGTGAAGTTGACTTATTCTGTTACCATTTTTTTTAAATTAAATAGTATATCTAATTCTTTGGCCATGTGCGGTCTTTGTCTGTTGAATTTTTAACTTTACTCTAAAATATGGGCAGCAAGGAAGCACATAAGGCCGGTCTTTCGGAAACATTGCGGGTATGAATGTGTACCAGAGCTTTCAAGCCTAGGCTTCTGCCACCTTGCAGGGCTTCCCCAGGAAGTTGGGGACCTGCTCCTAGGGAAGCAATGGACTAAAAGGACACATTGAGGCCTGAAGTACCTTTCCCCTGAGGTCAAGGGGAAGTGTCTCTGGTCCAGGAGCCACATGGGTGGGAGGGGGAGGTGGGAGGCAGAAAGTTACAAACTTTTGAACACCCTTCCCAGAATAATTCCTTGGTAGCAGTACAGAAATATGCTACACAAATATTGTGGCCTGAGTTGGGGGTGGTGACAGACACCCGTTGGCAGAGGGTCCCCTGTTCTTTGTAAACTCTCACCTGAAATCTGACAAACTCACTGCACCAAACACATGTCTGACAAGATATTTATCCATGAAGAATAACATGTAAGCTATCAACTGAAAGCATGTAACTTGTCAAGACTCAAAATTGAGATGTATGTACAGGTAATATTTGTGGAGTAATGTATTTATCTAAAGTATGCTTTATGGACTTGGAGTAGAAATTAGTCACCTGAGTGATGTTTCAATGATGATCCATCCATTTAAGCAAGAGGGAGTTGCTAATCAGTCCCTAGTCAGCTGGCTAGGCAATGCAAGGTTCTATTGTCTGTCCTTGCCACATCCCAAAACAGTCAATGGAAAACCATGAGAGACCATGATAAACAATCAAAACCATTTAAAGGTAGAAAAGAAACTCTACAACAAGGCAGGAATTCACCCTGCCTGTTTTCAGTATGACATAGACCTGGTCTACGCTACAGGTTACTTGGTACAATTTACGTAACTCAGCAGTGTGAATAATCCATATGTAAGTTGTATTAACCTAAGCACCGATATAGACATTGCTATGTTGGCGGGAGAGCTTCTCCCACCAACATAGCTACCGCCTCTCACCGAGGCAGGAGTTAAGCTCTCCCGTCAGCTTAGAGCATCTCCACCACAAGTGCTGCATCAGTGCAGCTGCACTGCTGTAAGTGCTGTAGTGTAGTGAAGGGCACTGTGGCTCCATCACTGAGGAAATCCCTTAAGGAGCTTCCATGAAAGCTTTTATCCTGGTTCTGGTGAAACCAGCCAGCTCTGCAATGGGCTCATGTTTGTGGGGGAAGCCTACTTTATTATATAGGAAAGGTAATTGGATAAGTGTAAAATCATTTAATGATTCTGTTTTGTGTTGTAAGCAGTTACCCCCATCATTTTCTCACTAGTTAAATCTTTATTCTTTCTCAAATAAATCTATTTTGATTAGAAGACCTCACAAGTGCTGTGCTGACAGAAATGGTGGTTTAAGGTAAAACTGGTAAATTATGGTACACAACACCTTTGATAGCAGAGGATCTGAAATTTCTGTGATTAGTCAATATTGGGCTGTATCACAGGGGAATGATTCAAAGGGATTCAGGGATTGCAGTGCAGGTATTGTTAACCTGCCTGGCAAAGGAAGAGCTGGCAACATCAGGGAGCTGTCACCCAGCTACCACAAGAAAAGACTCCTCATTGGAGGCCAGGGTAACAAGGTGATTCATAGTTCTGGGTACCCTGAGAACAGTCACAGGTGGCATATACAGTTTTAAGTACTATGAAATTTTTGCTCACATTCACATCTCCAGTACCTTGCTTTGTGGAAATTACTCACTTCCCTCTTCCTATTAGGGGAGTGCACAGTAGGGGTGGGGGGGTGCGGTTCTGGAGCAGTGCATAAGCTGGATGGTGGTGCATGTGAGTAGCAAGTGTGAGAGTGTTGCCAAATGTTCTCAATAGATCAGGGAATCTTTTTTGGTTTATCTTGTGCATTTCACAGAATTATGGGAAGTCACTTCCAGTTATTGACTATTTATAGTCATTCTCCCCGATTAGTTTTGTGAGAGTTTCACAAACCAATGGAGCGAAGAAAAACATTTTCAAAAATAGGGAATGCTGTTACAAAACCATCAAAAATGGCAAGTGGGGGAAGGGAAGGTGCAATAGCTGAAGCTACTTTTAACTCCTTTCTTTTAATTGACTAAATTTCAGGTGAAGATGTCCCTTTAATATTTCAAGGCTCCTCAGTTAACTTGTGACAATGAACAATTAAAATTAGATTAAAGGAATATGTACTTTTCTTTTAATTGAAAAAAAAACTTTAAATCTTACAAAACCTCTAAATTATGTTAGTCCTTTACTAATCAGGTACAACTCAGCTGGAGGCAATTGAGCACAATATGAATTGCTCTTTCACTTTGAATTCAGGTTTGACTGTGTTTTGTATTTGTTTACCTCATTCATAAGATTGTGTAGCTTCATATTTTGTCCCAAATAGTAATGAAATCTGAACATGAGGCAGTATATCCCCTGTGGGCCAGTCCTGTCTCCACTTCCAAGCCTAAATAACCACCTGAAGCCAAAAGTGTGGGTTGACCCTGACTGGCTAAAACAAATACAATTTAAAAATGTTTTGATGTGCACTTCGTCATGTTGTTAATTAGCATGTCGCAGTAAAAAGGTTTTATCTACTTCACTATCAGCCACCCACCTTACTTTAAATATTAAAGTACATTAACCTTGAGACTGGGATAGAGGATAGAAGAAAAAGAGACTTTTCAATTTGCCTTCCCCAAAGTGACAAGCTACTCTTCTAGAAGTAGCAGTTTGTGAGCCTCTAGCCACTTATATCAGTAAATATAAATTGGGAATCATTCATTATCCTTAGTTTTTGTTTTTTCTTATAGGAATTGAGTTGAAAGGGGTTGTTGCAAACTAATCCTAAAAGAATGCTTAACTTCTTAGAGATGACACAGAAAGGGGGTCAGAAAGTCTTATTAATACTAAGATAAGTTGTTAATAAACATGTATATTTAAAATAGGAGACAATATAAAGGTTATACTTCTCCTAATAATTATCCTTCATATTTCTACTTCTCGGGGGGAGAGCATTGTATAATTCCCAAACTATTAAAAAAAAAAAAAAAAGTTAAAATTAACAAGCTGTAGGCTAAAAAGCCACAAGATACATCCGGGAGTGCTTTAAATGATTGGTGTGCTACTTTTATGCTTGAAGGCACTCTTCCATTGGTATCAGTCACAACTCTCCCAAGCAATGAACCAACATTTTGCTCCAGTACACCTTGGTATTGCTGCAGGGTTTCTCCTCTCTCACACTATTCAATTCAGAATTGTTGTGTAGCCTTTAGCCTCCAATATTCCATCTGCCTTTTTTTTGTCTTTCACCTTCCTGCTGTTTCAGTTGAGCTCCAGAAGAGCACTTTGGAGGAAGGGTAGGTTTTATCCGTTCAAAGAGATGTACACTTGGAAAAATGGACAACAAAACAGTTTAGGAGAAAGGAAAGAAGTTTAACTTTACCACTGATAATTTTTGTACCATTGATAATGGGCGACCAAAGTGTTCTGCCCCTTCTTACAAATGTAGTCATTTTGTACTTGTATGATAAGAAGCATGTTTGTTCCAGTGACAGGACAGAAACTTCCAAGCGTTATTACAAGTCTAAACAAAGGCACTAATTTCTGCAGTAATACATTAATTAAATAATTGTCCTTGGTTAGCATTCTTGCATAAACTCTTGTTTGGACAAGATTTTGCTCCTATGTTATGTCAGTTATTTCAGGAACACAGTATTAGTAATTACTGTCATCTTTGTTTTGCTATAGGGTGCAGGTCCTCATGTGCATCGTTCAGTGGATGCTGAAAGCCTAATAACGCATACCAGTACCTCACCTCAGCAAATACCAGAACAGCCAAATTTTGCAGACTTCAGCCAGTTTGAGGCATTTGCTGCATCAGGTGTAAATGAAGAGGAGGAGGATGAAATTGAAACACATTCAGAAGTCTTGCAGGTCAGCGTAAATGGATATAGTGTAGACCACTTAGTGTTATACACTGGTGTACCCTGCTAGTTATACCCAGTAGACCTTGCTTAAATCGCTTCCTGCCTGTTTCCCTGTCCACTGTTTGTCTGTCAAGCCTGTTCTGTTTGTAAACTCTTTTGGGCAGGTACAATCTTATTGTGTATGTGTTTTTTGTATAATGCCTAGAAAAATGCCCTGATCTTTGTTGCAGGCCTTTGAGTTACTATAATATAAATAATATGTAACATCTGATTTAGATCAGAAGAGTTTCAAATAAGTCTTTATAATTTGGTCGTCTCTTTATACTGAGGTTAGCTCCAGTAGCAAGAGGTTATAATTTACAGTCTAACAATCCTCTCTTGTTGCTGCCTCTCATGAAACGTAACTTTCCTACATGTCTCTGGTGATGTGATCTTATTGCAGATCAGAAATAGTGAGAGTAGTGTGGTGTAGAGATTTACTAAATGGTGCTGATAATCAGCTACAGCCCTTTCTCTCCATCCCTGAGCCTTAAGAGGACTTGTGCTCACATAAGAGACTTGAGAATGTAAACTGTGTTCATATAACCGGAGAACATACCAGTATGACACACCTGGCTATCATCTTAATTGTAACAGAATTAAATATTTGCGGAACTGTACAGAGTTTCTAAACTGTCTCATTCTCTGTAGGTTGAAAAACCCTCTGATTCTGCAGGCTCCCTTAGGGTTGCCAAAACAGATGGCAGAGTTGAAGACAAGGCAGCTGCTAGTGTCCCTGTTAATGCGGTATGTAAAATGAAATTTAAGGGGAAAGTGTAGGTTTTAACACATAGAAGAATGTGTATTAGAACAGTTGCCAGGTAGTGACTGCTACATCTGAGTTTGCAGAAGCTTCCATTTGAACTCAGTTTTCAAAAGCTCAGAACGTCTTGAAATATTTACATTTTTGGCTAAAATATTATATGCTTGCTGGGCTGGTTCCATCTAAAATTATGACAGTAGAAGCTCACTTTAATGAAGGTAGATTGCTTACATGTAATGATCAGATTGTTACCAAAATTGATTCATACAGGGGTTATTTTTAGGATTTTAGTCCATAGGGAACAGATGGCTGGAGTCATTTTATTTTTATATAATATATATCCATCCCAAGGTCAATTACTATTCCCTTGAGGTGAGTTATTCTCATGCAGTTTTTCTGATGCTACCTGAGAACTCAAGTAGACCTGTTATGAGTCAATGTTCTCAGAACTCATACAGTAAATAAATTAATTTCACAGAAAGTTTTGCACAGCCAGTTGATTTGAGTACAAATATAATTAATTGTGATGTGTGCTTATGGGCTGCCTTTTGCCTCCCAGGGAAAAGGCACCACACCTCTTGCTCCACCACCAAAGCCTATTCGCAGGAGGTTAAAATCAGAAGATGAGCTGAGACCTGAAGTTGAGGAGCATACACAGAAAACAGGTGTCATAGCTGCTGTTCTTGCTTCACAGCCATCTATCCCTAGGTAACCCAGGATGAGTATGAATACATCTAATATTGGGAAGTTCACATTGAAACAGCAAATAAAACTGTTAGCTTACGGAAGAGCTACAAGCAATTTTACAGTGTGTTGAATAACTATTAGTGGCTGTAAGTCAGATATATAAAACTACTAAGGGAGTCAATATAAATATTAAAGGTTGAGATATACCTAATAAGGCACTCCAGTTGTTTGGATGAAAAACTTACTAACATTTTGCAAAATACATTGACTATCAAAAGTGCTCTGTAAATGTTAGTGTTGTATTGTTAATTTTGAATAAAGTTTGTGAGTACGGATGGTCTTGAACTTAAATGTGCAGTTTTCATATTCTCCTTTACCCTCAAGTCTATGCTAAACAAAATCAAATTAAATTAAAGTCAATCTGGTATTGTTTCAGTAGTCTGGAAGGTGTAAATTTATTATAGCAATTTAAGAATGTAATTCATTGTCTTTGTTCTGTAGGAAACTGGTATGCAAAGCTTCTGTGCAAACAAGGCTAGTGTACTATGTGTTCTAGTCTATAGAAAGGAAAATAAGTGGGAAGAGTCACTAAATTATGTAAAAAAGTGTCCTCTGTACAGCTCTTGCTGAGCACTTTAAATAGGGACTAAGGAATTGAATAGACTTATCAAAGTTATTTCTTGGTGTGCTTGGCAGTGAAAAGACTTACAAAAAAACACTTAATATATCCTCAGATCCGTGGGGAAAGACAAGAAGGCAATTCAGGCATCAATTAGACGCAATAAGGAAACGAACACTGTTTTGGCCAGATTGAATAGTGAATTACAGCAACAGTTAAAGGTAATACCATCATTCTCTTTGTATGTCAGTTTCTGAGGAGTAAGTGTGTGCACATGTGTAGGCTGAAATAGCATAGTGATAGGGCCATTTAAGTACCAAGGTAGAGATCTGTGTGTATTACCATTTGTGTGTTATATGGGAGAGGGCATAAGAGAGAGCTATTTAAAATGTTAAGCTGTTTTTATACATAAGTGAATAACTAGGTAGGCATTAGTACTGCTGAAAAGGATCTGTGGATCACAAATTAAATATGCACCAGTAATGTGGTACAGTTGTGAAAAAAGCTAATATTCTGGGTGTATTTATAGGAGTGTTTTATATAAGACCTGGGAGGTAATTGTCTCACTGTACTTGACACTGATGAGGCCTCAGCTGCAGTAAAGTGTCCACTTTTGGGCACCACGTTTAATGACAGATGTGGCCAAATTGGAGACAGTCCAGAGGAGAGCAACAAAAATAAGTGTAGAAAACCTGACGTATGAGGAAACGTTAATAAATAAATAAACCTAAGCATGTTTAGTCTTGAGAAAAGATGATTGGGGAGACCTGATAAGTCTTCAGATATGTTAAGGGCTTTATAAAGAGAAAGGTGATTGATTAATTGTTCTTCATGTCCCACTGAAGGAAGGATAAGAAGTAATCATCTTAATCTGCAGCAAGGGAGATTTGGGTTCAGTATTAGCAAAAACTTTATAAGGATAGTTAAGCACTGGAGTAGGCTTCCAAGGGAGGTTATGAAATCCCTGTCATTTGATGTTTTTAAGAACAAGTTGGACAAACACCTGACAGGGATTGGCTAGGTATACTTCGCCCTGCCTCAATGCAGGAGGCTGGAGTAGATGACTTCTCCAGGTCCCTCTCAGCCCTACATTTCTATGAGTCTGTGATTACAGGAGATCGCTATTTGCAATGTGCTCTTGTGGATCTCTGAAAACAGAAGACAAGAAAATTAGTTTGTGTTGAAGTGTTTCTACAAGGTGCCTTCTTGTTTCTAATTATCTTGATATTACTGATTAACGTGCTGTTAAGTCTAGCAAAAATAAGACTAGAACAATTATTAACTTGTACACTTAATATCACTATTCTGAGATGACAGTATTAGGAAAACTAGCAAATGCACTTAGAAGTGCATTTGTGGTTTTTTCCTCAGCCTTTGGGGTGGGGGGAAGGGGGAGAATCAAGTCCTGAAACATGTTGATGAAATGTAAAACACTGATTCATTTCATGAGCATGTTATTGGGGGGGGGGGGGGGGGGGGAAGGGCACAAAATATCTGAAATGCAAAAATTGCAATTCAGTAAATAAACACAAGAAAACAGTCACCAGTCTAACCTAACTAGTTAAATTGCTCACTGTTGTTTTGTGCTTTACCTTTTGAATTTGTCTTTGGATGCCAATGTACTTTTACCTAATTTATGTTTTTCAGCACCTCATCTTAGTTATGAATTTCATACTAAACCAATCCAGATGCTAAACGCATTGGATTTATGCTGTGCTGGCTAGATAGGAGTGCAGGTCATTTAGAAAACTGACAAGTCTGAATTCAAATCTGTATTATAGTTCTTTAAAGACAGTTGGGATGGGTGAAATTCACCGAAGACGAACTTCAAGTTCATGAAACTTTAACCAAGTGAAATTCTGCCTCACTCTCTTCTCCTGATTTTATTTGAAAATATCATATGTATAAATTCATGTCTACTTATCCTTGCCTAGTATTTGGGTGGCACAAAAAGCAATACAGCCTGCTAAATGGCTTTATTTTTTAACAAAGGTCTCATTCATAGTGTGCAGAATTCACTAGCCGAGGCTCTGATTCAGCTGAAGGGAGGGGGTTCTTGTATTCTTTAGAGAACAACTTGAAGTGAATGCCCAAAGCTGACGCTAACATTTACCTTATTTTGATCACAGTAAGAATTTTTTCACAATGTTCTTTCACTTTGGACTGTAAATTGAAAATCTTTCCTTTCCAGGATGTTCTTGAAGAGAGAATCTCCCTGGAAGTCCAACTGGAACAGCTTCGACCCTTCTCTCACCTATAAGCCAATTGCCGTTAATTGTGAATTTACTAAATTTGGAAAGGGGGATTGGGTTCAAAGCCTATTGAAAGACCCATTCATTCAGCTCAATGCGCTCTATTCAACATTAAATTTTGTGATTCTGTTCTGTCCAGTTTGTCCATCTTTGCATTTAAATATTTTAACTTCAGTCAAACAAATCAGGATAACTTTTTTCCTTGAATGTTGTGTATCTTGGCACTGCCTCCCCTGCCATTTCCTTGGGAGTGCATGATCTTTCTGCTGGAGTTGAGTTTGCACAATTTCAGTGGCCAAAACTTCAAACTGGAATTAATTACCTAATGGTTTCTATATTTCATGTCAAAGAAAAGGACAGCTTATCAGTTAACTTTTAACATTAAAGCACACATATACCATAAATGCCTCTTACATTGCAGCATTTATTTTATTGTGTAAAACAGGAAAACTAATCTGGTATGTGAACCAAAATTGATCTCCCAAACCATCTTTCACAATTTAGCAAGTAATTCACAATTCCAGAAAGCCTGCCTTTTTTGCAATAAAGTAGCTCCCTCAGGCTGCCACAGAGTTTCTTGCAGGCTACCTTGCCATATCAGCTAAAATTGGTTATTTCATCTTTGTTTCATACTTTGTGCAGTATGTGACCAGATTGCCAGGTGTTCACATTTTTCCACTCATGATCTTGATTCAGCCGCATGCATATAAATGACCTATGGTACAACTGATACTATACGTAACAGACCTTCCTCGGTCATCTCTTCTGTGAAAAGAATTGGGTGTTAATTCCCAATGTATTGATTGCACATTTCCTGAGCACTACCTGTAAATGCATGCTTCACACATTACCTTTTATTAACAGATCATATCCACCGGTCTTTACTGTAACAGATTGTACTGTCAAGTAATGTGTCAATACCTCTCTGAACTTCTAATTCCCAGCCAAAAAATAAACAGTTTGTTTCTTAGGACTTCTGGGTTACCTTCTGTTACCTTGTCTCCAGGCCTTATTCTTCTGGCATATAGACAGGTTTCACTATTAACAAAAGTTCCCTGAGTGTATCCTGTTATTGGGGTTGATGTACTGTATTAGGTTTTGTTGTATATTGTATGATACACACCTTTTGATCTCATATGTAAATTTGCATTAATTGCTGACTAACAGCAGATATTCTATTTAATGGCTTCTTCTGGCTGTGGGATCATAGATGTTAAACCGCATGGATGTATCTCAGCAGAATCAGAACTAGCAATTGTGTGATTTTTACACCAATAAAACAGCACAATATTTTAATTTTGTTGATTCATCTTTAACTGGAACTTGTAACTCTCACAAATCTGCAGGAATATATTTTTTAATCTTTTTGATGGCAGTCACAAGGAGCAGTAGATCCCTTTGTTCTTCTAGTTTTCAGCTATTGGCCATCTTGGATTTTCTTGGTAAAGTGAGGCTAGCCTTCATTTATGTTAATATAGCCACACAAACTGTGTCTCGTTTCTAGAGTACAAGCATAAGGGATGCAGTGTGGTGCAGGATCTGCCACTCACCTACTGGAAGACCTTTAGTAAGTCGTGTTACCTCTTTGTGCCTTAGCTTCCCCATCTGTAAAATGGGAATAATGATACTGACCTCCTTTGCAAAGCTCTCTGAGAGCTATTGATGAAAAGCGCTAAGGTAGAATGGATATTATAAAGGCAGAATGCTGCTACAGTGTAACTCTTGGGTGAAAGAAGGTCACTAATAAATTACATTAACTAGATTTCTGTGACAGTACCTTCTGAATGTAATCACACTAAATGGATCAGTTTAGAAGCCCTTGACCTTCCCTGCTTCACTGTTGGTTTTAAATTAGTTTCTTAACCACATTACCAATTGATTATTGAAAAGAACATTTTCAATCAAATTTTCCACTGTATATGCTATTTACTACTTGCAATTCTGTTTGGACAGTGAAAATAGATTAGTATGTTTCCCTTTCTGATTGCTATACATTGACAGGTTACTTGCAGTTGTTAAAAATACTGTGGGGGAATTTTACCACTTTTAACACCTGTTCCAGTTATATTTTTTGAAAATGTCATGGAAACATTACTGTTTTCTTTTGAACATATGCAAACTAACATTCCTTAACATAGAAGTAATGAATTTCACACTGTGAAATGAAAAAAGTGAATCTTTTTATTTGCATGTAGGTGGATTGATTTCTATAATGAATAACTTGTTTAAAAAATAACTTGTTTAAAAAATAAACTGCCTATGTAGAAATCACACTTGCACAATATGTTGTCAATTAGTAGATTAAGTGTCAGACTAAATTTAGTGAAATCAGGTATAAGCGAAAAGGAGAAATGCAAGGCAACCCAGAAAAGTGAATAGTCTAAGATCACTTCACCATTGTAACTAATTATCAAGTAGCCAGGTAACACTGAAAGACCATATGCTGCACTTTCCAACTGGGTCCTCTGGTACAATCAAGGAACATGATTTTTTAAAAAATGTATGCGTGTAATTGTCCATGCAGTTTCGTTTATAAAAATAGATTTTAAAAAAAAATCATAAATCAAACATTCAGACCTTTCAGAGTAGCAGCAGTAGTATTCAGACCTTTGAATTAAATGTAAAAAAACTTTTACTTTCAAATCCTAAATGCATGTATGGATCTCAATGTCGCAAATCTTTGCAATGGGATCAACAAAATTGTACATCAAATACATCAAATTAAGAGCTTAATTGCAGTAATACCAGTTTTATATCTAGGGAGAAGAAATAGGATGACTGTTTTTTGTTTTTTTAAAGATTTCTTGTGATTTATTTTGAATGCTCATTATGTGAACTTTAAACCAAATTTTTAATTCAGAAAAAAATCTGTACTATCTAAAGGGCTAGTTTAATTTCTCCTCTTCACTACAATCTTTTGTTTTAAGAACATCAGATTATGTGGTGGTCATCAACATTTAACTCATCTAAAAAGTAATGTGGGCAGGATTTATATTAAATAAAAGGGAATTCTGTCTGATTCCTAATGGAAGTTGGTGGGATGCAAAACATACTGGTAATTGTTTTAATATTCCCTCATCAATCCCTTCTGTCTCCCATTTGTTTGTTCTAGCTACCTGTTGCATCTTGTTATAATTAGGGTGACCAGAGACCTGTTTTTATAGGGATAGTCCTGTTTTTTTGGGACTTTTTCTTACATAGGTGCCTATTACCCCGCTACCCCGTCCCATTTTTTCACAGTTGCTATCTGATCATCCTAGTTATAATCCTAGATTGATTGTGAGCTCTTTGGGCCAGAGATTCTCTATTTATACAGTGCCTAGGACAGTGTGGTTGCAATCTATGATGCTGCTGCATGCTACTGCAGAGTGAGTAGTTCAGGGAATAAATAGGGGAGGAAGGATAAATGCAAATACAGTTCGTGTACACACATTTGTTTGCACACAGTATTTTTCTTCAAACTGTTTGGAAAAACTAAACTTATTACAGGCTGCTATAACAAGCAGCATCAATTTCTTAATCTGATTTTTCTCTTCCCTCTAGCACTTCCCCCCATCTTTTCCCTCTACTAATTTGCCTCTTTTCTTCCACCATTCCTGGTGCTTGAATTGTTGCTTATTTTCCCTCAATACCTATTCATTGTCCTCTCCCGTGTCTGTTTATCTACAAAATAAAACTGGATATGTGAAAAGCCTTTTCTTTTTTTAAAGGCAATGCTACTTTTAAAGACTGTCAGTGTAATAAATTATTCTTCATGCTTTTTCTTGTCCATCTCAAGGGTCCCTCATTTTCATCCCAAAGGCACCGATTCCGTCTTACATGGCCTGGATTTTTCTCACTTACTACTGAAAAATACATCTGACATCCAGAATAGAGAATTACAAAATTAAGGTTATAAAATGTTATTTACACTAAAGGAATGAATCCACAGCATTTTTAAATTTCCTACATGAATAATTTTTGCCCTTCAAGTCTGCCAAACATTCTGGTCTTCATTTCAACCTTGGTTGGTTGAGGTACACTTCTCCCACCTCTAATGTATGCTCAGAAGCCTTATTCACTAAGGGCTTGTATACCTAGCAAGTTCCTGTATTGCAAGCCAGGGTATGATCTATAGGGAATCAGCTTACCCCTCAGTAATGTCCTGTGTGGTCACTGCTACAGTATAGTGAAAGTTCTAGAGTGGGGCCTAGCGTACTGCTAAGCCGCACTCTGGAGCTTCCACAGCACTGTAGTAGTGTCCATATTGGACATTACTGAGCGGCAAACTGGAGCGCTGTAGATTCACACTTTGGCTTGCTGTGCAGTAACTTGCTGTGTAGACACACCCTAAAAATACTTTACCAAAATACACTTACAGAAGAAGTTGTCTTAATCTGCTTGTTAATAGTAAGCACAAAATCTTATCATTTTACTGAGAAGGAAGTTCTTGAGAGGTAGTATTTGAAGCATTGTATGTCTTAACCTTTAATGAACACATTTCTATTCCATGAAACCAAAACAAATTGCAAGAATTCCTTGACATTAGGTTCCTAAAAATGTAAGAACAGACCCAGAGCAAATAGTAATTCTAGGGGAAAGATAAGGAGCCGTTCGTTCATGTAAATTCTAAACATAACTTACCTATTTTTGTTACTATGGTGCTTAAATACCTTCTACAGCAGTCCTTGTTGGGTGATTTCAGTTTCAGCTACAGAGTTAGACTTCCAAGAGCTATATCTCTTTGTAACCTCTAACAACTTATTTTATTTCCCAGAGCCTGTATACTTTATTACTCATATTGCTGTACTAATTATTTTTAGTACAATTTTCACTCAGTGAGGAATTATGTGAAAATGCAGGACTTTGGTCTTTAATAAAAATTGCAAAAAGTAAAATGTTTCTATCTCCTTAATGCCCTTTGAAACTATGATACAAGGAATTAATGGGTAGTAAATACCGAGAATATACCGGTTAAAGGCCTTGGCTACACTTGTGAGTTGCAGCGCTGTAAAGCTTCCCCCAGCGCTTTAACTCACTCCCCGTCCACACTGGCAGGGCACTTACAGCGCTGTATCTCCCTGGATACACCGCTGCAGGTACTCCACCTCCCCGAGAGGAATAGCGAGTTTTGCGCTGCCGCTGCAGTGCTGCAGCACCAGTGTGGCAGCCCAATGCACTGTGAATGGCCTCCAGAATTATTCGGCAGTATCCCACAATGCCTGTTCTAGCCACTCTGGTCAGCAGTTCAAAGTCTACTGCCCTGGCCTCAGGTAACCAACCATGTGACCCACCCTTTACATTCCCCGGGAATTTTAAAAAATCCCCTTCCTGTTTGCTCAGCCCGGCATGGCATGGAGTGCTATCAGCGAATCTTTTCAGGTGACCATGCCTTCACACGCCAAGCGAGCCCCAGCATGGAGTAATGGCGAGTTGTTGGACCTCATCAGTGTTTGGGGGGAGGAAGCTGTCCAGTCCCAGCTGCGCTCCAGCCGTAGGAATTATGATACCTTCGGGAAGGTATCAAAGGACATGATGGAAAGGGACCATGACCTGGACGCCCTGCAGTGCAGGATTAAAGTGAAGGAGCTGCGGAGTGCCTACCGCAAAGCCCGCAATGCAAACGGCCGCTCGGGTGCTCCCCCCGCGACCTGCCGATTCTACAAAGAGCTGGATGTGATACTTGGGGTTAACCCCACCTCCACTCCGAGCACCACCATGGACACTTCAGAGCTGGGGTGGGGGTGGGGGAAGGAGGAGGAGGAAAATGGGAGTGAGGGTGGTGGGCCGGTGGAGACACCCCGGAATCCCTGGAGTCATGCAGCTAGGAGCTCTTCTCGAGCCAGGAGGAAGGTAGCCAGTGCAGTGGCCGGTACTTGGTGGAGGACAAACAAGAGCAGGTTCCCAGTAAGCGGGTTTTTTTCCGGGAAGGAATTTTTTCAGTGCGGGCTCTTTGGGAAAGGAGGGTTAGACATGCATGTCTAGATGCGGAATAGTGCATTGATGTGGTTTATCAAATCGCGGTAATCGGCCTCTGTAATCTCCTCTAATGTCTCATCCAGAACGCGTGCAATGCGCTTGCGCAGGTTTATCGGGAGAGCCACCGTGGTCCTTGTCCCAGCCAGGCTAACGTGTCTGCGCCACTGTTCCGCGAGCAGCAGGGGGACCATTGCTGCACACAGGCAAGCTGCATAAGGGCCAGGGCGGAAGCCGCATTGCAGTAGAAGACCCTCCCTTGCTTCCCAGGTCACCCTCAGCAGCGAGATATCGTCCAGGACGAACTCCTGTGGAAAATGTTGGGACAGTGTTCAGTGTAGGTGCCCCCTGAAGCTGTTGGCTCTCCCCAAGGCACAGAAACCCAGAGGATAGTGCAGCCCTGAAACAATCAGTCCCCCTTACTCCTCATTTTGAGGCTCCCGTGGGATACGTGTGCTCTGTTTCGGAAGGCAAAATTATGCTATTGTGTAGAAATTATGCCTGTGTGTTTTTTACTCCTTAAGTGCGGGGGAAATCATTACTCTGGTGTAAACAATGCTGCCTCTGTTAAATGTTGCATTTTGCCTATACAGCAGCATCAACCTTGAGATCTCAGCCGTCCCTCTTATCGCCTGCTCAGAGACTGCAAAGACTCAGGAAGAGACCGCAAAAAAGCAAAGAAGACATGCTGCAAGAAGTGATGCGGCAATCTATTAAAGAGAATGAGAAAGCACAGCACTGGAGGGAGAGAGCAGGATCCGCCAGGAAAACGCAGCGCTCCAGCGGCAAAGCACGGAGCACCGGCAGCAAAGCACGGATCGGCTCATAAGCATCCTGGAGCGCCAAGCAGACGCTATCCAGGAGCTCGTAGCCATGCAGAAAGAGGAGCAGTACCGCAAACCCCACCCCCCCCACAGCCCTTGTCCCAAAACTTTCCACTGTGCCCCACTGTCACCTCTAACCCACTTTCCCCAACTTCCGTGTTCTTCACGCCACCCGCTGCCTCCAACACCAGTATCTTCACCACCCAGCCCTGAAAACCACAACCCTTACCCTCTGCACTCAACCCCCATCACCATGCAGTATAGCTGTCCTGAAGTGCAGCACTCACTGCACAGCACACCAGACAGGACATACGCGAATCTGTGATTGTACCGTTCCCCACTCCACCCCCTTGTTTCTTTTCAATAAATGGATTTTTTGGCTTTGAAAACATTCTTTATTATTGCATAAAGTAAAAGACTCCTTAGCCCAGGAAATAAACAGGCACTGCAAGTCTGCTTAGCAAACGCTGATTCCTAAAGATTGGAACTACTGCACTTCACTCCTGTGCAGGGCACCAGATATCACTGCTGATTTTCAGCCTCAAATTGCTCCCTCAAGGCATCCCTAATCCTTGCAGTGCCGCGCTGGGCCCCTGTAATAGCCCTGCTCTCTGGCTGTGCAAATTCAGCCTCCAGGTGTTGAATCTCTGAGGTCCATGCCTGAGTGAAGCTTTCACCCTTCCCTTCACAAATATTATGGAGGGCACAGCACACGGGTATAACCGCGGGGATGCTGTTTTCAGCCAAGTCCAGCTTCCCATACAGAAATCGCCAGCGGCCCTTTAAACAGCCAAAGGTACACTCCACAGTTATTCGGCACCGGCTCAGCCTGTAGTTGAACCGTTCCTTGCTGCTGTCAAGGCTCCCTGTGTAGGGTCTCATGAGTCATGGCATTAACGGGTAAGCGGGATCTCCAAGGATCACCATGGGCATTTCGACTTCCCCTATCTTCCGTTCTGGGAAAAAAGTCCCGGCCTGCATCTTCCTGAACAGCCAAGTGTTCCGAAAGATGCATGCGTCATGCACCTTTCCGGGTCAGCCTGTGTTAATGTCAATGAAACGCCCACGGTGATCCACAAGCGCCTGGAGAACCATAGAAAAATACTCCTTCCGATTAACGTACTCGGATCCTAGGTGGGGTGGTGCCAGAATAGAATGTGCGTCCCATCTATCGCCCCTCCACAGTTAGGGAACCCCATTTGTGCAAAGCCATCCACTATTTCCTGCACGTTACCCAGAGTCACGGTTCTTCTGAGTAGGATGCGATTAATGGCCTTGCAAACTTGCATCAACATGATTCCAACGGTCGACTTTCCCACTCCAAACTGGTTTGCGACCGACCGGTAGCTGTCTGGAGTTGCCAGCTTCCAGATTGCAATAGCCACCCGCTTCTCCACTGGCAGGGAAGCTCTCAATCTCGTGTCCTTGCGGCGCAGGGTGGGGGCGAGCTTCTCACACAGTCCCATGAAAGTGGCTTTTCTCATCTGAAAGTTCTGCAGCCACTGCTCATCATCCAAGACTTCCATGACGATGTGATCCCACCACTCGGTGCTTGTTTCCCGAGCCCAAAAGCGGCGTTCCATGGTGCTGAGCATGTCCGTGAATGCCACAAGCAATTTCGTGTCGTATGCGTTACGTGGCTCGATAGCATCGTCTGATTCCTCACTCTCACTGTCACTTTGGATCTTAAGGAATAGTTCAACAGCCAAACGTGACGTGCTGGCGAGATAAGTCAGCATACGCCTCAGCAGTTCAGGCTCCATTTCCCGCAGACAGATCGCGCTGCACAGAAACCGTTGAAAGATGGTGCCAAAGGTGAACGGAAACAAAGGGATTTCTGGGATGCGAAGCGATGCATCACGGGGCGTTGGGACAGGACCCAGAATGCCCCGCACCCACGCCCCCTTCCCACAGCCCACAGCACCAGAATGGGAAGAGGTGCTCTGTGGGATAGCTGCCCATAATGCACCGCTCCCAATAGCGCTGCAATTGCCGCAAATGTGGCCATGACAGTGCGTTGGGCAGCTGTCAGTGTGGACAGACTGCAGCGCTTTCCCTACTCAGCTGCACAAAGTCAGGTTTAACTCACAGCGCTGTACATTTGGAAGTGTAGCCAAGGCCAAAATGTCTTGTGACCCTTAACCAAACTCTAGTGTCCCTTCGTGCAATCAGTGGAGAATATCTAAAGCCCTTTTCATAGCAGATTCTCGACAAATTAGCTTTCTTCAAGTTTGTCATACAATGAAGATTTTTATGAAGGCCATTAAGTCATATTGTATGGATTTTGCCTTAAATTGTGAAAGCGAAATGGATTGTAATAGTGTGATCTTTTTTTAAAAAGATCAGTCTCACAAGTCGACAACAAGTATTGATTCTACTGTAAGTTTCTGCAGTCTGAGGCACACACATGATAATATTCTATCAAAAGGAATGCTAACTTCTTGGTAATGATGCAGAATTTGAACAAAAGTTCCTCAGAGTAGGAAACTGCACAGAATATCTGTTCACAAATAATTAACGCATACTAGAGGAGTTGGGCATCCTAAACACTAAGATGAATCTCAGTTCTTCTCAATGCTACAGTTGATTGCACTTTGCAGTGCAGACAGCCATGTAAATTTATCATCTTCATCCTCTATAGAACAAATCCATTGGCGTTTTGGGCCTTGTAGAATAAATGCATTCTTGATATCTGTTAGTGTGTAAAAAAAAGAAAAAGGCTTTAGTGTATTAACGGCTCTTGACCAATAGGTTATCTAAGGAATAGGTGGTAGAGTTTCATAGAATCTTGCAAATATCTTTACTCTTAAATTCTGACTTCCAATGGTTTAAGGACATAATGAATAGCAAAAAAATACTTCTGCTTGTCTGATTTAAGAGTATGTGGGACTGGTCATATGGGAAGCCCATAGAATACAGCCCACAAAGTGAGGTAGATATCACAGGGGAGACACTGGACAGTGTTAAGTTATGTTTTTAGGCATGTTTGCTAAAAGTTTGAAATCTAAGTATATGCTGACCGTCAACCCTACCTTTTCCTAAACTGGTGTATAGACATAGCTCCAGTGACCTGCACGGGGCTCTCTGAGGGAGCTATGCTAACTTAATCTAGCTATGGATTCTGGTCTTCTCAGATTAAGATTTTTTTTTTAAATCTGCTGGTTGCTTAGGCTCTTGAGGATGGGGAAAAGCAGACAGAAGCTGCTAAGCATTTCACTATGGGTAGGGATTGGGAGGGGTATGGAGGGGCATTGCCTCCCCAAACTAGATACATCGCAGACGTGACGCATGGTGGTGGTGGGGGGGGCGTCAGATTTTTTCTCCCTTCTATTTGGCCCTGCTTCTTCCGTGCGGAGCAATGTTCGGGGGAAGGGGGGCGAGCAGTGACATTAGGCACTGTCCAGGTCCGTTTCCTCACATAGGCTGCGTAAGGGGAGGACAGCAGAGCTTCAGCTTGGGGCCATTTCAGTTTTACTAGCCCGTAAAATAAGAGACTTGCCTCAGAAACACAGGTGTCTAGACATTCTAATCAGCACCGGTAACACTGTAGCAAGTGAAGATAAGATCAGAGCTGCTTCCCAAGGGTCTGTGCAGTGTATAGCACTGACTGTGTCAAGCCCAGGTGAGTGACAAAGTGAACAAGGAAGGTTAAATGTGAGTGGAATGTGCTCAAGCAGCCGGGCAAAGGGGACGGGCTTTAGCCATGGATTTGTGTGTGTGCATTGCATGTTTAGGTATCTCTAAAACCAAGGAGACCTGATTCATAGTTACATGAAAGTGCTTGGTTCTGTTTGTTCAAGAATTTGTTTTTATGTTAATATTGATTTTTGTAAGTGGTAAACATACTGCAAATAAATTGAAACAAAAAATTAAGGGTGATTAAATAATTAACATAAACTGAGTGTGTGGTCCCCACCCCCAAATATAGAAGTCAAACTATGTCTCTGCATTTCACTAACATAATCCAGATTGTTTGAAGTATGCACTGCTGGTGTTAAATTGCTTTGTAGGCTATTGGATTTATGTTTTTGGCAGATGTAACCGTGCACGCCTGGTGCTGACGTTTATCTATGGGCACTCCAGGTATTTGCTTTATCAGGCTTGAGAAATCCCCTCTCATTTAAAAATAGACACAGGAAGCCGGGGGAGAGGTTTTCCTGATGCATACAACTCCTTACAACACTCATTAATGTTAATGAAAGGTAAGCGTGCATCAAGAGGATTCCCTGTATAGGGACTGATTAGCCCAGTTGCTTGTTTATGCGGAGTTCAAAATATTATTCCCCCCCACTTGTCTGGTAAACAACCCTTTCTTCATTGTTTCAAGTACAGCTGTAATTAATATAGGTGTTAAGTAAAAGCTGCTTTTGCTAAACAAAAGGTGAGAGGAATTGATTTGATTAAGAACGAATTCAGATATTTCATTATGGTTGAATGGGGAAAGGATCAAACTTGAATATTTTTTTCAGGTACTAGAGTAAAATTCAGCCAAAATGTCCGGATATCAGAAATAGTTATCGAATAGTGAAAGCTTTTAGATTGTGTAATGAGAGCAATCCACCTGCTGAGAGGGGAGCTCAAGGAAGAACAATGGAAGGGTTAGTTCTGAAGGGTGCCCTAATTAGTGCTGTGTGAATAACAGATGTTTTGGTTTGCTGGCAATTCTGAAAAATGTGTGGAAAAAGTAGTTTGGGGGTCAAACTAAAATCTGTTTTAAAAAGGGTCAGTGAATCGAAACCTAAAAAGATTGTTTTGGACCAAATGAGATGTTCTGCTTAAGCGGAAACAAAACATTAAAATTCTTGAATCTTTTTAATTTTTAAATAAAATGAAGTAAATTTTGAAAATCATTTTGAATAAAAAAATTAAAACATTTATTTCTGAAAATGTCAACAGAACACTTCAATTTTTTCAGATTTTTTTAGGCTTTGTCATCCAAAACAGTGCGGTAAAATTGACACAAATTCACAAAATGTTTTGGTGTCAATGAGTCTGTATTTTTTGCTGAAAAAGTTAGCATCGAAAAAACTTCCAGCTGTAGTCCTAATGGTGGGACTATCTCTGAAGTCTAAAGCCTCTGGAGCCTCAAGGAGGGAGGGAGAGAGAGAAGAAAAACACAGCTTCAGGGTGCATTCTGCAAACCCTGTTACTCATATTCTTCTGCCTGCTAAATTACAGAAAGACTTTAGGCAAGCTTGTGTTCTATTCTCTGTTCTATATCTCCTTTGCATTCAGGGTCCCATGAAAAGGCACGAGTCCCTACTGACTGCTGGAAAATACTGGTAATAGTAATTTGGAAGTTAAAGTAAGCAGGCCTGGGAGTTAAGCTGATTTACTGCCTTGCACTAGGACAGTGGCAGAATGCAAATATTGCTGTCTTCCATTGACATATGCTGGCTTTTGCTTCAGCTCTTGCCCTTCCGTGGGTGGATGATGATGATAGCCTCCGGCGTAAGTGAGGCCAGGGGTTTTAATAGTTTAAAACACATGTGCACACAGTGTTATCCATATGGGATATGAGGGGGGAGGGGGTAAGAAACCATGCAAGGATAGGTCTGCACTAGAGTTTTTAACTTAATTTCCAATTAACTGAAATTAGTCTGTTTGCACGTGGCAGTCGGGACACTTCACAAATGCTTGTTCCAGGATGCACACACTTTTGGTTTACCCTGCACTCCATGCTTGTGGCTCTTCCACACTAACATGTACAAACATGTTAGTTAACTCAAGTCATTTGGCAATCAAATGGAATTTAAAAAAATAAACAAAACTCCAGTGTAGACAGACCCTAAGCCAGAACTCTGTAATGATCAGAACTACTCAACATGGGTCTGAATAAGGGGTAATAATTACCTGAAGTGTAGTGTTAACTGAACTTGTGTATGGTGATTTAGTCCATCTATTTTTGGAAAACACTAAAGAACTGTAGGTTGGTACCTTACAGCCTTACACCTCATCCACATAAATACAAATGGCCCATCGTCATGCTTACATTACTTCTTATGTAGGTCAAATTCAACTACAATAAAACAAACTAACAGCAGATTATAGCCCACAGAATGGAACATTCTAAACCGACATTATTGATCACTGGAGGAATGTTATAAAACATACATTTTGAACATGGAATGTCTTCTACAACAAGCCTGTGAAGAGCTACTGATGCCAAGAACTGGTAAGTTGTTTTCGGAGTCCGTTCAAACGGCACATAAGAGATGCTACGGTTTGAAATAACAAGTGCATCGTTGAAGAGAAAAAGGCTAAGATCGCTGATGTGTTCATAGAGCCTGCCAAAAGGGAAAAACAATTACTTGTATGCTTTAAACGTCAAGACACGTGAAAATCTGTAAGAGGCTTCTGAGAATTGGTGTAGCTACATCGGAGTTATCCAGTACTTCTACAATATATTAATATCAGTATGTTTTCCCTGTCTTTTAAGTGAAAATAATTGTGAAGGGGCCAGTAACATAGGGAAGATGATCTGACCTTGGAAATGAAAGTGGTGATGATGGAATCTTTAAATTCTGTATTATATTAATTTACATTGCAAGTAAAATACATGTAGGGCTACAATTACAACTTTGGGTTCTGGTGATACCAAACACTCGCACTTCATTCTCATCACTGGTTATAAGAATCCCTTAAGCTGCAGCTAATAGAGTTGGGGGATACATAATGTTTTTGACAATCCACAGAGGCTTCAAATTTTCTAGTCTTGCTTCATTCAATTTTGGTTTTTAATTTAAGTTAATGACTTTCAGGTGAACTGAGAATCAAATTAGAACTTCCAGCATTTGGGAAGTGGCTGTTCCTTTATACCAAAGTTGTTTGGCTGCTTTGTACTGTTAACTGTAAAGAGTTGGAATTTGAGTTGTCCTTTGCCCTGTTTTCAATAGAATTGTGGCTTCACTACAACTAGTTTTCTCTTCTCATCAAGACTGAGACCTTCTACCTTCTATTCTTGGTACTGCCAGCCTGTTGCAGGTGTTCAAAACTTGTAAAATTTTAGATCTAATATCACCCGTCTCTTAATTTCAGGACACATTTTTGTGGCTCCTCAGTTCTGGAACTAAGCTATTTAAATTGTATTTTCCCCTCACCCATGCCAGGTTTTGAACTTTCCTTTAGATGTCTTCTGTTTACACTCTAGTTTTAAACATTGTAATTTAGAAGAATTACGAGCAGGAAAATTCTTCTGCCATTCATACGGTATTCAGCTCCAGTCATAGTTGCAATATTATTGCATATTCCTGTATGGTGAAGCAGAAGAAGCTTGTTTGTAGGAGGCAGGCTCTTACTAAAACACACATCTGAAATAGCAGCAAAAGATGCAGAAAATGACCAGCCAAGTGAATTGTTTTTTGTAGACTTTTCTCAGTTTTGCACCAGCATGAAAACTTCTTTAAATATGGAGCTGATTATTTTTTCTAACTTTTACAGATGATAGAGATGACAGGTTCTGGTTCCTCTGCTGGAAATCAAAAATTGAAGCTGGAAACATAGACACATCTAAGTAGTGGTATCATCACTCTGGTCAATTAATTTCTATCTCCACAGTTGAGACAAAAAAAGAACCTGTCGGAAGAGATGGGTGCTACCAGATACAGAAATTTGAAGGCAGTTTATTCTTTAATTACTTTGGCCTTCAGCCTTGTAGGCACACTACCTTGTGCTTGAACCTGATAATTATCCAACCTGAATATTATCTAATATTATGTTAATTTAATGCTGCCTTAGAGCTCACAAAAGGAAAACAAGAAGAATGCAATTTGCTACCCACCTCCCACAGGAAGTTGATGGAGGTGAGATATGACCACTTAATGCTAATGACTGATCTCTCGTCAGTGCTCCAGAGGAATATGTAATTCCACTTGATTCTTTCTATTCCAAAATTTCTTCAGGGCACAGTGGCAAGGACCTGGGACAACTTCTTTCCAACTCTAAATTAGCAACCAGTCACCTGTGAGATCTAGTTTTGTGTTTATCACTCCCCCCTTTGGTATTTTTTAATATGTTTGTTTACCTGAATGAAACACAGATTTCCTCAGAACAGCAGCTAAACTGGGTTACATCTTGTATTCTAATCAGGTACCTGTTGGCTTCTAATAAATTCTGTGAATTAAACATTACAGGATTAAAAGACATGGAAACCAAATTTTGGTTATAAAGTTTATCCTGATATGTTAATTACAAGATTAAGTCACAATAGACTGACAATGAAAGAATATGGGGTTATTTTTTGTTTGTTTTTATTAATTAGGCCTCCTTTTGTGGCCAGAATTTTGATTTGGGTAGTGCCTCTAAAATGGATTAATACTATCAGATATCTTTTGGTTATTTACCAGATACAGAAAAAAAAAATTCTGCAAATTGTGGCTTCTCCTGAAATGCATCTCAACTGAAGTAGACATTGACATGGCTGAGTGAGTCACCACTTGGCTTCCACTTTTTAGCACATTTAATTACGCAAATGTTGCAGGTAGGGCTGGCTGAAAATTTTCTGTCCACTAATTTTCAACAAAGTTTTTTTTCAGGTTTTTTTCATGATGTCTGCTTTCCACAGAAAATCTCAATTTTTCATCAAACGCCCAAAAACTGAAATATTTCAAGCCCAAAACCAAAATAATTTGGACATCCTGCTGTGGTGCCTCATGAAACTTGTACTTTGATTTCCTTATATCCCCATTCTCTTTTGTATGGGCTGTCCTCCACTGCAGCCTACATCTCCCATGGAGTACTACAGCTAGGGACTCCCATGATGTTACCCTCTCCTTATGCCCTGAGGGGAGACTGATGGGAGATATAGTCTGGCCAAGGAGCTTGGCCTATAAAGGAAATTCTTGCATGTAAATTTTCATTCTAGGATTCTCCATGTGCTCAGCCCCAGTTGGCGTGGAGATGGGGAATGTCCTACTGTAAAGTGACTGAGCACATCTTTGCTCTGAGCCTGGGCTACCCCTTAAGAAGAACTCCCCAGGATGATAACTTCCAGTGCTGAAAAATGCTACCTATACCAAAGTGTGAAAGTGCTGTTCAACTCAAACCATGTGCAGCAGAGCTTTTACATGAAAGTTAGGGATATCCTGGAGGAAACACCTCTTCCCTTTCAAAGTACTTAACAAGCAAGCAATAGGAAGAAAAAAAAATGGACATAATGCTGTTCTCCAAAGGGGGCATCTAGCTGTCTGGCGTGAAAGGTCCTAGAATGAAAATGCACAGGTAAGATGGAATTGTCCCTGTCTGTCCCCTCCATGTCAAACAGCCTTCACAGTGGCATGCAGAAAGCAGCAAGTTATCCCTCGGGAGGAGGAAGGATTCAATTTACCTGTATAGAATTGAAAAGGAGCTTAAGGATTATTAGTGCACCGCATTCAATAACACCAAACACTGAGAGCCTGGGTGAGGGGGTTGACTCTGCAGTGCTTGATAAAGATGGAAGATCTTGTAGGAGCTTAACAGACCTCCCCATTTGATGTGTGACCTCACTTGCCCACAAAATTGCAGCTCTTTTCAGAAAATGCATAGTAACTAGAGGAATTGTAGCTGAGGCTTGTATGCCTCTGCCATATACACCTTTGTTCCTCTAAGTTCTGTTCACAACTAACTTATGCACTTCTACTTAGGATGCTTGGATTCAACCGGGAGGGCAACAATATCACTCCCAATTATCTGAGGAAGACTGTGGTGACGTTGGGAATGGAGGCCTGCTTAGTTCACACAACTACCGTGTTTGATAGAACATGGAACTGAAGTTTCATTGAGAATATGCAAGTCTCTGAAACCCTTTTGGAGAAGGAGGTGGTGAGTAGGCAAGAGCCTTTCAGTGAAAAGAGAGGCCTGGCAACTGTGATTGAACAGTAGTTTTATTCAAACTTGTAGCACACAGATCAAGATCAGTACAGGAATCTGCATGTTGCCAGAGGACTGATAAGAGCGGCGGTTCTCCTGAATCTTATGTAACGATGAGGCAACGTTCTCCTGGGTTTCTTATAGTGCAATATGCTTCTAGTCTCTGACCTATGTTTCCAAAAATTATTGGCCTAGCGCCCTGTGTGTGAGCCTTCTTGTAAAAACATTAGAATGTGCTATGCTTCAGCTGACTTTGCCCTGATTTGTGTCTTCTAACACCAACATCTAATCCTCATTAACACATAGATATTTTGTGATTTTTTTTTTCTTCAATATTCTAGGAGGGTGATTATCACCTTAGAATGAGTGATACTAGTTGCAGCCTCTCAGGTTCGCAGCTGATGGGTTAGGCAGCAATGGATATTGGGTCACGATAGGTCCTCATTACACTACGTTTTGTGTTTTTGAAGTTTAAGGAGGTTCCAGTTGCATCTAAATCAGGTCTGAGAGCCAAGACCTGAGGTTAATTAGAAGGTGATTACAATCACTGTGGTCTGTTCCTTTACAATTTTCTTTACCATCTGTACTCAGTGGTTGGGAGCGGAGGAGGCATACAGGCCTTTTAGCCCTCTTGGTGACCAGACTCCAATTCCTCATGTACCACCTCTTGTTTTTTCCAACTGGACTTGAGGAACCTATTTTCTTTCAAGGGGCTTTCAACCCGGTCTGTGATGCACATAATGTGCATTCCCTTGATTTTAAGTGTCTTGATGAGCTGGTCAGCCATGACTTTCCTTTTTGCGTGCAGAATCCTGAGGAATAGAGTGAGAGCTTCTGCCCAGGACATGAACAAGGTTGCTTCTCAAAGCAGTGCTGAAGGTTTTCTGCCTTCTTATCAGTTTTATATACACACCATGTTTCTGAAGAATCATCTGTGGGAAGTGGACCATCAAGCTCATTCTTCCATAACATGAGACAGGTTATACTACTCCATGTCTCCTCCTTTGGCCACACCTCCCCAACTCATGTAGAAGTCCAGATATGTTTCCCCCTATATGGAGTCTATCTGTATCTGGACCTGACATCAACTAACAGATCTAGAACTGGATCTGGATCAAGATCTTTATATACTAATTTGCTTCCAGCCAACAATTGCAACAAAGAAAGAATTGTGCTGGGTATTCATGAGACCAGTTAGTTCAGTAGTTGAGTCAGAAACTTTATTAGCTCTGATTTGCCAAGCACCCCTCCTATTTTCTCCTGTCTCTCTTCTGAAATAAAGATTGTCTTGGATGATAGCTTAGATATTAGAGTTTTGCGATGGCTGTAATTGGCCTTTCCACTTGTTCACACAGACATGTTGAGTGATGGCTGCTGGGCCTTGTATAACCTGATGAGGTCATTGGACCAGAGTATACATGGAGAGGGATGATACGGCATTTGTGAATACCTCTGGAGAAGTTACAAGTCCAAAAAGGAAGTACTCTGTATTTATCTTCTTATGGACTTGAGGCCTTAAGTGGACTGCATGCCATTGTTGCTCTTTGTACTACAAAGAATCTTGTACCCATACCAAACCGTTTCTGTGGCACTGGTTCTATCATTCCAATGTATATGGACTATTATGTACTTAATTTTCTGATGCTGCAAGGGGTCTTGTTGATAAGGTTGGTTTATTTTAATTTACTATGGGGAAAGGATAAATTTATGCCGGGACAGTGAATGATTTTTAATGCATATCCTTCCCTGATTATCTTAAGCACCCATTTTCTGAGGTGGTCCACTCCCAGATGAGGGACTACTCTGAAGTGCAGCTCTAGGGTGGATGGGGTATATGCCCAGACTTGGGAAACCCCCAAAATTAGAAGCTCTTGGGGTTAGATTGTTTTGCAGAGAACCTCCTAGCCTTGGTCTTCCAACTCTTAGGAAAGATAGCAATGGTCTAATCTGTAATCTCTACACTGGAACCTGGAGAAGCAGCAGTTTCAAAGGGAACACCTGCTGGGATAAGGTGGTATCCTGGTTAGAGGCAGTTACTCCTCTGTCCCCTTCCTGGTGTCTCTGAATCCATTCCCTCAGGTGTCAGGCCTCGTGCCTTTACCTACCCGGGAGTGGAATTCCACACTTCTCCTGTTCTTAGGCTGGCCCCGGGGCTACTATATTCTGTGAATCCACTGTTCTTACCCAGCAGGTTCAACTGGGTTCAGCACCTGCAGTTCTTCCTTTTGGCAGTATATGACCAGTGGTATATAGTGACCACTCCTCCCCTCCCCTTTAAAACCAAAGTATTGTTTGTAGTAAGGGTAGAAACAAGAGGATTTTAAAACTGCCTACAGCAGGGATCGGAAACCTTTGACCCGTGGCCCGCCAGGGTAAGCACGGCGGGCCAGGCCAGTTTGTTTACCTGCAGCATCTGCAGGTTCGGCTGATCGAGGCTCCCACTGGCTACGGTTCGCCGCTCCAGGCCAATGGGGGCTGCGGGAAGCGGCGCGGGCCGAGAGACATGCCAGTCTCTCATGGCCAGTGGGAGCCGCAATCGGCCGAACCTGCGGATGCGGCAGGTAAACAAACCGGCCTGGCCCACCAGGGTGGTTACCCTGGCAGGCCGCATGCCAAAGGTTGCCGATCCCTGGTCTACAGTCATGTCTCTTAAAGGCTTTTTTTTATATATAGTAATCTGGGCGGGTCTAACTTTTTGAGACGCATTAGTCATGTTTTCCCCCAAACTCCTCCCTCTCTTGAGTCTTTCATTTTAAACCTGCCACAGTTCTTTTGATCTTCTGGTTTCCAGGCTTTACCTGTCCTAGCATTGTCTCTTAACAACTATGGAGTGTTTGCTGAGAAATGGCTTATCTTGAGTCGTCATTCTTCCCTTCCTGCTTTTTACTTTACAGACACTATTAAACTAAACAAATATATTCATACAATAAACACCCCACTAACCAGGTCAATATACTATATTTATAAATCATTACAGAGCAGTTCCAATTCCCTCACAGGTACTTTGAAGATTGAGCCTAGACCTCCCCAAGAAAAGACTGCAGCCAATACTCTCAGGGCTGAGACTGCTGTATCTACATTCAGTAGAAGTGATTATCTTATTCTCTTGTCTGTGGGTTTGGCTGTCTGAGAAAATTCCCTCAGCCGGTATGACTATGCCTTTTACTAAGGAGGCCACAGCAGGCTGAACCTCAGGCAAAGTAATGAAGTCTGTAAATACAAGTAGGTCTTGATAAGGAATTTCCAATCCACCTTAATCATACCCTCATAAACCAGATGAGGAAGAATTACGCAGCCCTCCCTCAACTTGCAAGGTTTTTTTTTTTGTTGGTGGCGGTGGTACTGCTTCATTTTCTAAAAACACCAAGACCCATGAAGTCAGAGCGCCCTTTGTACTCAATTCTGGGAAGGTTAATTGACTGAGGTTTCTTGCTTAAAGCCCCAGTTTGAGATTTCTTCTCTTTAGAGGATCTAGAAGGGAGACTCTTTCATGAGAGGTTTTAAAAGTTTGTGCTGTCCCTTTAAAAGCTGATTGTGAGCACTGTCCTTCACCACTCCCTGGCCCAAACCTCTCAGAAAAGTGGGGAGAGGTCTTGCCCTCTGTATCCTTATAAGACCCCTTCCCAGTTTTCTCAGGAGGTTGGGCCAGGGAGTGGTAAAGGACAGTCTGCATGCCTCCCTGAGGAGAACAGTATCCGCTTTGACCTCTTGTTCGGATCACTGAAGGCTTGATGGAGAGAGGAGGTATGCCCATCTCCCAGGGCAGGGGATCTGAATCACTTCACCCATATTCCCTGCAGTTGGGTTCGGGCTGAGGGGGGACTAACTGCATAGAATGATGAGTGAGGCAGAGCCATTGGAGACAAATGACTCATTGATATCAGGTCACAGGAGCATAGCAACTAAGGCCTTATAGGTACAACAGCTTGTGGGAAGGGAGGATGCTTTGCAGCCATCTCAGCGTGGACCTTTGTATTTTGCCAGCTGAGAGCAGGAATTTATTCCTCCAACTTTGCCTTCCCTGGGACTCAAGAGATTCCACTGGACCTTTTCTGCTTGTTCTTCAAGCTGTGGGGAATAGGGCTCCTATGCCTAGGAGAGATGCAGGGAGGCTTTGAAAAACCACTCCTTAGTTCTGTCACTGATTCTGGCCTGATCTCCATATAGGGAGCTTCCATTCATCCTGCTCAACTGTCTTGGCCTGGACCTCACCCCTATGTCAGCTGGGAGCTGGGTTTTGCTGCAGCCTGCTGTCTGTCCCCCCTTCTGAGGGTGGAGGGGGAGGAAAGGTGCAATTCTTGAAACGCTCCTTACAAGCCCCAATCTCTTTAATTTTGCAGTTTGTGGAGGAGAAAAACATTTAAAGCCAATGAAGAAACAGACACTTAGTTAAAAACTGTTTAGAAATCCTGTAAAAGCGGCGCTCCAAGGGGAGTCTTGGAGCCTGCCGTGGACACTGCTTGGAGAGACTGAATTCTGGGGCGTTCTTCCCGAGGAATGGTCCTAAGCCCTGCCTCAGAGCAAAGGTCTGCCTTAGTTTCCAACCAGAGAGGGCCACGAAAAGCCTCTGAAAATGTCATATTTGTAAAACTCATTTGCAAATAGATTATGCATGTGGAATTATATATACACCTCAGATAAAATTAGACCCCCATTGAAGTAAAGTAAATAGAATTTTGGCATTGCCTAATAATGGAAGGACTACCTAAATCTGAACTCACAGCGGAGTAGGTGCTGTTGTAAATCAGAGCTGAAATTAAATGCATTTAAGTGTTCGAAAGGAAAATGAAGTACTTACAGGACATCCCTGGATGATTCTTTGTGCATTTAGCATTTGCTCATCTTTGCTCATGTTCAATTTTAGCTAGAAAATAAACTAAAATTAGACCACAAATAACTTCACAAAGGTTGGGAAAGGAGGAGATTGTGTTCTATGTAAGGGTCTTATCTAAATCTCTCAGAAGTCAATGGAAAAACTCCGACTGACTTCAATGGGTTTTATATGAGACCCTAATTTATTCGTGGGCAATTCTAGATGGTACAGTGATATTTGAGTTAGACAGCAATTTGATTAAACTAAATTTACCTCCATGACTTTTGAAAATAACTTGTGTAAAATCTCTAAGGAAAAATAAAGAGTTTGACAAAATCCTCATGATTGAACTCATGTGTTGTGTGTGTAGAGAGGTGTTTTGTTGGGTTTTTTTTGGGCACTTTCTTACAGAATAAATCTACCAGCTGGTGGGTGTTTTCTCATGCCTGATGAACCAGCTTAGCTTCTATTTCCATAGAAAATAGAGGATGAGGAGGAGTAAGGCTGTTGGTGTAGTTGTTAGTATGGGCCATCCACCAGGAAGAACAGTTGCAGTGCGTAGCACCCTAATCCCTATCACGTTCCAGCAGCACCTAACCATCTGAGAAAACCCCTCTTGTGTGTGGTATTCAACTGGGGACTCTGCCCATTTTATACTCCCTTTACACTGCTGTGCGAAGAACCACTGGATATAATTGGGACTTTGAAAATGTCTTGGCTTCTACCAACTCCCTCAGAAAGGGCTATAAAGAAACTTGGGTCATGAGGAGAGAATAGAGTTCACAGGACTGCCCTATGCCTCCTCCTGGCTTTGGGACTGGAGAGGGAAGCAGCTCTTCCCAGCAAAGGTACCTGAGATGGAAGGCAACTCATGGCCTAATTCTCTCCTAAATCTCCTGGCTCCTTGTGGATGCCTCCTAAGACAAGGCAAGAATACCACACTGAAAGGAGAGAACAGAGACAACTGTGGTGACAAACCTGATGTATGTATTCCTTGTATTGTTTCATCATCTTGATTGCGGCAGTCAAATCTTCACGGTCAGCGTGTTCTGAAGGAGTGTGCAGTCTCAGAGCATAAAGAAGATTAAGATACTCTTCAAACCTTTTAGAAGGGCAGAGCAGCAGCTCCTGTAGGCTATATTTCACATAGATATAATCCATTCGTTAGCTAGGAACCTAAGTAATTCAGTGATACATGTACTGTAGGTTATACAGTGTGACTTCTGATGCTTATGTACTGAGAGGGTCTTGGATCAAGTAGCAGCATGAAGCAATGTGCCAAACACGCACACATGGTGAGTCTGTCTACTAGTTTGAGAAGTCTGCTAATCAGTTAAATTTTTTCAAGTGTCTGGCTCTCAACTGCAAGAAATAACACAGCAATTAACAACATTCCACGATGACACTGATTCAAAGCCAGAGTCCTTTTAATTAAAAATCTGACCAATCTGGTCTGACAAACTTCTTCATAGTTTATGATCACGTCCTTATGCTTTGGTAGAGAACCCATGTGGAAGGTAAGAGGAAAGTATAGAGCCTGGAAAATGTCATGAATACTGGATCCATTTAGTCCAAGAAGAATTACAACTGTACAAATGTGCTATGGGCCAACTCATAATCTCCTATGACTTGTGTATGTATTTGCTCTAAGACTTCATTTAAATACTATTTTGTTTATACTGCTTTTAAAATTGAGTTGGGAGGGAAGCGGGTTGGGATACTCACAGTGGACCTAATCCAAAGCCCAGAATTCTGATTTTATGCTATGTCACAGTGTGAATACCACAGACCTTACCTCATCATGTTAGTAACGACAGTCTTATCATGTCTTTTCAGGAAGGCACGGAATAAAGGAATGGTCTCTCTGCACTGTGAAAGGTAGAGGTTTGATCATCAATATAACCTGATTATTGGAGACCAGCCTACTGGAGATTTTTTTTTCTTCCTACTGTCATTAAAATTATTTTTATAAAGATTTTTTTACATTCCCAACTGTAACAGAATTTAGTACAAATGTATCCTTTAAAGGGATATGTGATCCATCAAGAAGAGTAAATCAAAACTTTTAACATACCTCTCCCCAAAAAATATTTTGGGGGGGGGGGGAAAGAAGAGGTCTTTTGGTAGTCTATCAACCCTCCAGAACAGTAACTGCAACAGTATTGAAATCCCTGTTCTCAGGCTGGGTGACCACCTAAACCTTAGAGAGAAAGTGAGTATAAATCTGCCTCGCTTGGCAGGAAGAAATGAGGATCGTGAACTTGATGAGCATGGCTCTCCAAGCCGAAGTTCTCCAACTTGCAAAAATTGATTAAGCAAGGGAACAGTGAGACACGTATTCTGGCATCTATGCTCAAGCAAACCTTGTTCCCTGGGTTTTATCACCAAGGCTAGAGTTGGGGGTTAAATGGTGAAGTAGTAATAATTTTGAAGGATGATCTTTTTTACATTTAATGGCACATATTAAAATGAAAAGGGGGCATAAATGGCTGGTTATATGTTAGTTCTGCCAACATTAAGTGTCTCTGTAAACTCTAGCACACACTCTTGCTGGAATTATGTAATGTCTCTAAATGCATCCATTGCAGATTTACAGCAGGGCTAAACAAGAAAACTGGTGGCTACCAAGGTTCTATCTCTGTGCATGTGCCGTGCTGATGATGAAGGCATGCTGATTTTTTTTTTAATTGGGAGAGACAAATACTCCGAATGGCAGATTTATTCAGGCAAATTTAACCCTATAAAGACTTCAAAGAAGCAGAGGCTAATTGTCTTAATTAGACTATCATCCCCTTGATTTTCATGCAACTTTTGTAATGTGACTGGTATTTTCCTGGGTTTTAGAATTTTCTGTATTTTGGCATGCCAAGAATATCAATATTGGAATGGATTCCATAAAAAGAAACATAATTCATTAAACTGAATTCTTATTCTCCCAAATTAAGTGTGAATATTAGCTTGCATTTCCAA
Source organism: Chrysemys picta bellii (assembly GCF_011386835.1). Classification (NCBI taxonomy): domain Eukaryota; kingdom Metazoa; phylum Chordata; order Testudines; family Emydidae; genus Chrysemys; species Chrysemys picta. The sequence goes on along the minus strand of NC_088793.1, from coordinate 106,275,627 downwards.
CAAAATAAATGTGAGCATTAGACTGGCATATTATGTAGTTTCACAGTCCTATAGAACTTACCATATCAATGGTTTTCAGAATGACAGTGTAGTTGTTGAAGAAGTTTGTGTATGTTTGAAGCTGCCAGCCAAATTGAGTGAATATTTCACCCAAGCACTGGGATGGACTCCATTCCTGAAGTCTTTCTGTCAGCTCATTTAAAAACTGCCTGCATTTGAAATAAACAGAGAGATGTCTCTTTCCACAGTTTCCTGACCAAATTACTGTTTAGATAACTACATTCTTTCTAGTGTTAAAAATAAATAAATCCCGCTCTAGTTTTCTCATTTTTGTCCTAGAGTGCTGTTTAGAGTTAATGTAAGCTGTTAAACAATTGCCATGTTTTCGTCCCAGAGCTGGCAGTTGAGAGATGTGAAGTGATTTCTGTATATCTTATAAAGTGCTTTGGGATCCATCTGGATGATAGTCACAATATAAATATAAGTTCTTTATCATTTAAATCTTAAAAATGTGGGTAACTTACAAAATCAGCCCTTTACTGTTTGAAAGATTGACAATGCTTACCTCTTTTAAGCTATCCAAAGTTTTGCGTAAGGAAATGCATATATTTTTTCACTGACAGTATATCTCTTTTCTCAGGTACTGATGCCCCAGTTCCAAGTAGCTACCATAGCACCAATGACTGTTAGACTGTTGTGTAATGTTGGCCTGGGGTCTATTGCCAATCGTCTGAATTACAACTAATATTTTTTTAAACTGCAGGAATGGGAAATGTACACAGAACTTGCAAGGACAATAAAAACATGATTATGTTGATTTTTCTTTGTAAGATTAATCGTATCTAAATTCCTGGCATACATTATAAAATTTATTGTTAAAATCTGTACCTCTTGCATCAGTCTTGAACACTTTTAATCTAGGTTAATGGAACTATTTTTGGTACTTTTCCTTTGTTTCCTTTGTTTACTTAATACCTTGTCAGATGTTTGACAGATGTGTTCCAATGGGAGGGTGGGGTATTTTAGTTTTTTTACATTAAGAGTTCAAAGCTGAGGTACAGATTTTATTTATCCAAAGTTTAAAATAACTTTTCATCTTTTAACTATTTTTCAGTAACCAGATCTCCAGCTTACATTCTTGTGATGTCTTCCTTTTATTATGTAACCATGTTTTACTAAGTTCAGTTTTCCTTGCAGTCTGTTCCAAATCATGTTGCTTGTTTAATTCACTATTTATCCTAGTCTCTTCCTTTCTGTTTGTAGACTTGCAATAGTTGCCACTGAAACTGATTTTTTTTAAATGTTGCTAGAGTTGGGCATGAAGCAAAAACATGGAACTGATTCTGATCTGACCTTCATATTTCTATTGTGGGCAGAACCAAAAGTACAGTAAAGAAAATTCTTGAACTTCAGGATTCAGAATCCAGATCCAAAGTTTGGGGTGTCCAACTCTGACCCACTAGAGAGAGCTTTGAGCTATGAACTTTGATTGAGAACTACAGTTCCGGAGTTTAATTTGAGCCCCTCTCTAGACCATGATTCTGCAATCAGATTTATGCAGCGAACTCCTGTGCCAGTGCAGAGTCTCACTGACTTCAGTGGGGCTCTGTGCAGATCCTGCATCTGCACACATATGATTGCAGGATCAGAACCATCATTATTACTGACATTTCAAGCATCTTAAAACTTCAAAGGGATATTTGTAGAACAAGATTCCAGTTTTTCATCCTGTATATTACCATCACTCTGACTAATGAATAATACCTAGCACTTACAAAGCATGATTTATTTATAGCTCTCAAAAGCCCTTTCAAATGTGATAAGTATAACTTCCAATTTAAGAAATAGGGGGAAACCAAGGCAGAGATCAAGTGAGTAGCCCAAGGTCACACCATAAGTCAGTGATAGAGCTGGGAATGCCCCCTAGACTCCTGACTCTTAATCAAGTATCCTGTTCTCTGGACTATGCTGCCTCCACAATCTATAACCCTTTTTTATCTTAGTACTGTGCTTTCTCATAGGATTGAGCATTTTCTCAACTGGCTCTAGACAGGCAGGATTTTATACTTTTGTATCATTCAGGGTGTAAAATCTACAGTAATTTCACCAAAACTGAAACACAATTTTAATTTTTCATGTTGGTGGTCTGGTCATATTCTGCAAAGCCCCATATTATATGCCACCATTCACAGGTAGGGCCAGTAAATAACAGTACCGTTGTTTTCCAAAAGCATCTGCCTGAAAAGTCAACCAAGAGTGGCGGGATGGCAGCTAATTAAATCCTATGCTTCAGTCAGGAATGTATTGTCCTATCCTAGACAATCTTTCTCTTCGTCACGGAACATTCACAGATGCAACAGATGGCGATAACCCATGCAGCAACTGCACTGATTTGGCTTTTGTCTAACCCAAAATATTTAAAACTCTTAGTAAATTTAAAATTCAGCATATAGAATATACCGATTGAGTTGTAAGGCGTCCAAGATATCAGAGAAGATGATTTGAACATTAGCATGACTTAGGATGGCTCGATTTGATGCTAATGCTGCTTTCAGTGGTGTAACATAAACATCCCTCACAGTTTCCAGCACGTGTACGTAGTTCTTCTCACTTGTCAGGAGTTCCCTGGCAATTCTAGTTCGTCTGTCTGCGGTATCCTTCTGAAGTTTTTTATCCTACAGTCAGAACATGGAGAATAAATTAGCAGAGGTTATCTTTACAATAAAAAGCATGGGGCTGGAGGAGGACCAGAAAACAATGAAAAAGGGACAGAACAGAATACCTGCTTGCACCATTGCAATACAACCTACGGGTTTTAATAGACCCAAGAAGAAAAACTATTGATGTTTATCAATAATTTTTCTCTGTACCTCTTCCTTGCCCAAATACACACATGTGCAAGTCCAACACACACAACAGCATCCCCCAAACAATTACAATGTCTCCCTCCCCCACCACCCCAGGAGAGAGGGAGGGAAATACCCTTGTCAACACATTAATCTATATCCTAAACTGCAAGAAAGTTGGGTTTCATACATTTAATATTTTAAGGTCCGCAGGGATCACTGTGATCATCTATAGAGCCCTGTGTGGATAAAAATTTATATCTGCGGATATAAATTGGTATCCATGGAACCCCGGGGCTCTCCTGGAAACCGACCACCGAAAGGAGCAGAACGTGGGGCTGCTGCTCCCAGAAGTCAGTGACCTGTGCCGACAGCTCCTCCGGTGCATCTGTACCACCCCCTCAGCAGCTGTCCCTGGTCACGCTCTTGTATTCAAGCAGTGCACACGCTCCCAGACAGGAGACGCAGACAGCTGCGTGGAAGGGACGGGGCAGAGCTGGGGGTGGGGCTGCGGGTAGTACAGCCATGCCGGAGGAGCTGCCGGTGTGGAGCGCTGGCTCCTGAGAATGGCAGCAGCATGTTCTGCTCCTTTCACCACTGCAGTTCCCGGGAGAGCCCTGTGGGTCTGCAGATACCGATTTCTATCCGCGGAACTCCACATCTAGTCTCACCTCCTGTGTAACACAGGCCGTTGAGCTTTCCCAGAATAATTCCTAGAGCAGAGCTTTTAGAAAAACATCCAGTCTAAATTTAAAACCCTACTGACAATCCTGTCCACACTGCAGAATGAACTTTTAAAAAAAAAATAAAAATAAAAAAAAAATTCAAAATTGGTTCAGGGGAAAGCCTATGATTGAACACAGAGGCTAGGCAGCACTGCTTGAGCGAAAGCTATTTTTCCCCTTCACCATTTTCCTGGTAGCTGAGGTTAAGGGTGAAATCCTGGTCCCATGACATCAACAGGAGTTTTGCAATTGACTTCAGTGGAGCTAAAAAAAGATTCTTGTTTATCTAGAAGCCTGATAATTCTCTTGATTACAGAACATAAACAAGACTAAGCTTTAACTCCAAAGAGGCAGAGGATGAACTATGTGTAAGGTACATGTATAGTCACAGCAACAATAACATGAAGTGCTGCATCCCATTCTAAGGTCTGCTTGCAAACTATATTCCAACATCATTATGATTTTTGGACATCCACATAAGGGGTAAAAAATACTAGATACATTGTTTGTCCATATCTACTTTCCTGTAGGAAAGAAACTACAGGTCCAACGTGTACATCACAGAAGACCATAAGGTATTTATGAATCATTGATTTCCTTACCAACTGAGCCACTGCCTCAAATGTTGGCTCATTTGCTCTGATGCTGCAGTTAGGCTTTTGGCTCAGGGTGGCAGCCTCTTTTGCATCCTCCTCCTAAGGATTAAACAGAAGCTTTTTTCCTACCCATCATTTGAAGGAACCACACTTAGCTTCTCCAGTTCTTCGCTATTTTGTTCCCTTCTGCTCAGGTTTCCATAAAAAGATCATATCATAGCGTACCAGGATTAGTATTCCATAGATAATTGGCACTATACCATCTATATAAGAAACATTAACTAGTGACACTATTGGCTGTTTTATTGTTGAGTGTTTATGCTGTAACTCGGTCATCATAATTTACATGAACTTGACTTGACCGTGGGATCTCAGCTCAGGAGGGGGATATATTTTCAATTTCCCAAACAAAAAGCTCCATTCTTGCAGACTTACATGTGTGCGTAACTTTCAGCACATGAGTATGCATGTTGACTTCCACAGGACTCCTCACGTGCTTTAAATTAAGCATATGTGTAAGTCTTTGTAGGGTCAGTGCCATGGTGGGACCATTATCACACAGAGTGCCCACAAAGTCTTTTTATAAATCCAGCCTGTAATTGGTGTGTGGTCAGAACTGCTGTGCCCAGGTGGATCCCACTGGTGTGGCTCCACAGGGCCCAGAGGTCTGCTCATGTGCAATGAATTGCAGGACCGGGGCCTTAGCTTGCTGTTTGCTGTTCTATGAAAGTTGTGTACTTTGCTATTCCCTGAGACCTAACAATGAGGATTCCTGTAACTTTTAAAAAATCATAGTTTTTTTGTGTATTTATTCTTGTGTTGCTCAACTGCTTTCAGGTAGCTGCATCCATACATTAAATGTTGGTATTAGCAGTAATTTTTTAAAATAGGAAATATAGTGGTATTTAAAATATTTATTTTCATGTCAGGTTTTAAAATAGAGAGAGAGAGAGAGATCTGCTGTTTAGTATTTGAAAAATCTGCTGTTGAACTTGATCAGTATAGTTTATGCACAAATGAAAAATCTAACTTCATAATGGCCAACTTCATGGGCTAACAGAAAGCTAAATATGTATTTATGTGATTGGTCATAATAGCTGATGACTCCTTGGAAAATGTTATTAACTGCAGAAATCTTACTGCACGAAGACTATTCCTATGGTAACAATCCCTTGAGATAACATTCTTAAAGTTCTGCATCTCTATCATTAACATTAGATGTCTTTGATAATCATAACTTTGACAGGTAGTGTTGATTCTAGCTATGAAAATCAAATTTAGCTTCCAGTGCTCAGGCCCCCTTTTCTCCAAGCAGTTTCTTGAGGATCTACATTTCTCTTACTTGGTTTATAAGCAGATTAAGCATTAGTTCAACCAGAGCAGTGGATTTATGATGCAGACTAATGTCCCAAAGGGACGAAGATGAGATCACCAAATGTATATTATTTTGTGACCTAAAACAGGAACTGACGCTGGACCTCAAGAATGGAAAGGTAAGTGCATTAACCCACTGCAGTTACCAGCTAGTGAGCTGCACTGAAAGAGGTCACTGTTCCTTAATGAATGCACCAAGACTTGTCTTCTAGTCACCATCTGTCAAGATCAGTCTGCTAAGCTCTCTATTATACTTCCTCAGCAGGAAAAAATGTTGGAAATTCCAAAGGATTTTCCTAAGTAACCAAAAATAAAATTAAGATAAACATTATTCAGGGTCAAAATGGGTAAATTTCACACTAAAATGGGTTATCATGAGGTGCTTGTTGGATAGTGTGTTAATGGCTGCATCTTTATAAGCAACAGTGTGTGTGTTTATATGGGGATGAAGAGCCCCAAAGTCAAGACAGGTTGCAATTGGGGAGGAGATTCAGAATTTCAATCCCTGTGCTGATGGAGGCTGAAGATCTTGTAAATGCAAGTCTGGGTGGGCTGAAGGAGAGAGAGAAGGAGACAGGGGTTCATGCTGACTGATCCAGTGGATTTGACTTGTTTGTTAACACTTACAGCATCCATACGGGATGAAGATAACTGGGCGTACAAATTTACCTTAATTGTGAGCTTAACTATAAAAAGTGAGTGAAGGTTCATAAAGTGTCACAATAACCTACAACCAAAAATGTTGATAGAAAAGGTGGAAAATCGAGACAGACTAAATTAGTCCAAATAAAAAGGCCTACTGATATAACTCAGTTGAGATCACGCCTGGTAAACAAGGAGTAGAGGACTGGAAATCAATGGACCAAATCCTGACCAGACCAGGTTTAAGAGAGGGACCCAAGTGACAGTGCTACTTTCCACTGGCTTTATCCCAACCCCACTTGAGATGTAAGACTTCATCCGCCAGCCCCTCATGTGTCTTTTTCCTTCTCTACCTTATTTCTTCTCTTTCCTATCCCTCTCCTTTTTCCTTCTAATTAGAGTCTGGCTTAGCTGACCAAAACTGTATATTTTGCAACCCTGCTGTAAACCTGTGACCAGAAAGAGGCAGATAAAAGCAATCCCCTAAACAGCCCAGTCTGGTATAAGTTGATAGACAGTTTTCAAAGTGGCTGATTAGACCACGGGCTAAGCCTGTTTTTTTCCAGCAGTGAGGTTGCAAATGAAAATCTTCTCTCTCTGGGTTGCTGCAGTTTCTATTTTTGCTATTCTATTCTTCTCTCCCCTTAAATGTTCTTAAACCTGAAGAAATTTTATACAGACAGATCACATGTGTTGGAGACCCTCAAAAGCCAGCTGAAAAGGATCATTAAGAACATTTAGTTTAAATCTTATTTCCTTTATGTCCTGCAATACCGCCAGTATTCACTCTAACATGACAACCAACTCCCTCCTGGAATATGCTGCTAGTAGGAGGGGTAATCAGATGCATTTCTGACTGTATGGCACAGTTTGGCAACGGTTTTAATATTACCCTATTCAATTTGGAATGAAAAATAGTATTTAAACCCAACAACAGAACTTTTCAACACCCTGTACCTCTGCTCCTGTTTACAGGAGTGCAGGGGAAATTACTTAATAAATTCCAACATTCTTTTCCATCTGTGGCACGCTGTGCTGCAAAGCAGTACTCTGGAACACTCAGATTTACCATGGTGATATAATTATAATAGGTTTTGTACAAAGTATGCCTTGTTAGGTATCATTTTAGAAGTCTTGAGCTGCTGAACATTAATATCCTGTTGAATTGTATGTGCTGTCATTGTATGTGAAGTTATGAAGTTTTGCTATGTGTGTTACTGAAATATGTTGTGAGGTTGGGAACACCCACAACCAGCCTTTCAGGTGCAACAATGGAGCAGCCAGATGCTGCTGATGGCCCATTAAAGGAATCCACACTCACAACAACTATCCTAGGGACTGTATACAATGGAGACTTCTCAGAGAGAGCACCTAGACAATGAAGACTGCTTGACTCATAGCAAACTATAAAAGAGGGGAAGTGACATCACTTGGTCTCTCTCCCCCCCACAACTCAACACCTAGAAACACATCTGGAGAACAAAGATTGAACTGGGGAGATGGTCCCAGACTGGAAAGGAGAATCCCAGCTTGTGTTTGAAGGAACTATACTATCAGGGTGAGACACTGCTTGATTCAAGTCCTGCCTAGTTTATAAAATACAGATTGCAATTTTATTTTTATTTCTTAGGTAACCAACTTTGATCTATACGCTTACTACTTAGAATGACTTAAAATCTTTCTATAGTTAATAAATCTGTTTTATATTGTACCTTAAACAGTGTGTTAACGTGCCTGGGAAATCTGCTCAGTGTACAAAAGCTGGTGCATGCCCTCTCCACATGGAGGGAGGGTGGACTGGGTAATAAACTTACACTGGTCAGGCTTCTGACCAGGACAGGATGGTACATCCCGAGGTCCTAGGCTAGGGAGCTGGGGGAATTGGCTGGAGCCTCTCTATTGTTAGTTCATGAATGACTAGGGGAAACATTCATGTAACTCAGATGGGTGCGTCCCTGCCTGTGGATGACTGTGTAAGTGCAGTACCTGGAGAGGTTTGCAGTTTTTCACAGCATTACAGTGTGCGAGGGATCCCGTGTTGGTAAGCCAGAGGGCTCAGTGGTACCCCAGTTCCAGGTTGCACTCTGGGAAATCCATCACACCGTCGTGACCTCTATTCACTCAGAACAATGCTCAGAATTGTCCTCGGTAGGAATCCCTCTCCTCTTCTCCATGCTGTGTTCTCTCGCCAGTGCAGAATGGCTTTTTAGTATTGGGAGATACGGGCTCCAATGTTGTTCCTTCCAGTATTTTGATCCTCATACTTATTTGGAGTGGCTGATTGACCAGGAAAATCTGAAGCACCATGCCAGTAGTTTTCCCATTCAGCATCCACTCTTAAAAGACCCGTTGCTAATTTGGACTCCAAACCAGGAAAAAGCATGCAGTGTCCATGCAACTACCCTGTTCAGAGCTATGGATGGTCACCTACCTATGTATTTGTGAGCTGATCCAGCATGTCAATAGGTATCTGAACTTAAAAAAAGCCTCAAATAAATATTCATCAAGCCTAATACAACAGTCATTGAAATGGGAAGAGATCTGCAAATAACCTTAAATACCACTTCATTTGCCTATTAAAAACCTAGCAATTTTACTTACAAAGCTTCTTTTTGACAGGTCAGCTAATCCATCAGTGAAAGTCTGGGCTGTTTCTTGACTAGTATGTACTTTAGTTCTGCTCACGGCATCAAACATAACCTGACCTGAAAATACAAGATCTTTAATTGTAAGTTAGTCCTTCAAACAGATACTGTAAGCCTGCCTGATGATCATTAACAATAGTCACTATATTCTAGTCAGAGAAATAGACAACCGCACATACAGGCTGACATTTTGTTGGGCATTCAAACAAAAGGGAGCTTGTCTACGCTGAGGTTTTTAGCCACTAGTCTACCTACAATGATGTAGCTGCACCAATGCCTTAAACACTGCAAAGACAAATCCGGTATAGGCAAGGTCAAAGTGTGTGTCTGCTCTGAAAAAGCCCTCTAGACATGGCATTGCCAGGTCTCACAATTTTGTCTGTCACACGATAGCAAATGTGCTCACTTTCTGGATTTAAAAATATATATTTTTTACTGCTAGCCCTGCAAACTCAGCCTGAGATCAGAGTCAAGCAGAGTCATTTCCTTGGTGGTATGCCAGTATAGGGAAATCTCAGACCTATGGCAGCAGGCTTGCCGACAGCAATTCCGGGCCCCAAGGCAGAACAGTCAAGGGGTTGCTGCGGCACGTCGTGCAGGGCAGGCTGCACCTGCGCTGGTTGGTGCCCAGCAAGCCGCTACCTGCTGCATTGCACGTTCTTCCAGCATGGCCAGGGCTTCCACATGCCCGCCCGGCTGCCTTTGCCGCTGCCGGAACCACCCCGCACGTGCCTAGGAGCCCTGAGGCCCACCTGGCCAATTTAAAAGGGCCTGGGGCTCCTGGCCGCTGCCACCAAGAGCAGCAATTGCCCCCTTTGCCCCTTCCCACCCTCCCCCCGTCAGCGGGCCTGTATGCAGGAGTGGCGCCAGAGTTTTTGGTGCCCTAGGCGGGGGTCCTTCCGCGCTCCAAGTCTGTGGTGGCAATTCTGCGATGGGGGGGTCCTTCCGCGCTCCTGGTCTGTGGGGCACTTCGGCGGCAGGTCCTGGAGCAAGTGAAAGACCCGCTGCAGAATTGCCGCCAAAGACCCGGAGCGCGGAAGCCCCCGCCCCCCCGCCACTGAATTGCTGCCGAGGGCGGCAAAAGGCCGCCCCCCCCCAAAAAAAAAATCCTGGCGCCCTAGGCAACCACCTAGGTCACCTAAATGGAAGTGCCAGTCTTGCCTGTATGGCGACTTTAAAGGATATTGTCTAAACACAGAGATTGGGGTCAGAAAACAACTTTGAGAGAGATTTTCTAGACACATTTAACGTAACCTTACCCTCTTCATGGAGATAGTTTACTGCTTGATAGTTTCTGAAACTAGTGTGTGCTGAAAGACATATCTTTAGGAGAAAACTAGGTTGCTCTATCAGTTACTGGAGTTCTTCCAATATAACATCTACAGATCCCCACAATGCTCTGGTTTTTGAGCGTTCATTCTGACAAGGCTTTTCTTGGGCATAGTCTTGGTTCGTAGTACACATGCATTGATACAGAAGGGGCCTAAGCTAGGCAAACTGCATTCAATGGTTCCTGGTCTGAGCATCTTAATGCAAGTGCAGAGGCCATATATTTGGACAATCACACTTATTACCAAATGACCTAGTTTGCTGATGGATATAATACTTTATTAAAAACAACTGAATAACTTTTTTAGCATTCTTTGTTTTGATCATGCAGATAACTCTTCCATTTATTTTCACTTTTGTGTTAGCTGACACAAGCATTGGAAGTATTCATTCTGCAGTAAGTTATTTTTAATACTTGTCATGTACAATGTGCATCACAGACCCAGAAGACAATGTTTGCCCATCAAAATAGATACAGGAGAAACGGGGAAAGGAAGAGACAAGTTCTAAAGTTGTGATGTTTCCATGAAAGTTGGGGAGAGAGGGGATTTCAAATGTTTTTCTAACCCTTTTATAAGTGTTTAGAAAAGGAAAAATGACCAATCTTACCAATAATCCTGTCACTAATACTCTTCTGCAGCTCACTTAAATATGGTCGCATCTGCTTCCGGACAGATTTCAGTGCCTCCTCCAGGAGCTCTGTCATTCTGAGCCATGTCTGTAGTTTTACTTCAGTGAAGTAGGTGGAGGTGGGAGGTCCATCCTTCTGTTTTCCCAGCCATTCACTAAGGACTGATATTTTTATGCTGGGTGTTAGGCAAAACCTCACTGAAACTGGTAGATGTAACCATTGTCCTTCATTCAGTATAAGTGTAAGAATAATCAAGCTCCTTTATGGAACATTTAGCTGAAATAATAGAACCCACAACCCAAAATGCAGGCACCCAGCAAGGCTTGAGTAGAAGTTAAACCGTGTAGCCTCAGGTGCGTCCTTGGAGACTGATATAGCAATGCAAGAGCTGGGTATTGATTTGGTAGAGCTGTGTGTCTGCAGCAGAAACACACAGAGGGAGTTAAGAAGACTGGATAGCATTAGACTGAGAAAAATATCTGAAAGTGTGAGCTTTTGAGCAGAGTACTGCCTGAAAGAGAGTTGGAACCGTGACCAAAGAAACTCTCTCCTGTTTGATTCCTACTATGTTCAGGAAAACAGGACTTTGTACATTCTTAGTAAACAAACAGGCCTGGATCAAAGAAATACCTGACTCCATCATCAATGTCTCTTCCTATCAGAAACAATATGCAAATCCCCAAATGTTGGCTAACCACTCTGGTCAAAAGTGGTCAAGTATCATGACAAATTAATTGTTTCCTGGTTTACTCTGCTGTAAATTCAGATAGTTTTGGGAATTCTGACTTTTATTAGTACTGCAATAAAATGTAATTGACACAACAGAGGACCCCTTTCAACAGGAGACTGACTGAGTTTCTGGTATCCTGATTACGCCTAGAGCTTTCCGCAACTACAAGACGTTGGTAGTGGAATTTCTGATGCTGAATCAGAAGATCACACCAAGTATAGATTTTTAGTGATCTGTGACAGAATGTCAAACACATCCCCTTTTGAAAGCATAATGGATTTAGCAAATTCAGGTTTATTCAGGACCTGAAACCTGCTAATTACACTGTTACATGCATTACATGGTCCACTCAAAACAGGGACCTTGAAGCATCTGAATATAGATGTGGCTGTACCAGACTATCCTCTCTTCCCATCCATTATCTCTGCACAATGTATACTTTGAGACACCTACCCTTTGACGCCTCTGGCCTTCATTGTGCTAACCTGACAGACAAATAGTATTACATCAAACAATACTTAGCTGTTCCTAGAATGGAATTTTTAAAATATGGCAGAATAATGTGGCCAAAGTTATAAACCTATAGAATTACAGGATTAGAAGGGAACATAAGGGTCATCTAACCCCCTGCCAAGATGCAGGATTTGTTGCAATACAGATGGCTCTATCCACTGGAGGTTTTCAAAAGGAGGCTGAAGGAGGTTCCACAACCTCTCTAGGCAGTCTGTTCCATTGTCCTATTGGTCTTACAGTTAGGAAGTTTTTCCTGAGATTTAATCTAAATCGCTATTCTGTAGTTTGAACCCATTGCATCTTGAACCTCAGTGGCAAGAGAAAACACCTTTTCTCCATCTTTTTATGGCAGCCTTTCGAGTATTTGAAGACCACTATCATGTAAATCTGTGATCTGATTTTATTGTATATCACTGGGTCTTTAGTAAACCATGCTAGCCATCTAAAATTGGTCATATACCAACATCCTTCCTCTATACACCTACTTCTACCCCTCATTTTCCAAAAGCAGGTTTAGAATAATTTTCTCTTGCTTTTATCAAATAATTCTTACATTGCTTATGGGCAAAATAAGTCTCTATATTTTTAAGTTGTAAACAAACCATTTTTCTCTTGGGAAATGCTGACTCAGTTGTGCCACATATCTCTCTTTATAAATGTGTGTAATAACTTTCTGTACTTACTGTGCTGATAAGATCCAGTTGCAATTCCTGTGGGGGTTCTGAAGAGCACACCAGTTAGCTGAGTCAGCTGGGAAAGGACTTCCATCCCTGCCTCTGAAAAGATGCATTATTTTTTCTAGTTCATAAAATTCTGTATTATTTACATCACTAAAATATCACAGCCACTACAGGCCACTAGCCAATTCTTTTTTCTCCATACTACTATTATTCATCTGAAACTAAAAGGAATCTAAACTTTTTTTCAAGGCTAGATGAAAATGTTGTGTCTTTGTGAATCAACAGTACTTTTTATGGTTTTTATCATATTATTCTGAAAACTCTGCTATATTTACCAACAGCATGAAAGATGTCCTGTGTATCTTAACAAAATGACACTGTGCAGGAACAATCACATCCACTAACATGGACAAAAAACTAGAAAAGTTGTTTTTGGCGTGAGATCCCTAATGAAAAAAATAACTCCAGTTTCATTCTAATGTCAATGAAGAGACACACATTGTGAGTTTGTGCGGTCCCTGAGAAGAATAGAATGAATTAAAGATGCACCAGTTTTGAGGTGCATCTTATTCCTTCCAAGACAAGAAAAATAACAAAATAAGAGTGGATACTATTCTTTAGTTCTTGTGATGACCTGCTTGATGCCAGCTAACGGGACGACCCTGCAAGGCTGAACAAATGGCAGATGTGGGTGCTCAGAAGTCTTTGGACTTTCTCAGCACCTTGCAAGATCAACCTTTAATATTTCCCAAACAGACTGAGGTAATTGAAGAGCATGAGATGAATAGAATATATCTGCCTCTTTACTAAGCTCAGCAGCTGTGTGAAACTATTCTGCTTTCTAATGGACTCTGTATACTCATCATTTGTATTATCATAGCACCTATGAGTTCTAGTCATGGAGCAGGATCCCATTGTGCTAGGTACTGTACAAACACAGAACAAAAAGACTCTCCTTGCCCCAAATAGAGCTGGTTGAAAGTTTCTTCTCCCCTCCCCTTCCACTCCCCCAGGGAAAATTTTGACTTTTCTGCAAAGAGCAAAAACTTTCAGACAAAGTCAAAAAATTCTATTCTGAAAAATGTGATTTGTGGAACCAATTTGAAAAGTAATGTTTTAGCTTGGTTTGACGTTAAATTGTGTCCTCCTCAGCCACCACTATGTCTAATGCGAGCTTTGGATGTCCTATGTCCCCCTTCTCCTCTGTGTGCCAGGCTTTTTGGCTGGACTATATGTCCCATGATGCATCAGTCATCCCTCCGTGCATAACAGAAGCCCCATACCTGTGGTGGATCATGAGAGATGTTTTCTAGCTCAGGCTTGGCCCACAGAGGAGAATGGGGACAAGAGGCACCCAAACTACAACTCCCGCAAAATTATTCCGGTGTTCAGATTTTTTTCAACAAAAGTCAAAATTCTCCACAGAAAGAACCCAATTTTCTGCCAACCTCAATTTCAACAAGCCCTACTCAGGGACAGGATCCAATGGAGTGGGTGATTCTCCATGACAGAAGTCCAAACAAAACTAACCTGATGCTGCCAGAGGAACAAAGATGTCCACATAACCACCTTCCCCTGGAGACATTACACAACCTAGCTTCTCCCAAAATTCTCTCACTTCAGGACTCAGAATGTTCTCAATACTGATTCTGCAGCCTGAAAAACATTTAAATAAAAGTCAATGAAAGAAATAAAATTTCCATGAGGGTTTTCATTCTGCTCAAAATTCTTCCCTCCTGTACTCATATCATTACTTCCCTTCCCAGGACTTAACACAGACTTCCCTCAAATCTCTTTTTTAAGGGCAATGTGCTAACTTTCAAAACTGAGTGATTTCTTGTCCTCCATTTCTTTAGTAACTTTTCTCTCTCTCTCTCTCTCTCTCTCTCTCTCTGTTCCCCCTTCTCAATTTATTTTCTCTGTACCATGTATCCTCTCTCTTCTGGCTATTACTTTTTTCTTTGCGCCTCTGTGTCGGCTTGTTTCTCTCTTTCTCGTCTTCCTTTTATCCCTTATTTAACCTCATGGTCAGACCTTTAGCTACTTTGGACTAGCATCATGTGTCCAATCTCCTTTTTTATGACAGCAGAGATGGCTCTATCATCTCTTTTTTGTCATATTTTCTCTGGCTTTTAACTAATTACCAAGCCCTTGATCCTACAAGCTTTTACATCCAGGCAGCCCCCGCTCCTGTGGTGAGTCCTATTGATTACAATGGAAGGTACAGAGGTCTACCTGCCAGAAACAAATTACAGTTGGATCAGTGACCAATTTGCTAGCTTGATTAACTTTTTATTTTCATGCTGTTTCCCCTTTTGAAATACCTAAACATGATATGACATTGACATGTTCCCAGTTAGTTTCTCTGTTTTTCTCTGCCCCTACCTTGAAGTAAATTGATCTCTCTGGAGTTTCCATCGCTAAAAATCCCTATACTCTTTGCTTTTCGGCCATCCAGAGCCTTTTCTATGTAAAAAAGGAGGCTTTCCAATGTCAGTCCGCAATGTTCATACAACACCGGAATCACCCCAGGTTTGATGCTGTCCAGCACCATCTACAGAAATAAATCAGTTCATACCTTCAATAAATAAATCCTGCTTTTCTCAAAATGTAATTCCATGAGAAAAAATATAATTCTTAATTCAATATTCATTTGTAGAATGCATCACATCATATTATTATTTTACACAGTAATTAATTACACCTAGAAATTGTTTATTCAGCTTTGTCCTATAGCCCCATAATGCCAATGGATATGAGATGATCTCTCTAACAACCTTTATCAGCTAGGCCACCCCTGCAATTCGTTGTGCGTGAGCAGCCTGGCACTCCTCGTGAACCCCCAATGAAGTTAATTGTGTCCTATACAGATGCAGCTGTGCATCCACACACAGTGATTTTTTTAGGATCAGGGCCATAACCTTTACCATGAAACAACAAAACACTGCTTGGGTGGTCAGCTTAGCTTCCTACTTATTTCCCACTGATGCTTTACTGAAACTCAGATTGTATTCAACTTTTTAAATAAATATACAGGATAGGCTGTTTTTGAAGTGTACATCCTGGACTTTTCTTTGATTAGCTATAACACTGAACGTCTTACACAAATTAGTACTTAAACCATATGATTTGGGTTTTTTTTATTTCAAATGACATAGTACCAGTGTATTAAAAATGTGCAGCTCCCCAAACATGCGCACAGACAGCATTTTTTTATACAGTTTCATATTAAACTCTAAACTTCTGCATTAGAGATTCATCTAGGCCTGTGGTGCTCAAACTTTTCCAGTGGACCTCCCCCCCCCCCCCCGCCCCTTACCAGTAATGGAATCTGTCCGTGCCCCTTCCCCCATTACTGGACAGTCAATGCTGCTTCTGCACAGAGCTTGGGCTGAAGGCAGAGCTAGTGGCAGAATGGGGACAGATGAGGAGCTGGGGCTGGGGCAGAGCTGGTCTGCAGGCAGAGAGGGAGTGAGGGCAGAGCAGGATTGGGGGCTGAATGGGGTTGGAAGCGGAGCTGGTCTGGGGGTGGAGTGGGGCTGGAAGTGTCATGCTCTCTCCCCACCCCATGTGGGGGCTAGCTTGGCCCCGCTGCACACACCCTGAACATTCCTCCACGCCCCCCTATTGAGAAACACTGATTTAGGCCCATAATATTACTTTACTGTCATTTTAATCTTATGCTTTCCTTTGTTTTTCTTCACTTTACGGTGCGCTTTCGCTGAGACCCTAATCCTGTAAACACTTAATGCGACTACTCATGAGCAAAATTAAGCACATGTATAAGTATTTGCAGGATTGAGGCTATAGTAGATCCAGGAAGGATGCTTTCTTTGCAGGGAAGGATGAACAGATTGCTGTCTCAGGAACATCCCCCGGATGTAGTTTGGGTACACAGAACCCAAACGATTCAAAAAAGAGAGAACTTAGAAGAAATTCATACCTCATATGCAGGAACCCTGGATGATATCAAAACCAGGTATGGCTCAAGTGGATATGCAAAACTGCTGTGTTTTTGGTAGACACGCTGACAGTGTTTGTAAGGTAACACAGGGTCGGATCTGCTTCCAGTCACATTCTTTCTACAGAAGGAAAAGCAAAAACTCAGGCAGTATATCCTTTAAAGATTCTTTCCTTTTTACTTTAATGCAGAAATAAAACATTAGGGTATGAAAATACCTGTCTAAACTTCAGTTACACTGAATAGACATGCAGTGCTGTGTTTTGTAAATACATTTACAGCAACTTTTTATTCTATTCTATTCTGTGCCTCCTGAAGGCCACCACTTCTGTGAGAAAATGAACCTTAATCGCCTACTGCCTATTGAGATCACGGAGTTCCAAACACCTACAGGTCAGCCATTTGCACTCTTTTTTTGTGTTTATTTTTACGCTATGTCTTAGCAGCACTGGTGATAGGAAAAATATTCCTCAGTGCCCTCATTTGCTCTGTGGTGAAAAGATTTTAAATTTACAATCTCAATACATGTAAAGAACAAATTAATTTCTTCTTTGTAAGTCCACAAAAGAAAATGAATTTTCAGGATCTTCTCCCTAAGTTTAGCCAATGAAAAGTACAACTCTAGACTTCAAAGTTTTGTCATTAGCCCCCTATCCAGGCTTAGCATGAAATGGCTCTACAAGGTTCCCATTTTATGGCTGGACCAGCAACATGTTGAGGGTGGTATGCTCATTATGGGAGAGCCTCTCTAGTTTCTTGTTCTCCGTATCTTTGAACTTCAGGGTGGTGGCTTAAGACCAGATCAGCTGATCTGGGCCCCCAAATCTCTAAGAATCTCTAAAATCTCTTCAGGCCAATCTGGGCCCAAGAATCTAGAGTGGGAAACTAGTATTTCTGGTCACACCCTCATGCAGAACACCAAATTTCTACCCAACCTCAAATTTCAGTTCCCTCCCCAAGATTACGCCCAAGTGGTGTCAGTTAAATGGAAGACTTTGCATGGGCCAGACATATCTTCTGCATGCCAGTTCGTGGAATTGCTCCTTCCAACACGGGAGGACGAGCAGCACAGCTTTGCGAGGGAACCTATGAGGTAATTATTTAGAACTAATGGACAAAGTTGAGCTCCATCAAGGTGTTAGTGTGCTAAAAGCCACCTGACATGACCACAAAGATCTGCAGTTTTGTGTGCTGTTTCCTACAATGTATTCTGTCACCTTTATTAATCATTGCGTTTTGGGTACTATTTTCTATGTGGTTTTGGAATTATCACCAGTATTTTGAAAATCTTGAGTCCTGCTTACCTTTTGGGCAAAGTTTTTAAGGAGGCCAAAACAAGCTGTTTTTCTGCTGCTAGTTTCATTTCTTCAGAAAGCAGCATTGAAAGAGTATGATTCGAAAGAGCACTCTTTTCCTGAAAGCAGTTAAACAAAAATGCTGAGAGAAATATGTATGATGCAGTGTAATAACATATGGTTCAGTAATTACATAATGCGGCAGTTAAGAAATGCTGTCTTGCGTCTACCAGTAAAAAAACTTAAACTTGTTTTACCAATGACAGACATAAAATAAGATGAGTTTCTTAGAAGAACAATACTTGAGAATACAACTCTAACAGTGGCTCAGACACAATCTTCTAAATTGTGTAATATGGATTCAAACTATGACAGTGATCCTATACAGAGCTTCACAAGGATGCGGGGGTTCATCAGTATTTATAGTGGAGGGTGAAAGAAGACTGTCCAGTAGCATATTTCTTGGGCTCCTACCGGCTTCATCTAAACACTTTTACTTTCTGTGCTGCCAATGCCTCGCTTTGAACCTCAGCATGTATATTTCAAGGCACAAAGAAATGTTAATTGTACTCAACTGCTTTACAAGTTGGGTTACAGACGGAATCTAGCTGTAATCAGAGTACAGTTTAGTCAAGCATGAAATTAACTGTATTAAGAATAAGTCTGTATGTTTGTCACTTCTGTTTTCCATGGCAAAGATCATGACCTTTAGGGGATTCTAATTTTTTTTAAATAGTTGTTTTACAAGTCTCTTCTTTCAAGTTTAACAGCTCTTTTTGATGTGTATTTTGTGTGTGTTTTTGAAGTCTTAATGTATTTTTAAATGATAAGTGATGGCTATAAATGCTTTTTCCAGTAGAAAATAAGTTTACGAGGAAGCAAAATATTCTGTGCCATGACTTTTCAGACTTTTTATTAACACCCAATCAGTCTTATTTATGAGATAAGAGACACACAGTAGACACAAAGACCAATCTTGCAAAGACACAAAGATATGAGTAACTACCTATCAGAGTAGTCACACCTCTACACTGCAAAAAAAAAAAAAAAAAAAAAATCCCACTGTAGCAAGTCTTGGAGCCTGGGTCAACTGACTTGAGCTCACAGGGCTTGCACTACAGGACTGAAAATAGCAGTGTAGAAGTTCTTGCTAAGGCTGGAGCCTAGGCTGTGAGTCTCAGGGAGGGGGAGGGTCTCCTTAGCAGGAACTTCTGCACTGCTATTTTTAGCCTCGCAGCATGAGTCCTGTGAGCCTGAATCAGGTGACTCACACTCTAAGACTTGTACCATGGGTTTGGGGTTTTTTTGTAGTGTAGACGTAGGCTCATGAGCAACTGAGGGTACAAGTCTTTGCAGGAGTGGCTCCCTCACATCAGCCTTCTAGTTGATCAGCCGCTTACACTTGCCAGTATTTACTATAACAAAGCCTGCCACGTAGTGGCACTGTGCACCATTCTGAACTAATAATTATACAAGTATAACAGGATCTCTATGCTTTATCATATATATTTCACACAAAACATTGTCCACATATTACTTAGGGTCTTGGTGTCCCAGCCTTACTCATGTTACATAGTATCTTACGCCACAAAGTTCTCGTTGGAGGTCAAAAGGGAGTACGTAATGAGTAGGGCAGGGCCGCCCAGAGGATTCAGGGGGCCGGGGGTCTTTGGTGGCGGGAGGCCTCCGCCGCCGAATTGCCACCGAAGACCCGGCACTTCGGCAGCGGGTCCCGGGACGGAAGGACCCCCCGCCGTAGAATTGCCGCCGAAGACCCGGAGCGAAAGAAGCTCTGGGGGCCCGGGCTCCACGAGAGTTTTCCGGGGCCCCCAGAGCGAGTGAAGGACCCCACTCCAGGGACCCCGAAAAACTCTTGTGGGGGCCCCTGCGGAGCCCGGGGCCTGGGGCAAATTGCCCCACTTGACCCCCCCTCTGGACAGCCCTGGAGTAGGGCACTTCTCAGCATGACTAAGGGTGGCAAAATCAGGTCCACAATAAATCATGGACCATATTCTGTGCTGACTTCAGTGGGATTACATGAAGCATAAATCAATTAAGAGTTTTAATTGCTTTTAATTAAGTGGAATGTATTTCAAGTAGTTCTGATTTAAACAGGATCTATGTGTTAGCACCGCCAACCTATCTCAGGATTCAGCACTTAATGCTTGCATAAAAAAAGAGCAATTTGCAAAGGATAAAATGCAAGTAAATTTGGGGGGAAATTACCCTAATTAGTTGCAAAGCTGCCTGTAGTCTAGCCCGGTCCTGGATCGTCTGGGCCTGACTTGGCTGTAATCGTGATTTTAAGAATCTCGAGCTCCAAGTCCCACTCATCCAAGGCAGTCGAGCTTTGAATAACTCCTCTGAAAAACAAGTATCACCAGACCCTACTGTTTAATCCCATGTGTTTCCACTGATGGGTAAGTACACACTAACGGAGTAACAATGTTGTAACTAGGGAAATAATCCATATGAAAATTAGCATGTTAGTTTTACATGGCAGTCTTTAGATTTTATCTAAACTGAGCATCCTGCCTGAAAAGTCCTCCTCATTTTTGGCGAGGAATTGGTCATTCTACTAAAATGAAGTTGTCTTATATTAATACCTGAAATGAAAGTAGTGTTGACAACCTGAATAGTTAAAAAAATGAGTTCAGTTTAAAAAAATCATACGAATGTTTTAACAGTCATGAGATTAAAAAAAGGGGACTATTATCATTTGTCTTCTGATTTTTGAGGACTTGGGATTCATATTTTCAAGTTTTTTCTCTCTAATCAGAAAGACTAGAAGCCTGCTATTTAAAAAAGGAAAACTGATATTCTCACATAATCACATGACTCCAGGTGCTGCGGTTTAGGAAAAATTTCAAATATGAGACTTGAAAGAAAACTTGGGGACTTGACAGCACTGAAGGTGTGGTCTCCATGAAAACTATATGAAAAGTGACATCCTTTCAAACGAATATTCATGAAGAGGGGAATCCATATTGGCTGAATAAAAATTCACAATCTATATCTAATATCCATTTTGAAGCACTGAGAGGAGAGGAAGGTGATCCCGAACAGTCAACTCATGCCTGACC
This sequence comes from Chrysemys picta bellii, assembly GCF_011386835.1. Taxonomy (NCBI): domain Eukaryota; kingdom Metazoa; phylum Chordata; order Testudines; family Emydidae; genus Chrysemys; species Chrysemys picta. Next base: position 106,254,577 of record NC_088793.1, on the reverse strand, counting down.
AACCTGATTGCCTTCTATGATGAGATGACTGGCTCTGTGGATATAGGGAAAGTGGTGATGTGATATATCTTAACTTTAGCAAAGCTTTTGATATGGTCTCCCACAGTATTCTTGACAGCAAGTTAAAGAAGTATGGATTGGATGAATGGACTATAAGGTGCATAGAAAGCTGGCTATATTCTCAGCTCAACAGGTAGTGATCAACTGCTTGATATCTAGTTGGCAGCCAGTATCAAGCGGAGTGCCCCAGGGGTCAGTCCTGGGGCCAGTTTTCTTCAACATCTTCATTAATGATCTGGATGATGGGATGGATTGCACCCTCAGCAAGTTCGTGGATGACACTAAGCTGGGGGGAAAGGTAGATATGCTGGAGGATAGGGATAGGTTCCAGAGTGACCTAGACAAATTGGAGGATTGGGCCAAAAGAAATCTGATGAGGTTCAACAAGGACAAGTGCAGAGTCCTGCACTTAGGACGGAAGAATCCCATGCACCGCTACAGGCTGGGGACCGACTGGTTAAGCAGCAGTTCTGCAGAAAAGGACCTGGGGATTACAGTGGACGAGAAGCTGGATATGAGTCAGCAATGTGCTCTTGTTAGCCCAGAAGGCCAACGGCATATTGGGCTGTATTAGTAGGAGCATTGCCAGCAGACCAAGGGAAGTGATTATTCCCCTCTATTCGCCACTGGTGAGGCCACAACTGGAGTATTGACTCCAGTTTTGCCCCCCCCCCCCCCCCCCCAGAAGGGATGTGGACTAATTGGAGAGAGTCCAGCGGAGGGCAATGAAAATGATTAGGGGGGTGAGGCACATGACTTACGAGGAGAGGCTGAGGGAACTGGGGTTATTTAGTCTGCAGAAGAGAAGAGTGAGAGGGGATTTGATAGCAGCCTTCAACTACCTGAAGGGGGGTTCCAAAGAGGATGGAGTTAGGATGTTCTCAGTGGTGGCAGATGACAGAACAAGGAACAATGGTCTCAAATTGCAGTGGGGGAGGTCTAGGTTGGATATTAGGAAACACTGTTTCACTAGGAGGGTGGTGAAGCACTGGAATGAGTTATGTAGGGAGGTGGTAGAATCTCCATCATTAGAGGTTTTTAAGGCCCGGCTTGACAAAACCCTGGCTGGGATGATTTAGTTGGTGTTGGTCCTGCTCTGAGCAGGGGGTTGGACTAGATGACCTCCTGAGGTCCCTTCCAACCCTAATATTCTATGATTCTATGATTAATATAAAATACCCTGATTATTATACTTGTAGACAAAAATCTCAATATGCTGAGCACTATTTAATAAAAGTCTGATATATCATAAAATTCCATGGAAATATTTGTTAGTCTTAGGTTTTGTTTAAATAATTTTATACAAAACCTACATTTTGATCTAAACTTGACTAAAGATTCCTTTAATGCATTGCCTGTATTTGTAGCTATAATTAAAATTTCTACAGGACATCCTGGTACTGGGTCTTTTCCTTTCAAACCTTCATTTTCCCAAATTGGAAAGCAATATGTGCCAGACTGGAAAGAAATTAAGTCCGCAACCACACACTGACATTTTGAGGTTTCTATTATTTCCACAGTTGAGATGTATTAGAAACCCTACTGGACACTATTAAGCCTGAACATTTTTATCCCTTTCCTACAGGCATATCAAATATGACTAAACAATCATAGAGAAGAAACAAAATCTATCGTTATAGTTACCATTTTCAGCTCTTACCCTTTTGATATTAAAAATTAATTTAAAAAAAATCTGCAAAGATAAGTTTTCCTAAAGAAAAGGTCTTTGACTACTTGAATACTTTAGGCTGCTTTATCACTTTCAGAAGACAGTGTATGTTAATTTAACATTAATCTCAGAAGAAAGAGATCATTATTTTAATTCTACTGACTCTTGTGTAATGCTAATCTCTCCCGAATAATTTTTCGTAGCCATTTTTCTCTTAGCCTTTCTTCCTGCTCCTCATTTTCAGCTTTTGGTTCATTGAAGGTCCCATAGATTTCAGTGGCTTCTCTTGGGGTGAAGTAATCTAAGCTGGAGGCACAGGCAATATAATGTCGTTTCCAAGCACTGTATTCGTTGTCTGCTGGAGTGTAGGGCAGGAACCATCCAAACTTAACACATTTTGGCACCCACAAACAGTCCTTAAGACAAGAAAGAGGTAAAAGAGAGACAAACTGTGATTGAGGACAAAAAGCTTTCTATTTAATCTTGGGGTTTCATACTGCCACTGATCACAGTATAAATCAAACATGGGACCTCCATAAATATGTTACAGTGAGATATCCTTTTTTATGAAGTGCCTAGTACTTTTACAGAACAAATAAAAATACATGATCCCTCTGTCTCAAAAAGCTTGCTGCAACATTTTCTTATATGCAGAGGCCAGCAGTGTTCTTGAAGATGAATAATCAGATAATGCCAATGAATTCAATTGAGAGAGGTGCATTTGTTTTTGTTCTGGTTTTTTTTTTTAAAGGGGTGTTTTATTTTAAAATTCTTCATTATCTGGAAATCTGCAAATAAAGGCATTATCTTGTCCCCTTGATTGTCATATTTGGCACTGGGGAACAGAAAGAGTAGGCTAATTGTTGTACCACTTTGAGCAGCTTCTGAAGATCAATATTTATTTTATTTTAATTTCTATAAATAGTATTGAGCCTATGTTATACACTATCTATTTAGACAGATCATAATAAGCAGTAGCATTCTGGAATATCCACAATGCCAAGCCCTGGCATTATCTGTATCCATAAGGCCACAGCAATCTCTATAAATTACAGAGTTTAGGACATCCAGCTAACTACATAGCTCTAAATTACATATTGTGTTCTGTTGCTTGATGTGTGCATTTAAAGACCAAAGCCAATGTAGGGTTAAGTATAGAAGCAAAACAACAGAATGAAATGTAGAATGAGAATTAGTTTCTGACAAGAGAAAATATAAATGTCTTTATGTGTAATATACTCTCAGTGATTGAGATGTTCTTGCTAGGGTTGGATGAAGCTGGTTCCAACAATTTATCTGTTATAGTGAATTAAATAGAGCAGAGTTTAAAAGGTTATTTTATCAAGTGCGTGAAAGAGTTGAAAATTCTGGTACAGAAGATCTTTCTAATTATTCTTAAGTATGCTAGACAGATACATGAAATGCTTCAGAAGGTTGAGCATTTATCTGAGTGCTGTACAAGATACAAAATTGCTTTGGCAAATTTATGCTATTTACAACATGCTGTTCCAGATTCCCCATTTCATATATGCAGTGCCCCTTAAAAGCGCTGCAAATGTCCAGTTATAGGTCCTATTCCTATCAACATCAATAAGAAAATTCTTCTTGATTGCCATGGGAGTGGGACCAGGCCTACAATGAACAGACCTGTTCAGTTATAAACTTCCAGTGCCAGTTGACTTGGGCAGCTGCACACAGCTCCCTGGGGCTGAGAAAGGAGAAGATGTACAGAGATATGAAACGTGGCAGCACTCTGGTGAAATCCACTTTGGTCACTGGAATCTTCTCTGCAAGCCAGTTTTGGGTAAACCTGTAAAGAGACAGATATTCACTGTAGTTAAAATCCTGTTGAGATTCTATTCTGTCACTCTATTGGTCTTCCCTTTCAGAAAACCTGAGATCTCTTTGAAGAATATTGTCAGGAGTGAAGTGATTCCTATGAGGGCATCATTTGCAAAGTGCTTTGGAACCCATTGGGAAGGGATTAAAGATGCATTTAAGTCTAATTAGTTGGCCATTTCTCTATTGATAGCGTCGCATCTCAGTGACATAATGCAACGTTTTGAGAGCAAATCTAGACTTTTATGTAAAGAGGAGCATTGCATTATTGCAACTAGTGAACTGTATGTCTTGCAAAACAAAACTATGCCAAGAGTGTGGTCATTTCAACAGAACCAATTATGTTTATTCCGGGCCCTTATATCACTGAGGTTGGTTTTATTGCTCTGCAGAAGACTGGAAAGAGTTGAACCTTTGTATTTGTAGTAGCCATTTTCTATTATTAGTAATCCAGTAGGTCAGGAGTTTGAGATGACTCAGGAAAGAAACTATTAGATAATATGCCTATTATCCTGGGCCTGTGTGAAAAACCTATAAATCAATCCAGATGTTTGGATGGGAAAGGATCCAAGGAAAGAGTTAAAGATCTCTCTCATTTTTAATAATCACAAGTGGCCAGGAAACAACTCTGCAAACCCTTACTCACACACAGACCAATAGAAGTCAGTGTATAAGGGATGTCATGATTAGGCCCTTATTTTATAAGAGCTGACTAATACCTGGTCTTGTCCTGTGAGATACAGAGCTCCCTCGCTCCCATTAGGACCTAGTGGGAACTTTTTGTGTTCAGTACCTTGCAAAGTTGACTCTTTGGGGCCTGATTCTGCAATATATAACATGGAGCAGGCTGTTGTGCCCACAAGGAACCACACTGACTCCAGTGAGTCTCTGCACAAGCAAAACAATCTGCCCACCCACCTTATAAACTGCAACATCCAGGTCCTAGATTGTGAGGTCTTTGGGCAAGGAACCTTGTTTGCTCCATGTTCTGCACAGCACTGACCACACGGACAGTGCTCACCCAATAATATATAATACTAGATGGAAAAGCTATAGAGGTTGTTTTTTTCTTATTTCCCTACTGATGCAATGAAAAGGGGAAAAGATGGAGAATCTGGAGCCTCAAGCCTGCACTAGACACACATCTATACACTCTCTCACACAATTTTGCTACCATCTTAATATTTAGGTCTTATGAATCTGACAGTGTCCTTATTAAACCAAACTGACGGGACCCTCTTACAAAAGAAAGATACAATTTCAGGTCCCAATCAGATCCATCTGGGCAGACACCTGCACTAGTGTTAAACCCTCAAGGACTTCACTGGGATTCCGCAAAGGTATAGGGATCCCCCGGGCAAATCTCATTACAGAATTGGTTTGCTGTGTGTCTTATGTGACATCCATATTCATACATACCTGCTTGTTTGGAAAGACGACACTAAGCTAGTCCTTGTAATAAACTTACTTCAGTTGTGATTTACTGCATCTCATCAACATTCTGTGGAGGAATTGTTTGCGCTGCTTGTCTGTCCACAGATTAAACCAATGGCTTATGAGACTAACTCTTTCCTCAAAGAGCTGAAAGGAAACAGAGTATTTCCATATCTAGTTCAGTATGATATGCAGACCTGTACAAGTCTGATGCACATATAATGATGCTTAGGGAGGCGCTGTGACCCTAGCAGATAGAAATTAAACTTGGCAGGGGTGCTGGAACAATTTTTATAGTAGGGGTGCTGACAGCCATTGAACCAAACTGTAAACCCTGTATATGATGGAAAACCCTTCAAGCCAGCGGGTGTTGCAGCACCCTGCCCCCGAACCCGTAGTTCAAGCATCTATGAATTGGAGGCTTGTCTATATGACAAGTCACTGCAAGGCACGCCACAGTGTGACTCTACAGCTTGCACCACAGTCATGTCCTGCACAGATACTGTAACAAGAGATTTTGCTTTTAGCTGTTTTGAAAAACCTTGCAGCACTTTGATAGAGACCAGAAAAAGGGGTTTAAATATTGTAAAATTTCACGTCTTCCCCATTGATATAATTAAGGTGGTGATAGTATCAGGACACTTTGACTTGCATAAAAAAGCAGTTAGTTTTAAGATTAAGGCTTTAGATAAATAGATTACTATTACTACTGTAAATAGTGATAGTTTAAAGTTAGAAATCCAAAATAGTGGATGCAATAATCCTCTATGAAAAACAGGGTTAGGGTATGGAAAGTTCCAGCAACTAATAGGGAATGACTCAGCATTTCTCCCAAGACCTCAAGGGGAGGAGCTCTACCCAAGATGGTGTCAGAGAGAGGAGCTTAGCTATCTTAAAATAAGTATTACATAATGGGGAGGAACTAGACAAAAAATAGCAATTATGCTAATATCTGGAAGCTGATTGAGATGGGCTAATTAAGTTAATGAGCAGACCTTGAGACAGAGCAACCAGCATATAAGGCCCACAGCTAGCTGGCTGAGTGTAGTGGGTTTGAGGCTTTATAGAAGAATAGAAGCTACCTGAGAAGAACAGAAAATTCCAAAAAGTAGCCACCTGGGAAAGCAGCAGCAGCAGCAACTCTAAAGGTCACCACAGCAATGCCTGTCATAGCAACACAATCAGCAGTCCCTGCCAGCAGCAAAAGCCAGCAGCAACTGCTGCTACGCCCGCAGCCTGAAGCAGCAGCAGCAGTTAGGAAAATTGTGGCCTTGACAATCACCATCCTTAACATCATTACAGACGGATTAGAAGAACCATTAAGACGAACCAGAGGGAACTTGGGTACGAGTGCAAGTCTGATTTTTCCATGTATTGTTAAGGAGTGCATGGGTCTGTCTGTAAATAAAGCTGGATGCCTGTGTTCTGAGTGAAATCTCCCCTACCCATCAGGTGACCGCTTGTCCAGAGCTCACAGGATGTTAAAAGCTTAAATGTTAGATGTTAAATATTAAGGTATTAAATGTTAACTATTAAATGTTAATATTAAGTAAATAATTCTCTCTAAAACTAGAATATTGTAATGATTTATAGAGGTAATGTATATTATGTTGTATTAAGTATGTTACTGAATTGCAGCATTTAGGCTAGAGCCTTGATGTATATAGGGCCTCGTGTGTGTGTGTGTGTGTGTGTGTATAGATAGATAATCTATTACATTGTAACTGTTATATGATCTACATATCCTGTGTAGTCCGTGTCTATTTTGTTGTGCCGCTTCATTCCTAGATATAATTCTACTGTGTTTTAATATGTTTTATATATTCTTTCTTGCTTCTATTAAAAATACTGTAATTACTTATTTTTGAAAACATAAGAATTATTTATTTTTAAAAGCATTTCTGCTTGTGTGTGTCAGTCCTTGAGCGGAAGGCTGTACCTGTGTGCTTTCAGGAGTTAGTAAGATTAGCTTGCTCTAGGGAGCCCTCTGCAGGTCAGAGACAAGCCTCCTGATAACACACTGGCAATTCTTTTCAGGCAGGCCACAACCTTTTTACCCTTGTATTAAATTAAAAACGCTATTGTAGGCTAATTTAATTGGCATCTAAAATGTAGGGTAACAACACTGCTACAGTGCAGTGGAAGTCCTGGAGTACAGCTTTACTACGTTTTCAAGTAATAGTACGCCTAGCCACACTCTCTAGGACTTGCATTGTGCTGCAGCAGTGACCACATGGGCCATTACTGCCTGGTAAACTGTAGATTCACACCCTGGCTTTTCGTGCAGTAACTTGCCATGTAGACAAGCCCTGGGACTCAGGAGACCTATATTCTTGTATTCCTACCACTTCTTCTGCCACTGACGAGCTTTGTGACCCTGGGCAAGTCACTTCATCCCTGTGCCTGTTTCACTTCCTATCCTTTGTTTAAGCTCTTCAAGGAAGAGACTGTCTCTTATTTAGTGTCTGAACTGTGCCTAGCCCAGTGGAGACCAGATCTCAGTTGGAGCCTCTGGGAACTAGCTACTGTAATACAAAAATGAGCAGTCCAAAGGGACAGATCATTACGGAGAAGCTTACTCGTTGTTCTTATCCCCGTGATGTATGGTTAAATTGTCTACCTATTTTAGGTACAGTAACTCCTCACTTAAAGTCGTCCCAGTTAACATTGTTTTGTTATTAGGTTGCTGATCTATTAGAGAACATACGCATTTAAAGTTGCGCAATGTTCCTTTTTAAGGTTGTTTGGCTCGCTCCGCTCCGACCTGACCCCTCTCCCCAGCAGGAGCGCCGGGTGGGTGGAACGGGGCAAGCCCCCGCGCCCCAACCCCGCTCTCTGGCAGGAGTGCCAGGTGGGCGGAGTGAGGCAAGCTCCTGTGCCCCGACCCCACTACACCCCTGCCTCAACCAAGCTTCACAATCATCATGGGTGAGTGCAGTATTACATTGTTTAAAAATATTTAAAACTTATACTGTATATGTATGTAACGTCTTTTGTCTGGCAAAAAAAATTTCCCTGGAACCTAACCCCCCTTATTTACATTATTTCTTATGGGGAAATTGGATTCACTTAACATCGTTTCGCTTAAAGTAGCATTTTTCAGGAACATAACTACAACGTTAAGCAAGGAGTTACTGCATTTTTAGAACAGCAATCACTGCAATGCCAAGGACTGGTGTATTTCTCTAACGGTCCTTGAAAGTGATATTTTGACAGAGGGCAGACATCCATTTTTGTTCTCCTTGGCCCTGGGTTCTATGGGAATGACACTCTCCCTTAGTTCAAAACCCCTGTACAAGAAGGACATCAAACTTAGTTGTTCTCTGAGGATAGAGTCCACTTCCTCTCACTCTCTCTACTCCAATTGCTGCTCAGCAAAGGTCTTTTATTCTTTTACACTTTCCTCTGCAGGTAAAATGAGCAATTTCTGAGTATATAGGCCTAGTGCCAGGCCACAGCAATTGATGTGGGATGAGGCTTTTGGGAATGTAGTCCCATTTAGTTAAGAGCAGTATCTGATTTGATTAAAGGAAAAAAATTGTTTATAAAACATTGAACCAATATATAAATCTGTAATTTAAAAAAAATTTAAGACATGTAATGCCATTATATCTGACTACAGTTATAGAGCCAATCATGTGCTTGCTAATGGCCATAGTTCTTATTGCTATGAATAGTCCTTGATCCTCACAGGCGTAATTGCTGTCAGACATCATGGCAGTAAATACTTTGCCTTGAGGAAGCAGTTTATTGTTTTTAGTATTGTAGTAGCTCCTAGAAGCCATGGTCCTACTGTGCCAGTAACAGTACAGAGATATAACAGACAGCCCCTGCCCCATTTCTGTTAAATAACCAAAGAAAATAAAGGTGCGGCAGTTAAAAGACGAGGAGATGTTGATGTAATGTTTTTAAAATGTGAGGTTGGTTTCTGATCTAATTTACATGAGCATGCATCAGTGCATATATTGTACGATGTTTCCTTGTCATTGCATGTGCAAGTGGGGGTTGGCGGTGTTTCAAGATATGTGGCAATGTACACCAATGCATTTCATGATAGTTGAGCCTATGAAAATGACTTCTACCAGACTGTAACTTACCTGCTTATTGAATGATTTGTTTGCGATAGGTGTCCAAGTGCTGAACCTTGTGTTCAAGCTCCCAGTAGTCTGGATTTTACTGGAAGACACTCTGATGGACTTCACTGTGTTTTCTGCAAGGAGTCCTAAACACTCTAGTTGCCATTGTTTAACAGTGTGGGGACTTGGTGTTACGTAAGCTGTGGTCATCATTGCATCAGTAATACTTGGTTACACCAGCTTTGTTAGAGCCACCTAGAAATTCAGTGAATTAAAGAGATATGTGAAGTGATCTAATTAATTCTTAGTAGAGATGGGTGCAAACTGTAGAATTCAAACTTGGATTCAGATCTGAAGCCCACTCCCAACTCCCACTATGCTCAGTGGGGCAGTTAGATCCAGAAGCCTGAATCCAGGCCCATTTTATATATTGTTTGTGTCTTAAAAATACTTTGCTGTCAATCTTATATCTTGCAATCTTACCTATGTTTAGATGAGGCAGCTGGGTAAAGGGCATCAGTGTGTACATAAGCAGGCCAATGCTTGAGCTGTGATTTCATCAGATCACATAACTGAGATTGGGACTGGTCAGTAAGAACCTAGATGGGAGACTTCCCAAGAAACCCAAGCTACCGAAGGAAGTTCTGTTGCCTCAATAGGTGGCAATCTGTCCTCTGTCATATGAACCAATGATCTGGTGTGACTCTTATGGCTCCTATTCTTGTGTGGATGCCTTCTTCTAGTCATTACAAATTCCCTGGGGGTTTTTTTGTATAGAGAAGGGTAGCTTCCCTATTGTTCTTGCCAAATTATAAATTGAGTAATTAGTCTACGTATGTACAATTCTCTTGTCACCATTCCCTTTTAATACCTTTAAAATTAATGTTGGACTCATGAAAACTGCAAGAACTGTAATCCTGGAGACCAATGAATTCTATTTTCAAAATAAATATTTACCTAGTATTTACTAGGTACAGGTGGGTTGTGGTGGTGCATACTTCCCCCACATCTGTCCACCACTGTATCTCAACCATATGCTAGAAAGCTGCCATTTCTGTGCGTGAGTAGTTTATTCCCCATACCCATTCAGTGCCTGGTCCATCTCTGATAACAAGGGGACCTATTATGGTGAGGATAGCAGATTTCCTCTGGTTTATGGACCTAGTACTGCTGTATCTAATGCTAGGTCTGTTTAAATTCCCCTTCCCCTCTCCCTTTATGGAATCCAGGTCTGGTCTTTACTGAATAGCCACTGATGAGATAGCACTTTGTCCCTATTTTAAATTGTGCTATAAAAGGTATGCTGAAATCTCGTCTCCCCACGCTGCTTGCCTGCAAATTACATTTGCATTTTCATCTCTGCACCAGTTTTCATTTTTAAAAAATACCTCACAATTTCTCTGGCAGAGGAATGTAACCTTCTTGCCCTCTTAAAGTTCTGATCTCTACCCTCTGCTACAAATCAATCATGCACAAAGTTCCTGGCAATTATGAAAAACCTAGAATGTTCATTTTTGGTTTAGTTTTGAAATCTTTACAGCTGTTGCTCTGCAGCCTATATGATCAGGCCTGCAGGACATTACTCCCTACCCTTTCTATTAACGTTAATACAGTAAAACTAAAATACAAAGCAACCCACTCTTCCCATAGAACAGGGAGTTCATAGTCTATTGAATGCTTTACCTCTAGGAGAGGATACGTCTTGCTTTTCCTTCTGAGCAAGCCGCTGGAGAGCTGTCGTGGAAGCTGGAATTACTGCTGCGTTGGATGAGGGTCAGTACTCCCCATCTCCATAGGAACTGCACAACAAGCTACACCTTGGGCTCCCAGCCAGAGCTTGACTCAGGCTACCGTTGCCTTGTGTGCCCCTCCCCTAAAGGGGAAGGACCTACGGCACAGCTTCAAATCTCAGTGTGGGCTCACTTCCACTAGACTTGCAGCTGCCCATACACCGTCTAGTGACGTGGCCATGGAACCATCTCTTGCATTCCCACTATAACAGACCCTTTACCCCACATGTGGCAGTGACACAGCAGAATTGGGCTGCAGCAATCCTGAACAGAAGGGAACGGCACTGGTATGTCCCAGCGTAGGACAGGCCAAATGGAGAGCAGCATAGTTGTACCAAACTACAGCATAGCACCATCCATCCAAACTAGCGTACAATGGGACAACCTACCACTATTGCAAGTGAGTCAGAACTAAAGGTCAGCATCTCTCAGCTAGGGAAATCTTTCTGAGTGGGGAACCGGTGGGTGGGCACAGCTTTTGTAGAACTAGGTAAGATTATCCTAATTGTAAAGGTTGAGAAACTGGAACACAAGTTAAGGAACTTCCCTGGGGTTACAAAGCCAGTCAGTGGCAGGGTAGGACATATAAACAAGGTTTATATTACTGACTCCCACGATGCTGCAATGCTAACTACCTTTATCTCATTCAAAGTGTGCTTCAGAAGTGTAATGCTTTGAGGGGCACAAGTGAAAGAGCAGGATATTTTTAAGCTGCTCCCCAAATCTCCACTGTTGATCAAAATGTTGATTAACTTTGTTTGCACTATACAGTTAAACAGTAATCATTTTGGCAAGAGTTTTGTTTTGAGCTAATAACTTATTTGTGGCACCAACTACACAACCTGGAATTTTGCCTAGGATACGGTAACTTATTCTTACACTGTAGCTTGCCCACAATAACAGTAAATGTAAGTGAAGTAAAGAACACCCTAGTAGAACCAACTCCTTCAGGTAACATCAACTATCTTATGAAATATTGATTTTCTTGTTGCTAAATCTCTTTGCTACTTGAAGTCTGAAGAGACACTGTTGAAGTTGACAAGCTAAAAATCACAACCATCTCCTTTTAAATATATGTATATTCTATTTCCTCAGCTCTCCTGCAGTAGTACATACTACTTGAAGACAGAGTTCAAATAGTTTCTACGTAAAAACACTACACTCCTGCTTGCAAAAAGTTTTAGAGCTAAAAATCCTATGTACAGCCACTGTCTAGTTACTAGCTGACCAACGTATGACAAAGCCTTGGGTACACTTTCTTTTGCTAGTGTGGTCAGTGTATTGTGCTCCCAGTTCCTCTCCACACTGTCTTGGGAGCGGAGTAGTCTGTTCACAACCTCCCCAGAAGACATCCATCAGATTAGGAGTTAGGGATCTTCCGTGGTGGCAAACTCTTTCTAAAAAGTCTCACTGACAAAGGGAACTGTGAAGTAAATCACAGTGGAACAAGGGAAGTTTGGGGGAAGGACTTTACTAGAAATCTGATGGCTTAGTGTGGGATTTGGGCTTCTAGGTGGGAGAAGGAAGGGAATGCCAGTACTTTACTTAGAAGGTGCAAGAGTTGGACTTGCTTTCAGTGGGGATTATGGTATCTAAAGCCTCCTCCTCACAGAGTTGGAGTTTCTGTTTAGAACTTTAGGGATCAGACAAAGCTACAATTGATTCAGAAGGAAAGAGGGGGGAGCTCATGAGTCAAAGAACTGTGTTATTTCAATGAAGGTCTATAGAATCCTCTTCTCTGAGTGGGGCTTGCACAGAATTTGAACCTTTTCTCCTCTGTCCCAGGCACTAGTAATATGGATAGATCAAGAGCTCAAAAGACCCAAAAGGGAAGGGAGAAAAACTTCACTCCTGCTATAGAACAAATGCACACAAAAATGGAATCTGAATAAACAGTTTAACTACACATTAGAACAAATGCATCACTGAGTGCACATTTTCACATGCCCTGGTAGAAGTTTTGAGCCATCACGTAATCAGTCTTTGCACAAACACAGGCTTTCTCTGTCCATGTTCAAGAAATGTAGCAATTTGTATGGGATTTGGGCTCATGCTGCTACAAGGCGGGAGCAAAGATTCAGCTTGATTGTATGAAAGGAACATAGTGTGGGGTAGATTTGTGCTTGTTAGCTATGGGCCTGCTTTGTCAACTGTGAATCTATCAGTACAACATCTTCAGTACTGAAATATGTATCGTAACATGTGCTCCACAAAACCTGCCTATAGAAGCACTTTTTAGGAGCAGACCTCTTGTTACTGGGCATGTGTTGAAGGTCAGTGTTTATTGTTGCAGACTCTCCCCACTCCTGAAATAACTAAAAATAGGGAACAGTCATTAACCCCCCAAAAAGGGAGACTTTACTAAACACAAGGTGTCACAAGTACTCCTGTTCTTTTTACTAAACAAAAAGTTAATGGAAAGCAAAGTAGTGTAGAATGGATTTATTATGGAGTGACAGTGTTTAAGTATTGCTGAAAATTCAAAATTGTCAAAACCAAATGACATGGACTTCCAGTATGTATTCCAATTCTAACTGGGTGAAATTTTAAAGCGGTTGACAGAGCAAGGGAAAAAATTGACTTTGTAAAAATTGAGACCATACAAGAGCTCTTTCTCTGACCATAATTAAACAGATGCTACACTTTTTAACATAGTATATGGCATAATTTAATGGTGCACAAAACACTCTAAAGAGTGTTCAGATTGTCTACATACTAGGCAGGAAGGCAGCTACAAAAAAACTTCACTGCTAGCTTTGTCAAAATTGGAGTAATGTTAGTGAACATATAATATGTACATATATAAATCCAACAGATATATGAACAACACTGAGAATGTACTTTCAAGTTTTCCCCAAACACTTTATATTAAATAAGGCATTAATACAAAGCATAGCAGCACACCATTGCAGTTAGATCAATAGATTCCAACCCTGATATATCGCAGTGCTCAAATCTGCTAACAGGAATGTGTGAAAATAATCACTTGCATTTGCATTTTAATTCTTTGTTGTGGAAAATGAGTAAGAATCTAGATTCCATTGGAAAAATAAAGACATGACTTCTTGGAAAGGTCTCTAAATCAAAAAAATCTACACTTTTAGCTGGTGGAGGTATTTGGGATATCTTGTGCATCTGCTAAATGAAGTTTTTGTCTGGAACAAAGAGTTAAGAAATTAAGTTTTCATATGATAACACGAGAATTTACCTTATGAATATCTGTATTATACCGATATTTAATGTTTGTAAAGTATGACAGATTTGAGATGACATAAAAGAACAAAATATTACACATGGCCTGACATGCTGGAATATCAATACACATTGGATGCAATTATACACAAGGTCGAAGTTTACATGCGAGAGGGAAAAAACAGTATCACAAGTCATCTTAGTGCTAAGCACAGTCACCAATTTAAAAATAAATTAATCCTCTTCTGTTTTATTGCAATTACAAAATAGCCTGATCCAAATATTTTCAATAAAATGCAAATAGTAAAAATGAAATACATATTTAATATTTTCCTTGCCTAAAAAAATAAGTTTAAATTTAGAGACTATTAACAAATCTTAAATGGGAAGTTTGAAAGAATGGAGGCGTGCAGGTATCTAGAAGGGCACAGCCCTGGTCCTGTGCATTTACATAAGAAAATGTATTAAATAAGTCTCTTAGAATACAGACCATTCACTATTAATTTGAGGACATCTGAAATCCTCATTAAAATACTATCCTTATATTAAAAGATGCTAACTCAGATCAGTTGCTTATATAATTAGAGCCCAATGAAACAAAGACATTTTAGAACCACTCTTTCTGACGAGGGCAGGAACAGTTATGCCATGAATTTCCGTAAATGTTGTAACATAGTAAATGAGTTATAGCAGGGGCTGTTTTCACTTAATATCAGTAAGGTTGCACAACAGTTTCCAATAAATCCTACTCAAATTCCAAAACATACACCTTTGGGACTGAAATATTTCACACTTGGCCTCTGGCTTGGTGAAACATTTTGGAAAGTTCTTCTCTCTCTCTCTCATCTACTTATATCAGGGGCGGGCAAACTTTTTGGCCTGAGGGCCACATCAGATTTCCAAAATTGTATGGAGGGCCAGTTAGGGGAGGCTGTGTCTCCCCCAACAGCCAGGCGTGGCCTGGTCCCCACCTCCTATCCGACACCCTCCCCCTGCTTCTCACCCCCTGATGGCTCCCCCTGGACTCCTACCCCATCCAACCCCACTGTCCCCTGACTGCCTTCCCCGGGACTCCTACCCCATCAACCCCCTCCATTCCCTGTTGGCCCCCCCCCAGTACTCCTGCCCCATCCACCACCCCCTGCTCCTGTCCCCTGACCACCCTGGACCCACCACCCCTGACTGCCCCATCCAACCCCCCTCTCATTCCTGACTGCCCCCCCAGGACCGCTGTTCCATCCAACCCCCCTGTTCCCCGCCCTCTGACCGCCCCGAACCCTATCCACCCCCCCCACCACCCCCCGAACTCCTCTGCCCTCTATCCAACACCCCTCCCTCCCCCCCCCCCCACTACCCCTTTACCGCGCAGTGCAGAGCACTGGTGGCTGGCAGCGTTACAGCTGCACCGCCCAGAGCACCGGGTCAGGCCGTGGCTCTGCAACTGCGCTGCCTGGCCGTCCAGAGCGTTGCGCCGGCAGCGCAGCGCACTGAGGCGGCGGGGGTTGGGGGACAGCATGGGAGGGGCCGGGGGCTAGCCTCCTGGGACAGGAGCTCAGGGGCTGGGCCGGGCCGGATGTGGCCCACGGGCTGTAGTTTGCCCACCTCTGACTTATATGGTCCTTGTTACTGTTGTATCTGAGCACCTTATACTCATGGATACATTTATGATCACAACACCCCTGCGAGGTAGGGGAACACTATCATCCTCATTTCACTGACAGGGAAGTGAGGCACAGAGAGATTAAGTGACTTTCACACAGGAAGTAGGTATCAGAGCAGGGAGTTAAACAGTGTGTCTCAAGTCCCAGGCTGATGCCCTAACCACTGGACCATCCTTCTGCAATGGTTAGGAGGCTTACAAGAATGGAAATGACAACTTAAGGTAATGCATACATTAATATAAATGTAAGTTATTTAGCTGGTTATTTGCAGCTGTTAATGCTTAGGCATTTAACGGTAACGCTGCAATTCTGTATTTTGCATATTTCAGTGATCTATGTTATAAGTTTGTGTGCAAGTTTCCTCCTTTAACAGGAGCCTTAAAAAGTGTTGTGGAAAACTGAAGAATATTAGAATTTTTTTGCCCTAGTATCAGCAGGACAGAACTCCATTCCTGAACACTTTAGGAGGCATATTATTATGCATGGTTGCTCCAGAGTTCCTAGCCAAAGTGGGTAGTTTATATCAAGGTCTGCACTCAACTGGCTAAACAGTCTTTTTTCTCAACATGTCCAGTCTAAAATTTTATACTTCAGCTATGACAATTTTAGATATCTGTGTCTGATGTACCTTTTTCTTTCAAAGTGTAAACAGAAATAGTTAATGAAGAAATCTTTAAAGAAATAGCCTATTCACAAAGCTTTGTTTAGATCTACAGCAACCTACACTTTGAGTGTTACAGGAAAGCCATCTGTAAGCTAGAGGGATCTGAAAACATGACATACTACAGCCCTGAATTTCAAAAAGAAGCACTGTTAAAATCCATTTTAACTCTCTTGAGCTACAGAACACCCGTGAAATGTATTTTCTGGAAATTTAATAGTATAATTTTGGTTCTGATCAACTTTTTATTGCAAAAATGTTCACCAAAAATGACATTCAATAAAAAGGATACATAGAAGAATTCAGTTCTTCCAGCTGCAATATAAATGAACAAAGTATGAGAAAAAACACCGTAGTTATAATTAATCAAGTAAACATGTCAATAATACAATTATAAATGGTACTAACACATATTTAGGGTCTGTTGCAAAAAAATTAAACAAACCTTTCATGATAGTACTGTAAGTTTAAAAGCAAGTGTAGCTCTACACTAGGAAGTTTTGAGAAATTAGACTTTTTGGATATTTAACAGTTTTCCTGTTTATCAAATTTAGAATACATAGGTCCAGATAATTCTCTCTGTCTAGTCTCTGTTAGGTGTGGCAGAGTACAGAAAGAACACAGGGAAGATGGTCCAGCTCGCTGATGCTCAGGCTGGTTCTACATCAGCCTAAGCTCTGAAACAGTTTGCAGGATCTTAAAGGAGGCTCTAAGCTGCACAAACTGGTAGAGGCGCCACAAGGAGTAGTCTGAATAAGAGGGATGGATAAGGCACTTGTATTTCCTCAAAATTAATACTGAGGAAGTAGAATCCTTGGCAGATATGGGAAATATCCTGGGTCATTAGAGTCACATTTTTCCTCAACACATTTAAACCTAAATTCCTGAGACCCTAAGGTCTTCAAGTTGTATAGAAAGAATACCACTGCTGGATCCTGTTCTTGAACCAGATCTAATTCTGTGAAGCAACTTCAGTGGAAGACAGTCTGTCTTGACTATACTTACATCTGATAGCAGCCTATCCAAATTGGAGTCACTGGCAAGTTTTCTTTTATCTTCAGGAAGTTCTTCCAACTCCCCATAGAGTTCCAAATTCAAGCGAGCTAGTTTCTCCTGCATCCCCCGCACATGTTCCATCTGTTCTATGGAACACTCATTTCCTGAACAAAGCAGATTGTAAAGCTGTTATGTAAGAATCTGACAATGGGGTAAGGAGCAAAGTCTAAGCTACTGCATGTATATCTTAGATGGATTTTCGTAGTAGAGGGAAAAAAGTGGTCAAATATCAGAAACAAATCCGTTTACCTTCCATAGGACTCAGTTTTATTTTTCCATGTTTATTACCGTAACTTTTTAAATAAGAGCTTCTGTCCTTGCATTTGATCCTGTATTTGGGTCATGCTGAATTTGTGATATCAATCATTTCAATGGCAAGAAACTAAGATTTTAAACAGGTGCAATGTTCTTACCCTGTTCTGAATGGAAGATCTGCATGCTGGATACAGCAACAGAGGGTCCTGTGGCACCTTTGAGACTAACAGAAGTATTGGGAGCATAAGCTTTCGTGGGTAAGAACCTCACTTCTTCAGATGCAAGTAATGGAAATCTCCAGCGGCAGGTATAAATCAGTGTGGAGATAACGAGGTTAGTTCAATCAGGGAGGGTGAGGTGCTCTGCTAGCAGTTGAGGTGTGAACACCAAGGGAGGAGAAACTGCTTCTGTAGTTGGATAGCCATTCACAGTCTTTGTTTAATCCTGATCTGATGGTGTCAAATTTGCAAATGAACTGGAGCTCAGCAGTTTCTCTTTGGAGTCTGGTCCTGAAGTTTTTTTGCTGTAAGATGGCTACCTTTACATCTGCTATTGTGTGGCCAGGGAGGTTGAAGTGTTCTCCTACAGGTTTTTGTATATTGCCATTCCTGATATCTGACTTGTGTCCATTTATCCTCTTGCGTAGTGACTGTCCAGTTTGGCCAATGTACATAGCAGAGGGGCATTGCTGGCATATGATGGCATATATAACATTGGTGGACGTGCAGGTGAATGAGCCGGTGATGTTGTAGCTGATCTGGTTAGGTCCTGTGATGGTGTTGCTGGTGTAGATATGTGGGCACAGTTGGCATCGAGGTTTGTTGCATGGGTTGGTTCCTGAGTTAGAGTTGTTATGGTGCGGTGCGTGGTTGCTGCTGAGAATATGCTTAAGGTTGGCAGGTTGTCGGTGGGCGAGGACTGGCCTGCCTCCCAAGGTCTGTGAAAGTGAGGGATCATTGTCCAGGATGGGTTGTAGATCACTGATGATGCGTTGGAGAGGTTTAAGCTGAGGACTGTAGGTGATGGCCAGTGGAGTTCTGTTGGTTTCTCTTCTGGGCCTGTCTTGTAGCAGGAGGCTTCTGGGTACACGTCTGGCTCTGTTGATTTGTTTCTTTATTTCCTTGTGTGGGTATCGTAGTTTTGGGAATGCTTGGTGAAGATCTTGTAGGTGTTGGTCTCTGTCTGAGGGGTTGGAGCAGATGCGAGCTACAGGCACTGAGGTACAATCGCATCTGCTCCAACCCCTCAGACAGAGACCAACACCTACAAGATCTTCACCAAGCATTCTCAAAACTACGATACCCACACAAGGAAATAAAGAAACAAATCAACAGAGCCAGACGTGTACCCAGAAGCCTCCTGCTACAAGACAGGCCCAGAAGAGAAACCAACAGAACTCCACTGGCCATCACCTAACCTCGTTATCTCCACACTGATTTATACCTGCCGCTGGAGATTTCCATTACTTGCATCTGAAGAAGTGAGGTTCTTACCCACGAAAGCTTATGCTCCCAATACTTCTGTTAGTCTCAAAGGTGCCACAGGACCCTCTGTTGCTTTTTACAGATTCAGACTAACACGGCTACCCCTCTGATGCTGGATACAGTCCACCTAGAGAGTGCCCCATCTCTAGATCTGGCCTTATTTTTCACTTAAAGTGTCATCAGACTAAACTTGGCTGTTCCTGGAGTTTCTCCTCCAGCACCTCATAACCTCTGTCTCTCAGACATGCTCAACCCCCTCCTATTTAACCAGATTATAGCTAATTGGATACCCCTGAACTAATGTATGTACTTTGCAAAAGTACCTCCACACTTCTCTGCAGGGTTGAAGCACCTGGCAGCAGGAATGACTAAGCAGAAGAACCCTGTAACCCCATGCACAGCCCTAGAAACTTACACCTGTTGTATACAATATTATGATTCCATTTCAAGGTCAAAAAGAAGAGTAAGATGGGCTGCATGTATGAAAGCAAATATCTTCAATTGCATTAGACCCGATCCTGCTCACATTAAAGTTAATTACCACACTTCATGAGAGCCATGGGCTTAAGTCCTAAACAAAAGCACTGAACACTTTGATGCCATGTATGAGGCATAGGTTCTGGAAAAACTCCATTGCAGAATTGAGTGGAGATGTCACATGATATGCCTAGGTTCTAAAGGTAAGAATCATCTTCATGGACCCTCAGTCAATAGTTCATGAAACAGCAGCAGCATCTGCCTATAGGCAAGAATTTGCAGTGGTAATCAATTCACCCAAAAAGAGGAAGTAGGCATAACCTACGCTAGGATTCGAAAAGCTACCCAATACCAACCCCTTTTCCTATCACCTCTTGACCAAGTAATATAGCATTACACTTTAAACAACAGTTACAGGTGAAGTTCTTCACAGAAACTCGATTTCTGGCAAGATGTAAATTTGGCAAAAACAGAATTCAGTCCCCCAGCATAAGCCAAAATTTAAACTTTTTAATTTTAATTAAATATTAGCAGATATACAGTTTGAATTTGTTTCCTACTTTGGAATTTACTACTTCATTTCATAAAGGCATCTTATTTCTTGGTTACATTTCTGCTAATATTTAACATACCCAAAGTATTTTTAAAGTTGATATTTTAAATCTACAAGCCAAGAAACTTATTTGTGTGTCCCATGATAATTGGAACACAATCTCTTAGCACACAAGCACTATGAAAGGGACTTTTTGACACAGCATTGACCCAAAGATAACCCTATGATTCAAAGGGTTGCTATTTCAAATGGCCAATAAAATAATCATGACCAAGTATAGACTAACCTCTTGTCTAATATAGACTGACAATCTCTCTGTAACTAGCACATCTTGTTTGCAAAAAACTGCTATCTTATATAAAAGCAACAGCTGGGTAAAGAAAACCCACATATTTACCGAATGCTTGAAGTTTGCCAGAGTGGAAATCATTTAGAAGGCTCAGAAGTCCCCTCTCCATCTCTTGCACGTCTGATACATCTGTGAGAAAAGAGTGCTGTATTGGAGCTGCCTGTGCCCCTTTTCCTTCCCCTCCTGGAGGTTTGGCTTTTTCTTTTATTCCTCTGAGGAAATGAAAGACATGTAATTTTACAGAAGAGACTATCTTCCTCTTTTTGCTCCTGCTGAAGAAGTGCAATGAAGGACTATCCTAGAAATCAGCCTTAAAAGGACAACTGTAGTGAATGTACATACTTAACTGCACCATCAAATTATAAAGTATGGGTCACAAATTTTACCTAAATATAAAGTGATCATATTGTGAAGCCACTATCTTGACAATCTGATAATATAAAGCAGGACTCCAAGAATCTGCTTTCTTATTACCATTAGAAAGCACAGTATCATCCACACGTTTTCCTTTTAAAAGTATTAAGAAAAACTTTTTGATTTCCCAATACTTTGATAGGAAGCAGACTCCTGGAACTCTACTTGGAATCAAACTAGGCCCCTGGGTGGGGAAGTAAATAACAAGGCAACCACTTTCACTGAACAGATATTAAAGCAGTAACAGGTATTTCTAATGTATACATTCATATTAGCTAAGATTTTATAACTTGACACTAGTTTTATTTTTCTTCCATAAAACTGCATGAAAGTTAGCCAAGCAGACACATTCTTAAATACTCTGCATACAATGCACGCGCTCACAAGTGTGGAGAAACTCAAGTGAATTCAATCTTTTTACTCAACTATTCCATGAGTAGCTTATCCTGATGTAAATATAGTTTTGTTGGCTGAATATAACCTGCAACTACTACTTTAGTTTAGAAACTGCAATAAATTTCCATATGACCACCCCTTGTCAAGTCAGGCTAATAGCTTGGCCATCCACAGAAATGATTCATATATAAAAATAAGTTTAGGTCAAATTTAACAACAACAAAAATATCAAAGTGATTATATTTCCCCCATATCTTGCCATATGAGAAATAATCCTATTGTGTATTTTAAAACATTATTGAGTTGCACACAATGATAAATGTTAGTCCATTCTCACGTCAGCTGCAGTTACTGTAGATTTCTAGAGTGGTACACATTGCATTTTGGATAATATAATATTTCTAGAGAAAACATTTTTCCTGAAATGCAATGGAGAAAGAATATCTACTGCACTTCTGAGTGGCAGATTCAGCAAGCTCTGCCATTCTGCTGATATTGGCACCTCCACACTAGATCTCAGTGCAGCACTGATAAAGTTAACTACTACAAAGATTGCTTAAGAATTTTGTTCTCAACCGTATTCTCTACCCACCTCTGCCTATATGCATTAGTTCACTGTTTAAGCTCCAGCTAATACTTTTAGGCCAATAATCCCAACTGTCTCTCCTTTTCCCACCCTCAATGATTTGTAGAATATTAGGAACTTACCTTTTTAACTTTGGTCTTTGTGAATTTGCTTGTGGTGCAGGATTTGAAAAAGCTGTACTTTTACTGACCGGCACAGAATTTTTCTTGGCATTAGTAACCTGAGTTGGGTGACTACTGGATGATTTGGGGCTCCTCCTCTTGATTTTCCTTTCTTCCATTTCCGCTGGTTAACTATTGCACTCAGACTAATTTCTTATCTTATGGAAGGAATAAAATAGTTAAATATCCATTGAAAGGGGCAAACGAGTTATTTATTATAAAGAGCTGTAGTGATGCTCAGGCGTATTGTATAAGAGTCTAGTTTTTAAACCCCTCACAGATCAGCAGCAATTGCTTTATCTAAAAAGGGAAATCTTGATTTTCAAGATAAGCTGGCAAAGCCTGTAAGAGCAGCAGAAAAATCAAGATCACAAATCTAGAACTTCCAAGTCAGCTGGAGCCCCACTAGTAACTAAACTATTCTACTACACTTATTTTCTGTTACAGTAACTCCTCACTTAAAGTCGTCCCGCTTAACGTTGTTTCATTGTTACATTGCTGATCAATGAGGGAACATACTCATTTAAAGTTGTTCAATGTTCCACTCTTATGTTGTTTGGCTGCCTGCTTTCTCCACAGCTGGCAGCCTCCCTACGCCCCCCTCTCCCTCCACAGCGCCTCCCGCCCGCCGGCAGACCCCACGAATCAGCGCCTTCCCCCTCCTCCCCTGCCTCCTGCCCACGGAAATCAGCTGGCATTTTGGAGGTGGGGAGAGGAACGAGGACTCGGCACGCAGGCTCCCCCTGCCTCCCGAACATGGCAAGCCAGCTGATTGCCCCGGGCCGGAGAGGGAGCCTGCGCCAAGTCCTCGCTCCTCCCTCCTAAACGCTGCAAGCCAGCTGATTGCCCTGGCAGGAGGGAGAGGGGAGAAGCGAGGACTTGGCGCGCCTCCCCCCTCCCTCCCTCGCCTCCCGAACATGGCAATCAGCTGGCTTGGCATTTAGAAGGGAGGGAAGAAGGGAGAGGGGAGGAGCCAGGACGCAGCATGCGAAGTAAAGGGGAGGGGAGAAGAGACGGGTCAAGGGTGGGGGCTTGGGTGGAGTGGGCAGGCTGAGGATTGAGCCCCCCCACCCCTGGTGCTTGCAGAGTAGGGGAAGCTGCCCTGGAACCTAACCCCTCCCCCCCCCATTTAGATTAATTCTTATGGGGAAATTGGATTTGCTTAACATCATTTCACTTAAAAGTCGCATTTTTCAGGAACATAACTACAACGTTAAGCGAGGAGTTACTGTACATGACTGGTGTACTAGAAATCACCCTTTCAGCCACTCTTACTCAATTATAGACTAAGTAGAATAATCAGAGATGACTGAAGCAAATTGTAGTATTATACAATGCATTAATATTCTAGAAATAACATATATGTACCCAAATATTTTAAAACCCCATCACTATGTATTTTATAACAGCAATAATGAGCTTGGTATATGGCATTTCCTGGAAATTAATGACTAGGTGGAGCCTGTGCCCCTACAGCTGCTCTTCAATCTTTATTAGTTAATTCTGTCACTTCCTCAAAGTAGTCCTTCAGCAGTTAAAAAAAAAAAAACAACTCACACTGAAAGCACATGGGATCAGAGTAAGAAAACTGAAAAAAGTAATAAGCCTGTTCAACTGCCACACTCCAGATGCTTTCCAGTTCTACTTTCTGCATAGAAGTAGCAGCATGAGCATAAAAGCAAGCTGATATTAAATGTAGCAGTAAAATAAAAAACAGTATAACAAACAGCATTACTTCATAGTCAATCTACAGCTGCCCTATTGTCAATGGAGAAAAACAGAAGAGGAAAAAGCTAGTCCCCTTTGCCTCTTCAAACTTCTCTACTCCTCCCTCATTTTACATTGAAACTTTCCTCTGTCCCACTTGGGGTTTTTGTTATTCATTCTTTCCTTCTCATGGCCAGCCCTTATTTAGAAGGGAGCCGCCTAGCTGAAACTATCTTCAGGGTTGACACTGACACCATAATGCACTGACCCAAGCCCGCTGTTTTCTTTCACTATTTATAATTACTGTAAATTGATTAATAAAAATTAAAGGAATTGGGGATGAAGCAGAAACTTTGGACACAGAAAAATCTTAATAGTCTGATTGCATAGGAGTGTCCCTGTGAGTTCATACTACGTGCCCAACCATCACAGAAACATTGGCTTCAAAAGGCACGAGAGCAAGGCCAGCAGTTCTGCAGGGCACATACTGTTCTGGTGTGATTGCATTCACAGGGTGAGTGAGACATCCTGACACTGCCCGTGGATGTTGGTTGGGGCTCACTTTGTGCTATGTCTGGTGTGATGCCATTTACCTGACCCCAAACTCAAAAGCCACAAGTCAGATTCATAGGTAGGGTTGCCAACTTTTGAATCCCACAAAACCGAACACCCAACCCCTGCCCCTTCCGCAAGGCTCTGCCCCCCCACTCACTACATTCCCCCTCCCTTCGTGGCTGGCTCTCCCCACCCCTCACTCACTTTCACTGGGCTGGGGCAGAAGGTTGGGGTGTGGGAGGGGGTGAGGGCTCTAACTGGGAATGTGGGCAGGAAATGAGAGGTTGAGGGAGTGGGGTTGACGGTGCAGGAGGGGGCTCTAGGCTGGTGCAAGAGATTGGGATGCAGGATGGGGCTCTAGCCTGGGGTCCTGGCTTGGGGTGCTGGCTCTCGGGTGGGGACAAGGATGAGGGGTTTGGAGTGCAGCCGGAGGGTGGGGCTGAGGGATTTGGAGTGTGGGAAGGAGCTACGGGTTTGAGGCAGGGGGAGGGGTGCAGGTAAGGGTGGCTGCTCATGGGGTGCAGGCGCGCAGCCAGGACAGGTAGAGACTAGCCTACCTTAGCTCCACAGCACCACTGACTGGACTTTTAACGGCCCGGTCGGCGGTGCTCACCGGAGGTGCCAGAGTCCCTTTTCAACTGGGTTTTCCAGTTGAAAACCAGACCCCTGGCCACTCTATTCATAGGTGATGGGACTACAGAGGCTACTGCCCCCACTTGAAGTGGTTTCCATCATCGA
Organism: Chrysemys picta bellii; assembly: GCF_011386835.1. Lineage (NCBI taxonomy): Eukaryota > Metazoa > Chordata > Testudines > Emydidae > Chrysemys > Chrysemys picta. Next base: position 106,229,464 of record NC_088793.1, on the reverse strand, counting down.
TGGGTTTACAGCTTGGTTCAGTGGCTCTCAGCACCCCCACTATCAACACAGTTCCAGCGCCCGCTCAGACAGCACCCAACCCCGAGAGCTGCACCGGGGCGTGTTGTGCATTACATGGATACACTACACGGCACCGACCCCAGGGGCTGCTCCTGTTCCGCGGCAGCGCCTGCCCGGCAGAGGGTTCTGGGCCCGGACCACATCCCCCCGGCCCGCCCCAGACCCTACCTGCGCAGCTTCCCGTTTCACCGGTTTCCTAGTGTGTTTAGGGAAGTGACGCACTCGTCACGTGAGAAAGCAACGCCTCCTCATACGACCTTCGGTGGGCGCGTCGTGCATTGTGGGAGCGGGAGTGCAAGCCTCCCCCCTCCGGCGCACAGCTCTGTAGCCAGGCCTGTGCCTGAAGAGCGAATAAACTACAACTCCCAGAATTCCTTGCGGCGAGAGACGGGAGGGAGGAAAAACCGAAACGGCCGCTCTGTGGGGGTGGGGCCAGGAGTGTCCCCCGCCCCGCCTCATTTTAAAAGGGTTTGCTCCTCTCAAGCCTATGGCGCGTGTCCTTCGGAGAAGCGCGGTCTCGTCGCCAGGGTTACAGGGAGGGGTTCACCGCGCCCCTCCCCAGCGCAGGCATAGCTTCTATCCCGGGGCCCAAGCCCCCCGCGCTAAGGCTCAGCGCGCTGGCACGCGGTAAAAGGAACGTGGGGGCGTGGCAGCAGCTGTCTCCCCACGCGCTGTGCGCAAAGCGCTGAGAGGCCTGTATCAGCACAAAATGCAACCCTCCCCTTTTGCAACTGGGAGCGGTTTCTGCCATGCAGCGTAGCAGTTTGGTAAACTGTTAACTTGCTACCGCCTGTCCATGGGGTTGCGAATCAGGAGGGGATGGGGTATGTGGTCAAAAACGATCCCAATCTGCTTCCTGACCGGAGTGGCCGCTTTCATTGCATTCGTGAAAGGGGAGGTAGGGTTTCTGGGTATGGAGCGTGCCCCTGAGCCCAAGTTGAGACCACAGTGGCCCCTTTTCATTTTTTCCACTGGCTTCTCCTTGCTTAGTTCCAATAACTGGGCTGCTCATGCACCTGTCACTGGTCCAGGGATGGTTGCAAAACGGGAGGGATGGGTTTGTGGTCAAAAACACTCACGGTCTGCTTCCTCTGGGGGATGGTTGCAAAATGGGAGGGATGGGGTTTTTGGTCGAAAACACTCCCGGTCTGCTTCCTCTGGGGGGATGGTTGCAAAACGGGAGGGATGGGGTTTGTGGTCGAAAACACTCACGGTCTGCTTCCTCTGGGGGAAGGTTGCAAAACGGGAGGGATGGGTTTGTGGTCGAAAACACTCACGGTCTGCTTCCTCTGGGGAAGGTTGCAAAACGGGAGGGATGGGGTTGTGGTGGAAAACACTCACGGTCTGCTTCCTCTGGGGGATGGTTGCAAAACGGGAGGGATGGGGTTGTGGTGGAAAACACTCACGGTCTGCTTCCTCTGGGGATGGTTGCCAAACGGGAGGGATGGGGTTTTGTTCAAGCGGGGTGTGTGTGTGTGTGTGTCTTGCAGACTGGATACTGTGCCCTGATTCCCCAAGAAGACTGTTATTATCTGTGACTGCAGAGATCTTAACACAGCATTGAGCATAAAATGAGCTTTAACAATATGTTGTGACTACTTACATTAAAGAAATCCAGTCCACCTTGGTTTAGGAGAGAGACCACTGATTGACCAATAAAAATCAGTTGTTGCAGATCCCCATAGTGCAATTTTTTTTTCTTTTCCATTGTCAGTGCAGCTTTTATTTTGGTGAGTTTTGCACACAGATGCAGAAATGTGGACTTGCGCATCCAAAAGTTCTGCAGCCACTGGTTATGAGCCCAAGCCTTCATTGTTTCAGAAGATTTTTTGCCCTTGGGAAGGATGTAAGATGACACCATATAATACACTACACTGAATATTTGTGAATCAGCTTCTACACACAAGTCCAGCACACAGGTCTTGCTGTCTTTTCACTGCAGTCCTTGATCTTGCTGACAAATCTGTAGAGAATTACTGGAACCATAAACTCCCTGAACATTAAATCTCACCAAATGAGGGTCAATCCATCCTCATCATTATATCTACTCATTATACTCATTATACTCCACACCCGTACATAGCCACTATATGAACTTCATACCCTCATATCTCAATGCCTGTACTTTGACCCATCAACCTTTTACCCCGAATCGGGGATATTGCAGATTATATATTCCTTATGCCACCTGATTTTAAACCAAACTTTGCACCATCGATAATTCTGTACAGTATTCCCTGATAACCATAAACTTCTATGCTCAAACTCTGTTCACTTTTTTTTTTTAAATCATCTGAATAAAAATTTTAAATCTGTTGAAACTGGTCTAGGTCTAGGCGAGAGAATGTCTCAGGGACGCCCGGGGGGGGTGTGCAATTTGCCCCAGGCCCCGGGGGCCCCACAGGGGCCACCATGAATATGTCGGAGGCTCCCCCTGCATCCGTCTTCCCCCATCCCCTGGCGTCCCAGTGCGCCGTGTCCGGGAGCGGCCCTGGCGCGCTGCAGCTAAGCAGCTGGTATACATACCATTAAAGCATTAAATGTTTTTAAATAATGTATTTAGTGTATTTTCAAATTATTACAAAGCAAAGCAATTTTTGGGGCCCCTTCCATAAAAAAAAGTTGCAATACTCTAGTAACATGTATTTGGAAATGTAAAAAATAACCAGTGAAATACATTCAAAAATTAATCTGTAATAATTTGAAAATACACTAAATCCAGCATTTGAAAACATTAAATGCTTTAATGGGATGTAGACATTTGCAGTTACATAATGGGCTGTCGCTGGGTGATGGTGATGGTTGGTGCAAATGGGCTGTCGCTGCCTGGGGGTGGTGCTGCTGTTGCCCAGGGCTCCGGGGGGAGCTGGGCTCTGGGTTGAGGGGCGCCCGGCTCACAGGGGCTGGGCTCAGGGATGTGGGGAGATGGGGTCAGGGGGTGTCCGGCTCAGAGAGGCTGGGCTTGGAGCTGGTGGTTTGGGCTGTGGAGGGGATGGATGGGGTCTGGAGGTGTCCGGCTCAGAGGGGCTGGGCTCGGAGCTGGGGGTCATGGCTGTGGGGGGATGGGGTCAGGGGGTTGTCCGGCCCCTCCCTTACCATGCTGCTTACCCCCTCTACCGGAGCCTCAGCGTGCCACATCCAGGACGCCGGGGGATGGGATGGGGGAAGACGGAAGTGTGGGGAGTCTCCGACATACTCCGGGCCTGGGGCAAATTGCCCCACTTGCCCCCCCCCCGGGTGGACCTGCTGAATAGTGGTGACTGGGAATGGGCCGGGGAGGGGGAGTGTAGCAGATGACAATTTGAGGTGAATATTCTCTTGGCCAGATTCTACTGGGTTTATGGTGCTGTGTGCTATGGACTGGAGTCAATAACCAAGAATCTGGTTAATAATTATTCTCTAAATTCAGCTTTCTTCTTTCTCTCTCTGTGAATTATCACTAATTTAAAATAGTGGTGTGCAAGTTGACTGGATAATGATAATAGCATAATCTCTTGTTAGAACACTGTAAACCCTACTACCTGATTTTTATATAATACACTCACTATACATAATACAAGAAATCCCTGATGTTAGAACCTGGCTATGCCGCTGCTGTAGGGAGCTCATCACCCAGCAGCTGGGGGCCACCATGTGGGCTCGGCAGGGCTGCTGGCCACGGGGCCAATGGGTGTGGGTGGGATCTCAGTAGTCATGTCCCAGGGATATGCCCCACTCCCCAGCACTGCTCCAGCTCTGAGCTGTCTCCACTGCCACTGCCTGGGACCTGTGGGGCCCCACCTGCCTGCCCAGGGAAAGAGCCACCTGGGACTGGTGCAGAGGCTGGGCCAGTCTCAGCCAGTCCCAGAGGACGGCTGGGGGAGGGGGACAGTGTGGGAGGCTCAGCTGAGTTCTGCCAGGCATGTGGGTCCTGAGGGAGCCTGGCCCGGGTAGGACCTGCTCCTGCTCCAGCCTGGCTGATTGCACCCCCAAGGGGCCGGAGTTATCCTGCCCCAGGTCAAGCTCTGGCTGCGCTGCCGGCTCAGCCTGGCAGACACAGTCACCTCCCATCAGGGCCGGGTATTGTGGCTGGGGGTTAGGGTGTGGGAGAGTAGGTCTCTAGTGGGTCTGGAGGGGTGCTGTGCAGTGGGGGGTGGGGAGATCTGTGTGTGTTGGGGCACTGGGAAGTGTGCAGGGGTCTGGGTGGGGCACTGTGCAGTTGTGGCAGTGGGGCGGTGGGGGGCACTGGGCAGTGAGGGAATCTGTGGGGGGGCTCTCGGCGGGGAGGGGCAGGGCACTGTGCAGTTGTGGGAGGGCTGTGGGGGGTCTACAGCTAGGGGGCACTGGGCAGTGAGAGGATCTGGGGTGGGTTCGGAGTGGTCTGTGGGAGGGCACTGGGCATGGGGGTTTGTGGGGGTCTTTTCACGTATTCACACACAAAAACCTGAAAAAGCGCGCCTCAATTGTCCAATAGATCAATTTGGCACATTAGCCAGGAGGAAGCAGACCGTGAGTGTTTTTGACCACAAACCCCATCCCTCCTGATTCGCAACCCCATGGACCAGTGACAGATGCATGAGCAGACAAGTCATTGGAAATAAGGAAGGCGGAAGCCAGTGGAAAAAATGAAAGGGGCCACTCTGGTATGACCTTGGGCTCAGGGGCATGCTCCATACCCCCAAAGCTTACCTCCCTTTTCACGGACTCACACACAAATACGTGAAACAGCGCGCCTCAATCATACAATAGATCAATTTGTCACATTAGCCAGGAGGAAGCAGATCAACCAAAGGGGCCACTCTGGTATCACCTTGGGGTCATGGGCCCGCCCCGAAGGGGAAGAAGCATGATGGGAGCACAGGGCCGGGCTGGCCAGTGTGCGTCTGGCAGCTCCCGGTTTGTAAACAGTGCCATTGTACTGGGCTGGGTGGAGCAGGGTTGTCCCTGCCGTGCCATGACCCATCTCCCATTGCCCCCGGCCAGCCCGTTGCTCTGAGGACTCTGCCCCCCCATGCCCCATGTCCCCATTTCCCCTCTTGGGGACCACAAATATGTTTAGCACCAGGCCCACAAAAAGTTAATCCAGCCCTTTTTGGGGTGCAGGCTCTGGGATGGAGTTGGGGTGCAGGAGGGTTGCAGGCTATGGGTAGTTTGAGTGAGGGGTGCAGGCTCTGACCTGGGGCATGGGATTGGGATGCAGGAGGGGGTGCAGACATGTGGGCTCTGGGAGGGAGTTAGCAACTCAGCACGTTATATAAGAGAAATGAGCTGCAGTGATTTCATATAGGCATAGAAGACACTTTTACATATTCAAAATGTGAGAGGGGGGCCTGGGGCAAAGCAATTTTGGGGGCCCCTTCCATAAAAAAAGTTGCAATACTATAGTAACATGTATTTGGAAATGTAAAAAATAACCAGTGACATACATTCAAAAATTAATTTGTAATAATTTGAAAATACACTAAATACATTATTTAAAAACATTAAATGCTTTAATGGTATGTATACATTTGCAATTACATAATGGGCTGTTGCTGGGTGATGGTGATGGTTAGGATGGGGTCGGGGGGGGTGCCCCACCCCTTACCATGGCGCTTACCCCCTCTCCTGGAGCCTCAGCGTGCTGCGACCAGGAGCGGCCCCCGCACACCCCTAGATTAGCGAGCACAGTGGGTGGCTCATCCCACGGGGTCACTGTTCCCCCCCTCCCCCTCCCTAAACGGGGGTTTTGTACCCGCACGGGGTCTGGCAGTGTCTCCCCCCCCCCGGCTTAACCCCGGCTCTCACCCCCCACCACCGATTTTTGCCCTTCAGCCCCTCTTCTGCCGCTAGTTACAGTAGCTTGAACGCCCCAGGCCAGTAAAATTCTGCCCCCTGCTCAGACCCTGACAGCCCCCCGCTGCGATTTGCCCCCCTTAATCCTTTTAAACCCCCCCAAAGAGGAGGCAGCAAAGCGTAAGTAGAAGTAAGGGCAGAGAGAGGGCAGTGGCTACAACGAAGGTTACTGGGCATGCTCAGTTCGAGTGAGCATGCTCAGTACACCCAAAGTAACAAAACGGGAGCGAGAGCACTTTGTGCTGATACACCCTGGCTCAGGCAGCGGGCGTCTCTGAATTGGGTCCGTGGTAGTTGCGCGGTCCGTGATTCACAGGCCCTGTAGGGGCCAGTCCTTGCCGGCCCTGGGGCTGGGTGGAGGTGTCCCAGGACCCGGAACTCTGTGCAGGAGCAGGACAAGGGCAGACGCCTGTCAATTCCTTCCTCCCTTCTGCAGGTGGCAGCTCCGAGTCACACGCTGGATCTTTTAATAGCGCTGTACTCGGCTTGTAGGCCTGGCAGAACTCGATTTTTTTTTTTATAATTGTGACAAATAACATTGATTATTTTAAAGCATTTTTCTAAGTTTTTTTATCCATTTTCACAGTTGCAGGAAATTATGGAGCATAGGTGCTGGAACTAAGGGTGCTGCCACACCCCATGGCTTGACATGGTTTCCATCATATACCGGGTTAATAGTTTGGGTAAATGGCTCTCAGTACCACCACTATACAAATTGTTCCAGTACCCTTGTAATGGGGGTTCCACACAATAATTGTTCAATGACAGGACTTATTGAGATTCAAAAAATTAAAACTTCATAACATTAAAACACACATTGTCAATGTTATGTCAAAATATACAAAGTAAATATCCTTAAATCAAACTCTTAATAAGTGCTCAATATGTTTTTTTTCTTACTTTGATAATAACCAAAATTTAAAAATCTGCAATAGAAATATTCTGTGGTTGGTTTGTGTGTATGGTGAAAATGATATTTACTGAGATTTACCAATAAAAGCAAATCCCCCTCCCCCCCATCTATCTATTTTCATATCTGCAAAGCAATGGATTAACTTTTTAAACAAAGTATTTGTTTTAGGAATAATTACTTTTCCAGTGCTACTACACTAATTGTTTCCAGCATTTCTATTGTTTTTTGTTTTGTTTATTTATTTTTTTTGCATTTAGTAGGTCCTAAGAAGAGGCGGAGATAGGGCAATGAGTGCCTGTTGGTACTGCCCTCTAATTTAATTATAAATTAATTAAGCCCCAAAATGATTTGCAGAAGTGTTATGGCACTTTGGAAAACTGGTAATGCCAGCTTCAGGTTGTAACCTAGAAAGTCATGGTTCCAAGACTATATTCCCCTGTTGTATCTGCAAATGAATTTTCTCTCTAACCTCAAGAAACAACCTGAACAATTCCAAGATACCCATGAGAAGATATCCTAGCATGTTTGAATCTTAAAATGGGATGCAATGGGTACTCTGAGAAATGTGAGCACTAAAATGCCTACAATTACATTTTTTTTAAAAAGTCTTGGGAATCTGGTTTTGGATAATCTAAATTGTGAGAAGTCAGGAAAACATTGTGATGTTGTGCAGTCTATATGGTTTTATAAAAATATAAGTGAATATAATGTAACTGGGATATGCTTCATGCAAAAGGTCTCTTGTAAGGTATCATTACAAAGCTCATAATCTACTGAGTGTGATCATCCTATTTGTAGAAATGTACCACTCTTGTATCTAAAACTAGAAATATAAAATGTAACTCTGAGGGCCTATTGTAATTGTGTAAAGTGTGGACCATTAATGATGGTTTGGAATTTTGATGACTCCCATTGTCTGCAGATGGCTGTATTTACCTGTGAGTCTTCCTGTATATGTGTGTGCTGGCAAGTGAGTAATGAAGTCTTGCAGTGACATGTGATCATGTCACCTGAACTGGAATCCATCTTTAACCTGGTGCTTTTCCAGTGAGTGGGGGTGGAAACCCAGAGGGACAAAGGGTTCCCGCCTTATGCAAAAGATATATAAAGGGGTGGAAGAGAACAAGGGGAGAGAGGAGCCATCATGAAGAATCCCCTAGCTATCACCTGAGCTGCAACAAGAGCTGTACCAGGGGAAAGAATTGTGCCCAGGTCTGGAAGGTGTCCAGTCTGAGAAAAACTTACTGAAACATTTCTGAGGGTGAGATTATCTGTATTTAGTTTGATTAGACATAGATTTGCGCATTTTATTTTATTTTGCTTGGTGACTTACTTTGTTCTGTCTGTTACTACTTTGAATCACTTAAATCCTACTGTCTGTATTTAATAAAATCACTTTTTATTTAGTAATTTACTCAGAGTATGTATTAATACCTGAGGGAGCAAACAACTGTGCATATCTCTCTATCAGTGTTATAGAGGGCGAACAATTTATTAGTTTGCCCTGCATAAGCTTTATGCAGGGTAAAACGGATTTATCTGGGTTTAGACCCCATTGGGAGTTGGGCATCTGAGTGCTAAAGACAAGCACACTACTGTGAGCTGTTTTCAGGTAAACTTGCAGCTTTGGGACAAGCGATTCAGACCCTGGGTCTGTGTTGGAGCTCAGCAAGACAGGGTGCTGGAGTCCTGAGCTGGCAGGGAAAACAGGACCAGGGGTGGTCTTTGCATATCGGGTGGCAGCTCCCAAGGGGGTTTCTGTAATCCAACCCGTCACGAACATGTTTATTTTTAAATATTTTAATGCTGTACCTATTTCTTAGTGCACATAAATCAGTGTGATTCAAAATGAAATCTGTCCAGAACACATCACCAGATAAAGCAATCGATCAGGCTTCAGAACAGTTCTGTGAAGAGGGCCAAAAAACATTAGACCTAGCAGGTCTGTTCCTGAATGATTTTCTTTTTCTTTTTTTTTCCATATATGATGCATTATATTTTCATATGTTCTAGGGGACATGTTAGAGCAGAGATCTGGATGTCAGGACTCTTGGGTCCATCACTGACTTGTTGCTGTGACCTTGCGCAAATGAGTAAGTCCCCAATCCCACAAATGCTTATGTACATGCCTACATTTTAAGCATGTGAAGAGTCCCCCTTGAAGTCAGGACTGTTCACTTACTTGAAGTTAAGCATGTGCGTGTTTGTATGATCAGAGCTTTAACCTCTCTGAGTCTATTCCATCTATAAAATAGGAATACTTCCCTACAGGTGTTGAGGCTTTATATTTTGATATCTGGCGGTAAAATGGCCATTATTATAATTACAAATGCTGTGCTGCTTCAATAGTTAGTACTTTACACGGTATTTACATTATTTTCATTACATTAGTTTATATCCTGTTTGTTGTATTCTTTCTTGTGGTGTTAGATTTTAAGACCTTCACGGCAGGATTTGTGCTGTTAGATTTAACTCCATTTGTTGTAAAACCCACTGTACACTTACACCACTCTATGAAAGTAATGAATGTTGGAGGAATTGGGACTTCTTAATTAACTTGTTCACTCTCTTCTGGCTCCTAAACAGTGCCTTCAGGCTGTATTGTGCCAGGTGCTGAGTATCCTTAACTGCCATTGGCTTCTGTTTGCAGTGGTGTTGTAGTCACGTTGGTCCCTAGATATGAGAGAGATAAGGGGCGTGAGATAATATTTATTTGATCAACTTCTGTTGGTGGAAGAGACAAGCTTTCGAGCTTCACAGGTGATAGGGTAATTTTTGTCTTATCATTTTTCTGTCCGAGTTCATTTGACAGCATAGTGATTGTCTGGTTTCACCCACATAGTTGTTGGGGCATTTGATGTACTGGATGCGTACACCACCTGTTGTGATAGACATGGGTAGGACTCCTAGATCTTGAAAGGTGTGTTGTGAGGGGTATTGATCATTGTAGCAGTGGAGATATGTCTGCAAGTTTGGCATCTGTTATAGCAGCATCTGGTGCCGCTTTCAGTTAGGGTGTCCTGCTCTGTGAATAGCTTTTTTCTGCGGAGGAGATTTGGGGGTTGTTTGAACGCCAGAAGAGGAGGTTTGGGAAAGATTTCTTTCAGCATGTGGTCCCCATCAACTATGGATTATGATTGTTTGATGATGCACTGTATGGGTTCCAGAGTGGGGTAGGTGACAACTAGGGCTGTGCAGTTGGTGGGGGTTGGTTTGGGGGGGGGGTTGTCTATATTGAATAAGTTTCTCTCTGAGTATTTGTGGCCCGTTCCATTACGCATTCTGTTTCTTTGGTGGGGCGTCCTTGTTTGGTGAAGGCAATTTTAAGTATCTTAAGGTGTATATCCAGGACTTTCTCTTCTCAATATATTCTGTGGTATCTGAAAATAACAGGTGGCTGTAGATGATAATAGATTATTTTGGTGTGTCTGGGGTGGTGATTGGCTCTATGGAGGTAAGTGTAGTAATCCGTGGGTTATTGTATATAGTTTGTGATGCTGGCAGAGCAGGGTCATACCAGAGTGCATTTCATAGATTCATAGTTTCTAGGACTGGAGGTCATCGAGTCCAGTCCCGTGCCCTCATGGCAGGACCAAATGCTGTCTAGACCATCCCTGATAGACATTTATCTAACCTACTCTTAAATATCTCCAGAGATGGACATTCCACAACCTCCCTAGGCAGTTTATTCCAGTGTTTAACCACCCTAACAGTTAGGAACTTTTTCCTAATGTCCAACCTAAACCTCCCTTGCTGCAGTTTAAGCCCATTGCTTCTTGTTCTATCCTTAGTGGCTAAGGTGAACAAGTTTTCTCCCTCCTCCTTATGACACCCTTTTAGATACCTGAAAACTGCTATCATGTCCCCTCTCAGTCTTCTCTTTTCCAAACTAAACAAACCCAATTCTTTCAGCCTTCCTTCATAGGTCGTGTTCTCAAGACCTTTAATCATTCTTGTTACTCTTCTCTGGACCCTCTCCAGCTTCTCCACATCGTTCTTGAAATGCGGTGCCCAGAACTGGACACAATACTCCAGTTGAGGCCTAACCAGCGCAGAGTAGAGCGGAAGAATCACTTCTCGTGTCTTGCTCACAACACACCTGTTAATACATCCCAGAATCACGTCTGCTTTTTTTGCAACAGCATCACACTATTGACTCATATTTAGCTTGTAGTCCACTATAACCCCTAGATCCCTTTCTGCCGTACTCCTTCCTAGACAGTCTCTTCCCATTCTGTATGTGTGAAACTGATTGTTCCTTCCTAAGTGGAGCACTTTGCATTTGTCTTTGTTAAACTTCATCCTGTTTACCTCAGACCATTTCTCCAATTTGTCCAGATCATTTTGAATTATGACCCTGTCCTCCAAAGCAGTTCCAATCCCTCCCAGTTTGGTATCATCCGCAAACTTAATAAGCATACTTTCTATGCCAATATCTAAGTCATTAATGAAGATATTGAACAGAGCCGGTCCCAAAACAGACCCCTGCGGAGCCCCACTTGTTATGCCTTTCCAGCAGGATTGGGAACCATTAATAACAACTCTCTGAGTACGGTTATCCAGCCAGTTATGCACCCACCTTATAGTAGCCCCATCTAAATTTTATTTGCCTAGTTTATCGATAAGCATATCATGTGAGACCGTATCAAATGCCTTATTAAAGTCTAGGTATACCACATCCACAGCTTCTCCCTTATCCACAAGCTCGTTATCCTATCAAAGAAAGCTATCAGATTGGTTTGACACGATTTGTTCTTTACAAATCCATGCTGGCTATTCCCTATTACCTTACCACCTTCCAAGTGTTTGCAGATGATTTCCTTAATTACTTGCTCCATTATTTTCCCTGGCACAGAAATTAAACTCACTGGTCTGTAGTTTCCTGGGTTCTTTTTATTTCCCTTTTTATAGATGGGCACTATATTTGCCCTTTTCCAGTCTTCTGGAATCTCTTCCGTCTCCCATGATTTTCCAAAGATAATAGCTAGAGGCTCAGATACCTCCTCTATTAGCTCCTTGAGTATTGTAGGATGCATTTCATCAGGCCCTGGTGACTTGCAGGCATCTAACTTTTCTAAGTGATTTTTAACTTGTTCTTTTTTTATTTTATCTGCTAAACCTACCCCCTTCCCATTAGCATTCACTAGGTTAGGTATTCCTTCAGACTTCTCGGTGAAGACCGAAACAAAGAAGTCATTAAGCATCTCTGCCATTTCCAAGTTTCCTGTTACTGTTTCTCTCTTCACTGAGCAGTGGGCCTACCCTGTCTTTGGTCTTCCTCTTGCTTCTAATGTATTGATAAAAAGTAGTCTTGTTTCCCTTTATTCCCGTAGCTAATTTGAGCTCATTTTGTGCCTTTGCCTTTCTAATCTTGCCCCTGCATTCCTGTGTTGTTTGCCTATATTCATTCTTTGTAATCTGTCCTAGTTTCCATTTTTTATATGACTCCTTCTTATTTTTTAGATCATGCAAGATCTCGTGGTTAAGCCAAGGTGGTCTTTTGCCACATTTTCTATCTTTCCTAACCAGCGGAATAGCTTGGTTTTTGGGCCCTTAATAGTGTCCCAACTGCCAACTCTCCTCAGTCGTTTTTCCCCTCGGTCTTGATTCCCATGGGACCTTACCTATCAGCTCTCTGAGCTTACCAAAATCCACCTTCCTGAAATCCATTGTCTCTATTTTGCTGTACTCCCTTCTACCCTTCCTTAGAATTTCAAACTTTATGATTTCATGATCACTTTCACCCAAGCTGCCTTCTACTTTCAAATTCTCAATGAGTTCCTCCCTATTTGTTAAAATCAAGTCTAGAACAGCTTCCCCCCAGTAGCTTTTTCAACCTTCTGAAATAAAAAGTTGTCTGCAATGCAGTCCAAGAATTTGTCTATTGGTATAGATAAAAGTGGTTGTTGAAGGTAGAAGAGCATATTTGATGTTTAGACTTCATAAAACTAATGGGATGTTAATTGAACGTAAGAACGGCCATACTGGGTCATACCAAAGGTCCGTCTAGTCCTGTATCTTGTCTTCCACCAGTGGCCAATGCCAGGTGCTCAGAGGGAACAAACAGAACAGGTAATCATCAAGTGATCCATTCCCTGTCACTCATTCCCAGCTGCTGGAAAACAGAGGCTATGGACACCATTCTGGCTAGTAACCATTGATGGACCTATCCTCCATGAATTCATCTAGTTCTCTTTTGAATCCTGTTATAGTCTTGATCTTCACAACATCCTCTGGCAAAGAGTTCTACAGGTTGACTGTGCGTTGTGTGAAGAAATACTTCCTTTTGTGTGTTTTAAACCTGCTACCTGTTGTTTTCATTTGGTGACCCCTAGTTCTTGTGTTGTTTACTCCTTCTCATAACCCTTCCTTCTTTACCTTCTCCACACCAGTCATGATTTTATAGACCTCTATCATATCCCCCTTAGTCATATCTTTTCCAAGCTGAAAAGTCCCAGTCTTATTAATTTCTCCTCATACGGAAGCCGTTCCATACCCCTAATCATTTTTGTTGCCCTTTTCTGAACCTTTTCCATTTCCAATATATCTTTTTTTGAGATGGGCTGACCACATCTGCATGCATTATTCAAGATGTGGGGGTACCATGGATTTATATAGAGGCAATATATTTTCTGTCTTCTTATCTATCCCTTTCTTAATGATTCCCAACCTTCTGTTCGCTTTTTTGACTGCTGCTGCACATTGAGTGGATGTTTTCAGAGAACTATCCACAATTACCCCAACATCTTTCTTGAGTGGTAACAGCTAATTTAGACCCCATAATTTTATATGTATAGTTGGAATTATATTTTCCAAAGTGCATTACTTTGCATTTATCAACTTTGAATTTCATCTGCCATTTTGTTGCCCATTCACCCAGTTTTGAAAGATCTTTTTGTCGCTCTTCCCTGTCTGCCTGGGACTTAACTATCTTGAGTAGTTTTGTATCTGCAAATTTTGCCACCTCACTGTTTACCCCTTTTTCCAGATCATTTATGAATATGTTGAATAGGACTGGTCCTAGAACAGACTCCTGTGGGACACCACTATTTACCTCTCTCCATTCTGAAAACTGATCATTTATTCCTACCCTTTGTTTTCTATCTTTTAACCAGTTACCAGTCCATGAGAGGACCTTCCTTCTTATCCCATGACAGCTTACTTTGCTTAAGAGCCTTTGGTGAGGGACCTTGTCAAAGGCTTTCTGGAAATCTGAAAGATACTATATCCATTGGATCCCCCTTGTCCCCGTGCTTGTTGACTCCCTCGAAGAACTCTAATAGATTGGCGAGGCATGATTTCCCTTTACAAAAACCATGCTGACTCTTCCCCAACAAATTATGTTAATCTAGGTGTCTGACAATTTTGTTCTTTACTATAGCTTCAACCAGTTTGCCTGGTACTGAAGTCAGGCTTACTGGCCTGTAATTGCCAGGATCACCTCTGGAGCCCTTTTAAAAAATAGGTGTCACATTAGCTATCCTCCAGTCATTTGGTACAGAAACTGATTTTAAATGATAGGTTACAAACAACCATTAGTAGTCTTGCAATTTCACATTTGAGTTCCTTCAGAACTCTTGGGTGAATACCATCTGGTCCTGGTGACTTACTACTATTTAGTTTATGAATTTGTTCCAAAACCTCTAATACCTCAATCTGGGACAGTTCCTCAGATTTGTCACCTAAAAAGAACGGCTCGGGTTTGGGAATCTCCCTCACGTCCTCAGCCATGAAAACAGATGCAAAGAATTCATTTAGTTTCTCCACAATGACCTTATCATTCTTGATCCTTTAGCATCTTGATCATCCAGTGGCCCCACTGGTTGTTTAGCAGGCTTCCTGCTTCTGATGTACTTGCAATTCTTTTTGCTATTACTTTTTGAATCTTTGGCTATTCTTCAGATCCTTCTTTGGCCTGACCAATTATATTTTTACACTTCATTTGCCAGAGTTTATGGTCCTTTCTATTTTCCTCACTTGAATTTAACTTCCACTTTTTAAAGGGTGCCTTTTTGCCTCTTACTAATTTTTACTTTTTTGTTTAGCCACAGTGGCACATTTTGGATCTCTGTTTTTTAATTTGGGGTATACATTTAAGTTGAGCCTCTATTGTGGTGTCCAAGTTTCCATGCAGCTTGCAGGGATTTCACTTTTGGCATTGTACCTTTTAATTTCTGCTTAACTAACTTCCTAATTTTTGTGTAGTCCCCCTTTCTGAAATTAAATGCTACAGTGTTGGACTGCTGCAGTGTTTTCCCCACCACAGGGATGTTAAATTTAGTTATATTATGGTCACTATTACCAAGCGGTCCAGCTATATTCACCTCTTGGAGCAGATCCTGTGCTCCACTTAGGACTAAATCAAGAATTGCCTCTTCTCTTGTGGGTTCCAGGACTAGCTGCTCCAAGAAACAGTCATTTCAGGTGTCAAGAAACTTTATCTCTGCATCCCATCCTGAGATGCATGTACCCAGTCAATATGGGGATAGTTGAAATCCCCCATTATTGAGTTTTTTTTATTTTAATAGCCTCTCTAATCTCCCTGAGCATTTCACAGTCACTATCACCATCCGGGTCAGGTGGTAGGTAATATATCCCTACTGCTATATTCTTATTATTAGAGCATGGAATTACTATCCATAGAGATTCTATGGTACAGTGTGGTTCATTTAAGATTTTTACTTCATTTGATTCTATGCTTTTTCACATATAGTTCCAATACCCCACCAGCATGAACTGTTCTGTCCTTCTGATATATTTTGTACCCTGGTATTAATGTGTCCCACTGATTATCCTCATTCCACCAAGTTTCTGTGATGCCTATTATATCAATATCCTCATTTAATATGATGCACCCTTCAGTCATCTTATTATTTAGACTCCTACCATTGGTATATAAGCACTTTAAATACTTGTCACTTTTTAGCTGTCTGCCATTACATGATGTAATTGAATGGGACTTTTTTTCATTTGATTGTTTCTCATCAGATCCTACCTGTATTTTATCATCTTCCATCCTTTCCTCCTTAATAGGACATAGAGAATCTCCTTTAATAGATCCTTCGCTAAGGGATGTCTCTGTCCGAACCATGTGCTCCTCCGCACCTGTCGGCTTTCCCCCAGCCCTTAGTTTAAAAACTGCTCAACGACCTTTTTAATTTTAAGTGCCAGAAATCTGGTTCCATGTTGGTTTAGGTGGAGCCCATTCTTCCTGTATAGGTTCCCCCTTTCCCAAAAGTTTCCCCAGTTCTTAATAAATCTAAACCCCTCCTCCCTACACCATTGTCTTATCTATGCATTGAGGCCCTGCAGTTCTGCCTGTCTAACGGTATTGCATTGTTTTCACTTTTATCTATATCCTGTTATAATAATGCAACAGCAAACATTTACATTGTGTATATGCCTATATCTAAATAACCCATAAAAGAAACCTTGTGGAATGCTAATGGCAGGGTGGGCTCCAGGCACCAGCTGACCAAGCATGTGCTTGGGGCGGCACCTTGTAAGGGGCGGCCAATCTTGGGGTGGCGGGGCGGCACTCGGGTTTTTTGTTTTGTTTTTTTGTTTCGGCGGGGTGGCGCGGTGCTCTGGGTTGTTTTTTTGTTGTTGTTGTTTTTGGTTCGGCGGTTTGGTGCTCGGGGGGGGGGTGTTTTATTTTTGGTTCGGCAGGGCGGCACTGGGGGGGGGTTGTTTTTGGTTCGGCAGGGCGGCACGGGGGGGGGGGGTTGTTACGGCGGGGCAGTTTTTTTTTGCTTGGGGTGGCAAAAAAGTTAGAGCCGGCCCTGGCTAATGGAGGACTTTAAAAGCAAAGGTACCTCCCTGGAACTTAGGTATAAATTCTTCCTCCCCCAGATAACAGTGATCAGGTGCAGAGTAAAGACAAAAGGGTTGCTTGCCACTGTGGAAGGTGACTTTATATTTTTCTCAGAGCAGCTGAAATGACAATATTGTATCTTTCTGAATAAAGGCAAATACTTTCCATGACAAATATAAATATTCAGTTTGTTCAAATGCTATCAGATGAACACTAATTTCACATTCACAAAGCACTTTGGGTCTACCATCAACCCTATAGTAGTTTAGCTTTGCTGTATGTGGGATCAGTTAGAACAATTTATTTACTGTATTAAAACCAAAGCACAAATAGTGTGTAATTTACTCTGGCACACTGTAGAAAAGTACAACAATCAGTGCTGCTTATTTTGGGAATCCATTTTTTAGCATACAGAGTTTCTTTGCTCTGCGTATATTGTCATCACTGCAGATGTATGGATAAATTTACCTTAAAATAGCACTAGGGAATTTAGAAGAAAAATTAAAGTTTAAAAAATCCCTTGTTACCAGGTTAATGAAATAATTTTATTCATAATTTGAAAGTTTGTGATCTGATGGGTAGTAGAATTATTACTAACATATCTCCGTTTGTCTCCTTTATTGGTGATTTAACAGTGCCTATAAACAAAGATAACTGAAAAGGTAATAGGCTGCTGTGAGGTTTAAATTAGTATCTGTTTTAATTGTGGAAATCTTCCTTTAAGGTGAATAAATTATGTTTTGTATAAATAGTAATTTTGCTCAAAATCAAAAACAATGTCCGTATAGTTTGGATTTGATACTGAGAGCCATATGTTAGAGAACACTGTTAACTGGAGTCAGATAAAGGTATTGTACATTCAGTGAAACCTGGTATTCTTTGGATTAACTACACTGATCCACCTGAGATTTGGAGTAATTTAGTGTCATGGTAATGTCTCAAAATCAAGCTAGGAAAAATGCATTATTGTTCCTCTCTGGGGTATTGTATCAACATCAGCAAGAATTACAACTCTGGTTCTTTGTGTTTAAAACTGATTTAATCACTGTAGCATCAAATACAAACAGTGTTTTAATAGGAACATTTTTGTTTTCCCTTCTTGTTAAAGAAGTGAAATACAAAGTTAATGAAATCTGATTTACTATTAAGTATTGTTTGCATGTAGTTCTTGTTACAAGCTAGCGAATCCACTTTGAATTCCATAGTCCTTTCATTTTAGTATTAGGTTGGGAAATGGATGGTAAAAAGGTGACTCCACAGACTTCCACATGTCACCTTCCGTAAAATGAGAATGCGATATAATATATAAAAATATAGTGTTCTGATACAAAAAATTTCACATGGAGCCATAGATATCAAGGTTGGAAGGGATGCTGAGATTGCTACAAAATAGGAGGGGTACCTTACAAAATCTTCCTTGCCCAGAGGGAGTAGTCTTTTGGACAGGTAAGTTCACTTCTTCATTATCATAATCCTGGTTATGTGGGGGCTAGTAAATATTGTACTTGGGCTGGTAAATGATCACGACAATGTGGCAAAGCTGCCATTATGCGTAATGAAACTTACCTAAAAATAACATTCAAAGTCGCCTGCTTCTTCACTGGTGCTCCCTGTGGGGCAGAAGCCCTGAGCCCCTGGGCAGAGTTGGGGATGAACTCAGTCAGTGCACAGGATAGGGCCCCTGGTCTGGGGATGAATCAGGGTTGTGTAGTGAAGACAGTTGTCTTAAGGATCCCTGTTTTGTTTGTTACAGAAGTTAGGAGGTGTTTAGTGAATGAGGCTGGAGACTGCAGGAAGAGAGAGAATGATCTTGTGGTTAAGGCAGCTGACTGCTCCCAAGACTGTCCCATTGCCCCCAGCTGATGACTTCAGGAAAAGTCTGGCCCTGATTTTACACACATGTTTAATTTCATACAATGAGGAGTCCCATAAGATGTTTTTAAAAGAAATCAAAATAAATACATTCACCTTTGGGGAAACAACAGAGTGTATTTGTAATCCATAAGAATAATTTAGTGACTTCAGTGGGACCACTCATGTAAAGTTAAGCACGTGTGTAAGTGTTTCAGGTTCAGCTTCTATCTGATATTTACAGAATGCCTACTCGCTGCTCTCGCCGCATCTCTCCGCCAGCTGCCCTATTGCTGCACCTCTCTGCCACATCAGCCACTCCTTCGCCAGCCGACTGTCAGTCACCTTCTGCTGCCACCTGCCTCTCTGTTATGACCTCTGCACCAGACTCTTAATAATTTTCAGCTTTTTGCAGGCTGGGCAGAAACACTGCCCCATCTCAAGTGATTTCAACTCTCAGTGATTTTTAGATCTTAGCATGCATGGCAGAAACACAGTCCTACCACAACTGGTTTCAGCTCTGACTGAGCATTTAAAATAACAAAGAGGCTCATAATGAAGCCTATTTAGCTATTTCTTTGCACAATGGGTGGGGGGCAGAAGAGGAAGAGGAGAAATTGATTAAACCAGTCCTGGGAGAGTCCACATCTCCTTGGGGGAGTGTCCACATCTCCTGGCTAGGATACCTGTCCCCATCTCCCTTAATTTCACAGAGTTCTGGCATTCAAGCCCCTGGCTTAACAAGGTCCTTTCAGCTGATGGTGACCCCCTCACTTATGCCAACAATATTGGTAACACCATTTCACTATCCCTGAATTCAGTACTAAAGTGATTTGTAACCCAACACCAGCCAAAGTTGATAATTTTGAGCAACAGCGCTCTATCTGCGGGATATCTAAGCAGAGTAGGTGTGTTCATGTAAATACAGTTTGCTCCAGAAGTCTCTCTCCCTCCCAGCTAGCTGTCAGGGGAGAATTCATTCAGTTCATTTAGACCCTTACATCATGGTGGTCAGCAAATCAGAGTTCTGTGGGACCAAAGTGAGCATCTGTGGATTTGAGTTCCAGATTTTAGGACCCTTTACAGAAACATCTGATATTAAGACCCTTCTCCTATTGACCAAGGACTTGTTAGCTCAGAGAACATTTTCTGATTGTATCTGTGGAAGTGGCACATGGAAAAAGGATTGTTGTTACTGTTAGTAAACATCAGGTATTTCCTTTGAGCTTGAGTTTATTAACTGCTCCTGGAAGTCAGTTGCTCTTTTTCACTGAGCAAGTTTCCCACCTTTTAAAGCTAGAAGAAACCAAATGCTTTATGACTAATTTAGTACAACAAGGTACAATATGCAGCTTACAGCACAAAGACCTTAGTACATCTTTTGTTGTTTCCATAGTCTGTCACTTTAAAATGTTTAATAATTTAATGCAAAAGACCATTGTGGAATATGAGACCTTTGCAGAATAAAACAGAGCTTAAACCAGCAATTGAAAGAAAACATTCACTTCAGTTCCTTTCAAATCCTGGTCAAATTCCAACTCAGATAATTACATTTACCTTACCTAAATTTACCCTTTAATTTCAGTAGTGTACATTATTATTTACATTCCTTCCATAAAAATACTACTGAATTGGGTTGATGGCACAAAATAACTGTAACCTTCAAGTCCGGAGGTGCCTACAGTGATTCTATTTATACAAATTCAAATTTTCAAAGCAACATTAGGCCAGCCTCCAACATACAATTCTGTGAGAACTGTGATTTGCACACACAAGTCTGTGCACTCTATTTTGCACATGCAAATGGTTGAATTTCCTCCTCATCTTGTGGGAAAGTTCTATAGAATATAATAGGAATGAAACCAACATACAAATTACTTTATGAACCTATATAATTTAACACAGATTTGTTAACCATCCTATAAAATCCTATAGAAGAGGAAAACATTCTGCATCTTAATTAACCTATAGTTCTATGGTTTAAAATATAGAGAAAAGTTATCATGTTCATATTAAACTGCACATGATTTTCCAATAAGGAACACTGTTGGTAGTGCATAATTTGTTATCTGCATACATACATTATTTTAATGGAAAATTGCATGTGCAAAATCAGAGATCCCATTTTGAAACTCTGGCTGACTTCAGGAAAGCTCTTTGAATTGTTCTGGATGTATGGCTTGTGAACAGTATGTCCAGATATTCTGCATACATCTCTGGATCTAGTCAGGTGGCCCTCTTTTACTGGACACACTGGAGACGTGAGATAAGTAACCTGCAAACTGAGATCATTGTCTTGTCAAAAGGCGCCCATTACTTATTTGTATACAGGAGTGTCTTCAGGTCAGATTTGCTGTCACTCAGACTCAAGATCACTTCTTCACATTATTTTGTAAATTGATTCCCTAAACGCTTTTTTCTTCCTATTGTTCAGTAGCTCAGTATAAATGCAATCACAATGGGATTAATAAGAATCAGCTAATAGTTTCTTCTAACTATGGCTAGTCCCAATTAAAGGGCTACTTTTTCATTATCTTGCTGAGAACTGTCGCTGTCTGTGAGCAGTCCACTTTCAAACAAGCAAAGAGTTGGAAATCAAAATCAATCTAAGCTTTAAACATTTGATTTTAGAATAATTTTAGATAGAAAATTGTTCTAAACCAGGAACATAAGGAATATTAGAACACGGTTTATATTAGAGAATACATAGGGAATATTATTAACTACAGGCCAGTCAGCCTCATCTCAGTCCCTGGAAAAATCATGGAGCAGGTCCTCAAGGAATCCATTTTAAAGCACTTTGAGGAGAGGAAAGTGATCAGGAACAGTCCGCATGGATTCACCAAGGGCAAGTCATGCCTGACTAACCTAATTGCCTTCTCTGATGAGATAACTGGCTCTGTGGATGAGGAGAAAGAAGTGGACTTCCTTGACTTTAGCAAAGCTTTTGATACGGTCTCCCACAGTATTCTTGCCAGCAAGTTAAAGAAGTATGGGCTGGATGAATGAACTGCAAGGTGGATAGAAAGCTGGCTAGATCATCTGGCTCAACGGGTAGTGAACAATGGCTCCATGTCTAGTTGGCAGCCGGTATCAAGCAAAGTGCCCCAGGGGTTGGTCCTGGGGCCGGTTTTGTTCAATATCTTCATTAATGATCTGGAGGGTGGCGTGGATTGTACCCTCAGCAAGTTTGCAGATGACACTAAACTGGGAGGAGTGGTAGATGCACTGGAGGGAAGGGTTAGGATACAGAGGGACCTAGACAAATTAGAGGATTGGGTCAAAAGAAATCTGATGAGGTTCAACAAGGACAAGTGCAGAGTCCTGCACTTAGGACAGAAGAATCCCATGCACTGCTACAGACTAGGGACCGAGTGACTAGGCAGCAATTCTGCAGAAAAGGACCTAGGGGTTACAGTGGACGAAAAGCTGGATATGAGTCAACAGTGTGCCCTTGTTGCCAAGAAGGCTAATGGCATTTTGGGCTGTATAAGTGGGAGCATTGCCAGCAGATCAAGGGACGTGATAATTCCCCTCTATTCGGCATTGGTGAGCCCTCATCTGGAGTACTGTGATCAGTTTTGGGCCCCACACTACAAGAAGGATGTGGAAAAATTGGAAAGAGTCCAGCAGAGGGCAACAAAAATGATTAGGGGGCTGGAGCACATGACTTATGAGGAGAAGCTGAAGGAACTGGGATTATTTAATCTGCAGAAGAGAAGAATGAGGGGGGATTTGATAGCTGCTTTCAACTACCTGAAAGGGGGTTCCAAAGAGGATGTATCTAGATTCTAGACTGTTCTCAGTGGTATCAGATGACCGAACAAGGAGTAATGGTTTCAAGTTGAAGTGGGGGAGGTTTAGGTTGGATATTAGGGCAAACTTTTTCACTAGGAGGGTGGTGAAGCATTAGAATGGGTTACCTAGGAAGGTGGTGGAATCTCCCTCCTTAGAGGTTTTTAAGGTCAGGCTTGACAAAGCCCTGGCTGGGATGATTTAGTTGGGGATTGGTCCTGCTTTGAGCAGGGGATTGGACTAGATGACCTCCTGAGGTCCCTTCCAATCCTGATATTCTGAGATATTGTATGTTTTTTTTTTTTTTTGTACCAGTATGAGTTGAGAGGGAGTTAGAAGTTTAAAGGTATTTTTCTGTTTATTTTATTATTTATTTGAATTGCAGTTATACCTAGAGGCCTCAGTCAGGATCAGAAAGCCAGTGAGGTTGGTACTGACAGCCACGTCAGGAAAAGATGGAGCCTGCCCCAGAAGGCTTACAATCAAGTATAAAATGGAAAACAAGATAATACAATCAGACAGATGTGAGAAGCACAAGGTAACAGTGGGGCAATTATGCATAGCCTACTAGTGTAATTACAGGATCATGGTAATGGTACTACAGATATGCCTAATTAGGCACTTCTAGTTTAAGATTCTGCTTATAAATTTTAAGCAAATAATAATTTTAAGAGTCCTTCCTCATCAAGGTACTAACAAAACAACCACCCCAAAACCCTATAGGGAAAGCACTAAGGCATATGCTGAAATCCCATTGACTTCAATGACCAGTAAGCACATGCTTGAAGTTAAAAACATGCTGAAGTCCTTAGCTGAATCAGGGTACGATCCTGGGTAATAATAATTGTATCAACAAACAATAATAATGAGTTTGTCATTAAATTTCCAATACAAAAGCCAAAACATTAAAAGCAAATAGAGTAAAAAGGCATCATTGTAAAAAGGGTGGGGAAAGTAGTTTTAACAGTGATTTTAAAGTGCAAACATTTCTGAAAGACAACATAAGTGAAACTCAAGGACGGGGTGTGACAGAGAGTCAGATTTCTGCTTTTGAATAAACTATTCCTTGGGCTGAAATGTATGTTTATTCTTAGCCTACAGGAGAAATTTGTTAGAAAAGATTTAAGACAATCCATGCAGCTAAATTTCAGTTTTTAAAATGATATTTTTCACTATATTATTATATTCCTTTTTTTGCTCTTGGATAACTCAAATAGACATAGTTTTGCTTGAAATATTCAAAACTTGGCACATTCATAGTTCCCTGAAGAATGAATACTCTGCCAAGTTTGAAAACATTTGGATTAAAAATGAGTAAAAACTTGCATACTGTGCTTGCCCAGTACATGATATTTTACTGATTTATTAACAATGTGCTGATGCTTAGCTCAAGTTGTACAGTATGCCAAGTCTGTGCAATGAAATACACAGCTGCACTTATTTCAATGATCACATAATCAAGTATGTGAACCCACAAACGTGAGAACATTGAAATAGGTGTGCTAAAAGTTCTGTTTTCTTTTCTTCCCCCAACATCCCCCCCCCCTGTTTTATAAGGAAATTAAATACAAAGTTTTATACATACAAGTATGTATGGTTCTATAGCTAGATTTCCAAAGCAACAGTAATTCAGCCATCTTATACATACATTATAAGGCAGAGAAGTTATTGTCACTTATGGTACAGTAATAGAAAATACAAATGTGCAAGAGGACACAGTTTTTGTTGCTAACTTAGAATTTCCTGACTTGCATGCATGTCAGTTCTCAGCTGAAAAACTGATTTAGTCTACATTCCAGCAATCAATTATAATCGCGACATGGTCATAAAACATCCTTCCCCCTCATCATTACTACTCCAAACCCCTATTTTGGAATTTTGATTACACTTAATTGAACAGATTTTATTTTACAAGAGATAGGGCAATCTTCAAGATTGATTAGATTTATATACAAATCCATTCAGATTGTAAGTGTCTGGATACAATGAATCTCAATCCCAGCGTCAACGAACTGGTGAAATTTACCACTATATAGAGAATAAACATATTTTTTTGTGGCTTAAATAGTACATTGATAGGCCTTTGGAGCTCTGGATCCATCCACAGAGGTGAATTCCACTCAAAACGATTAGAAAGACTATCAATTTAAACAAACATAACCCCCCTTTTTTGAAGTATGGCAATATCATCAAATATTCAGAACTGGAAAAATAAACAAAAACTTTATACAGGTGACCCCCACTTATCTCAAGGACTCAAAGGACGTGCAAAATCAGGGGTTCAGACAACTGGAAGCTTCAGCCCTGCAGAGTCCTCCTGTGGAGCCTTAAACTGCTCTTAGAAGCTGTTACCTTAGCCTACACCTTATGGAATTTAATAGTTTAAGGCGACTGAAACACAAGGAGATTGTGTTGAGGCACCAGTTTGGTTGTACTGTTTATTTATTTAGAAAGTATTAACAGGTTTACAAATCCTTGCCATGTAATGAGTATTGGTTTATTTCTCATATTTACAATAGAGTGCTTTTGTTTAAAGACAATATATAGGACATAGTAACCCGATCTCTCTGTTTAATAGGGGGTTACCATATTGCAGATTTTATTATTTCTAATGATTTTATTAAATTGAGTGAAATCTCAATGGAGCTGGTTTTGGGAACAACCCTGCCTTCTCAGAACACACTTTATCTCCTTCTTGCCTTGTGTATTCTTAGCATCACATAGGTAATCTTGGGGGCCATAACTGATCTTTTGGTTAACCTGGCGTTTTGGTCAACAGTTTAGTGTATGTCTACAGTGCAGCTGGGAGTGGGCCTCTTAGCTTGGGTAGACAGACTTATGCTAGCAGCACTCTAGCTAGCACACTAAAAATAGCAGTGGGGATATTGCCACATGGCTGGGAGCTCGGGTTAGCCACCCAAGCTCGGACCCAGGGGGTCAGGCGGGCTTGGACCCAGGTGGCTAACCCAAGCCACTGCCCATGCAGCAATGTCCACACTGCTATTTTTAGCATGCTACCTCCAGCAAAACTAGAATGAGTCTGTCTACCTGGCTCTAGTGTAGACAGACATACCCTTACTTAACTAAAGTGGTTAATTGGCGTTTACGTGTATATCTATCTCAGCATGATTGGCACTGCAGCTCCTTGTGGTCTCTCTTTTCGAGCCTGGCACCCTGCTCCTGTCATCAGTGATAAGACTCTTCACTCTCTCCTTCTTAACCCAACCTGCCAGAAGAGCCATAGCTATTAGCAATGTTATGTAGCCTAGCTCTTCCTCCCTACAATATGGAGCATCCACATATCACTTAAAAAGGGATGACATGGAGAGGACATGGAGATCAGCAATTTACATGTTTGGGGGAAGTCAGGGGCGCTGGAACAATTTTTATAGTGCGGGTGCTGAGAGCCATTGAACCAAATTTGTAAACTGTGTATATAATGGAATCCACTTCAAGACAGGGTATGGCACCACCCATAGTTCCAGCACCTGTGGGGGAAGTCACACGGACAAACAAGGAATGCCAAACTGCCTATCAAGAAATTGGGCAACAAGCCTTGACAGTTGGTCAGATTACCTCCCACACTCTGGCATCCCTGTTGTTAGCTGAAGCATTCCTTTTCTGTGCAAGACATCATGTTAACAAGACCTGTTGTGAGATGAAAAGATCATGCCATCACTGGCCTGTCACCTGATCTGTATTAATCACCTGACACAAAGCAAGGCTGTGTGGTTAATTTAAAAAAAAAAACCCACAATTTTCTCTATCCCTAATTTATAGCATGTTTTTTTTACCATCTCTGCAGTGATTGAGTGTATTAAAACCTTTAAAGTCATAGTCTTAGGATTTAGCAAAATTAAGTAAGTTATATTTTTGTAAACAGTACATCCAGACATTCTGCATACATATGTGGAGTTATTCAGTGGCTCCCCTCCTCTGGATCTATTGTTTGCTCTATGTCCTGAGGCATTCAAAAGGGTAATCCGTCTTGCTAAAAGAATGTAATTCCAGGTCTTATTTGGCTGAGTTGTTAACTTTTGATTTTTCAGTTAATAAGATTCTGAGTTAATAAATCAAAATATAAACTACTTAATTATGATAATGGCAACAAATATAATACAATTAGAAAAGACATAAAGATGGTCAGTGTCTTAATAAAAATGTAACATGGGATTTTCTAAAGCTCTCAGCGATGGCCTCTCTCTGCTCTCACTGAAGTCCGAGAGAGTTTTACCATTGACTTCAGTCAGAGCAAAGTTAGGCCAGTGCTGAGCACTTTAAAAGTCCCACCTATTGAGCCTGATATTCAACCTGGCCTCACCCAGCCTCTGATTTTGTTGATGCAGTTTTGCACCCACAAATAATAAGGCCCAATTTTTTCTGCCTGCAGTGAATTTGGGATAAAAATAGTAGTAGTTAGGCTAACTGATTTATGGGTACAATTAGATGTTTAACTACCAATATCTGAAGTTTACACACAAGTGGAGACCAGCTCTGAAAATCAGCTCCCAAGAGTCTTCCACAGGCTAGAGCTGTTTCCCCTAGAGCTGTTTTCAGATAAGTAGTAACTGGTATTTTTGTCCTTTATAGAAGGAAGCAAAACTGAATTGTTCAATGGGAGTTTTCCCTTCTTAATAAAGAGTACAAGTCAGACAATTACCTGTTAAGGCTGAAGATGGAGAAATCTGGAGATTTTAGACAAGTGATGCGATGGCTTCATTTGAATATTTTACAAATATGCATTACTTCGTTTGCATATTTAGCCTTTATATTTTTAATGAGAAAGTTGTTTGTATTTGCTTTCTCTCAATGTTGTCAGTTGCTCTGCTATGGTGGTAGGCAAGCTATAAAAGTCAATAAAAATAAACAAACAATTTCACTAGATGTTTAGATGGCTTTAAGTCCTAATGAAACAAACCTAAATACAAATTGAGGTAAAACATTTGGCTTTGATTTTAAAAATATTTTTCAGTAACAACATGACTGGTTGCCTCTTTTTTTCAGAAAATCCAGCTGCTATTAAAGGAGAGGAAGTGAGGAGCCAGAGCCCTGCAGCAGGGCTAGGATCCTGTGGGTCTCACAGGACCCACTGCCATAATAATGGGAGCAGGTAAAATGTACTTTGTTGCAGGTATGATTGGGTGGGCAAAGAAAACAGACTGTGGTAATATGCAGGAAAACACTAAATCTCTCGTCATTTTGTCATAAATAGAATTTCAGCAACGTAAAGCACGTTTTTCTTTTTTAAGTGTATTAATACTTAAATTTAAGCAAGGAATATAAAGAGATTTGATGTCTATTATAACTGGAGTTAAAGTATTTTTTACACTATTTAAGCAAGAGTTGTTTTATTCTTTGAGTGGAAAAAATTATGTCACTAATATATATATATATATATAAACCAACCTTTCGTGTTTTGTTTTTTGTTTAGTGGCATGGGGGGGGGGATCTGTCTCTCTTGTGGGATCTAAGGTTTTTGCAAGTGGGAGCAGAATGAAAATGCAAGAAACAATATGGGAGTGGGTATTGTGGGGTAGGATGGGAGTGTGATTAAAGAAAGAGTCCTGCACAGGGTTCTGGTGCGGAGTCTTGACATCATGATGAGAGGGACAGGAAATGGATTGTCTCAACCAAGCCAAGAAGAATGTCCTGTTAACTTTATGAATAATGTTACAGGTCCCACTGGAGAAGCACTGATATTCCCATTTTCTTCATGAGGAGACACTCTCCGCTGGGCTGTTTCAGACCCATCTGTCCAGTTTCCAAGAGTTGGAATCAGACAGCTGGTCATCACCAGGCCCTGCACTGACAGTGCCACTGAAGTCCCTGATACACACTGGGATGGTAGGGCACTCTGCCTCCAAGAGTCCCTGTGGTCTACTCTATGCACTCTGAGCTCTGACAGAAAGTGAGTACAAGATGCTTTATCCACACACTTACCGTCTCTGTGGTCTCAGCTTGTATACTGGGAATTTCAAACTCGCAATTAGGAGTGAGCAACTGGAATCAGGAGCCTCGTGGGGGAAAATGGGAAACTTAACAAGTCTATGACGTTGTGTAAATGATGTTATAATAACCAAATCCTGGCCCCTGTCTTAATCCCATGTGCAATCGGGGTCAGTGCAGGAAACCCCCACATGTTCTCACAGAGATGAATCCTACAACAGTGGATCTGTACAGTTGCAGATCTACTGGCCAAATCCATCCCTCCCTCTGCAATGCTACAGGGAGAAACACCACATTGTGACATTGCACTTTATATGATTTTATAAAAATATGGTAATGAGTGTGAATATAATGTAACTGGAATATGCTTCATGCAAAAGGTTTCTTGTAAGGTATCATTACAAAGCTTATAATCTACTGAGTGTGGTCATCCTATTTGTATAAATGTATCACTCTTGTATCTGAAACTAGAAATATGAAACATAACTCTGAGGTCCTATTGTAGTTATGCAAAGTGTGGGCCATTAATGGTGGTTTGGAATTTTAATGGCTCCCATTAACCAGGACAATTGACTGTAGATGGCTATGTTTTACCTGTAAGTCTTCCTGTATACATGTGTGCTGGCAAGTGGGTAATGAAGTCTTACAGTGACATGTGATCATGTCACTTGAACTTGCATCTATCTTTAACCTGGTGCTTTTCCATTGAGAAGGAGGGGTGGGAACCCAGAGGGATTATGCAAAAGATATATAAGTGGGTGGAACAGAACAAAGGGGGCGGCCATCATGAGAAATACCCTAGCTACCACCTGCGCTGGAACAAGGGCTGTACCAGGGGAAAGGATTGTGCCCAGACTAGGAAGGGGTCCAGTCTGTGAAAGAAACTTATTGAAACATCTCTGAGGGTGAGATTTTTATCTGTATTCAGTTTTATTATTGTACTAGGCTTAGACTTGCGTGTTTTATTTTATTTTGCTTGGTAATTCACTTTGTTCTTCTGTTACTACTTGGAACCACTTAAATCCTACTTTCTGTATTTAATAAAATCACTTTTTACTTAAGTAACCCAGAGTATGTATTAATACTTGGGGGGGGGGGCAAACAGTTGTGCATATCTCTCTATCAATGTTATAACACTCTATATCAGTGTTATAGAGGGTGAACAGTTTATGAGTTTACCCTATATAAGCTTTATACAGGGTAAAATTGATTTATTTGGGGTTTGGACCCCATTGGGAGTTGGGCATCTGAGTGTTAAAGACAGGAACACTTCTTAAGTTGCTTTCAGTTAAGTCTGCAGCTTTGGGGCACGTGGTTCAGACCCTGGGTCTGTGTTGGAGCAGACAGGCATGTCTGGCTCAACAAGACAGGGTGCTGGAGTCCCAAGCTGGCAGGGAAAGCAGGGGCAGAAGTAGTCTTGGCAAATCAGTTGGCAACCCCAGGGAGGGGGGGTTCTGTGATCTAACATGTCACAGTATGATGCTGCATCATGGTGTGCAGACAGCACAAGTTCCCTTGTGATCTCTGCATAGCCTGTCACATGCCCCATCTTCTGCAGCAGACATGCAGTGGTTGTCCTGTATTTAGGTCCTTTGATGTGTGCAGAGCAGGGTGCAGTTTTTGAGCCCATGAATGGATGTCTTTTTCTAAAGTCACAGAGTAATTATTCCCCCGGCTTTCAAGGAGATCTTTGGAAGGAGATATCACATAGAGCGAGATTCTGCCATTCTTACTCACAGTGGAGTAGTACCTTACATTGTGATTAGTTCCATCAAAATCCATGAGACTCCTAGTATATTAAAGTAGCAGTCACCTAGAATAATTAGCAATCTCCTCTTTACCTGTTCAACATGATGAATTACTGTGCTTTGTAGCCTTGTTAATTTTATCATGCCTTATTTTATGTCTAACAGGGGATGTATAACTTGGCACCTGAGGTTATAAAGTGTTGATTGCTTTCAATGTCCATTGATATCTTTTTTTTAGATAGAAATTAATAATCTTAACTGTTTTTTAAATGCAAGAATGGTTGAAGAAACATCTTTTTTATATAACTCACAATATGAAAGCCTTTTAGAAAATACAGTCAGTTGAAACCTTTAATTTCTGGTCACTAGTCCTTGTGTTTAGACTTATGTGGGAATCCCTTCGTACCAGCTCCTCGGGAATATTTTAATTTATCAGTACAGTTACTATGTTTTCAATGGCAGGGAAATTATTGGGAGGAGAAGAAAGGGAGGGAAGTGTGTGATACAATGGTCCCTTTCCATCTATTTGCATAAACTGCCGTTTTTTGTGCAGTAGACATATGCTGATGATGCAAGAAAAATGTTTCTGTTAAAAATGTACTACATCACATGAATACTTTTCGTAATTCGTTTGATTCACCTTATCCTATTGGAATTACTTTGATTATTTTATTGGACCTCTGCTGCTACCCTGGAGATGAGGCTTAGATCCCAATAGATGTTGCTATTCTACTGCACCCAAATATGCACTAGGCATGAAAAGAGCTGACATGATCCCATGTTAAAGAATTTAAAGTCTGATTTTAGACATGATACAATGACTGAAAGTTTTTTTAAAAAGGGGGGAAGTAAAATGACGGCAATATTTATACTATAGTAATAAGATCATGTAATTCCTCAGTTTTTAGTATGTATACATCTTGAAGATTCTGTGAAATGTATAACTTACAAAAAATAAACTAGCTTGTTTCTTATAGGTGACATGAAAGAAGTGTGTGGGGGAGTTTAAGAAGGATTTGAATGAAGGAAGTTTAGGGGATTGTGACATTCTATACTTTGGGGGAGCATGCTGTAACCCCCATATTCCTCATTTTCATATAATTGTGGTCTTACATATAAAGCATGCCTTGTAAGGTATCAGGGGAAAGGTTATGATCTGCTGAAAGTCATTTCTCTATCCATATATGTATATCATTAATGCATATGAAGATTTGAGAATTCTGTAGTATGGTTGTCACTAAAACATGCTGTCAGTTGGGGGAAATCAGCCAGATATTAGCTCCCAGGAGGCAACAGCAAGGAAAGTAACCAATGCCCAGGCAGGGTGTCAAACAACCCATTAACAACCATTGTTCACCAAGGGAGCTACAATGCAGTGATTCATCTGCATGAGGCCACACCAGGGGAATTGCTCAACCTTGCTTGGAGAGACTCAGCAATGCCCTCCAGACACGCCTGGACTTGTGCTCCCCAAGCACCTGGACTGAGAGTATAAAATAGACAGAGCGGACACATATTGGACCTTTCTCCTGCCCCCACCTATGCTGCAAGCAACCAAGACACCGAGAAGAAGACAAGACTCCAACACAGGAGATTGGCCCAGGCTTAAGGAACAAACCTGTATATTAAGGACTGCAATATCCAGTGGGGTGAGAAAAACTGCTTAATCTAGTTCAGGGGTTCTCAAACTGGGCGTTGGGACCCCTCAGGGGGTCATGAGGTTATTACCTGGGGGGTCGCGAGCGGTCAGCCTCCACCCCAACCCCACTTTGCCTCCAGCATTTATGATGATGTTAAATATATTAAAAACACTTTTTAAAATTTATAGCAGAGGACTCACTCAGAGGCTTGCTATGTGAAAGGGGTCACGAGTACAAAAATTTGAAAACCCCTGATCTAGTTGCTGCCCAGACTAATAGGGTTGAGAGTTTAGACTGCGTGCTTATATTTTATTTTGGTAACCACTCTGACTTGTTATGCTTTGACTTATAATCACTTAACATCTATCTTTATAGTTAATAAATCTGTTTGTTTATTCTACCTGAAGCAGTGCGTTTGGTTTGAAGTGCGTCAGAGACTCCTCTGGTGCATATCAATTTATTTGTTAAATTGATGAACTCCTATATGCTTGCAGCATCCAGCGGGCATAACTGGACACTGCAAGACAGAGGTTCCTAGGTTTGTGTCTGGGACTGGAGATATTGGCTAGTGTCATTTGCTTGCAAGTAGCTGGGAGCAGTTTACATGCCAGACGCTGTGCGTGAACAGCCCAGGAGTAGGGCTTCTCACAGCAGAGCAGGGTAAGGCTGGCTCCCAGAGTCAAGTATTGGAGTGGCCTAGCAGATCACCGGTCCAGATAACACCAGAGGGGAACATCACAGGGATATTTCATGCATAAATGCATGTAAAAAAGGCCAGGAGAGAGGACTGGGAAAAGGTGTTTGAGACTGATGCTGTTGGCAGGAAAAACTGGGCAGTCCCTTCCCTTGTGCAGAGCTCCATGGAAGTCACTGTAGCTCTGAGAAGCATGGACTAGCTGGCAGGATTGGGCCCAGGGGAGTTGGAGCAATTTTTATAGTGGGGATGCTGATGATGGAAACCGTGTATTTGGTGATTGTTATTAGTGCTTCAAGCCAGGGGCTGCAGCAGCACCCCTAGTTCCAGCACCACTGATTGGACCTGAGGTATAAGCTAGGGCAGAGTTGTAAAAACAAGTTTAAAATTGATATGCTGGGTAAGGAGGAGATTTCAGTCAGTCATGTTGGTTATGGTCATCTTCAGAGCTTGGGAATAGCAGAGCCAAAATGCCAATCAGAGGTTCTGCAGCATTAGCATGCTACAATGGTGATCTTCAAGATAGTGTATTGATATTTAAAATTTAAAAAACAGTTAGCACCCTTGGAGAAGAACTTAAAAATATATATTTTTTTAAATATAGCACCACTAGTATGCATGTGGGAGGTACAGGTTTAAAGACATGGGATGAAATCCTGGCCCCATTAAGATGAATGGCAAAACTCTGACTTCCATGTCCTAAGAAATGTACAGAAGGTTTTACTGTACTTAAAAGGACAATTTCAGACAAACTTTATAGGTCAAATTCACTCCCCAGCTCCTGCACACTGTTAATATTTCAGCAAGATCAGATGTGTAATGGTCAACAACTAGGGCATGGTTGGTCAGGACTAGTGATGAGAACAGTGACAGTCATCCTACTGGTCAGAGCTCAGGTCAGGGACCAGGGACTAGTCAGGAACCAGACAAAGAACAGAGCTGGAGCAGCCTGGGGCAGGACAGGAACAAGGCAGACACATGAGCAATCACATCTGCAGACATAAGTATTGCACAGCCAGTGACCTGGTGCTGAGCTTAAAAGAGCAGATCTGCTGGCTCCCCTCATCCAGTCAGGTAGGCTGTCCAAACAGGCGGTTCTGCTGTAGCTCAGCTGTGTTAATTAGTCTGCCTGGGGATTGAGGTAACTAGTCCCAGGCTCATCTGTAGGTCCTCATTTCATCCTGACAAATGGTTAATGGATGGATAAGTATACTTTCCTCTGTGCCATGACTCTCCATTTACTACTACCAGCTCAACTGGATTAAAGTGAGTAAAGAGTAGTTTAGTGCTCCATCTACAATAAGCAATGAGTAAATTCTACAAGCCTTTGTAGTTTTCCACGTGTGGATATAGACCTTTAAAGTTACTGAGCCCTAATGTTGTAATTGAACTTGTAGCTTAAAGGTGTGGAGCATATGGTTATGGTACTCAGTGAGTCCACATTTTAGGACAAGTACTTTAACATAAAATAGATATTGACCTGAAATTCTTAATAGAGTTTCTACTGCCTTTTCCTCTGTCTTCTTTGCCACTCCCATTCTGTTTCCTGCTCCCCAGTTTGTTACCCCATTTCTCATTATTAGGAGATATGCAGCAGGCAAGCTTTCTCAGGCCATAGCAAATACCTACATTTTCCCCATATTTAGGCACTTAATTTGATGTGTGTAATTTGCTATCTTTGTTCTAGCAGAAAGGGGGAGCTGTGCAACAAAAAAAAATTACAAATAAATAAAAGAACACATTCTCAATGCGGTAAAAGGGGAAGTAAGAAGTTTTCCAACAAGAAACTCTCAGAAGAGATAAGATTATATGCATGTGTTTCTAGAAGTACCTTTTGTGAAAATATAAAATTCCTTTTGTGGAAAAACAAAGTTTGTATCTGTTCTTCTAATTAACTTAACTATTTTAATTTGTTCTCTTTATTATGATAAATGCTTTAGCTCTTCAACTGGTGGGGATTTTTTCATAAAATTTCATAGCATAGCTAATGCCAAAACTGCAGTGGGAGAGTTTCTACTACTTCAGTTATCTTGGATACTAAATTATGCTGCAGTTACAAGGGGAATGTAGAGGACAGAATAGCTATTTTCCATTTCCCCCCCAGATTCCCTTTCCACAAGCAGTCTAAGATTTTGTTCTTCTCTACACATAAGGAAGTTTTTAAAGTTGTTTTTTCCTTCCTGTACCTCTTCCTTCTGTGTGGGCAGAAACTGATGTCTTGCAGACACAGTGAGACCATAACAGCCCTTCCCAGTGACATTTCCATTTCTTATTTTGCCTGGGGATTATTCCCACACCAAAAAGTTTGGGGTTTTTTAAGACTTAAGTTAAATTTCCAGCCTGCAAATGCAGGACCAGAGCCTCACTTAGTGGAATTAGTGCTACTTTATAGACTGCAATGGAGTTTCACTCTTTGATACCAGCTGAGCATTTGGCCTACAGTTTTGTTTAATGATTAATGCTCTTCCAACCCTGGTTCTGTATTAAATATTATCCTTTCCCTGAATCATACTCGGTGGAACTACCAGGGGTAAAAGTAACTTAAAGGACTTATCAGTATGCTGGAGTCCTGAGCGGGGGTGTGGCCTCAACCAGAAGAGGTAGGGCCTTTAAATCAAGATTTAAAGGCTGCAGCTGGGAGCCTGGGGCCTTTAAATCATGCCCCCAGAGCTACCGGCTGCAGAGGTGGCTAGGAGCCCCAGGGCTAGGGGGCGATTTAAAGGGCCCGGGGCTCTGGCCGCCGCTACCATAGCAGAGCTCCGGGCCCTTTAAATTGCTGCCCAAGCCTGGCTGCCTGAGCCCTGGGGTAGCGGCAGCAGGGCTTGGGGGTGGGGGGGCACTTTAAAGGGCCAGGGCTCCCCGCAGCAGCAGGATCCCCGAGCCCTTTAAATCCCCGCCTGAGCCTCGGGGTAGGCGGCAGGGCTACGGCAGCGCTTTAATGGGCTCCCCACAGCAGCAGGAGCCCCGGGCCCTTTAAAGCGCCACCCGAGCCTGGCTGCCGGGAGGTGATTTAAAGGGCTGGGGGCTCCAACCGCTGCAGGGAGCCCCAGCCCTTTAAAATGCCATCCTGGGGAAGCTGGTCTGGTCTGGCACAGAGTACTGGCTCTTGCCGGTATGTCGTACCAGACTGTAGCGGCTGATTTTCACCTCTGGGAACTACTCATATGTATAAAGCTAAGAACATACATAAAGGGTTTGCAGTATCAGGGCTGAAATCTGAACTTCTCTAGTAAGAAGAAAGTCAGTGTTAGATCCTTAAGTTTTATTTAACCCATCTATTATTAAAACTTCAAGTATTATAAAAAGGAGTATAGTCATTATCTCATATAAGGAATTTAAGTTGCAGGTATGTCTTCATGGTTTTGTGGAAAGCACAGTATTCAACAGATATAATTTTTTAAAATTATAAGACACCATCACCTATTCTTTACCTAACTCTAGGCCTTTTTAAAAAAATCTATATTAAAGTTCCCTTTGGCTAATTAATTCCATCTTCTACACATACCCATTTATTGTCTTCTAAAAAAATTATAAAAATATAATTCTCTTAATTCAAACATCCTGGTGAACAAGCTACATAGTCCTAGTTAAGTGGCTATTCCAATTAAAAGAAAAAGCCATTTAAAAATATGCCTAAATCTTATAAAATACAGCACTAACATTTTTATTCTTGTATTTTTGTTCAATCACTCAATTTCATCTTTACTTAATCTTATTTTAATATTTATTGGCAACTTCTGTATTACAAAGACAGTGCTTAAGGTGAAGTTTTAACACCTGGCTAACTATCGTTACCTGGATATTCACAACTCATGGTAATAAAGTTTAGTACAGGTGTGTTTGCAGGATTAGGGCCTAAGAGTTTTTAAATATTGCCATATATGCTACCTTTTGTTAGTAAAAACACATGGAAGGGGAATCCTACTTTTCCAAGTCTGCCACTATATTTCCTCAAATCTTTGTAGCTTCTTCATCTGCTAAAGGCAATACTAATGACAGAACCACAAGTGACTGATGGTTTTTCTAGATGAATATGATCCACAGAAATATAATAGCCAGGTCCTGTAGATCTCCGCTCTTCTGTACACCCCACAGCAGTTCAGCAACTGCTCCTATTATACTCCCATTGACTGTGTCCTCCCATTAGCACTAACCTCTGTGTAAGGACTTCAAATAGATATCCCCACTGATGCAACTAACCCAGTTTTCATAAAATTTCATAGCATAGCTAATGCCAAAACTGCAGTGGGAGAGTTTCTACTACTTCAAGTATCTTGGATACCAAATTATGCTGCAGTTAAGAGGGCAGAATAGCTATTTACCATTCTCCCCCCCACCCCCACCCCCGATTCCCTTTCCCCTTTCCACAAGCAGTCTGATTTTGTTCTTCTCTACACATGCAGCAAAAATTGGACAATCATCCAATTAAGCAGCAGTCATTGCCATTCACTAACACAAAGCTAAATTGGTTCCATAGGGGATATCCCAGTATAGTAGTCATGATTAAGAGCACCCCAACAGAATACTGTATGGTTGCAGAGAAGGAACAACTGTGAGGATGGAGGTTGTGGTTTTCATCTATGCCAGCATTACATATTGAAGTAAGAGAGACAAGGAGGTGGTGGTAATTTCTTTAATTGGCCCTCCTTGCCTTTCTAATATCCTGGAACCAACAGGGCTACAACACTGCCTGCATTTTCATAGATTCAAGGACTGGAAGGGACCTCGAGAGATCATTGAGTCCAGTCCCCTGCCCTCATGGCAGGACCAAATACTGTCTAGACCATCCCTGATAGACATTTATCTAACCTACTCTTAAATAGCTCCAGAGATGGAGATTCCACAACCTCCCTAGGCAGTTTATTCCAGTGTTTAACCACCCTGACAGTTAGGAACTTTTTCCTAATGTCCAACCTAAACCTCCCTTGCTGCAGTTTAAGCCCATTGCTGCTTGTTCTATCCTTAGAGGCTAAGATGAACAAGTTTTCTCCCTCCTCCTTATGACATCCTTTTAGATACCTGAAAACTGCTATCATGTCCCCTCTCAGTCTTCTCTTTTCCAAACTAAACAAACCCAATTCTTTCAGCCTTCCTTAATA
The DNA here is from genome assembly GCF_011386835.1 of Chrysemys picta bellii. Lineage (NCBI taxonomy): Eukaryota > Metazoa > Chordata > Testudines > Emydidae > Chrysemys > Chrysemys picta. The sequence goes on along the minus strand of NC_088793.1, from coordinate 106,192,090 downwards.
GGTCATGTTCTCAAGACCTTTAATCGTTCTTGTTGCTCTTCTCTGGACCCTCTCCAATTTCTCCACATCTTTCTTGAAATGCGGTGCCTAGAACTGGACACAATATTCCAGTTGAGGCCTAACCAGCACAGAGTAGAGCGGAAGAATGACTTCTCGTGTCTTGCTCACAACACACCTGTTAATACATCCCAGAATCACGTTTGCTTTTTTTTTTTTTTTTTTTTGCAACAGCATCACACTGTTGACTCATATTTAGCTTGTGGTCAACTATAACCCCTAGATCCCTTTCTGCCGTACTCCTTCCTAGACAGTCTCTTCCCATTCTGTATTTGTGAAACTGATTGTTCCTTCCTAAGTGGAGCACTTTGCATTTGTCTTTGTTAAACTTAATCCTGTTTACCTCAGACCATTTCTCCAATTTGTCCAGTTCATTTTGAATTATGACCCTGTCCTCCAAAGGAGTTCCAATCCCTCCCAGTTTGGTATCATCTGCAAACTTAATAAGCGTACTTTCTATGCCAATATCTAAGTCGTTAATGAAGATATTGAACAGAGGCGGTCCCAGAACAGAAGTAACTCATTTGGTTTATAACCTTGCATGTTGTGCTGGCTTATTTGGATTTTGTTTCTGTGTAGGGGCCACTTTTATCTGAAAACCTACACTATACATTAATTACAAAACAATCACTAAAATATGCTAAGTGTGTGGCTTCTGACTTGTGTGTGTGTTTAAAAAGAGGTTGTGCCTTGAATGCTCTTGAGTACTGTCTAGTAGTGTAAGAAAAGTGAGAGCTGAGATGCAGTGAGGGTCTCCTATGCTTCTCTCTAGGGCAGGTTTCAGAGTAGCAGCCGTGTTAGTCTGTATCCGCATAAAGAACAGGAGTACTTGTGGCACCTTAGAGACTAACAAATTTATTTGAGCATAAGCTTTCATGGGCTACAGCCCACTTCTTTGGATGCATAGAATGGAACATATATTGAGGATATATATATATATATATATACACACATACAGAGAGCATGAAAAGGTGGGAGTTGTCTTACCAACTCTGAGAGGCCAATTAAGTAAGAGAAGAATAATTTTTGAAGTAAGCCATTACAAACATTGAATCTATCTCCCCTTGTAAGTATTCTCACACTTCTTATCAAACTGTCTGTACTGGGCTAATTTTTTTTTCTTTTACTTAATTGGCCTCTCAGAGTTGGTAAGACAACTCCCACCTTTTCATGCTCTCGGTATGTGTATATATATCTCCTCGATATATGTTCTATTCTATGCATCCGAAGAAGTGGGCTGTAGCCCACGAAAGCTTATGCTCAAATAAATTTGTTAGTCTCTAAGGTGCCACAAGTACTCCTGTTTTTCTCTAGGGCAATGGTTTTCAACCAGTGGTCCATGGATTCCTTGCGTGTGTATGGGGTGTCTGCAGACTATGTCTCAGGGGTCCATGAAAGCAGGCCCCGCGCCCTAAAGAAGAGCACCTAACTTAGGCGCCTTTTTAATTTTTTTACTCACCCAGCGGTGGTTCGGGTCTTCCGCGGCATTTCGGCGGCGGGTCCTTTGGTGCCACGGAAGACCCGGAGCGAGTGAAGGACCTGCCGCCGAAGACCCGGACCGCCGCCGGGTATTCGAATCGGGCCCTGCACTTCCTAAAGCTGGCCCTGCGTGAAAGGTGGTTATCATGGAATAGTGGTTTTCAACCTGTGGGCTGCAGACCATGCCTAACATCTCCAAAGGGGTCTGCCTTTCCATTCAATTTTTTTTAGTGGTCTGCAAATGAAAAAAGGTTGAAAACCCCTGTGGGTAGAGTCAAGTTTTGGTTGGTAGGAGAAGACAAAGGAGGGTAGTTTTCCCTTCTGGGAAGAGTGAAGTTCTGACTGATACCGGGTGGGCGAGGCAGAGATGATCCCACTTCAGCTGGTCCCCAGAGGGGCTGGCAGAGTGGAGGCAGGCTTTCTTTTCACCTTTGCTGCTGGCTGCCAGGGGTGAGGCTCTGGCAGAGGCTCCAGTTCGGGAAGCCACAGGTAGGCGGCGGCCTCTTTTTCTTTTCCCAGGTTTGTTGGTGTGCGTGTTTATTTCCCCCTTCCCCCTCTCTCCCTCCTGCTTTCGCTTTCCGGGTTTGGTTTAGAGTTTGGGTGGAGGTTCAGAGGAGTGAGTGTAGCAGCTCAGGGAGCCCCAGGTGGCTGTTTTGGGCTTTTTATTTCCCTTTCTCTCCTCCGCTTTTCTTTTCCTGGTTTCCCTTCTTTGTGGCTGTAGCCAGGGCACTCTAACCCCCCACCCCCCGCTTCCTCCTCCCCAGCTCCACTTTGGGGGGAGAAACTCCGGCTGTTTTCCTGTCTCCTCGCTGCAAACAACTTCACCGCTTCTCCTCCTCCCCCCTCCCACTGAGCCAGCTTCTTTCCCCTCTGTCTCCCTGAGTGCAATGTGCCTCCTGCTGCCCCATGGCCAGCAGGACTTCTCTCTGCACCTCCCGCACGTGAGCTCCTTTCAGGGCTTCTCCCGGGGTGCAGCGTGAAGTCTCTTCCCCCCGTAATCTCTCTGCGGAGTTGAGGGTGGGGAAAAGTTTGTGGATTGTCGGATTTCCCTCTGAACTCTTGTGGCTCTTGGTTTTGAATGAGGATTTCTTGCTCCCGGGAAGTGTAACCCCCGGAGATGCCTTTCCCGCTGAGGACGGTGGAGCCCCTGAAGCTGTGCAGGTTGGAAGATGCCGGAGGAGATGCTCTGCTGGGACCAGCCAAAGCGGGGGACAAAGAGCGAGCGCAGGCGGCCGGCGGGGCTGGGAGCGGCGGGCGCCGGCGCGGCGCGGGGCTGCTGCTGTTCGGCTCGCTGGAGCAGGTCAGCTCGCACTCGCTGGTCTCCCTGCTCTGGCAGCTCTCCGACCTCTCCCGCTGCGCCAGCGACATCTTCGGCGAGATCCAGAGCCAAGCGGACGCCCTGTGTCGACGCAGCGCCCGGCTCCAGCGCCGCCTGGGCTCCCTGCGCGCTCTGAGCGCCCGCCTCGACCACCGCCGAGTTAAAATCCGTGAGTTGCTGCCAACTTCTTCGCGCCCGCTTTGGGGTGGCTCGCTGCGGGGGCCGGGCTCGCCACCCGGCCCGTCCCCGGCTGGAGCTGGCCGGCCCGAGCCCAGCGAGCTGTATTTGCAGTAAGGACCGGGGGGGATGCAGATCTGTGCGTGAACAGGGGGGGTTAAGGTTTTTCCAGTCCCCGTAGTTAGTCCGCCCAGCTCAGACTGAGGGAAGAACCCGGCCGGCTTTAAGGGAGCAGACGCTCGGCTCCTGCCCAGCTTTGCAGGGTTAACTGGGGGAAAGGGACACATCGAAACTGGTGGCTCTCCCGAGCCTGGCCCCTCCACTGGGGAATCTGTCCCGCCCTTGCAAAACTGCCAGGGAAATGTACCAGCCCGCGCACCACCTCTGCGTGCCTGATTGATGCCAGGATGGCCAAACTCTTAGGCGGGGCCGGGGAATCCGTAGGGCTGAGCTGATGGTTTGTTTTGAGGCTGTTAATCAGGCCGGCTCGCAGCATGAAAGCTACTCGAAATGGGCGGGCCCCTGCGCCGCAGGGAGCCCCATAAATTTAGCATGGAGCAGTTTGCACGGTTAGGGTTTTAGGCCTTGTTTGCGCTGGGAAGAGTATGTTAACTAACATGTTAACGTGGTGTGGCTAAAAGCCAGTTGTTTAAAAACGTGTTAAATGGTTGTGGTTTAGCTGTTAGCTATGACCAGCTGAAAACATTTGAAAAGGCAGCTTGTCCTGTCTAACTGGTATTAACATGATATGAAACGCGACAAACCTATATACACATTGGAAAATGCATCACATTAGAAAACGTATTAGATAAGCGACATTCATGTGTTGCATTTTCCCTTGTAGATCTGTCCTCAGTGCCTGCCTGCCTCCTCCCCTCAACATCCTGAGGGGATTATTACTTCATGTTTAAAAAAAAAAAAAACATGTTGAATGCTCTTATTTCTAATAATTTGGAGCCCAATAAACATTCCCCAACCTGGCCATCCACTCTCACTGAAATACAAAACTCTAGCCAAGCTTGCTTCACATAATCATCTCCCCTCTGTCTCTCAACTGAAGTTCAGAGGGATCACGACACGGTTTTCACACTAAGCTCCACATTTCGTTCCAGTAGTTCTCTTTTTGGCTCCTGTGCATGGAGCAGTTGGAATTTCCTGCTGGCTGAGGGTAGTGAAGTTTTCAGCATGGAGGGTTTTTTCCAGTCTTTCTGCCTGTCACTGATCTGATTCAGTGAAAAGCAAGGCTGTAGGATAAAGGACAGTAAACTGACGGTACAGGGTGAGGGACTTGTTTGTTTGTCAGTACTTTAAACACTACTAGTTTTCAGCTATAATATGGCACAGTAACTATGAGACTTTTTTTTTTGTCTGGTTTATGCTGTTTTTTTAACCAGTTCAGTCATAGCCATTCATCAGATTGCTTGTGCATACTTCAGTTAACATTTTAAAATTTGTATATACTTCAGTTCTTCCAAACATTTTGTTAATTCTTTTTCTCTGTTCCATGGTTCTTCTGACTTGACTTTCATTTATATGATACTCTCTTATATGCAGACTAATCACAAATTTGAATTTATAACTCAATATAGAGCTCAAGCTGCAAAACTTAGATTTGGCCTTGGATTTTGAATCCCTCATATTTGGATTTTGGTTTAGGTCCATCTTTGTTAGTCACCAAATCAATTCATTGTGAGAAGGGACCTAAAAGCTGTCTAAACAAGTACCAAGGGAATTACATTTCAGTTTGTATAGACTACATTAAGTACAAAAGAGTGGAAGATCTGCTTTCAGATATTACCTTCGCTTTCCCAAGCATGCACACACAATTTGGTGGAAAGAAGACGATTCTGTATATCTCAGAAAACTCCTATAATCACTACATTTTTCAACTGACACAGAGAAAAGGGTACATCAAAGGGTACTCACCTGATAGATGTAGTTTCTTGGCCTGTAGGGTGACCAGGCATCTCAACATTAGGGGCTTTGTGTTGTATAGCGACTATACCCCCTGAAAAAAAGTGTCCTGATTTTAGACACTTGCTATCTGGTCAGTCACCCTATTGGCACGTGTTCTGGCACTCCAAAATGTAGGCCAAAGATGGAGTAATCCCAACCAACCTCACTTCTTACACCACGTGAAAAGTACAGTACTCAAGAATTATTTTTCATTTTTTTCTTTTCTCTGAATTCCCTTTTAATTTGACAATTACATTTAAATTTAATTTTAATGTCTTTGTGTATTTAAGTTTCCAGAACTATACATATTTCTTCTATTCTGCCTTCCTCATGCTTTTAGAGATGCCTCTCCAGTGTAGACAAATTGCATTGCTTTTTCTTTATGCCTCCATAATTTACAAAGCCTCATTTAATTAATAAAGTTATGTAGTTTATTGAGCTGTATTTAATTAATAGTGAGTTATGTTTATATTTAAAAAAATATTTTAGAAAAGACTTTTGTGAAGCAACTTTTCTGTGGATTATTTTGGGTAACTAACAACTTTTTATAGCTGCTGTTCAGACTAACCATTTTAATATGCAGTTTAATGTTACCTGTTAATTCTCTTGTGAGATGCTTTCTTCTGCTTGTATTCTTGAAAATGAGATTTAGTGGGGTGATCAACAGTAGTTAACATCATGAACTCATCTGTAATGGAAGCTGTCAAGGCTTGTCTGCAAGTTTAACCCCGTGGTGCTGGCATTGAAGGAAATATCTGCAAAACAAAGAGAGTAGTTTAATTATGTTTGGTTTTGTTTTGTATACCAGTGTCACAAATATTTGCTTTTCAGAATAACATACCTACACAATAAAAGCTTCACATAAGAAACTATTAGCTGAAGGGAAGGAACAGAGGAGAGTAAATCAATTAACATTGTTTTCAGTTGTCAGATCCTTATTGCTTGCAGAAGGAAAGTAATGTTATGAATAACAATAGTTGTTTTGGTGCACAAATTGCTGAAAAGCATTGACTTTTCATTAATAATATTGCAGTTGGTGGTTAAGTATTTTGGTTTAACTTTTGTGTTATGGAGCTTTCAAAAGTTTCTTTGTACCTGTTAGAGCCCAGAGAATCCCTCCTTGGATTGAGGATCCCATCATCATCATGACTTGCATTCCTTCAGCCTAGAGAGAGGGATGGGACTCCCTTAAAGTTTGCCAGTATTCGTCAAGCAGCCAGAAGGTAGTGGTTGCTCTAAACTACTCATTCCTGACTGGTCCCAGAATGTAGGGAACTGCTTTCACTCTGTTTAGGAATATTAAGGTTTGTTTTTTGTTTTTTTGTTTTTAAATATGGGTTATAGTTTATTTTAGAACAATATGTGCACACAAGGGTGGGGCAGGAGTGGAGGCAACATAACCACAACAAACCCTTTTGTCTTCGAATCTTGGTAGTTAGTCATTCTCTAAACAGCCATGCAGTATGCTTGTTTGTCTGACTACATAACTGAGTGTAAGGCCCATATGTTCCTTAATGCTGCTATGACATCCTGTACTTTTGTGTGTTAATAGCATTAGTAATTTAAAAATTGTTTTAAACTGTCAGCTAGTTCTTTTTAGTTATCTACCTTTGGTCTCCCTAATGCTCATTTTGGAGAAAATCTGTTCTGCTTAAAGAATGTGTTAATTAAAATACATTCACTGAGTGCCCTGGATGCAGAAGGATGTTTAGACTTTTCAAACCAGTAAAGAATACACGTGTCTAGGGTGGCCAGGTGTCCGGTTTTCAACTGGAATGTCTGGTCAAAAAGAGATCCTGGCAGCTCCGGTCAGCACTGATAACTGGGCCATTAAAAGTCCGGGCGGCGGTGCTGCGGGTCTAAGGCAGGCTACTCCCTACCTGTCCTGGTACCGCGCTGCGCCCCGGAAGCAGCCAGCAGGTCCAGCTCCTAGGCGTGGGGGCCACGGGGCTCCACGTGCTGTCCCTACCCTGAGCACCGGCTCCACACTCCCATTGGCCCGGGGTGGTGGTGCCTGTGGGCAAGAGCAGCATGCAGAGCCTCTTCCCCTCCTCCCCCAGGTTTTCATTAAGCTTATGTAATTTCCTCATTGTTGTATGCCTTTGTAAAACACACTAGTTATAATAACAACAACAGTAGCACTTATATATAGCTTTTCATCTTCAAGGCACTGTGCAAACTTCAGTGAAAAAAGGGAAAATTTCAGATTTTAAACTTCACAGCTAAGATGGGGACTGGGAGTGAATGCAAGTGTGAGCCTACTAGGAATGATTGTCCGCTGCTCATAAAATGACAAATACTAATGAGATGACAGTAGTGGCTCTTGAGTGAATTGCATCCTTTTCTTTACTCATTTGGGGCCTGATAAGGTGAGGTGCTATGCACCCTCAAATGTCATTGCTTTTTAGGGGAGTCAAGGGCACTCAGCACCTTTTAGGAAGCACTCCGGGTCTCATCCTATATGTAAATATGGTGATGTAAACAGAAGAGTGTTTATGCAGATTAAAAGCATGCTTTTTCCTGCAAATTTACAGACTCAATTAACCCTCATTTAAAATTTAATCCTAAAGCATCCATCCAATGTGAATTCCTGGATTTTACCAGATAGATTGCTTAATCTAATTTGACTGTTTAGATGCTTCAATTCTATTTAGTTACAAGTATGACTTACAAGTGTTTTATAGAATAAATCTTCTAATTATTTTGTACATACAATCTGCATTATAAGCTTTTGCATTTAGAAAATTAGTCTGAAGACGCTCTCCACGATTTAATAGAGTGAAGACAAGGTAGTTACATGTTCATTTTACTATCTTTCATTCTGCTTACCCAATTGATGGAACAATGAGAGGAAGTTCTCGACATCAGGCCGTCCTGCTTCCACTTTGATCAGAAAACTCCTCTGATCAGGTGGCTTTTGGCTGAGGAGCACACAAAGTAGAACATAAGCCTGGCTACATAGCATTGATCAGCCTGTTCTGGAGATCCGACAGGTCATGTATTTGTTGTAGGGGCTGGGAGGAGATATTCGATATCTATGCAAATATTAACACTGCTTTCCTTCTCTGTGGATCACACTGTTCACAGGCCTGGGAGGTCACAACTCTTGCCTCTTCCCTGGCCCTTTCTGCTTCTTCAAGGCGATATTAGGAAGGAAATACTATGAAATGAACCTTGTGAAATTTTCTGGGTCAGATGTCTCCCATACTAGGGTGGGATTTGTTTTTTACACGTTGTGCTGCTGCAGAAGAAACTGACTCCTGTGGTATGTGTGGGGACTTAACTACTGGTGTTTTCTAGGGCCTGGTCTACACTTAAGTTGTCAACTTAGCTATGGTGCTCAGGAGTGTGAAAAATTGTCACCCCTGATTCTAGGTGGATAGAAGAATGCTCCCATCAACCTGGCTATCACCACTTTGGGAGGTGAAATCCCTTCTGACCTTGGGCAGCGTCTATGCTATGACACTACAATGGCATAGCTATAGCACCATAGCTATTTTGCTGCAGCGCCTGTAGTGTAGACATGGCCTGTATCCATAACTCTATCAGTCCTGAAGATATAGCACAATATGTAGGAAATGCATCATTTTATACTTTCTAAATTGTTCATACAGAAGTATATATATAATACGCACACACTTAAAAACAAACATGAACTTGCTAATATCAGAGAGAGGTAAACTGAGGTAGACAGAGAGTCCTTGCAGAAGTCTGGCTTTCTGTTTTTCTGATACAAGGGAACTGTAGACTCATTAGCACAATTGAGTTTAGGTTTCATCTCCTGCTATTTTGTTTAGTAAGTATTTCCCACTCTTTGTGAACAAGGCAGTGCTGGAGCACATTTCCTGCTTTAGCTGAACAGGAAGCTTTATTCAGCTTATTCGTAGGGAAACCTGTTCTCTGCCCCCAACTACCAAAGTGAACATTGTTCAGGACAGCATCAGCAGTGGGCTAAGGATGATGGACTGACTGACTGATTTATTGGTCTGACAGTAGCTTCTTGTAGAATGAAGGATTGTATAAAATATCTGCCACCTAGTAATAAACACTGTTTGAACAGAGGGCAGTGTGCAGTTCAGAAATCTTCACTGAGGAGGGGCTTCCCCTCTGGATCAAAAACTTCATTCTAATGGTGTTTTTGGACCACATTCGGGTACTATACTGCTTCCACAGATGCTAGTCTGACTGCTGTGACTACAGTCTAGCATACAGTCCTCCTGGGCTCACAGAAGAGAAACCTGAAGGTCCAGGAGCAAAGTTCAGATGTTAAATAATTTATAACAAAACTCCCCTACAAATAGAGAGTTAATTTGGAATGTAAAGAGTTTTTTACCCCATTCTTAATTATGGAGAATGCTGCTTAGGAGCAGTTTAACCATTGTCGTATTTATTTTTTTCAAGACTAATTATCTGTGGAAATTCAACCTGACCCTGAGGAGATTTCATTTGAACCGAGCAGAAAGAAAGCTTGAGTTAGAATAGGATTTCCCATAGGCATACTGAATGGCAGAACTCCAGGTGAATTCAATTTGATGAGGATTTGGCTCCCTGTTTTGAAAACGGGACACTCTTTGGCTCAAATCTGTAGCTGCTTTGTACATTTCTTAGAGATCTATTATATGGCACCTATAAATTAACTGCCTTAGATCCTCTGGTTGACTGAACATTCTAGAAACACCTTTGTGGAAAAAAGAGGTAGTCTCATTTTAAGGATACATGGTTAATGCATTAAACTACAAAATATCTAGTTTTTTTTAAAGAAGCCACCCTACCGCTGCATCCCAAATATTCAGATATTATAAGATGCAATAATAGTGCCATCAAAATGGCTTTTCCTGTTAGTGTTGGTCCAGTCTCAGTTTGGTTGAGGGAGGGCTAGTAATCTTAGTCTTGTGGTCTTCTCTTCTGAACAGCTAATGTGAGGTTCTTGCAGGAAAATTATTGCGGGGGGGGGGGCGTTAGGGGGGAGACAGAATGAAAGCCACAGAAATTGCTAAAAACCTCAGATTTCAAGGTGTAAACCAATTTCTAACCGTTAGTGTTTAGAATGAGACCTATATGGGGGCAAGGCTATCCCACATCTGCCTACTGTGGTATTCTTATATCTTTCTCTGAAGTATTAGGCGTTGGCCACTGTTGGAGACAGGATACTAAACTTGATGGACCTCGGTCAGCAGGGCAATTTCTGTGTTTCATTAATTTGTTTGCAAGAAGAAAGGGAAACTTCCCTTCCCTCTGGTATCTGCTGCCATTTATTTGAATATGTAACACTCAGTGTTACCTAGGTCAAATAACATAGCATAATTAAATGTGCAATGACAATGTGAAACCAAACACTGGATGTATTTTTTTATTTAATATATTTAAAACCAATGCACATCCCTCTGTGGTAATATTACCTTCCAGAGACGCAAGGAAAAAAATAATTTTTTGCTTGACTTGCTGAATTTCCTTTTATTCGCTAACCTGACTAGACTACCCCTTTAGGTGCAGTACAAGAGGGAGGGGTTGAGAAATAACGTGAGACTTGGAAAAATGTGTTGAAAATCACAGTGATTATGCATTAAGGTCCCAGTTTCTTTTCTAGTTCTGGAGTAGCTATAAGCAAGACATGATCAAAGCGTATCCTGAATTTTGTTGAAAAGATCAAACCAACCTGGTAATTATAGTATTATTCATGGGTGTAGGCTGGGTATGAACCTTACTGATTGGCTATTGTCAGTAATTTACCACTTGTGCGATTGCAGAAAACGCCTATGTACGTGCGGGTCAAACATAGGCTAGTATGGGTGGACTTTGTAAGATGTTTGTACATTATATAGTGTAGTCTTACTTGAGAGGGAGGGGTTATTGTAATTCCAAGCTTCCTCCCCCCCCATCCCCCTCCTTGGGTCAGCTGAGAGTTGTATTTTTTTGTTACATTAGGCCAAATTGTGGGTGGTGGTGCTACTTTTCTTTGATACTCATTCTAGCCAAGCACCAAAACTGATTTCATTTGAGATTTTGTTATTTCATAAGAATTTTGGTTAGTTAGAATATGAAGACTTAAGATTATGGGTTAGTAACTGAACCACTCTTTTTGAATATTTCAAATTAAAAACTCTATAACCAGTTTGTGCAAAGTAAGCTTATTGATCTGTCCAACTTCCATTGGGCAAGTCTGCACATCACAAATAACCACCACACAATTGGCAATTTTGTTAGCAGCCTCAGCAGAAAGATCTATAGGTGAATGAGCCCATACCATCCTCGCATTTCTAAGTGGCCTTCCAGATCAGGGTTGTGGCATTTTGGCAAGATTACTACTGCCTGTGCTGACCCTGTTCTCTGGATAAATGGGAAACTTCAGTCTCCAGGGCTATCCATCTGGCACCTTTCACGAGCATTTACAAAAATGGAAGGATGTCATGCATATTCCAAACATGCACCTGTGCCTGTGAATCAGTCTGCTGGATTGTCTGAGTCAGCATTCCCTAAAGTAAGTGTCAGTTCTTAGAAGACTCTCCAATAGTGCAGGGCTTGCAAAGGCCTGCTAATAATGAACACATGCTACTCTATTAACCTGTTGGGGTTTCCTCCCCTTGCTTTCCAACTGATCCAAGAGCTGGCAACCAGCACATTACTCTAATTATAAAGTGTATCTGCGTGCAGGAACAAAATTGAAGCTATATCTAATGTAGCTTATGGAAATGCATCAAAACCTCCTGCAGAATAACTTTATATTTTTTATGGGAGAAATCTTATTTTTTTCGTATTTTAAACACAAGCCATATTTTGCTCAGTTGTATTGGTGTGAATCAAGGACAACTCCATTTAAATTAAACCACAATGATATAACAGAAAATAACTTAATTGAAGTGAAAAATACAATAGAATGCATTTCACTTTTCCTTTGTTGCGTAGGGTTCCCTCAGCTTCTTAACTAAATTATATTTTATAGTTCTAGTAGGCTTAGTTTCTTAATTTCAAAATAAATGACATTATATACTTCAGTAGCAAGTCCACAGGATTTTAAATTGAAGGCTAACATCTTGACAACTGGTAGATTTGTTAATGAATATATTTTAATGGAACTCTTTTGCCTGTCTTTTTCAGTTTACAGTAGGTTATATTTAGGCTTGGAAGGTTTATTAATTAATTTATTTATTTACTTGTATTGATAGATAATATAAATATGTTTGTCGCCAATAAAAAAAAAAGTTAATCAGTTATGTCCTGATTTTCAGAATTTCTGAGTACCAAGGACTCTCGCTAAAGCATGTGGTTGCTTAGAATGCTTGAAAATTAGACTATTACATTTTTGTTCAAACAGTAAATAAAAAATTCCAGCTACCAACTTAATTTAGAGCAGAAGTTGAGATTCCAAATATATTCAGAAATATTTCTTCTATTTTGATTGCTAGATAGAAAATGAAAACAAGACAGTTCACCAGATACTTTCAAATAACAACATATCATGGTTTTTAACTCTTTCCCTTTCTTAATCTAAACTTAAGCCATGGTAGCATTTTTGTATCGGCGTTTGAGTGAAGAAAGAATTATTACTTCCATTTGCTGATTTAAATTTAATCATTCCGAGCCTGGTTACATTGTACTGATGAGCTTTCTTGTTGGTTTGTTTAAATAAGAAAGCAAGCCTTGCCACCTAACAGCAATCTGACATCTGCCTCATGTTTTCCGCTTTGGCTAGGGTTGCCTTCCGGCAACAGATGCACTCTGTTTAGAGGAAGCCCAGCAGGACTTGAAGACTGCTCAGTAGGCTACCTCCTAGCTACCTTTTGTTCCTGTTGTATGGTGGAAGAAAAGGACCTAAATCAACTGTGCAGCCCTTCTCTTCCTAATTTACACAGAGATGATACTGAATAGCTGAATATATTTTAACACTTTGAAAATCTAAGTGGAGGTTGATAAAACTGATGTTTCGCAAACGGAAATATTAAGAAATAAACCTTAAAATGTACAATTAACCATGTGCTCATTAGAGGTGCTTGAGAAACTTTTAATTGTGAATTTTTCTTCAACAAGAATGGGGCAGGCTTTTTGCAAAAAAAAAAAAAATGAAAAACAGGATGCATTTTTCAAGTAGTTGTAGCACTCAGCGCTTAATGCAAAAGGGGTTTAGAAATAGCAAGGTTTGACAGGTTTCAGGGGGTAGCCGTGTTAGTCTGTATCAACAAAAACAACGAGGAGTCCTTGTGGCACCTTAGAGACTAACAAATTTATTTGGGCATAAGCTTTCGTGGGCTATAAACCACTTCATCAGATGCATGGAATGAAAAATACAGTAAGCAGGTATAAATATACAGCACATAAAAAGATTGGAGTTGCCTTACCAGGTGGGAGGTCAGTGCTAATGAGGCTAATTCAATTAGAGTGGATGTGGCCCATTCTCTACAGTTAACAAGAAGGTGTGAGTATCAACAGAGGGATAATTATTTTTTGTAGTGACCCAGCCACTCCCAGTCTTTATTCAGGCCTAATTTGATGGTGTCAAGTTTGCAAATTAATTCCAGTTCTGCAGTTTCTCGTTGAAGTCTGTTTTTGAATTTTTTGTTGTTGAAGAATGGCCACTTTTACGTCTGTTGTTGAGTGTCCAGGGTGATTGAAGTGCTCTCCTACTGGTTTTTGAATGTTACAATTCTTAATGTGTGATTTATGTCCATTTATTCTTTTGCGTAGGGACTGTCTGGTTTGGCCAATGTACATGGCAGAGGGGCATTGCTGGCACATGATGGCATATATCACATTGGTAGATGTGCAGGTGAACAAGCCCCTGATGGTGTGGCTGATGTGGTTAGGGCCTATGATGGTATCCCTTGAATAGATATGTGGACAGAGTTGGCACCGGGGTTTGTTGCAGGGTTTGGTTCCTGGGTTGGTGTTTCTGTTGTGTGGTGTGTAGTTGCTGGTGAGTATTTGCTTCAGGTTGGGTGGCTGTCTGTAAGCGAGGACTGGCCTGTCTCCCAAGGTCTGTGAGAGTGAGGGATTGTCCTTCAGGATAGGTTGTAGATCCTTGATGATGCGCTATAGAGGTTTTAGTTGGGGGCTGCAGGTGATGGCAAGTGGCGTTCTTTGTTGGGCCTGCCCTGTAGTAGGTAACTTCTGGGTACCCTTCTGGCTCTGTCAATGGGCCACATCCACCAAGATTGAATTGGCCTTGTTAGCACTACAAAAAGTTGTTTTAGCAAGGTTCGAATATGCTGAGGTATCCTTTCTTCTATATAGTCTAAATTTATAACAAAGTAAAATACCTCTCTCTTCCGACTCCCCTCCACTTTACTGTGAGGGTGATTGGGTTATGACTTAATGTTTTGCTTCCCAAAAATGTATATATTTGACACTGAAAATATTTCCCAACAGACAGCCCAGGCATTTTTGATACCAAAAACACACATGATGCTCATGAGTTGTAGGTTAACTGATACTATTGTTACATACTTTATTGGATTATTTATATAAGTCATTACAAAGTATTTTATACCATTTGTTATTTGTATTGCAGACAGGTGTATTCTAGGCATTGTAGAAACAGAGTAAAATATAATCCCTGTCCCTGTCTTCCAGTTTAAATATAGGACAAGAAATAATAAGTGGGTTTTATAAACAATAAGGGGAGGGACAAAAGTAACACTCATAAAATTATCGGATTACACAGACTTGTCAAATGTACTGTATTGTTATTTCTGAAAAGCTTTTTTTTTTTTTTTTTTTTAAACTTCTGCCTATTTCTTGTCTATTTTTTGTCTTGCTAGATTCTAGGTTTTAAAAAAGAGGGGTGTCTATCCATTAACCTTTGCATGCAAATTATAAATACACACACACTTCTGCCTGTAGTGGAAGACAGATTGCAGGTCTGCATACTAACTATAGAAGAAGGGAGAGGGTGGGGAAATAGAATAATGATTGTGTACAAAATACACACATAGATTAAAGGTAAGGTACAGGTATAGCAGCAGATCTTCACAGGACCAACACCCCTAACTACCGTCTGAAGGTATTAGCATCAGACTAATTAGCACATGAACAGCCTGTCAGGCAGGTTTTGACAGCGTACAGCCCACAGGGAACAGTCAGGGTGGGCTCTCTGTCCCCTTCAGGCTGCAGGTGTGTCAGGCCACATCTGTATCTGATCCAGGACAGTAAATGTCCTTTGACAAATGCTTCTGTAACACAGCAATGTATATGCTTATGCAGAATTTCTACTTTCACTGAAGGAGTACCTCCTGTTAATGAACTTACCAAAACCCTTGTGTAACATTGCCTATATCTTACATCAGTGCTGGCCTGACCTGGTTGAGGATTAGCACTGCAAGTTTGTTTTCCCATGGTCCTAGCAGTGTTAAAACAAATGCAAATAGACTGTGCATTTATTATTGCTGTTCTTGTATCTCCCCTATTTGCCTTAATGTGTAAGAGCATTAAAAGCAGAGCCATAATAGATGACAGAGGAGCACAAGCCATTGCGTGCACTCCTACTCCTCCAAACGTTCACCAAAAGGGCACTAAAGCAATTCACCTACTTGTATATTGGTTTAAGTCTAGTTTTCAATTGACAATCTGAAGATTAGGGTTGCTTGTCCTAAAAGAACAATGAATAAAAATTTTGCTTGCTTTTGACCACTGGTGTCTTTATATCATTATGAAGAACTTATTTAGTACTGTATATATACAGAGAAATGTACTAAGCCCAAGACACTGTCTTTGTTCCCAAAGAGCTTGCAATATTACACAGACAAGACAAAACACAGGATGACAATTCAGGTAAAGGATGGTTTGGGGAGATCATTGCTGTACAGATAGGAATAGGAAGCTTTCCTAGAAGAAGCAGGTTTGAGAGACACGAGACTGCAGTGTTACATAGCCTTCTTGGAAACCCTGAAGTGGCTATCGGAGATGTCTCTGCTAGCCTGAATACTCAGGAGAGGATGGTTGGAGATGGGTTGAACACAAAAACTGTCCCCTGCAAGAGGGACAACCAATTCAATAGCTCTGATGAGAAATCCTAAGTAGATCTCTGGTTAAAATAATAGAACACTCTTTCCCCTGTAGTTTCTTGCCCACCCCCATGGAACTTTAAGTTTTGTAGAAAGGAAGGATGACATATAAACTATTTCTCTTCGCACTGAGAACAAGCAAGTGAGGTCCAATCAGAAACTTAAGAAGCATGACCCCTCTCCTCTCATCCACAATATTCACCCATCCAGTGAAATATTCTCTTCCCCTAGCATCCTGATTTCCATTTAATTTAGACACTTCTAAATAATCACCCTCCTACAAATCTTTGGCAGTGTTTCCCAACTCATTTTCTCATATCTCATTTTCATGATTATGCTTTAAATGGAGATTGTGATTTAAAGATTGGTAATAATAATGAGGTAAAATGTTTAAAAATATTTTTAGTAGACTGGAAAAGTATCCAGTATTCAACATGACTTCTTGCTTAAACACATGGATGGCAAACTGTTGCCTAAGTCTTTCCAAGGAAAGTTCATAAACTCCAGCAAAAACATCCAGTTTCACATTGATAAAGCCAAACTGGCAGTTTGTAAGGAACTGTATGTAAAGTTCTCAAAGGGATTGGAAGATGTTATATGTAAATTTGTGGAATAAAGTTTTGAGGTGTTGATTCAAAGCAGTTTCACACAGTAACTTACCAAATCATCCTAAAATGAAGAAAATTAATTGTGTTCCAGGATGGAGTTTCTCTTTACTGTGATACCTGACAGTATCTTTGCACAGCATACCTAGATGGGCTATAGCACCTATGGGAAATATGCTCTTGGATAACAACGTGATAATTTCAGGTATTTGACACCTCTTTGGTGGTGATTTTTGCTGTGTTGACAGGTTTCAGAGTAGCAGCCGTGTTAGTCTGTATCCGCAAAAAGAACAGGAGTACTTGTGGCACCTTAGAGACTAACAAATTTATTAGAGCATAAGCTTTCGTGGACTACAGCCCACTTCTTCGGATGCATATATGCATATATGCATATGCATCCGAAGAAGTGGGCTGTAGTCCACGAAAGCTTATGCTCTAATAAATTTGTTAGTCTCTAAGGTGCCACAAGTATTCCTGTTGTTTTTGCTGTGGAATCTCATCTGTATGTTCCTTGAAAAATCTGCCTTAAATATAATGAACTCAAGTTATTTTTCTGTTGCATATCTGAGGAAAGTATTTAGGCTTGTGAAATATTTTAAAGTTCTATTTACTTTACTGTCAAATCTGTCTGCCTTATCTTTACATTCACCACATTTTTTTTCTTCTTAAAGGCACTGACAACTCAAATTTGACCCAAAGTTTAGATTTTTTAAAACTGAACATCAGTAGAAATGTTTCCATTTGTTTTTATTCCAGAGGAAACATTTGTTTTCAAACCAACAAACATTCCCTTGCAGCATTTGCAGTCCAAACATTGCAGTAGTAAGAAACCTGCAAGTGAAACTAACTTTGCCTGTCATTGTTGAAACTTTAAAAAAACAAATAAATAAATAAATAAAAGCATAGGTTTGGAACTGAATTACATTTTTAAGATTTAACATCTAAGTTATTAGAAAACATCTAAGTTATTAGAAAATACTAAAGTAACATCTTACAATATGGTTTTTAAGTTAATAGTGTCCCTTTATATATGCATTTGGCACTATAGTAGGTAGTCCTGCTAAAATATCTCTTTGTGAAGAGTTGTGTGTTTCCCAAGAAGGGAAGGGGGTGAAAGTCTGGATCAATTTTTATGATTTGCATTTTGCAAGATCACTCTTGACCTTGGGTTTCTAACCATGAACTTAGAACAAAAGAGCTTTATAGGAGTGGTTGATGGATGGGTTGTAATATATTAAATTGCGGGCGCTCCCCCCATCTTTACTTTCCTCAGAGTTTAGGCTGCAGTTACATTGTGACGGAAGCTCTCTCCTCACAGAGAAGAATATTTCTGAAGAAGTTAAAAATGCTGAGGTTGGCATTTTAGGCATTGCTTTGGTTTTTGCTTCAGACATACAAGTGTTTACAGTAGAGTGGGTCATTTTGTTTTTTGGCAAGATTTTTATTTTTTGTCTACTTCTTTGAAAGCTTCCTCATTAGCTGGTTGTTTTTTGCTTAGTCTTATGTTCATGGTATATATAGCATGGGAAATGTTGCCATAACCCCTCCTGCTTCCCTAATCTTAAATACAAACAACACATTTCTCTCATGATATGTTAACTATGTACTGCATTTAAAGCAACAGCCCCCTCCCCCGCAAGAAAAGTAATGCATCCAATGTTAAGGGAAATAATTCGTTGCCATTTCAAGGTATATTAATCTATAGAGCTGGTTGAATTCTTTTTCCTAAGTTTTGACAACAGTTTTTCACAAAACATTTTGAAGACTTCTCCCAGCTTTTCAACATGCATTGCAAGTATGTACAGTGGCAAATTTATAGTCAAACTGCCTGGATAGTTTCAGTCCTTCTTTACTGAATGGCTCTTTCTTTATAAAAACAAACAGAGGAGTTTGTTTTGGGTGGGGAGGGAGTAGTTAGTGAATGAAGCAGTATCTTGAATATATACAGATGTGTTCAGGAAGCCAGAGTGTGAAATATTGAACTTCTGACCGGCGTATTCTTATCTTCATCAGTTCTTATTAACATACTGCCAGTTCTTTCGAACTGCACTTGTAACTGTAATGAACACGTGTAATAAAAAGTGGCCTTGTGAAACTGTATTGAACAGGGAGCAACAAATTGCTAGCTGCTCCTTTGAGCATTGTGATTACTTTTTTTCTTCCACTCGTGAATACATGCATGCAAATTCTACAGGCAGCTGCAAGAACACTGACATCAGGAAGTATGGGGATCATGGATACATGGGGTTTGGTAACCACAGGAGTGACATTTCCTATGCATTTAACCCTTCCCTTCTCCACACATTTAAAAAACAACAACCAGAAAACAGAGCAAAGGGCAGAAAACACATGGGCTTGTTGAAAATGGAAGAAGATGAACAGAAAAGGAACACCGGACAAGGTTAACAGGTGAGACAAAAATCAGTTCCGTTGAGTTGATGCAGTTTTTGCAGCTCACTAACACTTTAAATTTATCTTGCAGTCAGAGGTACATCCCTATTTCATAGTATTTCCCTTG
The DNA here is from genome assembly GCF_011386835.1 of Chrysemys picta bellii. Classification (NCBI taxonomy): domain Eukaryota; kingdom Metazoa; phylum Chordata; order Testudines; family Emydidae; genus Chrysemys; species Chrysemys picta. The sequence continues at coordinate 106,172,986 of NC_088793.1, read as the reverse complement.
CTTCCTTTTTAAAATAGATACATTCGGGTGAAGGGAAGGAGTAGGAAGTGTTATGTTTCATTTTAATAAATTAAAAGTTAGAAAAAGTAAGCAAACTTAAAACGAACAAAAGCTAAAGTGTTCGGGCCAAATCTTGCAAAGACTACTGAATGTAGTGCTTACTACTGTGAGCAGTCTCACAATGAGGGCTTGTCTGCACTTACGGTAGATCGGCACTGCTGCAATCAATGCAGTGAATGTCGATTTAGCGAGTCTGGTGAAGACACGCTAAATCAGGGGTTCTCAGACTGGGGGTTGGGACCTCTCAGGGGGTAGCGAGGGTATTACATGAGGGGGTTGCGAGTTGTCAGTCTCCACTCCAAACTCCACTTTGCCTCCAGCATTTATAATGGTGTTAAATATATAAAAGGGGGGTTGCACTCAGAGGCTTGCTATGTGAAAGGGGTCACCAGTACAAAAATTTGAGAACTACTGCGCTAAACCAGTGGGAGAGCACTCTCCCATCGATTTGTGTACTCCATCTCCCCGAGAAATGTAAGGGAAGTCGATGGGAGAGCATCTTCCGTTGACGCAGCTCAGTGTAGCCACCACGGTAAGTGCATCTAACTACATCGACTTCAGTTATATTATTCACATAACTGAAGTTGCGTAAGTTAGATTGATTTACCGTGGTAGTGTAGACCAGCCCTGAGACTACACATGGTAATATCATTACTTTGTGTAGTACGTTTTCAGGATCTGGCCTTTACTACTATTTTAAAGTCTGTCTGGAGGGATATGAGCTGCCACATACTTCTCTTCCACCTGCCACCTTCAGTAAGGGAAAAAGTAGTATAGCACATCTTTCTTTCAGGGACAGAATTCAAGAGATAACTAAAAATAAACATTGTAAGGTCGCTAATGGAGAATTAAATGAATACTTTTCACATTAAAACTTGCTTTATAGAAATAGTTTCAAGACCTTGGATTGAGATTGGTACCCTGTGTGAAAAGAGTTTGGTGGGCTCAGTCCACTTGCCAGTAGATAGGTGTCCTTAACACAATCCCATTACAATACAGTTGGCATTAACAGACAACATTGTTTGCCTCCATTGAGACTGACAAGCAAAGACTGACCAAATACCTGAATACTGGGATAGCCTCCTCTTCCTACTTGTATTTTCTTCAGAACAGTATTGAAGCCGGCATATTGCCAGGGTGGTGCTGGCAGCTTACTTTGCTATTGTTCATGCTGTATTATTTTGGTTATAATTCATATGCTCACAGAAGGCCCAAGCGAGGCCTCCTTTGACAGGGAACTTCTGTGCTGGGAGGATGGTGTAGATGGAGCAGCCTTGTGTGTGTGTGTGTGTGTGTGTGTGTGTGTCCCATATTAATTATCATGTTGACAGGTGGACTGTCATCTGGTTTCATATTTGCTGATGCAGAAGGGAGCTTTGAGAATGGCCTGGTGCTTACACAGACCCAGTGGTTCAGAACCTCTGCATAAGAATGCTATGCTTTTTAGATTGTAAATCCTTCAGGTGCAGGGATTTGTACGGTGCTCAGCACAATGAGCCCCCCTCTGTTTGGGGTATTGGAATGTAACCACTATGAAACTGAAACACAGAAAGGTCAAGTGATTTGCCCAAGTGAATCAGCAGCTGAGCCAGGAATAGAACCCAGGTCTCTTGACTCCTAGTCCAATGCCCTGTCCGCTGGACTTTGCTGTACAGAAGGTTAGGAGCTGCTGCTCCAGCTCATAAACTACACATCAACCCCATCTCTGACCTGGATTAATAGTTGCTGCATTTCATCCCCTCCGCTCCTGTTCTGGAAAAAGCCTAATTATGCTAGCTTGTTAGATCTGATCATTTTACCCTCTGTGAATAGGACATCTGTTAGGGCTATCAGTCTGATCTAAGTGGGAGATGGAAAGGTTAGAATCTGGGCCTCTCATGAGAATTAAATTATAATTCCATTTTATTTTACATAGATTAAGCCCACAAGATGATGTTTATCATTGTTTTATAAAGCTAATCATTAGAATTACACAATTTTAGCTACTTATACTGAAGAAATGCACATGCTATACTGAAGCGTCTATAATGCTCAGCAGTGAAACTGTATCCAACTTTTTCTCAAGTCACCTGGGCAATTATACAAATGCCCAGCAGCTATCTCAAACTGATTAGTGTAAAGTCCTTTAAATCTAGCTTGTTCTTTCAGTCTCAGCTGATTAATTCCCACAGATCTGTCACTTAAACCTTTCATTTTACTTTAACAGTCCTCAAAAGCCTCATTAAAAAAACCCCTCACTGATTAATTTCTAACAACCCCTGCATGTAAATCAAAAGATGTCACCATCACAGAAATTGTTTAGGGATTATAAAGCACACACAGATATTAAAACTAATCCACAAGATGTGTCTGAGGGCTTGAGTCTATTTCCATGGAAGTAAATAGCAAAACTTTCATTGACTTGGTGGGTCAGGATAGATCCCTAAATACATTGTGTAAGAGAAACGCATGTAAAGTTCCTGATGATTAATCTCTTTCAAACATTTATCACAGCTTATTTGCATAATGGGAATGCTGAAGGAATGCCTTATGTTTATGTAAGGAACTTAGCTGTATGGCAGTAGTTACTTTCAAACCTTTATATCTTGGGAAGTGCTAACAGGAGAAAGACCTACTTTAGATTGTAAACATTTCTGGATGAAGACCCTGGGCTAGATTCACAAAGAACCTTAGGTGTGCTGAGGCTGAGCATTGCCATGCCTAATTTTTAGGCACCTCAAAAATTACTGGGATCCGCAACGCCTGAGTTCAGCAGCTAGGCTCCCTATACAATGGGGAGGGAGAGGCACCTCAGACTGGGGTTTGCTAAAGCCAGCACACTAGGCAGGTCCTCGCCTAAGGTAGACTCTCTCTCTCTCTCTCTCTCTCCTCTTGCTTATGGCAGATAGACAATGGGAGATGCCAACCAGAGGGGTGGGGGGTGCTAAACTCTGATGTGTTGTCATGGCAAGTCTACACTTAAAATGCTTCGCCAATGCAGCTGCACTGCTGTAGCGCTTTAAGGAAGACACTCTTAACCGACAGGAGAGAGCTCTCCCATTGGCTTAGTTAATCCACCTCCCCAAGAGACAGTAGCTGTGTCAGTGGGAGAAGCTCTCCTGTCAACGTAGCACTGTCTACAAGGGGGTTAGGTCAGTATAACTGCGTTGCTCAGGGGTGTGGAATTTTTATACCCCTGAGTGACGTAGTTATACCGGTAGAGGGCTGTTCTGTAGACCAGACCTCAGAGGTAAATCTGGGCTGTGGAAGGCACCTCCCTCAGTCTGGGATTCTCAGCTGCAAGCTCTCTCTTAGTGTTATGTGCATAAGCCATTTTATCAAGAAGATGATGAGGGAGTGTCTTTGGGGAGGAGGACTTCTCTCATAACTTTTAGCCCAGAAGTTAGGGCACTCATCTGGGATGTGGGAGACCCCTGGTTCAAGCCGCCTCCTTCTCCTGAGGGGGAGAAGGGATTTGAATTGGGATCTATCACCTTTTAGGTAAGTACTCTATGGGATATTCTGAAAAGTCATTGTTGCTATAGGAATCGTTACTTTTGAATTTCCTGATTTCTCTGTGTGTAAAGTTTCAGCTATTCTGTTTTTTCCTTTATTTTTCTGCATATTTAATCTCTTTTTTATTACCTTCTGAAATTATCCAGCAAGGGCCAATTAAAACTGTTCTACCAAAAGCTATTGGTTGCCAGCCACATTTAAAAATATTAATGCTTTCATCTTCCCCTATAATAGAAAGGTCAGAGCCTTCTTGCACTTATGGCATCTCAAAAAATGTATTAAATTCTGCATTAACAAAAGACTATCCTGTCTGTTTTAGGTATCTATATGAGCTCCATTATCATAGTATCTGAGTGCCTCAGTCTTTATGCTGTGATCACCATGGTACTAGAACACCTATTCTAAGGTAGTCAGACCACATGCAAACCTCACACTTGCATGCAAACTCCATTTTAATCTGAACTATTTTCCCGTTTGGAACAATAATTCATATATGCTGCAAAATAAGTTATCTATAATATTTTGGGAATACTGGAGGTGCTATTCAACCAAGCACAAATAAACTAGGTCTAACTTTATTATGAAACTGATTTAGGCTGAACCAGGAATGGCATCTGGGACATTAAAATATTCAGATAAAAGGAAGTTTGAATAATTGAATATGGGGTGTACAGGTCAATTTGGGATTAGATCCTAAATTAGGCCAGGGATATGTGTGTGTGTGACTCCAATTTAGAGAATCAGAAACTGCATATTATTGTATATAAAAAGATTAATCTAAATAATTTGTTTTAAAACATCAACACAAAACTATGCATAAGATTAATGGGGAACCACCAATACACACGTTAAAACAAAGTCCTAGACTGCAACATCACCTCATGAGCAATCTCACATGCCTTTCACTTGAAAACCTATGTTTTCCTTTATGTGACAGGTGTATTTTCCCCATAAACTCCTTAATTTTGTCATTCATCTTATAAATAAGATGTTCATATGAAGCAACGTCTCCCCTGTCAAAATATCATTCTTTTAAAATTCTAACACAACAATTTTTTCGATCTTCATCCCCTGGGTAATGCCAAAGAGAGGCTGTGCTGTTGGTTGAACAGAAAAAATTACAATGCAAGGACACAGAAAAGTCAGAAGTCCTCTATTGTGACAGGAGACCAGGTCAGAGCAGAGTCCAAAATGCCATAGCCAAGGGTTGAAAGAGAGTCAGAGCCAGGAAGCAAAGACTAGACCAGGGGTCGGCAACCTCTGGCACACGGCTCGCCAGGGTAAGCAGTTTGTTTACCTGCCACGTCGGCAGGTTTGGCTGATCGCAGCTCCCAATGGCCGTGGTCCGCCGTCCCAGGCCAATGGGGGTGTCGGGACGCCACGGCCAGCACATCCCTCGGCCCGTGCTGCTTCCCGCAGCCCCCATTGGCCTGGGACGGCGAACTGCGGCCAGTGGGAGCCGCAATTGGCTGGACGCAGCAGGTAAACAAACTGGCCCAGCCCGCCAGGGTGCTTACCCTGGCCAGCTGCGTGCCAGAGGTTGCTGACCCCTGGACTAGACTCAGAACCTGCCTTCCCTGTTTCCAGGTAATCTGGAGTAAGGCTGGTTCCAAAGTGTATTTATTCACTTTGGAATAATTATTTTGCCATAGCTATCCCAGTCAATTTTGGCATGTAGACAAGCCCTTAGGAGCCCCCATTTTTTTGAAAATCTTGGCAGTTATTTTTTTTGTTTGTTCTATCCTAGTATATATGTATGTTAGATGGATTAATTAATTCCCATCCTGTGGGCCAGATAAACCAGTACTCTAATGTCATAAAGGAGATGGAAGCTGGCTCTTTCTGCCTTGTTGAGGATTCCTCCAGAATAGGGGAGTACCCTTCAGGTGCAGAGGTAGCACAGCAGGCTCCCAGTTAAATCGAGAGAATGCCTGTGTCCCATGGGTGTTAAGACAAAACTAGTTGACTTGCATACAACACTTTGAAAACAGAAAGTGCTTTTTATTTCACTTCCTCTTTTTCTTTTTTCCTGTGGTGTGAGACTTCCCTGTGTTTTTCCCGCAGCGCTGTGTATGTATGTTCCGATCCTTCTAACTCGGGTGGGCAAACTTTTTGGCTTGAGGGCCACATCGGGGTTGCAAAACTGTGTGGCGGGTAGGGAAGGCTGTGCTTCCCCAAACAGCCTTGCCCCCCTGCCCCCTATCTGACCCCTCCCACTTCCCGCCCCCTGACTGCCCCTCTCAGAACCCCCAACCCATCCAATCCCCCTGCTCCTTGTCCCCTAACCGCCCCCTCCCGGGATCCCCGCCCCTAACTGCCCCTGGAACCCCGCCCCCTATCTAACCCCCCATGCTCCCTGTCCCCTGACTGCCCCAACCCGTATCCACACCCCTGCCCCCTGACAGGCCCCCCCCGGACTCCCACACCTATCCAACCCCCCCCCTTCCCCTGACCGCCCCCCCTCCTCAAACCTCCACCCCCTGCAACCGCTCCCTGTCCCTTGACTGCCCCCTGGAGCCACCTGCCCCTTATCCAACCCCCCCCCCAGCCTTGGCCCCCTTATCATGCTGCCCTGGCAGCCGCGCCAGCCGGAGCCAGACACGCTGCCATGCTGCCCTGCAGGAGCGCGCAGCCCCACCGCCCAGAGCGCTGCCTGCGCGGCGCTGTGGCTGCGGGGGAGGGACCGGGGGCTAGCCTCCTGGGCCAGGAGCTCAGGGGCTGGGCAGGACGGTCCCGCGGCCCGGATGTGGCCCACAGGCCGTAGTTTGCCCACCTCTGTTCTAACTAGTTCTTCAGCTAGCTCTACTGTAGAGTGTGTCAAATGTAATAGTCAATCCAACAATGTAGGACCTTCAGGCATCTTTGTAAGAATCTGGGATGCAGCACCAGTTATACTGGGTGAAATTTGGGACAACTGAGCGAATTACACATTGAAGAAAAAATTGAGTTTGGGTTTTTTTTTTTTTTTTAAAGAGGAATTTGTACCATGAACGTAGCTCTAAGGTTTTATTTTTAAACTGCATTTAGATTTTGATTTAGCATAAAATTTATTCAACTACCAAGTCCCCTGCCAACATTGTAATTATTTCACATCCTTATTGAAAAGAACAGGTCTGCCTCATCTGAGGTAATGCAAGAGTTCTGGAACCAAGTACAGCAAACCATATGCACTTGGCTTTAGTACGTTGGTGATTTTTCTGTCACTGTGGTATGCTTGACAATATGGTGCAATTAATCTAGGCTGATTTTTGTGACTGCTATTTATTTTTACTGGTGAAATATTGGTAAACATGGTCCAGTAGAACCTCCAAATGCCCCAACATAACCAGGCCAGCCACTGTTACTTGTTACATAGTTTTGTAATTATGACCACAACCCAGCATTAAGGACAGCCATGTCAGAAACCAAATTGACATGATAGACAGAGAGTGATTAGGGGTTTTTATCTTCATTTTATTAATAAACAGCTGTCAAAGAGGATTAGACCACAGGTTATAATCTGGAAAGTATGACCTTTTATTTGTTAGTATTGTGACATTTGCAGTCAATGAGATTTCAATCAGCTGACCTCAGCTAGACCTCATTGCTATGAACCAAGAATCTCCTTCTTTCTCTTTCTCTGACATATGCCAATTTTTTGATGAGTCTGGTTGCAGTTCTATGTCAGTGGAAACCATAGTTGCTTGTTTCTTGACTTAATGTAATGGCTGTTCTGATGAATGATATATCCATCCCATTTGGACATTCCATTGTGAATGTGCCCGATAGAACGGAAAATCTTTATGTTGTGTGCCCATAAAAAAATAGTAGTAAATATAGTGCATCACTGGATTATTCCCTGGTGAAACGCATCTTGAGAGGTAGAATTTTACCTTTAATAAAATCTGTGACTTCTATATACGCTTAGAATGGGCTGATATGTCCTTTTTTGTTTTTGATAAGTTGTGTGTGAGAGAGTCCTGGATATTACAGGTAACAATCAAATTTACATTAAATGCAAACTGGCAACTGTGTGATACACTAGAGAAGAAAAAACTGATTGTCTTGAGTTTGTGAATGTTATGTCTGATGTGAGATTCAAATTAAAGAGGAGTTCTGGTTAAGCAAATGACTCTAAATCAAGTTCAGCCTACAAGATAAAAAAGAGTTTGAGATCTGAGCATCAAACTGTTTTGTTCGTTTTCCTTCTCATGCATCACTATCAAAAATGGAGATTCGGTGGACCAGATTTTGCCCTTAATTACACCGATTAGAGTTGTATTAATGGCTAGTGGAAGATCAGGAAGAAGTACATCATGTTGCTTCTACCATATGAATTATTTGGTGGTGTTTCTAAAGAAATTGTTACCTAGTCTTGGGCAGAAAGGATGATGGCTGAGACATAGGGACCATGAGTTGAAACGGAAAGGGACATCCTGAGGTGAAACTCTTCTGAGAGCTCTAATAGAAGAGGAAGGAGTCTACAGTATTTCATTGATTTATCTTCGGCTTTGTCTGGAGGTGTGAAGTTTGCATATGTAACATGCTAACTAACATATTTTAAATGTCTAGTGTCGACACATCGCACTGCTTTTAACGTACTAAATGGGCAGAGTTTGGAGTGAAGCCTAGGCTACAGCATGGCCTGCTGATATGCCTTCAGATATGTTCGCTTGTGTCTTATTGAGTGCTAAGCTAACTTGATTGAAAACCTTGCCTTTTTTGCCTAGTGTTGGTACATGGGTTCACTCGCACTCAGTGAAATCATGAAAGCAAGGGTGCAAAAATAGGCAAACACGGAATCACAGCACAAGGGAGGCTGAACCAAACCTGAGCAGCGCTGTGACCCTGTGCTCCGGAGAAGGGAGCCAGGTCCAGCCCTGTGGTATAGGCACCACCACTGCAGAGTGAGTGTGGGGAGGGCTTGCTCTCCATCTCCTGCTCACCCTGTACTGGGCTGGGATTAGGGTTGCAGTGCCAGGATGGAGGGTCTTCTGTGGGTGGTTGGTTGCCCCCTCGGCAGCTTAGCACACAGTCCACCCATTGGATTGGGAGGCTACATCCATCCCTATTTGGGGCAGAGACTTTATCTTTGTAATGTTCTTGTGCAGTGTCTAGCAAAGTGGGACCTGGCACCTGTTTATTGCTCTTAGGCACTACAGCACTACAAATAATAAACAATGGTCATAATGATAAATTGATGAGAACACTGTTAAATTACTTCAGCCTGGTAAAAAAAAGGTAAGGCCAAAGAGAGGGACATTCAACTATGTGCCTGCTTTGCATCCTTAGGATTGCTGTTATGTCAGGATTGCACATGGAGACCGTATGATTTAGTGGATAGGGCACTGAACTGGGGCTTGTGAGATCTGGATTCTAATTCCAGCTCTGTCGCTAACCTAATTCACATTTCTGGATGTGTCTTCACTAGGAAAAAAGGTGTATTCTTAATTCGCGTTAGCCAATCTAGGGTAACTAGCAACATGAGTTAAGAACATACCTTTTTTCCTATTGAAGACCAGGCTTCTATGTCTCTATTTTCCCTCTCAGTCTTTGTCTTGTTCAGTTAGACTGTAAACTCTTTGGGGTCAGAGGCTGACCACACTATATTATATTATTAGGACTAGCTCTGGCTACCTTCAACAACATCAGCGGGGCCTGTTGGGGGGTGCTGGGCAGTAGGGGAGATCTGTGTGTGTCAGGGCACTGGGCAGTGTGGGTCTGTGTGGGGCATTGTGTAGTTGTGGTGGGGGGGATGTGGGGAAGGGCACGGGAAGGGAGGAAGGAAGGGAGGGAGAGCAAATCTGTGTGTATTGGGAAGCTAGTGAGTGGGGGGTTGTGTGGGGTGTTGGGCAGCTGTGGTGGAGCTGTGAGCAGGGGGGCGCTGGGCAGGATGTGTGTGCACAGCACTGTGCATTTGTGGTGGAAGGATTGTAGGGGGGCTCTGGGCATAGTGGATCCAGGGGGCGCTGGACAGGGGAGCTGTGTGGCGCAGCATGGGCTCACCCCCAACAGGAAGGGGTATGCTGGTAGCACAGGGCCAGGCGGACCAGAGTGCCTCTGGCTCCGGTCGGGGCTGTGCACCTGTGTCTGTCATCATCCCCCACCCCACCCCCCCGCTTGCCCAATGTGATCTGGTCACCCTGTATACAAATGAAAGACTTACATGGACCTCTTTGCTTGCCCATATCTGCTGCAGGCCGATTACTATATGAAATACAAACAAAATATGAACATGGCAGTAAGAGGTCTCAAGGAGGTCAAATGTAATAATATAGTTAATCATATCATAAGAATCCACTTAAAACTAATAGAAATAGAATAACTCAACCACTAATAATATAATAATGCATTAATAAACTATGTTTGATTTTTTTTTTCTTTCCTGTCGTCTCCTATTGGTGACTATATGAAATATGGTTTTGGGTATCAGTCTTGTTTAGCTCCATGGAAGGGAAACCTCAAAGTAGCAGCATGTCCTAAGAGAGAAGAAAAATTGCTATCAAAACCAATTACTATGTGCATACTTAAAAACAGCTTGAAGATTTCCCTCTTTCTGAAGTCAAGAGTCCCAGATGGACAAAATGGACTCAAAACAAATCCTTAGTAAGCAGTGTATTAATAGAGATGAAGTTGTTTCCATTTTAGAATTTAGTTTACTCTCCTAATTTTGTAATGGTGTGAGTTTAAAAACTTTTATGATAAAAATAGGAAGGATAATTGCAGGATGGATCCGTTTGCATGTTTGGTTCAGTGGTTGGAATAATAGCAGCTGCCCAGAGAAGTAAAGGTAGACTAATCTAGATTAACAAAGCAAAACAAGGGTCAGAAGTCAAACTGTCAGTGGTTCCATTAATTTGCTCTTGTTCTAGCCACCCAAACAAGATGAAAAATCTCAGTCTCCTGTTGTATTTTAATTCGGATGTCTAGTAAGAATGTTTGAGGGCAGAGAGAGAAGTGCTGGGCACTTTTTTGCCACAGTGAGCTATTAAATATATAATATAATTTTGAATGGTAAGGAAGTAAAGACAAGTGAAGTTAGTGTCTTTGTGTATTAGACAGAAACAGTTTAATAGCAATCTAGACTGATCTCTGTTTGATTCTGTCTGCTTTAAGGAGTGATTGGTCAGAAGACAGGTCCGCAGATTCAGATGTGTACTGTTTACGAGATCAGTATTTAGGTATCTCACTATCCATTCACATGAAAATAGGTCCCCCCAAGTAAAATGAAAAAGTCTCTTTGGAAGGCACAACTTATAGTGTGAAGAAAAGAAAGTGTTCTGTATTGTTTATAAAGACTAAACTATTTGTTTTATCAGACAGATTTTTTTTTAATTGCGCAGATGAATTTTGTGTAACCCTTTTTAAACCATGTTCCTGTATGCACATAGGTCTCTCCCTTCTTTAAAAGAGGTTGATGTAAATTAGTTGTGTTGGTGTGTCCTGCTTGATTTTGGGAATGTGGATTCTTTTATAATAAAAATCTTTGCAGAAACTGGCATGCTACAAAATAGTCTTTAGTATTTCTGTCTAAGGATGGTATGTTCTGTCTGGGGTACAGAGTTGTAAACTGTAAAGATCTGCACACACATTCTGGCTTCAGAATCCCTTTTCTCCTTCATTTGGAAGAGGCAAGCTTCTGTATAGTGACCATGTAAACAAGGGGGATGTGGATGATGTATTGTGTCTGGAGCAATGAGACACAAGTGAAAACTGAAAAACTGCTGCTTCAGGGAAGCTGACAATGAGGGCTCTCCTGGTTTTTTGTCAAACTGAGGTCTCCTCCTTGCTAATTGTGTCTCCATTGATTTTGCTGTCAGCCTGACAGAAGTAGTAAGTTTCAGTAATACTGAACTGGAAACAAGATTGTCAAAATGACCCGATTTATGCCTTTATCAGGCTGTGGGAGTTTGGAGTATGTGCTGCATAACAATTAATAAAAGTAACCTCATTACAAATCTTGGTTTTTTAATTTTGTCAAATTGAATGATTTAAGGGGATTAAGAACGAAGCACTGTGAGCAGAGAGGACATCACATACCTGTGGGGAGAAAAAAAAAAATACAAATACAATACTGAAGCTGCTAAAGATTTGCTTGCACAGACCTTTCCCCCTAAAATTTCCTACATTTGCGGCCACTAGTACAGCTTTGTCAATGGTGGCAGCAGGGGGTATGCTAGTGCAGACCGGCTGCTGCTAACCAGTGGTGTCTTAACCTGTGTATCCTGGTCTTCTCTAGGAAAAAAGGTGGGTCATAATGTAGACATGGCAAGTTTTTCATTTTAATGCATTAGCTGGTTAACGTAAACCCTAGCCTTCAAGTTTGCCTACGGCTTACCTCAACCAGAGGTACACATGTTAAAACTTGCATTTGTTGTACGCTAGGATTTGATATGTTGGCTAACACATGTTAGCTAACATGTTAAAATACATCCTTTTTCATAATGAAGACAAAGCCCGTGTCTTTGAACCTGCTATGAGCAGATTTAGGAGATTCAGTGGTTAAAAAATACTGGCAGCCAGTTGATGCTTATAGTATGGCTAGAAGAGCTGCACCAGTGGGAAAATCTAAGAGAGAATCTAGCACAGACAGGGCAAAGAATCAACAAAATAGTCTTTGGCTTAGTATTGTGGCAGAAAGCAGCACGGGTAAGACATGTGAAGTGCTGCATTTCTCTTTTTCCTTTTTGTTTTTTTTTAAGCTCAGTTAAAGTTTCAAGTTGTGGTGAGATGTTTTTTGAAATGCTGACATGATCAAGGATTGGAGCTGTAAGCTAGTCAAATGCATAATGCAAATTGGAAAATGTTGAACAAAGCAAACAATCAGTGTATATTTGGAAAAGTATCCTTAAATTCATTCCCTTTGTGAAATCCTGTAGCTTTCTTTCAATTGCATTTCAGGCTTACTTACTGAAAGTCTCTGTGGGTTGACTGGTTACAAATGTTTTCACACAAGCACATTAGTTTTAAAATTGGTACATAAGCTCCCCCCTCCCTCCCCAAAATAGTGTATTTTAAACCAAAAAAGTCTTTTCTCTTACAGACAGATCTGATTCATCAAGAAGCATCAAAATAATTGTCACGATTTTCATTTTAAAAAGAAACCAAGAAATCTTGGCACTAGTGTAAAACTTTCTGTTGCTGTACTGGCCTGCTGCCTGGAGCTAAATATTTGCCTCATGGATTTTTCTTCCCCCACTGGGAACAGGAAGTTCTATAACAAATGAAATACATTCAGGTTGGTAACCGAGGCCTGTCATTCAGGGAAGAAAAGATACTGTAAATCTTACATAGTTAGCAAGTGAGATGTAGTGAGTAATAGGTCTCTACTGTGCTGAAATTTGAATGGACAGTAATTTATTTTAGATTACTAAAACACATCCTAATATGGAGACTTTTTATTTCCTTAAAGAATTAGTGTAAGTGTTAAATGTATTTTAATTATAGATTCAATAAGGATTCAGGCTGCTACTATTTTTAATGTGACCAGGCATATTTTCCCTCAATTTTTTAAAAAGTTTAACTTAACACTCCTTCGTGAAGCAGGCTTTCCTGTTGCTGAATGAAAAACAAGTTGGTCTTTCAGTCTGTGGTACTGAACAGCAGCCAACCAGGAACAGTCAGACCACTTTTCACTTACCTTCCCCATCACAATGCTAGTGGAGACTTTTGTGTGCTGGACCTGAGCAAAACGTTATGGGGCAGATGTAGAAAACATTATCTTCTTGTCTGATCAAGGAGCAGCAGAGTTATCTGTGTTGATGGAGATGATGACATTAGTGTCTAATGAACAAGAGGCTTCAATTGCACTCCTCAGCAACCCCTTGTGCCTCTTTCCATAGACCAGCACTGGAGATGGCTGACCAGGATGTTGTTCTTTTGTCTTACTATCCAGCTGCAAATATGTCGGTAGCCTTTCTTGTGTGACAAAGTTACCTAGAATAAAAGAGAAAAACAATTAGAGGAAATACTTAAACAAAAGACTAGAAAAATCCCAGGACATCAGAAGTAAAGAGGAAATGCTTTTCTCCCCTCATCCCTCCCGAAGACTTGCCCATGGCTCCTTGCACAAGGTTCCAACACTTGGGCCTTGGCTACACTTGCGAGTTACAGTGCTGTAAAGCCGCCCCCCGCACTGTAACTCACTCCCCGTCCACACTGGCAAGGCATTTGCAGCGCTGTATCTCCGTGGTTGCAGCGCTGCATGTACTCCACCTCCCCGAGAGGAATAGTGAGTACTGCGCTGCCGCTGCAGCGCCAGTGTGGCCGCCTAATGCGCTGTGAATGGCCTCCAGAATTATTTGGCAGTATCCCACATTGCCTGTTCTAGCCACTCTGGTCATCAGTTCAAACTCTACTGCCCTGGCCTCAGGTAACCAACCATGTGACCCACCCTTTTCATTCCCCGGGAATTTTAAAAATCCCCTTCCTGTTTGCTCAACCCGGCGTGGTGTGGAGTGCTATCAGCGAATCTTTCCAGGTGACCATGCCTCCATGTGCCAAGCAAGTCCCAGCATGGAGCAATGGCGAGTTGCTGGACCTCATCAGTGTTTGGGGGGAGGAAGCTGTCCAGTCCCAGCTGCGCTCCAGCCATAGGAATTACGATACCTTCGGGAAGGTATCAAAGGACATGATGGAAAGGGGCCATGACTGGGACGCCCTGCAGTGCAGGATTAAAGTGAAGGAGCTGCGGAGTGCCTACCGCAAAGCCCGCAACGCAAACGGCCGCTCGGGTGCTCCCCCCGCGACCTGCCAATTCTACAAAGAGCTGGATGCGATAGTTGGGGTTAACCCCACCTCCACTCTGAGCACCACCATGGACACTTCAGAGCCGGTGAGGGGTGGGGAAGGAGGAGGAGGAGGAGGAAAACAGGAGTGATGATGGTGGGCCGGATGGAGACACCCCGGAATTCCTGGAGCCATGCAGCCAGGAGTTCTTCTCGAGCCAGGAGGAAGGTAGTCAGTCGCAGCGGCCGGTACTTGGTGGAGAAGAGCAGGTTCCCAGTAAGTGGGTTTTTTTTTTTTTTTTTTTTTTTTCAGGAAGGAATTTTTTCGGTGCAGGCTCTTTGGGAGAGGAGGGTTAGGCATGCATGTCTAGATGTGGAATAGTGCATTGATGTGGTTTATCAAATCGCGGTAATCGGCCTCGGTAATCTCCTCAAATGTCTCATCCAGAACGTGTACAATGCGCTTGCACAGGTTTATCGGGAGAGCCACTGTGGTCCTTGTCCCAGCCAGGCTAACGTGTCCGCGCCACTGTGCCGCGAGGGGCGTGGGGACCATTGCTGCACACAGGCAAGCTGCATATGGGCCATGGCGGAAGCTGCATTGCAGTAGAAGACCCTCCCTTGCTTCCCAGGTCACCCTCAGCAGCGAGATATTGTCCAGGACAAACTCCTGTGGAAAATGTTGGGACAGTGTTCAGTGTAGGTGCCCCCTGAAGCTGTTGGCTCTCCCCAAGGCACAGAAACCCAGAGGACAGTGCAGCCCTGAAACAATCAGTCCCCCTTACTCACCATTTTGAGGCTCCCGTGGGATGTGCGCTCTGTTTCGGACGGGAAAATTACGCAATTGTGTAGACCCTGTGTGTTTTTTACTCCTTAAGTGCGGGGGGAATCATTACTCTGTCTGGTGTAAACAATGCTGCCTCTGTTAAATGTTGCATTTTGCCTATACAGCAACATCAACCTTGAGACCTCAGCCGTCCCTCTTATCACTTGCTCAGAGACTGCAAAGACTCAGGAAGAGACCGCAAAAAAGCAAAGAAGACATGCTGCAAGAAGTGATGCGGCAATCTATTAAAGAGAATGAGAAAGCACAGAACTGGAGGGAGAGAGAAAGCAGGATCCGCCAGGAAAACGCAGCGCACTGGTGGCAAAGCACGGAGTACCGGCAGCAAAGCACGGATCGGCTCATAAGCATCCTGGAGTGCCAAGCAGATGCTATCCAGGAGCTCGTAGCCATGCAGAAAGAGGAGCAGTACCTCAAACGTCACCCCCCGCCCCGCCCTTGTCCCAAAACCCTTTCTGTTGTGCCCCACTGTCACCTCTAACCCACTTTCCCCAACTTCTGTGTTCTTCACACCACCCGCTGCCTCCAACACCAGTATCTTCACCACACAGCTCTGAAAACCACGACCCTTACCCTCTGCACTCAACCTGAAGTGCAGCACTCACTGCACAGCATACCAGACAGGACATACGCGAATCTGTGATTGTACCGTTCCCCACTCCACCCCCTTGTTTCTTTTCAATAAATGGATTGTTTGGCTTTGAAAACATTCTTTATTATTGCACAAAGTAAAAGACTCCTTAGCCCAGGAAATAAACAGGCACTGCAAGTCTGCTTGTCTGCTTAGCAGACACTGATTCCTAAAGATTGGAACTACTGCACTTCACTCCCATGCAGGGCACCAGATATCACTGCTGATTTTCAGCCTCAAATTGCTCCCTCAAGGCATCCCTAATCCTTGCAGTGCCGCGCTGGGCCCCTGTAATAGCCCTGCTCTCTGGCAGTGCAAATTCAGCCTGCAGGTGTTGAACCTCGGAGGTCAGTGCCTGAGTGAAGCTTTCACCCTTTCCTTCACAAATATTATGGAGGGCACAGCACGCGGATATAACCGCGGGGATGCTGTTTTCGGCCAAGTCCAGCTTCCCATACAGAGATCGCCAGCGGCCCTTTAAACGGCCAAAGGCACACTCCACAGTCATTGGGCACCGGCTCAGCCTGTAGTTGAACCGTTCCTTGCTGCTGTCACGGCTCCCTGTGTAGGGTTTCATGAGCCACGGCATTAACGGGTAAGCGGGATCTCCAAGGATCACAATGGGCATTTCAACTTCCCCTACCGTGATCGTCCGTTCTGGGAAAAAAGTCCCGGCCTGCATCTTCCTGAACAGCCAAGTGTTCCGAAAGATGCGTGCATCATGCACCTTTCCGGGCCAGCCTGTGTTAATGTCAATGAAACGCCCACGGTGATCCACAAGCGCCTGGAGAACCATAGAGAAATACCCCTTCCGATTAACGTTCTCAAATCCTAGGTGGGGTGGTGCCAGAATAGGAATGTGCGTCCCATCTATCGCCCCTCCACAGTTAGGGAACCCCATTTGTGCAAAGCCATCCACTGTTTCCTGCACATTACCCAGAGTCACCGTCCTTCTGAGTAGGATGCGATTAATGGCCTTGCAAACTTGCATCAACATGATTCCAATGGTCGACTTTCCCACTGCAAACTGGTTTGCGACTGACTGGTAGCTGTCTGGAGTTGCCAGCTTCCAGATTGCTATAGCCACCCGCTTCTCCACTGGCAGGGCAGCTCTCAATCTCGTGTTTTTGAGCTGCATGGTGGGGGCAAGCTCCTCACACAGTCCCATGAAAGTGGCTTTTCTCATCTGAAAGTTCTGCAGCCACTGCTCGTCATCCAAGACTTCCATGACAATGTGATCCCACCACTCGGTGCTTGTTTCCCGAGCCCAAAAGCGGCGTTCCACGGTGCTGAGCATGTCCATGAACGCCACAAGCAATTTCGTGTCGTACGCGTTACGCGGCTCGATAGCATCGTCGGACTCCTCACTCTCACTGTCACTTTGGATCTTAAGGAATAGTTCGACAGCCAAACGTGACGTGCATATGCCTCAGCAGTTCGGGCTCCATTTCCCGCAGACAGATCGCGCTGCACAGAAACCGTTGAAAGATGGTGCCAAAGGTGAACGGAATCAAAGGGATTTCTGGGATGTGAAGCGATGCATCACGGGGCGTTGGGACAGGACCCAGAATCCCCCGCACTGACGCCCCCTTCCCACAACACACGGTGCCAGAATGGGAAGAGGTGCTCTGTGGGATAGCTGCCCATAATGCAATGCTCCCAATAGCGCTGCAATTGCCGCAAATGTGGCCACGACAGTGTGCTGGGCAGCTGTCAGTGTGGACAGACTGCAGCGCTTTCCCTACTCAGCTGCACGAAGTCAGGTTTAACTAAGCGCTGTACAGCTGCAACTATAGCCAAGGCCTCAAACTTTCTTTCATGCCAGGAATAAGCAAATGTAAGAGTATCCGTTTTCCTTTCCCTTTCCCACTGTTTAGGACTAGGTAGAGGATAAATCACTTCTGTTCCTCTTCAAGTCATAAGGACATGCTAAGTCACCGAACCACTTGCCTATGGCTGAAACTCATTTACTGATTGTGTAAAACTGCAGAATGTGAAAACAAGACACAAGTTTTTGGCTCTGACTGAAGCTACTGCAATATCCTTGCTTAGGGCTACACTGGCAACACTAAAGAGCTGCTGTGGCTCTCTTGTGTGGTCGCGGCACACCACAAAAACCCCCACCTTCACGAGGGGCGGAGCTCCCAGCGCTGGTGCACTGTTTACAGTGGCACTTTACAGTGCTGAAACTTGCTGCGCTCAAGGGGGTGTCTTTTCACACCCCTGAGCGAGAAAGTTGCAGCACTGTAACTTGCCAGTGTAGACAGTATACTCGCCCTTAGTGTACTTGCTTTGACTTCATATTCTACAAAATCACCTCCACTCCACATGAGGAAAATATCCATGATGTTTAACAATAATAAGCCATTTCGGTCCTTTTTATCTTCAAGCTAGTCTACACCAGCAATGCTAAAGCGGTGCCGCGGCAGTTCTTTAACATGGCTTGTGTGGTTGGGGCATAGCGCTGGGAGAGAGCTCTCCCAGTGCTCTAAAAAACCCACCTCCATGAGGGGTGTAGCTACTAGCCTTTTGACACTGGCACTTTACAGCGCTGAAACTTGTTGTGCTCAGGGGTGTGTTTTTTCACACCCATGAGCAAGGAAGTTGCAGTGCTATAAATTGCCAGTGTAGACAAGCCTTCAATTCCATCTGCCTCTAGCTTTATTTTGTTTTTATTGTATTGTTTTGGATGCTAAAGCGAGGTTGTTTTAAGTGCAAAATTTTAGTTTCTCTTGCTTCTCCCTGCTTCTCTTCTGCAGATAGTTATATAAATGTTATTTTGGTTTCTTTTTAGGAATATCATACTGCCTGATTTGGGGGAGGGCAAATGATTTAATGTATTGTAAAGTACATTTCTGCTCTAAAATATGAACTCTGCATATTTTATTTTTTTCTTCAATTCACCTAAATTTGTCTTCTTGTGGATGAGGTATGTTTGTGAAAAGACAACTTCTCCTTCGCTCCAGACATCTGAAACAACCTTCCACTCTTGCTCAGTGTTTCTCAAATTTGGCCACAGTGGCTGCATGAGTCTACCAGGGGCTTTTCTTGAGGCCAAAGCCTCCTGGGCTGTGATTGGGAGGCGGTGTTGGCAAAGCAGCAGCTCCTCCCCTGGGGCTGTCTGCAGGGGTTGGTCCCCACCCACTTCCAGAGCTTCAAACACTATAGGAGCAGGCAACCAGTGTGTTCCCCACCTTCCCAGGGGTGGTGTGGCTCAGGCTTCAGGCTTCTGCCCTGGGGTGGTGGGCGGCATGCTATGGACATGTGGCGGCAGGCCAGCCGCAGGGTTTTGGGTGCCATCCCTGGACTCATGCCCTGCCATCACCTTGACCCCCCCCTCCGCCTCCTTCAGACCCCCATTGCCCTTCCCCTCCCCCCCTTACCCACCTCCTCATCCAGGGCTTAATTTGTCCCCCAGCATGCCAGGGCTGAGTAAGCCTGCTGTGAAAAGCGATGTTAAACAAATATACAAATATCACTTTTCAAAGTAGTAGACTTACTAACTAGCGATCTTAAAAAAACAAAACAAAAACAAAAAACATTCAAAGCACCTTATTTTTGTTTCTATTCTGTTCAGGTCCAGTAAAGAATAGAGACAACTGTATATTATTGTTATTATTGAGTCTGCAAAAAACCCTATACAAATAAATTAGAATGATATGGACATGTATATATTTGCATATTTATTTGTTTTTCCTAAAGTTAATTAAGTATTTTAGGAAAAATTCTCAGAGCGGCCACCAGCAAGAGTTAGTGGCCGCACACTGAGGCCACCAAAAATTATATTTTGAGAACCCCTGATCTAGGGCATAACCACTGCAGAGTTAACTCAAGTTATCTGTACTTGAGCTGAGGCTCTCAAGTTTGCTTAGCTCTAGTGAGAGCAGTCACACTGAAATATAACTCGAATTGCTGCATTTACACAGGCACTGAACTCCCATGTGTGTGGTGCTAAGACTTTTAGGAGCACATCCCATGGTACTTAGTGCCGCACTAAGCCGAGCTGTTCTATGAGTGCTTTCTCAGTGAATTGTGGGAAAACTTATCTATCCTTTCTGGGAACCCAAGAGGAATTGCAGGAAGGCACTGGAGGAGAGTACTACTTGTATCCACACCAGAGAGTAGTTGTGTTAGCAGCTGATGGGCCAGATAACTTGAATTAAAAGCACCGCTGCATTTGAGTTAAGGATTTTTGTGCATGGATGGGACTTGAATTATAACTTGTTAACATAAGAATGACCAAACTGGGTCAGACCAAAGGTCCATCCAGCCCAGTATCCTGTCCACCAACAGTGGGCAATGCCAGGTGCCCTAGAGGGAGTGAACCTAACGGGTAATGATCAAGTGATCTCTCTCCTGCCATCCATCTCCACCTCTGACTGACAGAGGCTAAGGACACCATTCCTTACCCATACTGGCTAATAGCCATTAATGGACTTAACCTCCATGAATTTATCTAGTTCTCTTTTAAACCCCGTTATAGTCCTAGCCTTCACAACCTCCTCAGGCAAGGAGTTACACAAGTTGACTGTGCGCTGTGTGAAGAAGAACTTCCTTTTATTTGTTTTAAACCTGCTGCCCATTAATTTCAGCCCCTAGTTCTTATATTATGGGAACAAGTAAATAACTTTTCCTTATTCACTTTCTCCACATCACTCATGATTTTATATACCTCCATCATATCCCCCCTTAGTCTCCTCTTTTCCAAGATGAAAAGTCCTAGCCTCTTTAATCTCTCCTCTTATGAGACCGGTTCCAAACCCCTAATCATTTTAGTTGCCCTTCTCTGAACCTTTTCTAATGCCAGTATAAACTTGCCAGTAAAGACAAGCCCCAAGTATCCATATCTTTTTTTTCTCTCCGTTGTTTATATCACACAATCTGTGTCACCCTTTAAAATTACTCATTGCAGTTTATAATTCTCTAATTGTATTAGGGCATAATTCACTAGCCATTGAAATCAGTAAGAATTCTTCCATTGACTTCAGTGGGCACTGGATTGGACATTTTTTGTGTAAAGTACTTTGTGGTATAGAAAAGAGTTGCATTTAATCTAATGTTATCCAGTAGTGAATTACTGGTAATGATTTCCTAACTCGATTTATAAAACACTTCAGTCCAAGTCATGTTTTATGTGGCAGGCTTCATGGTAATTTTTTAAATTGAATAAGAGTCTGGAAGTTAAAATAGAATGCCTTCTCTGGTGAGCTTGGGAACAAACCAGAAGGTTTGGTATTGATTATGCTTGTGGATATTCTGAGTTCTTTTTTACTTCGTTTCATAAAATGTGCGTAAAATCTAACCCTCTCAAACCACAGAATTGAAATTTTGTATCAAGAAAAGAGCGATTGTTGGTGGTAAAATTGCTAAATGCAATATGAGAATCTTCCTGTATTGACTGTGGGAGACTGAAAGAGCTCTTTCTCTTTTCATCATCCTGGAACATACCATTAATTATCTTATGTTTGAAAACTCATATTTTCTAATGTTATGACAATATTTCTGTCATTCTACTGGGTTTTTTTAAAAGAAAGCATACTTTTATATTTCTGTAGGCATTACCTTTTTGATAAGGTGATGCTGAGTGAAGCACAGCACAGATATTTGCTTTGCTGTTGTGTTTAGCTATGATTTGTTTTAAACCAGTCCATAAACTATTTCAGCTTTTGGGTGTGGAGGATTTTTTAGGATCTTGTTTTTGTTTTTCTTTTCTTTAAATCAATCACATCAACAGTTTCTGTGATTTACTGATTGGTTTTGGGCTCTGGGATTAGGTTGTAAAGTGCAACACCCTTGATTCTTGTTTCAAAAGTGTGGTCCCCAGTGTTGAAAGTTGGTAGTTGGTGTAATGGTCTGTTCTGGAGAAATGTGTGTGGGTTTGTTGTAAATTGAATACAAATCTTTGATAAGTATAAAATAGGTTCATCATTCACAATGAGTTGCTGAAATTACAGCTATTGTTAACAGTTGGCTTCAAATTGCAACAAATCCTGTGAAGAGGCACAATAACCCACCCATTGTGATTTGTGGTAGCATGTATCACATAATGATTTTACTAGTGCTTTCCATCCACTATTCAACTTGCTGTTGACTGCAGGAAGCTTGAATTGCTCTGTGTGCTTTAACTATTCTGTATTTTATTTTTGCTTAAAAAGAATTCTCATTAAAAATCCACTAACTCTTAGTCAGTTGGGGCGACCTGTTCTATGGAATTCTGAGGCACAGCTGTAACCTAACAATGAATTCAGAATATTCTGAAACAAATGGTAAATATGAATCTTCTACTTTGATATGGGGGGGGGTATATTTATTTTTAAATTCTGTTTGTGTTTTAACCTGGGGCATTTTTGGTTATCAGAATTGAATATGGAACAGGAAAAGGCCAGGGCCCTGTTTAGCATTCCTAATTTTGGCAAATCTGTCACTGAAATAAAAGGATGGAAGATAATTGTAAAGAAAAGAAAAGCATGTGGTATATTTAACATAATTTACTCCCCCATGGATTGGACCTATACAAATTCCTGATAGCTGTGATATCTTAGACATATTGCCTTTTGCTGTTTTGTACATTTAAAAGAGCAAATGCGTTTATTTTATGGTGGATATTTTAAACTAATCTGTAACATTGTACCAGCCCCCAGCAGCCAATAAAGGAGAGCAGAGTTTGTGCTTTATTAGAAAATGAGCATGTTGGCACCCTACATTAAAAATAAATAACAAAAGAATTGCAAAAAGGACTATCTGTAGCATCTTATTTTTAGTAAAAAAACATTTGTAGAATTGGCTCTTTGTGATTATGTTTCAGGAAATGGTAATCAGACCTTTCAGGACAACTGGATTTTGGCAGAAACTTGCATGAAATTGTATAGGCAGCGTGACACACAGTATCTGGAATATGTATAAAATGGTAAATGTGCTTCATCTTGCATTCCTGGCACCTACTGACTGTAAAGGGAGCTTTGGCTGTGCAGAGAATGCAAATAGGGTTCTAAAGGAATTGTGTGCAGAGTTCTCAGAAAAAAAGTTTTGTGTACAGACTTCTACAATTCTTGCTCATATTTTAGCAATTTATGTGACAGTTGTTGAGACCTGAGTTCTATTCTCAGCTCTACCACTGGTCTGCTGGGCGACTGGGGCAAGTTATTTCCCTAGACTGTGCTTCAATTTCCTTACCTCCCTTTGTAAAGCACTTTGACAGCTATTGATGAAAGGTGTTCTATAAGAGCTAGGTATTTATTAAGATGACAGTCTTACAAACATTTACACATGTGAGTTACTTTTCTGGTATGACTTCAGTGGAACTGCTTGTTTGGTTAAGCAGATGCATAAATATTTGCAGAATTGGGCCCTTAAAGAAGTGGGACTTCTAAAATACTTGTGCTATACATTCTTAAATATTAGTGCACGCTTTTAGCATAAGTGTAGCTGCTGATACACCTCTACCGCGATATAACGTGACCCGATGTAACACGAAATCAGATATAACGCGGTAAAGCAGCGCTCCGGGGGGGCGGGACTGCGTGCTCCAGCGGATCAAAGCAAGTTCATTATAACGCGGTTTCACCTATAATGTGGTAAGATTTTTTGGCTCCCTAGGACATTGTTATATCGGGGTAGAGGTGTACTTTTTGTATAGATGTGCATCTCTGCATAATATCTGCAGTTCAGTTTAAAAGTGGAAAACTCATCTCTAGTTTAAACAAAGAACAAAAGCAAAACCCAAACAAACCAAAAACTATTTTAAAAGATTGCTCATTTTCAATATTGTTAGCAGTGCTTAGAAGTAACCACATTTTCTAAAAAAGTTTTCTCATTTTTATGTTGGAGAACCTCAGCCCTTCTTCCTACTGTGTACATATATTTATATTTTATATTTTGAAGGAAATGAATCTTGATTGGACTCTGATTAGTGGCTTGGCTTACTTCATTTTCATACTGATTTCCATATGGTTCTCTTGGGGGTGGGGGTGGGGGGGAGAAAAGCAAGAGACAGACATAGTTTGGGGTGGAGAAGCAGCCGTCTGAAAAGTTTTCTGGCTGTGTTCATGAGACGAAAGCCTAAAAGGCAACTGGTAGAATTGGGAGCAAGATGTTTAACTGTATAATAGAGTGAGGTAGAGAAAGGGGGAGGAAGATTTTTGGAACAAAGGAGAAGATGATTAAAAGAAAACCATGCAACACATTTGCTTTGTTTTCCTTCTGTTGTTTTTGCACCCAGCTGGAAACCTCAGTTTTACTTCTCAGATCAGGAAGCATCCCCCTCCCAATCACAATATTGCACAATTGGCCAGGACAAAAATCATTCTGGGATCTTTTATCCTCCATATAGTCTCTGCAGACCACAGTCCGGGGGATGCTTCTAACTTGCTCAGGGTTTAACTTATCAGCCCCAATCCTTTTAAAGGTTGCAGAAGTCAGAGGCGTCCGGGAAGTTGGGAGGAGTGGGCATATTCCGTTTATAAAATAGATTGTTTTAAAAAAAATTTTTTAAATCTTTGTAAAGTTCTATATGCAAGTAGATGTTGGACTGGGCTGTCATGCAAATGGCTTGGGAACCGAGTACTTTTTCCTTGGTGGTTGCATCTTACATTACAGAATATAAGCATTTTTTGAAAGCATATACTAGTTTCCCTGTCCCCTTCAAAAATAAGTACACAAATACAATTTCTACTGTTGCTACCGGAGATTCAGCACTACCAGCAGTAGCAGTGATGGAAAGGATCACATAGGCCATCTTACGCTGTAGAGTGACTTTTGCTTTCTTAAGTTTGAGTAAGGATGCAAGCTAAAAGAAAAAATATAACTTGTACCATCTCGGGTGACTCCTGGCAGCTTTGCTGCCATAGCCAATTTATGTATAGGAGGAGGAGTGACACACACCCACACCTGTGTTTTGTTGTTTACTCAAAAGCTAAGATGATGCCAACCAGCATTGGATAGTGGAATAGAAGAGCAATCACTTGCAGTTTCTGATATTTAGCAATAAACTCATTGGTAGTTTTTCACTGGCCTTGTCTTCACTGGAAAATAAGGTGCTATCTAAAAAGGAAATTACTTTAAATGATTCACTTAAGGTTGCTTAGCTGTAAATTTTCAAACACATTTGAAAAAAAATTAGATAGTTAAAGCAAAGTTCCATATGCTTGTGAAGATTAAGAGACAATAGT
Organism: Chrysemys picta bellii; assembly: GCF_011386835.1. NCBI lineage: Eukaryota > Metazoa > Chordata > Testudines > Emydidae > Chrysemys > Chrysemys picta. The sequence continues at coordinate 106,148,083 of NC_088793.1, read as the reverse complement.
AATAATTGTTTCCTACAGCTGATAGGAATAAAACTTTTTTTTTTTTTAAAGCAAAATCTGGCCGCCTTTATGTCAGAAAGAAGGAATGGGGGTGAGGGGGAAGAGAGCACAAAATCCATTATTTTTCCTTAGTACATCTAATGCACTGCAAGCCTGGGGGGATAGGAGGGGAGGGGAGGGGAGAGGAGAGAGATAATTGGTTGGTAAGTATTTCAATTAGACATTTGTTTCTCAAACTTTGACATTTATGTGTATTCAGGAGCCGTGTGTATCCTCACATACTTGCCACAACAACGGGAATCTTGTAATTGATGACCACTGCAGTTTCTCTTTCCAGGTTTTATATACCCAGTGTTATATTTTATTACTTCATGCAAAATTGCTTGCGCTAACCTGGTTCTGTCTGGTACAGTTTTTGGTCATTGCACTTAGTTATTAATTTCATAACACCATACATATGAATTGGCATGACAAAACCAAGATGTAGAGCTAACAATTTAAGGCCCTGATCCTGCAATGGGCCCGTTGTGGTAAGACCCATGCACAGCCCTACTGTGGAACAGATCTTGTGGAGCAAATCTTGTTTTTAGAGCATGGGACTGGGTGTTGAGTTCTAAGTCCTGTTCCTGGCTTTGCTACTTGCTGTGTAAAGTTGGGCAAATTGCTTAACTTTTCTGTGACCTTTTTTTCTGAGATAGGTTTTATCACCTATGTTGTATGGCTTAATTAATGTGTGTGACACTCTGATTAAAGTACTATAAAATTAGATTGCTTACATTATAGGTGTTCTGCAGAATATGATATAATGTCCATTCTCTTTTCAGTTTACTGATTTTGGTCTAAATTAGTCCTTAATTTTAATTTCTGTTTTCTCCTTCTTCCAGAATCATTGTAGTGATACTCTACATCAGGGCTAGTCAATTATGATTTGTCAAGGTCCAAATTTCTTGGTCAAGGTCCAGACTCCAGAGAAAATAATTAAATAATAATAATAATAATGATAATCATAAGTAAATAAAAAGATTTTTGGGGTCCATTCAAAAATGTCTGGTGGTCCCTATTTGACCCGTGGTCCGCCTATTGACAACCCCTTCTCTATATTCATACAATATTAACTTTTTTTTCTCCTGCTTGTCTCTGTATAAATGTCTCAAACCACACACTTTTCATTCTAAAATGGGTGTGTGTGTGTGTGTGTGGGGGAAATTGAGGTACTTGTGTTCCCATTTGCTGTGGTCAATCTGGAGAAATACAATATCCTATTAGCTCTGCTGCGTCAGTGTTGGATTAGTAACCACCTCAAAAATATCTTTTGTTGTTGAACGGTTGTACTGTTTGAAAAGCATTTCCCAGTGATGTTTCTGAATCGACATAACCCACAGAGATGAGTAACAACCCACAATGCAGTCTAGTTCTAGAACTAAATCAATGTTTCTAATGGTTTGAATGCACAAATGCACCTTCTCATTACGTGTTAGTGTTGATTAACTGAATTCTCGAGAGATGGGACACGTGGGAGGAAAAAACAACATTGACGTTTGTAGGTTTGAGGATAAATCTTTTGTCTACAGAAAACGGAGTTCAAATTTTGCCTGGGGATGTTAAATACACAGACATTAGTGCATACTGATATGGGAAGTGGTGCAGCTGGAAAATTGAACTTAGTAGGTATTCTCCCTATAAAATAGCTGAAATTATAGAGCCCAAGAACACTGAAAATGGTTTATAAACTGTGAAACATTGTTGTCCATAATCTAATTTATTCAATGCCTAGTTCATAAGAAGACTTCAAGAATATAGGTTCCCTTATATATTCTGAATTCCTTTTTCACAATGCTATTCTTTTGTCCTAAAGTGAGGGTTGGAGGGGGAAGAATCATTCAGACCAAGATTCAGGAAATTATTCAATTTCCTTTGTACTTGAGGGGGATATAACATGTTGTTGTAATTCCCATTTTTTCTGTTTAAATTTTTGGTAAACACAAAGAATGTTTGTGTGTTCAAAATAGGAATGGGTCAGAGCTGAAATATTCAAATGTTACAACTATTCATAGGTACTGCCAGATGACTCAGGTGATTTGGAAGCTGTACACTCTCTCAGAGCTTTGTACCAAACATGCATGACTTGGGCTCTGATTGTGAAATAGTTTTACTTACGCAGTTGATCACATGCAATATTAACAAAAATAAGTTGCTGTGAATGTGTTCTGGTTATTTTCATGTTACTTTTGTTTTCTTTCAGAAAGTATTTAAAACATAATGGGGTTGACAATGGTGGGCTGTAGAGCCTCGCTTCATGGTTTCCAGTCCTCTTCAAGCATAAATAATTTGTGTCTGAAACTTGTTACTACTATCTGATGTGTTTTGGTTACAGCATATGAAATGTTTGATCTCAGTGCTGTTCCAAAGTCAGGGAATCATCCATACTGTAAAAGCCACCACCACAATTAGCATGACTTTGTGACTCGCTGGCAGTCTCAGAAAAGACACCAAGGCCAAGATTCTCAAAAATAGATGACTAAAGTAAGGCTTCTAAATATATATTTAGGCATCAAAATAAGTGGCTTGATTTTAAAAAGTGCTGACTTACAGGGTGCTCAGCTCTTTTGTATTATGGGAGTTTTCATCTAACTGCCTTGGGTTCCCTCAAGGTCTTTTGGAATCCCTCACAAGCTACTGCTTCGGGAAGCTGTGCAGGGAATGGGGTACCAAGATCCTGAACACATTGCTTCATTGATGGTTTGGTGTTCACAGAGGAACTCAAGGCAGAACTGTGGATAGCAGAGAGGACTGTAAGGTTTTGGGGGGGTTGTTTCATTTTTTAAATTGTGTGTATGGGGTGTGTGTGTGTGTGTGTGTTGTATAAAGTAGGCCTGAAAGGAAATATAAATATAAGGGATTCCTCCCCCCCCCTTTTTTTTTTTGTACCTCAGAAATGTCATGTCTGGTCTCCCTGGTTTTGCTGGCGGGTATCTGGAAGGTATGGGGATTTTTGTGAGCTCTGACATGTTAATTGAAGATGGTAAGGTGTTGAATCTTTAACAAAGTCTTTTTTTTTATTCAGTATAATAATTAGTCTCTAATGTTCAAAAGATGTTGACAGCAACACTCTGATCATAAAAACAACTTACTTTCTGAGTTGCTCAACTTTCAATTTCATGCCTCTTGTGATATCACCATTTCACTAGATCTCAAGTCTTCCAGCCTAAACAAGACCTGAGTTTCTAATATAAGAAATAGACAAAACAATAGGCCTTCTTTATACATAATGAAGAAGCAAAAAAGGCACAAGTCCAATTTTTTCCAACCCTTATGTGCTGGTCATGTATTAGATTTCCAGGACTATTAATGTGGCACCTTTCACAAACATTAAATTAACTCTCACAAAAGACATGCTGAAAACTGTGTGTGTGTCATAAACATTCAATGTATAGGTATATATAATTTGGTTTTACCCTCTTTGTGATAAAACATAGTCATTTACTCATTCCCAAATATATAATAATGGCTGAAAAAAAAATGAAATAATTTCCACTTAGATATGTCTAACTGGAAAATACTTTACAAATGGTGGAATAAATGATCTTGTATTTTCACACACTTATTAAGCTGAACATTTACATTTGGAAAAATGACAATTTTTTATCTCCTAGTTGGTAAAAACACTAGAAATTCATCCTACAATTGCCATAATAGCTCCTCTTGCAGAAATCTAAGAAATGTTCCATTAAGCTTCTGACCTTTACTTGCAGATATAAATGTGGAACACTTTGAAAGGTGAAATCTTGGGGGATTAAAAAAAAAAAGGTAGGTGAGGATTGTCTTAAATACATAGATCCAGTAATACTTGAAGTTTAAGTCTGGGTAGCCTTAGTAATGGTAATTTTGTTTCTTTGTGGAGTAGCAGCAAGACAAATGCATTAATAAGCACACTTGAGAAAGAAAACGATTATTTAGGAAGGTATGTAGGGTCAGTGAGGTTATAATGTGTCACAGTACGAAAGAGAGCATAGCATGATCATTTGATAACTACAGTTTAATGAAGCATGAAGAGTAGCTAATGAGCTGGGCTGTTTTCTTAAATAAGCTGTAGTAAAGGCATTTAAAAAGAGTAGTTCTATTTTTTTAAATATCTTTTCTTTGCTGGTACTCGGGGTGTTGGAAAAAAATTCACAAACACTAATGTGCATTTGAGTCTTTGTTTCTGTTGTTCTTCTCTGTGTTGATTAAACTAGATGCCAATATGTCCATATTTTTGTTTTCCCAACCTCTCCCTCTTTATTTCTACTCTGAGAGTATGCTTTGAAAAACACACCTGTCCCTTGGGCAAGAACCTTCAAGGTTTGACTTGTTCTGACGGATGAGCTCAAAATGAAATGCTTTTAAGTTAGAGCTGGGGTTGGGTTGTTGAAAAGAATAAATTCAAGATCGAGAACTTGCTCATAGTCACATTTTACATCCAGAAATCACCACAGTTTCATAATTCTGCCTGATTCATTAAGTATAGTGCCGTCATTTTTTTGCACTAAACTCCCCTTAAAGTCAATGGAAATTTTGCATTAAAAAGTTGATGGCAGGCTGTGACTTTGAGTAAGACTGAGATTTTTGACCGGGATTATTATTGTTATGATTTTATTATTAAATTGTGAAGTTGTATTGCTGTGAGCCCCAATCATGATTGGGACCCCATTGTGCTCAGTGTTGTATGAACACATAGCCAAACAGGTTAGTTTCACAGGAAAAGTTCCTAACTTTGGATTGCCAGGAAGTCAATTTTGACCAGAGGGCTCAACTGTTTATTCTTCGTAATTAAATTGCACCTGTCCTTCATTCTTTTGCTTTGCCTGGAATATTTTGGGCCCCTTTTTTTCTTGCACTGGTTGGTAAATTTCACTTCACTTAGTTAAAAGTGAAATCAGACATTAATTTGAGAGACAGAAAACTGGTTTTAGCTGATCATGAATGTTTGATTAGAGCCAAGATGAGCCAGCATTGCTCTCTACCACCCTTTGGAATTGAATCTCAAACCACAAGTTCTGTGCCAGCTCTTCTGTTCCTATCTACTGTTGCTTACCCCATCCTGTCGCTCTTCCAGTCATTCACCCAAGGTTTGCGCAGATCATTTTAGTGCATAACACAATGTGGTCCTGTTTCATGACTAGGACTCTTAGGTGCTATGATAATACTGTATTACTACTACTACTACTATTAATAAATTACTCAATATTGGAAGTTAGTTTGAAGGGATAAGTTCAAACAATACAACTAATAAATGAATAAAGGTTTTTATATTCTTTTCTACATTTTATTTGCTAATAATTCTTTTAAGAGTATGAACATAATTGAGATTATTTTAGAGAGAATTGATTCTCCTCTCCTCCCCTCCCCCCCAGTCATTATAAAGTAGGCTTCACTGTACTACATATTTTTGGTCATATGTAATATCCTGTATTTTTATGTAGTTAAATATTTTCAGATAGAAGAATCCTAGTGCTTGCTATACCTCCTTTAAAAACAATTTTTGTTTGTCACCTTATTTTTATTGTCGTTATTGAAATAAATGCATTGTAAATTTGAAGTATAAAAAGTATAAAATTTTTTTCCCCTCTGTGACTTCAGTCGTACAGGCCTCAATCCCAGAAAATACAGTCTCAGGAAGTGTTTCCCTCTGCTATAATTGGAGATTTTAAGGAATAAGTTAGTTTCCCAGTTGCCCATAGTTTCTGGGAATCTGTTGTTGTCATTTGTGGGATCTTGTGGTAGGGTCTTAATTTTGACTTCACTTATGTTCAAAAGAGCTGGCTTGACAACAATGTTAAAATACAGTTCAAACATGGCTCCTGCAGGAACATTTCCCAATACTGTTTATTTGGCTGTTGTGATGGAAGGTGCCAAACCACATTGAACAGGGTTTATGGTTGGAACAATTTGCCAGATTGGTGCTTATGTCTCCACGTGGATGGATGCTTGTGCAGAGTCCGGATTTCAGCAGCGCTCTGTGTAAGAGCAGCAACCTGCTCATGAGGAACAACTTTCAGGTTTGAGAGCTAAGTTTGGTTACATGGTTTCTACTGTCACAATCTGAGAGTAAATTTTAAAAAGTCTATATTGTTTATAAAAATCATACATATTTTGTCTATATCTTTCTTTGTTACCGTTAAGCTATTGCCTTTATTCTGAGATGGTAAGCTTTTGGGGGCAGGTATTGTATCAACCTGTATGTCTGTACAGTGCCTAGTGAGGCCACGATCTTGATTAGGATCTCTGGGAGCTACTGCAGTACATATAATACCACCATAGTCCGCCATGTCCTTTGTAAGTCTCCCCCTTTTTGTAGGGGGGGAAATCAGTTTTAATCCCCCATGGCTGTATCCCAAAATCTATTAAGGTGGGATTTTGCTGACTTACTCTTATGTATATACAAAAGCAAATGCAACATTTGGGTATAGAATAGTTAGAATTAGTCTTAGGTTAAACTTTCAAAAGTGGCTAATTTAGGAGCCGGAGTCACATTTTCAAAAGTGAGTTATGCACTTAGGCATCCAGGTACCACTTTATATTAGATTTGGGTCTTATTGAGACTTAAATTTTGCTGCTTCAAACATGTTAAAGCAGAAAAACCCATCTAATGTATATACTGGTACAACCACATCTCTGTTAGGACTTTTACTGGTATAACTGTATAGGTAAAAATATCACATCCCTAATAGATGTTGTTAAGATGGTAAAAAAAATTTAAGTGTAGACCAGGCCGTAGGCTCCTAAGTGACTCTTGTAAATGAGACTTTGCCTAAGTGACCTAGGAACCTTTTTTGAAAACTTTATCCTTCATCTACTTTGAGTTTGCAATATAATCAAGAGGTAGATCAAACAGTGTATTTTCCCTTACACTCTTTTTTATTGAGAAGTATTCCACTTCTTTTTAAGATGTTCCTCACTTTTACACAAATATTTCATAACCATAATTTATTAAAACAAATAGTAAGAAATAATCCATTCTGAGGAATACCGTTATGATTTATGAACACTTGCCGTGACCTGAGTCCATCTGATTCCCTTAAAGATATTAAATGTGCCATATTTATTTTTTAGCTGTTTGCTTTTTTCCCATTAGCACTTACATAGCCCCTTTTCATCTTCAAAGTGATTGACTAATATTGACTAATCTTGTAACGCCCTCCTGAGGTAGTATATTATCTGCCCTGGTTTACAGATGGACATCAAGGAAGTATTGGAATTATTAGACCTATGTCTTTTAAAAATGCACTAAGTTTAGATAGATGAGTGAGAGCTGAATAGTTCTTCTCCCCTTTGTAACCTCTCCACTCCCTTGCCTCTTGTCTGGATTGATTCTCCTGGAAATATTGCCTTTGCAGACTCGCACCAGATTAGAACACAGCTGCTAGCCACAGGTCTTTGTGCTTTAGCCATTGCTGTCCTTGCAGAAGAAGCTACTGGTTACTTCAGTCTGTCCTAGGGCTTGTCTACACTGCTAGCTAGATCGATGGGTAGCGATCGATCCAGCGGGGTGTGTGTGTGTCGATTTAACGTGTCTAGTATAGACGCAATAAATCAACCGCTGATCGCTCTAGCGTCAACTCTGGTACTCCACCTCAACGAGAAGTGCCCGGGGAATCCCGTCAACGCACCGCAGTGAAGACACCGCTTTGTCTTATAGTTTGTAGGCATCAAAAAAGTTCTGTAGATTCCAATACAGCTAATTGTATTCATATTGCTTCTATGTAACCATAGATTCTTTATACTGTTGCCATTTCTGCTATGATCAACCCATCCATTTGTTCACTACACTGTCTTCTTTCATTTTGTTTTAAGATCGTAAACTCTTTATGGAGCAGGGATTGTCTCTTATTGTATGTCTGCATAGCTCTGATCCTGACTGAGGCCTCTTGGTACTGTTGTACTACAAAAATAAATACAGATACAGACTAACACGGCTGCTACTCTGAAACCTACAAAAATAAAGACGACTACTTCTTGGGAGTGGTACAGGTGTAAGAAATTAGTAATTCTGACTCCAATGTCAAGGGAAAGGAGGGCAAACTTTAAAATGAGCTCAAGCTCCAAATTATGATCCAATTGAGAATTTCAGATGGCTCATATTTCACTGGCGTTTGGATCTGTAGGATTACTGTGTAGATTTTAAGACAAGATGAGATCTTTGTGATCAGCATGGTAGATGTCTTCCATAGCACAGGCCACAGCATTTCATGCATCAATTCCTGCATCAAGCTCAGTAACTAGTGGCTGACCTAGAGCATCATTTAGAAAGACACCCAGTCTTGATTTAAAGATTTCAAATGATAAAGAATCCACTACATATTTCAGGCCCACCTCAATTCGAAGGGATAAAAATTCTATTGATGTCATGTAAAATGTATTGCAAATAATTCAACACCCCTTCATACTCTGCAGCAGGAATAATAAGTAATCTGCTTACATAATAATTTTCTGAAGCGAGAAACTGCTATAAAATGTATTTTAACAGGAGTAAAACTTGTCTTTCACTATAATAACTCTTGATCCTCCAGTATTATGGGCTTGAGCATGCAGAAGTTAATGGTAAAGCTCCTATGGACTTAAGAGTTGCCAGATGTGACCATGCTTAGCATAGCAAAGGGTTTCTAAGAAAAAGGAGAACCCTACATGCTGAATGGCTGAGCAGGTGGAAATTGTGAATGATTTACAAAGCTAAATAAATGTAAAGCTCTTGGGTAAAATTTTAAAAAGTGTCTAAGTGACTTAAGAACTTAAGAGCCTTAGTGTTAAATGACCTAAGTGCCTAACTTACTCCTAAGGCATCTAACTCACTTAGGTGTTTTTGAAAGTGTTACCTTTCTGTTCTTATGCTTGTAGAAGTTAGATAAATTAGGGATTCCTGTTCAATTATCTGGCTGCAACAATTTTTTTCCACAATATATATTTGAAATTGTACTCTTCCCCCCCCTTCCCTGCTCACATGATTTTATGTGTGGTTACTCAGTTCTCCAAATATAATTTCTCCTCACAGCAATTGATCCAGCTAATGACCCTTGCTTCTTTTCTTCACTTAGCAGTTGCAAAAGAACATGATGTTTCTTTTGCATTCCACAGAAGAGTCTGCCAAATGCATCTTTCAAAAGGGTGAAGATTTCTACCTTCTCCTGTCAAAACAAAAGGAATTCATATTTAATAGGCCTGTCAAGCAATTAAATTTTTTTGCAATTAATTGAGCGATTAAAAAAATAATTGCGTTATTAATCGCACTGTTAAACAATAGAATACCATTTATTTAAATATTTTTGGGTGTGTTCTACATTTTCAAATATATTGATTTCAATTACAACACAGAATACAAAGTGTACAGTGCTCACTTTATATTTATTTTTAATTACAAATACTTGCACAGTAAAAAACAAAAGAAATAGTATTTTTCAATTCACCTGATACAAGTACTGTAGTGCAATCTCTTTATCATGAAAGTTGAACTTACAAATGTAGAACTATGTACAAAAAAACCCAACTGCATTAAAAAATAAAACAATGTAAAACTGTAGAGCCTACAAATTCACTCAGTCCAATTTCTTGTTCAAACAATCAAGTTTGTTTACATTTACAGTGTCACCTGAAAGTGAGGACTGGTGTTCTCATGTTGTAACCGGCGTCGCAAGATATTTACATGCCAGATGTGCTAAAGATGCATGTCCCTTGATGCCATTCCAGAGGACCAACCACCATTCCAGAGGACATGTGTCCATGCTGATGATGGGTTCTGCTTGATAGCAATCCAAAGCAGTGCGGACCGACACATGTTCATTTTCATTATCTGAGTCAGATGCCACCAGCAGAAGGTTGATTTTTCTTTTTTGGTGGTTAGGGTTCTGTAGTTTCCGCATCAGAATGTTGCTCTTTTAAGACTTCTGAAAGCATGCTCCACACCTCATCCCTCTCAGATCCCTCTTCATATTCTTAAACCTTGGGTCAAGTGCTGTAGAAATCTTTAGAAATCTCACAAGCGAAAGTGTTCTTAAAATGGACAGCATGTGCTGAGTCATCATCTGATATTGCTATAACATGAAATATATGGCAGAATGCAGGTAAAATAGAGCCAGAGACATACAATTCTCCCGTAAGGAGTTCAGTCACAAATTTAATTAGCGCAGTATTTTTTTAACAAGCGTCATCAGCATGGAAGCGTGTCCTCTGGAATGGTGGCCGAAGCATGAAGGGGTATACAAATGTTTAGCATATCTGGCACCTAAGTTCCTTCTAAGCTGCGCAGCTGCCTATTAAGCCCGGCTCAGGGCTGCGGCAGGGAGTGATGCCTCTCCCCCAGCACGAATCTGCTGCAGTGAGGAGAGGTGCCCTCCCTGCCGGCCCCAGCACAGATCTGCCCTGGACTTGCCACGGCTGGGGGAGAGGAGCCCCTTCCCTGGCCTGCCGGAGCTGCCAGGGAGAGGAGCCCCTCCCTCGCTCGGCCCAGCCCAGCCTCACCAGAGCTGCTGTGGCCTGGGAGAGGCGCTTTTCCCCCGGCCTTGAGCTGCTGTGGTGAGAGGGCTGGTGGGAGTCCTCTCTCCCCGCTGCAGCCCTGGGGCAGCCTGCACCCCAAACCCCTCGTCCCTGGCCCCACACCAGAGCCCGCACCCCATACCCCAGCCTTGATCCCCCTCCAGTACCCCAATCTGCTCATCCCCACCCCAGAGTGTTGAACCCTAGCCAGAACCCTGAGCCCCCTCCCTCCATCCCTCTGCCCCAGCCCTGAGCCCCCTCCCACACTCCGAATCCCTTGGCCCCACCCCCACCACATGAATTTTGTTATGTGCACCAATATGAAGGTGAAGTGTCACACATCACCTCCATATTGGTGCACATAACAAAATTCATTCCACATATGGACATAAAAAATTAGAGGGAATGCTGTCTGGCATGTAAATACCTTGCAATGCTGGCTACTAAAGTCCCATGCAAACGCCTGTTCTCACTTTCTGGTAACATTGTAAATAAGAAGTGGGCAGTATTATCTCCCATAAATGTAAACAGTGCAAATATTTGTAATAAAAATGTGAGTACTGTACACTTTGTATTCCTTGTTGTAATTGAAATCAATGTATTTGAAAATGTAGAAAAAAAATCCAAAAATATTTAATAAATTTCAATTGGTATTCTATTGTTAAAAATGCAATTAAAACGGCAATTAATCACAATTTTTTAAAATCACAATACTTTTTTTTGAGTGGGGGGCTGTGTCACCCCTGCCTTGCAATCTTGGGTGCCTTATAAAGTCTTGCTCTAGTAGTTCCCACGTGGGCTGCTCGTAAACAGCCTTCCAGCATGCAAGCCACACCCTGAATGTCTGTGTGTAACTATAGCCTGTCCGTTACACACTGGCTCTCACCAGCTTGGTTATGCTGCAGGGTTATCCCAACACAAACCCGGTCTCGGATCTTCCCCCAGAAATGTGTGTCCTGTACTGTCCACCTCTCTCCTGGATGGTACAAATATATTAAGTCTGTTGTTCCTTTAAAGGAATAATATGCCATCTTATTATTTTAAAGAGAGTACCCAGACACTCCAGTTTAAACACACGGGATGAGATAAAACCGTAAAACAAGTTTATTAACTACAAAGAGAGAGATTTTAAGTGGGTACAAGTAATGAGGTATAAAAGTTAGAAATGGTTATAAGAAAAATAAAGGTAAAGCATTTACTAGTGCCTAATTTACCAAACTATGACAGGTTTCAGAGTAGCAGCCGTGTTAGTCTGTATCCGCAAAAAGAACAGGAGTACTTGTGGCACCTTAGAGACTAACAAATTTATTTGAGCATAAGCTTTCGTGGGCCCACAGAAGTTTATGCTCAAATAAATTTGTTAGTCTCTAAGGTGACACAAGTACTCCTGTTCTTTTTACCAAACTATATTAGACTAAGCAAATTTTCTCACCACATGCTCCAGCAGATTACTGACCAAATTCTCAGGTCAGGATTGCTCCCCTGCCACATGCAATAACTGTTTTCCTTGTCAACTTAGGTATGATGACAGAGACAGACAGGAGGAAAGAGGAGGGTGTCCTGGGGTGTCTGCCCCTTCTTTTTCTAATCCTGTCCCCACTTTGAGAAGCATTTCCACTTGAGTGCAAGGTGACAAGCAGTGTATTGAAGAATGGAAACCCCATGCTGTTTCTGTTGCTAAGATGTAGATTGTTGTCCCTGACCCCTTCCTTACCAAAGAACGGCCACTTAACAGGTAATGGTTCATCAGCCTTGTTGACACCTGGCTGAGGCATCAACTTGCCCTTTTTCTCTGAGGAACTGGTTTAGCCACTCCTCGGATTTATCTGGGAAACATTACTTCAGTCATAATTTCGGTTTATATTCATAACTTTACATATAATGTAATTGTTGGAGAAAAACAGAGTTCTCACTTTCTTTTTTGGGTGCAGCAAATCAGATACTTTATTCTCAAGCAATTGCATAGAGGGAGAGAGTGCATTGAAATTCTCTTCAAATCCCTGTCAGTTCTTGCTCTACTTCCACATTAGATTCAGTGTTGATAAATGCAAAGTAATGCACACTGGAAAACACACCAACTATACAGATAAAATGATGGGGGTTTAATTAACTATTAAATCCAAGATCACTTTCTTGAGTGGTATCGTGCCTAGTTTTCTGAAAATATCTGCTCAATGTGCAGCAGCAGTCAAAATAGCTAACAATGTTAGGAACCATTAGGAAAGGGATAGATGATGAGATAGAAAATATCACAATGTCACTCTATAAATCCATGGTATTCCCACACCTTGAATACCTTCTGGGCTCCCCATTTAAAAAGAGATACGTTAGAATTGGAAAAAATACAAAGAAGGGCAACAAAAATTATTAGGGGTTTGAAACAGCTTCCATATGAGGAGAGATTAAAAAGAATGGGGACTGTTCAGCTTGGAAAAGCGACAACTCAGAAGGGACTCTGGTAGATACAAATATAGGACATTAAATCATGAATGGCATGGAGAAAGTGAATAATGAAGTGTAATTTACCTCTTCATAGAACACAAAAACCCAGAGTCACTCAATGAAACTAATAGTCAGCAGGTTTAAAAGGAAGTACTTTTTCACACAACACAAAGTCAACCTGTGGAACTTGTTGGCAGGAGATGATGTGCAGGCAAAAAGTATAACTGGGTTCAAAAAAGAATTAGATAAATTTATGGAGCATAAGTCCGTCAGTGGCTATTAGTAGAGGTCTACTTAAATCACAGAGAAATCACACCTTTTTCACATGTTGGTCACAGCATAAATAGCAAATTTTGCAGATAAGTTCATACAGTATATATACACAAATATTGTACTGTACTACTGTTATGTTTTTAAGTCACCCTGGATAAGGGAGTCTGCTAAATCAGGGGTTCTCAAGCTTTTTTTGCTGGGACTCCCTTTGAAAATATTCAGGCAACCCCGCTCCTCAAAAAAAAAAAAAAAAAAAAAAAGGGATGACTCCCACCTCCATTCCATGCCACCCTTACTTCTGTGCTGCTGCTGATAGTGATGCTGACTTCAGAGCTGGGCAGCTGGAGAGTGGTGGCTGGGCGCCCAACTCTGAAGGCAACGCAGAAGTAAGGGTGAGAATACTGTGACCCCCATACAATAGCCAGATTTCACTGGAGAGACCAGATTTCACTATCCGTGACATGTTTTTCACAGCCGTGAGTTTGGTAGGGCCCTAGCTATTAGCCAAGATGGTTAGGAATGCAGTCCCATGTTCTGGATGTCCTAAACCTCTGACTGCTAGAATCAGTCTGGGACTGCACTACAATGGATGGATCACTTGATAAATTGCCTTGTTCTGTTCATTCCCTTTGAAGCATCTGGCACTGGCCACTATCAGAAGACAGGTTTCAAAGTTGTAGCCATGTTAGTCTGTATCAGCAAAAACCACGAGGAGCACTTGTGGCACCCTAGAGACTATTAGATACTAACAAATTTATTTGGGCATAAGTTTTTGTGGGCTAAAACCCACTTCATCAGATGCATGGAGTGGAAAATACAGTAGAAAGATATATATACATATAGGGTGACCAGACAGTAAGTGTGAAAAATTGGGACGGGGTAGGGGATAATAGGAGCCTATATAAGAAAAAGACCCAAAAATTGGGACTGTCCCTATAAAATCGGGACATCTGGTCACCCTATATACATAGTACATGAAAAGATGGGAGTTGCCTTATCAATTCTAACGAGACAATTCAATTAAAGTGGGCTATTAACAACAGGAGGAAAAAATCACTTTTGTAATGGTAATCAGAGTGGCCCATTTCAAAGAGTTGACAAAAAGGTGTGAGTAACAGTAGGGGGAAAATTAGCATGGGGAAATTAGTTTTTAATTCTTTAGTTCTTCATCCACTCCCAGTCTTTATTCAGGCCTAATTTGATGGTGTCCAGTTTTGCAATTTCTCGTTGGAATCTGTTTTTGAAGTTTTGTTGTTGAAGAATTGCCACTTTTAAGTCTGTTATTGAATGTCCAGGGCAGGGCCGACGAGAGTGTGTGTGTGGGGGAAGCCAGTACAAATTACTCTGGAAGGGGGGGTCTGGAAGGGGGCCTGGGGCCCGGCTTCCCCCCCTCTCGTCGGCCCTGTTTAGTTGGTCCGCCCTTGCTGGGGGGCCCCAAAATTTTTTTTCACTGGGGCCCGAACCCGCTCTCGGCGGCCCTGGTCCAGGGAGGTTGAAGTGGTCTCTGACTGGTTTTTGAATGTTACAATTCTTGACATCTGATTTGTGTCCATTTATTCTTTCGTGTAGAGACTGTCCGGCAATGCCCCTCTGCCATGTGCATTGGCCAAACCCGACAGTCTCTATGCAAAAGAATAAATGGACACAAATCAAATGTCAAGAATTATAACCCAGTATGGCCATTCTTATGTTCTTATTACAAGGAGTTGGATTTAATAACTCTGAAAAGAACTTAAAACCCATGGCATCAGTAGCGAGGCATTTTTGAAGATGAAAAGCATCATACCCTCATCAAGGTGATAAATGTATATTGGACATGAAGACTGTAAGTATAGAGGCTGCAAGAATAATTGGAAAGGTGAGAAACTTCACCAAGTCTTCAGTTTTTTTGGTTTTTGTTTTTTTTCTGAACCAGGTTTACTTGGGTGACAGTTAAGAACTCAGCATTTGACCTGTTCAGTGATGCAGGCATTAGAAAGAATAAAATCCACTTTGATTTATGCTGAGTTTGGGATTTTGAGAATTTGGAATCAGGAGGAAATGAACGTACTCTTAAGCAGTTGTGGATTTGTAGTAGTGGGATCACTACTTAGGACACTACCAAGTGTCTTATCAGTTTAAAGGGGGAAAAAACGTACTCATTTGGACAAAAATTATTTTAAGACTCTCACCAACAAAACAATCTAACTGTGTAGTTCAGAAACAATTCCTGATAGTCTGTGTGCTATATGAAAAAAAAACATACTCCTCTTTTTTAAAAATAAAAATAAGACATAAGGTTCTTTCTAACTTTTTTGTAAGCTGATCAGATTTTGTTATTGAGTATTATGCTATTCATAAATGGATACTCTAAAACTTCCCTGAAACTTGGAGTTTCCAGACCTGGACATGTAGAATAGTTATAGTATTATTGTTGCATCTGAAGAAGTGAGGTTTTTTACCCACAAAAGCTTATGCCCAAATAAATATGTTAGTCTTTAAGGTGCCACCTGACTCCTTGTTGTTTTAGTATTATTGCAATTCACTTCAATCCATTATATTTCATTCTTGCTTATATTAAGAACAAGATTGCGATTGACATATTTGTATTTACCATTTGTGACTGAAAATATATACTGCAACCAGTATATCCAAAGCTTTTAGAAAACATCATATGGTAAAAGAATTGCAGTAGAAACTTTTTTCCCCCGGTACTTTGGCTTCATCTTAGTGTCAATGAAATTGGGCGCATCTTCTTTTCAAAGCGTGTTGCTTGAATATGGGTTGAAATAATAGTATTAAATGAGGATTCATTAAATGGTTAACCATTACAGATAGTGATAATTAATTCTTGAAAGTGTAGTGTAAACTAAACAGCTGATTCTAGGTTCAAGGGGCATGTGTAGGAGACTTATGCCATCATGAATACATAACAGAGCATCATGTGGCCTAGGAATATTATATTCTTGTATCTTTTATTAAGAGATAGTATTTATTTTAGAAGTAAAGCCTTTTCTTATACCTTTGCTGAATTATCAAAAATGTGCAAGTGATAAATAATTTTTAAATTAGGGGCAGCTGTTTCCTGGCTTTGTCACTAGTTGATAGAAAATACTGTACTATTGGCCACTTATTTTTTTCTGAATTTATGGCTGTTTAAAACTCAGAAGCTGTTAGTGCTAAAAGTGGGGAATGACTAAATTCTTGTTGCAAGATAAGGGCTAGATTGCGCTCAAAGCAGGTTTTCCCACATAGGAAACAGGGTGTTCGGTGGTCTTGCACTTGTGGCATTTACTTCTAATTCTCCGACCAGCATACAAGCACATTGCAGTATCTCTCACTGTAAAACCAAAATGAAAAAAATTGACCCTTGACCCCACCTATCTTTTCAATTATCAGTTCCCCCATTTACTGCTAGGCTCATTGATTAACCTGGTTTACAGCTGTGTCTGCCTTGACCCTCTCTCCTCTTATTCCTGGATTCATTCCAGTTTGGCTCCTGCAGTCTCCACTTTACTGAATCTGCTGTCATAAAAATTTCAAACAGCTTCTTCCTGGCCAGGTCTTGGGAGCTCTATTCCATCCTCTTCCTCTAGGAGCTTTCTTCAGCCTGTGATCCTGTCGATCACTTCCTTCTCCTTTACGGTCGTGTCTTCTCTTAGTTCTCCTGCTACCCTTTGACTGCTCTTTTAACATCTCCTTTAGCAGTTCTTTCTGTGGGAATTCTCTTTCTATACAGTAACTCCTCGCTTAACGTTGTAGTTATGTTCCTGAAAAGTATGACTTTAAGCGAAATGATGTTAAGTGAATCCAGTTTCCCCATAAGAATGAATGTAAATGGCGGGGATTAGGTTCCAGGGAATTTTTTTTCAACAGATGAGATGCGCGTGCGCGCGCACACACACACACACACACACACACACACAGTATAAGTTTTAAACAAACAATTTAATACTGTACACAGCAATGA
This sequence comes from Chrysemys picta bellii, assembly GCF_011386835.1. Taxonomy (NCBI): domain Eukaryota; kingdom Metazoa; phylum Chordata; order Testudines; family Emydidae; genus Chrysemys; species Chrysemys picta. The sequence goes on along the minus strand of NC_088793.1, from coordinate 106,130,913 downwards.
TGATTGTGAAGCTTGGTTGAGGTGGTGGAGTCAGAGGGTGGAAGAGGGAGGGATATTTCCCAGGGTATGCCTTACTGCTAAATGATGAACTAGCTCTCGGCTGAGCCCTCAAGGGTTAACACATTGTTGTTAATGTAGCTTCACATTCTACAAGCCAGCACAAATGGAGGGAGAGGAGACAGCATGGCAGACAGAGAGAGACACCCTGTGTGTGTGTGTGAAAGAGAGATGCGCATTTCCCCTTTAAGTATGCTGACCCCATTCTAAATACATTGCCTTTTTAAGTACATCAGCAAGTTGAGACAGCAGCTGCTGCCAACAAGATTCCTCCGTCCTGAGCCCTGGCGCCCTCCCTGCCCCCTCCCCCCCACGCTCTATGGAGAATGGGGTAAGTGGAGGGCAGAAGCAGGGGGGAGGGGGACACCCTGACATTAGCTCCCCACTTTCCCCCACCCTGCACAGCAAGCAGGAGGCTCGTGGGAGCAGCTCCAAGGCAGAGGGCAGGAACAGCACGTGGCAGTGGGGGGAGGGACAGCTGAACTGCCGGCAATTGATAGCCTGCTGGGGGGCTGCCGCACAGGGAACTTAGGGGAGCGGGGAGCTGATAGGGGGGCTGCTGGTCCACCCTGGTTCCAAACCCCCACCAGCTAGCTGCAATGGGCTGCTCTTTTTGCAAGCAGTGGACAAAGCAGGCAGCTTCCAAACAACATTATTAGGGAGTATTGCGCAACTTTAATCAAACGGGTTCTCTAATTGGTCAGCAATGTAACAATGTTAACCGTGACGACTTTAAGTGAGGAGTTACTGTACTTGATCCCTTGGTGACCTCATCTGCACACTTGGATTCCACTGTCATCTCTCTCTCCTTTATCTCTCCATCTGGCTTATTATGTGGTCCTCATCGCTATAATATTTCTTAGCATCTGACTTACTTTCAGATGTATGACTGGTATTGTGCCATCAACTTCAGCTTAACACGACCAAAACTAAACTCATTTTATCAATCAAAAAAATTTGAATTTTAAACAGTTTGACTAAAAATCCTATGTCTTCTTGTTGCTCAACTTTCACTCTTGTTTGATTTAATTTTGCTAGGTCTCCATTTTTCACAGTTAAGTTCCAGGTTTGATGGCATATGAATTTCTAATGTGATCATGCAGGCAGAAAAGAAAAATCTTTCAGGCCTTCTTTATACACAAGTATAGATATTTTAATTGTTCAGCTTGCCTTTAAAGGCATTATATGCAAATTGTTTGACAGTGTTGGTTGGATGAATGAATTACAATTTAATCTTTCCCACCTTCCAAGTTATTTGGAGAACATGAGAACCAGCCTTGTATGCTTTTGGAGTTGTTTTTCCATGAGCAAGGAGTGGTTCCCAGACTGGTTGTTCCTATCTAGATCTAACACTTGAAAGCTTTTTCTTAGGAGCAGAATCTAATTGCAAGTGTAGTGAGAAAGCAGGTATCCTTTTCTATCCTTTTAACTAATCCACACTCAGAAGACGACAGATATTTACAGCATTATTAAGATTGTTGCTTCAAAAGTAACTTCAGGCAACTTCTGTATACACTGAGGTTGTCTTTGGTCTGAATAGTGCGGGTTGTCGGATTTTCAGTGTATTCAGTCTTTAGGGCTAGATAAAAACAAAACTGTATAAAAATCATACACAATAATAACAGCTTATTATTAAAACACACTGAATTTTTTGCTTGTATCTTGACTCACTTGCTTAAGGACTATAACCAAAATAAATGAATGATTAAAACTCCACCCACGTCTGCTTTTATCTTGATTCTGCAGTTCCATCAGGGTGGTGGTAGTTTAACTTCCCTGATAACGTAGAAAACAGGGGGAGGAGAATACTTTATATACTGGTACATATCCAATATTGATACAATGGCTTGTATTATTTCCAGATTAAGCTCTGATTCTTTGTGAACATAAGTGATTACGATTTCCCTATCATCTAATGCATACAACAAAACAGCAGTAAGGAGAACTAAGAGGAAGTGTGCTATGAGCTGTGATTTTATTCTGACCCCTTGACATATCAGTTGGAATGTACCAATTTATCTCGAGTTGAGAGATACAGAAGGTTTTAGCTGTTAGTTGTCAAGGCAGCATCCACATCGTATTATTTTCTGTAATAATTTCACAGGGATCTCAAAAGCTAATATCTTTCTAATGGATCAAATTCTTATCATTACTATTAGTTCCCATTATTGCATTTTTCAATTTGAGAGGTGTGAGTTATAATTTTAGAAGTTGAGTGGATCGAGGACCACAGTATTTTTTTCCCTTAATTGATTTTTTGTTATTTTCTCAAATTTCTGTATCTGACCACCTGGAAGCTTTAATTTATTAGAACAATAGCATAATCTTAAGAACTTAATAGCTGTGGACATTATACATATCCAGAACATTGCTAGGGTTACATATGTAAAGATTTCACATAGTTCATTATACACATAACACTAATTGTCCCACATGAATCCCCAGCTCCCAAGCCACCTCCTAGTACAGCTAAACCATGAGTCTGTGCAGTTTGAGAGAGCCTGGCTTTGTCTGATGGGCATCAGGGACATTGCAGAATAACCAGACACTGAGCTCTTATGTCTGTGTAACTGAGCTGCTATTAATTGTGCTTTCATTAGCTCTTTGGAACAAAGTGATGGAATGTTGGCAACGGGTGCCTTACTGAATTTGATCTGTTCTAATTGAGGGGAAAACTTTCCCATTGAGGAACAGAGTTGTTCCTAAGAGTAGAAAGTGTGTATGTGGGGTTGGGGACTATTTCAAATCTATGTATAGAACTATTTCAACATTATCTGGTTTTTTACTTGTTCAGATGGAGATTGAAGGGAATGGGAGGAATATCAGTGACTCATAACATTGAAGAAATCAAATTTACATTTTAAATAATTTTAATAGAAATGTTTAGATTATCTTTTTATTCCAGTCATATGCCGTCTTCTTAGATAGACAATAATATAATTTCATATGGAGGTGGGGTACAAAAGGTGATTTTATTTAAAAAAACAACAACCCCCCTCACAAATTTTGTGTAATTTATTAGAGATGATCAAGAAAAAAGAAAAGAAAAATATTCTGAAACCCTCCCTCAGTTCAAAATTTTGACCAGCTCTACAGCTGGTTGAATGTGTGAAGAAAGGGGAATTGTCAGTTTCAACAAAAAAAATTCAGTTTATTTTGTAGATATAAAAATGTTAATTTTTTATTTTGAAAAACGTAACCAGGTGTAATAGTTTAGTAACGTTATCTATCATCTATCAATTTTGTAACACACAACAATGACATTCATTAACAAAGAAACTTGAAAACAGGTGATGATAGTAGGTGAGGAAATGGAGATACCTGCGGCTAAGGCTGATAACGAGGGCTGGTATGGGGAATGAATTGAATACTGAAATGCGTAATAAAGAGGAGAGGTACAGGCAACATTAGAGATGCAACTGCTTTATGAAAAGGGACTTGTTAGCATGGGACAGAGAGAGAGGCAGGTCCAGGTTGTCTCAGATTGTTTCTGCTGGTGATATATTTTCTAGTTAGGGTATGTCTACACTGGCAACTGAACAACAAAACTTTTGTCTTTCAGAGGTGTTTAAACCCCCTCCCCCCGCCTGAAAGACAAAAGTTTTGCCGACGACAAGCGCCAATGCGAACAGCGCTTTATTGGCAGGAGCACTCTCCTGCCGAAAAAGCGCCGCTCGTTGGGGATGGAAGCTTTTTATGTCAGCAGGAGAGCCAACAAACAGCAGCTACACCGCGTGACTTTTAGCAGCACGGCTGTAGTGACACAGTTGTGTTGCTGAAAGCTGTGTAGTGTAGACATAGCCGTAGATAAATAACTAACGTTTGATATTCTGGTATGGGAAGAGTGTGTTGTGCAGTAGAGATGCCAGAGTTAGGCATATGTGGTTTCTTTTTCTGGGCTATTGCACTATACTACCCAAATGATCATATAGAGGGCTTGTCTCCCCTAAACAGTTACTTGGCAATTGGCCCATTTTGGATTGTAGAACTTTGAATCAACCTTTCTTCCTTCACTCTGGCCTTTCCCCCCCCTGTTTAAACATGGTTGTAGCTAGAAAAGTTTCACCCCTAAGGGCCAACCCTATATCGGCTGAAATGAAGAGATATGTACACTGAGTAGCTAGCACTCCTCTTCCTCCTGATGAATTTCAGCTTCCTCAGGAGTGTAGCCTCCAGTTACTCTCCTTCACTGGACCAAGATGGATTCTGTAGTGAAATGCCCGTGTGCACCTGCTTTTGAAGGAGCCAGGATAGGGTTTGTGAAGGCCTCTATCTGCCGATTTTGTTTACTTTGTACATTTGAAGGCACTTTGTGTGTGGTCAGTTTCACGGTTGGTCAGTTCCATCACTCTCATAGACTGCTTTGGAAGGACTCTGTTCCCCAGGCTCCCTAGTACAAAGCTGAAGCCGAAGAGGCAGAAGTAGGTGTACACACACCATGAGAAAGGGAAGATCCAAGTATTTTTGGGGTGGAGTTTTGAACCTTCCCACAAGATCCTTATGAATAGCAGAACAGAAGGAAAACCCTTGCATATTTTTTTAATGAGAGCGAAAAAAAATCCCCACAAACAAACAGTGCTAGTACAGCATATTTAAAGAATGCCCTATCAGAATGTTGATTGTTGCAAATTATTTATTTTGGAAGTTGATAGTGTCAGTCTCTAAAATATGTTTTAATATTTTATTTGTTTATTAAAAAGTCTGTTTTCTTCATGTTAATTTAAGTATCTAGACTTCCGCTACAAACAAGAGGGAAACCTACCTTTTGTTTTTAAAAAATCCAACAACCTAATAATCATGGAAGCTTTCATGTCCCAGGAGTCTTATCCTCTTAGATGAGATACTGCATTTTCAAAGCACATTTTTTAGTCTGGAATTGTTGTTGGGATTAGCCATTGTAACACCGATGTCCTCCCTGCGGGGTTACTCCTGCTTTGTCGTGCTTGGCTGCATGTGGAGGAGAAAAAAATCACAGCTCTTGGAGATGCTTTGCCCTGATTATTATCCTTATAGAGGGGCACTGATCCACCTTAGCATTGACTGAGAAGAATGCCTCTGCGAGGAATACACTTCTGGAGGTCCCGGAAAAGAAACAGCCCTTACTCAGGTATAAGAAAGAATTCTATTGGAAATATACCAAGATAGTCTGTCAATTTGCTTCATTTTTTTGCTGTCACAGGTGTGTTTTGAAATATTTTTTTAAGGTTGAGGTCTTTTTTGTATTACTTTAAACAAAATACTATTTAAATATACATACAGTGCAATTTCAGCAGTAGTGATGCTTGGCTTCCAATAGGAGGCTTTGTATAGGCAGTCCTTTAAAAAGCAGAAATACTCTGCTTTTTACAGGGTTTAAGCTGAGTAAAATGCTGGGAGTTGAAGGCTATCAGCAGTCTCTCTCCCTCCTTCCCTCCCCCCCCAGTTTAATGAGGCCCTTTCTCTATTTTTTTCCTTCTATTGTTAGGTGGAAAGCAGCTCAGTTTTCCAATGTGCCTCAAACTTTTGAACGCTGTGAAGTAACGAAGCAGAACATTAAAGCTTTTAAATCCTGGCAATCTACTCAGCGTTTCACAGCACTATTGTCAATAAAGAATGCCTGTGTATTCTCTACGTTGTAATCCCAGAGTGTGAAATTAGATCTGCTACCAATTTCTTTCTTTTTATTTTTTTCTTTAATTCTTTTTGGTATCAAATATATTATGTAGCTTAACAACCCTATCTGTTTCTGGGTATAAAAAGTAGGGGATTACACTTCTGGTAAAAAGATTTTCTCTCTTTCTCTTAGATGTAGAGTTTAATAGTACATTTAAATAGGGTGAGTGCCAATGTGAAGAGTTCAAGGCTGCTGTCCTTATTTAAAAGTAAGTCAAAGGAAGATAAAACAGTATACAGGCTCTGTTTGTTTGAAAAATAAAACAACTCTTGAGTGGAAATCAGGAGAAACTGTCAAAAGGTATTATTTCATGTCAGGTTTAAATTTAAATACTTCAGATAATTATGGCAGGTATAAATTTAGATAATTACAATAGAAACTTTGTAGAGATTCTCTCAATTTCTTAAATGGTTCCTTTTCTATTGAAATTATTGTCAATAAAGAATGTGTGTGTATTCTCTATGTTGTGATCCCCTTGTTTACACTGATGGTTAGTTCTTGCTCTTACTTCTTTTTCACTTTGAACAAGTCACTAAGTCTCTGTGTCTGTATCCTGAGCTGAGAAATGGGGCTAATACTTCTCTGACTATGATATAGGTGCAGTGTGAACCTTGGTAATGTTTATGCAGAGCTCTAAAGATGTAAAGTGATTATGCATTATTATTTAAAAGGGGCAGAATGTTTAAAATGCACTATGTATTAGTGACCAGTCAATTTGAGTAATTTTTACTTTGACCCATATTAATAGATCTACAGTGATCTGTGCATGGATGAGAATGGAAGGACATGAATGGCGTAGAAGAGAGTGAAGGGTGGGAGCAAAATTTTATATATCCATTCCATTTTTTGAATTAGAAGGATACCCCAAAGTTCTGAGTTTCTCTCATCATCATACTTTACATCATTATGAAATCTTTAATATAAAAATTTCCAAGACATAGAAAAATTCCAGTGCAGCTGGGTGAGGGGGAAGTTGTGTTCTCTGCTATGTTGCTTTGTTTCCACTTGTGACATTCTATCTAGAAAATACGAAATTTTTTTAACACATGAGAAGAAATTAATCAAAAAAGTAAAAGTGAGAGAGCTTTTCAGAGCAGGGAGGACGTAGGGCTATAAATCTGTCATAGAGTTGTCTGCTCTGAAGTGGCGTAGTGCTTTAGGAGTAGATGGTGCTTTTGTGGTGAAAATGTGGCTTACTGAGCAATTTAAGAACTCTCATTACTAGACATGAAGAAAGGCCTGGAGAAGGGTGCTGATCTCGCTGCTCTTCAGTGCACACATCTCACTGCAATGGCATTAATGGCCCAGCACACACACCACTATCCTGACCAAGGAAGAGGATCAGGAAAACAATGGCCCTATAGAGGGTGCCTATGGGCCATACTTAGGCTATGTCTACATTTGAGCTGGGAGGTGTGATTCCCAGCTCGTGTAGGCATAGCTAAAAACAGCAGTATAGCCAGGGTAGTACAGGTGGCAGGTTGGGGTAGCTGCCTGTCTACATACCCAGAGTGTGCGGACAGGTATGTACTCGGACAGTTAGTCCAAGCTGCCACCTGTGTTACCTCAGCTACTCTGTCAATTCTAGCGCATTAGCTGAAGGAATCAGCCTCCCAGCTGAAATGTAGATGTTGCCTTAGATCCTTAGGAAGTCATGAGCTGGGTGAAGAGATCACTTGGATTCTGCATAGATTCCTGGTTAGTTCTTTTGTTTTTTTTTTTAATAGTGTGTATTAACTTGTTTGTGCACATCAGAAGCTAATTTGGCTCTGGGTAATTCTGAAACAAATGATTGTCCTTTGATTTTTAACATCCTGTTCAACAAACCGAGATTAAAGGTTGTGGATTCAAGTTTGGAAAAGAGCTATTGGTTCTTGTCTTTCAGAATCACTTAACCTTTTCATCTGATAATGAAGTGGATTTTTTTTAAGAACGATTATCAAAGTGAAGTGTGAAAGATAGCTGCTGTAGAGCAATGTGAATATGCCTTACAATAAAAAAAATTCCAACATATCAATGCACTTTTCTAGCAAATAAAAATGTGGAAATGTTATGACATTTGTAATGTGATGAAACTGTAAGCAAAGGACACTGATATCATGCATATTAGAAACTGAGATGAGAATTTGAAAAATGGACGCTTCTTTATACTGATAAAATGGGTTTGAAGTTCTCCTGCAAAGGCTGTGACCCAACAATAACATTGAAGATTGATTGTTTTTCTTTGTGTTGACTTCCAAAACACTTCTGACTTTCCTTGAGCATTGATCCACAGCTACATTCTAGTTTTGCAATCAAATATAAGATTCTTTTTATAAATGTGAAGTCAGGTTGACCAGGCCTCCAAAGACCCTTCTGTTAATTAGTCTGTCTGCTTGTAGGTGAGACTGGATAATCAAAACCATTGAACTATGTCCCCACATTCTTGTTATAAGAATGCACAGACTTTGAATCTGGAAAATGAATGTAAAGAAATTGCCTAGGTCTTTGCCTCCTTTAGGGACAATTCATATCAAAATCTTGAGTCTTGATACATGCATTGAAGCATCTACTGTAGCACAGCAGTTATCTCTCAGATAATTTGTTACAGCATGCTAGACAATAGCTGGAAATTCACAGTAAACTTGCTGCCATTGAAAAAGTTTGCCTGCCCTTTGTTATTTAGGCTTGTAGTTTAAGGGTGTGTCTGCATCGCTGGTTGCTCTTAGAGTCTTATGTTTGTTATAATAATTGTGACTTTTTTCTCCAAGATGGACTTTGCCACAGTTATTCATGCCTTTTTGATTTCCAGACTGCGTTAATGTAATGCTACCCTTTAAAGAAGCTTCATCAGAATCAGAATGCAGTGGGTCTGTATGCTTAGTGGGGTTCTCTGTAGGGAGCTTTGCAGTCTGCATTGGCTTCCTGCTCATTTCTGGGTATTGATTTGGCTATCTCCTTATCCGTGTACAGCCGCTGCACCTGAGATCAGTGGATACACACTTACTAAAAGTGCATAGATTTAGATTTCTGGGGCCTATTGACAGGATACTGTTAGTTGAGGGTCTTCAACTCGGCAAATTATTCCCACCATTGATTTGATATAGCCAAAGCTTGTTGACTTTCAGGACATAGTGCACAGGTCATCTATTTACTCAGCTTTTGCTTGAGGTGTGTGGAATTTACCAAGGAATCTATTTTCTGGTAGATAATATTTGTACAGGTTACTGATTGCAGGTTCTTCCACTCAAGATATGACTCTAGTCACATTTAAAAAGTTTAGAAAGTAAATGTAATAGAGTTCATAAACTGCTGATCTTCGGGGAGATTTTTGTTCCTTTGTGGGGTTATAGTTTATCAGGAGACAAGTTCAAAGCAGGGTGCACAGATTTATGAGGTGAATGTTCTTAAATTTGTCTCTCAAGATATGTCAGGTGCAGGAAGCTCTATATATGGTATTACGTTAATTCTGGTCCATGTAGAAATAAGGATTATGGCCAACATTCATTGTAATGCTTAAGAATTTCAGTCATATAAACAATTTGCTGGTTAGTAGTGCAGTAGGTTTGTGGCTTGGAAAAATCTTCTGGCTTTCATTACATTATCATTTTAATTGGAATACCAAGCATAACCAGGGGCAAAAACATTGTATGAAAGTGGGAGAATCCACAGGGAGACTCTGTCTCTTTTGAACGTGGCCTTTGGTTTGTGCTTCAGGAGCATATTTGAATTATTTAGTTCTCAGATTTTAATAGCAAGAATTATTAGTACACCAGTACACTACTCCAGGCTTATTTAAAAATAATAGACTACTCAAAATCTGTAAAGTTTTGAAGCCACATTTTAATATATATATAATCCTTTTAAAATTATATATTTTTACATATATGAAGATGTTTTTAAAATATTGCATTTGGATAGAAAGGAGGTGTAGTCCTCTATAATAGTTAGCCTGTATAATGCCTTCCAATGATCTCATAATGTTTTGCAAATATTTGCTGCCACTGAAGTTAATGAGAGTTTTGCCACTGGCTTCAGTGGGAGCAGGCTGAGGCCCATTAATTACTTAAGTCTGGCATCTTTGTTAAGTAGCAGTAATTTTAAAGTTAAGGCGCTAACCTGGAATTCAGGAAACAAGGAGTGAAATCTTGATCAAAGTCAATGTGAGGTTTCTCCCTAGCTCTACCAGACTTGCTTAGTGATTTAGGCCAGTGGTTCTCAACCAGGGGTATGCAGAAGTCTTCCAGGGGGTACTCAGTTCATCCAGATCAGTGTTTCTCAACCTGGGGGGTTGCAACCCCGAGGAGAGTCAGGGGACAGGTTTTTTTTTTGGGGGGGGGGGGGTTTCAAGTTCAGGGTCGGCATTAGGGTGGCAAGCAGGGCCATTGTCCGTGTCCCGGGTCCCCCCCCGTTCCCCCATCCACCCCCCGCTGTGCGCACGCGAAACTAAGTTACACCCTTCAGCTCTGGACAGCAGAGCTCGGACTTCAGCCCTGCTGCATGGGTCTCCGGCTTTAGACAAGGCTCACAAATGAAAAATAGGCTCAAGTACCACACTGAAATGTAAGTACAATATTTATATTCCAGCTGATTTACTTTATAATAATTATATGGTAAAAATGAGAAAGTAAGCAATTTTTCAGAAATAGTGGGCTGTGACACTTTTGTCTGATTTTGTAAGCAAGTCGTTTTTAAGTGAGGTGAAACTTGGGGTACTCAAGACAAATCAGACTCCTGAAAGGAGTACAGTAGTCTGGAAAGGTTGAGAGCCACTGATTTAAGTAAGTCTCTTCACTCTCCTCTTCAGATTTCTCTATCTGTAATATGAAGGTAATGACACGCTATGGGTAGTTGTGATGCTTAGCTCATTAATAACTGCAAAGCAGTTTTAGATTTTTGGATGGAAGGTGATAAAGGAATATTGATGATTATTATGACTATTATTGTTCCATAAACAGACTAGTAGAGGAAAATTGATTCTCCTCCGCACATTAACATGCCAGTGGAAATTTAAAATAAAAAATAAAACTATATAGGAAGGAGGAGGGGAGACAAACCAGACACAAATTTCCATTAGCTGTATTTAAAGAGCTGAATTTTTTAACTGGGTGGCCATTTCCCTCTATTTAATGATTCATGGCTGCAATGATTATTCTCATCTGTGGCAGAAAATTACTGAATCACTTTCCCACTTTTGTAAGTGTATCTGTGTGTATATGTAAGAAGACATGGTATCATATACCAATGAGTACAGGAAGTGTTATTTTTTGGAGTATTGGAAGCCAGAGATTTTAGTGAAAGAATATAGACTTTTAAATGTCGTTCAAATCGGTTGATTGTATATACTCCGGACAGTGTGGGATTTCCATGCAAGTTGTGTAACCAAGACATGTCTTAACGCTTTGCCTTCTGTAGCCTGGGGAACAATTCTGGGCTTGAAATTTTGTTAGCTGAGGTTATGTGACGTGACAGATCATTCTTATCCACATGAGACCAGCCCCCCTCTTCCTGTCAGTGCGGGGAGTGACTTATTAACTACAGTTTTTTAATGCGGTTTAAAAAAACACAGTTGATATCGTCTCATTTGTTGGAGGAGAACAGAACAGAGATCAATATTGAATTAGAAATTATTTATTCAGCAATAAAGAAACTTTTAAAAAGTATTTGTGATTTTTGTTTTGTTTTTAATTATAGATCCATATTGATTTTTGTTGTGGTGGTTTGTTGTTTTTGTAAGTGTACTGTTATGAACGTTTATAGTATGCTAAAATGCTGTCCTCTCACTAACATTGAAAAGTCTGCTTTCTAAGTTGTGTCAAAATTTGTTAGATTTCTTAAATCACTGTGTGTAGCTCCGGTGTTTTGCAGTGTAGCTGCTCTCACTCAAGTGAGGCTAGCTGGAGAGGAATAACTCGAGTGTACTAAGGCCATGTCTACACTACCACTTATGTCACTCAGGTGTGTGAAAAAAACACCCCCCTTATTGATACAAGTTTCATTGGCATATGTGGTAGTTTGCACAGCGCTATGTCGGTGGGAGAGCTTCTCCTGCCAAAATAGCTACCGCCGCTCTTTGAGATGGTTTTATTATGTTGATCGGAGAGCTCTTTTCTGTTGGCATAGAGAGGCTACACGAGCGATTGGTACAGCTGTAAGCTCGCTAGTGTAGACATGGCCTAACTCGAGCTAACTGTTACAGTGTAGACAAGCCCTTACATGGCAATATTATTGGGTTTAATTTACTTTGGTTTCCCCAAAGATAGTCATTTATTATTAAATCGTAAACACTTCTTGAGTAATTCCTCCTAATTAGTCATGTGATGGGCATGTCACTGAATAATGACACCATGTGGAGCGGACAATTCCTTTTTTCCTGAGGGTGCTGTACTTGAGTAATCTGTGAGATTGTGCTAACAATTAGCCTGTACTCGGGATTCTGCATTAAGGCAGATATTGAATGATTAAAGAATTGTTGGTTAAAAGTTCATTTAAAAAAATACACCTCTACCTCGATATAACACTGTCCTCGGGAGCCAAAAAATCTTACTGTGTTATATTGAACTTGCTTTGATCCACCGGAGTGCGTAGCCCCGCCTCCCTGGAGCACTGCTTTTCCACGTTATATCTGAATTTGTGTTATATTGGGTCGCGTTATATCAAGGTAGCGGTGTATTATTAAAGTGGTTTTGGTTTCAATTTGTAACTTAAGTTACAAGTTACATTTTAAATTCCCGTGGCATGGTTCAGTTTTAAGTTTTGAATTTTGGGACTGAGTTCCTTTAGCTGTGCTGGATATAGTGACCTTTGACAGTATCATACTGTAAAATGTCTGATTTTCACTACTATAAAACTCTCTGTTTTGTGTATTTTTTTTAAAAAAAAGACTGTTTTTATTTTTAGCTGTAGTGTAATGATTGAATTTCAATATGTTTGAAGTCAGCATTACTTAATAAGTAAATTCTACACGATTGGTTCATTTGGAAATACCTTCTTCTGTTAAAATATCTATTTGTTGGACACTTGTAATTGTGAGGACACGCCTGTTATTATCTGCTCATTTCAATTCCTAGAAGGGAGATTAAAGAGTTCAATAGTAATTGTTTATATTAATTAAAAAGAAAACAAACTCAGCCTTGATGTTTCCTCTTATAATTAGGGTAAATGGTTTTAAATATTAATTTAAAAAAAGATAAAGTAAAACTGAGAGAAACATATAGTTTCTTGATGAAACTGTGCTTTTCTTTGGGAAGTGGCAGTTAGTATATTTCTATTTAATATTAGATATATATGAACAAAGCGAATCCAACTAGCGTTCTTGCTGACTCTTGAAACTGACAACATGAGCGACTTCCCTAGAAACCGGGACGAACAGGTTAAAACCTGATTGGCTATGCTGTCTATCCAGCCTCTTGTCACTGTTCACATTAATTAAATTTAATTAAAGAGGAGATTTGAGAAAAATATCATGACAGACATGTTCTTGACTTCTATATGTGACGATAAGGTGTCTCATGTTTACTTTGTACAAGGCTTTACCTGCTCACCTGAGTTTCTAGAGCTAGGACTGCTGTGTATTTCTAACGGCATCGTTGGTGGTTAATGATTCAGTCAGTCTGTTTTGTGATGGTATAGCTATGCAGCTTTTATGATTATGCAAATAATGAAGAACAACTTTTATGCTTTGACTTAAGGATGAAAACTTCGGGCTGGGTTTATAAAATTCAGGTTAGAGTCCAGTCGTGCAGGTTACAACACAAACTTTTCTTTGTAATTTTGTAGCCATTATCATAATGTGTATTGACCCTGTAGAAAACCAAAGAACTCTACTGAACAAATAAGTCAACAAATGGGTAGAATTGCTTTATTAAATCAAAGTAAATTATGAAGTAAAGAAAAATAGAAGACATTATTTACCTCCTTCGTTGGTAAACAATGCTGGTAAGGTTTGCCTTAGACAAAAGAGCCTCTAGATAATGTGAGTTCAGATTTACAGTGGAACCTTATTTGGTAGTTTGTGTTCTTGCACTTATTCACTCCAGATGGAGGAGATTATCAACTGAAGTACATGTAAGAACCTCTTTAGAAATGGGCTTAAATATGACATGTCTTCCTAGAGCAGTGTATCTCCTTTGGAATGATGTCTTTATGAACTGATTTGTGTAAAAATTGTATCTGCTGAGTGATTTCATCTGCCTATAACAAATAAGTAAAAGGGAAGGGAAGAATTCCCCCCCCCCCCTTAATGATTTCAGATGGAAATAGTTCCTTTAGGGAGGAGATTCAAATTGTATATCCTTTTTGCATATTGATTTGTTTTGTACACATGTAGAACAATGAAACCCATCAGATGGCCTGTATTCAGTAGGATAACATTTGTGAATGAAGAATTACTGTAAAGAAGTTAAAACACATTAAGTTTAGTGTCACTGGTCTGAACATAAGAATGGCCATATTGGGTCAGACCAATGGTCCATCTAGCCCATTCAGGTTTGAAGGCCCTTGTCTTATCTACCATATGTTTTGTTCATCATTTAGTAGATTGTTTTTAATATATTTCAGTTTTGTTTGAGTAGTTTTTTGTGTGTTGTTCTTTCATAATTAAAAAGAGTATATATTTAAATAATGTAAGATATGCATTTAAATATTCTTTATCTGTACTATTATTGCAAGGCCCAATTCAGTAAAATGTGCACCTGGTTAAACCAGTGGCAGAGGGTGCAGTTTAAGGTATAAACTGTAACTGACTAGCCTTCCTCTGTTCTCAGGCCCAAGTTTTGATGAAATAGTATTGTGTTTTAGGATCTTATAAAAAGTAGAAGTAGGGTTATAGTGCTCTGAGTCTTAAAAACAGACCATAATATAAAACGGGATAGATGACATCAACATTTCTATTTCATAGGTATTATGAACACATTACATGTGTAGACAATTCGCAGTTATGATGCTTTGCTTTGATAACTCACTACATAGGTTTATGGCCTCTGTACATTGATAATTAAAAAGAGGTCTTTTGTATTTTAAACCACCTGAAATGCTATTTGTGTATGTCAGTTTTCAGTTAAAATTCTATACTATTTTAATCATTCAGATACACATAACTTGTTTTACTTAATACTGCAAGTATTCCTGCTTTCCTCCTCCTTGATACTTGCCCACCTTCCTTTTTAGTTGTTAATTGTTTCCAGATGTAAACAGCTTCATTATTTAACTACAGGAGAAGAGGGTTGGATGTGTGTTTTTCTGTTTTTGTTTGGTTTTGTTTCATACTTTGCTTCCCCAACTTTTATAGAACTTCAGAGGGGTAAATGCACATACACATTGTTTCCTTTTATAGGGGACCAAAATTTCTTGCCAACAGTAACTAGCTGGGGTCCGTACGTGATGGCCAGCGGTGTTCTGTTATTTTCCTTGTTGGGCCCGTCCTGTAGTAGTTGATTTCTGGGTACCCGTCTCGCTCTGTCAGTCTGTTTCTTCACTTCCCCAGGTGGGTATTGTAGTTTTAAGATCTTTATCAGGCATTCTTGATATGATTCCTCACTCTCACAGACCTTGGGAGGCAGGCCAGTCCTCCAGACAACCCCCTAACCTGAAGCAAATACTCAACAGCAACTACACACCACACCACAGAAACACCAACCCAGGAACCAGTCTCTTTACCAAATCTTGTTGCCTACTCTTTCCCCATATCTACTCTGGCGATCCCATCAGAAGACCCAACCACATCAGCCACACCATCAAGGGCTCATTCACCTGGACATCTACTAATGTTATATATGCTATCATGTGCAAGCAATGCCCCTCTGCCATGTACATGGATTGGATTTTTAAAGATGAATAAATTAGGGATGTAAAATGTTAACCAGTTAACCGGTAAGCATTAGGCTTACTAGTTAACCCACATTAACTGTTAACCCCCAGTTGCACCACTCTGGTTGGACCCCAGCCCTGGCTGCATCCTACCCCAACCCCGCCAGCCGGACCCCAGCCCGGCTGTGCCGGCCTCCCCTCCCCCCGCTGCTTGGCCAGCTGGCCCCAGCTCCACAGCCTGCCAGCAGACCCCAGACCCCACATCGCTGGCCAGAGCAACCCCAGCCCCTCTCCCTTTAACCAGATAACAGTTTAAATTATAGAATTTTAATCGTTTAAACAGTTAACTTTTAAAATGATATTTACATCTCTAGAATAAATAGGGTTGCCAACCATCCAGGATTGCCCTGGAGTATCCAGGAATTAAAGATTAATCTTTAATTAAATATTATGTCATGTGATGAGACCTTTAGGAATACATCCAACCAAAATTGGTAATTCTGTTAATAAAATATTTCCAAAGTATTTTAAATTCATCTGGTCAATTGGTCTTCCCCTATCCCCACCCCCTTTAATATCTAGGCATAGAACCCTCTAAATATGTTTACTACTAACAAAAATAGGGTGAGGGAGAGTAACATTAGTCAATAGGTCAGTTTGGTTTCTCTGACTGTCGTCTCTTTTTGTCAAAAACAACGAGGAGTCCAGTGGCACCTTAAAGACTAACAGATTTATTTGGGCATAAGCTTTCATGGGTGGAAAAAAACCCCATTTCTTCAGATGCATGGAGTGAAAATTACAGATGCAGGCATAAATATACTGACACATGAAGAGAAGGGAGTTACCTTACAAGTGGAGAACCAGTCTTGACAAGGCCAATTCAGTCAGGGTGGATGTGGTCCTCTCCCAATAATTGGTGAGGAGGTGTCAATACCAAGAGAGGGAAAATTTGCTTTTGTAGTGAGCCAGCCACTCCCAGTCCCTATTCAAGCCCAAATTAACGGTGTTAAGTTTACAAATGAATTGTAGCTCTGCATTTTCTCTTTGAAGTCTGTTTTTGAAGTTTTTGTTGTTGTTGAAGAATGGCTACTTTTAAATCTGTAATAGAATGTCCAGGGAGATTGAAGTGTTCTCCTACTGGCTTTTGTATATGTTACCATTCCTGATGTCTGATTTGTGTAAACTCTTCTTCTTCAGGCTCTGAAGAAGTGGTACAGCTTGTGTCCACCCTCACCTTTTCCCACCAAACCGGACAGTCCCCATGTAAAAGAATAAATGGACACAAATTGGACATCAGGAATGGTAACAATGAGATGCTGTTAATGAAATAGAAGCAGTTTTCTCCCCAAATAACGTTTTCCCCTCTTTAAGCACTTAGGCTACTGATGCGTTTGTTAAAATAGCTACTTTAATCCAGATTCAGGGACAGGTTTAGCCTCCTGCTCCTCTGTCTTAACGCACTGCAAGTGGCCAGGAGAGAATTCCACTGCTGCAGTTGTTGTCCCTGGACTGGGCATGGACCTGGGGGTGCAACCGGGACTGTGGGCTGCAATGCAGCCTGCTGACAGCCCTGCAGTCTGCTGCTACTTAAAGCAGCCCCCAAGGCTACTTCAATTTATGAGGCTCACATTAGCCCCCAGAGCAGCCCAGAATCTGGGAGGCACAAAGTTTTGCCCCCATTCCCCACGGGGCTGTGCCTTGTGTGCTGCAGCTCCCAGGAAGTGTAGTGCAGAATTTGCCCCTTAGCCTTTGCTTGTTGTAGATGAAAGTCCTCAGATGAAATGCTCTGCAGAAGTGCAAAGTATTCTGTATTGTGTACTAAGTGATAACTAATTGACCATCTCTTCAGAGAAACCAAGGAGTACATGAACTTGAAGCCTGAACTTTAATCTCACGTCTAGGGAAAACCCATTCAGTGCTGAGGCGTGCTCGGAGGTGCAGTACGCTTGTTCAGTGGCTTCATTCTCCAGAGCTGTCACCAGTGCTAAATTAAATGCTCACATAAAAAGTGGAGACTGGAACAGCTCTTCATATGTGAGGTTCAATCCTATATGGCAACAGAATACAGAAGGAAAAATTAGTCCATAGCCTCTGCCCCCCCCCCCCATCCCCAAAAAGAAATGTGCAGTACTTTGAGAGTCCCTTAAAAAGTATGATTTTTATTGCCAAGTGTGGTAATAGTTTATGACATAAGAGAATAGTATGGCCTGTAAGTAAAGATTTAATATGTCTCCTGACATGCCTGTTGAGCCTAGGAAAAAGATGCGGTTGGATAAGAGAAATGAATTGTTTTTCATCTGTTGAATTGTCTGTAGTATTGCCACTATTGAAAGGAAACTCTTAAAATCCTATAAGATGCCAAGAATGTAACTTTCATGAAGCCAGTTTACTTTAATTTTTAGTAGTTACCACATTGTTTGCCTTACACATTTTTAACGAAATACTTAACAAAATTAATTAATTAATTAAAATTAATATCATTCCTTTTATGTAACAATGCTCTCGTTCAGTGTCTTTTTTTGGTGAGAATGAGGAAGCACACTGTTACCCAGAATTGTTTGGAAGACAGTAGCATGAGACACACAAGTGGCTCTCAAAGGCTTTGGAGGAGGAAGAACTGACACCACAGAGCATGGTATTATCTGTATTCCAAAGATGGCAGAGAAAGTAAATCTATTTTCCACTTGTGTATTTCAGGGAGAAAAGTACTGCACACTAAAGAAATCTAAGCTCTGCTCTGAGCTGCCTTGCTAAGACTTTTAGCTTGGTGGATTTAGCACAAGTAGTAATGGGAGAGCAAAGAGATGTTTGAGACGAAGCAGGCAGTTCCCATTAATAAATTGTCATTATTATTACAAATAAATACATTATAAACACATTGCTCACTTGTCAGTTTGTTCCTCCAGCCAGGTAGGTTGGTTGTGTCACAAGCATCTGCTAAATAGCATAGTACATGGTTGTATAATAAGCATACATGAACGCTTTACTCCTATAATTTTATATTTACTCATGTATGTATATTTATATACAATATATGAAAACTTCTGTATGGCATTGATTTCAATTGTTGGTAGCTTGCCTGATACCAAACATTTAACTATCTCTTCCATTAGTTCCCTACGGTTGGACTCATGTTAAATAAGGCAGCCTGACTTTACAGGCAAACAGGCTGCGGAAATGGTACCAATGACATTTTAATTTAAATATCTTTCCAGTTTCTCAATAAAAATCCAACTTTTAAAATAATATATATTGGCTATACTTTTTTTCTTTGAATGTTATTTTATGTAAATGAGTACAAGGATGTCAAGTATCAGGGGGTAGCCGTGTTAGTCTGTATCTACAAAAACAACAAGGAGTCTGGTGGCACCTTAAAGACTAACAGATTTATTTGGGCATAAGCTTTCGTGGGTAAAAACTGAAGTGAGGTTTTTACCCACGAAAGCTTATGCCCAAATAAATCTGTTAGTCTTTAAGGTGCCACCAGAGTACAAGGATGATAAATGCAGAGTCCTGCTATGTCTATCAGAACTTACATTTTGCAAGCACAGGGAATACAGTAAAAAGCAAAGTCTGTGTCTTGCCAAAGATTCAAAATCTTTTAAAAGGTTTGGTGCTGGTATTCCTCAGTCTGTAAACCATTTATTCATAAGTGCTACATTCAAATTTCTGAAGTCCATTCATTTGCCATCAAAACATCTTCTGGTTTCTAGGGCTGTGTGATACCTTCCTCCCCGATCTGGCAATTGATAGTGTATGGTCACAGCAGTTTACCTATGTGCTGTCAATTGCATGATCAGTGGTCTAAGTGACCAATGTGAAAAAGTGTAGAAATGTTTGTGTGTGAGAAGCCAAAAAGTCCTCTTAGTGAGGGCTATCCAAGAGAACTAGCCTTAGATCTAGTAGAAAATTTTCATTCTGTTCTAACATGCATGCATGTTTTCTTAGGCCTGGTCCACACTAAGCCCCCAGTTCGAACTAAGATAAGCAACTTCAGCTACGTGAATAACATAGCTGAAAGTCGAAGTATCTTAGTTCGAACTTAAAAGTACTTACCGCGGGTCCACACGCGGCAAGCAGGCTCCCCCGTCGACTCCGCCTACTCCTCTCGCAGAGCAGGATTACCGATGTCGACGGCGAGCACTTCCGGGATCGATTTATCGCGTCTAGACAAGACACAATAAATCGATCCCAGAAGATCGATTGCTGGCTGCCGAACCAGCGGGTAAGTATAGACGTACCCTTAGTGTTTACAGCTAAAGTCATCTTAATTCTTACAGTCAGTGTCCTTTTACACAGCGTTCTGTTATTTTTAGATCATTGAACAGGTGTTGCAGGTCATGTAGAAGGCCATAGTGCAGGTGCTATTTGGTATTGCTCTTGAGTTGGGATTGATTGACATTTCCAGGAACATCTGAAGAGGAAATTTAATCTCTGTAGACACTTCTTGTCATGATGGTTTTTAAGGCCAAAATCTAATCATGTACAGATCTCTCTAGAGATGAAGGAAGAGGTCAAGATGGACATTAAACCAGTAGTTTATGTTCTTTGTGTATAAGTGGAGCATTTTCCACAGAAGGAGTGCAGCATTAAAAATTATTATCAAGCTATAATTGGATTGCTATAATAAACTGGTTGAAATAGCAATGCTGGGTTTTTAGTTGTATAAGAAACAAATTTTTGAAATTCAGGAAATTTCTACTTTCTAAAACACTCATTTGTTTCAATTTTTTCTCTCTCTCTAATTTGTTTTGGAAGTTACTCTCTTTTGGGAGAAGCTCATTATTCTTAATAATTTAGTATTTAGTGAGACAAACCAGTGTAGGTTGTAATTTCTGTAATATATGATCCCTACTCACTTTCTTCCACCCACCCATTTCATTAGTTAAAATGATTCATTGATAGGATGATGAACTGTCTTTATAAATGTAAACAAGAATCCATTCGTGGTGCTAATGAAAAGAGATTGCAAATCCCCAACTGGTTTCTCCTTTGTGCAGAGTGGCATCATCCCACTGATGATTGGTTAAATAACCTAAAAATTGTCACATCCTTACCTGTATGGCCGGTGTTTCTTTTATCTGCCTGTGGTTTGACAGCAACATCTTGCTATTCTGCTTGGATATCCTTGAATTGTCCCATGCTCATCTTTACTTAGAATACTACTACCTCTTCCACCTCCACTATCAGTACCACTTACCGTCCTTAGTCTCACTTTTTTGGCAGATGGTCGGCAGGTTCTCCCATGACTCTTCAGAGGTTGTATAGATTGTCTGCTTTGTCCGCTCAAGTCTAGACTGAGGGCAGACCACTTTTCTGGCATTATATCTGCACTCCCAGTCCTAGTCCCAACAAGAAACTGTAGTGTGAAAAAGGTTATTCAGACATTTCAGAGTTGCAACAAAGAATCTAGTGTTATTTCAGGTCAAAGTATGGAAGAAGGAGTGAGTATATATGTGAATGAGTAGGTGTGGAGATCCTTCTGGTTTATCAGGGTTGGTCCACCCATCTCCATTGTGTGCATGTAGATACACATTTGTCATCTATTCATTATTTAAAATAATATGTTTGTTCTTTGTGTATTTTTAACAAGGCTGTCTCACAGGGCTGGTGAGGACTCTGTCCCATCATTTTAATTTTGTGTGTGGAGATCCTTCTGGTTTATCAGTGTTGGTGCACCCATCCCCATTGCATGCATGTAGATACACATTTATCATCTATTCATTATTTAAAATAATATATTTTAAATATCCCTCCAGGGGGGAGGATAGCTCAGTGGTTTGAGCATTGGCCTGCTAAACCCAGGGTTGTGAGTTCAATCCTTGAGGGGGCCACTTAGGGATCTGGGGCAAAATCAGTACTTGGTCCTGCTAGTGAAGGCAGGGGGCTGGACTCGATGACCTTTTGAGGTCCCTTCCAGCTCTAGGAGATAGGATATCTACATTAATTATTATATTATTATTATATGTTTGTTCTTTGTGTATTTTTAACAAGGCTGTCTCACAGGGCTGGTGAGGACTCTGCCCCATCATTTTAATTTTGGGTTACAGTAATGGAGGACAGTATATCATGTATGAAATCTACACCCTCCTCTTCACCTTCTGTACATGTCAGCAACATTCCTCATTATACTCATTCTCCACATAGAGTTTCTGTAAGCTAGAGCCTGTTGCGAGGTTGAGGCGAAATTACAGCATTCCTCTAGGTGTGGCATGTTTTGGTTTCATTTGGGAAGGCATGGCTGTTTTTGAAATCTGCACAGAATTGCAACACTCCCTATAGATTTGCAAAGCATTAGATTACATGTGCATACTTCAAAAACTTCTGCAGTGTTTTTTTCCTCCCTTCCTTCTAGCCCACTGAAATTGATAAATGCAGAGTCCAAGGTGTTATGACAAAAGAAAAGCTACAAGTTCAAAATTAATGCACAAGCTCACTGTGTCATGGAAAGGAATATTGTAAATCTGATTTGCATAAGATATATGGGTATAACTCCATTAAAAACATTGTGAAAGAATTTCGCAGTCTTCAGCAAGGTAGTTGTGAAATGTATGTGTTGTAAAGAAAGTTTTCAGGACTCTGAGATCAATAGGTGTTTTTAAGTCCAGCCTATAGGTCTGTGCACAGGCGGAGGCGCTGACTTTCTGATTTCCCCAGGGGTGCTCGATGCCTGCTGCACCCCAGGCCCCACCTTCATTCCACCCTTCCACCAAGGCCCTACTCTGCTCTGCATCTTCCCGCCCCTGCTCCAACTCCTTCTTCCCCCAAGCGCCCCGCCCACGCCCCGCCTCTTCCTGCCCCTGCTCCTCCCCATCCTTGCCACTGAACAGCTGATCGGTGGTGGGTGAGAGATGCTGGGTGGTTGGTGGGAGGGAGGAGCTGAGCGGCAGGGCCCGCTAGGGAGCCAGCCCCGAAGCACCCACAGAGTTGGTTCCTGTGGTTCTGTGAAGGGAAATTACCATTTAAGTACACTTGTCTACAACTGGGAGTCCTCTTTGCCATGCATGTATTTCAAATGCTGAGTGTGTTGAGCACATCCTTGGGTACAGATGTCACAAAGCCTGAGAAAGAATGTGAGTTTCCCCACCAATTAATCAACTTCCCTCCTCTCTTGCTCCAGCTACTCCTGGTTTCCCCAGTTTTACCACCATGGTTCCACTTGTTTTCTTCTCTACAAAGAGAAGCCTTCAGGCCTAATGTTTGTTTATATTAAACAACCAGCAGAGGGTGCTGCTTATTCAATATAGGCAGCATCTTTCCTATCTCTTCCCTCTCCCATGTAAACTGACGGATCACCTCCACAATTTCCCTAGTGCAGGGGTGGGCAAACTTTTTGGCCTGAGAGCCATATCGGGGTTGCAAAACGGTATGGAGGGCCAGATAGGGAAGGCTGTGCCTCCCCAAACAGCCTGCCCCCCGCCCTCCCTATCCACTCCCTCCCACTTCCCACCCCCTGATTGCCCCCCTCAGAACCCTCGACCCATCCAACCCCCCCTGCTCTTTGTCTCCCAGCATCCCCCGCCCCTAACCACCACCCTGGAACCCCACCCCCTATACAACCCCCCTGCTCCTAGTCCCCTTACAACCCCCTCCTGGGACCTCCTGCCCCTAATTGCCCCCGGGACCTCACCCCCATCCAACCGCTCCCTCCTGGGACCCCCTGCCCCTAACCATCCCCTATCCAACACCCCCACCCCCCCACCCCGCCAGCCCCTTTCAGAATGTGGCCCTGCGAACATGGGCGAAGGGCTCAGGAGGCGCAGGGGCAGCCCCACAGCCGGAGAGAAGCGGCGGTTTCCCCTTCAAAGCGCCACTTCTCGCCGGCCGGCCGCACGGTGCTCCTCTTGAGTTCTCCGGCCTTGTTCCCCGCGCTCCCGCCACCCGCACGGCCCTCCTGCTCTCCTGCCCCCACAGTGCAGCCCCTCCCCCCTGTGGGGGGTGTTGCAGACTTGGTGAGCTGAGGCTGCGGGGGAGAGGGGACAACAAGGGAGGGGCCGGGGGCTCGGGCTGGGCAGGATGGTCCCATGGGCCAAATGTGGCCCGCGGGCCGTAGTTTGCCCACCTCTGCCCTAGTGTCTACTGAATCTTAGAAATGAGAAATGGAAAATATTTATTAGACCATGTAGTCTACTTCCCTGCCAGCATGGGACTGTTCTGTATTGTGCATTTACTAGTGTACAGTTTAGTTTTAAACATCCACAGCAATAGGACTGCCAATACTTCCCATGGGAAACTTCTACAGCCTAATGGGGCATGCTGTCAAGAAATTTTTCTTGGCCTCACCAAGGTCTACTGAATCTTGAGTTTATGGTCTATCACTGCAATATGTTACCGATCCCACGCTGAACACAAGTGTATATGCAGGTAATAAAAATATTTTGGCTCACCTGTTAAGAAACTGGTAACCTCTTCAACATGTACTAAACTTAAAACACTGCAGTATCTAGTAAACTATGGCATAATTTAGCTTGGAACGATCCAAGTTATATAGAAGGAGAGAGCGTGCTATTTGACTTTGTGTTTTCTTTGCCAGGTGCTCAATGCAGCTAAAAAAAATAAAGGAGACTGAGAGGAAACCATAAGTAAGTTAGGTTTAACAAAAAAAAAAAAAATTACAAAAATATACACGTCTTCCTTGGAAGGAGAGAGCGTGACTAGAAGCAGGTGATGGTTTGATTCTGAGAACTCTTCTGCTGAGCTGGAACAAAAATTTCAATTATGAGTGTTTGAGAAAGTGAGGGGCAGTGTGGACAGGCTCTGTTCAGTCTTAATGATCCACCTCGCTTCTGACCTGCAGTGATCTTGGTATTTCTGTCTTAGACCTCTCAGACAAATTTTTTAATGTCTGCTGGAATGATATGGGGAAACGTTTGTGATGTGGTCAAATGGCAGGAGATCACCCCTTTCCAGATATGGCCTGAAGCAGGAGTTGAATCTGGGTTTCTCCAGGTAAATGTATAACAGTCACCCACATCTTTTAACCAAAAAATACAAGGAGCTGATGTATTTGGATACCCCTCACCTCAATTGACTTTTGCATAGCAGAAAAATACTTAGAATCTAGAAACAGAGGACTGGCTGCCAAAATGTCTGTATGAAGTATTTTTTGTTATGTGGTTCTGCTAAACTTTTCCCATCTTCTAGTTATAATGACTACTTAGAATCCTCTGTCTGTATGTTTAAAAAAATAGAATTTTTTACAATAAAAATTATGCTCTCATTATCTTCCATGGATAGGGGAAAATTTAAATAAAATCCTCTTCATCCTACTGTGATCAATCCATAGAGTGCACCAGCTTCTGGGATTCCTTGGTCAATAGATATGATTGTTTTTTTCATTTTTCTCTTTCTAAACCATGTAACTATTTGTGCTAGCCAAGTTTCAGTTTTGGAAAGAGAGAGGCTACTTATGGTTATAAGTTTCTTTGATGTTTTGCCTATGAAGAAGATTTCTGTGTTATGAAGCCACAACCACACCCAATTTAGAAGCTCTTCTGTGGAAACTGGTACAGCAACTCAGATTGCGGTGGCAGCTTCTTAGATGTGGGACTATTGGCTGGAGAAGAATCATGTCTGAGTTAAAAAAAAACACTAAAATAAATGAGATAGTAAGAAAATAAAACAGGGATAATAAGAGGATTCACATGAGTTTGTTGCTAAAGAAAGGATGATCACTCTCCGGACCTTATACTATGATTCTGTATGATCTCGCATCAGTTCAGTTCTATTGTTTTGTAGTAGTAATGTCTTTTTGTTCTAGTGCTCAATGGGAATTTTCAGAAAATTCTTCTGTAGACAGAAGATGCCATTTAAAAAAAAATGTTTGGACTCTTTTGCCATACACTGTATTTTGTTCCTCTTTTATAAACACAATCCAGAATTCTCCACTGTTAGCTTTGGTTTTGATGCTGATACAGTACACCAAGCATGCTGTCTTTTGTGCAGTTTCAATTCATGTCAGTATAGCAGTAGAGAGATGTGAATTGTTCCATGGAGCCACCTTGTGGCTCACCAGCTGATCATTATATCAGGGTACTCAAGGCTTAAAAACTGCTTTAGACACTGATTCCAGCAACATGACTTCAGTTATTCAGAGCACAGATGTTTATAAGCTTCTTGATCAGTGAGTAAAGTCAAATACCTTCACGTTGAGAAGGAATCCATAGAGCAATGTCTGAGATGATAAACACACCAGTCTTTATGCACTCAACAAGAGCTCACATATAGTCCTGTAGGAGAGGAGAGGCAAAGCCTTCTCCAAAGCCTGGTGTACACTTAAGTTTTGCCTGCATAGCTATGTCAGCTAGGAGTGTGAAAATTCACACCCCTAAATGGCATAGCTATGCCAGCAAAAGCCTCCGTGCAGATGTAGCCAAAGGAACTCTTTTTTTTTTTTTTGCCACTGATAGAGCTGTATCAGCAACTCTTTCTAGTCTAGACAAGGCCTGAGACTCCACATCTAGAATGCTCTCTCCCTCAGCATACATTAAAATGTAACAATTCTGTCCAATGAAGTCTCAATACTTTAAGTGTTTCTCTTGTGGTCAGTGATTGCTTAATTCATTTTTATGTTGGGAGGTGGATTACTGAGGAATTTTGGTTTTGTATCAATTCTGGAATTTATTAGGCTAAGTTGACTTTTTTTAATAAGGAATATTTCTTATTTTTGTTGGGTCACTCTGTAAAAGATTATTTTATTTTTTTATTTTGGTGCTAAGCAGTTCTATGTGAAGATTTTGTTTTAAGATGATAATGGAATTTGGCTCACATCCCCCTTTAAAATAAAGTTTATTATTTTTGTTGTTACAAAATCCTTCCTTGTTTACTTTCTTGTTGTTGCTGTTTTTATAAAAACTTCAGATTTAATGAGCCTGGTTATACTTTCACACCAATATAAATCAGAAGTAACTCAGTCGCCTCACATGGAGTTGTGCTGATGCCAAACTGGTGTAAATAAGAGGAGAATGAAGCCCAATCTGTTCTAGTAATAAAACTCGTCAAACCTGCCCACTGATAGTGTGGAATGTATTAGCTCTGTAAATCCTGGGCTGCAAACATGCTTAAAATCCCAGTTTGTCAGCAACGATGTATGATGCTGTGTATGAAAATGCGGCAGAGTTGAGTGTTTCTCCCTGCCTTCTCCCATTGTTGTGTTCAAACAAGGTATGAAATGCCTGTCTGTGCCAATCTGTACATTAATTCGTTACAAGGTTAGGGGACAGAGGGAAGGTGCCACATGTCTGCATGTGAAGATCCACAAGCCCAAGGCTGGATTTACTGTAGATGGAGGGCTTGGATTTTAATGTTGTTGCAGGCTTACTTTTTGTAGTTGTTGTAGGCTTACTTTGGATTTGAAGTGTGTGTAGGACACAAACTAACAAACTATAAGAGTTCAAAACAAAATTATTCTTCGCAATTAGACTATAGTGGTCTTTAAAAGGACATATAGGCTGTTAATGTCTGCTAATTTGTTCCATTATATCTTTGGTTCCGGCTCTGAGAGCAATGGAGGGTAGCCGCATGGCCTAGTAAATAGGTTACTGGACAGGGAGTCAGGAGACATGGGTTCTGTTTTCACCTCTGTAACTTACCTGCTGTCTGATTGGAGGCAAATAACTTCATCTCTGGCTCTTTTTCACCTGTCACCCTTTGTCTGCTTAGATTCTAAGCTCTTTGGGAGAGGGATTTCTGCTTACTATGTGTTTGGGTACAGTGCGTAACACAGCAGGGCCACAATTTTGGTTGGGACCTCAAGGCCCTATTCTGATTAAAAAAAAATTAAGTTTTCTGTATGCATAATTGCTGCAAATAATAATATGGGACTCTGGGTTATGGTCTTATAAGGCTTGTTATATCTCCAGGCATTTTTATACTGTGCCTATCCAAGTAGATCAATGTGCCTTTACACAGTAGACAGTAACAATTCTGAAGGACGGCAGGCTCATGAGCTTTTGTGTCAGTTATAGCCAATGAATTTCCTACTTGCCTTCAAATGATTTTCATGGCTGGAGATCATCAGTCACACTGTGTGAGGTGGCTGCAGATAACAGGTTTGGAATTGTGTCTGAATGATTTTCTCAGAGTCTGAGCAAGTCTGAGTGATATTCATTTTCGTTGACTGTATTATGTTCTCAGGCGGCGATCTGTTTACAGACGCATTGTGAAAGGTTGAGTCTACAAACAAGACAGTTTCAAGGAGCTTTTGATTTTATTTAATCTGAATGCCTTTGTGGCTGTCTGACAATGATTTTGTTTAATACCTAGAGAGAAAGAGTGTTCAGGAAGCTCCTTGCTCTTGGACAAAGGTGTTTACTCACCATGATCAGTAAGTACCCCAGAGAGCAATACTTGCGAATCATGTTGGATAATGTCTAGCCAAATCATCTGAAGTGAAATTATAGGAAATGTAGGGATTAAAGTAGCATGTGAGTGATGCCAGAAACCACAGACCAACCAAAAACAGAGCAAGTCTGAGTTTTGTACTAACCTGAAACTTTTTCTCCTTACAACAAATCTTTTAGTTTGTTGGCCTTAGGGAAAAGTCAGTGGCTTCAAGCCATTTGCATTTGCTTACTTAAGAACTTTTAGTGAGTTCTATGAAGAATGAACCAGAGTAGGTAGTGGGAGTTTTGAAGGTGTGTGAGTGTCATAAAGTATACTGTGTTTTGTCTATAACTATAAATGTGGAACATATTTTTTTCCTTGAGCCTTTCCCTCGATCCCACTCAGCTTCCTCTGGGTTTCTAAGAACTACTCCCTCTTCTTTGATACATGGATCTAGCCACAGTGTAGTTGTGTTAAGACAGTGAAAAACAAGGTCTTCAGTTTAACCCACTTAATCCTGAAACCTAAAAGCTCATTTGCATGTGTAACAGGTAGCAAGGAAGAAAAATTGTAGGATTGGAAACTAATATAATTGAATAGAAGTTAATGGACTTGTGCCCTTGTTTTTCTTACACTGATTTATAAAAGCTATTTATCTTATAAGATACATTTCCCATTTAAAGTATGTCAGATGGGAACATTTTCCATCTCCCTTGCCACATAGATGAGACATTTGTTTTGCACATGGTGCATCCTGTAATAATGATCGTCTAGTGCCTTTCCATTTTCACTTTGTAAATGAAGTCTAAAACATGTACATGGCAATAACTGAGTGTTGGACTGGTTATATTTTCCATGGAGCAAACC
Organism: Chrysemys picta bellii; assembly: GCF_011386835.1. NCBI lineage: Eukaryota > Metazoa > Chordata > Testudines > Emydidae > Chrysemys > Chrysemys picta. Next base: position 106,102,226 of record NC_088793.1, on the reverse strand, counting down.
AGCAAATTAAAGGAAATTGAGAGGAAACAATCCAAAGGTACAAGATACATTTTCCCCCTTAGAGTTGCTTCCTATTCCATTTGTACAGAAGGACAAAATTAATTGTGATGTGATGGCCGATGCTGAGTTTATAACATTTGTAATTAGGCTAGTTGCCACTAAAATATCAACAGGAACAATATAATGGTATTGACCTTATCACAATAAGTTAAAATATCTTCCTGTTCCTGCAATGAAATATATTGGTGCGGGGATATAAAATTCTAAAATAAATGTCTCATCACTGCTTTTTCACAGTGGAATTGGGAACATTTCTCAGCTTATCTTGACAGAGTCAATCACATCAAGGTAATGTCTTTTACAGTACTTTGTCAACTTGAGATGCAGCATCATGAGGTGAAGTCAGCATTGTTTAATATCTGACAAATTCTAGAAGTCTAATTGCTGGCAGAACATCAGATGGACAGGTAGGAGTTGCCCTTAAATTTCAGGATAGACAGCTATTCTTGATTCCCATTTTCTACTTCCCCATCTCTCCTATTTTTAAGAATTACAGTGCAGCGGAGCTGACTATGATTCCACAGTTCCTACAGCAGATTTTATACAGTCTCTGGATATTATTTAGAGTGACTGTAGTAGTCATGACTGTATGTACACCTCTACCCCGATATAATGCGACCCGGTATAACACGATTTCGGATATAACACGGTAAAGCAGCGCTCCGGGGGGGGGGCGGGGGGGCTGCGCACTCCGGCGGATCAAAGCAAGTTCGATATAACGTGGTTTCACCTATAATGCGGTAAGATTTTTTTGGCTCCCGAGGACAGCATTATATCGGGGTAGAGGTGTATTCTCTGTGTTCTCTTGTTGAATTGTCTGAAGCTGTATAGTGAATATAGCCATATTGCCAACTGCAAGTGTTCATAAACCATGAGTCGGCCCCCAACTCATGATGTTGGCTTAAAAATCTGGAGATATTAAAAAAAGGTATAAATGTTGGGTTCTTTTTCTTTTCCCTTCTGGCATTTGGTCTTTTAGGGTGCATTTGGATCACATTTTCAATCTTTTTTTCTTAAACATCAGGGCTAGAAATTTACCTCTTCTTACATGAAATCTGAGATTCTCACATAATCCAATGCCTCCAGGAGTTGGGACTTCAAGAACACCAAATAAAATTGTGAGAGTTAGCAACATCAGAATAGCCTTTTCACTTGTTTACTCGAAGGAGTGGTGAAAGGCCTCAGTCTGTATGTGCACGTGTTCATTACCTCACAGGGTGATTTCAATTTAAATGCAGCCTATTAAATTATTTACAGAAGACAGTTGGCTAACTCATTGTACTGTATGGTAGGAGCCAAAGGTCACTTTAGTGTGCCTAGTTGATTCATACGGTAATCTGATACAGTACTTAGCTCTTTGCTTCCTAGCCAGTAAATTAAACCTTATCCTTTTATTATGTGTCAGAGTACCATAACTTTCGGAAAAGCCAAAGCTTTTCTTGTAATGGTTTCTGAAGGGTGTATGTTTGCAGATTTTACAGGTGTGTGGGAGTGCATCCATGTTCTGAGGAAACCTTGGTGTGTTCTATTGTAGTGTAAATCCTAAAAAGAAATATAAAACAACCCCTAGACGCTTGACAGCTAAAAATCATCTATTTTTGCAGCCATTTGTTTTGCATTAGCATTATTTAAATGATAAGGCAGTAATACCTACTAATACCATAGGTGGTTTCTTTTAAGATGCCATACTAGTACTCTCTCAGTGTGGATTATATTGTTTGATGGGTTATATTACATGGTATATCATGAGTTTTGGTGCATCTTCAATTGCTAGTTTTAAATTTGTACTCATTTCAGTGTTTTGTCAATCTGCAGTATCACAAATAATCAGGAAATAGTGTCATGATGCCTGGACTTGGTATATTACCAACTTTTATTCCCTTTCTGCCTTTTTACCTGGCTCTGTCATCCTTTCTTTCCATCCCCCTCTGACTCATTCCCTCCTTTCAACAGGGTCAGTAAACAGAAACATCACTGTAATGCTTTCAGTCATGTCAGGCTTTTCGAAAAACTAAGTTGAGATGATTTAGTATTTTTACTTTTGGTAATGAAAAGAGAAGGTAGCAACAACCAGGGGTGAAAGGCATTCGAAAGCTGCAGTCACACACCAATGCTGTGTTGTTAGCCTGTTCAGTGCAAACCTCTTGCTAGTGTACAGTTTTTGTTTTCATACTTTGAACTCAGACTTTTTTTACATCACTTTGTTTATTGGCAAACCCCATGGTCTATACATTGAATGTTTGTGCAATTATAGATATCAATAATTTATTCCCTCCTACCTGAGTCTGCAGAGTTGCACTTGAGTGTTCCTATTTGTGTGTGCAGAGTTCAGAAGTTTTCATTGCTGTTGAGCTCTTGGCTGTGGAAAGGAGGAGTTTGCTGCCTTTGTGGCCATGCCTGTAGGAGAGAGAGCCTATCATATTTCACTCTAATCCTAAGCGATAGCCACGCAGTCTGTTTTATTGTTAGGAAAATCGTCCTGGAGATCTCTCACTAGGCTTTTCGTAAAGGGAAAGCAGGACGGATGGGCTTAGGACTCAGAGCGGCAGCACTGTTTTTACGAGGCAGAGACATAAGTATTCTAATTTATATCGTGCTCTGACAACTTGTTTGATCTGTGTCTGTTTTCCCACTGTATTGTTTCTGATGAGATAGAACAGACGACTAGATTGCAGGCTCACTCCTGGAAAATTACGTCAGGGAGAGGAGTGGGACTGCAGTTTTGAATGCTGAGTGGAGACTGAAGAAAGCATGCACTTTGGTACTGTACTTCTACACAATCCTAATATGCTTTTCTGAAACTCCTGCAAGGTGCCACTTGCTGTTGGTTTTTCTCCCTTTTGTTTTATTTGGCAGCTTACAAAGTGCTGTAGGCAAAGCAGCCTCAGGAGAATTGCACTGGCATGGTGACCCAGCTTCGTACTGCTGCTGGTTTAAATGCAGCAAGTGTTTTGACTGAATGAGTTGGAAGAAACCTGGACAGATCTTGTATTTCAAGATTAGCATTTCAACAACCAACGTGAGCGGGACAGGAGCAACTCCAGAAAGGGCTTCTCTGAAGTTGAGTACTATAGTTGGCTTTAAAGAAAATGAAAAAGGAATGCACCTCAAGGTCTTTCAGACTCAAACAAAATTCAGGTTCCCTCTCGCGTGCTGTGAGCTGGATAAATTTCTCCTCCTTGTCTAGACAGACAAAAAGATTGTTTCGCAGTGATGGTGAGCTCTCGTCAATATGTAGGCAGGTTGAAGAGGACGATGAGAACTGGACCTACAGAACTCAACACAGAAAAGGTGACCCAGTTTTTGTCCACATTGAATTGTGTCCTTGCTTATGTCCTATTTCTTCATTAGTTTTTTTCCCCCCTCCTTGTTGTCTCTTAAAGCTCCTTTTCTTTGACACTTGGGTTCTTATGACTAGTGATACCCACTGGTGCTGTTAAGCCTAGTCTCTTACTAGGGACGATCTCTCCCTTTGGGTCCGACCCTGCTATTTTTAGCGAACTTGCTTGATCAAAGCTAGCCTAACTATGCCTACATGTGCTGCAATTGCACTTCCCAGTTGCAGTGTAGCCATACCCCAAGAGGAGTCAGTGTGACTCTCCCAATGCTGTGTTTGAATAAGCAGGGCAGAACTGTCCTGATCTTAGCATGATCTTGTAGCAATGTCCTTGGTGTGGTCACATCATTTCTATGGGAATTTATAGAAATCCAGGTGGAAAAAGCCATGAACTTCCTTGATTGGGAATGTAACATTTATTTCCATGGTGTGTTAAGTAGATTTTGTTTATGTATATTTACATTTCCATAGTGCATGGGGGCAAGGCTTGTAACTGGGCCTTGATAGCGATGGCTGGTTTGACAGATGTTGAAAGGATCTTTTATTTTGCTACAGTAGCAGTGCCCAATTATGGCACCACGGTTTCTCTAACAGGCTGGTAGTGTTTTCCTGACACGCTCAATATGTTAACAGGTGATAGTCGTGCTGGAAAATATTAAGCATGATTTGCAGACACACTCTCACAGGTGGCTCATAACCCCACTCGAATAAAGGGAGGTGGGAGTCCGAGAGAGAGAGAGAGTGTGTGGGGTTTGAACTGAGCAGTCCACTGAGAAGAAGCCCAAGAATAGTCAAGCCTTGAGTGTTCCTTTTGTGAATAAATCTAAACCCCAGCAAGGAGTTAAATTTTGACTTGTGCAAACTGTTTGTAGCAGAATGTGGAAGCCACCTGCTTACACATGTATCTACTAACGACATAGCAAAGTGAATTTCAGAGCTCCCCATACCTCTGTTGACAGACTGAACTATTGTTGTCAGTGCATTTGTCATTGGCTGGTATACAGATAAGATTACTTGATAAACGGTTGAATCTCATTTCTCTGTTGCTGCTGGAGAATGGCCAACACTGATTTGTTAATGGAAAGCCTAAGGTGCCTTATTTAAGCTGTAAGGTGACTTCTGTAAGAGCAGGCAGGCACTTGAAGGACACTTGCACTTCAAAGTGAATTTTCCCTTTCTTTTTGGCAGCAGTAGTGTGTGTTCAACCAGAACCTTAGTCTGACTTACTCCAAGTCAGAAATAAATATGGTTTTTGTAAGTGGTTTGGATGTAACCTCCCCAGCAAGAACACTAAAAAGGGTGTATACAATTGTACTGTGGTACCAAGAAGGCGGAACTGTTTTGAAGGCTGCTGTGTAACCATTTAAATACTGTAAAACTGCTTCAGAAGGAGCTTTGTTTTGCAATTGGCTCCTAATTTTTATTTTTTAGTTGTTGACAAGTTTGTACTATACAGTGATGGCTGCTGTGCTCAAGTCAGTTCTATTACATTTTGGGATATTATGTACTTTTGGTCACAAAATTCAATGTACACTGTTCATTATTACAATAACTCTCTTGCACCAGCTGGAAATTCTTTCACAAGTTTTCAGATGGCATGGCTGTGATGGGAAAGGAAAAGATGCTAGTGGATTAACGTAGTGTATTAATTTTGCTGGGAGCATTATTGTACACTTGATTTATTGAAAATAAAGAAGTCCATTGTACAGAGTACAGGGGGCAGGGTGGATTCCTTCTGAAATTGGTCAGCAAGCTATAAAAGCGTGCATCCTTTGTCATAAGGGTTTTGAGTGGAAAACAGAGGAGAGGGATAGGTTATGCAGTGCTGACATGCTCTACAGCTTCTCCTACAGAGGGGGAAGGCTCAAATTTGGCTTAATAATTTGTAATATTAGTTTGCCTAATGGATATCTGTTCAGATCATAACTTGCTCTACACCATTTGGTCTGATTGGCAGTCTGCTGAGAAAAGGCCTAAAGATTGAAATTATATGCTGCTGCAGGTCAGGAGTGAGGTGCATTTTGCCTGAGTTGGGGGTTAAGAGGAGTTTGTACTCTGTCTACTACAAACATTCTACCCAGTGCTGTCAGTCACGCACACTCATGAGAATAACCCACCACCATGGTATGAATATTGATGCCTGACTCTTGTGCCATTGTCTTGTTTATTGTTTTGAAAGATAAAAATATGATCAGATGCTCATGTTCTCAAACTATTGCGCTCCATTGGAGCAGCATGTTACACGTTGCCAACCTTCGTAGCAGTAAAACTTAGGATGGGCATCAGTGTCTGTCTTAAGTGTCAGATTTCATGATCGTGGCACTAAGTTATAAGATGACTTCAGAGAAAAGCAAAATTGTAAATGAAAAAAAGGAGGGGCTTCAAATGCATAGTCTGACTCACTCTGCTAAGGATGTCCTGATTTTTAATTGAAATTGTATGTACATAAACAAAAAGCTTCAGTGCTGTCAGGATAATTCTTCACCCACCTCTCCTGCTTAGACAAAATGACCTTGCACATCAGTTCCTAAGACCTCCCTCCCCCTTCCTCTTTACCCAACTGTATACAAAGGAAGAAGTGTTAAAGGTGAAAGGCCTGGTGTAAAGGAGCCAAGGCTCTTTATTTAAGCTCTCCTTCTGAGCTGTAACTCTTTCCCCTGTCTTTTAACCCTCTAGTCTTTTGCTGTGCTGCCCAGCTCTTGTTGCATTCCCATACCACTGCTATATGATATACAAAAGACAAAGTGTTGCTGACTCTCCACCAGCTAACTGGCCAGCTCCACTCATCTAGGAGCAGCAGTTCTGAAACTGCAATAATAGGAGACAGTGAGATTGCTAGGTTTACTTTTTTTGTTTCTATTTATTTATTTAAAATTACTTTACTAACTTGGGGGAAATCTTGAGGTTCCTATTCAGGTAAACTCACTTACATTGAAGTCAGTCGATCAAGGATTTAGTTTATATCAAAAAGAAATTCTAATGATGATTCAATATTCAATATGAATAGCTGCACACAATGCTGTTGTATTTTGGTACATGTAGTACCAGTGTATCTCTGCTTTATAAGATGGGAAATCTGTTAGTAAACAGATCTTAAAAACGGTTAATGAAATACTTGCTTTGCTGTTCAAAATTGCTGTGCCTCACTGCAATTTGCCTTTTCCTCAGTAATTACCTCCAGGAGTTCTGACATCTCAGAACAAACTTTTATCACCATATTTCTCCTCATTTACAGGAATCTGAAATTTCGTATTGATATTCATTATCTGAGTTTGTTTTAAGTGAGAGAGGAAATGGGAGTAGGTGAATGTATCATATCCTCACTTCTCATCACTCCTAGACAAAAACAAAAGAAAAAATTGGCTTATATTCTTTATTATTATTTGTATAGCAGTGACATGTAGCTGCCCCAATCTTCCGCTCCTTCCACCATCATGGAGGATACATCAGAGAATGGAAGCAGAGACTTTTAGTCAATAATTGGATAGTGACTGATTCTTTCTGAGTTTGATCCTGCAAGTATTGAACATTCTGCCCCATATCCAGTGAAGTATTTGACATGCTTAACTTTAAGCACATGAGCATTGAAGGCTTTTCAAGGGCTTAAGTACTTTGTTGGATTGGGGCCTGAGTGCTCAGCACCTACCAGGATCAAGTCCCTTTGTAAACGGTGTTGGAATTTTTACCCATCATACATTGTACATTGTCTAAATAGTGGCAGGAAATTAAGATACCAGAATACACAGGTAATAAGTAGGGCTGTCAAGCGATTAAAAAAATTAATCACGATTAATCATGTGATTATCACACTGTTAAATTATAATAGAATAGTATTTATTTAAATATTTTTGGATGTTTTGTACATTTTCAAACATATTGATTTCAATTACCACACAGAATACAACACAGTGCTCACTTTATTGATTACAAATATTTATGCTGTAAAAAACAAAAGAAATAGTATTTTTCAATTCACCTCATACAAGTACTGTAGTGCAATCTCTTTATTATGAAAGTTGAACTTAGAAATGTAGAATTATGTACAAAAAAACCTGCATTCAAAAATAAAACAATGTAAAACTTCAGAACCTACAAGTCCTCTCAGTCCTACTTCTTGCTCAGCCAGTCACTCAGACAAACAAATTTTGTTTACATTTGCAGAAGATAATGCTGCTTGCTTTTTGTTTATAATGTCACCTGAAAGTGAGAACAGGCATTCGCATGGCACTGTTGTAGCCAGCGTCGCAAGATATTTATGTGCCAGATGCGCTAAAGATGCATATGTCCCTTCATGCTTCAACCACCATTCCAGAGGACACGCATCCATGCTGATGATGGGTTCTGCTCGATAATGATCCAAAGCAGTGCAGACCAACGCATGTTCACTTTCATCATCTGAGTCAGAAGTCACCAGCAGAGGGTTGAATTTCTTTTTTGGTGGTTCGGATTCTGTAGTTTTCGCATCAGTGTGTTGTTCTTTTAAGACTTCTGAAAGCATGCTCCACACCGCGTCCCTCTCAGATTTTGGAAGGCACTTCAGATTCTTAAATCTTGGGTCGAGTGCTGTAGCCATCTTTGGAAATCTCACATTATTACCTTCTTTGCGTTTTGTCAAATCTGCAGTGCAAGTGTTCTTAAAACGAGCAACATGTGCTGGGTCATCATCCGAGACTGCTATAACATGAAATACATGGCAGAATGTGGGTAAAACAGAGCAGGAGATATACTATTCTCCCCCAACGAGTTCAGTCAAAATTTAATTAATGCATTATTTTTTTAACGAGCGGCACATGGAAGCATGTCCTCTGAAATGGTGGCTGAAGCATGGAGGGGTATACGAATGTTTAGCATATCTGGCAAGTAAATACCTTGCAATGCTGGCTACAAAAATTCCATGGAAATGTCTATTCTCAATTTTAGGTGACATTGTAAATAAGCCGGCAGCATTATCTCACGTAAATGTAAACAAACTTGTTTGTCTTAGCAATTGACTGAATGAGAAGTAGGACTGAGTGGACTTGTAGGCTCTAAAGTTTTACATTGTTTTGTTTTTGAGTGCAGTTATGTAACAAAAAAAAAGCCTTACATTTGTAAGTTGCACTTTCACGATAGAGATTGCATTACGGTACTTGTATGAGGTGAATTGAAAAATACTATTTCTTTTGTTTATCATTTTTACAGTGCAAATATTTGTAATAAAAATAATATAATACAACAGTTTGTATTCTGTGTTGTAATAGAAATCAATATTTGAAAATGTAGAAAAACATCCAAATATAGTTTAATATTGAAATAATAAATTTCAGTTGGTATTCTATTGTTTAACAGTGCAATTAAAACTGATTAATCACGATTAATTTTTTTTAGTTAATGAGTTAACTGTGATTAATCAACAGCCCTAATAATAAGGCATATGCAAAAATCTGGTCAGAAAGCTAGAGTAGGCTAAGGGCTTGTATATATGGTGCATTAGCCTGCCTCAGATCTAGCATGCACTAGCATGTTGTGTCCGTGTGTGGCCTGTGTGGACCCTACGGGCATGCTCTAAAAGTGCCTTAGTGTGTGTTAACATAGTACTGTTTGAAAAGGAACTACATTAATGTGTACTAGGCAACTTTAAGTGTGTGCCAGCAGGGTCCACGTGGGCCAGGTAGTGCGCAACATGCTCCTACGTACTAGAATGATCACCCCTCTGGTGTGCACTAACACACCATGTAGACAAGCCCTTAGTCACATAGTATCCTGCTCTCTTTATTTTTTCACTCCCCACGCAGTTCATGTTCCATTTTTCTCTTGTTTAGTTTTTCTTTATCAATTCTCATTACGTGCATTCCTGAAAACTGTTCAAGGGGAAAACTGCAAGCAATCATGGCTAGAATCAATAAGAATTTAGTCAACACATTAAAGATTAACAGATTGAACTGGCATTGGTTTGTGGGGCCATGCATCAATATCATATCAGGTTTTCAAGAAATAAGTATTGATGCATCTCTAATAATGGGTGTAGATGATAACAAGATGCTGTGACCTCGGTCTGTTTGGGCTGGGGCAGATCATTTCATTTAAAGCTGAAACCCATCCGGTTTTTACGAGCCATTTTGTCTGTTTTTTAATTTAATGGTACATGTTGGTGCAGTGACCCTGTTATTGAAGGTTATGCTGGAAATTTCAGTATCTCTTGAGGGATTTGAAATGATGAGACTTTAAAAAAGCACATCTTGGCTGAGGACTATATTCGCTGTCCAGGCTTGGGGTGCTCTGGGCTTGAGGTGCTGTTTTCGTTGACATCCGTCACATTTTGCAGAGCTGAAGGACACTTTTTCTAATGTGTGGGATAGCTTTGAGGATTCTGCTGATGCAGCTGGTCACAGTCGTGATTGGTGAGCTCAGTTTTCGAAGCTCAGGCTCATTAAAACATATCTTTGACTGATGATGCCCAACAAGAGACTGACATCGCTTGCTATTTTATTGCTTGAAAATGCCATTGGCCTGTCTTTGGATCTCTCTGATTCAGGGCTGGCTCTGGTGAAAAAGTCGCCCCAGGTGAAAAAGCCGCCCCCCGCCGGGGAGCGCGGCAGGGGAGGGCGCCGAGCCCTGCCGCGGCCCCGCTCTCCCCGACCGGCCGGAACGCCGGGGGAGGGCGGAGAGCCCGGCCGCGGCCCCGCTCTCCCCGGCCAGCCGGAGCGCCGGGGGACGGCGGAGAGCCCGCTGCGGCTCCGCTCTCCCCGGGTGAGTGCCGCCCCCCTCCAGGTGCCGCCCCAAGCACATGCTTGGTAGGCTGGTGCCTGGAGCCAGCCCTGCTCTGATGCTGTGCTTCAGTTCATGAGGGCAAAGAAGAGAAAAGCCACCTTTTGAACTGAAGGACTAGGGTTAACATTCTAAGGCTGTCACCTACTGTAATACTATTTAATACTGCTCCACCCAACGTTGGTGCACAGTTCAATTTTTTGATGTTAGTACATTTCAGTTATTCTTAAAATTAAAAGGTTTCTATAGCTTAGAAGAAACAATTTTTTTAAAATTTGCTTATATATGGCATGAATAAATACAGATTTACAGATCCTAGCGTGCAAATTTATTGTCTTATATGACAGGGATAAATCATGCATGCAAATTGTGCATCAAAGCCATGAAATGGGCTACAAATGCAATAAAAAAGAAGGTATTCAAACGTTTAACAAATGGGAAGGGAGGGGGCGCCAAAGATGCTCACTGCTTGCGTTGCCATTTTGTCTAGGGCCGGCCCTGACCACACTTCTGACCGCTGAACTGATAAATTAGGACATGATTTTCTTCCCTTAAATAATTCCTTGTCACTTAATCAAGTTCTTTTAGAATACCCAGGAAAGGTTTGAGATTAAGATAAGCAATGAATAGTTTGGATGCTTCTTTGAATTTATGGATACCCCACGACAGAGCATCGCAATCCCACATCCCCAAACAATCCCTCTCAAACAAAAGTTGGTAGGCTGAGGCCTGTAGTAGTCTGTTTGTGTGAAGCCCATTGGCCTGCTACTGCCTGTTAATGTTAATGAAAGAGGACAGAGCTAGCTGTTTCTTCCTCTAGCATCTTCAGGGTGGTTTTGTCACTTTTTGGAGAGTTCCAGACTTCTTTCTTAGGTCTTCTCCATTTTTGTGTTTTTCCTCAATGTCCACATCTGCCAGTCTCTCTCTGTGACCTCCATTACTCCATATTTACATTCTCTCATCCCTCTTAGATTTCCTACTTCCCTTGGGTGTTGCATACAATTAAATGGATTTTTAATCGAGAAAATTGCACCCTAGTCAAAAGTTAACTCTTGCTGAAAGTTCGGAATGGGGCCAATAGCTTGCAAAATGCTTTTCAAACAATTTATGTTGTTACTGCTAGCCTTTATCCTGTTTGCTCCTCCATCTCAATGGTTTAATTTTTTTTTATTCTCTAAGGCCTTGGCTACACTGGCAATTCACAGCGCTGCACTTGCTGCGCTCAGGGGTGTGAAAAAACACCCCCCTGAGCGCAGCGAGTGCAGCGCTGTAAAGCGCCAGTGTAATCAGCGCCTGCAGCGCTGCACGCTCGTTCGCAGCGCTGCAAGCTATTCCCCTCGGAGAGGTGGAGTACTTGCAGCGCTGCGAGAGAGCTCTCACAGTGCTGGCGGCGCGACTACACTCGTGCTTCACAGCGCTGTGAAACCGCGAGTGTAGCCAAGGCCTAAGGGAAGGTAGATCATAGTTTGTTTATGGTTTGTGTTGGTGGTTTTATTGGGGAGGGTGGTTATTTCTTAGGTGTTGACTGTAAACAGCTAGGTTTCAAATGCTTTATAGAAGCTGGGGAACTGTCAAGGACATATTTGACCTTATATTCTACATTTAAATCATAGAATATCAGGGTTGGAAGAGACCTCAGGAGGTCATCTAGTCCAACCCCCGTCTCAAAACAGGACCAACCCCCTTTCTCTTTTCAATAAAACAAAACTGAGAAGCTATAATACAGATACTTTTGACCTCTGAACAAAGCTTAAAGGAGCAGCTGTAGCAAATAGAAAAATACTCTATTTTGTGACTATTCTCCAGGCCTTTGGGGGGGTGTTTGTGTGTGTGTGTTTATTTATGTGGAAGTGCAATAGCAGCACTATAATTAAGGTTGCATCCCACTTATGCATTTGGAACTTCTCAAAACCTCTTTGTAGCTAGGGTGACCAGATGGCAAGAATAAAATATATCGGGAGACATGGAGGACGGGGGGGAGCCATAGGCTCACTGCCCCCATTGGAGCCATGGGGGGAGGGGGCGCATGGCCCCAGCTCCGGCCCCTGCCATGGGGGGACCTAGAGGGAGATGTCACCACTTCTGGGGAGCTGTGTGGAACCGGGTAGGGAGCCTACGAACCCCACACCAACTGGACGCCTGGCAACCTTACAGTAGTGGGACAAATGGCATCCTGATTGTACATAGGTCAGGGCGCGGGATAAAGAGATAAATATCGGGACGTCTGGTCACCCTATTTATAGCTTAGACCATTCCTCCTTTAATAAAAAAAAAAAAAGGCCATGGTGGAAAAAATTGCTAGAGGTGTCTGAATTTTCAAAGGCATTGTGTGCAATAGGAAGTGTTCCCTCAGCATTGCTCCACATCTGCCCCTCATACCTTCTTCTCTCCTGCCCTGTCCCTTCCCGTTTTCTTTCTTTTTAGCTTATTCCCTTCTAATTATACCCACCTTCGGGGAGAAGGGAGGCGGGGAGAAAATAAATTGTGGAACTAACCTGATGTTTGCTGCCGTAACATTTGTTCACAGTGCTTGCATGTTATATCCCTATACCCACTGTGTGTCTGTCTTGACTATTTAGATTATAAATTCTTTGGGGTAGGAGCTATCGTTTTGTTCTGTGTTTGTACCTAGCACACTGGGTTCCTGGTCCATGACTGGGGCTCCTAGGTGCTACCATAATACAAATAATGAATAATAGTATATTAGCATTCAAAAATCACTTTTCTGGACTTTGGGCTGGCCTGCCTTATCGTTTTTCAGATCCCTGCTGAAAATAAATAACTGCAGATTCCTACCGTACCAAATTTATTGCAACAGCAGATAGTGAATGACTTCATATGCAATACAAATGTCACATGCAATACAAATGTCACAACAGTTCTGTTGATTCTGCAGAAAGATAAGTCACTTTCAGCTTAAGGTGTTACACCAAGATTTGCTGGCAAACTTCTGGTGTTTTCCCAAAGCTTAAATTCTCCAACATGAAAGGGAGACTCCTACAGCCGGGGGTGCTGGAACAATGTGTACTGTGAGGGTGCTGACAGCCATTGAACCAAACTGCAAACCCTGTATATAATGGAAACCACTTCAAGCCAGGAGGTGTGGCATCACCCCTAGTTCCAGTACCTATGCTTACAGCTCACAAATGGAGCTACCAGCTCTGAATCTGCGGTGTCTTCTGTGACAACAAGTCTCACCTTTCCCCTTGCCATGTTAGAAGGAAAGCAGACAGAGGAGAGGACTTCTCCCTGAAGTTGTATAAGGAGCTGAACTAGCAGCCCTATTGCTCATGTACTTGTCCTTGCTGGTGAACCTCTTGTAGTTTGTTGTCAGGAACTGATGAGCCGCAGCTAGTAGTGAAGGGCAGAGGCAAGAGGGCATTACTGGGGTGAGAGGCATAAATGAGAGGAGAGCATAGTAATGTGAGGACATTTTAGTGGGAGCCATTAATGGGCTGTCCCCCCACCCTGCAACATCCCCACGTATCTTTACACTGTCTCACTTGGCCTCCCCCAAGCATCGAATGTGTGTGTCTATGCTACTGGCAGTGCCACCTGAAAAACCACTCTTGGCTTGTCACTCAGAAAAGTGTTATTTTTAAGATGACTGTCCCTTTAAGGATGGATTCAAACAAAGTTCAGAAGGTGGAAATCACTGGCATTTTGCTGTGTAAAAGGCCAAGTCTTCAATAGAACTTTTAAAACTACAGCATGTGGAATGTTTGGTTTCTGGCCAAAAATCTCAAAACTTGAAACATTTTTTATGCCAAAGCTTTTTTTAAAATTGCAGAATGGAAACTACTTGTGGGCTCAGGCTGTGGTGCCATAATAGCATAGATTGTGTGGATAATTATTGTGTATTGATATAAAATGTTAACTTGGAAATGCCACAACTATACGTTAGGTTTATATTATTTCTCTGAGAATGTATATCGGTAGTGTTTTAAATTCCCATAAACTTGACAATTAATGACTCTTAGCATAAGTAGCAATATTAGTGCTGCTTTACTATATCATTACAAACTATAAAGTTAGTAATGCTTTTGCCATCTGTGATTGATTTAAATACTGATGGTATCAGGTAAGTTTTCTTTAACATTCCAAAGAGAACTTCATCACTCTGGGATTTAATTTTTAGAATATTTTCATGCCTCAATATTTAACATTGTGTCAACACTTTTTTCAGAAACTCATTTAGGGATTTACAAGTTATCCTTAAATTTTTTTTTTTTAACCAAAGAAGGAAACTTAGTTTTCAGTATCTGTTTGTAAATATCCGATTTTTTTTTTTTTGGTAAAGAAAGTTCAAATTAAATTTAAAAAGTTTAATTTATAAATTGTAGGTGTATTTCCTAGAAATGTTGATTCAATTTTTTTGTTGTTAGTTTATTAAAGGAAATATTGGCGTAATTAATCCATAATATAGATTAATGTTTTTAAGCCATTTTATTTTTTAATGAAAAATTCTCTAGTCACATTTTTGTACATATGTGAACTAATTGCTATCAGCAATAAAATAAAAATAAGGCTGTTTAATACACAGACTGTGCTGTGCACTCTTAGAAGGAGCTGTTATGGCCTGTTGGAGCAATACTCTGACAGATTGCAATGTTTGTAGGAAAAAGCATTGTGCAAATAAGTGTTGAGGCATTTGTGTAAGTACATAAATACCCATTTATAAGAGCCTAAATAAGTATTTACCCAAGAGTTTGGAATGTCTCCCAGGTAAATCCTACACTGTTCATAGAAGTCAGTCTTTTTTAAGTAAGAAAAATAAATTGGTATATCATAAACACTGTTATATTACAAAGCTAAACCTAATAGTAGAAAAAAACCCTAGAAAGTTTAATGTGAAGTCTGATGCTATGTTCTGCCACACTCTGCCTTTTACAGGTTGTCATTACTTGAGGACATATAGCTAAAACCAGATGCATTTCAAATGTTTATGCCACAATAGTTTCCCATGCTTATGCTATGTATTAATTTGACCCATAATATGGTACTCTGAATGTTAACCCTGAATACCCTACAGTTGGTCAGTTCAGATATTTCATGTGTTTTTATATAAGACGAAGTAGTTCTCAAACTGGGCCAATCATTGTTGCTGTGTTCGGATATTTATTTTACGTAAGGCATGCAATATTTGTCACAGCGTTTGTGAACATTATACAGCAGAATGCATTTTTAAAATGCTAATAATATACAGTGTCAGTCACAGCTTTTCGTGATGATAAAACAGCTGGAGTTATGCAAAGCCACTAATTTTTAGTGTGTGTGTGTGTGTGTGCAGATTACTATAGTAACTTCTGCATTTTTGTAAGTAATCACCATTTTTGTGTATTGACAATTGTTTTGCCATTTCCACCAGTGAACACAGCTGTATATGGCAAAAATATAGAGGTCTGATTTTTCTGGACAATATAGTGAATTTGATCCACAAAAACAAATTATTTTTCCATAGACATTTTTGACATATCACATATAAATCCAGATTGGGATCATTTATCTGAACCCTCCAATTTAGCTTTGGAGGGTTGGATAACCTGGCCCTATATCCAAGCCATCCTTGTTGCTGATACTGCAAAACTATTGCTGGATATGCCTGTTTTTATCCTTTTTTCCCAGCACAAATAACTTCTCATGGCAAAACTATTTTTTGCCTTGCTCTTTTGTCCCCTAAAATTTAGGGAGAGAACGAAAAAAGTTTCACTCTTGAATTGTGATTGTATGTTTTGTTGAAAGTTATTCTCAGAAATGAATACTTCTCTTCAGCAGCATTAGTGATGACTCCTGTTCAAGCACTTCTTCCCAAGTCAGGGATATGGTGAATGGAGAATGGAAATTTCTGCTAAAGGAAGTTTCCAAACAGGTGCTTTTATTTAAAGAAATACTGTCACTGTTTCAGCATGTTCATTCACAATCTCTCTGCAGTCTCCTGGGGTCTGATGCTGCAAGATGCTTAGTGCCCTCATCTCCTACTTACTTAACTTTAATTTTTAACTTAAGTTTAGGTTGCTGAGCCCATCACAAAAGGCACTCAGCATCTTATAGAAGCAGGTCTTCGGAAGCAATTTTTGTGATGATGAAAAATTAGTGAAAGAATCTGCTACTATTGTATGAAGAGTTGAGAATCAAAGTGCTTGTCACATAAGTTCTGTGTGGTTTTTATTAGTTAACTCAGGTGTTTATTTATATGTAGATATTTGTGAAGAAATATGAAATTTATATGACAAGCTGAAACTTTCTCATTAGTGTTTTCCGATGGAAAAAGTCACTTCTTTCTATCTGGCTTTACAGTAATAGAGCGTCTGTTGATTTTGTTTCTCATATTTTAGCCACAGTTTAATGACATACCCTGCTTTGAAATTATAAAGTACTTTTTGTGCCGTAGTTCTAGGAAGAGTTTACATGGATCTCTTTTTGGAAAAAGAAGACAGACTAAAAAAACACACACACAACAAGTTGTGAATAGGAAGTGTCTAGATCAGAGGTGGGCAAACTTTTTGGCCCGAGGGCCTCATCTGGGTATGGAAATTGTATGGCAGGCCATGAATGCTCACAAAATTGGGGGTTGGGGTGTGGGAGGAGGTGAGGGCTCTGGCTGGGGGTGTGGCGTCTGAAGTGGGGTCAGAAATGAGGAGTTCAGGGTGCAGGAGGGGGCTCTGGGCTGGGGAAGGGGATTGGAGTGAGGGGGGCTGAGGGCTCTGGCTGGGGGTGCAGACTCTGGGGTGGGGCTGGGGATGAGGGTTTGGGGGTGCAGGAGGGTGCTCTGGGGTGGAACTGAGGGGTTTGGAGGGGAGTGATCAGGGCAGAGGGTTGGGGGGCAGGGTTACAGGCTCTGGCAGCGCTTACCTCAAGCAGCTCCCAGAAGCAGCGGCATGTCCCTCTCTGGCTCCTATGTGGAGCGGCCAGGCTGCACTGCGCGTTGCCCCGTCCGCAGGCACTGCCGCTGTGGTTCCTGGCCAACGGGCGCTGCAGGGGCTGCGCTTGGGCCGTGGGCAGCATACGAAGCCCCCTGGCTGCCCCTATGCGTAGGAGCTGGAGCGGGGACATGCCACTGCTTCTGGGAGACGGGCGGAGCCATGGCATACGCGGAGTGGGGCTAACCCCGACCCCGCTCCCTGGCTGGAGCGGGGCAAGCCCCGGACCCTGCTTCCTGGCGGGAGTTTGAGGGCCGGATTAAAATGTCTGAAGGGCCAGATGTGGCCTGAAGGCCGTAGTTTGCCCACCCCTGGTCTAGATTCTTAAGTGCACACACAAAATGTTGTAAACAGAATTGTGGCTGTAGGTGGTGTTTAGATTGTCATGGTTCCAACAGCAGTGCTATTACTATCATTTGTTTGCTTTTTGTAATAATGAGAGAATGAACATAATACTGTGACTTCAATATAGGTTTTAATCCTTAAAAATAATTTTTAATTGCATTACTCATAGATAGCTCCTGAGGATAGAGTTTGCATCTTTTCCTTGTTCTCCAGATTTGTTCCTTTTCTCTGTTTCTTATTTTCACTTTTCTGGTCCTTAGATTGAAAATGCTGTTTCAGCAGAGGGACAGAGTCACTGTCTTTGACAGTCCTACCACTAGCTAACTGTATTTTGTAAATGGTTATATGCGTTTCAGATAGGTATCATACTGAGTGTTTGTTTGCCCCAGTGCTGTATAGTCAGTCAGGTAGGCTCTGTTACAGCTTCCACCGGCTGATGAAGTAAAACAGAATTCTGTTTTTACACCAAAGATTGCTGGCCATCTGCAGTTGGTTAGGTTACTTGATTGAGTCTCCTGTAACTGAGAAGACGCCTGCCTTCATTGGAGGGCTTGTAGCTCAGGTATTCTGGCTGTACCACTGGGAGTGTGGATGAGCTCGAAGGGATACATGTATTAGTTATGCAGACAAATGAAAATTAAGGTGAAGCTAAGGTTAAGAGTACATATTGGTAACTTAAGGATAAAGAACCTTACAAGAATGTTGTAATTAGTTCAGAGAAAACAACAGACTATCAAAAAGGCTAGGCGTTTCGGTCAAACCATTTGTAAATTAAGACCTATCAACTAAATTGGCTCTCTGCTTTCTGGTTTTTGCTACAGAATCTCAAAAAGCAGCAACAACAACAAAAACAAAAACAAAAACCCACTGTAGAAGCCTTATTGAACTCTAGTGAACCCTTCTATTTTTAGGCTGCTCATAATTCAGGAATCCATGGCTCAATTCACTTGAATTGTGGTAGACCTAACCAACCAACTTGGAGGCTAATACATCCTTATGGTTTTTTTGAGGGAAAGGAGCAAAATTGGAGTTCAAATGGGAACTCAGTTGTAACCTTAACTATGGAACGGTTACTGTTGCTGCAGGACAGAAAATCCCTTATGTATGACCTACTGTTCTGAAACATATTAACCCCCACCCAAAAAAACCCAAACAGAACAAAAACAAAAAATCCCCACAAATAAAACCTGACCCTTTGAAATATATAGAGTACATGCTTGTGGTATATAGCGGAGTTAAATTGTCAGCCTGGGCATAATCTTTTGAAAACACAAGAAGATGGAATATTTTCTGTACCAGCAAAACTTAATTAGAATGTACTCTTAAATCTTCTCAATATTTCTCCTACATATGCCACAGCGGCCTCCATTTTGGCACTTTACCTCTGTGGAGCAGATGGTTTCCTCAGGCACTGCTCTCCTGATCATCCTGTAGCATATGAGAGGGAGCGAAGAGCCGTGAATTAAGTGTACTTGCCCGTACGCTCAAAATGATGAAGATGTTGAGAACAAGAGGGCAGCTTATAGGGAAGATATTCAGAAGTTGCTGAGGCCAAACGTGGTAGCATGGTGGGAGGGAGAGCGAGTGAGGAAAGGGAGCTGTACTCTGAGAAATGGATCACTGACTTGTTGGATAAAATGGTCACAATTCTCCCAGTGCATGAGCTGAAATCCTGAAAAACACTGGTTCCCTGTAATAAGAGTGTGAGGAAGTACACCCTTCTGCCAATTCCCCGTACATGTTAAACCCCCATTTCCTGCACACACTATGTAGCATGTCCATTAGCCATGGTGCAAGGAGCTGTGCTTGCAAATTGGCAGGTCTGATTTAATTATTACTAATATAAACCTTGTTCCCCTGCTGGAAGACAACACAGCCAGTCTTGGTAACGTACTTTGCCTGATTAACTGCACCTGCTGACCATCCCCAGAGAAAAACAAAAGGTTGCACGCCCACTGATATAAACAGCAGATCATTTCTGGTATATCCCTGCAGACTTCTCTTCATATACACACCACTGCTCCTTCCCCTGCTTGTATGTTTGTTGTGTAAATTTTCTTATTTTCCTAGCCCTTTTGTTTTTATTTTGGACATTGTGCTAAAGGGTGGATAGGGAATGGTGGCTTTATACTATAGGTTCAATGAATACTAGAGTTTTATATTGTCTTTTGAGATCTGAAATGTGCTGGTACAGAGCTGTGGTTTCCACAGCCTTCTCTGTATTGTTTCCTTGTTTTCCCCTATTGTGGGGAAATCAACTGAAGAATGGGGGTGGGGGTGGAGCTGAGAGAGTGCCTGAACTCCCAGAATAGCCAGTAATCTGGTGGTAAGGGATATTGGTTATCCAGGATCAAGTACCCTGGTCTGTCTGATTTGACAAAGGGACTTGAATATGGGTTTCCCATATCCTAGGTGAGTTCCCCAACCACCAGGCTATTGTGTCTCTGTTAGGGCACTCCCAGACTGCTGTAAGGGAACTGACTGCTGGATCCTGTTTCTTTTAAGCCTCTTTTAAGCCTCCAGGCTCTTCCCCTGTGTTGGGGTCCCTAGGCTCCTCTTAAGGTGCAGATCCTCTAGCACCCCCTCCTGAGAGCTTAGACTCCACAGTCCAGAACTACCTGCTCCCTAGTACCAGTGCTGATACCTCAGGTGCTCCCATACCTTAAACACAACCTCTCACAGAGCTCTAGCTTTGGGTGCGTTCTGGGTCTACCGTTTAACTCTTTAAGGGCATGGGATAGGTGTAATTCATACCACATGCAAACAGAGTTCGCACATGATCCTAACACCATTGCTCTTTACTTAGCATGAAAAATACACAGATCTGTATAGAATAATAAACCTACATGCATCCCTGCCTCAGTTTCCTCACAACTTCTGAACATTCTTTGGGCCAGGGTCAGAATCCTCTGCGGTGGTGGACAGGGTCCTTCTTTTGCAGTGCATGGCTTGTCTTCCCAACCATTGGCTTCTCTCTCCCCCAAGTCAGCTTGCTTTGACATTGGTTGGTCCTGAAGCTAACCTGGCCCCTCTGCTATGAAACATGCCAGTCCCTTCCCCTCTCCTGCCCAGAACTTCCTGTGTGGCTCTGAGTTTTCCCCCTGACCCACCCAGCCTCAGTAGTTTTTAAAGGCTAGCATCAAAACCTTGGTGTTTTTGTCCTGCCTTTTGGGGTTTTCCACTTTCCAAATGGCAGCTCTTACAGACAAGCTGGAGAAAACTGGTGGTTCTGGCTTTAGCTGATAGGTGACTATATATTAAATTATATAAAATAAAAACTGAAAATGAAGGGATGGAGACCTATATATAGATCTCCATCCCTTCATTTTCAGTTTTTATTTTATATAATATTCCCCATGAATTTATCAGTGTTTATTACCACAAAAACAGGTGAAAATCAGTGCAAAAAACTATTAATAATTTTTCTGGGTAAATATCAGGGTGTATTTTGGTGGATGGAAAGACGGGCAAAAAGTATTCAGTAGATTAATGCTTTGAATTCCGTTCATCAATGTGGTTTGCTGCAGAACTAAAACAGAACTCAAAACACAATGCAACCTCTGAGTTTAAGAAAATATCTCTCTAATCCCCAAATAAAACTTTGCATTCAAATAAACAGTTTACTGTTGTAGACTTAGAACTATTAGCCTATAAATATTTATATTTAATAATTGGGTCACACCATTTGCAGCACATACACTCAACTCCATCCTTTTCTCCTAGGTTTTTTTTTTTTAATTTTCAAATATTTGTGTTCTGAAATGTATTCTGATATAGATTTTCGTTTCTTCTCATTTTAGTGTATTAGATCTTTAAACCGTTAGCTGCAAACAGCTTGAAAAATATACGTGGTGGGCGTGAGATTTATCCTTACATTCAGATGCACATGCACTTCAGAGCTTGTGTGCATGCCAGTTTGTTTATTGTGTGTATCTTCTAGACTAATACATAGCCTTACTTCAACAGGCATCTTTGCATATACAAACAGGCTAATGTATTATCATAGTACATATATCTCATGCAAGGTATTGTGTTTTATTAGGAAAATACAAGTAAATTTTTATATTCGAATGATACAAAAGTAGGGTGAAAATCAGAAAAAAATGAATAATACCTTTTGTAAAACCTGGGAATTTTTCCATAAAAATTGATTTTAACTGAAAACGAAGGGCCTTATATATTTTACCAGTGCTGCTGACATAAAGTCAGGAATTGAGTCACATTTTATAATAGTGCTGTGCACTTACATAGCATCTCTCATCCAAAGATCTCCAACTGCTTCAGATGACCTTAATTCAGCCGTGCCACCCTACCCCGTAGGATAAATATTACTATCCCTGTTTTACGGATGTGTGAAAATGAGGCACAGAGAAGTCAAGTGACTTGCCAAATGTGACACAGAGAGATGCAGTAGTAGAGCAGGAAATGAAACAATAAATGTGATTCCAGTTGCCTGCGTTACAGAGGGGCAGCTATCCTCGTTTGCTCAGCAGGTGACAATACCAACTTAGTTTGACTCCTTCCATCTGGCTTCCTCTGGCTAACTTAGACATGAGTCCAGCATATCCTGTAGGTGGTAGTGCTGATAAGAAACATAGGTAAGTTTCTAGGCAGACTTCATTTTGATTAGGTTTGTGAGAAAGGCAACAAATGTACCAGATTAGTTGTGTCAAAATAGAAATAGAAAACCCCCTTTGACTCCCCTTTTAGCATAGGCACTCTGCACACTGAAGGCTGGGTTTCGGTCGAGTTGTTTCTTATTCCATGGGTTATCAACCTGGAGAGTCACACAGGTAGAGGAAGGTCATAACCTTTTTTTATGGCTAGATACGAGTGCATTGGGTGGAAAGAGGCTGGCAGGGGAATTCTGAAACTAATTACAAAAGTATGTAAAAGTTGAGAATCACTGCCTTATTCTACTCCACACATGGTAAAGGGCTAACATGGTTTCATATCTCAGTGAGGACAAGGCCTACGTAGAAACGTTTTGTTTTGAACTTTTAAGGAGTTGTGTGGGGTCTGAGTCCTATGGTTCCAAATCATTAGAGAGCCACATGGCTAAATCCCTGTACAATGCTCAAAAATATTGTGGTTAATTGTTTCTGGACCGCCGAGTGAACATTAATTGCCATAGGAAAGCTATGTCTCAATAACTGGGTATCATCTTCTATTGCTCTCATTCACTTGTCCTCTTTAGTCCAGAAGGGAAACAAGCTTTTTGTTTTTGTTTTGTATGTCAGCCATGGGTTTTTTCAGTGTGTCACTTACTAGAAGATAACCGCAGTATGTGTCCACCATGCATATTAATGTGCATCTCAGGGAAGCTACCTGTTCTTTTTCAACCACAGATGGTCTGACTATGTTAAATTCTAGTTATTAGAATGTGTGCTGTTTGGTATTTTTTCTTAAATGTAAACAAAGTAACCTGATCCTGCCAGGCACACTTCTCTTTTCCTGGCCCTTTTAAGATTTGCCTTCTAGACAGTAAATAAAACGGTAGCAGAATAATTCCATGTTTTCCCTGCCTTACTTGATCATGACATCCCATTTTAGCACCATTATCATCAGCACTATTGTTGTCATTATTCTTTTATTATAGCAAAATACTGAGTTACCGTAAAATAGGAACCCATTGATTTCTGATGCAAAGTACTATTTAAGTATAAATAAATGTGATGAAGGTTTTTGCCTCTGAGAACAGGTGGTCCTCTTCTTAGCATTTGTGCAACATACCTCAGGTCGCATGTGACCAGGATTCGTCACTAAGGCTAAGATTTAGTCATGGGTATTTTTAGTAAAAGTCATGGACAGGCCACGGCCCATGACCTGTCCATGACTTTTACTATAAATACCCCTGAATAAATCTTAGCTGTTCTGGGGGGTCCTGGGGACCACGGCTCCAACAGCCTCTGGAGTGGCTCCCGGGCCGTCTGAGCAGCGGCCGGTGTGGCAGGCCCCAGGGCCGCACTGACCGCTGAAGCTGCAGAAGTCCAGGAGATCCTGGAAAGTCACGGAATCCATGACCTCCATGACAGATCTTGCAATCTTATTCATCACTGAATTTGGTCCGCTGGTTGGATCTTTAGCTTCCCCGGCTTGGAGTAAAGTTGTAAGCATCACTAATACAGTTCAGTTGTGTCAGTTAACCAGATGTAATTTGATACTGAAGTTCTTGCCAAGCAATGATTTTAAATTTAAAAAAAGTTTCTTACAGCAGTGTCTTGATATCCTGGATAATCTTTTGTTTTTCTGCACCACTTCTGTTATGGTGATTTCTTACCTATAGAAAACAAAACACTTTTCTCCCCCCACCTCTTTGCTTCTCTCTACCCCGCATCAGAAACCTTTCATTAACTATTTTAGTATAGTGTCCTCTTTGTCCTCGTAGTAAATCCTTTGTCTTTTGTCCTTCCTCTTTGTACTGCTTCTGTGGCTAAGGAATTCCTGAACACGTTTGGAAAAGTTGGTAACAGATTCCTTCCTTGACAGCAAGTCATAGAAGATTTTGCTCTTTGTGTGCCCCCTTAACAAGTCAAACAAAAGATAACCTTAAATACTTGACAATTCTAGTTTGCAATAAACTAAGTCTCCATAGTATTAGTTCTTTATTTTCTTTCCAATAATAGCAAAGTGAGATCTGTGCAAATGCACCTACTGCAGAGGTGTAAATAACTTTGAAAAATTAATATTAATTTAGGATTCTACTTTTGGTGAGCTTCAGTTAAATAAATGATTGAGATTTGGCATCTGATTTCAGATTAAATTTTTAGTGTATATAATTGGGTGCCACTTACAGGTGGTGAGATGGTGCTTTAGGGTAATTTTCAAAAAAGACTAGATGCATATAGAAACCAATTTCAACTTTCAAGTGTTGCCACAAGTGTTTTAAGCATTCTAATTTATTTTTATTTTTATTAGTTTAAATGTTCACAGTTGTGGGAAATTATGTGGTGGCAGACAATAGCTATTTAATGACAGTAGATTTTGAGACTCAAAAGGTTAAAGTTTTATAAAGACTAACGGTCAACATCATATATAAAAATGTACAAAGTAAATTTATTGCCATCAAACTCTAATATGTTCTCAAGCACCATTTTTCTTTGCCTACCTGTACATTTCTGTTATTGTTGATGGGAATATTTGTTTGTTGGTTTGTATGTATATGGTGAAACTAATGTTTCCTGACATTTACCAATTAAAAATCTAATCCTCCCAAACCTTCTTACAAGTAAGGCTGACACATTTCTGTTCACTAGGCTCCTGGTGACCAAGTGCACTGTGGAGGGAACACATTGGATCTTTGTCGGATATGTTTTAAGGTGCTAGTTTAACCAGTGAAACAATGGAGCAATGTTAAAAATAGAGGTAACTGGATAGAACATCCTCCTATGAAAGGATATCTGAATAAGAAAAAGAGAATATAATATAAAAGCCAAAGTAGTAGCAATCTTTGTTTCATATTTTTGGAAACAGTGGTGTACTTTTAAATATACTTTTAGAATTCAAAGGATATTGCTCACTAGATTACAATCATTTTAAGGCTGGTCAACTTTTGGGTCTATAAAACACTGTTTTCCCTCTCAAGAAAATCCTAGAAAGTGAATGAGTTCAGGTATATACAGGTAACTCCATTATGTGCTTGGATTAACTTTCATGTCTGTGAATGCTTTTTGGTGTTAGTGATTAAGAAAACAAGAAGTCTTTGAAAGTGTGTTGTTTATGGCTGGGGATATTACTTTGTACATTTGTGAAATAATGAAACACTGTGATGGATGTTTTCAAAAGTTGTCTTGAAAATGAAGGCACCCGTCCTGTACTTACATATGTAAGTAGTTTCATTACACACTTGAGAAGTCCTGCTGAACTTAAAGTTCCTTATATGCATAACTGTTTGCAGGATAGGGGCCTACTTTTTGGTTAACTTGTGTGTAAATATTTAGCTATCTGAGATATTATCAGCAATCACTGTGGTTCTCCTTTACCAGGCATGTTTTCAATTGGAAATGTAGTCACTTTAAAAAAAAAAAAAAAAAAAAGTTAATTAGTTTCAATACACCTCCTCCAAGGTCCCACACCCAATTCTCTAGTTTTATAAAGTGCTATTTTTCCTCTATAGTTTTGTGGAAAAAAACCCACACAAAACGGAGAAAAATGTCTCTAGTGAAACTGATTAGATGTAAAGTGCTATCAAATATGCAAAGTAAACAGAAAATATAGGGAAAATATTTTTCTCTAATATTTCAGCTACAATAAGATTGTGTTACTCGTCACAACAGTAGACAATATAATTTCAGACAGAAGTGTGATTTTTAAAGGAATGTTGTAACTTTAAATACACTCGTGGACTTCCAGAAGCTGACCTTTTTTCCTGTTGTTGGTGATGTGAACATTTTTGTGCGGGCATCTCTGTCTTTCCCAGAGAGAGACAATTCTGTTTTGCAACTTGGTAGTTCTAGTGTCTGGATGCACATTGTAGCCCAGTAACAGCTGAAGCATGATAGAATGCAGATGGAATAGGAATAGTCCAAATTCAGAGCCTTGGCGATTTTGAATTTGACAAGTCTGATTTATGGGATTTGTCATTTATTTTTAGGAAAATGGGGCAACCTGGAACAAATGTTTCTAGAGCCAGAGGTGAGATTTTAATTGTGCTTTCTCTTTGCAGTAATCTTTTTTAAAAGAAAAATATAAAGGTCTTTTCCCCCCCAAAATGTTTATAATGTCCTTTTTATTTACTATTTATAATAATCCCTTTGGAAGGATGAAATTTTGGTTTTCTTAATAAACTTTTTTCTCCATCCTGTTTTTTTTTAATTATAAGGGTAGCTTAACAGTTCTGGGCTAATGATATTTATTTGCATTTTTTAATAGAACAAAATAACAGTGGAGCATTTGGTGGTTGTCATCAGGGACTTTCGTGCAATGAATTCCAATGACTTTGCACACAGGAAAAAGAATGAAAGACACACTTTAACTTCCCAAAAATCCCGTTTTTTTTTTTTTTTTTTTTAATACAACACCTCCATCCAGCTAAAGAATGGATAACAACCCTTGGAAAGGCAGATCCAAGAAGAAATGTGGGTAATTTAAGAATGGTCATTCATGGATTGCATTATCAGGCCTTCCCACTTAGCACTTCACTAGAAATAATGCCTTCACGAGGAAGAGCAGTGGCAGATGGAGTTACCTCCCATTCTTTTCCATTTCTGTGGTAAAAATTGTGGAATATGCATGTGTGCAGCATTTCATACTCATAGCTGACAGGTTTGTGCAATTCTACTTGTGTGACATTTTATACAATTAGTTTAATGAGCCAATTTGCATATTTGCAAGTAAATTCCATGTAACCATAAACTTCAGCACCTCTGTGAGATAGAGAAATATAACTATCCCTCTTTTATAGATGGGGAACTAAGACATAGAGACACTGAGTGACTTGCTTAAGGTCACTCAGTGACAAACCCAGAGGAAGTCTGTGATGGAGTAGGGAATTGAACCAAGATCTCCCAAGTCAGGCTAGCGTCCTTATCCCTGGACCAACCTGAACCATCACTGGACCAGCATTCCTCATTCACCCCATTCTACCTGTCCCAGGCCCCCCATTCAGCCTCTTTATCTGTTGCCCACCCACTGCTGCCACTATCTACTTTGGGGTCTCAACCCTTGACCAGGCACACAGAGCAGGCGCAACTCTAATGGCCAGAGTTGGGAACTGCAGCCCTTTCTTACAGCCCATCTGGGTGCCAGAAGATCCAGTTGGATTGTGGGAATGCATGGAAGGGCTGCAAGTGCATGAGTGTCCTACAAGACACTAGACAGTCTTCTTGAAAAGGCTGGATTTATTTCTTCCTCTGAGACAGTGTTTTTGGCAGAAGTGTTCTCCAGATGCATAATAAAAAGGGAGAAATCCCTCCTTTCTGCTTTGTCATGTGCTATTGTGTGTATTGGTGATTGCTGAGCATACTTCAGAGAAAGCTGGAGAGGAGTGAAGAAAGGAACATCGTTCTTATTTGGATGAAGCATATGCAAGATATTCTTAGTATCTGCGTTTGTTGGTCAGACTAAGTTATGAGGGATGGCTTGAACATTTAAAAAAAAATTAATAGACTCTAGAGATTGGAAAATACTTGTTAGGCTTTGTAATCCATCTCCTTGCCAGTGCAGGATTGTTCCCTACAGTGCATTGAATAATGGTTTGTCCAGCTGGGTTTAAAATATTTAAAGTGATGGGACTTCTGCTGCTTCCTCTGGAAATTATTCCAAAAATAAAGCGTCTACTTGGCCTAGAATTGTTTTCCTGTTGTTCAGTCTACCTTTTTCTCTTCTTAAATACCCCTTTGTCAAGTTATATTTATTTGACACTTTAAATTTTCTCATAAATCAAACTTCTCCAGTCTCTAACAAAATGTGTTGCTCTTTTGAGTTCCTTCCAGTATCCTTCTGTTAATGAGAAGCCCAGGAGGGAATGTTACATCAGAGCCATATAGAAAAGGATTGTTAGCTGTCCATAACAGAGATGGTTTTATCCCACTCGTGGCAGGCTGATGGTTGCCTCAGAACAGGCAACTCTACAGGGCTGGAGCAGTTTCTAACTTGCTGTTTCTTCCTCTTGCACCATACAGGGTTTTATGGCTGCTTCTCTCTTTGCTTTCTGTTGCTTTGGCTTTCTGCCTAACTGCAGCAGTGTGTCAAGTGAAGAGGAGAAGGAAGCCAGTGGAAGCCTTCCCATCTATATTTCCAGGCTAGGATCGCTCCCACCTACATTGGAACTTGTATGCTGAGCATGGGGAGGAGAGAACACGGGGGGGAGGGGAGGGCTGGGGAGCAGACATAATCTGTCTCCCTCATTCTGCTTCCCCAACTGGGACTTCCCTTCCACTACTCATTCTGGGCAAATCTCCGACCCCCTTCCCTGCGGATTCTCCATCTCTCTATCCCTCTAGAAACTCCCTCATCTTCCTTCCCAGTTCCTTTCTTTGCTGGAAACTCTCCATCTTCTCCCCTGAGAGTGTCCATCTCTCCTAACCCAGCTAGGGATTTTCCCACCCTCCCTCCAATGACAGCTGGAAGTGGCAGCCGGTCCAGTGCAGTGGGTGCATAGAAGCTGGCCTGTCAGATGCTTAGAGCAGACGTATGAGTTCTGAAGATGGCTGGATCATTCCTTGCAGAAGGGACTCTGAAATCCTCAAATCACTACTGCATGATATGAAGCCTTTGCATGTGCAGCCTCAAAACGGCATTGGCCTTTTTTCCTAGTGTATCACATTACAAAGTCATGTCTAATTTGCATGTCTAATTTCTGTGTCAGCGTTACTGCTTCCCAAGTCTCTCCATCCGACTTGCATATCTGTGATTCTCCCCCGCACTCCCATCCCAGATGTACAAAGCTGCATTTTTTTTCAAGTTAAATATCATTCTGGGGTTTTTTTCTGCTTAAGTTTTTAATCTTTCTCTAGGACCACTTGCATTATTTTGCAGTACTCACTGGAGTTCACAGCTGCTCCCAATTTAGAATCCCCTGTGAATTTCATTAATGCTGTTTATTTCTCCTTCCAGGTAATTAATTAATAGATTTACCAAGACTGGACCTAACATTGATCCTTGTGGCACCCAACTAAATGCCTCCCCCAACTTAATAGGTTGCTGTCCGTCGTACAGATTTGTTCACGATTGGAGCTCTTTCCAAATAATCAAAATAGCAAAAGATGCAAATATTCTTAAAACAGCAGTTAAAACAATCAAAATAATATTTTTTTTCTTAATTTCATTTCTCAGATAGAACATGTTCAAACTTTGAAATAGGTCTGCATTCTTCCCATCAGAAAAACAGGTTAAGGCAGTGGTGCACAAACTTTTCCAGGCGTGTGTCTCTCCCCCCCGCCCCGCCCTCAGTAACAGAATCTGTCTGCACCTCCCCTCCATTACTACACAGCCAGGGCTTCCTCAGTCTTGGGCTGAAGGCGGAGCTGGGGACAGAACTCAGGATGGGGAAGGAACTGGGGCTAGAGGTGGAGCAGAGGATGGGCGGGACTGGGGGTGGAGCTGGCCCGGAGGCGAAGCTGGTCTGAGGGTGGAGCAGGGATGGAAGTGTAGCGCGCCCTCCCACCCCCCGTAGGAGCTGCCCGGGCCTGGCCACACCCTCCCCCCGGACTTTCCTCAGTGCCTCCCTAGGGAGGCACGCTTCACAATTTAGAGTTAAGCTAAGTGAGCTCTGTCTCTCAATCATGGATTCACCACCATAAGGTCTACCCCACTTTTTTGCTGGAGCACTTTATTCCAAAGTTGTAACCCACTGATATAACTTGTGTACAGTAGAACCTCAGAGTTACGAACACCAGAGTTACGAACTGACTGGTCAACCACATCCCTCCTTTGGCCTGGTCCACACTAACCCCCTCACTTCGGACTAAGGTACGCAAATTCAGCTACATTAATAACGTAGCTGAATTCGAAGTACCTTAGTCCGAACTTACCGCCGGTCCAGACGCGACAGGGAGGCTCCCCTGTCGATGCCGCATACTCCTCTCGCCGAGCTGGAGTACCGGCGTCAACGGCGAGCACTTCCGGGATCTAGACCAGACGCGATAAATCGATCCTAGAACATCGATTGCCTGCCGCCGGACCCGGAGGTAAGTGTAGACGTACCCTTTGGAACTGGAAGTAAACAAATACAGTACAGTGCTGTATTCAACGTATATTACTAAAAAAATAAAGGGAAAGTTTAAAAAAATATTTGACCAGACAAGGAAACTCTTTCTGTGCTTGTTTCATCTAAATTAAGATGGTTAAAAGCAGCATTTTTCTTCTGCATAGTAAAGTTTTCAAGCTGTATTAGATTGATGTTCAGTTGTGAACTTTTGAAAGAACACCGATAAAGCTTAGTTCACAGTTACTAACAACCTCCATTGCCAATGTGTTTGTAACTCCAGGTTCTACTCTTGTTCTACTACAATATGGTAACACGTATTGAGCAACAATCCGATAAGTGCCAAGCATGGCTAATAGGACTCTGCATACTATTAGTGCTGATTGTAGTCTTAACTGCTGTTTTCAAGGTGTCTGCAGCATTTGCTATGTTCATGCTTTGGGAGAAATTCCAGAAGATGATTTGTGTATGCATGTGCTTCTGTGTTTCACAGTGGAGTCTGGATTGCAGGAGCTCTATATGCTTTAAATAATAAATTTAGAGCTGTATTTCCCAGTTTTACAATGAGGTCATTTACCATGAACTCTTTCTTGCTCCTTACCACATACAATTCTTTAGTATCTAAGGGGCCATCTGCACCATAAACGAAGGTGTGATTGCAATATGGGTAAGCATGCCCACACTAGATTTGATCTAGCTGCTGCGGGTAACAATAGCAGGGAAGACATGGCAGCAAAGATCCCAGCACGGACCAACAACTTGAGCACATCCCCAGGGTCCCCAATGGGCTTGTACTGGGTAGGGTTGTACTGAATTGGGAGGGACAGTCCAAAAATGCAGAGTTCTGGTCCTGGGCTTGAATGACTCTGGGACAGGCACCCGCCTCTTTCCGGGGTGGGGTGGGGGAAGGCTTAGGTGGGCCTTAGCCCACCTCTTGCCATGAGGCCACGCCCCCTTCTCTCCCCAAGACCCCACCACCAGGCCAGAAGCTGGAGCTGGGCAGTAATAAGAGCTGCCCAGGGAGCTTGGGCTGCTATGGGGAGCGCTGGAACCTCCATCTGCCATGGGTGGTGCGCCCCAGCATCCTGCCTGGCCAGGGGTCGAGGCCTCAGTCGAAGAGGAGGGGCAGGGATGGGGCCTTGGTGGAAGAGGAGGAACAGGGGCTGGGGTCACATAGGGGGTGGGACTCTTACACGTGTCTTGCTTTTGCCTTTTGAAAAGGTGGTCACCCTAGTACTGTGGTGATGATCCCATGCGGAAGTCTGTGCCACCCATGTCCTCACTACCACTATTACCCTCACCAGCTAAATGAAAGCCAGCATGGGTATGTCTACCTGCATTGCAGTCACACACCTTCATTTGTAATGTAGGCATACCCTTAGATTCTGGTTCTGCAAGCACTTGCTGTGGGGCATAGGGCTAAGTGTACCATGTTTAGTCCTACTGAAATATCAGTGGCACCACACCTGGTGGTAAGCACAATACTTGGTAGTAAACGTTTTCAGGATCAGACCCTTACAAAGGGCCAGCACATCTCCAGTCCCTGAGCTCAGGGACTTCTCTCTTAGGGGACACAGTGCTTCAAAGGAAGGCAAGGCCATGGCCCCACCCCCTCCTCACAGGCCTGTGGAGTAGGACCAATGCACAGGGGGTAGTGCTGAATCCTTGGAAGTGAGGTAGCAGTGGGCATGGTACGTTCCCACTGTGTGGTGTGCATCAGCCCTACCCCAGAGTTGTGCCTAAAAGATACAATAAAGCCCTTAATAACAAGCGCTAAATACTACACAGTCCTTACACAGGCAAAACTGCTAGTGACTGCAATGGGAGGTTTGCTTGAGTAAGAGCTGATAGGATTTGGCTCAAAATGCGAATGCTTAAAACTGTCATTTAAATTCATTTGACATCATGTTCGATTCCCTAATTGCTAACCTTCTTTACACAGAGCGCTGGAGTCTTGTAACACTCCCTAGCTGACCTTCAAAACAACTACGAGTAGGACTCTAGGGAGATTTTTGGTACGTTGTATGTATGATGTATATACATATCTAACATACAAACCTCTCAAAGCACTTTTTGGGGGAGAGAAAAGCCATGCATTCCAGAACAAAAAAAGTTCACGAAGAGCAGAGTTAGTAATTCATAACAAACAGTTGAGTTGGATTAGAGTGATTTATTTTTTCTAATGCTGACCAATTGGTGGGTATAAGCTGTGTCCACAGCAGTGAAAAATGCTGACTGATGAGATAAAACAATTGCACTCAGGCTTATGCTGTGCTGGGATTGACTAAAGAGACAGACACAGTAGCCCTTTTTTTTTTTTTTTTTTAGTAAGGGTTATTTGGAATTGATTGGGTGGGGAGGTGAGAAATAGGGAGGTGTCATCAGTGCAGCTCAGAAATCAGTGGTTTGGGTAGCAGTTTCCTGTAACAGCATGAGCTGGCCCACTGCCACGCTTCTACGGCTGTGTGCTTGAATAGGGTAGACTGGGGAACAGCTGTACCTAGCACTCTGTGTTGTGCTTGGGAAGCAGAACACTTCCTCTTCATGGAACAGCCTCAGAATGTTTTGTCTGAAAGGTGAGGGGGCTTCTTTGACAAAGTTGTTGCGCTGGTTCTAGCCAACAGGACTGTGTTGTTTCATAGGGATGGATTTTAGTGTTAAGATGGCAACTCCTTTAAAAACACAACTTGATGTGAGTTTATTCTGTGCAGAAATGAGAGAGTGGCATCAATTCATTGTTCCTTTTGTTCCTACGAGCAGGCAAAAGACCCACTGCTGCCTGGTTGGAATTCTCATGTAGGGTACATGAATGTTTGTCAGACAAAAGGTCAAGCTTGTTGTATGTGTGTGAAGTAAACTTGGGTAGCTTAATGTAGAGAATATTTCAAAGGGACTTAGTTGCATCACAGAAACTTTTGGAAGG
The DNA here is from genome assembly GCF_011386835.1 of Chrysemys picta bellii. Classification (NCBI taxonomy): domain Eukaryota; kingdom Metazoa; phylum Chordata; order Testudines; family Emydidae; genus Chrysemys; species Chrysemys picta. The sequence goes on along the minus strand of NC_088793.1, from coordinate 106,069,248 downwards.
GTTTATTATGTAAAGCATGTGTACCGGTAATGCTGCATTGTGAGTTCAACAAGACCGTATCTCAATTTAATTATTCCCAATTGGTTTTGTCATAATAATGCAAATTCTCAGTAGAAATTAATTCTGCTGTTATGGTTTATATCTTTTCTGGACCCAGAATAAAGGCTGAGCCATACTAAAAACAAAGTGTGTGTGTGTGTGTGTGTGTGTGTGTGTGTGTGTACGCACCAGTGAGTAAGTAAGTAATTGGGCTTTGTAAGATTGTGTTCCTGAAGGGAAGTATTTCCTCAGAAATGATCTTGCTGCTACTGGCATAGTTTGCTGAAGTGTAGTTGCTGAAAGCTCACTGAGCAAAGAGCTGTTGGGGTAAAGTGTTAGGACTCTGACACAGATTTAATTTTCCAGTAAACAGTAAAATTAAATATTTGCACACGTTTGTTTTTCGTTTGGTAAGAACTTCTTGTCCATTTTTCAAAGTGGTAATATCAAAATATTGAATAAATTATACTTTATACTACTACAAACTTGTTACTTATTATATCAGGGTAGCAATTAGAGGCCACAAGCATGACTTGGGTCCCATTGTGCTAGCATTGGATTCATACATAACAAAAAGAGCGTCCCTGTCCCCAGAATCTTAGTCTAATTAATGCCATTATATTTTCATAGTTTCTTGATAAAGTCTTAACTGGTTAGAGGACACTGTTTCACTATATGTTAGGTTCATCTTAAATGACACATTGGATATGCTTCTGCACACATGCACGCACTCAAAAAGTTGTGTTGTGTGCATTTTTAAAAAACTGTTTAAAACAAAATTCATGACATCACCCAACTCAGCAGGCCACTGGGTTTTAAAAAACAAAACCCAGTGATTCTGAGCTGTTGATTGCGAAAGCATTAAATTATTATTTTATGCAGGATATTAGTTACTGCTGAAATGAAGAACCTATCTGGAATATGGGTAATATTTTCAAAAGCACAAAAGTCCAATTTCCAAAAGTGTACTAAGCACTTAGGAATCTGTCTCATTGACTGTGAATGAGACATAGTCTTCTTAGTGCTTAAGCAGCTTTTGAAAATGGGACTTAAGCCCCTTTAAAAATTTACTGTCTACAGCATGTCTCATGTCCAACGCACAGACGTAGAACGTCTTTTTTTTTTTAAATACAGTAAAGGACTGCAAGTCCTGAATGTTCCTTGATTTTTAAACAATATTTATGTAAATGCCAAATGCAAGGGAAAATGTATCAACATATGAAATGCATTTTTATAAGTATTTTTTCTTGATATACGATTTGGTAACTATAAGATGCAGAAGATAAGTTAAGGGTGCCCTTTGAGTTTATGGCTATAATGGATAAATGTTGAAATATTAACAGTACATTTGTGATAAATGTTATGACATCTGTCACATTCAGGGTTGCAATCCAGACCAGTGAGGAGGTTGTCACCACCTACCCTGCAATTTAGGGTGCCTCACAATGCTTTGTTGCTGTAACTCCCAACCTGGGCTACTCTCAGACAGCCAAACAGCATGCAGGTCACACCCTGAGTGTTTGTGTATAGCTCCAGCCTGCCAGCAACACTGACCCCAGCAATCCTGGTTACTAGCTGTAGGGTGACTCCAACACACTCCCCAAAATGTGTGTTCTGCACTGTTCATCCCTTGTAAGGTATCATTTGAAAACTCACTGGTCAATCATATCATGGTGAAATTGACTGAAATGTGGTTACCAGCTAAGTTCCCTGTAAGCTGCACAGCTGCACGCAGCAGCCTATTTAGCACTGTGCAGGTGCTCAGGGAACCCACCCAGGGACCTCCTCCAGCCCTAAACAAATCTGGCCCCCAACCTGCCATGGCCGGTTCAGATATCATAAGTCCGTTGTCCCGGTAAGGGGTCAATGTACAACAGTTTGCTGCTTTAATTGGAGTAAACCAACATTTCATTTTAAACACAGCACTGGATTAGTTTGATGAAATAAAACAAGTTTATTTAACTACAAAGAAATTTTAAGTGAGTACATGTATAAGACAATAAAGTCAGAAATGGTTACCAGAGAAATAAAAATAAAACACTTTCTAGTAACTAAAACTTAACAAATTAGACTTGGTTAAAGTTAAAATTCTTACCACAGGTTCCGAGCAACATTGCTGATCAAATTTTCAAGTCAGGGTCTCTCGCCAAAGTCCAAAGGCTAGGTTTGTTTTTTGTTTGTTTGGTCTTTTCAGGTGAAAAAACCAGAGAGAGGGAGAGATACTTCGGGGTATGTTTGCCTCTCATTTCTATGGTCCAGTCACCCTTTGAAATACATTTTCCTGAGCGTTACCCTTGGATAAAGTTCATTCCTGCTGTGAGGTTGGAGTCATGGAGTCTTACGGTGGAAGAGGTTCCATGCTGTTGTTTGCTAAAATATAGATGGATCTGTTCCTGCCCCCCTTCTTTTTCAAAGAATGGCCACTTGACAGGGGATTTCCTATCAACTTTGATGACACCTGGCTAGAGGCGTCAGCTTGTCCTTTGTCTATGAGAAACAGGTTTTTCCATTCCACAGACTGGTATGGTAACCAGTGTTCCCTCTAATTTTTCACATCCATGTGTGGAATGAATTTTGTTATGTGCACCAATATGGAGGTGATGTGTGACACATCACCTTCATATCGATGCACATAACAAAATTCATGTGGTGGGGGTGGGGCTGAGGGTTGGGGTGCAGCCGCATGTGGGAGGGGGCTCAGGGCTGGGGCAGAGGGTGGGGTGCAGGGGTGTGAGGGCTCCAGATGGGGGTATGGGCTCTGGGGTAGGGCCAAGGATGAGGAGTTTGGGGATGCAGGAGGGTGCTCCGGGATTACGACAGGGAGAGAGGACTCCCCCCAGCTCTCTCCCTGCAGCAGCACCTGGGGTGGGGGATAAAGGTGCCTCTCGCCGCGGCGGCAGTTCCGGGGCTGGGTTTGGGCCAAGATAGGGGCGCCCCGGCATAGTTGGAGTTGGGGGGCTGCCCTGGCCACAGCAGATCCAGGTTGTGGCATAATTGGGACCGGGGGGCTGCCCCGGCCGTGGCAGGTTGGGGGCCAGGTTTGTTTGGGGCTTGGGAAGGTCCCTGGGTGGGTTCCCTGAGCACCTGCGCAGTGCTAAATAGGCTGCTGCGTGCAGCTGCGCAGCTTATGGGGAACTTAGCTGGTAACCACATTTCAGTCAATTTCACCATGATATGATTGACCAGTGAGTTTTCAAATGATACCTTACAAGGCATATTTTGTACAAAGATTATTACAGTAGTGTGTAGGGTGTGAATACAGAGGTTCATATGGTGAAAACATCAGCATCAAAGTTTTTACTGTATGCATGTGTTATCTTAGTCATTGCGGTGACAAGATAGGCTTCCTGTCTTTCCCATTCCAGTCATGTTAGTTACACTCTGGTCTCTCTCCTATTCTCTGTATCCTCCCTAGAAAGTGGTATTGTAGTGCCATTTTATCATCATGAGGGATGTTCTCTACTTCCTAAAATAATTCTGAAATCAATAATTTAAATAAAAACTAGCATATGCTATGCTACCGGTAGTTTTAATTTATATTCATGTTTATAATCCTATAGTAACTTGGAGGTACAAGTCTCTAATTTACTTCATTTCCCCCAATTTTTTTAGTAATTCCCAATAGTTTTCTATCGTATCAGTCTGTTTGATTTATCCTAATCATTGTATTTAGCTGCAGTTTTGGATATATTGTTAAATCAAGATACAATAGAATGAGGGGAGACTGAGAAGTGGGTTTGTTTTCTGTCTCTTAAACAGTGCAACCTGTTTGTCCTGTGGGTATTAGTTTTGTTTTGTTTTCAGTTCAGAAAGCTCTAGGAGAGTTGTTTGTTTTTATTTGCATGTTTCTATGCCTAGCAACTCCTGTGTTGCTGTGCAGTAGGAGTTTTCTTCAGTCTCTGGTTATGATTAGCATTCTTGCTTAGATGTATTAGTTATTAATGTCTATGTATGTTTTGAATCATGTGTGTACTTGTGGGGGCTGTTTGGCACTGAAATCCTCCATCTGAACGTGGGCTCACCGCATCTTTATGGTATTGGGTTCAGCATCCCTCTAATTTATTGTCTTTTTTTTAACTACCATTTGTGCTCACTTTACCATTATCCTTGCCACCCATGTGCAGCCACCATGTCAGTATCAAAAGAAAAGGCACACAATATCCTTCAGAACTACCATCAATTTGGAATTGCTCTGGCAAAGGACACCGTTCAGACAGGAGACCTCCATCCTCATGTCTAGAGCCCTGCGTGGCTACAAAATTTGTATCCACATCCAACCCGCGATCTGCAGATATCTGCAGATTTGCAGGGTTTTAGATATGAAATTTGGATCCACATCCATCCACGATCTGCCAAAATGATCTGCAGATATAAAGCGGATATTCCCAGATTTGCAGGGCTCTACTCATGTCCCCAGTGAACCAGAATGTATTTCCTCTAGATGTATCTGAGCTTTCCAGCATCAAGGAGCATTAGTTTTGAAATAGCTTCTGCACCGTAATGTCCCATTTGGAAGTGCCAGGTGCTACTTCATAATCTCTGGGATTATTGGAAAATATGATGATACATTAATATAAATGTTATTGCTGATTGACTGAAACAGCTCTTGTATAGATGTATGTGGATGCAGGGCAGAAGCTGGGCTGTTTTATTGCTCTCAAAAGCTTGGACTGGAGAGATGGATATCTAGAAACTAAATATATTTTAGTCCTTAAGAGTTAATATCAGGAAGGGTCATGAGCATCAGTCTCAGTACATTGGCATGTGCTGAAAAGTGAACTCGGAATTTTGCCTAGGAACTCTTTGGTTCTTTGCAGAAGTTCATAGTTTCACAAAGGGGTAATAGTGCCAGAAATGCTGTAAAGTGGGTGCCTGCTACCTGCCTGCTGTTGAGAAGTATTTTCCATATCCTTGCACGTCTTACAACTGTGTGTTTGGTGGGGGAAATTCTTCATACCAATAATAGCAAGGAGTTATGTTAGAAACTATCTTTGAAAAATCCTGGGCATGTGGGTTGTTGTTCCCTAGAGGAGAGTTCCATTCTGTAAATACAGATTAATTAAAAAAAAAAAAAAAAATCACAGGCCTGCTCACCAGTTGTCTCGTGTGTGTTATGCATGTAAAGACGTTCCTTGGATTCTTTTCTTGGCAACGTTCTCAGAAAATATCTAATGTTTAGAATCAGAAACAGATTTTCTCTGATGTCTTGAAACGAATGCATTTTTCAAGTTGAGCCATTCAAATGACAATTTGTACACGCAATTCCTTTTTCCTATTTCATGTCTTTCCTTTTTCTTTCTTCCCCCCCCCCATATATACAGCAGCAAATCAGAAGAGAGGGAGAGAAGGGAAGAAATTTGGAGTCAATTAAAGTGACAGTGCTGCCTGCCTATAAGATTCCAGTCAAAATTTAAAACTGTTTTATTTAAAACTAGGAAGCCAGCTGGTTAGTGGTGGGTGGGTAGGTGGGCGGGGGTGTGTGTGTGTTCAGTTAACATGAATTCAATTCTGTCTTTTAATTCCATCTTGGATTTTTGAAATCCTGTATGTGTGCTGCATTTTGTGTATCATATAGATCCTTTTTAATAATTTACAGCAATGATAAGGGCACTGAAGTAGCTTCTCCCAACAGTGGAACAAGCAATCTTAATAAATACGTTGAACATAATTCACACATTTCTATATTGAAATTGTCTTTTTCTTGAAATCATTTTATTGCCTTTTATCTCACTGTCCCAGGTCTCCTAGCATCAACTCTGGTATTTGTGAGTAAAGTGATTATTATCAGAACTGTTGCTACATGGACTCTAGTTACTATAAAGAGTGAATGGAAGTGTAAAGCAAAGATAAATAATGCATGATTCTGAATTGGTAAAGTTCAATATTGATTTTGCTCCTTAGTAGAAGGTTGTTTCCTCTTAAATAAGTTTTTGATATGTTATGACAAGCATAGGTGCTGGGGGTGCAGCCACACCCCTAGGCTTGAAGTGGTTTCCATCATATGCAGGGTATACAGCTTGGTTCAATGCCTCTCAGCACCCCCACTATTTAAATTGTTCCAGTACCCCTGGATGGCAACACACTCTTTATAATTATGATTCAGCAGAGTTTGGTAGCCAAGATGTGGTGGTTTAGTTCAGGGGTTCTCAGCCTTTTTCTTTCTGAGGCCCCCCTCAACATGCTATAAAAACTCCAGGGCCCAGTGGGGGGAACCAGGGCTCTGGGGCTGGGCCCTCGGGCATAGGTGTAGTTTGACTTCTGTTTTAGGGGGCAGGAGCCGGCAAGGCTTGGGCCAACTCCACACAGCAGGGTCCAGGAAGGCAATGCTACCTCCACGCCCTGATTCACCTCAGCAGGCCACCCAGCCTGTCTGGGTTGTGTGTGTGGGGGGGTTCAGCTCAAAAAGTTTGAAATCCGCTCATGGTACAGGGAGGGGATAGTTAAGGGCTATATGCAGGCAAGGGGTTAGCTTAGGGTGCAAGGAGAGGGCAGCTAGGGGCTGTGTGTGAGTGGCGGGGGGTAGCTTAGGGTGCAGGATGGGGGTAGGTAGAGCTGTGTACAGACGGGGTAGCTCAGGGTGCAGAGAGGGGGTAGCTAGGGTCTGTGTGCAGACAGGGTGGTAACTGAGGGTGCAGGGTAGGGGTAGCTAGGGGCTGTGTGCAGGCAGGGGGTAGGTAGCTCAGGGTGCAAGGACAGGATAGCTGGGGCTGTGTGAGGGCAGGGGGGAGGCTCAGTATGCAAGGAGGAGGTAGCTAGGGGCTGTGCGCCAGTAGGGCTCCCCTGTGGTCACTGCTCCCAAGGGCTGTGCCAGCCACAGAGGGGGGTCCCACTGCTTGGGCAGCTGTTACTGGCTGTATGAGCTGAGGCGCAGCCGCAACTCCGGGCATTAGTAGCAGATGGGGGAATGCCGTGGCTGCCTACTTCATGACACCAGCCAGAGCAGGCTCTGCCTGCCTCCGGCTTCCTGCCTCTGACCTGGCCAGGGTGTGAGGCCTCAGGGACGGGGAGAGGAGGAAGGGTGTGTGTGTGAAGCTGTCCCCGGGACTGCCCCACTCTGGCACTGCTGTGGGGTGGGGGGTGCGCCAGGGTTTAGGGTTTCAGCCCCGCGGTGGGGGGCACCGGAGCTCGGGGTATCAGCCCTGTGGTAGGGAGGCACCAGGGCTAGGGCTGTCTGGGTTTCAGACGTGGGGTCCCGCGGCCTCCCTGAAACCAGTGGTTCTCATGGACCCCTGGTTGAAAACCACTGCTTTAGTTAACCATTCTTTCTTCTTGGCTCTTCATCTTTATTTTTTCCCTCTTGTACTTTACAGAGCTGCTCTCTTTTGTTCCCATCTACTAGTCTATTTTCTTCACTTTTCCTTTTCTGGCACACCCTGTTATATTTAATATCTATTCCGTTAATCTCTACTGAAGTCTACTCAGACCATAGGTACTGATTGGCTGGGCTGCTACCCTGCTTAACCACTGCCACCCCTATTCCATTGAATGGAACACTTTACACAGGCCTTGTCTACACTAGAAAGGGTTTGCTGGTATAGTTATATTCAGTGGTGGTTTCTGAACTTTGGGGCAAGTGAGGCAATTTGCCTGCTCAGCAGAGAGGAGCTGAGAGGAAGTGGGGGGAGCTAGGAGAAGATAGGGGTAGTGGGCAAGCTGGGGGAGGCCCAGTGGAGCAAAGGGGGACTCCCTGAAGAGCCCTACCTGTGCCCAGCTCTTGCTCCCTGTGGGGGGTTCTCCTGTCTAGGCGGCGCAGCCACCCAACTCCCAACATCTTCAGCTCTGCCCGGGTCTTCTAGTGGCTTCAGTCCCAGCACACCCTACAGAACAGAGGGGAGAGGTCCTGGTTACTCCTGTGATAGGAGAGGCAGTAGGAAGGGGTCCTGGTCAGGACCTCTACCTTCCCAGCATCCTTTATATACTAGCTGCCACTGGTTATATTGGTGTAGCTATACCAGCAAACCTGCCTACACCTACAGGTGCAGCTTATGCCGACAGAAGAGTGTTTTTCCACCTGTATAACTTACATCGGTGCCCTGAAAAAAATAATATATATTTATAAAAGCGTATACTGACTTTTTTGTTGATATAACTGAGTCTACATCAGTGCTCTAGCAGGCATAGCTCTGTTGGTTAGGGATGTGACTTTTTCCCCCCATGCTGCTAAACGAAATAGCGATACCAGCAAAACTTTTCAGTTTACACCAGGCCCTGGTCTAACTCTCAACAGGACATCAGTGTCAATTCCAAGATGAAACCAGGTTGCCACAGAGCAATATGGAGAAGTCTACCCAAAACAGCATGGCCTAATGGTCCAAATAAACCCAACAACATTTTAAATGGGAAAATTTAAAATAGTTGTTGGTTAAACAACGAAAGCTTCACTTTTTCATGCTGAAAGGAACAGAGGGTGGGACATATCAGGAAAGGTTAAAAGAGCTAATATGTGTAGCTTGGCTCAATGAGTATGTGAAGTTGCTGTCTGCCATATTCTATAGGGTCTGAATACCAAAGAGCGAGGGGAATTGTTTGCGTTACCTGGAGTAACAAAGTGAAATTGAATGGAACACAAGGAAAATGTAGGTTGAAATAATGGGGGGGGGGAGGGAGAAATCTCAGTGAAATCAGTTAGGTTGTGGAATAGTATCCGAACACAAATGTTGAAAGCCCCACTTAACTACTGTTTTTTATATTACAATAGGACTCAGAGGCTCCAGTTGAGATCAAGACTCCATTGTGTTAAGCATTGTACAAACGCAGAGTAAAACATAGTCCTTGCCTCAGCGATCACAGACTGGACTGACAGTGGGTGGGAGGGGAAACAGCATGGAGAGGTGAAGTGACTTTCCAAACGTCATGTATTAAGTCAGTGGCAGAGCTGAGATAAAACCTACATCTGCCCTATTCAGTAGCCTGCACTCCCTTTGTCATTTGCCTCTTGATTCATTTAACAGCAGACTGGACAAAGTACCAATTAAAAGCTGCAGATAGATACTGGAAATTACAAGCTGATTACAAATATAACTGAATCAGTGGAAACGGATACAAAAATGTTTGCAGAATTTAGTTTAGACAGCACCTTCACCGTATTCCTTAACAGCAAGGCTAAATATTGGGCCGTGTTCATGATACCCATGAAATAAGTAGGGCCCAGTCCTGAAGACTCTAGATAGGCAAAACTCTTATTGGATTGAACCCATAAAGAAAATATTAACTGCTGCCCTTCAGAAAGGATACTTTAAGTGTCCTACAGAATATTTGTTATAAGGCTAGTGATATACATTCTGTACATATTTTATGTAATTCTTACACTTCCAGGGAAGCTCACTGAAAAAACAAAAGGCATCACACTGAAATATATAAACGTACACATGAGATACTAATTAAATATATTGCTTGCATTGCTGCTCTCACTCTTCCCTGCTCCCACCAGGTGTCTCAGACATAAAAAGCTACACAACACAATAAGGTTGCTGAAAAAGATAAACTGAACTATAGTGCATGTTCATAAAATTGTGCTGCTTCTGAAAATAGGTTCCACTATCTTCTAACAAAGCTGTGAAACTATTCTGGGGTGTCACTGATCTCAAACATGTAAAAGGCTTGGGAGAACCATGTAAAACAAGTTTCCTTGTATCAGTTGAAAGAAGAAACGGGGGTTCCTTACTTTATTTATCCAAAGTTGATCTTTCGTAGCTATGTGGGAAAAGCTCCCTCAATATGCTAGGAATACACGCAGGGATGCAAGTAAGGCGGTATGGGCAGGTACGGCATACCGGTTAAAAAGTGGCTGCTGGTACCGGCCCATACCGCTGACTTAGCACTTTAACGTCTTTGCCCCTTTTGCCCTCCTCCCCCGCGCCGATGGGGGGAAAAACGAGCAGCTGCCCCAAGGCCGGTGATTTAAAAGGCCCCGGGGCTCTGGCTGCCACTAACGCGGGAGTGGCCAGAGCCCCGGTCCCTTTAAATTGCCACCCCAGCCCCGCCCCTTCCAGGGAAGGGGACGGAGCGGGTACTGTACCAGTAAGAGTTCAATTTTACTTTCACCCGTGAAGACTATTCCAAATAAATGACCTGACATTTATCACCAGAGGACAACAAATGTTTTATCTTCTGCAGATATATAAAAAAGAAACCCTCTGTGCCAGTTATGAAAGCAAAATATGAAGATTAAAAGAGGGAGGAAAAGAAATAGCAATAAAAACAAACCAATTAAAAAGAGCTGAACTTCAGTGTTGACGTTCTGTTTCACTAAATTTCTTGTTCATCAGAAAAACCTGTAAGTAATTTATAATATCTGCTCAACAGCAACACCAGCCTTCTGCAGAGATGGTGGTGAATAAGGCAAAGCTAGAAGAGTACATACTGTATACAGCACTGGTAATGCTATACTTACACAATGCAAAGTAATGACTTAAATTCTTGAAAAGCCAGTGAAGATATTTATAGGCTTATTTGAAGTATGTGTATGCTATTTCACAGAGCACTTCTGCATTAAATTCTTTCAATATTTAGGGATCCCATTAGCTGTACATATCATTTTTCTTGCATATTTTAATGTATTCTTTAGCATGCACTTTTATTCTTTAAAATGGGAGTGTTGGCTTTTGGCTGCAATTTAAGAGGAATTCACTGCCCTCTGTTGAGCAGCAAAGCAACATCTGTACTGTATTGACAGCTCACCATCTGCATTTAATTTTTTTTTTTAAATAGAGATGGTTAAAACATTGGCAGATTAAGATAACAGAAGTGAAGTAATGAGAACATGGGACCCTTCTACAGATCATTCAGTGACCACCAGTTCCTCTTCATAGTGGCAGTATTGTGTGAACCTTGATAGCAATGGTAGGAGTGCTAGTTTAGACTTAAGTTCAGGTGGTCACTGGCCTTTCTAAGAACCATGTTTTCTGTGCTCAGAGCAGGTCTTCACAGAACAGTGCTTGCCATCTTTCCGACACTAACAGTCCCACAAGTGGGGCTGGAAAAAGGGTAAGAAGCATCACAGTTCAGGGCAGCATGTATTCCCCTTCTGTGATCCAGCAAGGCCACCAACTTTTAGGTGCCAAGCTCCTCAGCCATCACCTTTCTTGGGTGGAGACCTGCATCTCTCTCCCTCCTGACCAGGGTCTATACAGGCTGCACAGTTCCCTCCAAACACCATGAGTTCCCCAGCAAGCCAGACTGCGTAAGCAGGCCTGTTGTCTTGTGACCAGGACGTGGGTGGCTGAAGTAGGAGTCAGGTCTTGTGGTTAGCCCAGAAAGTCGGTAAGCCTGGAATCAGATGCCAGAGCTAAGAGTCAGAGGTTAGGATCGGAGCCAAGGGGTCAGCACTGGGTTACCTGGAGCGAGACAAGGTAGGGCCCAAGGCTGGAGCCATCGCAGCTGTGGGCAAATGCTTTGAGCAGCCATTGGACAACTGCTGCTGTTTCTGCTGGACTTAAGAGCTGGTATGCTGACTCTTCCAAGCAATCAGGCAGTCTACTACAGGCCAGCTGCTCTTGTCAGGTTGCCTGAAGACTGGCTCTGCTGCAGGCCCCGATTCCTGACACCCGCTTTCCTTTCTTGTCAGAGGCTATAAACAGCGTAATTAATTGTACACAGTTGGAAGATACCAGTTTAAGCAAATGAATTATTCTTAAGGTGAAACCACATGCTGGTTAAAACACAGGAAACAAATGGGATAGATTCAGTTTCTAGAATGGAGAGAGGTAAACAGTGGTGTCCCCCAGGGATCTGTACTGGGTCCTATGCTATTCAACATATTCATAAATGATCTGGGAAAAGGGGTTAACAGTGAGGGGGCAAAGTTTGCAGATGATACAAAATTATACATAAAACAGTTAAGTCCAAAGCAGATTGTGAAGAGTTACACTGAACTTGGTGATTGGGCAACAACATGGCAGATGAAATTCAATGTTGATAAATGCAAAGTAATGCATATTGGAAAACATAATCCCAACTATACATACAAAATGATGGGGGTCTAAAATAGCTGTTACCACTCAAGAAAGAAATCTTAAAGTCATTATGGATAGTTCTCTGAAAACATCTGTTTAATGTGCAGCAGCAGTCAAAAAAGCTAACAGAATGTTAGGAACCATTAGGAAAGAGAAAGATAAGATGGAAAATATCATAATGCCACTATTTAAATCCATGGTATGCCCACATCTTGAATACTGCATGCAGTTCTGGTTGCTGTATCTCAAAATAGATGTATGAAATGTAAAAGCTACAGAGATGGGTGTTATACCAATAGAATAAAAACCAGCAGGATCTTATTAAGAGGGATAAGGCAAAGATGCCACATTTATTGTAAATATACTGATAAAGCAAAAGATAAAAGTAAACAACGTTGTTTGACTACTTATTTCTTATACATACACACATACATATCTATATATATATAGAGAGAGAGAGAGATTCATTCACACAATCATTCATTCAAGTTCTGTATAGGTGTTATAGTTACCAGCCTAGAAGTTGCTCATGCCAAGTTACTGGCCAGGTATCTTGGTCATGAGGATGGAGCCAAGTCTGTGTCAGGTGCACCTGATGCTCCTGGAGGCTGGCAGCAGAACCAGAGACTCAAAGTCATCAGTCTTTAGAGTCCATTCTTATAGGAATTAATTCCTATGTTAGTCTATGGGAGCTGTTTCATCCTGCTGTTGCTGACTCAATCAGCAGATGGCACATTCCTGTCCAAAGTGGCACATTCCTGGTGGCTCCACACTGTCCAAAGTTTGTGTTTCTCATCCTTCCAGGTGATGGGGTGGGTCCCAGTTTACCCTCCGGGGGTTTCTGGTCATCCACTTGACACATTCTTCGGCCGATGGATACTCCTTTTCTAGGCTGGCACCTCCCTAACCATCCATGTATATCAAGCATTCATCAGCATACATTCCATCCCTTAACCATATTTTAATTTACTGTCTCCACCACTTTCAGAATGTGTGCTAATTCATTTGAGACTCCCGGCCCTTTAATCACAGAGGGTGGGGGTCTGTCCTAGGAGCAGTTGTGAAAGACACTTAACAGCTTATAGTGTTTGTTTACATTGTATAACAAAGTCAGTTAACTTGTTTGTAAGTTTTACATAGTAGTCACAGGATAGATATAATCAATGGTTTCTACAGACAGTAGCTTACAAGTTTTAACAGAAGACCCAAGAGATTTTTGTACTTGGTGAAACTGTTGGATTTTAAAGTGTGGGGGCCAAATTATGAGGGGGTCACTGTCTCTTGGGGGAATCACTGTTAGTACCTTCTTTAATATCCCTGCATGGGCAACAAATATGATTAAGGTATGGAACAGCTTCCATACAAGAAGAGATTAAAAAGACTGGGATTGTTCAGCTTGGAAGAAAGACGACTAAGGGGGGGGATGGAGGGGGATATGATAGTGTTCTATAAAATCATGAATAGTATGGAGAAAGTGAATAAGGCAGTTTTATTTACCCCTTCACAGACCACAAGAACCAGGGGGTCACCTAGTGAAATTCTTAGGCAGCAGGTTTAAAACAAAGTAAAGGAAATACTTCGTACAACATAGTCAACCTATGAAACTTGTTGCCAGGGGATGATGTGAACGCCAAAAGTATAACTGGGTTAAAAAAAAAAAAACAACTAGCTAAGTTAATGGAGGATAGGTCCATCAATGGTTATTAGCCAAGATGGTCAGGATGTAACCCCATGCTCTGGGTGTCCTAAGCTACTGACTGCCAGATGCTGGGACTGGATGACAGGGGATGGATCACTTGATGATCATCCTGTTCTGTTCATTCCCTTTGAAACATCTGGCATTGGCCACTGTCAGAAGACAGGCTGGTGTGGGCTAGCTGGACCATCAGTCTAACCCAGTATGGCCGTTCTTATGTTCTAATAAGCTTACTAGAGATCAGAGGCAGTTCCCAACAAGGGCTCAGGCAGTTGATCAGTCTTTCAACCCCGCCAGGGTTTTTTTGTGGTTACAAGTTCATAACAGCTATTAGCTCAGAACAAGCATCCCAATGAATCTGTGAGGCACTCCTTTATACTGTTTGGGCCTCACATCTTGTGATCCTGGGAACAGGTAATCAGCAGAGTCTCACCCTCTCTTCAGGGTGTAGCTTCAAAGGGCTGGGTTTCTGTATAATTGCTCGGGTGCGGGAGATTTGCAATCACCCTCTCCTAGATATTTCCCAGGAATTCCACTTCACATGTATTGTCCCAAAAGTTGTTCTTATCTGCCACATTGTTCAATATAGTCCTTTGATCATCTAGGCCCACAATAATACATAACCTGTGCATTTAATAGCATGAACTTCAGAGATACTTAAACTTAATTCAATAAGATCTCCCAAAGATATTGTGGGAAATTGCCATATCTGTCACAAGAAAGTTGAGGAATTTTAGCAAAATTTCCTAGTAAAGATGTGATAAATGAAGTGGCGGCAGCTCCCTTTTATGGACACTCAGCCAGCCAGTTAGCTATAAAATTCCTCTTAGTAGCTGTTCTCTACGTGCTTTTCCTGTAAAGGGTTGTAACAAGCCCACAGGTAAAAGAAAAGGAAATGGGCACCTGACCAAAAGAGCCAGTGGGTAGAACTTTTTAAAATTGGGAAAGAAACTGTCTGTCTGTCTGTTGTTCTCTCTGGGCTGAAGAGACGGAAAGCTGGAATGCTGTGTAAAGTTTGGAACAAGTATGAAAATTCATCATCCACACCTAGAAGGATTCATTGGGACAGGGAATGTCTAGATAAACGCAATTAGGTTTATTTCTTTTATTTTCTGTAAGGCTTGTGGACTCCTCTGTGCTAACCCCAGATGCTTTTATGTGCTTGTAACCTTTAAACTGAACCCCCAAGAAAGTTATTTTGGGTACTTAATTTTTGGAATTGCTCTTTTAAAATCTAGCAAAAGCCTAAGTTCCAGATGTTCTTTCTTTTTGTTTTTAATAAAATTTTCCTTTTTTAAGAACAGGATTGGATTTTTGTGTCCCTAAGAGGTTTGTGCATATGTTGCATAATTAGCTGGTGGCAACAGTTGATTTCCTTTGTTTTTTCCTCAGTTCTTCCCAGGAAGGGGGGTGAAAGGGCTTGAGGGTACCCCACACGAAGGAGTTCCCAAGTGTTCCTTCCTGGGTTCTCAAAAAGGTTTTTTGTTTGTTTGTTTGTTTGTTTGTTTTTGCACTTGGGTGGTGGCAGCATCTACCCATCCAAGGTCAAGAGAAGCTGTGACCTCAGGAGTTTAATACCAGCCTGGAGTGGCCAGCATTAATTTTTTTAGAATCCTTGCGAGCCCCCATCTTCTGCGCTCGAAGTGCCAGAATGGGGAATCAGCCTTGACAGAAGACCTGGTCAAATGTTTGTATAGCTGAACCAGAGTTTCCTTTAGTTCAAGTGATAGGATTTATGCTTGGTGGAAGGATATTAATTTTATATTTTCTTAGTGACAAAATCCTGGATAGTCCATATTGTATCCTGTAGTGATGATAGTGAGTTTTCCTGACTCTGTTACAATTTCATCTCTTGCTGGTACTTATGCGAAAGAGAAGTTTGAATGATGGATTGAATGAGGGAACTCTAATTTTTTCTTAATTTATTATTAACATGAGCAAATGGGATACTGTAGCCATGAATGCTTAATTTGTATTTTTTTATTAAATACATTTCAGTAGAGCTTTCATGTCATCTAAATGCATTAGTAGGTCAGCTTTTGTTTTTTGATGCCACAATTGCATATTTCAGATGAAAATTCAAGATCACAATGAAGTTTTAGTTTTTGTTGCTAGCAACCAGTATATGCATAATTGATGCAGCTTTTTGTGGGTGGGGTGTCCTTCACCATCAGGGGCTCATTGTGCATCCACTGGAAAGCAGCAACTACTGACTGAGGGGGAAGGACTTAGGGCTTGTTTCAGTCTTTTTTAACTCCTGGCTGGTGTGAGGAAGAATCCTGAGGTTGAGAGTGGGAGGATAAAGGGATCCAAACTGAGACTAAAAAAAAAGTATTCTTAAAGAATGAAGTAAATTTTTCATATACTTGCTGTACAGTTGGGTCATGTGAATTTTATAAGGAGCGGGGTAATTTCTCTTTATTTATTTTCCCTTGTCAGGACTGTGCACTTTAATAATAAAAAAAAAGCCTTGAATCCCCTAGCTTTACTTTTGGCAATTCTGATTATTTTACCTTTCCATGTGTTGGCTTCACCACATAGTAAGGCCCCAATCCTGCAATTAACAGCATGTGGGCAGATTGGCAATAGGGCTTAAAGCAATCAGAAAAATGCACATTTGTGTGGATGCTACTGCATACTTATTTTCCACATGTACTTAGGGATAGGCATGTGCTAAATGGGAATTTGTGTGAATACCTGCTTAATTATGTGCACCTGCAGATTTGCGCTGTGGAAAGTGCATATCTGTAATGACAATAAGTAATGTCAATCTCCCCCCCCCCCCCCTCCATCCCCCTTGGATTGAACTCAAACCCTTCAGGTACAAACCCGAAACTACTTTAGCTACATCAGTAACTCCATTAGCTGACAGCAATAGTACGACCTAATCCTCTGTAAACTATTTGTTAGAAGGAAGCATTGTGCAAGCATATCACACCCACACAAAATATGTGCATAGTTGTGAGAAGACAAATGCATGTGGGTATGATTAAATGAAGTCTGAATGACCAAAATTTAGCTCTGTATTTGAAGTGTTTATTCCATGGTGAAGTAAATGGCTTTTAAAAAAAAGTCATTTGTTTATGTGCAGATCATTTATTTGTTGAAAGACTATGATGTTGGAAACTGTTACAGGCTTGTCCATGTCTCTTGGTTGTGAGGCTTGTGTTGTAGGAGGAAAAAACCAAAAACCTGCTCAAGCTGGATACCATCTTTTCTTTTCTTACAGTAAGTATTTTGGGTGGGAACAAAAGTTGTTAGAGAGTTTCCTGTAATGAGCATATTTTGAACTGATGAGTCAGGTCTGTGTTGCGACAAGGAAACAAGTTTTTTGTATATGGTACGTTCCTGGATTTTGAAAAAAATGCAGTTAGTAACCTTGGAAGCAGGCCACTTAACTGTCAGCTTCACTTTTCTACGAATACTATGTTGTAGTTTACACTTAACCTGACTGGGGATTACAGAGGAATGTTTTCTGACTGGAAACCTTACCCACAAAAGCTCTAGAAAGAACAACTGGATTTAGCCCCCTCACTACATCGCATGTCTCCAGGGTTTTTAATTTTTGTAGTGGTTTTGCACTATAGAAAGTTCTCCTTACCCTCTGCCAGTTAACTTTAATTTAAAATGTGCGTGTTCAGTAGTATTTGGATATGTGGCTTTTTGAAATATGCTTCTCTACTCTTCCCTCTTTTCAAAAGATATAATTGAATTTTTGTTTAACTTTTGAAAAGTTTTCCTTATTTACATGTTGGTGGATGGAGATATTATGATTTTCTTGTTCCTCCTCCTTTAAAGAAACATTTTCACCTTGAATCCTAGTCCTTTTCAGAACATGAGTTAAAAGTAGTTTATTACTTCTACTGAAAGTGCTAGCCCTCCTTACAAGTCTCTCTTCCAATTTTTGTGGCTTTGCAATCACATTTTCCTAATATTTAACATATTTTTTCTTATCTCTTTATGCAGAAATAATTTAAAATCTCCCCACCAAAAACAGGGCAAATTGTAAAGAAGCAGTGAAATTGACAATATGCAAGGTGCTGTCAGATGCAAAAGTAAACTGAAAAAGACTTTTTTCTTTAACCTCTTTCAGTTAAAGTAATCAAATGGGTTAAGCATATGCAAACAGAAGCATGATTTTAAGATGATAATGTCCCTTTAAAAACTATTTCCAATATCTCTTCTTAGTCCCATCTTGCCCAAATGTTCGGTTGTAGGATAACAGGCCTAATAGGGAGAAAAGATACCCTTGTGATCAAAGCACTGGACTGGGACTGAACAAAGGAGAAGTAGTATCTATTGTCAGTTCTGCAACAGTCTTTCTGTGTGACCTTGGCCAAGCCGCTTAACATCTCTGTGCCTCAGATCCTCAGCTATAAAATGGGGAATATTATTATCCGTCTTGTCTAGTTAGACTACAAGCTCCTTGGAGCAGGGATCTTTTTCTATATTTTGTTACAGTACCTAATACAATGGGATGGGATGGGGCCTTTACCTCAAATGAGGTCTCTAGGCAGTGAAGTAATACAAATAATTAATTTTTTTTTTATTTTTATTTTTTTTTAAAGCTGGATAGGTGCTTCATTGTCGACTCAAGGATTTAAAGTAAAATGAAAGCACATGGTCCCAGTTTGAAAGAGTGAAATAATTTAGATTCTGGAATGCGGATTCCCTCTGCAGCAGCTGGTCTGATGACTTTATAGAATAGCGTTATTTTCACATGATCTTATGACCTTTCCAAGTTAGTGTGTGAGTCACCTACAGAGTATTGGTTTGCTTGTAAAAACAAAACACAATTTAGGACAAAATTAAAGGTGCAAGGGGTAGACAGACTGTGTACATATTACATGGGCTAAGGGCAGCCATATCTCTGTCCCTCCCCTCCATCCATGTAAAACAAAACATGCAGAGGCACTGGATGGAAGAAGAAGCACAGTATAACAAGTATGTTGGTATTCATGTTCAGCATCAAATCTGCTTTTCTCAGTCTTCTCAATGCAGTTCATTTTATTAGGCTTATACATCAAGGTTAAACGCCTATAAGAAGATGCACAACTGCATAGATTTGAGGAGTTTGACCTAATTTCTGCATCTTGTTTTGTTGTAGTCTGGAGTAAAACAATTTGGTCTTACATGGGTGGATTGGGTTTATTGAAGAGGAAGTTGTTCACTGAAACAGTAGCATAAGCCACAGCCTAGAATGGTTGGTG
The DNA here is from genome assembly GCF_011386835.1 of Chrysemys picta bellii. Lineage (NCBI taxonomy): Eukaryota > Metazoa > Chordata > Testudines > Emydidae > Chrysemys > Chrysemys picta. The sequence continues at coordinate 106,050,349 of NC_088793.1, read as the reverse complement.
AGCTACCCTTTGAGAATAAGTTTGAGTAGCAGCCATGTTAGTCTATATCCGCAAAAAGAACAGGAGTACTTGTGGCACCTTGTTAGTCTCTAAAGTGCCACAAGTACTCCTGTTCCTTTGAGAATAAGTTATTCTGAGTTGCATCTTTAAATTTTGCTTCCTCCTTTATTGTTAGCAAAAATTACCAGATTGATTAATGTCGCTATTGGTAGAAGAAGAATGGGTTAACGTCAAACACAGATATCTCGATTCATCTGCTGACACCTTATATTACTTTAAAAGTTCACGACTTACAAGATTGTTACACTAAAATAATTATCTCAGAACACTATGAGCTTTTGATGCTATTACAACAAAGCCTCGTGATATGCTGCAATTTTTTTTACCTATTGCTGAACTGAAATTTAAATGTTTTAATTTTCAGAAACTCTATGATTTAATGCACTGTTATTCTATACTGGCAAAGTTTTTGTTACCTTTGGCAAACTTACCTGATGTGTTTGGAACAAGTTGCTAATCCTGAACACAAAGGTGTCTATTTATCAAGCTTGTGTCCTTAGTACTGTCCTTTACGGTTATGAAAGTTGGATTATATAATCCAAGCAGGAGTGGATATAGAATAGTTTTCACCTCTACCTTCTTAGTAAAATCCTTGGAGTTACTTGGGTACCAATGGGCCACCAGTAGCGAGATTCTTGAGCGAACCGGTCTACAGTCTATGCAGACTGTGCTGGATGTTTGCAGACTTCGCTGGTTGGGACTTGTGCAGTGCATGCCTTAAGATCATCTGCCGAAGGTTGTGCTCTATGGCCAACTTAAGAACTGCTCATGATGCAGAGGAAGGCCAAAGCTCCGACACAGCGATAAGGTCAATCCAAAGCCTCAAGAAAATCAGCATTCCCACTGACAACTGGGAAAATCCTGACCACAATTGTTCAGTTTGAAGAAGCTGGGTTAAGGCTGGTGCAGTCACTGCAGGGAGCGATCAGAGAGCCCAGGCTGAGGCCCACAGGCCAAGCCAGGAAGCGGAGTGTGCTTCAGCTTCCATCTGATGAGTGGACCTGTAGCCATTGTGGGAAGGTTTGCTACTCCTGCATCGGGCCCTGTTCCGATACCGTGGCTAAGCTCCACTGACAGACTTTGTCATGTCTCCTTTCATCTGTCAAGATGTGGAACAGTCATATAACACATTCTGTATTGTATTTAGCAGAACCTGGGTCCTTTGCCAGAAGACCATATAGTAATTCTTACAGCTTGAAATGGAATAAACTTTAGTTTCTAAAATCCTGTTTTCTTTGAATTTTTAGATTAAATTTCCTCTCTTGAAATATTCACCCTGTCAGTCTCTCACCTCTTTCTCAACAGCCCACCACAATTAGTTTTCCCAGATAAAGTTTAAGGTGACAATTCCAACAAACTGTAAAACAGTTTTAAAGTCTTATTTACTACCTTAGGGTATGTCTATACTTACTTCCTGGTCCGGATGTAAGCGATCGATCTTCTGGGATCGATTTATCACATCTTGTCTAGACGCGATAAATCGATCCCAGATCGATCCCGGAAGTGCTTGCCGTCAACGCCGGTACTCCAGCTCGGCGAGAGGAGTACGCGGCATCGACGGGGGAGCCTGCCTGCCGCGTCTGGACCCCGCGGTAAGTTCGGACTAAGGTACTTCGAATTCAGCTACGTTATTAATGTAGCTGAATTTGCGTACCTTAGTCCGAAGTGGGGCGTTAGTGTGGACCAGGCCTAAGGCCTTACAATACAGTCTGCCTTGACTGAGGGCCAGTGTGTGGTTACGCTGCCTCAAAAGGAGACCAGGGAACAAATAGTAACAAGTCATTATTCAAGTGCCTTGTTCCCCTTTTGCTTGTCAGGAGGGAGGGGAAGAAATCTGTACCAACCTTTGACAAGGCTCAGGCTACTTCTGCCTCCATACTTCCTTAGTTGTGCTTGCTGGCATGGCTGGGGTGGAGAGTATGAAGGCTCTACACATTCCCCAGTCCTACACAGGAAGTAGAGTAGTGGCCATGAAGAATCTGCTCTTCCCCTATGCTGTGCCCACAATGTGGGTAACTTGTACAAGGGAGGTAGAGGATGCCATTTGATCCAGATATGGACTTTCTAAGCAGGACAGGTTGCCAGGGCACCTAACTATATTGATGCTTCCAACCCCCTTATGTTAAGGGGGAAAAGATCCCCCTGGATCTTAGGTGGTAGTGGGTACTCACAGCATGAGCTACCCATGGCCCAGACAACCCTGTAGGGCCCATCTTCTTGCCCCCCTTCTTTCTCCCCACCTTCGCAGGTCCTTGTCTTCCAAGTCCAAAGATGGACAGCCAGTCTTTATCTTTCAGTCACACCAGGGAACTGGCCCCCGCTACCTCTATAGCTTTTATCTCTGACTGTGGCCTCTCACAGCATCTTTGTTCCTCAACAACTGTGTGACTGTCTCATCCACAGACAGGGTGGTAGTCATGGGACTGAGTCAGCCAGCTTTCTTGGCAGTTAGCCTATGTCTATGGAACTCACTTGTTGAGGAGATGAAAATGATTGTGATGCACACCATTTCCGGAACAATACGTAAAGCTCACTCCTTTCGTAGAACAATAACTACTGATATAGTGGAAGAAGAAGGGAGTATTATATCATTTGTTGGATTCAGCCATTTGGATTTTATCTTTTTGTTAGGTGCTTGGATATTATAGAGATGAGAGCAATATAAATAGATATAATTAGCTTAATCCATTAACTTAATTGTTCCATCATGAAACACTGACCATTTAACCAGAGATTATAGGTATAAAAATGACAAATCAATGGGAGCTGATAGAGCATATTAATATAATTATCTCATCTCCAAGAAAGGTGTGCATATTACTCTTGATTCTAAACAATTTGCATTGGTTACCTACTGCACACTGGACAGAAGTATATTGCTCTTATGGGGTTTGACTGTTTATTTGGAAATTAAGTACTGCTAACTTGGACTGCTGCTTACCAGATTCACCTTTCCTTTGTTAATAGCAGCACATATTTTTGTCATTGCCCTTGCTGAAGGAATTAGATGCCTCACTCTGCCAGGATCTATAAATAGTAGAGCTAATCTAATTCTTCTTTCCAACACATTTTTTTCCTCCTCTGGACGGTTGTAAACTATATGTACCGTAAGCAGCTAATTCTACTGGTTTGTCTCAGAGATGTTTCTCCAATAATTGAGATATTAAATAAAATAATACTTTAGATTTGCAAAGAATATTGTGTTTTCTGCAGTACTATTATTGCTTAAAATAATAATATTTATTGATACAAGGTATTATTCAAGACCAATTCATGTACTTTGTTGTTGTTGCTAAAGTTCAGGTTTTAGTGTGTTTCCAAGATGGAACTGGAACTGTTAAATTGAAACAAATTTATGATGGGAGGGGGGATGAATTTACCACATTCTTATTAGTTCTGTCAAATATATCGTCTTAGATTTTGGCCTTTTAAAAATAAGAACAGCAAACATTCCTCCATGCTTTAAACTTACATTAAGGAGAGTGGTTAGAGGAGGTTTCTTATTTTAAAAGGTAGTCATTAACCAAACCATGCAGTGATGACAATTTTGGCTGTAAAACTGAAAATACAGTTTAATTATCTCTGCTAACTGAGGGCCAAATTCTGCCATTCTGCTTACCTTGAAAAGTACCAGACTCCACAAGCAGTCCCATTCGTTGCAAGGAGACTTCTTGCCAAATAAGGTACTGTACTATAGAGTATAAATGTTAAATAATATGCAATATTAATATTATTAATAAGGGTATTAGAATCTACTTTTCTTTTAGTAGCTCACTACCTTGTCATAGGAAAATGACATCTAGCAAATTCTTCCACCTTGCAGAACCCAAAGGGTGCACTTGACTCTGGAGTAGTCTGCTTTGGAAATGTGAAAATGACTTATCAGATAGATCTAGGTGTGTTTGTCATGCTTGGCCAAAACTACTGTTTTCCGAGCTACAACAAACAATAGATATATAAAAAGGTGAAGTAATGCTGAACGCCTGTATTTATACCTTCTGATAATGCTTATGACACACATTTGCTGTGAGTACTCAGTAGTGAAACTGAACTCCACTTCTGTTTTACACAAGTTCGAAAAGCAGTTGTCTGCATGCAACTCATTGTACCATAATAAGTTTTTTAAAAACAACCCACCAAAAACCCTTCAAAACTTTAAAAATCATGCTTTGGATCCTCTGAGATGCAAAGTACCCTTGATTAGCACTGGTCGGGAATTTACTGGTGAGCTTTATTTTGTTGGAAAATGCTAGTTCATTGAAACTGAAACTGTACGTGAGAAAGGGTCAGTTTTGATGAATTTCTTGATTTGATTTGTTAAAAGGTTTTGAAATTGCAAAAAAAATCTTTTGACATATATGAAAAAAAAAGTTTAATTTCCCAGTTCTGAATGACTTTTCATTTTGAAATTTTAGTTAAAAAAAATAAAATAAAATTGAAATAGAAAAAACAACCTTCTGATTGCCTGAGTCCAAAAAAAAAAAAAAGAGGACTGGTTTGTGAAATTTTTGAGATTTTGACTTTTTGTCCTGATTCGGGGCAGGAAAAAAGTGTTCAAAATCTCAATTTTTCATGGGACAGGAAAAATACTTCTGACTCAGCACTGTGTAGGATTGGGCCTTTATGTAATTTTGTGATTGATCAGTAGATGGCACTGTTTTTATAATTACAGTGGTAACATACAAAGGTGGACTGAACAGCTTCTAATTCATAAGCCATAGTGGCAGCATCAGAATAATACATCTTTCCATTTCCTAACAAAAGGCCATTTATAACACTGACCCTGGAGAGTCTATTATTTTACTTTGTTTTTATTTTGAAAATTCAATTGCACCATGACTTTTAAGTACAGAAAAGCTTTGGAAAGAAAATGAAGATATTGTCACACTGCTGTGTCCAAAAAAAAAAAAAAAAAGAGCTTTCCTCTTTGGCCTTTTAAAGCCATAAAGAGATTGTGAAGGGAGTGGTAGTGGGGAGACTACTTTCTTCTGTTACCATGGTAATGGGTTTAATAAGCAGGCCTGACACTGGTAATCCTACGCAACTGTGTCTGAATTGCCATTTAATGTGAGCTGTAAAATGAGCTGTTTTTCACAGATGTAAATGAATCCTTTGCTTTAGTGGTGCTTGGGTGTACCAGCGTTACCAGCTTTGTCATTCCATTGTTGCTCCAGATCAGAACCCTTTTTTTTTTTTTTTTTTGGCAGATCATCTTTCGTTCCATGTTTCAGATGCCGCAACAGCTGCATGGGACCAAGCCCCTAAAATAATGTAGCATAATAGCTTCTGTTTTAACAGCCACCAATAATAACTTCTCATTAGAACAATTGTCAAATTGCTTCTGCATCTCTAATTACTTTTTTTTAACCCAAAATTTGATTCACGAATTATACTAACTGAAACAATCTTTCTCAGCAAAAGTCTTGCCTTTGTGTGGCAACAAGGATAAAGAGGAAAACCGTAGGATTCTACTCATTTACCTACTGTTTATACAGCTGGTTTTGTTTGCTTTCTTGTTTTATATTAGCTTTGCAGTGTTTAAACACGTGACATTGATTGTTGCGGTAAAAATAGGCTTTTTTTAACTGAAAGTAAAGATGATGACTGAAATACATGTTTAAGTGTATTTTTAAATGTCCAGGGACTGTAAACAGTATCTTGCAAAATGTTTTTGTATTATTATTTTCAGTAGTATCTTTCATGTGATCCCGAAATGCTTCATTGGGTTAAACAATAGTAATAGAATTAAATAATAAATGATAGCAGAGGAAGAGTGAAATTAAGAGGTATAGAAGAGAGGGAAATTATATGATCATAGCTGAGAACAGAGTTGATGATGTAGGGAGATATGGGAAGGCTGTTCCACATGACAAGGACAGCAGAAGAGAAGGTTCTCCCACCATCAGTTGAGAGATTACATGAGGGGACAGGAAGAAGGCTGCGGACAGAAACCGAGACACCAGGTCAGCGGGGTAGTCTGCAAGCAAGTCTATGGAAGGTTTAAACACCAAGGATGGCAATTTTGAGCAGGGTCCTGAAATGCACATGTAGGCAGTGGAGTTGGAATGGTATTGGTGTGGCCATGCTGCTTTGTAAGTGTTGGAAACTTGATTTTTTCCCCCCAATGCTTTAATTCCTCATAACCATTCGGCCACTTGTTTTAACTTAGATTAACGTAGCATTTTTTTTTTTTTTAAATCTCATTAGGGCTTTGTTCAGTACAGAGAAAGAGAGGTGAATGTGTATACTCAGCTTAGTTTGTTTAGTAGCAAGCTTCTCTGCTGGTTTTATGGGTGCATGGTGTGTTGAGCAGGTTCTGCAGAACTTGGGGATTGTGCTTTCAGGTCACATTTTGAGCATACATCTGACTATTTGGACACCAGGAATTAAACTGGTCAGGTTCCTTTTCTGTGTGTGGATTTATACCTGAGTTGTTATGCACACTAACACCATTAATCTTGGTTTTATGTATTACATATTGTGTTTAGTTTTTTTATTGTTTAAATCTTGTGATGCAACAGTTACTTGTGTGAGTATGTGTGCACCTTGATTTTTTAATGAAAGTTAACTGTATGCAGTGTTAGTCACAAACACATAATGTATATATTTTTTAATTCCAAAAGAGAGTCAGGAATGGAGCTAATGCCAGAGAATGTGATGTTCACAGAATCATAGACTTTAAGGTCAGATCATGTGGGGACAGTTGTGTCCTGAACAGCGTGAAGCTGTTGCAGAGCCTGACTGTGAAGTCCGTAGACACTCCCTAAATCTTTCATGCTCTGTGTTGATAGATGTCTTTTGGTATTTATGGTAAAAGCTATTCACATGTTTGAATTACGGTACTTTAAAAACAATAAAAGTAAAAAGTCGTGTCAGTGTCTCAGTTGACGGGTTCATTTTTATTACTTTTTCTAAAACATGTATTGGACTGAAAACGTAAGGCCTTTTTGTTTGTTTATTTTTTCAAATGCATGACTAAGGGCTTGTCTACTCTGGCAATTTGCAGCGCTGCAACTTTCTCGCTCACCCCCCTGAGCACAGCAAGTTTCAGCGCTGTAAAGTGCCAGTGTAGACAGTGTACAAGCGCTGGGAGCCGTGCCACTCTGCCGCGTCCACAAAAGCCACATTAAAGCGGTGCCACTGTAGACTAGCCCTTAGTGTGAACATCTTGGGAATTAAACTAGTGCCCCAGAAAGAGGTAAGGTCTGCATACAGGTCTGGGAGCCAGTAACTGTTCTATTCTCATACTAGCTCTAACACCGACTCTTTCTGTGGTGTTGAACATTGTTAACTTTTCCTGCTGTGGATCAAGTTATCCATTTGTAAAATCAGGATAATAATTCCTGCATGGCAAAGATGTTGTAAAGATTAGCTAATGTTTATACAGCTCTTTGACAAAGAAAAATGCATAATGTAAGTGCTGAATTTTATTTCTATCATGTAAGCGATAAGTATTGTTATTTCTCGCTATGTGACGAAGTGTTCCGTGCACCATTTTATTTACCTGAGTCAGTTGCATGGGGTTGGTGTTTTGCAGACTTTTTAAATAAAGTAGAATCTTACTTTAAAAAAAATTTTGTTAAAAAAAAAAAAAAAAGACAAAACACATTAAGCCAACCACCCTTAAAATAGAATCACTGTCAAAATAGGGCAACATTTAGCAATGCTGTGGGGAACTGTACCATTAAGAGGCTCTAGCAAAAGCTAATTGGGAATGATTATGTTATGTTATACAGGGGTTCATAGCTTGCAGTGCTGATCAGTTAGAACTTAGACATTGAATGAAGTGGACTTCTGTCAGTCTGTTGGCTCTGAATAATCGCTGAATACCACGTATACATTTTTAAAGTACCCCCTTTCCTTTAAAATGTTGCTGTTGTGCATGCACCAATAGTTAACTTCTCGTGGCATTTTGACTTACGCTGTTGTCATGTTTTGGGGATACTCAGACCAGTAAGGGGTTCTGTCACTGCCTGCCCCTGTAACTTTGGGTGGCTTAATGGTGTGCTTTTATGGCTCAGAGCCCTGACACCAATAGCCAGCCTAAAAACATAAAGGTCTCCCCGTGGCTTCCACCAGCCTATTTACTCCTTGCAGGGTAACCTCAGTAGCCCTTCCAGTCCCGAGTCTTCCTGAATCCATCTATCCTGAGTTCTTAACTATCAGATATTTCGACTTTTCCCCTCTCCATCATCATCCTTGAAGGAGTAAAACCTGCCCAGTTATTGATTCACTTTGGCGCAGACACTCCACACAGTTTGCATGCCAGAAACCCGCTTGTGATAAAAATAAACAAAATGTTTATTTAATAGGAAAGATGAAATAGTAAGGGGAAGCAAACACATACAAGTTACACAGAAAATAAATATAAAGCTGTGACTTCAGGCTTCACACTTCTATGTATTAGACAAGTTACCTATTGCCTCTGAACAGTTTTCCCAGCATGCCCCCATCCTAGAGGGGATCCAACGGTTCACGGACAGCATCCTGCCTAGATGCTGGCCCTTAGTACCTGGATGTCCATCATGCCAAACCCCTTCTCTTTTAAGGGCTTGCAGTTTTTCTTTCTCTCAGGGTTGTGCCGTTGTAGCGCTTCAGTGTAGACAGTACCTCCACCGACTGGAGGGGGTCTGTCAGCATAGGTAATCCAACTCTTTGAGAGGTGGTAGCTAGGTTGACAGAAGAATTCCTAGTGTTGTCTGTACAGGGACTTAGGTTGGCTTAACAACGCCACTTGGAGGTGTGAATTTTTCACACTCCTGACTGATTTAGTTTAAGCCAACCTAATTGTCTTGTGTAGACCAGACCTTTAGTCTATGTTGGTTCATTGTGGGGAAAATTCCCTCCTCTCTTAGTTTTCCTGAACTTTGGGTATGTCTACACTGCAGTTAAAAACCTGAGGCTGGCTCATGCCAGCTGACTTGGGCTAAGGGGCTCTTTAATTGCAGTGTAGACTTCCAGGCTTGGGCTGCAGTCTGAGCTCTGGGACCCTCCCACCATGCATGCTCCTGGAGCCTGGGCCCCAGTCTGACTCTGGAAGTCTACATTGCAGTTAAGAAGCCCTGAAATGGGAACTGGAGTCAGCTGGTCTGGCCAGCTGCATGCTTTTAATTGCACTGTAGACATACTCAGGGCTTTTCTTTTCAGTTTCAAGTTGTTTCAATGTTTTCCCATTAACTCTAAGGGGTCGGCAACCTACAACATGTGTGCCGATTTTGCCTGGCACATGGCTGCCAGCCAGGGTCCCGCCACCGGCCCCGCTCAGCTTGCTGCCGGATGAGTGAACGGAACCCCAGGCCAGCAGGGGGCTGAGCGGGGCCGGCGGCCGGGACCCCAGACCAGTGGCCGGCGCGCCCCCCCAGCTCTCCCCTCACCGCGCTCGGGTTCTGCGGCTCCCGGAAGTGTGAGCTGCTGGGGTGCAGGGCCCTGAGCCTGCTCCGGGAGGAGTGGCGGCTGTGGGTCACACTCCCGGGAGCCACAGAGCCCGAGCGCGGCAAGGTGGAAGCAGGCGGGTGCACGGGAACCACCGCCCACATACATCCGGCGGGGGGGAGGGAGCACCAGGCCGCAGCCCAGGCAGGCGCACCCCCCGGCTCCCCTCTCACCACGCTCGGGTTCTGCGGCTCCCAGGAGTGTGAGCCCCTGCCCCTCCTGGAGCTTCCCCCCCTCTCGCAGCCTCAGTACTCTGCGCGGGAGGGGCTGTGCGCGTGGCAGCCTGGCAGCGTGTTTTGCCTCTACGTGGAGCCAGCATCTGACCGGCATGGGCATGGTAAGGGGAGTCCTGGGGGGCAGTTAGGGAGCAGGGGGAGGGTTGGAAGGGTCAGGAGTTCTGGGGGTCCTGTCGGGGCGGGGAGTGGTTGGATGGGGCATGGGAGTCCCCGGGGTCTGTCTGGGGGTGGAGATGTGGATAAGGGTCGGGGCAGTCAGGGGACAGGTAGGGGGTAGGGTCCTGGGGGCAGTTAGGGTGGGGGGGGTCTCAGGAGGGGGCAGTCAGGGGACAAGGAACAGGGGGGGTTGCGGGTTCTGAGGGGGTCAGTCAGGGGGTGGGAAGTGGGAGGGAGTGGATGGGGGTGGGGCCTCTCCCCCCCCCCTCCCCGTCCTCTCTTTTGATTGTTGAAATATGGTAACCCTAGGCAAGGGGGGAGCCGGGGGGGGGGGCGCATGGGGGCATTTTAATGTGTATTACCGGCATGCAAAACTTAAATTAGAGTGAATAAATGAAGACTCGGCACACCACTTCTGAAAGGTTGCCGACCCCTGCCCTAATGGTTCACAACTGTCTTTTCCTGGCTGGGCAATGGATGGGTACTTGAAGTACTTGAACAGTGAGGGTGGGAGGAGACCTTTCCCTGCTGTGAGGTGTACCTGCAATTGTAGTACTGGTCAGGAGCATACTATTCTATACATATTTCATAATGACCATCGAGTTCAGAACATTTCGGTCTTTCCTAAAAGATCTTACTTGGCATATTTTTATACACAATAACACTGTGTAAAATCAGTTGAGTCAACTGCTTATTCTTTGGAATCTAGATCCTCTGTTCTACCCTTGGGGTTTTTGGACACTCTCACCCGTCACAGCTGTGCATGATGTTAGCATAAAAAAGGTGTGGAAGTTGTATGGATATGTCTTGTACTATCCAAAAAATCTACATAGCATACATGATGATGATGATAGAATTTCTTATTTAATGCACTCAAAGATAAATTGTCAACAGGTCTGAAGGTGATGTGGATCCAATGCATCAGTGAGAATTAGCTGTAATTTGTGTTTATAATACTCTGTGTGTGTCTATAATATATATAGAATATGTATTCTGTACCCACACTCTGTGTTATAGTACATGTGATATTCAGCATCACTCACTGTTTTGAGATCTTGGGAATGCCTAGACACAACAGGGTGGTTTTATCTTAACACTTAGGATATGTCGACACAGCCTGTAACGTGGCTGTGTAGTCGCGGCTCCAGTGCTGGGAGAGAACCCAGAGCTCTCCCAGTGCTGTAATAAAACCACCTCCGCAAGGGGAATAGCTACCAGCGCTGGAGCACTGTCTACACTGCCACGTTACAGCGCTGAAACTTGCATCACTCAGGGGTGTGTTTTTTCACCCCTTCAGTGCTGTAAGTGGCAGTGTCGACAAGGCCTAAATGTCCACACTCTTGTGATTCTGTCAGCCCCTGACAGTTTTATGTGAAATGTAATCCGTTTTCTCCCTAATTGTTAGGAACAAAGCTTGAAAATAAGGAAATGGTTAAAAGTAGAGGAATAGAAAGCTGGCTATCAAGACCTTGAATGAAGTGACAAGTTAATAACCTATTTTACTAGTAGTTAAATTATTTAAAAACAGGTAATGCAGGAAATAAGTGCTATTTTTTGGGTCTGTGTGTAAATGACAGTTCAGGGTTGCAAAGGAATTGACAGCTTTCTTTAAAAAAAGAAAAATAATATGAAAGCTGCAGTGGAACAGTAAGAATTTTATTTGGGGGCTGCTTTTGAAGATATAAAGTGAAATCCTGGCCCCTTTGAAGTCAATGTTGACTTCAATGGAGCCAAGATTTCACCCACAGTGTATTATCAGACAATGTACAAGATTTATTTTTCTTTTTATTAAGAGTTTCAAACTAAGAATTGGCAGTGGGGGAGAGTTTGCAATATACTAGAAATGAGTTATCACACAGAAAGAATGAAACTGCGGTTTCTTTTTAAGTCTTCATGATTTTGTATTTGCAAGTAACTCAGAATTTAATGACCATAACTTCTAGCACATGCATATTAGAAGCGTGGACATTCAGGAGTCACAGAAAAAAAAGGTTTAGTCTTTACTTAAAGATTAGGTGCAGACATTAATTCCTACCACATGGTAAATATACTCTTTAAAACAGGATTTCAGTACTGATCCCATTATCGTGTATTAGCATTACTGCAGGGGCACACATTTGAAAACATGGCTAATTGAACATGTCTGGTCTAGAGAAGTACATGTTAAATGCTATTGGGTCTTATGACCAATAAGTTATCCTGTTTGATTTTATTAAGAGTTTGGAACATGGAAATCTTCTGGTTTCTACCACCCACTCTTGTATTTGTAGTGTGGGTTTTTGGGCCTGCCCAAAGTGGCTTCTGCATATCAGCAGGGGAGCAAGAAAAGCCTTATAATATTTACATAAATACTTACATAACATTAGTGTACTTTTGCATGTAAGCAATTGCTGTAGTTGTCACAAGGATGTTCTGTGATGGTGAATGGGAGGGGATGTGATCCAAGGCAATTGTGAATGGGGAGTTGGGGAGGTGGTCCATGAAATAATCTGTTTATTTAGATGTCATGTGCACTATGGAAAAAAGCTTGACAATCATAAGATTATTTTAAAACACTCTGATTCCTCCTTCCCCCCTCTCCCTCCAGTCCTACCAAAAATACAAAGTAAATCTGTAAAATCAACTAAGGGAAAATGTTTGCTCCAAGTGGGGATCATCCTACCCAATGATTTGTTGTGTCTCTCCCCCTCCCTTCCTTGGAATTTTGAATGTGTTGGAAAATAACTCTATAATTACATCTGGTACCATAGAAATATTTCCTAAGATCTTAACCCAGTTCAGCTAATATGGAGGACAAGGAAGATTACCATATACTTGCACTAGTGTATGCATATGCACAGAAATAGAGGGAGTTATAGTATCAAGACTGATGCAGCTACAAATATGTAGGTCCCATTATTTAAAATGCTAATCACAGGTATCACAATGTTTAGGATAGGTAGCATGGACTAGTAGAATGAATCTGAGGTTAGTAACTGGGAATACACCTCTACCCCGATATAAAGCGACCCGATATAACACAAATTCGGCTATAACGTGGTAAAGCAGTGCTCCAGGGAGGCGGGGCTGCGCACTCCGGTGGATCAAAGCAAGTTCGATATAACGCAGTTTCACCTATAACGCGGTAAGATTTTTTGGCTCCCGAGGACAGCGTAATATCTGGGTAGAGGTGTATTTGAATTCTAATCCTGGCTTTTCCATTTAAAGCGTGGACAAATTACTAAACCTCTGTGAGGTTGTTTGTCTTCATCTTTAAATACGGATAATACCTACCTCACAGGGGTGTTACAAAGATTCATGAATTTGTTTGTATAGCGCTTATAAAATGCTAAGTGATGTATATCCGATTTTATTTATTTATTCACTATAAATATAGCCACAGACTAAACTGAGAGTTATTTCCTACAATTTTTGTAACAAATATTAGGATTCAGATTTTAAAATCTGATATCCTTGCTCCTGTCCACATATGTAAAATCCAAACATTTACTTTCTTTTTTTCCTTTTCTTTAACCTGCATGTAGAAATAATTTAAATGTCTTTCATCAAGACAGATTCCTTTCAGGTTATGATTCTGTAGCTGTTCATGTTGCAATGATCATACTAAGTTAGCCTTGAATAAACTTCTAAGATATGACCATCTGTGTGTGTCCATAGTACCTGTTATTTAGAGGGTGACATATAATCTGGGATAAAGCTTAAGAGAAGCAGCAGACTTTAGTGAGAGCACCAAGGAGCAAGTTTGAAATCTGTTGCAGATGGATCTGCTTCACAGCTTTGTGCTGCTGATATTTTTGTGTTTCTTTGCTGCAAGAATCAGGCTGAGAGTAAAAAAATATTGCGGTGTCCAGCACCTAAAAAGTCATCTGCTTAGTCGGATTATTTTTTAAGGATTATAAAATCCGGTTAAAAACAGCTCACAAATTAAATAGTTTTGCTTACTTAACTGAGGAGGAGAGCAAAATCTTTGTCCTCCATAACTTTTACCTCTGTCCATTTGAAAGGTTATGGACAGGCCACTCCTTCTGCTCCAATCTAGCCATTGGGAATACTAAGGACATCCTTTGGAGCAGCATCTTACAATGATTGCTTATGTGCACTGCCTGCCGTCAGACCCGATGGTTGGGTGTTTGCACAGAAGCAAGTGGCAGGCCAACCATAATGATGATGAAGAGGAACTTATCCCACTGTATTCAAACAAAATGGGGAATAGTCACATCAAACTTCATGGGCGCCTCAAGAAAAAGTTAATGAACAGAGAAGACAATTCCTACTGGCCAAGTAAGAATGGATTATGTCCTTTTAGTTAATGATTTGAGTTTCTTAGTATTATGTTCTCTCATAATCATAATTATTTGGAAAAAATAAATATGTGATGGAATCAAGTCCTTTTAAACAAAAAATATTGGTTAAATTCAGTAAGTGAATCAGATTCATACTTGTCTAAGCCGATAAAGTGTCATTGTTTTTTTGTAGGATAGTGTGATTAGAAAATGAATCTCGTTTACAACAAATGTACTGTTTCAAGTAATATTAAACGATGGGCAGTGCCTTTTGCTATGTAACTGATAAGTGAAGATGCCGTGGTGTTGTCTTTATGCTGTGATGTGACCATGTTTGAGAGCTCTCGGGAACCTGCGTCAGTTTAATTATTCAGGGTTTTTTTTAGCAAAACAGTGTTTTGTATCGATGGAATGTTGCCATATTACTTACATTTTAAAGAACCAGAGAAGCAATTAATATTCAAAGCAGAAGATAAAAATTAAACCAAAGGAAAAGGTAGATTTGCTTCATAGATGTTAAATCTTCCATTTAGATGAAAACTGCTATTGGTGCAATAGATGAGTACTTTAAGAAAAGCCCTTTATGTCTAAGTTTTTTTTCTTCTGCATGTGAGGAGAAGAATTCATGAGTCATAATTAATCTTTTTTTTGGAAAGGTCAGGTTCCATTAGTAAATAGAGATTGAGATATGAGACAGAGGGGAAAGAATCTATAATGGTAATGCTCAACTGGCTGTTGTTAACATCATTGCTTGCCTCCCCTTTTCTCTGTCCATCCAAGCAAAGGCCCCCAGCTGTTCATGGAGTGGTTGTTCAGAAAAGTATATGAGCAAAATGTGCACAAGGCAAGGAAAACATCCCTTGCAAAAACCTGCTGGGCTTAATGGCACTAGGCTTTGTTTGGAAAAAGTGAATTAATTCATTTGCAGCTGTATTGATTTTCTTTTCCTCTTTGCTCTCAAGCTGATCTTCTGATGATGTCTATTTATCACCAACAATTGAAAAACACTACCTAGCCATACAATACTAATTCTGATAAGTGAAATTAGACATAGCTCTAGTTTGCTGCATTCTAGCATTCTTCCATCTAGTGCCAAGCATGCTTCCGCTGGTGTTCTGTGCCAAGAAGGGAATTATCTCAACCTGTTATTGAATAGATATCCCTGCCCTGTTTAAAGAAGAAATAATTTCTCAAAATGTAACTAAAGAAACATAACCTAGAGGGTCCTGCTGAGCAGCTCTTCTGTTGAGTTTTGTACCTAAGAGCACAAGGGAAGCTCTGGTGTAGTCAAAGGGAAAAAGAAAAAGAATGACAGCAAAATTTATATGAAATATCTATAATATATGTGTATTGGGGAAAATGCTGAGTTATTTCGTATAAAAAGAAATCTGATAATGTTGTAGCTCATCTGTCTCATGCTATAACATTTTAGGAAACAGACCCACTGATGGAGCTCGTGGAAGCGTAAATGCAGTTTTATCAATACAGATTTATAGTTGGTTTGTTTTATTAGAATTTCTAGTCTGGTACAAAGGACCCTTTGCAGACAATTTTTTGTCTTTTAATATCTGATTCTGGTGTTAGTTGCCACTTCTGAACTACATGGGATAACTTAGCCTGTTACAAAGTACAGAGCTGGTCCCTTAGCAATGACCTTTTGGTATGTTTCAGTTTTAATTACGTTCACGGTATGTAGAATAGCTGTTCTGTTTGAACCTGCTTCTTCAGACTATGAAGTTAAGATTAAGAAAAACCCAGAAATCCTGCAGAGAGCTTTTCACTCCTTTCTCTTTGTGCTGCATATGTGGAAGGAATTCTCTCTCTCCCCCCCCCCCCATCCTGTTGTGTCTTAATAATGAAATTATTAAGGAGAATTTCTGCAAGGGAGAGGAGGTGGAGGTGGAGCAGGAAGGAAGATAAGAGGTGAACCAATTGTGGAAGCTATTAGTTACTACAGTAGTTAAAAGTATATGTTAAATGTGCATTGGTGATCTTAGTTCCTTTTTCAAATAAGCATTTGAAATCATTCCATCTACTTAAATTTAGCAAGTGTTTTGGTCTCTCTTTTCATTCATATTTGGATATTTGTGATTCATTGTGAGGCTGTGTTTGACTCACTAACTAATACAATTGGATCAGTGCGTAATGAACTCTGAACCAGGAATTAAAATCATATAAATGTTAAAGCATTACATGGTTGTGACTGGGAGATGCAGAGTTGTGAAAATAAGACATTAGGAAGCTTCAGCCATCAGCTCATCTATTCTCTAATTCAGTTTCTGAGTATGCTGTGCAGGTTTCTCCAAGAGAACTGTTTGTGCTTTTTTATGTGATACCCTACTGCACTAGTCTTCACAAGATGTATGCATTCTGGAGGGACTCAGGAACAGGTTTTTTTCCTGCCATCTCTCCACCCCCATTTCCTCATTTAAGATAGGGTTACCATATTTTGTGCCTCCAAATGGAGGACACTCCACGGCCCACGGCCCCGCCCCCAGCCCCGCCCACACCCCCGCCCAACCCCTCCCCCTCCCCAAAGTCTCCGCCCCCTCCCCTGCTTCCCGCGAATATTTGATTCGCGGGAAGCCTGAAGCAGGTAAGGGGGGTGTGGGGGGAGGAGGCGCGGTCCAGGCTGGCCCCCCGGCGTTTCCAGCCTGGGTCGGCTCGGGCCCTGGGATGCCGGCCCCGGCCGACCACCCCCGGCCCGCCCAGCACTGCCGGCCCCCGGCGGCCCGGCACACGCCCCGGCTCCCCGCGGGCCCGGCCGACCCGGCTCCCCGCCGGCCGGGCTCCCCGCGGGCCCGGCTGACCCGGCTCCCCGCCGGCCCGGCTCCCCGCCGGCCCGGCTGACCCGGCTCCCCGCCGGCCCGGCTCCCCGCCGGCCCGGCTGACCGGCTCCCCGCGGGCCCGGCTGACCTCCCGATTTTCCCGGATATGCCCGGCTTTTGGGGATTTCTCCCCGGACGGGGATTTGAGCCCCCAAAAGCCGGACATGTCCGGGAAAATCCGGAGGTATGGTAACCCTATTTAAGACAATAAAAGAGCATACAGACGAATCATAATTAAGGCATAAGTTGCAAGCACTATGAAGAACAAGCGTAAACCACCCCCATTGGACAAGTACTGGATGTTTAACCTTTAGATAGTAGAGTTTGTTTTATTTTTAAATTTGTTAATGTTTATTTTAAGGAACAAAAGTGTTTAAGAGCTGAAGGAATTTCTGGGAACAGGTAGTGATAGCCGCAGAGCACAGTACGTGCTTATTGGCTGGGTTTTATCTCTGTTGATAAAAGCCTCCCATTGGGGTCCTTATCAAGCGGAATGAGAACAGCATTTCAGGTGGTTTCACAGCACTGATTTACCCTGCTGAAAAGGCACTCCATAATACTGAGGTTGTTTTAAAGCACAATGTGGTCAAATTACTGAACTTTCTCACAAGTTAACGGGCCACCCTTATTTGAGGGGTGGGGAAGTACTCTGCGTTCTGCGGTAATAATCCCAAACACTACAGTTTAAGTAATATTACTTTACTATTTTGTAGTGTAAATACCTATAGTATATTTAAATTTGACATTGTAAAATGAGGGTTCTATGTTGCTAGTCTTGCCTTGGTCCAGTGTCCATGACTCTGTTCCTCTGCCATCATTACTGACCCATTTCTTATAAGTAATCAGGGTATTGAAATCAAGCAGAGTCCAGGAATAGGAATCACGCGTCTTTCAATAATCTTCCTTCTCTCAAGAAAAAACAACAAACCAGTAGGTCAGCAAAGCAACAGTGACAGAGACGTCCTTACTTATCCATGATTATAAACAAACCCATCAGCCTAGATTGGTTGCTGATTGGTTTCCCAAGAGAGAAGTTAGGTTGAAACAGTGTTTTATCCCTGAATTGACAGGTTGTCAGGAATGGAACGGGTTTGTGTGTTTATTACTGAGTTAACTGAACAGTTTCATCTGTTTTTTGAGACAGCTGAGTATACTGGAAGGGAGGCGTATTATTTTCTTGTTTGGGGAGTGTGTTTTTAGTAGTGTTAGATTATGTTTGACATTGGTAGCTGCTGCTAAGAAACTTCTCAGAGTTTTTATTACCTAGTAGCAACATGAGATGGAAAATGTTTTCTTTTTGTATTGTTACACCTTCTGAAGAGACCAAGGGTCCAATCTTAGGTATCAGGTGCTTTTTGTTAGTTTTGTTTTTTGCATCTACCTGTATAATAATGATGTCTGCCATTCAGAAAATGTCTGTGTGAGCGTAAGGCCTTGTCTACACTACAAAGTTTTGTCCGCAAAAGTTATGTCACTTTAATTAAAGTGCTTTAATTAAACCACTGTTGCATGTCCACACTAGCTCCTTGTATCAGCAGAGTGCATCCACACTAACAGCTCTTGCATCGACACAGAGAGCAGTGCACTGTGGTAGCTATCCCACAGGGCAACTGGGTGCAGGATGATTTAGGAAGGGTTTGCAATGCCTCATGGGGCAGGTACAGCGTCACATGGGGCAGGTTTCTCAGTCCCATGGTTCCAGGGGCATCCTAGTAGATTATCCACCGCTTTCTCAACTGAAGTGAGGTGGCATGAGGGAGGAGACGAGAGTGGTGTGTCTGGGGTAGGAGAGACCGCAGGCTGACTGACCTATCCTGAGGAAGGGGGAGGAGGATACCTTGCAAGACAACAGCCCCCCATCTCTACTCTGCACAGCAGTCTCTCCTGAAGCAGCCTGCTCTGCGTGCCTGCAGAACAGGAGCATTCCACCTTAATGATTTGCTCTTTGTTTCCCAAACAGAGCAGCACCCTCAGCTGTCAAATACTTCCCTGGACTTTGAAAGGTGATGGGCGCATTCCTGCAGGGCAGCCAAGATCAAAACAATGAACAGTGGTCAGGGCAGGCATTGTGGGATACTGGCGGAAGCCAGTTCTGTCGACAAAACGAACAGCGGTGTCTACACTGACCCTTTGTCACTTTAACTCTGCGGCAAAAGGCTTTATGCCTCTCGCTGAGGTAGTTTTATTTTGTTGGCAAAACAGCAGAGTTTTGCCACCAAAAGTAGCTTTGTAGTGCATACACCTCCCCTGTTTTGTCGGCAAAAGTTTTGCTGACAAAACTTTGTAGTGTAGACAAGGCCTTAATGTAAAGAACATGACTAATTAAGCTAAGTTATAAACTAATGGAGCCTTCAGAACAAAGTCTGGCTTTCTTATTGTTAACTGCCTGTGAATGTCTTTCTCTCTCCATACTGTTTCTTACCAGTGTGTCCATTACTGTAGGAACTAAAATTTCCCAATTATTAGTAATTATTTAAGCAAATACCAGAGTAACCCAGTGATTTACTCTGGGGGGGAGGGATAGCTCAGTGGTTTGAGCATTGGCCTGCTAAACCCAGGGTTGTGAGTTCAATCCTTGAGGGGGCCTGTTAAGGATCTGGGGTAAAAATCTTTCTGGGGATTGGTCCTGCTTTGAGCAGGGGGTTGGACTAGATGACCTCCTGCGGTCCCTTCCAACCCTGATATTCTATGATTTACCCATGACAATGAAGGGTCCAGTCTTTGCTTGACACAGCTAGTTGTGGAGATAAAGGTGGCTGTAAGTTACCTTTATGGCTCTCCCATTTCTGGGTGTAGCTGAGTGTTGAACTGGCCTTTGTTCAAGTTAGAGCAGTCACCAGATTTCTCTAATTTATGCCACTTAAAACAGTCCCTCAGGTACCATCCTATCAGCTGGGGAATCAGCAATGTGCATTGTTCTCCAGCCCTACTCCTATCGTGCTTTCGCCCCTTACACCTATTCCTGGCTGGACTTGACATATCGTCAGCTCTTGGGTGTGAGGAAGCCACTGGAAGGGTTGGTGCAATGACCCTTGCAGGACAAATTTAACCTTAAATATTTGCAATTGAAAAGTTAAGTTCTGTTCCTGTTCTTGATTTACTGTAAAGAATTTGGCCCAGATAGTAGGATTAATACCCTAATTGTCAAACTTTGAAAAATTATCAGTAGGGACAATTAGGGAAGAAAACAGAGACCAATTCTGAATGCTCTTGAAACGTACTGAATAAAGACGACTTACTTTATGATGGAATGCTGGCAAAGTGGTAAATGTACTGAAAAGCAAATAGATGAATAGAGAGGCCTACTTGTGGTCAAGCAAGGCAAATGTGCTGAAGGGAGAACATTTTAACAGCCGGACTGTTAAATCAAGTGCTAAGTATAAACAGAATAATACACGTTTTTGTTCATTGTAAGAATGAGATATTACATTTCTCTGAAAGTTCTGTTATACAGGATGCAGTCTATGGCACTCATATGCTATAGAGAAGTGGAGGAGAGGTTTTGATAGGTCATTAACATCACTTGTGTGAATCTGAGGCATCTGAAAGAATGCAAAGTATAGACACATCTTTGTATAGGCTCTCTTGTAATTCGAGCAATGACTGTCTGCTTTAAGTAATCAGGTGGAGGAGCCTTACAAGTTCAAATCTGAAGTAAATGAGATATGAGATCTGTTGCAGAGGATGGTGGTTAGAGTTTAGGGTATGTAGTCACTGCAGTGACCGAATCTGATTAAACGTCTTCAGATGCGTTTTTAATGCTGAATATAGTATATTCTCAAATCTTTACCATGGATTGCTCCATCCAATGTGTTGTAGTCAGCAAGTGTTTCTGTGCAGAGAGCAGTTGCTGTAATGTGAAAAAATTGGACTTAAATCAGATTAAGGCTGGAACACAATAAGCAGAACGTTAAAACTTCACTGGAAAAAGTACAAGCATTTTAAGGACTCTCCTCATCAGTGGCAAACACCTAATTGAATTAGGCTTGCCAACAAAAATTGATTATGGCAGCATAATGTAAACCTATTTAATAATGTCATGGTTCAGAAAGATTGCTTCTCGAAGAGAGGTAGCTGGTTCCAGATGAAGTCATAAAAGGCAATCAGCTTGCAGTTGAGGTGCATTTTCTGCACTGTTGGTTTATGGTTAACTAATTCTGTGATTGGACCAACTTCCGTTGGTGAGAGTGACAAGCTTTCGAGCTTACACAGGGATTGTCTCTCACATCAACAGTAGTCGGTCCAATAAAAGATATTCTTCCTTCCTGCCCAAGGTGGTCTCCCAGTTTCATATGGGCCAGGACATTTATCTGCCTGTCTTTTTTCCAAAGCCACATACATTGGAGGAACATTGGCTGCATTCCCTAGATGTCAGGGCGCTAGCCAGTCCGCAAATCAACCCAGCTGTTCGTTGCAGTGGCCGACAGAATGAAAGGTCGTATGATGTCCGCTCAAAGACTTCCTTCTTGGATCACTGCCTGCATTCACTGCTGCTATGAGCAGGCAAGGGTGCTGCCTCTGGCAAGAATAACTGTCCATTCAACCAGAGTGCAAGCCTTGTCGGCAGCTTTCCTAGCCAAAGTGCCTATCCAGGACATATGTAAGGTGGTCACCTTGTCGTCCATCCACATACTAAAAAATTATAATAGGATTGGTGACATTTAAGCACCACAGTGCTGTCAGTTCATCAGTAAACAAAAGTGGTCCATCTTAATTTGTCTAATTACCATCCGACATGTGGGCCAGCTGCCTCATTGAACAAAAGCAGTTGATCGCACTATCTTATTAATTGCATATTAATTACAGCATTCATCTTAACCGTATGGGAGATGTTGCTGAATGCATTGAAGGCTGTTTAATAGTAGGAAAGGGGAAAATGAAATAGTAATTGTATCTTCAGAGCATAAATCTCAAGGGTGCTGGTGTGTGCACACCATCCTAATATGATCCATGTGTTGTCCTTCTGCTCTTTCTGTTCTTTGACTCATACTGAAAATTTGGAAAGATGTGAACAGAAAGACAAGTGCTTATAATGAAGTATGTCTTGGTTGATGACTGTATGCAGGTGAAAACCAAAACAAGTTGGTATTTTATTTGTATGAATGTCTGAGTGGTAATTTATTACAGCCATATCTCTTGTTCAGAGTTATTAATTATAACCCTCATGTTACCTAGAAAAAGAAACCTGGCATATGATTCTGTTTGTGTGTCTGTCGGGTCTCTCTCTGGTTCTTATACTTATTTTAATTTATGGGACAAGGATCTGGGTGGGACTGTTTGGGAAGGGAGTGGTGATATTAGTTAGAGATTAGACACAAAGAAATAAAAAACCATGTGAAGTTCAAGGTTTTCTACATTTTCGCTACAGACTTGTGTACCTCTCATGCAAAAAGGACAGTTTCTGAGTAAATTTGGACCTATTTCTGAACATAAATGCATTGCCACCCTTTTTTTAAAAGTTGAAGATGGCTTTTGCATCGGACACATTGAACATTTTCATTTTTGCATGTTTTCTGAGGGAGTATAGCCATCTCTGCAAATCTGAAAATGAAATTTACTGAGAGACAAATAGTGGAGAAAAATGGAACACTGAGAATTTCTGTACTCAAAATTCCACACAGCAAATACGTTGATTGCTGCATGTGTTGAGTGTCAACCCATCTTTCACGATGATGAAATCTGTCACACTTGGAGGCAAGACACTGAAATGCTTGCCTGTATTTATTTTTTCCTGCATTGTGAATGCACCTGCTGCCATTGGAAAACACTCAGTTGTCTTAAGGCAGACAGAAAATATAGGTTATGAGTACACTGCAAGGATTGACTTTTTCCTTTTCACTCCCAGATTTACATTATCATGATCTAGTTCTTAATAGTTTGCATAGCTACTCATTGCAAATTGATGAGTGCCAATGGTTCTCTGTAGATGGCAGTCTTTTGCCTTGTGCTAGACATTCACTCTTTGCTGTTTTGGAACACAGCAAGTTTTCCTTTCAGATTGCAGAGTTAAATGATTATAACAGTGTGATACTTAAGTGCTTCAGGTAGCATTTCAGTCCTTGGTTTTCTGTTTTACTACTACAATCTTTTTGGGGTTTTTTTTTTGTAATTCACATTTTCTGGTTTGTGTATTCCTTTAGATTTTAAAAAGTGGCGATTTCTTTGAACTAATTATAGAACCGGGCTAAGCAATGGTTAGTGTTTGGTTCCCCTCTACTCTGCTGTCCACAGTCTCAATATGCATTCAGGCGACATCACATGGATAGAGATAAAACTGAAGTGAGTGTGATCCTGCTGGTGCTTTTGTAAAACAAGATTGCATTGCAGCAATGATGGTCTGAGTGACTTTAGCAAGGCAAATGATGCAAATCAGGTGATATGGAATATACTCTTCAAGAATTTCAGTTTCATAACAGATGCACTCTTGGAAAGACACCTGCTACCCTCTGTGTCTAAACTAGGCCAGTATACTTCAATTACGACTGCTACACTGCTTAAAAAAAAAAATCTAACTAAAGCAGGAGAGCTAAGGCCTATCCTAGTTGTTTCCCCATGCCCCTTGCAGACTCTTTAGGAGGGCAGGAAACTCCTTCTGGAATTTTTAAAGCAACGAGGTTGCAGGTTGACTTGGCAACAGGAAGGACAATGGTGGAACTCTTAAACTCTAGCTTTCTGGGAAAGGGAGAGGTGCGAGTGAATGGCTGATTGAATTCCCACATCCCTGCTTGTATAAAAGGAAGGATGGGGCTGGAATTGGAGTATGCTTTGTCTTACTCAGAAACTTTGAGGTTCGTGGCTGATTAAATCTATCAATGTGGCTGCCCCAAAGTGAGGCTAGGAATATTTTGGTATTAAAGACTTAGCCCTACCTTAGTATCAACAGATGGTATTATGTTAGTATTCACTAAATCTTTCAGAAGAAGAGAGATTGGGAAGAGGTTAGTTGAGTATTTAATACCACATTTAAATAATGTCTTCAGAATCCAGGCATGTGTGGTAACTGATATATAATTACAAATTACAAAAATATTTCAGTTTAGTAAACTTGATGAATACACACAAGAGTTGCTCAATTTAGAAAAATTATTAATCAGACTAGACCAAACATATTGGTAGAATACATCTCACAATATACTATTGTCTAAACACGCATCTGCTTTTTGCTCATAACTCCAGATAAGATAGTCTAGCATTTAAAGCAGTGCATTATAATTGCATCTCAACTGTAACTATAATTAATAGATAGATTCCAAAGCCAGAAGGGACCATTGTGATCATTAAGTCTGACCTACTATATAACACAAGCCATAGAACTTTCCCAAAATAATTCCTAGGTCATAGCTTTCAGCAAAACATCCAATCTTGATTTAAAAATTGCCTGCAATGAAGAATCCACCATGACCCTTGGTAATACGTTCCGATGGTTAATTACTTTCTCAGTTAAAAATTTACGCCTTATTTTCAGTCTGTATTTGTCCAGTTCAGTTCCAGCCATCATGTTATACCTTTCTCTGCTAGCTTGAAGAACCCATTATTAAATCTTTGTGTCCCACATAAGCAGGCACAGACTGTAATTAAGTCAACCCTTAACCTTGTCTTTGTTCAGCTAAATAGACTGAGCTCCTTGAATATATCACTATGACTCGTTTTCTAAGCCTTTAATCATTCTCGCAGCTCTTCTCTGTATATAAACTCCAATATATAAACATCCTTCTTGAATTGTGGACACCAGAACTGGACACAGCAGTTCATCAGTGGTCACACCAGTGCCAAATAACCATTCTACCCCTTTTCAGGATTCCCATGTTTGTGCATCCAAGCATTGCATTAGCCCTTTTGGCCCCAGCATTGTCCTGGATGTTTGCGTTCAGCTGGTTATCCACCACAACCCCCAAATCTTTTTCAGAGTCACTAAGTCCCCACTTCTGTAAGTATGGCCTACATTCTTTGTTCCTAGATGTATACATTTACATTTAGCCATATTAAAACACATATTGTTTGCCAACTGATCCAGATTGCTCAGTGCCAATGACCTGTCCTCTTCTTTATTTACCACTCACCCAAAATGTCATGTGGTACCAGGTCAAACACCTTACAAAAGTCTAAGTATATTACATCAACACTACTATCTTTATCAATCAAATTTATAATCTCATAAAAATATCAAGATGGGTCTGGATTATTTGGGTTGATGTATGAACTAGAAAGAGCACAGCTTGAACTTCAGATCCCTGGCTTCGTCTGCAGTTTTTAGCAGTTAGAAAAACATCATTTTACTTCTAAACTGAGCAAATAATCTGACCTGGAGTCACTGAGGGGCTATATATGAAACCCCATGATACCATTTTTTGCAGTCACTTACCAGAGTGGAGCTGCATTTAATCAGTCTCCATATGTCTTCCATACAGAGAGAGATTTGCTTCAGTCTGAGTATTTGTCATTTTAAAATAGAAGTCCCTCAAGCACTGGGCTGAACTGTTAGGTTGCAGTTCTTATCTCTTGTTAGAACCACACTTTGTCAATACGATGGCAAACATCCAGCCTGTTGGCTGGATCTGACCCACATGATGTATAGATCTGGCCCTTGTGACGGACTAAGTGTCTGTCGAATTTAATGTTTTTTGTTTTTTAAAACTCAGTTCCTAACACTTATGGTTTGGAAGCATCCCTTCCAAGTGTGAACCAGGCTTTTCTGTTGGAATGCACAGTTACTCTGAAACAGTAATTTGGAGAAGGGTCAACATTTGTCTCAACATTTTAACTCTGAAGCCTAATGACAGTAATTCAAATGACAACTTTTACTATTCAATTTTAGCAGAAACATTCATCTCTTACACTTTTCCCTTTTTGGATGCAGTGGTAGAACTTAAAAACTGTGGTGATATAAAGGCTGGAACCAACTTTTCTCTCTGATTTTCAATGTCTTAGTCTAGGTCCTTCCTCGGAGGGAAATGAGATGCCATCTGCTTTTTGGCCCTTGTTGAAAACAGATGAGTAGGTTTTTTTAAAAGTGGTTTTCCTGCAGTTTTGAGTTCTGTCTGTTAAGGGCAGTTTTGAGTTCTGTCTGTTAACCTTGAGTTTCTGGCCTGTAGACTCTGGTTAAATTTGTAATTAGCCCTTCTCCACAGAAAGTTTGATTTAATTTAAATGAGCTCCTTCAGCTTTTTGTAGCAGCATCCTTTTTATCTGCCTGCTTTTCTTTTTGTTTGTTAAACATTTGACTGATGAACATGAAAGGCATTGCTAAACCAGTGATAGTGTGCTGGTGTTCTGGAAGTGTGTGAGTAGAGCACTGAACAGATGGTAGTAGTAGTGACAGATTAAATAATTAAATAGAATCAGAGACAGAGGCACTCTTTCAGTGCACAATAGATAATAGAGTTTTGTAGCAGTATATTTAACTTGTTGTAAACCAAACACTTTGCCCCAGAGTTACCGAGGGAGAGCTGTAGTTTAGTGCAGGTTTTTCTCTTGTGTCTGATGTTGGTGAAGATTATTTTGTCTACCTTGTCTTCAATGGGATTCATTCATCAGAAGGGAATGGTGCTGTTTGGTGTTGCATAAAAAATGTGTTCTCAAAGCATGCACAGAGAAAGGGGTTGTTTCGTCTCTTGATGCCTGGAATGGGCACTGTTATAGAATATTAAACATCGGGAAATGTTTTGGATATTTTAGGTTTATATACTTAAAATCCTTTTACAAAGTTTACTCATGAATCAAACCAGCTGTGATAAGCAAATTAGATTGGAGAATGTCTCTTTACAGGTCTGTAATGAACTTGGCATGATTTTTGGACTCTATATGTAAAATAGTAATTCCTTATAACTACTGTATGCGTGGGGGACATTTGTGTGTTTGAGGGTGTTTTTGCACTAGATAACTTTCTGCATGGTTATAAAATAAGGATATTATCATGTGACACTTTTTGTCATGTGGATTGTGATCTCCAGAGATATTGTATTTCACCTAATATATTTCATAATACTTAATAAAATTGCTGAAGAATAGAATGTGTCTTTATCATCATCCATAAATGTGAGCAAAGAAATTAGAGGCTTTTTCACATCACAGTGCATTCGAAAACAAAATTATTGAGGTTTTATTGATTACGTTTTCCTAAGGGTGGAAACTTCATTCGCGTTTGCACCATTGATTTTTTTTTTTTTAAACGCTCTCATCGAACATTCTCCATTAGCGGTCAAACCTTCCCCCTGAGTCTACTGGAGACTGCTGATTAACTGCTCTCATCTGGCTTTTGTATGTGCCAGTGACCAAAATACTTATTGTTTAAAAACAACATAATTTAACAACATGGCTCCTCCATTTGTGTTTATGTTGACAGCCATAACTAGTGTCTAATTCGTTGCCATGGGTCATTTAAGTATAAGATCAAATTGTTTAATAATAATATTGGTATGTAGAATTAGCAGTCCTGTTAGTCACATTAGTAAGTGAGAGTAGAATTTGGACCACTGTATATGGCTTTAAAATACATCCATTGGAACCTGAAGAGGAACGTGCTACAGTTTTAAAACTGTATTAAAATGTGCCAACGTTTACTCCTTTTTTTGTTAACTACTGGTAATTCTTTGCCTTTTTTCAACTTGTTTATTAACAAAGGATTTCTCTTTTCAAAATAACTGAGTTGCACAATACAGTTTTATTGTGAACTCTGTATCTTGGCTGAAAACACCCGAAAATATTTGTCACTATATTACTTTAGAGTCCTTGCAGAATTGTCTGTGTACACGTTTGTGTGGTATATAGCTCCCCTCTAATTAAGACTTGGCAGGCTTGAAATCATAGTGTATATCATATTGACGTGTGGGAGTCTTAAGGCTCTTTGCCTATGTTGAAATTACCCACACATTATGAAATGTTGACCTGACTTTTAGAGATGCTGAGTGTCTGGAGCTTCAGTTCCCCACCCCTGTTAATTTTCAAGGGTTTTTTAATGTCTTTCTGTCATATATATTGTGTATAATGCACCTATCAACTTGATACTGAAATGATGAAGATGCTATGACCGTGTAGGTTGCGAGGTTTTAAAATATAAGTAGTAAATCTAGTGGCATGAATGTTTTTGAAGACAGACTGAGTTCTGGATTGCTTTAAATTTTCACCTGTGTAATGCCTTTTATAGACCTGAAAAGCTTATGAAGGATTTTCCACTGTATAGTAGGTTGGGGACTGAGGGACAAGGGACATATTTTTGAAGTTAAGTGAGTCTTACTCAAATTGTAATTTTACTTTAATAAGGAAACTGCTGGGATGATTTAGTTGGGGATTGGTCCTACTTTGAGCAGGGGGTTGGACTAGATGATCTCCTGAGATCCCTTCCAACCCTGATATTCTATTCTATAATATCTAGTCACGCTGAACCCACCAGTTCTTCCAGGCACAGTACTTCCATTGAAGTCATTAGAGGTCCCATGTGGAGAAGGTTTGCTGGGTTGGCCCCATGTTAGTCGATAGCACATTTTTCTAAAAATGTTTTATAACCAACTTCAGCCCTGCCTATGTCCACCCTAGCCAGACTTGTTTTAGAGGTGTGAGCAGAGCACTAAATAGAATCAGCAGTTCAAGTTGTCGTCCTAGCTCTGTAATTGATCTGCCATATGGTTTTGGACAAATTATCAACCTCTTTCTTCTCTTCCCATCTGTGAAAAGGGCCTTCTTAGCCACTTTATGTGGATGTCTTGAGGATTCATTAGTTAAGGTTTGCAGGTTGTTTTGAAGAGATCAAGCACTATATAAATGCTGCGTTGTTGTTGTTGTTATTATTAACTCAGTTTTTGCTAATGCACTTACAGCACTGGTATACAAAAAGGGCATTTTGTACATTCACTAAGTCTAAATGTCATGAGCTAATTGGGCATCAGCTATAATTCTTCTCTGAGTGCTGGTTCCTATGGCTATTCACCGTGGGTGTGCATGTGCTCCATGCCCCCCAGGACCAGAAATTCTTCAGTGATTGTGTCCCTTGTTCTGCACCTGTGTACTATGCCTTAGTTAGCATATAGTTGTTAGTTAGCATATAGTTGTATTTTACTAATGGGGATAAGAGTGTCTTTCCCCCTTCTAACCTCCCACACAGTTAACTTTCCTTTTTAAGGGTGTGTCATTCCCACCTACCTGTATTCCCCGTTTATTTTTGTTAACCTTGTATATCAGGAATATGAAGTTCTGTCTTGCATGTTTTTGTTTGAGGACTAGAGAACTGGAGTAAAACCTTTCTTGTTCCTCAGCTAAAAGGATGTGAAAGCTTGAATACTTCACAAAAGAGATTTTTTGTGTGTGTGTGTTTAGTTTTTTTTTGGGGGGGGGGGGAGGGAGAGGCTGTGTGGCAGGACGCAGATCCGTCACGCTGGCAGCACAGGGTCAGGTGGGCCACTACGTGTCTGGTGACTGCCAGTTTGTAAACCGTGCCCTCGCACTGGGCTGGGTGGAACGGGGCCACCCCTGCCATGCCATGCCCCATTGCCCCTGGCCTGCCTCTCGCTCCGGGGACCCATCTCCCCGTGCCATGCTCCATTGCCCCAAATATGTTTGGCGCTGGCCCCACAAAAGGTTAATCCGGCCCTGGCATCCATATGATGATTTTTTTTTTAAAGTTCAACAAATTAACAGTGTACATTTATGGGACTAATCTTTCATTTTAAGAGCATCATAGGGACATTTTAATTAAGAGGAATTGAACCACACAAAATGTTTAAATTCTGTTTTCCAATGTTTTTGATGTTTGGTACCATGAGATCAATGCATCCATTGACCAGCAAAAGACATTTACTGCAGACACTTGAGGATGGATGCTCAGTTTGCAGAGGGATCCTAAGTAAATTATGATTCTTCCTTGCACTTTCTCACAACACAAAGTCACGTATTTATATGAAGTCAGTACATTACTTGAGCTAAATGAGTTTGTTTGTCTGAGGGAGACTGTACTTGTGTTAAAGCAGTGTTGCCAGTTCTTGCGATTTTTATCAAGTGTCTCACAATATTTGGTGTCTTTCTTAAAATCCTAATTGCTGGAATGAAGTTACTACCTGGGAATCTCATCTTTCATTTACATAAAGTAAGCATCTAGCCCTCATTACTGCAGAAAAATATCTTGAAAATGTGTATCCTAAAGGTCCCAGCACCTAATAGCAAAGTGTTATTTTTTTAAGGCTCATGATTTTTGGATCATGCGGTTGGTGGTACTGTAAATGTGTAGTAATGATGATATTTTGCATCTTTTTCATCTATACAGCAGAAAACACTTTGCAAAAGTGGAGAGGTATTACTACCCCGACTATACAAAGGGTGTTTCTCTCAGAGCATAGGGAGTTCAATGACTTACCTGAAGGTTACACAGAAAGTCAGTGGAAGAGATGAAAGAAGAACTCAGGTCTCCTGCCTCTCCACTCTATGAAAAATCCACTTGGTCCACGTATAGATATAACTGTCAGGGTGAGCAATGTAGGAAGGGGAGATGGAGGTACATTATCCAAATGATTTCTATGACTTTTAAATACATGAAACTAGCAGGAAGGGTGTGTCCCTCAGGACACCCATAGAGAGACTGGGATTAGTTTAAAATGGTTGCTGGATATTACTACGGATTGACAAATACATAGCTGCTGCCAAATGTGACTTGTGAAATGAATGAGGGGACACTATGGGACAAAAGTTCAGAAATGAAGTTTTTGTGATTGACTTTGTTGGCCTCCCACTCATCCCCAAAATCTCCTACAATAGAAAAAAACAAAACGAGAAGACCAATCCAAGTTTTCTATCTGATAGTTTATTTTCACTAGCATTGATTGAGAAAAACCAATAAACTTGAATTTATCTGATAAATCTGAAGGAGATCGAGATTTTGGAAAGACTAGTTTTTCTTCAACTGCCATCCTAGATTCTGATCAATTCTATAAACCAAATCCCAGGCTCACAATCAATCACAGGTAACATTTGAAATATACAATAAAGAATATTTTCCGATGTAATCTAAAAAGATATTTCTCAGGAGAAAAAACAAACTTCTGTGAGCTAAAGTTCCCTTAACTAAAGTCAGGAATGAACAAAGAAAAATGCACACCTAAATTTAAAACAAAACATTAAAAAGTCACACAGTAGCTAAATGTTCTCGTTCCTCCTTCACATTCTTGCAATATTTGACTGGAGATGTTCCTACCTGAAGAAACTGCTATTTTTCCTGTGTGCAGCTCTGCCTAAAAACCTCTCTCTCTTTGGCAACTATAGCAATGCTATAGCTGGAGAATATGAGGGAAGATTTTTGAACGGTTGAAGAAGTGAAATAGCTTTCTTGTGTTGTGGCCTAAATAGGATAATCAGATCGATCAAAGTCTGTTTCTTATCTACCCTCGTGTTGCTTCTCCTTCTCATCTTCCTCATTCTTCACCTCCCCTCGACCTCCTTCCCAGAGTCTGCAGTCCCTAATCCCCTGTGAGCATGAATAAGTGCGGGCACTGTTGTGATATCTTTTAAATCAATACCTGCTTGGGAATCGCCTATGCGGAGAGAGCCTTTGGGCATGGCTCCCCAGTGGGTTAAGTGGGGCATGGACCTCTCTTTTACAACTGCTTTTGGATAAAATACTTCTCCCTCTCTTCTCTTTCTCCTTCTCCTGATCCCAGATTTAATTATTATAATTTGTTAGTAGCTGGGGAAGTATCGTGCTTCATGAAGAGCGAGATTGTCTTGAAAGAAGCCATTGTGAGCGACTTGAGTTCAAGACAGGAGGGCAGCTGAATGTATTTCCACTTGGGAGTGCCTTTGTGGTGGGAACTACTAACTTTTGTTCTCAGGAAAAAATACCCTGAGCTGGCCAGACGTGATTGGCTCCAAGGGGGAAAGAACCCTTTCTAATTTTATAAATTAGTTATCCCTAAATGAAAACAGCCTTTTGGATCCATCTCAAGGTTACAAATAGTTGATGGCATGAGGGAAGGTGACTGGAATTGGCATAAAACTGGACATGGCTAGACACTCTTTTCCATATCTGAGCTGCTTGGTATTCCTTGGTCTATTACAAGAGCCTTTTTTAATGGAGAGAAAGAAAGAACTATTCTGTCTAAGGGCCCAATTCTGTGAAGTACTGAGCACCCTCAACTCCCTTTGAAATCAATGGAAGCGGAAGACACCCTGTATCTTGGAGGAGGCGCTCAGCACGTTGCAAGATTGGGCCCACTTTCCTGTTTCTCTCACTGGAGATACAGGGCACATGTGCTCAGACTGTATATGGTGGGTGACATTCTGATTTAGCCCGGTCATTGTTTCCTTCTGTCAGCAACACCTGCTTAAAGGGATTGATGGGGAGATGACTCAGAGAGCAGTTCTAAGTAATATACTTAACCTGCGCCTATGGTCATACTATATATACCCTCCTTCTTCAGATACATGTGGAAACCACTTCATATTGCATGGACATAAGAGTTGCAGAAGAGTAGCACTGATATATTTTATTTTTTGGTGACTGGCATGTCTCTTAAGAGCAAAAACATGTAATTTGATGTTGGAAATACACATCTCTCCTCCATTATTTCACTTATTAAATGTAAAATGGAGATACACTGGAATAGTTTTCACAGTGCAGTTCCCTGTTCAACCAGGCATTTGTATCTTTTAAAACTCTCCTTTTAAAAAGTTTCCAGAGCATCTGTGACTGTTGTTTCTTTTTGCTGAACAATACGGTGGCTAACTCTTACACTTTTAACATTTATATTTTGAGCCTATGGCAAGTATATTTGGTAGTAACTTGGCACATCACTCTGTGACGGGTTGGATCACAGAAACCCCCTTGGGAGCTGCCACCCGATGTGCAAAGACTACCCCTGCTTCTGCTTTCCCTGCCAGCTCAGGACTCCAGCACCCTGTCTTGCTGAGCCAGACACTCCCGTCTGGCTCCAGACACAGATCCAGGGTCTGAATCTCCTGTCCCAAAGTTGCAGGTTACCTAAAAACAGCTTACAGAAGTGCGCTTGTCTTTAGCACTCAGATGCCCAACTCCCAATGGGGTCTAAACCCAGACAAATCCGTTTTACCCTGCATAAAGCTTATGCAGGGCAAACTCATAAATTGTTCGCCCTCTATAACACTGATAGAGAGATATGCACAGTTGTTTGCTCCCTCAGGTATTAATACATACTCCGAGTAAATTACTAAATAAAAAGTGATTTTATTAAATACAGACAGTAGGATTTAAGTGGTTCAAAGTAGTAACAGACAGAACAAAGTAAGTCACCAAGCAAAATAAAATAAAATGCGCGAATCTATGCCTAATCAAACTAAATACAGATAATCTCACCCTCAGAGATGTTTCAGTAAGTTTTTCTCAGACTGGATACCTTCCAGGCCTGGGCACAATTCTTTCCCCTGGTACAGCTCTTGTTGCAGCTCAGGTGGTAGCTAGGGGATTCTTCATGATGGCTTCTCCTCTTCTCTGTTCTCTTCCTCCCCTTTATATATCTTTTGCATAAGGCGGGAACTCTTTGTCTCTCTGGGTTTCCACCCCCCCTCACTGGAAAAGCACCAGGTTAAAGATGGATTCCAGTTCAGGTGACATGATCACATGTCACTGCAAGACTTCATTACTCACTTGCCAGCACACACATATACAGGAAGACTCACAGGTAAATACAGCCATCTGCAGACAATGGGAGTCATCAAGATTCCAAACCATCATTAATGGTCCACATTTTACACAATTACAGTAGGCCCTCAGAGTTACATTTTATATTTCTAGTTTTAGATACAAGAGTGGTACATTTATACAAATCAGATGATCACACTCAGTAGATGATAAGCTTTGTAATGATACCTTACAAGAGACCTTTTGCATGAGGCATATCCCAGTTACTTACATTCACTTATTACCGTATTTTCTCTAAAACTATCTCAGTTACATTATATTGACTTATTATCAAGTTTTTATAAAACCATATAGACTGCACAAGGTCACACACTCATTGCATGAACTTCATGGTATGTGTAGTTTGGGGCGTTGACTCAACCTCGCCTGCATGGAAATAAATGGTGACTAGATTCTTTATTTGCTAAGTATTTTCTGAGTTTTGCATAATACAGTCATGTAGTATGAGAAGCAGGAATAGTAGAGGACACAATACATTCAACGCTTATTGAAAACGTTCTCATCATGCTAAATTGCTATAGTGCCTTTGGCAGATATGTTGTAAACCTGTTTATAAACATTCCAGTTTTGCCTAGTTTTGACACTTGGTTCTTAAAGCCTCAGATTTTCACAAGATTGGGAGCAGTGGGACAGAGTTCCATGTATTAAGTGAATGCAGGTTAGATAATAAAGGAAGCTATCTCAGTGGTCTGCTTAAATATTTCTGAGGAAACAAAATATTTCCAGATAGTTTCACAGGCACAGACCTCTTATATGGCTGTCATTGTCAGAGGGTGACTGTCCCAGATGGTTGTCATGGAACAGGTCAGCCGGAAACCTAATTCTAAAGAGGGGGATGGGTGCAGTGTTTCAAGCACTCCATATATAACGGATCGCTCATTTACAACCCTTCTGTATTTCAAAGGTTTAAAACATGTGCATGTCCTTTATCGTAAACTACAGTGCCACTGTTACAATGTTATTAGCAGACTTTAAAACAAAACAAAATAATCTATGTTGACAGTAGCCAAAAAAGAGCACTGTTCAACTTGCCTGAAATTGAATATGCAGAGAGACTTCTATATGGTGAAAAAACAGAGAAGCAGAAGTTTGCCAGCGATTCTGCACATTACTCTCAAGGTTTTGAATAGGCATTTGTGATACTAGATGATGTGCTTTTTTAATTACTTGTCTTTTCTTGGTGCTCTGAACCTTCCCCCCCCGCCCCCCAGGTAATAACCTGCATTGTTTCATTCTGTAGGACCAGAGGAGCAGCTTGGATTAATGATCTCATCAAATAAAATATCCCTTACCATTTCGTCATATTACTTTTTGGGGGGAGGGATAGCTCAGTGGTTTGAGCATTGGCCTGCTAAACCCAGGGTTGTGAGTTCAATCCTTGAGGGGGCCATTTAGGGATTTAGGGGCAAAAATCTGTCTGGTGATTGGTCCAGCTTTGAGCAGGGGCTTGGACTAGATGACCTCCTGAGGTACCTTCTAACCCTGATATTCTATGATTACTTCTGTTTTGGTCTCATTTTATCAAACATTTGGAACTTGCCAAACACCTACCTATATTTAGAGTAGCTACTTATGTAGCCTACGTGATCATAGTATCGGCGCACCTGATAACCTTTAAGGGATTTATCCTCGCAACTTCCCTGTGAGGTAGGGAAGTGCTGTTATCCCCATTTACAGATGGAAAATAAGATACAGAGACTAAGGGTAGGTCTACACTACCCGGTAGTTCGACAGCAAGCAAATCGAACTTCTGGGTTCGACTTATCACGTCTTGTCTGGACGAGATAAGTCGAACCCGGAAGTGCTCGCCGTCGACTGCAGTACTCCAGCTCGGCAAGAGGAGTACCGCGAAGTCGACGGGGGAGCCTGCCTGCCGCGTCTGGACCGAGGTAAGTTCGAACTAAGGTACTTCGAACTTCAGCTACGTTATTCATGTAGCTGAAGTTGCGTACCTTAGTTCGAATTGGGGGGTTAGTGTAGACCTGCCCTAAGTGACTAGCCCAAGGTCACACAAGAAGTCTATGGCAGGTTAGGGAATTGAACCCTGTCTCTCCCAAGTCCAGGCTCGCATCCTAACTATGGGTCAGCCCCTGTGTTGTCATTTTGAAGGTCAAGATTTTTGGAAAAGGTTCAGAATCTTGCTTCCAAGGATGACTAGAGACTGGAAATGTCCCAGAAAGTTTGCTCAGTCCCTTCATCCTTCCATGGTAGGTAAAATAAGTAACATGCAGTTTATCAGTACCTTGACAACCGAGGATGTGGAACTCGTAACGGTAGAGGTTCACCTGCTTCAAATGGGCTATATGCTGGTTGTCTGTCCGACTCTTGCCCCCAACCCTTAGGTAGCTGCATTTCTAGTGGTGGTTATTTGTGTAGGGCTAGAAGGTGGCTGGCACTGCACAGGTGAGCAAGGGTGGAGGGCACCTTTCATGTACACAAGGGGAAGCCTCAGTCCCTGTCCTTGCACGTCTGGGACGCAAGTAGGGTAACCAGATGTCCCAATTTTATAGGGACAGTCCCGATTTTTGGGTCTTTTTCTTATATAGGCTCCTATTACCTCCCACCCCTGTCCCGATTTTTCACACTTGCTGTCTGGTCACCCTAGACGCAAGGGGATATTGGGGAAGTCATAGTATCGCTGGAAGTGCTACATTCCCCAAAGAGAGGCTGAAAAAGTTCAAGGCCACATCCGACCCTTTTTTGCATCAGCTGTGTGCCAGCCTGGGGGAAAACCATGCTGCATCTTTTCAAGCACTGAAGCACTTGCCACTCTGGTGTGTTCTCTTCCAGGATGTGCTGACTGCCTCAGTGGTGAGCCAGACAGAGCGCCTCCTTCCGGACAGAGTGCCTCTGGGACCTGCCCCCAAGGGTGGCTGTGATTTTAAACACTTGTGGTTTGTAAAGCGCTATGGGCCCTTTCAGCTGAGAGGCAATGTATGAATTTAAAATATTATCGCTTCCATTCTGCACAGTTGTGATTCTGAGATAAACCAGCAGGGCTGGGAATTGGATGCTTCTCAAGAACACCTGCTTCTGCATGCTGCACTGTGAAGGCTAGAACTTGCGGCAGCTTTTGGGGCAGACTAAGACCCCTGCTGCTGCTATACCCCCCCCCCCCCAAAGAAAAACCCTTTCATTGTTAACCCAAGGCAGTTGCAGAGTCTTGCTTTGTAAAGGAGGACTTGCTTCTTGAATCTTAGCATTGTGTGAGGGGCATGCCCTGCTGAGCGGATTGATGGGGTACTTAGCATTTTCTCTTTAAAATAGTAATTCATGTCTAAATAGAAAAGTAGATGTGCTTATGTACAGGAATATTTAAAGTCATGAAGTTAAAGTGTATTTCAAGAAGGCTTTTCGGGTCAGGCTCTTGTACTGGTGTCATTTGTTGAATATTAGTTTCTTTATTAAACAGAAATCGTTTGATTAGCTTACTATTAATTTTGTTAATGGAGTTTCCAAGTTGATCCTAATCAGGACAGCTCAGCATGTGACTGAATGAAATTCAACATGTAAGATTGCTGGGCTGTTTCCATTATTGTAATTGTAAAGGGGGGGGAGGAAGTATTTTGAGAGCAAGGAAATGCAAAGAAAAATTCTGTGATGGGGACAATTAAAATGCAAGTCTTGGGACATTAAGAAAGGGGGGCGGGGAAGAGAAGAGAGGTGGGAAAGAAGGGCATCCTGATTTACACGAGAATGCAGCCCTCAGTTACAGCTCCATGGAGATTCAGTTGTAGAGCCTTGCTGCTCATAAATGTTGCCTATGGAATAGGAGGAAGGGATTGGGGGCGTGTTTGGGAAACAATAGTTGAAAGCCTCACTGTCCCAGCCAGTTCAAATTCCATACACTCACAAGTAGCCTGGGCTATACAAAGGAGGGACATGAAAGTATCCACTCTTCTCTCTGCTACACTGTAAAGGATTTTGGAAGATCCTGTTAGAGCAGTGAAAACGGAAATTATCTACAATTCTCACTGTTTGTGGTGGAGTGAAACCAGGAGAAGAAAACTGTTGATTTGCTGGGGAGTGAACTGGATGAATGAGCATTGAGTTAAAAAGCCTGATCTTGGTTCAATGCAAATATGAACGATTGGCTTTCTTTTTTCCTTCCTTCACAAGTTGTAACTAGCTGCTCTCAGCCCCCAGGATTATGTTTCAGAAGGAGGCGTTCAGGTTCAAGGATTGTTAATGGTTTCTAACTGCCAGGACAATAAGGCCAACCTCACCGTTGTGCAAAACGAGGCGGGGGATGGGGGTGGGAGAAGGAGTGTAGGAAGAGACAAAGTTAGTAGGGTTTGCAGAGCTTTGGCAAGTACAAATTGAAAACCAGCCACCTGCTTGTTGCTCCTGTTTTCTATGGGATCTAAACTCCAGGACCACAGATAGACACTTTGGAAATGGTGGTGTTCATCAACACAAAGCTGAAATCTTTAATTAAACTTTTCAAGAAGAAGAGTAAGTAGTTGTGTGCATGCAAGTTTTCTTTCTGGAAAGTGTGGGAATTTTGGTAGGAAAGCTCAGTATATACCTTCTAGAAACCTTTATTGGAAAATCTGTACATTTCTCTTTCACTGCCTGTTTCAAAATGTGCAGAGGCAGCGTTCCTGAGCATCTGCTTCTTTGTAAGAGTGAGTGAGTGTTAACTTACTTTGATTTCCTTTGTCCCTCTAGATCAGGGGTTCTCAAACTGGGCGTTGGGACCCCTCAGGGGGTCACGAAGTTATTACATGGGGGGTCGCGAGCTGTCAGCCTCCACCCTAAACCCTGCTTTGCCTCCAGAATTTATAATGGTGTTAAATATATTACAAAGTGTTTTTTATTTATAAGGGGGGGTTGCACCCGGTGGCTTGCTATGTGAAAGGGGTCACCAGTACAAAAGTTTGAGAAGCACTGCTCTAAATGGCTTTGAAGAAGCAAAACTTTTTCATTTAATGTAAGCTGTTTGATTATGAGATTTGAAAGCCTCTTGGTGTAACTTGCTGCTCTGTGTATATATCATCATTGTATGCCAAGGTATTACTCTAACATCTTCTGGTAGCCCCAGCTGTACAGCTGCTGAACTTGTGCAGAAATTTGTGGTGCTGTTTCATTGTGTAATATCATTGTAGTCATAAACTTTTTAAAAAATCATTGAGATACTTGATTTACGTGCATATTTAGCTGGTGAGATTTAATCCATTGAGACAGATTTATTGAGTTTGATCTGTCCGTCTGAGTATGTGTAGCACGTCTTGGTGGTTTTAATTATGCTCTAGATAAGCAATAGACTGCTCTTAGTATGGCATTGAGTAGAGCGAGGCAGTAATATGGCTGGTGTGTGTCTTCTTTGCTTATTTTGTAAGGTGAATGCCAGGGGTAGGGGTTCTTTCCTGGTAAGTCAGTCAGACAATGTACCTTTTGTTTCCTATAATTCTAGGATGATTGATATTGTGATCAGATAATAAGTGACTTGTCTGTTTGTTATCATTTGGATTTGACCTCTGATTAGCAAGGACAGAGAATGCAGCCATACACCACCTCAGCATTGTCTGCCCTGCTGCATGAGGTGTTTTCTATCACATCCAGTACAATGAAAGTAGGTAGAAGAGGGGAGGGGCCGGGCCACATGGCCAAGCAAATGTATGAGCAAATGAACGTTCCAACAAAATATTTTGAAAGCATTTATTAAAAGATCTGCAGAAAACCACAACGAAATTCAGTTAAAAGCCTCCAAAAATGAGTCCTCTTTTACTGCATTTCTTGTAGCCTACTTTTGTATCGAGATTCTGAAATTAATTTGTGAGTTCCTTTATTTTGTTTTAACTAATCAATGCAATTATTTTACAATTGAAATTATTCTTCTAGGCAGTGTGCTGTGATGAAATCTGTCATTTTTCAGATGTAAGGAAGCTGTCACCTTCACCCTGTGCTTCATAGCCTGTACAGCTCCTCTGCCATTATACAAGACATTACATTTCTAATGCTTAATAATGATATAATGCTAGGTGGGCTGCGATATATACTGTAGTAGGAGCGGCATGATTTAAATGCTATTCCCAACTGCAACAAATGAGAGGTAATGAAAACTCAGAAACAGGGACAAGAGGATGGAGAACAGGTAGGTGACCAGCACAGCTTGGTCGAGTCAGCATAACAGGTGTTCGGGAGACAGGCACAGCTGTAGTTTTTTGCTTTGGAGATTTGGATGCACAGCATATGCTCTGAAAGGCAAATGCTGCTAGAGGGGTGATACCCCAGCTGCCCTTTTCCTGTCCCTACAGAGTGAGGGGTAAGACTGTTCAACCACAAACGTTTATGTTGATAGCAAACTTTAGATAACAAGTAATGTCTACCTCTCAGGGAAGATAAATTATAAGTAAATATTATGGTGGTGTACTTTTGTTAATTAAGTAGTTGATTTATTACTAGATAATGTTTTTAAAGAGTTTTGAACTTGAGAAGTGCTTTATTTTAATATATTTTTATGCAAATGTATTGGCAAGTTAGGTGTGGCCATTGGGATCCTGCCAAGTTGCTATTGTGGCCTAGCCAGTATGTGACCGATGTGTGATGCTGTGATGTGTAAAGGCAGTGAGCCAGACTCTTCTCTCACTCATAATGGTGTAAAGCCAATGTCATCTTATTAATGTCAATGGAGTTGCTTCTGATTTATACCAATGTGAAATCTGAAGAGCCCCAGTCTGTTTTTATATTAGTATCCTCAGTTCCCACTCCTCCCCACCATTTATTCATAGTCCTCATTCAGCTGCATTTAATTTGTGCATTACATTCTCTCTCTCTCTCTTTCTTTGCAGCTGTCTCCAACCTAGATGAAGAAAGTAGATGGACAGTCCATTATACTGCTCCCTGGCACCA
Organism: Chrysemys picta bellii; assembly: GCF_011386835.1. Lineage (NCBI taxonomy): Eukaryota > Metazoa > Chordata > Testudines > Emydidae > Chrysemys > Chrysemys picta. The sequence continues at coordinate 106,009,845 of NC_088793.1, read as the reverse complement.
GCAGGAAAATGTGTTCCTGCCCTCCACGAGGCCACCTTGTGTGGAGGATCTGCATCGCCAAGCCAAGCTGAACCTTAAGTCGGTACTAAGAGGTAAGATGCTGGAAGTAAAGCTGTTGTTAGGAACTTGGAGAGAAATTCAGTAACTTACATGGTTATGTTCTCTGTGCCACTAGAGAGCCTGGCTTTGTCACTGGGCTTTTGAGTCTTTAAAAGCATATTTGAGTTTCTTACACTCCAAAAGAAACAGCTTGTTCTGCAGTCTTAAACAGATGTCAGGTGTGTTGGATGACATTTGTCGGGGGGGGAGGGGGGAAGAGAGGAGTAATTCTTTCTGCCACAGAGAGATGAGTAAATCCCCAGCTTTGCTGCGCTGAACTCTCATATGGAGGGCAGAAAAACTGCCTTAGATGACATGGTGCCTTTATAAATTCACATCTGCCTTCAGAGTCTTCTTTTAAATAATAACTATATCTTAAAATTCTGAATCAGCCCATTTATTGTCTTAAGAAATAGCCAGGCAGAATTGGCATCTTTGTCATCAGTTCTGTTGAAAGTGGTCTATTATCACATGTGTGGGAGGGTGGCTGCTTTAAAATCAACTTCCAAGGATGCTTTCTGTAGTATAGCTCCTTGTTCACAAAAAGTTGCATTAAACTTTTAAGAACTAAATTCTGCCCTCACATACACATGCACAACTCTCAATGAAAGGCAATGGATGTGCAAGGTGCACACTGAAATCCACAGTGTGGCTCTAAGGTTTTAGATAAGAATTAGAAACTGTCCTGGAGTTTGATTGAGTTTCTGTGTTAGAAAGAAACTTATAAAAAGAGTTACCCATTTTTTTCTATAAAATTGTTTACAAAGTAAGTCTATACAGATGGCTTCTTGCTAGCCTGTCCATGTGTCTATGACCAGGGCCACCATTGCATTATCTTTGGTGTTAGTGGCACCAGGGCCGGCTCCAGGGTTTTGGCCGCCCCAAGCAGCCAAAAACAACAACAAAAAAAGCCGCGATCGCGATCTGCGGCGGCAATTCGGCGGGAGGTCCTTCACTCCGAGCCGGAGTGAGGGACCATCCGCCAAATTGCCGCCGAATACCTGGACCTGCCGCCCCTCTCCCAAGCGGCCGCCCCAAGCACCTGCTTGAGAAGCTGGTGCCTGGAGCCGGCCCTGAGTGGCACTATGTTCTGTTAGTGCAGCCATTTGAACAAGAGCAGTCAATGGAGAAAAGTTTGGAACGTCATCCACCTGTGGGTGGAAGTAGAGTTTTGAGACAGTCTCGTGTATAGGAATTTAAAAAAAAATGTTTACCCTTGTGTGTATTATTCAATGAAGATGGTGTCCCTGCACCCAGGTCCCATACCAGCAAAGTACCAAATCCTTCAACTTCCATTGATTTCAATGGGACCTGAAGGCACTAAGCACCTCACTGGATTGGGCCTGAGTAAAAGCGCCTTGTGATTTGGTTCGCAGAAAATATTTGTCTGCGTTAGTGGCTTGTCTTTTGAATGGAGAAACATTTTGTTTGTTTGAATGGAGAAACAATATTTTTGTTTGTTTTGTTTCAGTTCTCTTATCACTTCAGTGAATTAGGTTTCACCATCTCTTATTTGTGCCTTTGACTGTAATTTAATAGGGTACTCTTCACAGCCAACATTATTAGATCACGCACGACTCAGCAAATACCCTGCATGCACTTAAATTTATTACTGGGTTAATATATTTGTGCAGAACTTTAGCCTTGAACTATCTCTTATAGAGGTAGGCTTACAGTGCACATACAAGACATGCTTGTCAGCTATTTACAATAGAAAGGTATTTTCCCACTGTAGCTTAAAGAAAATGCAGTTGGTACTTAAATTTTGTACTGTCAAGTCTTAACTACTTGTTCTTCCATTTTCTTATCATCTGTCCTGGAAACTTAATGAAAGAAAAATATATGGGCTGAATTCATGCCCCATTCATGCTGTGGCTTTCCTTCAATAGTTATATCAGGGATGAATTTCCAGTTCTATCTTTAATAGATTTATATATAAAAAACCATATTACAGTGTGAAGTAGGTGCTTTTATGCTCCTCAGCCCAATATATAAGCTTCAAGGTATCAAAGTCAGTGGGAACTACTGCTAGCTTTTTCTGTAACTCTTTTTCTTTAAAATAATGCTTCAATGCTAGCTGCTAATTACTTATTATAAGCAACCCCACAAAAACAAATCAGTGTATGCACACAATTGAGGAAACTTTGATAAGGAAACAGGTTTCGGTTTCATGTTTCCAAGGGCTGGTAGTGAACATCAGAAGAAAAAAATTACTTCACATTTACTAACAAACAAACAAACCTACTTTGATGCTGTTTTTTAAATTATCTCATCAGTGAGATTTTTGGTCCAGCTTTAACATGGTTTTCTCATCTTTTGATGATTGAATATTCTGACTTGCATGACTGAAAGTGAAGGTTCCCATAGCAATATTAAAACTGTCCCATCACGTGTGAGTAGGGTGACCAGCTAGCAACTGTGAAAAAATGGGACAGGGGGTGGGAGGGTAATAGGCACCTATATAAGAAAAAGTCCCAACAAACTGGACTGTCCCTATAAAAAACGGGACATCTAGTCACCCTACGTGTGGGCAATGTTATAGGGTCACAGCAGATCTCTGCAATAATACAAAATATTACATATGTCCCAGGCTTAAAAAATGTGTGTCACCCCGACTAGCTAGAGGCTGATATGAAAGATATGGGGCTGGGAAGTGTTGAGCGATCCATGGGTGATGCCCTAGTTAACCTCTCCCACCCTTTCCCTTTTTTCAATGTAATAAAGGCAAAGAGTTCTGGAATTCATACTCTGGTGCTGCCCATGTACCTGTCTGGGGCCTTCATTTGTCATATTAGACCTTCACAGGCTGATAAATTTAAGTCTGCACTTTCCTTTCTTCCTGGCTTCTGGCAAGGAGAAGGAGCTTCCTTTCTTCCCTGCTACTCCTCCCTCAGGCTAGGAGAGTGATTGCTGCTACTCTGCCCCTCCCCAGAGAGGGGGGGCACAAGCCCTTGTTACTATTCTGCCATCAAATTGAAGGGGGGGTGTTGAGATGGTTATCTTAGTTTACATCATCTCTGGATACTGTTAACACATCTGTGCCTTGGGCTCATAAAACACCAAACTGAAGAGCACCACATCAGGTATTTTCAAAGAGTTTAGGCAGGGGGGATATTCCTGGACCATGCTAAACGGTTTTTCACAGGGGTCTGCAACCTTCAGTACACGGCCCATCCCACAGCTCCCATTGGCTGGGAACGGTAAACCACGGCCACTGGGAGCTGTGGGGGGCTGTGCCTGCGGATGGTCAATGTCAGGGTGGCCAACCTGTGGCTCCGGAGCCACATGCAGCTCTTCAGAAGTTAATATGCGGCTCCTTGTATAGGCACCAACTCCGGGGCTGGAGCTACAGGTGCCAACTTTCCAATGTGCCGGGGGGTGCTCACTGCTCAACCCCTGGCTCTGCCACAGGCCCTGCCCCCACTCCACCCCTTCCCACTCCCTCCCCTGCCATGCCCTCGCTCCTCCCCCTGCCCCCCCCCCCCAAGCCTCCTGCACGCCACGAAACAGCTGATCAGGCGGTGCGGGGAGGGAGGGGGGAGGCGCTGATCGGCCGGGCTGCCAGTGGGCGAGAGGCACTGGGAGCGGGGGCGGGGAGGGAAGCTGACCTATTACTGCGGCTCTTTGGCAATGTACTTTGGTAAATTCTGGCTCCTTCTCAGGCTCAGGTTGGCCAACCCGGTCAATGTAAACAAAATGTCTGGTGGCTCGCCAGCAGATTACTCTGATGGGCTGCGTGCCGAAGGCTTGCCGACCCCTGGTCTTTCATAAAGCCCCTCTCCATTTTCTAGCTAAAGCAAAACTAAAAGTTACATTTCATGTTGCAGCTGTTGAATACTCTTATACTGATACCTCAGTTTGTTTTTCAGAATCAAAGTGCAAACATTTACAGTGCACTAAATATAAGTTTTCCATGTAGTTTTGTCTCCCTCTTTGGTCATAAAGAGTTTAGGTTAGATGGAAAAATAAATATATATGTCCACTCTTTCTTACCACTTTCTTCTGCAGGTGCCTGAACCCCTATAACACAGAATTTATCGTAAGTTAAAGGAGAGAATTTTTATGAGATTCCCTTGGTAAAGTATTGGCAGTGCATCACTACTCTTCCACCTGTCTCTTGGCTGCCAACATGGAAGGAGATCTCCACTATACCATCTTTTCCTCAGCCTATAATTTTAGTTTATCTTTCCCGGAGAGTAATTCCAAAGCTTCCCTCTGCTCTACTCATGGCATCCCAAGTAGCCGCAGAGTAAAACTGACATGAAATTGACACAGTGCTTGTCAATTTTACTGATGACTGCAGGGCTCTGTGTCAATACACACTGCAAATGAATTGGCCAAAGTCTTGTCAATGTTACTGTGCTGCGGCTTGGGAAAGCCTTGCAGAATTAGGAAGACACCTTTGCATTGAGTCACATTTGGGAGTTTGTCTTCATAACCTTAAGTCTAGAGATGAGCTTTATTCAACTTAAAGTTCTGCTGAAATTTTTGGCAGAGGACTCATTACTGGCTAGGGTTAGTTTTCTACTCACCACTTCTAGAAGGACAAGTGGATTTTTTCAAAGCCTACATATGTGCATTTATGATTGGAGAATAAACTGCAATTGTTTGCATTATGTTATGTTGTATTATTTGTTTAATAACTACCCAAGACTCTGTTATTATGTAGTAAAAGGCCCCAATGAAATGCAATTGCATAAGAGCAGAGTTAGGTTGCTATGGGAACCTGGATTCTGAATTTCTTGACTCTGTGATTAAACTTCATTTTTAACATATTAATATTCAAAATGTATAATATTTGTTAAATGTTAAAATAAGGTCTAAGGCAGTAGGACAATTGCTGCCAAAACTACAGGATGTGATGTCATTGGAAAGCAACTGATTGCTGTAGTCTGGTGCATGAAAGTGTTTGTTCCAGAGAGATCGCCCATCCAAATAGTGTTGGGTCCCAGCTTTGCTTAGCCTTAGCGTATGAGATTTGACAATACCACTGCCTACCCATGCCAGTCTGATTCCAGGCTAGTGACTTTTGTGTAGTTTTATTCACTGATGCCCCAATGAAAAATATTCAACTCAGGTTACAAATAACAAAGCAGAAGCAGAGTAGTTGGCACTAACGCAACCGAGTAACATATCAAATGTTTGACATTTTTCAAAATAATAAAAACACACAAAAATGTGATTGCTGTCAAGGTGTTCTCTGGTGTTACCTTTCTCAAGGTAAGCAGATCAAACCTCCTTAGTTTTTTAAATTATTTAAGGTCATACTTATTCACACTGGTATAATTTTAAAAGTTCGACAGGTTTTAGACATTATGGGGAAGACCAAAAGCCTGGCGAAGTGAATGGGAGTCTTTTAATCAATTTTAATGGGCTTTTGATCAGCACTATGTAAAACATACACACAATGATAATAGTTATACCAGTAGCTTTTTGTAATTGTGTAATCTGCTTGGTATGTAGTACATTTAAAGGTTAAGGAGGGATATTGTTTCATGGGAGGAATGGCATTCAGCAGCGATCTTTACATACATTTCTTGTTCATCTCTTCAGGAAACACATGCACGTGTTTTTATTTGTGTTTTTACCTTGTTTAATTTTATAAACGTAATAATCAGTTTGAAAAACAACATGCAGTTGTATATGCTGATGAGTGTTGTATTTAAAATTCTTGCACCCATAAACTACAGCTATGTCTTTCTTATATTAAGCAAGGAGAAGACCCAACTTTGCTTGCTTATAAAATTACTTTAAAATATGAATGTCTCCATCTGGCATCCAGATTTGTTCAAACGAGGTAAAGGTGCTAATCCTCATTTATGATTTCATGCAGTACATAAGTTCCATATGAAGCTTTTAAAACCAAGATGTTTATGTATGATCTGAATTGAAAAACAAAACCTGTGAAACTGACAATGTACATTTTTTGTATTTATTCACAAGGAAATGCTGAATGGATTTTGATGTATGTGGTTTTAAAAACTAAGAAGACTTCTAGTCTGAGAAATTTCAGCTCATAATCCATGTGTGCACTTTTCAGGAAAATTATAAATGGCCTAAAATGAGGCTTTGGAATGGAAGTGCAAGCTCAGTTGAATTTAATAATAAAATACCCCCCTCATTTCAATGTATTGCTTAACTGTTTTTTAAAAAAGTAGAGTATGGTACCCTGATTACATAATGTATGCCATTATTTGAGACAGTCTATTCCATCGGCCAAATAACCTGTCTCCTCTCTTTCTTGGACGTGAGTGTTTGGCACAACCAAGATCTTGGAATATCCAATAAATCAGATGGGAAAGGAGAGCGGGGGGGTGGGAGGTGGGAGCGGAACATGTTGAAGATTAAACATTGCCATCCAAAGTACCTGTTTCACTGTCCTTCATGTCCAAGCTGGTCTTACAGTCCATTCCCAGAGAGTTCATCTTAGCAAGGATCTCATTCATATTCTCACAGATTCCCTATGTTCCCCATCATAAAACATGCAGAATGGAACAAAACTGTACCAAAATTCTGTGGATCTTAGAGAACTCTACAGTTCATGTGAATATTTCCTCTGTGGGATAAGTGGAAGTGAATGGGCGAAGACAAGTAAAGGAGGGTGGTGGCTGTGCAGGAAATCAAGCTCCCAAATAGATCCTGACCAGCTGCACTATATACCCTGTTTCAAGGCCAAATGGCAGCTTGGCCTGTTTACTTCTATGTTGTCATTGGCTTACTGGGTCGCTTGCTGAGTTCTGTGACTCCACCAAGGGGGAGTCACAGCACATGGATGATTAATGTTGCTCTGAGCAGCATTAACTAATCCTTTTTTGGTTTTTATTCGGATTTTAATCTGTGCTGCAGAGGGAAAATGCCACTTATTGCTGTAGTTTCCAGAATCTTCCCATCTCCAGCTCCTTTGAGCTGTATGACCAAGAGGCTGTGCAAAATGGAGGGGTTTGCACCCTACATAATCACTGTCCCTCTCCACATGTCGCCAGAGTTTTCCCCACAGATTTGACTTGTTTCTATGTAACGTGGTAGTACCTAAAGCATGATGCACTGTGACCTTCAACCAGTATCAGAGATCTGCAGTAGCAGTAATAATTCTATTAATAGTAATAGTAACACAAGCAGTTGTCTTGTATAAAATGTAAATTGAAAATAATCCTCAACTAGCTAGCTGATCAGTAATTTAAAAAGTGACCAGCAACAAGGGCAACAGCATGAGACACGTTAGGATGCATGATCATGGTACAGCTAATTGAACTATGTTGAACTATCCAAAGCTAGTTAGAACAGATACACATTTCCGCACAAACTGAAGATCACCAAATCAGGGCTAAGGTGGGGAAATTGCCTTCTGGAATCAAGGATATGTCACTGAGAAACCCATACAAGTTTGGGTTTAAACCAGAGGGAGATATTGGGAAAGGGAGGGAGAGAAGAGAATTATATCAAGTGGCTAAGGCCCTGTTTGTAATGAGAAATTGTCCCAATCCCAGCCAGCCACCAGTGTAGCTGCACTGGTGGGAAAAAAACAGGTTAGCTCTACTGGTGCAAATCATGGCTTTCTTTGTCTACACATGGGGGTTGCAGTTGCTTCAGTGGTTGACCACTGATTTCTGGAACTGAGACAAATACTCAGTGTAGACAAGGCTTCAGCAGATCACAGCTGCCCCGATATCACTCAGAGATAGAGGCATCCAGTTTTTGAGTTAGCCGGGGGTTAAATCGGTGGTAACCAACACCTTAAAAGTCACACCAAAGTCGGCCTCATCCAGTGCAGATTGCTGCACAGGGGGTAATGTTTTATTACCACTATATTCTACATTAATTTCCAAATAGATTTAAGTTATTAACCCTAGTAAAAGACTGTACAGTAATCCTACACATAATAGACATATTAAGGACAGGAGGTCCAGTAGGCCAACTTCTATGCTATTTGTACACATCTGCAGAGGCTTCCTGCATAAATTACTGATTTTACATTGCAGTTGTATTGATTCAGGTTATTTGCACACACTGTAGGGCTCAATGCTCCAGGCAGCAGTCTCTATGGTGATTCATTAGTTGTCTTATCTTGTGGGGAATGGGGTTTGCTGGCTGTCGCTTCTGTTTTGTCCTGTTAGCCAAGTTCAAGAAATGTCTTTAGCAGCAGTGATTGAAATGTTTGATTTATATTCCAGAAGGCATCTGATTAACATTATACAATAAAACCAGATTTTAGCATCCCATCCTGAAAGAACCTCTGGACAGGTATGTGTTTACCCATTGTTTTCACCAGGCCTCTGCTTGATCACTGTACAGATGAGCAATGCTGGGGTCAGCCCCACTGGTGGATAATCCTGCTGAGAAGATTATTGTTTTAACAGTAATCTTGTGTTTCATTAAAGAGCTGCAAAGTAAAGGGGAACAACTTAATATTAACAACAGGTCTAGTCTAGGTTCACAGAGATGTCAAGATGTGAGCTCCCCACCAAAGCCTTATTGAAATAAAAGACCATTAAGGGCTAGGAGCAGACCATATGTCCTATCAAGGCCTTGTTCTTACAAAACCAGGAAACAAAAATCAACTTATTTCTCATTATTTTAGTTTCAATAGTCAAGTTAGTGCCGGTAGCTCTACCCATGTACTCTATCCTTTTTACTCCTTTTGAATTAATTCACAGTACATCTGTTGTTGACTCTGGCAGAGTTCCATATTCCAACTGCCCTTTCTGTAAGGAATTAAAAAGGGGAAAAAAACTATTCAAAGGAAATTAGACAAAACTCCACCAAGAATCTAGACTTTACATGTTGAGTATTGCTTTCATGCTGAGAAATGAGTGCTTACTGAGACATGCTCAGAATGCACATCTATAGATTTAGTTAAATCCCGCACCATTGAGTGTGAAAATATATACATTGATTATATTTAGACGGATTACATATACACAGGGTACATTATAAGCACTTTACAGTACAATGCTTGACACATAGCTAAGAAATACTGTCAAAATCCCTACTGAATAGATTTTTTTTAAATCCTCTAAAAGACATTTTGTACGTCTGATGTTTCACTCGAAGCCCATAGTAATATTCCTCTAGTATTCTTAAATCCTTTGAGCCTTACAATTTTTCAAATTTGTGTCTGTGTTTGGTGGCATTCATGTAAATCTTATTTTTTAAAACTTGTTTCTTGATAGTTTTGTTGACACTGAACTTTTATCAAGAATCCTGTATAGGAAGCCGGGGGTGCTAAATAGCTTAGGATTTGTCTTGAGTAGGATAAAAAGTGTGTGTTATAGAATGTTTTATCTAATACATTTTAAAGTCTAGTGTAGCCAAGGCAGTGTGTACTTTTAATGTGTGCTAGCTGGTCTAGTTGAAACCTGGGGGGGACCTTAGTTAATACATTCTAACAATATACCTTTAAATCTTAGTCAAGACAAACAGGGATGGTCTCCACTACAGGGAGATAGATCGATTTAGCGGGTCTAGTGAAGACTGCTAAATCGATGGCAGAGCACTCTCCGGTCGACCCCGGTACTCCAGTTCCCTGAGCAGAGTAAGGGAAGTCCATTGGGGAGCATCTCCCATGGACCCAGCGCAGTGAAGATACTGGAGTAAGTCGACCTAAGCTACGTCGACTCCAGCTACGTGAATAATGTAGCTGAAGTAGCATAACTTAGGTCGGCTTTCCCCGGCAGTGAAGACAAGCCCTTAGATAACTGCTAATGAGACCCAGAATCTTTCACTTCTAGCTGGCTGGTCAAAAGCTGCTTCTTGATTAGGTGACCTATGTGAAATGAGTGAGTTGTCTCAGGCATTGTCTACATTGGGAATTTTCCCTGAATCCAGCAACTGATGGCCAGTTGCTGATGTAGCTACACCAGTGCATACCACTAGTGTAGACAAGGGAAGCTGTGATTTGCACCAGAGTAATTGATTTTGATTTAAAGTAGGGCAAATTATCCACTGGTGGAAATCACAGCTTTCATTATTTACACTAGGGGTTTGCATGGGTATAGCGTCAGTGTTTGGCTATGAATCGATGAAATTGATAGAAATTCCTACTGTTGACAAGGCTATGTTGAGTTCTTAGTGGGCAGGCGTCCATACTGCAAGAATACAACCATCTCAGTTGTCCACCTGACTGGCATTTTATTGTCATCCTCAGAGAACCATAAAGAATGTATAAACACTGAAACTAGTTTGTCACTCTTACACCATGTACAGACTAGGAAAACAGATCATGTTGTCACGTTAGCGAACACATATTACATAACATGAAGTTAAATAGGATTTTGCACCTGATGGTGACGTATTTTAAAACCTGCTAGCTGGTTGTTGACCATCATTTTAAAGCATAGCTTTCTGGGTCTATACTAGGTACAAAGACCTGTTTAAAATTGTGTGTGTAAACCTGGCCTATTTTTTAGCTTAGACATGAGCTTGAGGGTATTCCCTCAGCATCTGGTTGAGAACTATTGTTGGGGGTGTGATGGGGTGGGACATTACTCCCTGTACTGTAGATGTTCTATTTATGGTTAAGAGGCCTCCATCTCCAGGACTATCAATCTGGCATTTTGCTGGGGATGTTCTATGTACTCGGCTTTTTGTTTGCAATATTTTAAGAATCCAGTATGTTAAATTGAAAATGAAGCCAAATGTGTTAGAAGAAAGCCTCTGGATATTTTTATATAAACGTTCAGTTTGTGTTCAGTTGTCTTAGAAACAGCAAATGTCCATAAAAAGGATAGAAAAGGTGGTTATTTTTTCTTTCAGCATTGAAAAAGCAAGAATAAATGAATATAGAAAAGGCACAGTTAAACTAATCACACTTATTACCAGTAAATGCACCAGTATTACATCTCCATAGAAATTTAAATTAGTCCAAGACAAATGGAGATAATCATTTTGAAGTCTCCCCAGTGACAGCTTGTTACAAATGATATTTGTTTATGTCTGTTTTAGCTTAGTGCCCTTAGAAAGCTGATTGGGTTTTCTGTACTGGTGAATCATTTAGATCATTCACTCTGCTGGAATTTGCTGGTTGTGAAAAGGACAGGTGAAAGATAGGGATGTAAATACTATTTAAAAAGTTAATAGCTTAAACAATTAAAATATTTCGTGTAAACGGTTAACTGATTAAGCGGCTGGGGTTGGGGCCTGGGCTCCGGCCAGCGTGGGGTTGCTGGAGCTGGCGGATTGGCTGGTCTGGGGGTTAACAGTTAAGGCGGGTTAACCGGTAAGACTAATGCTTACCGGTTAACATTTTACATGCCTAGTGAAAGAGAGAAAAGACACAATGGAAATATTTAAATATGCTGATGATTCGAAACATATAACAGGGAGTCTGTTGCAGAGCTCTTTCTTCTCAGTCATGTCTGGATTCTTCCTGAAGAATGCAGCAGCAACAACCCCTTATTTGTCTGAGATACTGTACAAGGAACACCCCCCCACACACCTTCCAGACATGATGCACACTGAAACAAACTTGGGTCTAATGAAGTGGGCATTCACCCACGAAAGCTTATGCTCCAATACCTCTGTTAGTCTATAAGGTGCCACAGGACCCTCTGGTGCTTTTTACTAAAACAAACAACTCTCCCCCAGTATACATACATTAAATCACTAAGAACATATACTTAATGTTGCAGTTGTGATTACAAATCCAAGGAGAGTATGCTTCATTTAAGGTATCAGCTTTTACTCTCAGCGTAAAACTGGCTGGGATGCCTGGTTCTAAGCCTACTCAAAAGAACAGAACGCTCTAAGGTGGCTTGATAGCCATTGGAGTGACAGTGATGGACATGAGTCTGAGCTGATGGTCCCTAATTAGCTGATAGCGAGCACAATTATCAACCTAGTCTGTTTCTGAAATTGTGGAGCGGAGTGGGGAGAGGAGAAGCAAGGAAGGAACTCAAGAAAAAGGGAAGGAAAAGGTTAAAAAAAGTGACAAAAGGATCTTCTAAAGCGAGCAAGGTGTGTGGGGAATGCTGGGATAGTGGGTGTGTCGCAAAGACCGGGCACTTCTGTGAGACTATTTAAGCCATGATTTCTTCAATGAGATTAAATATATTTTGCAGTGTGCACTCCACTAGTGAAGCAGGTGCTAGCACTGGAATTACTTGATTGGGGATGAAGTGTCATTGAGTCCCAAAGACTAAAGACTCCCTATTGGACTTATGCATGACAGGAGACACCTCATATGTGTACTGATATAGCAAAGTTCTAAACTTGTTAACATAACCGTACATTGAGGGGAAGGCGGTGAGGATGGCAGAAGGGTTGGGCGGGACAAGGAAATTTTATAGTAACTTAAATAAACAGAATATTAACCAAACCATCTAGAGACTGTTGAACAAAAGATTTTTCAGCTAATCTGTTGTGGAAGCACATCTGTTTGAATACCTGATTCAGTAAGAGAAAATTGTTGTCCTCTGTCCAAAATGGGTGCTTTAGATGTAGTGTGGATAAAGTTCATGAACTTGCCTTACAGGCAGTATTGGTCATTGTGGTGTGGCTCTGCAGCATATTTTAAAGCTAGTTTTGATGTAGAGATTTACTGTGATAGTCCAGTTCTGCAGATGATATGGGGATTTAGACAGGCAAAATGGGATTTGTTCCAGGTTGAATGCATTCTTGTGTGATTTGTAGACTGGTATCTGTCTGAGGTACTGATATGGCCCCCATTACTGTAATACCCGAGCATGTCACAATTTTTAACATATTTATCCTCACACCACCCCTGTGATTTAGGGATGTGCTGTTATCCCCATTATACACATGGTGAATTGAGGCCCGGAGAGAATTAAATGACTTGCCAAGGTCACACAGGATGTCTGTAGCGGATCAGGGAATTAACCCAGGTCGCTGGCTAGTGTCCTAACCACTAGACCATCCATCCTCACTAGTTGCAAGTTGTTTAGCTCATTTAGACTAAGGGACTTAGTTGCTATATAGGAACATAAATCAGACCCTTCTTTTAATGTCCTATTAAGAATGAGATATTTGTAGAAACCAGATTTATTGCAGATAATATTTTGGCACTCTGCATCCATACAAAGGGAGAGATAAACAGTATTATCCTCATTTTATAGATGGCATCCAGAGTCCAAGTGACTTGTTCAAGGTTGCACAGCAAGTCAGTGGCAGAGTTGTGAATATAACCCAGGTCTCTTGACACTCAACATATGCACAGTCCATAAGATCACAGCTGTTTCAAGTATAATGCAGCAATAAATTCAAAAGGTGAAGGTGAACTATTACCACGGAAGTTACTTCTCTGTCTCTAAAATAGAAGTTGATCGCAAAACAGGTAGCCAGTAACAAAAAAGCATAAAACAACAAATGTCATTTAATCAGTTTGCCTTAAATTGAGATACGCCTTGCACATTTTAATAGGACTGCCATCTTCTTATCAGGTGTTTTTTAGATACAGTTCTTATGGACGCTAATTTTAAAAAGTTACTTTAATACAAAGTACTGCTTATAGATGTGACCTCTAAAAAGGAGCTTTTTTTTCTTTCTTTTTTTTTTTTTTGCATAAAATGAGACTGCCTAAGATGTTTAAAATCAACAAGAAAGAATTTTTGACCTCAGGGAATTGAATAATTTTCCAGTGATGTGTGCAATGAATAGATAAATGTGTTTTCATATATTGGTCAGCAGATTTATTTCTGTGGTTGACAGTTCAGCTGACTATTACAATTAATAGCCCTTCTCCATGATCCCCCAACCCATTCTTCAGATACAAGTCTCAGTGAGAAAGGCTGTGCCAAGAAGTCACCCTAAATTTAGCCAAGCTAATTTTTCAGGCATGCAAATCCAGCTGTCAGCTTGTCACTTGTTCATTTTTTCCTTCAGCAAAAGAGAAGACCTCTAGTACAAAGGCAGCTCCTGTGTGTTCTTTTCCTCCCTCTTCTCTTCTTGGTCCATAGAGCCTCCTCTACTGAGGCAGCTTTGCATAGAGACATCTGCTCTGCCATGCATGCAGTGCTGGTAGAAATTACCCGTGGTCCAGCTGGCAGTTAATTTGGGATTTTATCAGTTGGGCTGAAGTTGTAGTTGAATTAATTTTCCTTGGATGCAAGACAAAACGCCTGATGGAAGCATTTCTGAGCAATAATTATTTCTTTTGCTTTAACTACCCAAAATGTCTTTTTTTTTAATTTTGTAAGCATCCATTGTTAAATTAATTCAGGGAACACAGGCCTTTTTACTGATAACTGATAAATGCTTAAAATATGGAGAAATGGGATTACTTGTATGTGGATGTGTATTATATAGAGGCATACTGGACTTCCGACTTATGCTGAAACCCTTGCTTATGCAAGCAAAGTTTACTTATACAAGTAATCCCATTAAGACTATTTTTGTAAGCAATGATCAGGCCTATAACATGTAGTCTCCAAAGGGTTAAAGTGTAGTACGTACCTGAAGGCACAAAAACAGCACATAATCTATGTGGGTTTGTGTTTGGTACCAAAAAACACATGACAATTTGGGAGATTGCATCTTCTTGGAATTTATAGCAAATATAACTGTATGGAAAACATTCAGAAATGACTGTAAATCCATGTCACTCTGTTCAGTTCTACTGTCTGTTTAGCGGTTGGTCTATATGGCAGTAAATTTTGCTTCACATAAATTTTAAATGTTGGAAATTCTGCTGGTATGAAATATTAACTAAATGATAAGACTGGAACAGAGGAGAAGCTGCACAAAAATCCTTCCAGCCCCTCCCCCAATACATGCACTCTCTTTTGGCATTCAGAAATGCAGTGTGTCTGTCTGACTAGACAGACAGTGCATAAGTTAATCCTGTTTTTTCACAGTAATACCATGTCAAATGAATTAATGAGGTATCAATTCTGTGCCTTCTGTTCACTCAATTGATCTGTGACTCAAATTATGGTGTAAGAATATGGTCTCAAGTTGTTTGAAATGCAGTAAATTGCTTATGTATGCAGTAGTTACTACTGTGCATTAACTATTGAGGGTCAGCTAGAGTTTGACATGAGATGGGAGTTGTCTCTAGTACAAAAATGACATGGGATCTTTTCCAGGTTTGAGTTTTTCTCTAGCATTTTCATAGGATTGGTCTGGGTACACACCACAAAGACTGTTAAGAATTTGCAACCAACAGGTCCAGTTGTTCAAGTGGAATCTGATCTTTAACCCTGTCCAACAGATTCTAATAACTTTTAAAGATAAAAAGCTCACTTAATTGTGCAACAATTCTTAGCTCTCTGTTTTTGAGCTCATTCTGTTATAGGGTTGCACTGAATTCCACCGAAGCCTCGCTGTGAACTCCCCTTTGACACACTACACTAATACTGTCTACAAAATCCCTGCTCTGAACAACAGCCTTATGTAATGGGGAGAGTACTGTGAACAGCTTATGCATGGTCTGTGACTGGCGTTTGCCGTGCACCAGAATATAGCAGTGTGTGTGGTAGTAAAAGGAGCAGCAATCATGAGAAAATGCTTATATATAGCTAAGGCTAAGATTTTGTCATGGATATTTTTAGTAGGGTTACCATATTTCCACAATCAAAAAAGAGGAAACTGGGGGGGGGGAAGCCCCGCCCCACCCCCATCCACTCCCTCCCACTTCCCACCTCCTGACTGCCCCCCTCAGAACCCCAACCCCCCTTGCTTCTTGTCCCTTGACTGCCCCCTGCTGAGAACCCTCCACCCTAACTGCCCCCCCAGGACCCTACCTGTCCCCTGACTGCCCCGACCCTTATCCACTCGCATGGGTGGCAGGGTTGTAGAAATTTTGGTGATGCCCAGAACCCCCCACCACCACCACCTACCTAAGGCTCGGGGAGGGGGGTTCGGTGGGGGGAGGAGGTCTGGGCATCACCAAAATTTGGGCTGGGGATTAGGGTGCAGGAGGGGTGCAGGGTGCAGGTTCTGGGATACAGTTTGGGTGCTGGGTGCAGCCTCCGGGCTGGGTCAGGGGGTGGGTGTGCAGGAGGGGGTGAGGGGTGCAGGCTCTGGGATGGAGTTTGGGGGTGGGAGGCGGTGCAAAGGGAGGGGGTGCAGGCTTTGGGAGGGAGTTTGAGGGCAGGAGGGGGTGTGTGGGAAGGGGGAGGGGGTTTGGGAGGGAGTTTGGGGATAGGAGGGGATGCAGGGGTGAGGGCTGTGGGTCTGAGGATGGGGGTTCATGATGCAGGAGGGGGCTCAGGGCTGGGGCAGAGGATTAGGGTGCGGGGGGATGAGGGCTGGGGCTGAGGGGCTTGGGGCATTGGAGAGGCTCAGGGCTAGGGTGGAAGGGCAGGGTAAGGGCAGCCTGTCTTCCCATTAGTGGTTGGGGGATGCTAGGACCCGGGGGCAGCAGACAGCAGTTGCTGCTGGCTCTGGCAGTACAAGCAGGCAAGGGAGAGGCAAGCAGAGAGGGGGTAGCCCACGGGGGGGTGGCAGGTGGAGGCCGGGGACCCATCCAACACTCCCCCGCTCTCTGACTCCCCTCCCCCCCCCGGACTCCCCTTACTATTCTGGCTCCACGTGTTTGCAAAACACTCTGCCCGATGGGTCAGTTTGTGTGTTACACAGGCTGCAGACAGAGGGAGGGGGGAGCAGGGGAGGGCTCTGGCTGCTGGAGGTCAATGGGAGCAGTTCAGTCGGCCCAGCCGCCCAATCAGCAGCCGCACTCTGCATGGAAGGGACGGAGGGAGGCGAGGGAGAAAAAAACCCCTGACATTTTAACCTTGTTACCAATTCCTCCCGGACGGCTATTTAGAGACGCAAAAGCCGGACATGTCCAGGGAAATACGGACGGATGGTAACCCTATTTTTAGTAAAAGTCACGGGCAATAATGAAAAATTCACGGAAGTCCATGGCCTGTCCCTGACTTTTACTAAAATATATCCATGACAAAATGGGGAGCCTGGGCAGCTGCTGGTGGGCTGGGAGCTCCAGGGGCCCCCACCACCTGTAGGGGCTTGGAGCTCCAGGGGCCCCCTCCGCTGGCAACTCCGAGCAGCGGGGGGTCCCCCTTGCTGCCTGGGGCGGCCGGGAGCAGCGGGGGTTTGCCTGCCAGGCGGCAAGGGTACCCCACAGCTTCCTGCCTCCGCAGGTGGCAGCAGACCCTGCAGCTCCCAACTGGCGCTGGCTGAAGTCACGGAGGTCTGTGGAAGTCACGGATTCCATGACCTCCGTGACTAAATTGCAGTCTTATATATAGAACCGTTGACTGCTTAAAAACATTTCCTTCAGTAATGTACCTCCCAGAAACACACCTAATCTTTTGTTACATATGTAAAAATGACCTGCGAGTCTTTCAGAGGTTTCTGACCATATTTTTACCATCACAGTTTAAAAAATAATTAAATAAACCCTGTCTGTGTGAACAAAACAAACAAAACCACCACAGTAACAACCTTGGATAAAGCATATCTCTCTGACAGGGGTTGTAACTTTTTTTTTTCCTGTTCACACATGCAAGAATAAACCATGTTATAACACCTTCAACCACAATAATTTTTAAATAGTTTATTTTTGTAGTGTAGGTAGGGCCTTGAAGCAGTAAATATTACTAATACAAGAAGAGAAACAAGGATCAGCACTAGAAAGATGGTGGATGAGCCTATAAATAAGCACACAGGTATAGCTACAGTTTTGATCATCAGCTTTGATTGGCAAAAAGAACAGGAGTACTTGTGGCACCTTAGAGACTAACAAATTTATTAGAGCATAAGCTTTCGTGGGCTACAGCCCACTTCTTCGGATGCATATGCCTGCTTGTACTGCCAGAGCCAGCAGCAACTGCTATCTGCTGCCCCCAGGTCCTAGCGTCCCCCATCCACTAATGAGAAGACATATGCAACTCTTTGCCTCTTCACATATGCATATGCATCCGAAGAAGTGGGCTGTAGCCCACGAAAGCTTATGCTCTAATAAATTTGTTAGTCTCTATGGTGCCACAAGTACTCCTGTTCTTTTTGCAGATACAGACTAACACGGCTGCTACTCTGAAACCTGTCATTATGCAAAGCTTTGATTGGGAGTTTCTGGTTTCAAGAATTAGAATTGGCTCTACTCTTTTTTTTTTTGTCCATCTTCATTTAGTGATTCCCTTGCTAACCGTGGGAGTTTACAAAGTTATAACTCCAAGAACTTTTTTCAATTACTGCAGTGCTTAGGGCTTCTCCACGGTGGCATTCCCAATCAGGGAGCCAGCCCGTGCAGTGTGGCATATGCCAGCCTCAGGTGCACCAACACCCAAGAGAGCAGAGAGGGGGTACTTTGTGCTGGTTAAAGGGGATGATGGACCTGATGGGCAGGAAGGTCTTTTCATCCATGGGACTGCAGTTCCGTGTTGCAAACTACCAGGCTCTGCTAGCCAAGTATAATTTTAACAGCTACGACAGGCTAGCAGAGTTCAAGAACAAGCTTCTGCTAGAACTCCAGGAGTGGTTCCAGATGCTGGTGGACAAAGGGGACTGGTAACCAAAGTGGCCCTCCAGGGAGTAGTGGACGCAGCCAACACTGCCTCTCGGTCACTAGCCACCAGCACAGTCATGCGCAGGAACTTGTGGCTCCAATCTTCCAGCTTCCCTAGGGAGGTCCAAAATACAATCGGCGACCTCCCTTTCCATGAGACCAATCTCTTCAAGGTGTTCCCTTGGCCTCTACACTCCGTCCCCCAGACACAGACATCAGAAACAACCCTTTTTCCTGTGGCCACATTCCTCTTACCCAGCGTACTACCAGTGCCCAGAAAAGCTCCCACTTTGGCAACAGTGCTCTCAGAGGCCTTGTTTCCCCACCTCCACTATGACCGCCTCCTTGACCTTTTCCCAACCACAGGCCCAGGGCCAGTTTTGACGCTTGGGTCAAGAGCAGTGAACCTTCTTCAGTGCCAAGCACCGCATCATCTTCAGTGGCCGTCTTGTCCTATTCACCCACAATTGGGGCAAAATCACCATGGACAGTTGGGCACTGGAGATCATCCACCACAGATATTCCATAGAGTTCCTCTCCTTCCCACCTCATCGCCCTCCCACCTGCCTAGTCGTCAGCAGAACTCTATACCCCAACGATGTACAATGGTTCGATACACGATGCCATGCTCAATGACCTCTTTGCACGGTGTGGCATGCCCTGCTGGTAACTCTTTGCCTCTTTTGCTCTAGAGGAGCTCTAGGCAAGGGCTCTTGAGGTGACGCTCTCCTCCTCTCCTGGACTGGTGACCTTCGCCATGCCTTTCCTTCCGTTCCCTTTCGGCCACAGGTTCTTCACAAGATTCACCGGGACAGGGCCACCGACATCCTCATAGCGCCCTATTGGCCCCGGCAGTTCTGGTTCACTGACCTCCTGAGGGTCTCCACCCAACCACTGTCTCTACACACTCCAGGATCTCCTTACCCAAGGTCGGGGCAGACAGTGCTATCCCAATTTGGACATTCTTCACCTCCCAGCCTGGTATTTGGATGTGTGTCAAGTGTAGACCATGCATGCTCTGTCCTGATTTGGTAGATCCTCACCCAAAGCAGGAGGGAATCCACCAGAACCTGCTACCACGCTAAGTGGAGATGCTTCATAGAGTGGGCCCATTGCCTCTGCCACCACTTCGGGGGGACACAATGACCATCCTCAACTACCTTCTCGCCCTCAAAACAATGGGTCCAGAGTCTCAACTCTATTCAGGTACATCTGGCAGCACTTAGTGCCTTTCTCCTGCCAGTGGATGACACCTCTGTCTTTACACTCCCTTACCACTGTGTGCTTCATGCGGGGCTTGCTTAACACGTTTCCACTGGTTGTGAAGCCTACACCTCCATGGACCTTAACGCTGTTCTCTCCACCCTCAGCAGACCACACTCTGAACCCATGGTGACATGCTCTCTGACTCACCTCTCTAGAAAAGTGGCATTCTTCATTGCCATCACCTCGACCAAATGAGCCCCAATGGCAGCCCCTCTTCTCCTCTCCCCCACGGTATTTCACAAGACAAGGTCTCCTTAAGTCTACACTCCAAATTCCTTCCTAAGGTAATGTCAGAATTTCATCTCAGTCAATCCATCCACTTGCCTGTGTTCCATCTGAAACCACACACCTCCCCCGCTGTCAGGGCCCTGCACTCCCTCAATGCGTATTGGTGTTCTACCTCCACGGGTCCCTTTCGGAAGTCGCCGAGTCTTTTCATTGACATTGCTGAACAGTTAAAGGGACAGGCCCTCTCTCCCCAACAGGTATCTAAATGGGTCTCAGGGTGCATCCTTGAGTGCTACAAATGCTCCAACCTCCCTTCTCCCGACAGTAACAGCCCATTCTACATGGGTGCAGGCCACCTCCTCAGCCTCAGTAGTGGATGTGCCATAGCAGGACATCTGCCGGGCCGCAACATGGTGCTCTGTCCACACACTTAGGACACACTATGCCATAATGCATGTGGCAGTAGTGGATGCGACCATGGGCCATACTGTATCCTCGCACCCACCTCTGTGCTGACCACTACTCGCAAATCACTCACATGTGGAATACACATAGGGACCAAGAAGAAGAGGAGGTTACTTACCTGTAACTGGAGGTTCTTTGAGTTCTATCTATATTCCACTATCTGCCCTCCCTCCCTCTGATTTGGATTAGAGTATGCAGTCATATAAGGGGAAACTGGTGCAGCGTCGACCTGCACTACATCTTATATCCTCGAGTGCGAGCACAAGGAGATGCACTATCCTACGTGTGGGTCAATGGACACTGCTAGGAAACACTTCCGGATTAGGTGCATGGTGCACATACGCGCTTACATGTGGAATACAGACAGGGCCACACATTTCGAAGAACCTCCGGTTATAGATAAGTAACCTCCTCTTTTGTCTTCATCCTCAAAGTTCAACTTTGTATAGTCCTGCCTTCATCTCTGAACTGGTCTTCATTTGTGGCTTCCCCAGCCCTCTGTACTCTGACAGTAATATTATCCTTGGTTCCTTCTCTCACAGGCTTCTCTGTGCCTCTTCCCACATTGCATTCTATGTTTGGAATTCCCTGTTTCCATTTATTTACCAAGCCACTTCTCTTGTTGCATTCAAATCCCACATAAATACTCACAGCTGCTGCAAAGCTTACAAAAAGTGATGAGAGGAAAGGTAACAAAAATCCAAGCAACAGTCTCATCAAAAAGTGTATGTGGCCTACCGAGTAACCACTTTTGGACATACTCTCCTTGTCACACCTTCTCCCTTGGCTGTTTGTGGACCTTACTTGTGTCATGCTGTACACTTTTCAGGGAAGTGACTAAGGTTTACTTGTTTTGTGAGGCACTTACCACATTCCTGGCCACCCAGAAATTTAATAATAATAATTTCTGATGTTATAAATGTGCTAGTTCTCCAGACATCCATCGAGTCTTCAGGCATAGAAAAACTTGAATTTCCAAAGCCTTAAAAAAAAAATTGTCCTTCTCCTCTCCCCCCCCCCCCCCGCCCGACCCCCAAAATAACCTTTTAGTTTTTCCTTATAAATAGACTTATTTGAAATGTTGAGTTTTCCTTTCACAAGAAGTGTCAAGATCTTGAAATTACATTCCATTGCAAAATGGAACAAAAAGGCAAAATATAGAAAATTTTTGTGAAATGGAAAATTCTGAAAAGTATCTAATTGAATATGTCAATATGGGAAATTTCAACACCACAATTCAACATGTCAAAAGGATATTTTTCATTAGATTCTCCTGTTCAGAAAATCAAAAATTATGTCAAAATCAACATTTATCTGTGGAAAAGTCTGATTTTGATTAAACCACTTTTTAACAGGAAATTGTGCCATGTGAAGAATTTTGGCCAGCTCTACTTATAAATCATACAAAGACTAAAAACGAATTGTCACAGTTCAGGGCAACTGAAGCTGTATCTGCTCTTCATGGTCTAGCAAGGGCTACCCACTCGAAACTTGAGACTCCTCAACCATCACCCCCACCCCGACCACGGTATTTCCATGATGCATAGTCTGATCACTATGCTATGATATTCCCAGCAAAAGACAGACTGGCTAAGCAGGCTTGCTGTACTTCCTTCTTCAGAGATGGTACACAATGTAATTGCCAATGGTTAGAAGTTACCACACAGTTCCCTCTAAGCGAGCACTTTTATTCTTAAGATAAAAGCATTACAGAGAAAATATATTACAAACAATAAAAGAACCTACACACATGCTAATAAGCTTATCAGAGATCACAGCCTAACTCTAACATGGACTCATTGCCAAGGGATGTTGTGAATGCCAAAATTATAACTAGATTCAGAAAAGAATGAGATAAGTTCATGGAGGATAGGTCCATCAGTAGCTATTAGCCAAGATGGTCAGGGAGGCAACCCTATGCTCCGGGTATCCCTAAACCTCTGACTGCTAGAAGCTGGGACTGGATGACAGTGGATGGGTCACTTGATAATCGTCCTGTTCTGTTCATTCCCTCTGAAGCATCTGCCATGACCACTGTTGGAAGACCAGATACTTGGCTAGATGGACCCTTGGTCTGACCCAATATAGCCATTCTTATGGCTCTGGTTGATGATTAGTCTTTCCAACACTTCCCTAAGGTTTGGGGCCCCCCTTGGACTAGAGGTCCTGTCCATTTGCTGGGTCAGAGAGAAGGTCCTGAGTCAGTTTTTACTCAGACTAGTTAACCAAAAATCTTTTCTTTCTCTGTTAGTCCCTAGTAAATCCAGTTTGAACCAGTATATTTGAGCATCTCTCCAGGTGGTGGTAGCTCTCTAGACGTGTTTCAACCTGAGTGAATTTGTCTAACCACCTCCCCACTATTCTTAGTTCCTGGAGGGCGGTGGTCCCCCGCCTCATGAGATTACATACAATCCCTCAATTATGCATAAACAATTACATTTTTAATACAGTGTACTCCTAAAATACTTAAACTTAATTCAATAATGTTTAACTAGGACATTGCAGGAAACTGCCATCTGTTACACTCACAACAACTACAGCCCACATACCTTCTTTATTTTACTTTGCAATTTATCTTTAAAAGCTGCACCTTCATTTTTTAGGGGGTAATATTGGGGGTCTGTTGTCTTTTGCAGTATCATTCTACATATGTGTCTTCTTCATCTTAGGTGTTCCCGGTTTAGTTACAGTGAGGTAAAAAGTAACTGCTCTTGAGGACAGATTGGAACATACTAGTAGAAGGGCCCACTAAACACAATACCCTGTCTTTATTGTACAAAGCCATGATTTAGAAACCAAGACAATTGTGCGACTTCACAGCAAGAACACCAGAGCTTGAACCAGATATGTGGCCTTGTAATATGATGCATTCATGAGGTTCATGGGGCAGGGAAGATCATGTGCCATAATCCTGTTCTCCCCTCACCCCTAAGTTAATTGTGAAACTTGGTATTGCATTCCATTAAAAACATTGCAATTTAAAACAGGCTTTGTCTCATAGAATTAGATGCCTGTATTCAGTAAAAAGGATTTTTGTTTTGGAGGCTGTCTTAGAGTATGGTATTCTTTGCTATTCACAAGATGTCTTGTTGAAAACAGTAGAGGAATCAGTGGGGGAAACCTAGTTTGTTGAGTATAAGATTTCAGAACCTTTTGAATAAACAGTAAAACAAAGCGAAATTATTCTCTCATTGCAAGTTGTAACTCCATTTAATGATTCGCCAAGCAAAATTGCTCCTTAAAAGGTGCCCTCAATTCAGAAAAAATGGAAATTTTTATTTATATATATGCGCGCACACACACACACACACACACACAGAGGTCAAACGGTACACACACACACACACACACACACACACACAGAGGTCAAACGGTAAGGAGTGAAGCAGGCACAAAACTGTTAATTCTCAAAACATCTCTTCTCCAGTAAGTAATGACAAAAGCTGTTTGCATCATGACAATGTACACTGTTCAGGAGACATTTCAATTACTTAGGTAGAGGTGTAATAAATACTTATTTTTATTTGTGCTTTGCTAATCTTGCAACAGATTCAGATTTCAGTCTCTGGAAATGTAAAACTCACAGTTTGACTCGGCGGATCAGTTTGGTCATCGCATCTTGAACATTTAATTTTTCCTTACGCTCCAGCATCTGTTAATCTTGAGCACGATCACGCTGAATATAAATTAAGAAAAGTACAGACAGGAACACAGCTACAGAAATTTTATTCAGGGAAATGAAGTGATACTGGGATTTGGGCCAATTTGGGTTGTTGTTTTTTTTATCCCTCCCTCAATTTTACTCTATATTCCTCCTCTACATGAAAGACTCTTCACTTTACACTCTTCCCACGTGGCCTGACAAAGGCTGACCTGAGGTTCTAAGGATCCCTATAATTTGCACTCCTGCCTCTCTTTCTAAAAACTCTGTAATGGTTGTGTCTTCCCGAGGCTGGGAGGCTAGATGAATGGTCAGTGCCAAAGCTACTTAGCAGATGGTGCTTGAGTAGTGAGCAATATCCTCCCTCCAAGTGTAGGGCACATTATGGAGGTCTACCAGCCTGGCAAATGAGACCCTCACTGTTGCTAGCACACTTTCATCTCCCATACTGTAGTATGCTGCCATCTGTCAAGACACTGAGCCAGACCACACTTAAAAAAAATTTCTCTTTCTCACTTTCCCTCTTATTTAAAGTATTTCTAGAGATCCTGTCACCTGAAATAAATTATATCTATCCTATACCTATAGGTATAGAACTTCAAAATAGTATCCTATTATCTGTTCAACAATGGTAATGTACTGTAGAAGTGTCCATCACCGTACTTTCAGTAAATACTATGTATTTTCTTTTTAGATTTGCTGTACAGTAAAAAAGTAATAGGTATTGGCCTTTGTAATATGCTATCAGTAGATGTATGTATGTAAGAACTGATGTACATGTGTAATTACTATCTGTGCATACTTAATTAAAAATAGAATGTATGTATAATGTCTGCAGTCTAGTGTTATAATTCATATTAGAAACTGGCCAGAAAAAAAGATTAGGGATGACTACAGACAGATAAGGATCAGTTGTTATTGTACTTTACATTACACAGGAATCAAAATGCTTAGTTACAATTAGACTTATATGTATCAAGCTTTATACTACATACATTTATATCAAGTGAGTTTTATGCTTAGAGAGGTAAAAATAAATTGATCTAATGTTGATCCTTATGCCTTTCTTAAACTAGACACTGGATACAAGTAAGAGAATGGGAATAAAATGTTATTTTTCTTCTTTTTTTTCGTTTCTTACCCTCCCATGTGCAGAATGTGACAAGCTGCGGAGGGATGGCTATCGAAGTTCTCAATATTACTCTCAGGGTCCAACCTTCTCTTCTTCTTCCAGTGCAGCCTATGGAAATTACCAAGATGATTATGAAGAAATTGAACGAAAGGTAAGGAATAGGGCTGTCAAATGATTTAAAAAAAAAATACACAATTGTGAAATTAAAAAAAAAGTTGCAATTATTCACAGTTTTAATTGCACTGTTAAACAATATAGAATACCAATTTAAATTCAGCATGGAAGCATGTCCTCTAGAATGGTGGTTGAAGCATGAAGGGGCATATGGCCTTTTGGCTGAGGGGTGAAAACATTATCTAATATCTGGCACGTAAATAACTTGCAATGCTGGCTACAAAAGTGCCATGTCTGTTTCCCCTTCTCACGCCTGTTCGTACTTGCAGGTGAAATTGTAAATAAAAAGCAGGCAGCATTATCTCCTGTAAATGTAAACAAACTTGTTTGTCTTAGTGATTGGCTGAACAAGAAGTAGGACTGAGTGGACTTGTAGGCTCTAAAATTCTACATTTGTAAGTTGCACTTACACAATAAAGAGATTGCGCTACAGTACTTGAGTACGGTGAATTGAAAAATACGATTTCTTTTCTTTTTTTACAGTGCAAATATTTCTAATAAAAAATAATAATATAAAGTGAGAACTGCATACTTTGTATTCTGTGTTGTAATTGAAATCAGTATATTTGAAAATGTAGAAAGACATCCAAAATATATTTGTTATTATTTTAAATTGGTATTCTGTTATTGTTTAACAGTGCGATTAAAACTGTGATTAATCATAGCTATTTTTTTATCTCGTTAATTTGTTTTGTGTTAATCGCATGCGTTAGCTACAATTAATTAACTGCCCTACTAAGGAGGCAGGAGATTGGGAAGAATGCATTAAGCGGACTATAAAATGTGCTCTTCATATTATTTATATAGGCTGAGATTTATAAAGGAGTTTAAGGGAGTTAGATGCCCAACTTTTATTAGCACCTAACTTCCTTAGGCTCTTTGAAAATCCTAGCTCTAACTATATGTATCTATATATAAATAAAGTTCCCATTGGTGTAATAAAAGGATGACAGTGTGAATGGCTTGGTAATGTTCCAGGGAGAAGGTGTATCTTATGTATTAACAATGGCAGCTGTTTTGAAATAGGGTCATGTTAGTTTTTACTAATCTTTTTATGATCAAGTATCAGGTGGGGCCATTAACCCAGGTACACAACATGACTGTGTTCACAAAACAACGAGTACATAGACTTCATACCCTGGTCTAATGTGATTATGTCATTTCAGTACTCAGAAGTTTTGTCCTAATGCATCCCATCTCTCTGTAATGAATTCCAAGGGAATGAAAGATCTCACATTGATAATGGTTTGTCTCACTGCATGTCAGTTTGCTTCGTATTATGTTCCCTATCTCAGCTCAGCAACACTGGGCAATTGTCTCAGAACCTGGAAATTACTGAAACAAACAAAGGGTGATGGAAGGGACAGTTTAGTCATAGTATTAAGATGGTTTTGTAGTCTTCATGTGATTTTGGTCATTTCAGCTACAGAAACACTATGTTGCATTAATATTAAAGTTCTGAGTTAACTGTATAAAAGCTAGAAAATTCCAATCTGCGAAATGGTAACCTGTCCTTAACTCATCCCATTGTGCATAAGTGTTGGCGCGCACTTGGTATCCAAGTTATTGTATCCTGTGATATCTTGGTACAAAATATTGCCTGCCCAGCAATAACCTGGCATTCTTTTGTCAGTTTGTATCACAGCCTTCCTTATCTTTATTGTAATTTAGTTTATCTTTTTGCTTATTTAATACTAACATTATACCATGTGTTTGTGTATGTGTGTCTATATATAAATTGTGTCTACACTGTGAGGTCTGCAGGTCCTTTGAATTCAATATAAAGTGACTGATAATATCATATAGTTTTCCCTCTTCCTTTGTCCACATTGCCTCACATCAGTGACAGGGCTGTGGCTTTGTAGAAACTTCAACTATTCTTGCTGTGCTTTAACAGTATCCATTGTAACATCTCCTTTAAACCCATTGTGTATGCAGTATGGCAGTAAGAATATTACAATGATAATCTGCAAAGACCTATTGAAATCACTACAAGTCATAATATAATATGTGCTTTTTATTAAAAAAAGTATTGACTACATATGTTCATAGCTGTTGCTGTGTGTGTGTAAAATTGTATGTGTGTTTAAGCTATTTTAAGTATCTGGTTGTCCAAGTTAGTATTGTGGTCCTTATAGATAAATAGTCCACAGAACTGCATTTGTAAAATTAGTGAGGTATGATGTAACATTAAGGTTGTTTATAGGTGAGCAGACCTACTAAGGACTAATTGCCATGGATAATTCTGCTTAGAGACTAAACACTGTCATCCTTAAGGTTTCTGTGGTATGTTGTTTTAAAATGATTAATAAAGGAATTGCTAATATTTTGTTCAGTTAGTCAGTGAATTCTGAAATGATTACACTTCCTTGAGTGAATAGCATTTCTATTTCAAATTAAAACAACTTCCTATTAATCCACGTTACTCAAAGCATGGTTTAGTGTGAAGGAGGATGGACAGATGCAAGGTTGACACAGTTTTTAGTGGCACTAATTAACTGAGCACCATTAGCTCTCACTCTGGCTTAAAATTTAGTAGGATTTTTACCCATTAGCAAAATTGCAGTGTGGCTCTCCCTTCATACTGTAGAGTTTCAATGGTTCATGTTCTTCTTTGCATCTGTAGCAACTTTTTTTTTTTTAACTTTAAAGTGATATTCTAGAATTTTACTTTGTTTGAATTACCACCTCTCAAAAACCATTCTCTAAAATTGAAGTTTAATCCCATTGGTAAAAAAGTAAAAGGCTTCTAAGAATGTAGCTGTAACTGGGACTTGAGCCCATAAGTTTTCACTTATGGGTTTAGAAAATTACTCAAGCAACAGTCTGGATTTGAGCTCAGAATTCTTCCATATTGCAGCAAGACTGATTCAAACAGCAAAAACATCCCCTCTTAATGAAAGCTTTCTAATGATATCTGCTGTTTATCAAAAGCAATCAAAGCAAACGTTTAACAGGCAGACCAGAGGAAGGACATATTTCAGTGTTGTAATTGGAGAATAATAGAATAATGAATGGATCAATGAATTCTCATTTACTGTTTGGAAACTTTCCCCTAAATTGGCATTATTCCATTTTTGCTTCAGGAAAACTATATTATAGAGCATGGTAATTTCAGATAATGGACTTATCTGAAGTTTCCATGCTCTCTAAACATTTCTGGGAGACTAGGTGATGTAGCTGGATAATTCTTTATTTTCTATACAGTTGACATGAAATCATGGAACAGGTGTAAGTATAGTTCTCTCAGCTAAGTCACCAGAGGATGATGTTTACATCAAAAAACACTAGACTGTCTGCTTAGGAAAGGTTTGGACTGACAGAGTGTCTGGTATTCCAGGTGACTATTCCAGTGAACTGTCAGGGATGTATAGGCGAGTTTATCCATTTTTTTTAAAAATGAGAGACTGAATAAACAAGTATGGTTTTCCAAAAGAGAGTTCGTATACTACAAAATATTTAAACTGCCCTTTTTTTCCTCATGGAAAGACTTCTAAATTACAGTACACACAATATGAACTAAATTGTTTCCTTCTGTAACTCTCCCAGTGCTGTAAAAAAACCACCCCCATGAGGGGAGTAGCTACCAGCGCACTGGTGCACTGTCTACACTGTCACTTTACAGTGCTGAAACTTGCAGTGTTTTTTCACACCCCTGAGCGAGAAAGTTTCCGTGCTGTAAAATGGCAGCGTAGACAAGGCTTAAGTGGAGTTCATTAAGGATGAATTTGTCCCTTTGTATTTTAAATCTCAGTAGTAAAGACTTGATTGGTCTTACTGATTCTCTTTTTGTAAAAGAAGACCATCACTCTCAGTACTTTCGGTGGCCTGTGCTTATCTGATTTCCTAGTAACAAAGATCTAGAAATAAGAAGGTGTTACTTCAGTCACTGACTCCGCCTTTTAGAGAGGTAGCCCTGTTAGTCTGTATCAGCAAAACCAACGAGGAGTCATGCCCAAATAAATTTGTTAGTCTCTAAGATGCCACAAGGACTCCTCATTGTTTTTGCTAATTCCACCTTGCTTTCTGAAAGTGTGTTATACTTATATAATTTAAGTATGTTTGTCTTTTTACATGTTTTTTCTCATTCATTCTCTTTTTCACTCATTCTCTTTCTTTCTTTCTTTTTCTCTCACTCAACAGTCTAGTCTGTTAGACTGCATATCTCAGTCTTGCATTAGCGCCTGCTGTTCCTTGGTTCCATGGAGCCTCAAGGTACCTAGCCACAATGGAAGCATCCAGCTGTCCTAATTGCAGCTTGATGTTACTGTAGCATTAGCGTATCTGGAATCTTACTGTGCTTTTATTCTTTGTTCCTCACTTGCTGCTGTTTTCTTTGTAAAAACAAACAAAAACAACCACCAACAAAAGTAATGTTAAATCCAGTCATGCCTTTTTTTTTGCATTAGCTCAGTTGTTTGCAGCACAGATCCTTTGTTTTCTTGCTAAAGTAACACATTTTCATCGCTTTTGCAAACCTGTTAACACTTGCTTCTCTTTAAACTTCTGCGATGAGCAGTATGTTTTATTTAATGGCTATTTGATGACAATCATCTAGTTCTATTAGTGATCAAAAGCTTTCAAATATT
Organism: Chrysemys picta bellii; assembly: GCF_011386835.1. Lineage (NCBI taxonomy): Eukaryota > Metazoa > Chordata > Testudines > Emydidae > Chrysemys > Chrysemys picta. The sequence goes on along the minus strand of NC_088793.1, from coordinate 105,979,807 downwards.
GTGATTTGGACTAGCATGATTTGACGATAAGGAATGCCGATTGCACAGAGTACATGGCCTCAGAGATGCATCACGCTGTGCCTTTATTTCAACAAATGGGTAGAAAAAAGTACTTCACGCTTGTTAATGGGGAAGAAAATATATATTTGTCACTTCACTCATCAGAGCTGTTGGTTCTCTTTTCTTTTCAGCATTCTGCAGCAGTTGGGGTCCAAATCATAGGTGGAAAGAAATTTATTAATAGTATTTACACATGGGAATTGAGATTTGAAGCTGGGATTTTCCAAGGAGTCTCAAAGAACTGGGTGCCTAGCTGCCTTAGGCCCCTTTGAAAACCCTACATTGATGTGAGTTGTGGGAGCTCTGGACTTGCTGAATTGGCTCTTGTAACAATATTGATCTTCATTGATGACATTTCATTCAGTGCATACAGGATGAGAGAGGCCTGTACTGCTTTGAGAGCCAGAGATCCTGCATTATATTGCTTCCTGCTTCTTAATACCCCAAGGATGTGACAGGCTGGCAGTTGTGATGTTGTTGTATCTCCATAGCAGAAATAAAATGTCATAAAGGACACTGTCTAGGAAACAGTAAGACACTGAGGAGATAATGTAGTGAAGAGATTAACAGAAGGGCACTGTCCAAAAGGAAAGCTCATGTGTATGTTGGATGGGAGTTTCAAAAGACCAGAGTGATTTAGAGGCATACGTCCTATTGAAAGTTAAGGGACATATGCCTCTAAATCACTTGGTACTTTTGAAAATCCCATCCATTTTCTTCAAAAGATTGTTCAAATGGTAAAATTCTAATACACAGAGAAATAAGTAAAGAAGCACTGTAGCAACAGAGGAAAGAGAAGGAGATGAAGATACTAGAAGACTTGATGTTTTCTTTGTAGCTAAGTAATTTCTACTAAAAAAAAAATGCTCCCTTTAACAAGACAGTGAGTGATAAGAGTTCTGGGGCAAAGGCTAAGGGGTTGATGAATTAGTCAAGAAAACTGGAGATAAGTCTGTCCAGGTTGTCCATCTTGAGATAAATAATGTAAGAAATACTAACTGTACCTAAAAAGAAGTTCCAGCCACCTTGCTTTGCAACAGAGAGGCGGTTAGGTTTCAGATGTTGTTTATAATAGGAAGTGAATGATTGAGATACCAATAGCAAAGTTGGTAAGTGAGAGTGAAAATGGTAAATATATAATCAATAATGAGGATTCTCCCAGATTCAGAGGGATTTGAGGATTGCCACTAACTGGACCAGTAGATGATAAATTTAATGTAATTGAATGCAAATTCATAGTGAAAGTAGCAGTGATCCAAAACAGATTGGAGTGCACAACTAATGGAGTAGTTACACAAACTGTGGATTGACCAGGATAGAAATGTAAAGGTGTTTGGTGTGTGTGTGTTTAGTTTTTTTAACAGAATAGCACTTGAAGCCATCAAACTAGTATTTGCCTGGAGAAGAAACTGCAAACAGGACAATGTGATACATGAATAGAAAGCTATTCTGTTCTTATTCAAAGCTCTGCATAGACCTTAGTTCTCAGTTTTTCTTATCTGTTCAAAGGAGTTTTATTCATAGAAATGGTTGCAGGGTGAATGGCATGGTTAGACATTTCAAGGTTTTTTTAATGTAAGGGCAAGTTTCTAGAGGTTTAATTTGTCATCTGAGAAGACAGGACTTCCAGGTGACCTTCTAGAAACCTCTGAAGCAGTCTGGCTCTATTAGGAGATTAAGAGTAAACAGGGAATTTAGGCAGAACATGCTGTGAAATAATCAGCCTAGAGTCAGTTGCCAGTTAAGGTCCTTGAAGCGAATAGTATAAATCTTCTGAGGAAGAGAAACCATTTTATAGGTAACGGAAACACTGACGGACAGAATCCCAACAAAATGATGAAGAGTTTAGAGGAAACAGCCTTGCTGAGTCTATTTCCCTGTAGGCAGGCAAATTTTCCAAGGGGGAGATCTCACTTCAACCTCTGTTTTAATTCAGATTTTTTTCTATAATATCCATTGCGCACATCAGTGAAAAATTGTATATGGTCCAAGTTCATCCTTTGCAAGTGCAACAAAAAAACCTGAGCATTCAAGCAGCTCATGCAAAGATATGTGCCTACAAATTAGAAGCCATACTTTGAAATTTGGCCCTATTGGTCCAAAAGAAAAGCTAGTATGAAGCAAAGAATTTTTACAATTTTTACAATTTTAAAATGGGAAAGTTGCTTTCTGTCGTTTCAGAAATACTCTGTGTTATGGCTGTACTGATGTGCTATGTGGCCAGTATAATCTCGTAGTATTGCCCCTTGCACTACCACTGTGATGTAATGTGCCTTATTTGATCAAAGATATTCTTGCAGTTAGAATGGTCACTCATCTAATCTACGTACAAGGCTGTGTGCACTAGCCTAAAAAAGTAGATGACCTTGAAATATTTAAGAGCCTACTTCCATATTTGGCAAGAAATCTGTATCTTCCATAATCAGCCAATTTAGAAATGAACGATTTCAGTGCAAACGAACCCAGGCTGCTGTTTCCCAGCAGGTGAGCTGTGCACAGCTTTGTAAATGTCATGCCTTTTCAGTACACTGATGTGGAAAAGTGTAAACAAATAATACCTACCACTACCACTGTTAGTATCCTGGGAGCTGGAATAGGAAGAAGGGGAAGTTGTGTGCTTCAAGAAGCCAGTACAATGGGAAAAAATCATCTGTAGTTGGAGCCTGACTTCCCACCCCACCCCCTAAAGCACCAAATTTCCAAAACTCCCTTTTAACAGAAATACAAATGCGTCCTCTAGCTTGAAAGAGCAGCTTCCATCAAAACAGCATTTTAGCTGCAGTCAGCCCAAATAGTGCTTTGAATCACTTTTCACAAGGATCTTCACCTGTATATTTGTTTGCTCATTTGGCTGGTCAATTCATTTCCCCCCCACCCTTAATTTTCTGAATCCTGATTTTTCTGAAAAATGTAGGCAATTGCCCCAGATCTTTGGATAATCAGGATTCCACATAGTGTTTCCGTCTAGATGCCATTGTTTCCCCTCCATCTGATCACTCCACTGTACAACAGCTTCATTTAAAAGAAAAATATTGTCTGTGCCCTGTTTGTCAGAGTAATTTCCTTGAAAGAGAAGGCGAGCTTCTTAACTGAATATCTCTGTCACTTGTCATACTGGAGCAGCCCCTGGTGATTGCCTGATGACAGCTGAGACCTAGTGACAGTTATTGATTCTGACAGTATCAAGCAACCAGAGGAAAAGTAGGTTACTGGAGCTTATCACCACATACAAAGGGCAAAACTGTGCTTCAAGTATGTCCCTTGGCACATGAACCAAGGAGAGAGAGAAACCTCTGGATGGAAATAATGTTACTCACCATCAAACAGATTCTGACTACCCCATTGAAACAAACACACACACTACTTTTCCTTTCTGTTCTATTGTACTGTAACAATACAGGTTAACACCACATACAGTTCAGGGTCATTTGTCATTTTCATTAGAAACTCATTATACCACAGCTATATTTTTTTTTAATCAAATTGGGCTGAAACATGGAATACAAGCTGCTATTCCTTATGTGATAGTGTTTGTTAGTTTTTCTCCATTGCTTAACTCATGCAGTTTTGTTAAAAGCTTCAGTGGTGGAAAAAAATCTGTTGAGGGTTGAGATTTTTTAAAGCAATTTAGACCTCAGTTCTCTGTTTGAAGTGATTGCCATTGGCTTCAGTGGAGCATAGCCACAAGGATCTGCCCATGGAGCTTTGTGCAAGATTGGGTCCCTAAACTATGCTTAGGCTTTGTCTACACTAAAGGGAAAAGTCGATCTAAGTTACGCAATTTGAGTTACATGAATAGTGTAACTCAAATCGACGTAGCTTAGATCTACTTAGCTCGGGGCCCACACTACGTGACGTTGACACTAAACTGGGAGGAGTGATAGATATGCTGGAGGGTGGGGATAGGATACAGAAGGACCTAGACAAATTAGAGGATTGGGCCAAAAGAAACCTGATGAGGTTCAACAAGGACAAGTGCAGAGTCCTGCACTTAGGAGGGAAGAATCCCATTCACTCTTACAGACTAGGGACCGAATGCCTAGGAAGCAGTTCTACAGAAAAGGACCTAGGGGTTACAGTGGACGAGAAGCTGGATATGAGTCAACAGTGTGCCCTTGTTGCCAAGAAGGCTAACGGCATTTTGGGCTGTATAAGTAGGGGCATTGCCAGCAGATCGAGGGATGTGATCATTCCCCTCTATTCAACATTGGTGAGGCCTCATCTGGAGTACTGTGTCCAGTTTTGGGCCCCACACTACCAGAAGGATGTGGAAAAATTGGAAAGAGTCCAGCGGAGGGCAACAAAAATGATTAGGGGTCTGGAGCACATGACTTATGAGGAGAGGCTGAGGGAACTGGGATTGTTTAGTCTGCAGAAAAGAAGAATGAGGGGGGATTTGATAGCTGCTTTCAACTACCTGAAAGGGGGTTCCAAAGAGGATGGATCTAGACTGTTCTCAGTGGTACCAGATGACAGAACAAGGAGTAATGGTCTCAAGTTGCAGTGGGGGAGGTTTAGGTTAGATATTAGGGAAAACTTTTTCACTAGGAGGGTGGTGAAGCACTGGCATGGGTTACCTAGGGAGGTGGTGGAATCTCCTTCCTTAGAGGTTTTTAAGATCAGGCTTGACAAAGCCCTGGCTGGGATGATTTAGTTGGGAATTGGTCCTGCTTTGAGCCGGGGGTTGGACTAGATGACCTCCTGAGGTCCCTTCCAACCTTGATATTCTATGATTGTATGACTCCCCTTACTCTTCTTGATCAGGTGGAGTACAGGAGTCAACAGGAGAGCGATCAGCAGTTGATTTAGCGGGTCTTCACGAGACCCGATAAATCGACCGCCGATGCATCTACCGTTAATCCTCCGGTAAGGGTTGACAAGCCCATAATGAACTTATTAAGACTGTTGGTTTTTGGCCCCTCTAAAATATGAATGGAAGTGTCCATAGATAAGATAATACACCAGGATCATCAATATAGTATTCAATAGAGAAATATAAAGAAAATCCTACACTTCAAAGCATATTCCCATATCATGCAAATACAGTATTATTAGTGTCATTTATCATTTCCATCAAGAGGCCCTAGCCGCATTGTACTAGGCACTGTACAAACAAATCATAAAAAGGTAGCCCCCGCCCCCGAAGGGCGTACAATCTAAGTGGTGGTGGTGATGGGGAATCGGATACAACAAACAGTGGGAGTACAACATGACAGTGAGATGATTGTGATCCATGTATTAAGCAATGGTTACAGCACAACAGCTGCCTACGCCATTTTTATACTACTGTACTTTTTAAGAGTACAATTTTTTAAATCTCTGTTAAAATATATATATATTTTAACATCTCCCCAAATCCATATATAAATATATGTTGTGCAGACATCTCCCCAAATCCTCAGCGCCTGGCCCATAAGTAGTGGCTGCAAAGCGCCTACAGAGGGTCACAGATTCCACCTCCATATATGACAGTCAAGCTATGAGGAATGAATGACAGCAGTGGGAGGCAGTGATCGGATAACTCATTGAAGAGCGAGTTTTTGATAATGCCTCCCTGATAAGGCATTGTTCTTACCTGGCAGAATGACAAAGGGACTGAATGGGTAACTTCAACTAGCACACCATCCCAGGTTGATGATCCGGAAACACAGATGTCAGTAGAGATGTAAGATGGAGGGTCTTGGAGCATGGTAGTCAGAGAGAGGAAGACCCACCAACATCACAGCTTCTCCTAACACTTACGTTCCTCCCCTCTCCACCACCCGTCACCCCAGAATTTGGCTCATGTAGTATAACAAATGATAGTACCACTAAACAAATGTCACTCAGCCGAAAGCCTTTTTTTGGCACAGTAATTTTGGGTAGTGAAAATACTATGCAAGCTTTGTTGTTCCCCACCCACCTCCCCACAAATAGCAGCATGGATGGTCCTTTAGTAAGGAATGACTTTATAAGGTATGCAAATCCTATGATACTGTGGTAATAATTAGATTTCCTAGTAAAATTCAATGGTGGTTAACTTAATTGTTTTTGTTCCTTGGTATTATCAATGTATACCCTTTTCCTCATCACTGAGGTGGGTCAGGGTTTCTCTCCTGTGCTTTATTTTAGTTCTTCGCTTCACTGAGCTGCATAAAAAACTGCCTCTTCATAACAGGCTTTTTGCTAAAACTGTGCACATCAAAACTAGGTAAACAGATGCTCAGTTCTGATGTCCCTTGCTAGCACATTGCTGAGAGAGGCATACAAGGAGGCGAACATGGAAGTTAACAACTGCAAAATGGAATGGAGTTAATAAATAACTTTATCATTTGCCATGCTTAAGATCATTTCTCATGCTACTTTAACATATACTCTGAGCAGGTTTGTTGGATAAATAACAAGTTTTCATTAAAAAAAAATAGATCATACTTTTTATGGGCAGGCTGTGATATCCTTACTCTTGCTGAGTAGTATCTTGCGCCACGAGTAGTCCTGCTGGCTGCAATGAGACTGCTTGCACTGTCAAATACTGTTCATTGTCAGTAAGGTTATCACAATTTGGCTTGACATTTTTTTCTTATAAGAAATTCATACTGTTGTATACATTTCTTTTTGTAGTGTTCAGTCCCTTCCCCAGAGGAGGAAAAGCTTATTAGCATCAAGAGAACTAGAACACCAGTTTCAAATGAATGTTCTGATATCAACACCCAAACTAACTGGACCAAGTCACTTCCATTGCCAACACCAGAGGAGAAAATGCGACAGCAAGCACAAGCGGTCCAAACAGATGTGGTTCCTATTAATGTAACTGGTAGGCTTTTCATTTCAGTGGTGTTTAGCATGCCTGTGGGCGGGGGGGCAAAAGATGCACCCTAGTCAATGTTGTTTCTTTATTTGTTACCTGAAGCATATGATTTAATAATATGCTGAAATAAATACTAGTTACTGCACCTTTATTTCAAAACAGTGGTTTGTGAACCCTAGTCAGACACTTAATTTAATGAAGGAAACCAACAGCATGGTCTTGAAACAGAATAAAAATTGATGAGATCTAATGGGAAAATTTATATCAATTACATTTTGCAATGGACTACAATGAAAATTTGTAATGGAAAATCATCTGCTTTAGTACTGGCAATGGTTTTCAGGATTTTATCTTAAGAATTTATGGAAGAGAAATTATCAAAAGATTTCTGTCCCCCAAAGCGGGAGAGTTTCAAAATTTGGAATATATATCTAACCATTTATTATTGATGGCAAGAGGCTTACAGGGAAAGAATATGGGTGAGGATATAAAAAGAGTTGTTGGGCTGCTTATATTTATGGCTCTTGGGAGGAAATTTCCTTTTGTATATATGTATTCCATACTTCCGTAGTATCAGTAATATCTTGACCCTAAATGTAAAAAATGTTGTGGGTGATTTTAGCTACATAGCTCCCATTTAAGACTATGGAAGTTACACTGCTGAAAACCAGTTAGACCCAGAAAAGTTTTTGGTGTATCCCAAATTAGAACTTTCATGAAAGATTAAATCATCACTTAATTCTTCCTTGTGTCTGAATATTATAAAGATTGTATATTATAGGTTGTTCAGGATATGTGTGTTTATGTTTAGATGCCAGAAACAGGAAGATATTCAGTATCTGACTTATTTCAAACCTCACATGGCTTCCATTTGACTTCAAGCTTACCATTATATTGTAATCAACAGCATGTAATATTTGATTTTGTTTAATAATTTATTAAGATGAGGCGTTCACCTCTCCTGTTCGATTACTAATAACTATTTAATACACATATTTTTTATTAATATAGTTTTGTGAAAGAACTGCATAGAATTAATGCTGAATGTTTCCACTGGTGAAATTTTACAATGCTATACAACTTCAGGCCAATAATGAACACTACAAAGAAATCTGCAAATCAAGAGAAAATGTCTTGGACATTAAAAGAAGACACCAGAAAATAATGAAATGTTTCTAATTAACAGCATAAACAAATACAACACTAAAGTATTGCAGACCAATTGGCATTATCTTGGAAATATAGGATACACAGGTGCAGAAGGAGGTGTTATGGGAACAATGGATTATCTGCCGTAATCAATAAGTCTGAGCATGGCTTAGATATTGTGACAGCAGGAGCACAAGATACTTATAAATTGAGTAATCTGCAGTTCACAGTAATGACCTCTGTGTACTGCAAATGTACAGTGGAGACAAACAGATGGAAAGAAGGGGATGGGGGGGAGGGAGTAAAAAGATAAGAGATCAAGTAACTGCCAGGGGTTTAATTTAGCTATACAGTATTGGAAATGTTAATGAATCTGTATAAATTGTCCTTGTAATTTCATCAAGTTGTGTAACAAACCTTGCTTTCTTTGAAGTGCTTGTTTTGCACTCTATTCCTTTTATATAAGTGATAGTAAGGCGCTATGAAAGTGATTAGAGGAAAGCAAAATTACTGTTAGGTATGTAAACTACTCTACATGAACCATAAGGTTTGCTGGTCTCTGAAATTATTACTGTGCTACTTAAAAAATAATGAATTGAGTGCCGTAATGAAGGGGATCTATCCTTTGTTGCAGTCTAATACAGGTTTCAAAAAATTCATTCTTCCCCCAGCGTAACGTTGTTCTATACATTTCCTATGTTAAATTTACTTATATGGGGGAGGGGAAAAATGCAGAATGAAAACTTTGTTCTGTGCCACTCTTTAAGCCATGCTGTGCAACATACATAGCAGCTTTTGTTTCTTTGCTTGTAATTTTTTAATAACTTGTGATTTTTATGTTGTTTGCACAGAAGTGGGACAGAAATCCCTATTCATTACTATTTGACTGAAATAAAATATTAACCCAAGAAGTGGCTTTTGGAAATTGAAAGCATTTCTGAAAGTGCATTAATAATGAATAAGCTACAAGGCCTCTTACTGGGGTGTGCACCACATGGCGGTGTTCTGGCAGTTTAGCTGTTCAGTAGGACAGATTGCAATTAACACATTAGTATTACAAATCTGGTGGCTGGTCGGAAGATGCATGGTTACTGCATTAGGCTGACAAACTGCTGACTAGATATCCAGGTTTGGAAATGGATTCTGTCTTTAGGATAAACAGGGGCTGAGCTCGTTCCGCAAGTGATTTTGCTCCATTTTTTAGTGATGGGGTGGTGGCCAGCAAGTGCTTTTACAGCATGTTCTACATTTTAATCAAGAGACATATAGTGGTGTCTTGCTGCAGTGGGTTTTCTAGGACTATTTTCCAGCTATAAAAGTATCTAGTGGTGATGGGTAGGATAAGCAAGGGTGAAAATGAAGAGCAAGGGTCTGATTCTGCAAAGCATGCACTTAGATCCTGTTGACCAGGGCCGGCTCCGCTCTCCCCCCCGGCGGCCGGGGGGGAGGGCGCGGGGGGGGGAGGGCGGCCGGAGCACTGGGAGGAGGGCAGCGAGCCCCGGCGGGGGCTCCACTCTCCCCCCGGCGGCCAGGGGGAGGGGGGCCGGAGCCCTGGGAGGAGGGCGGTGAGCCCCAGCCAGGGCTTGCCGCTCTCCCCCCGGCGGCCGGGGGAAGGGCGCCGGGGGGGAGGGCGGCGAGCCCAGCCGTGGCCCCGCTCTCCCCGGGGGCCGGAGCGCCGCGCCACCCCCCTCCAGGTGCCGCCCCAAGCACAAGCTTGGTGGGCTGGTGCCTGGAGCCGGCCCTGCTGTTGACCTTGTGTCCCATGAATTAAAAAGTAAGACACATAGACTTCAGTGAGGCCGTCGAAGGACATTTATTATAAACCCTTAAAAACAAAAATGAATATTTTTAGATTTTTTATTAGACCCTGATAAATACATATTTTAGCCTCAAATAGTGGTCAAAATAAGACTGAAACATCATGATTTGATTAGTTTAACTTAGGTCTTGTCTACACTATAGGGGAAATTCGGTCTAAGCTACGTAATTTGAGTTACGTGAATAGCGTAACTCAAATCGGTTTAGCTTAGATCTACATACCGTGGGGTCCACACTACGCAATGTCAATGGGAGACCCTCTGCCGTCGACTCCCCCTACTCTTCTCGATCTGGTGGAGTACAGGAGTTGACAGGAGAGCGATCTGTGGTCGATGCATCGATCGCCACTCGTCGATCCCCCAGTAAGTGTAGACAAGCCCTTGATTTGTTAATGCGGCCTCTTTGTCTTAACATTCTTCATTGTCCTTAACATTTTTCATCCATACAAATCAATATAAATTTGGGCCTTTTCTTACTGCCTTTACTCACATGAGTAGTCCCAATTAAACCAAAGACCGATTGCATGAGTAATGGTTGTGGGATTGGATCCATAATAAACATAGTGACTTTCACGTGTTGCATAATCCATGCTGCAAAATCAAAGGCAGAATATGGCAAATGAGGATGGAGTGGCAGTGTTAATCAACAGAGGATTTCCTTGTTTGAATTATCTTAAATTACAATTAAAATTTTATTTTTTTCTGGAGGACTTGTGATTATATTTTTTTTGGTCTTTTTGTTTTGCATTCTAATTTCCTCAGAACCCACTGTCTTGTGTGCGATTGTTTTTGTTTTTTAAATGGAAGACGAAATTTTTGAAGAAACAAAAAAAACCTTCTATTGATAGGTCCAAACAGCTGGATGGAACTATCATAATGTGGGTAGAAGTGTTAGTTGTTCATCTGAAGGCTGGATTAACAAATGATCCTGAACCTTCAAGCAAAAAGGGTCCCAGCATCTCATAACATTTAGGGTATGTCTATGAATATGTCTGGAATAAAAGACCCACAGTATAGCCACGGCTGGCGTAGGCGCTGAGTTTCTAATCTGCCGGGGGGTGCCCCCCCCAGCTCCACCTAGGCCCAGCCCCCACTCCACCCCATCCTGCCCTTTCCCCGCCCAGTTCCAGCCTGTCCCCCGAGCGCGCTGCGCTCTCGCTCCTCCCCCCCAGCACCTCCTGACGCTGTGAAACAGTTGATCCGTGGCAGGCGGTAAGTGCTGGAAGGGAGGGGGAGGCGCTGATCGGCAGGGCCCGCCAGCGGGCAGAAGGAACTGGGGGAAGGGGGAGGTTTTGGTAGGGAGGCTGCCGCAGCCACCATGGAGTCGGTGCCTATGACGTCTGGCCTGGGTCAGCTGACTCAGGCTCATGGGGCTCCGGTTACGGGGCTGTAAAATTACTGTGTAGATGTTCGGGCTCAGGCTGGAGCCTGGGCTCTGGGACCTACCCCCCCTGACAGGGTCCCAGAGCTTGGGCTCCAGCCTGAGCCCGAACGTCTATACAGGATTTTTGCAGCCCCAGCCCGCTGACCCAGGGCAGCCCCAGGTGTGTGTTTGCTGTGTAGACGTACCTGCAGGGTATGTCTGTACTCCAGTCAGGACATGTGATTGCCATACATGAGCTAGCTTGCTAAAAATAGCAGTGTTACCATGGTGGCATGAGCTAGCCACTCAACAAGCCTGCCCAGGACTTGTGTATGTCCTTGAGTGGCTAATCCATTTTTAATGCTATTTTTAATGAGGTAGCTTGGGTATGGCTATATGTGCTGCTATAACACCACCTGATAGCAGTGTAGACATACTATTAGAGTAGTAGTACTGTCCTCTAAAAGTAGACATTCTGCCACAATGTTTTGGGGCCTATCATAGATCCTGGGGGAATGCCCCGTACTTTAAATATGACCGTATTTAAAGCCATATTTAAATAAATCCCCGCCCCCACTTAAATATGGTCTTACTTTAATTACTAGAACACTGAAAATTGAGATGACATTGATGCACTGTTACAGTTGCAAAGATTTTGGTTAGCAAGAATGCTATGCATTGGGATCCATTAACATTTAGTCATAACCTTTGTATATGATGAATGGAACTGCTACAATTATTAGTCCTGTGTTTTCAGGTGTCTGCACACAATCTTTTGAAATGTAAAGTGTTGTAGAAATTATGGTATTTTCAGCGCTACCTGTATGACACACACTGATGTGAAGGAAACCAGGAGAAAGATGTATGAGAAGTACGTTAGCTACTGTGTACGTGCAGTAGTCACTTTTCAGAGGTTCCAAATTTGGCCATTGATTTTTTTAAACTACTAAAGAAAAACTTAGAAGGCAGAAAGAGAATACACATGCTCAAGTGTGTACAGCCTCTCAGTTTTTAAAACAAAATTATTCGTGGGTTTTTTAAATTAAAAAAAAAAAGTTTGAGCACTGTGATCTAATTTTAGGGGGGGAAATTAACTTGGCTGATAATTCAGAAATTAACTTGGTTTGATCTTAGTGGGAATTAAAATGGCCAAGTTGTGAACCCCTAAAAAGTGAGTTTCTAAAGAAAATCTGCTCAACCTTAACTGGAGGGGTGCTGCTGCTGGGTCCCATTATGATACAGTATATGGTCACTATAAGGCTTTCTCCAGTAATGCACTCTGATAGACACGAGTTCTTCATTCTGTAGTAGTCCATTTATGAATGTTCCGTTTATAAAGGTTTGATAATAACCAATATTACAGTTTATTAATACTTTTGGCCTATCACTTATGGAGATTGGGATTGAAATATAGCTGAGATCACAAGGAAAATTAGTTTGGTCTCACCCTGGTTACCATGGATGTTTACCCACATCATGAAATAACTGTACAAATTGGATACTGTTGCTTTGGCAATGTTTGCTTGAGAATCAGAATCATAGAATATCAGGGTTGGAAGGGACCTCAGGATGTCATTTAGTCCAACCCCCTGCTCAAAGCAGGACCAATTCCCAACTAAATCATGCTCAGACTGAAAAAAAAATATTGCAGGTCAAGGTTTAAATGCATTGGTGGAGCTACATGAGGAAGCTAGCATTAGTCCTGCCATGACAATGTCTGTTCCTAAGTGAACAGTGTTAGTCTTTCATTTTCAAGGAGCAATCAAATTTGCCATCCCCCCCCCCCACCACCACCACCACAACAACCAAAAAAAAAAAAAAAACCACACACAGAGGGCCAGATTCAAACCTGATGACTTTAGTGGAATGGCACATGCTTCAGTCAGATTTGAACTAGGGCTAAGGAGTCAAAATATCATACACCATGCACCTTTCTATAATGTATATGTTCCTCAAGCCTTATGGTGATGATATGCTGTATCTTTTCCTTCAATGTATACCCTCACTGTAGGACTGAGCTAACATCATTTATTAATGCCTTTTTTTCATTTCTACAATGAGCTAGTGGAAGAAAGTGCATGATGTCAGCGTGCTTGAAAGTAATGTTGCTTTGCTTGTTCTACTACACATTAGGGGAGAATTTCGACCGCCAAGCCAGCATTCGGCGGTCTCTAATTTACACAGACACTGTGGTAAGACGGCCGAAGAAAGTCAAAAGGAGAAAGACTATTACAGGAGTCCCTGACAACATTCAAAAGGAGCTAGGTATGGCTCATCAGAACTGTATTCCGTCACTATTCATCTTCACTGCTTCCCATTACTTGACTAATAACATTTACCAGTGCTCATGAAGCCAATACAGTCTGATAGCCTATAAAGTTCCAAATAAATGTGTGCCCTATTGCAAAAGGCATGTTAATTCAAGCCAAATCATTTGTGCATCTGGAAATTAAAGCTCTTTGTTTGCTGATTTCAGTCAATTGAGGGGAACACATTATTTGAAAAAGTTGTGTACTGGGACAATAGAAATCTGCAGGGATGTAAAATCCATGCATTTAGAATCTTCCTACAGATTTTGCCCTGTGCTTCAGAATATAAGCAACCATTGAAATAAAAATGAAGTGTTTAGGCATTTTACTTGTGAAGAATGCATTACCACTGTCAACCAATTAATGGTTGTCTTACTGGATCTGCTGCCTCACACTGAAACAAAACTACCCAAAGAGTCATCCACTTCCTCCAGTGTAGGTCAGACTTAATTGTGACCTCTTAAATGCCAGCATTGTTAACTATCTCATTGCTTGACGTAGACTAGACATCTAGTAGTAGATTAACTAGATGTTTAATGAGAACACTTCAATGTCCTGATGTTCAACTCTTTTGCATGTTCCAGAGGAACAATTTTCTAGCCAGTGGCTACTTAGGGTTGTAATCTTTTTCAGATTTAATAGGTTAGGGATATTTAAAGTTGGTGGAGCTCTGGGTTTTGGCAAACCCTTTTAAACTTTTTTTTAAAGGCTTATAAAACTAGTCTGAGTAAACATATCTTTATTTTCCCAGCCATTTAAATCCATGCTTTTTCCTGTTTTAAAGAGAATTGAGTTTTCTAAATCATAATTTTTTAGCCAAAGGAACTCCAGTAATTTTATATTAAAGTTATAAGAATTTCCAAAAAATGGAGGTAGTGCAAGCTGTGTGCCATACAGATGGTAATATCTCATGTGTTAATTCTTCCTTTAGATTTTCTCCCTCCTGCATTTTTTTTCCATTTTTCCTCATTCTTCCGTTTTTCCCCACTCTGTTTTTCAGTCTCCCAAGCAGAACACAAAACTCAGACTCAAATATCATAAGTAGGTTTGAAATTAGGCAAAGCAAGCTCACCTGTCCCAATTTCTGACATAAGAAGGGTCAGGCTTATAGAATACTTGAATGGGAGACCTATAGGGAAAACCCAGGTGCAGTACAAAGTGGTGCTGTAAATAGAGCTGTTCCATCAAAATCCATAATGAAACAATGTCCCAATACGGGAATCTCACCTTTCTTTTTGCTACCAAACAAGATTTACACAGCATAACACTGTATTGAATCTTCACATGGCAACTTTATATCACAACACCTTTTGATGTCGTGACGAAATGACATGGTTTTCTACTTATAATGAATTGAGATTCTTTTAATGTCCTGAATGCTAGGTTTGTAGGATGCAAACCAGACCTGGAAAAGTTGGATTTGTGAATTCTGAAATGAGTGGCAACCCACTTAGGAAGCACTGTGTGGAGGATGTGGTCTTTTGCATATCATGTAAAACCAAAACTCTGAATATTTGTGCACATTTTATGCATTTATTTTTACCATCTAAAATACTTGATTATCATTTACTAGCTGAAATAAATAGCAAATACAGATAGCATCTGTACTATGCAGAAATCTTCCACAAGTGTCTTAAACGAAGGTTGCCTTTTGCTGGTTCTACTTTTAAAAATGTTGAGACCACAGATTTTATGGGCCTGATTCTTTGTTCTTATGTTTCTGTGATGTGCTGAACACAGAAACAGAAGGGGCAGGAGTAAAAGGTGACTCTGAATCACCTTTCACTCCCTGCATTTTCTCAGGCTGTTTGGAAATTTGTTTGGCCTCTCGCTTAAGCTACAGTAACCTCTGGGCTGCTAATCTATGCTCTGGCTGCAACAGCTTCTTATGGACTATCTGCTATGTCAGGATAGGCAGAGCACAGCCACAGCCCTTGTGTTGGGACCTGTTATATTAGCTTTACAGAACCATTGTGGCAGTTCTGCACCACATAGGGAGCAAATTTATGCTAGGGGGATTCCCTAGGAGCCATTGTTGCCCCCTTAATGCCTAGCACGTATGCAATTTTAACAGTAAATATCAAAACACTTTTTTCAAAGTAGGTCAGTATCATTATCCCCATTTTACAGATGGGGAAACTGAAGCACAGAGAGGTGAAGTAACTTGCCCAAGGTCACCCAGCAGTGAGAGTTGAGAAAACCCAGGTCTCCTGAGGGTCATTTTGGTGCTCTGTCCATTAGGCCACACTGCTTCCTTGCAATATATGCATGTAATCCATTCTGTTTCCCTAACCCTGTCTCAAAGCAAACAACTTCTTGTTAAACATACCACAGCTCATTTTGTTGGAACATGGACCCAGATCAAATCCAAATCAAGCAATTACATTGTGCCTATCTACATTTTCCCTGTGGTTTAAATTGAATAAATGCCTCTTTATGTCTTCCCTAAAGCATTGCTGTAAATGGCCATAATGTTTATACAAAAACTGAAATCTCTGGACACATCAAAGTTGCCATGCACAGGCTAAATAATCAACCCATAGCAGACTTGTTACATCTTATTTGTTCTTCAAAAGGAAACAGAAATATGAGAGAACCTCAAATCTCTTACCAAAGTGGACTATTTTTGTTGTTATGGAGTTGGAAAAGACTCTATAAGGCTGAAATGTTGGGGTTTTCCCCGTTTCTCTGTTTCCTTTTGACGAATAAAGACAAAATATAGCAAAAGTCTTTGTCAGATGTATATGAACACAGCAGTTTTGGTGTACATAGTGACTTTGATGCCATTGGAGTTTAATCAGATATTCTAAAAGGGAACACTAATTGCACCCATGAAGATCCCAATGAAAAATATCTTTAAATATTCATATTTTAGCATACTTTGAAGTGTTGCCCTTTTGCCATTTCAATTATGAGCAAAATGATCCTTGTACATAGTCTGTAAAGCACTTGGAGATCCTTCTGCATGAAAAGTGCTCTATAAATGTAATATCTCATGATGGCCCTTCACTTCTCCAGTAAAGTAGTTGTTCTCATATCCACACTGGCCAGATTCAGAGTATTAGACCCCTAACAATTTAGAGATACCACCTAGATACTGCAAAGGGACTAACTTTATATACGTTAAACAATACTGTTGCTGAACAGTAGCATCTCTTAAAACTATTTAACAAAAAGGGGGGAAATGGGTGTTAAATTTCTACAGACACTAACACACTCTTGATTATTTTTACATAGCTCTAAATTATCTGCATCAACTACATAGAAACCATAAAACTTAGCCTCTGTGGGGCAGAATTTGAATAAGAGTAAAGAAAAAGCAAGAAAAGTCAGAGACTAATGCTCCAAATGTGTGTACCTGTATGACTTAGCATGGCTTGTCTACATGTACAGCGCTGCAGCGGCACCGCTGTAGCCCTTAGTGAAGACGCTGCCTACACCGACAGGAGAGCTTCTCTTGTCAGCGTAGGTAATCCACCTCCCCAAGAGGCGGCAGCTATGTTGACGGGAGAAGCCTTCCCATGACATAGCGCTGTCTACACCAGGAGTTAAGGCGGTATAACTGCATCACTCGGGGTATGGCCTTTCCACACCCCTGAGTGACGTAGTTATATCGACATACATTTGTAGTGTAGACCAGGGAAAACTCTCTCTCTTCTGGATGTGGCATTACTAAAGCAGCTACTTTCCATCACCATTTCCTTTATCACATTCTAACTCTTCTCTGGATGTCAGGATGTACCTTTTCTGGAACTGGTGAATCTGGGTTTCACCTGTCAGAAAGTAAGACAATTCCCCTCTTTCTCTTACAGAAGGGCACGTATCAGGGAGAATCTACTGGAAGCCTCCCCCTGTTTTCAGTCCTTTGTAAAATTCACCTTCCTTTTCCTGTACCTCTAGGCTGTGGACTGGACCAAAGACACCAACTTTTTTTCACATTTTTACAGTACTACTTCACTTACTGTGTGCTGACTCTGTACTGACTCCTTTATCAGGGATCTAGCCTAACCTGATCCAATGCTGCCTTTACCAAGACTTGAAGCTGTCTTGCTTGCGGATAAGCTTTCCCCATAAACCTGCACCAAAGCAGTTCCAATGGGTTACGTCTTTCAATTATTCCAGGCTCTAGGTCTCCTACGCTCCCTCCCTATATCTCTGCACCAGTCCTATAGCAGGAACCACATCTAATCCTCCATTATTGGAAGCAAAGCAGGTCGGTCTTCGTCTCAACAAGGATAGGTTCAGTAGAGGAAATTGCTTTAGAGTTTCTTTCCTTGCTTGTTTCTCTCCCGGGTCCCCCCTTTTGTCTGGCTCCATGCACATTCTGATTCTTCGCCTCTTAACAGCCTGGCAGCTAGCCTCTGCCCTCTTTTCTGGTCCTGGGGGCGGGGAGGAGTCGGGGAACTGGAACCCTTTAAGCATACCATTCTGTCCATTACTGCTGTTCTCACATCACATCTTCAGTAACAGCGTTCACAAGTCTTTTTAACATAAGGTCCAATTGAATGTCCTGGGGTTTTATTCACAATAACCTCCCCCCCGCACGCGCGCACACACACTTTTTTTTTTTTTTTTTTGTAAAGGAAGTTGTTTTAAGGGCCAGAATTGAGATCAGATGCTTTTCTTTGGTTCCTGTCTCTAGCATCTGCTTCCTGATAGGTCCCCAAACACCAAATTTGTTTGTGACAACATATCAGTGATCAGGATGGATGTCTGACAGCTGAATCCAGAATAGTCACTCGGCACCTGCTTTCTGGTAGGACAGATCACATCACTTGGTTGTCATCAACCATCCGTAAATGTTCCAACTGTCACTTTTTAACTTCTTATAGTTGGAACTCTTTCTTCTAATCAACAGCTGAGAGGAAACAATTCCTGTGAAGTCCCATGTAATCATCTCAGAAAACTTTGAGCAGCTATGACCCCAAATGATACTAGGCTTTAAGAAGTAAATCCATAGGTGTTTTGTTTCCTGGTGGATTCAACTAACTCCACCAAGTTCCTGAGCCCAAGTAATTGCTGTATACTTATAGAAATATTTTTGGTTTGCACCTGATCGCCTGCCTTCTCCACTAGAACTCCAGATAACTCTAGGTTCTACAGGCGTGTATAGATTCCCTGCCGGTGTCAGGCAACTCAAGCCATGGGATTTCAAATCCTGGTGGTCTCTCAGTCTCTCTCTATATACATATCCCACATAGTCCTCGGAGAGGATATTATTTCCTTTAGGGTCATTGGGCATTTGTGCTGTTCACTGGTGGTACTTCTAAGGCTGCAGCTTCTGAATGTCATTGAGATACTTGGCTTTGGGTTTAATCCATTGCACTTCTATAGTACCATTCATCTGAGGGTCACAAAGAGCATTCCAAACACTAATGAATTCACAGTTAATCACAACACTCTTAGGAGGCAACTAAGTATTATCCCTATTTTGCAGATGGGGCAAGTGAAGCACAGAGAGGTTAAGGATAATGACTATGCCCAAGGTCAAATGTTGAATCAGTGGCATAGCAAGGAACAGAACCAAAGCCATCTTGATTCCCCGTCCGGTAGACAGTCATCCATTAAACATTCATATTTTCAAGAAGCAGTGATCTTTACAAGGATCCAACACTTTTTAGCTGACAGTTCTGTGGAGTACTGTAGGATTTTGTGGGATTTTTTTTCCCCCTATCAAATGTCACAGATGCTTTATGGAGCACCCAGTGCAAATTCATGTACTTGTAAGTTGATTTTTGTTGTGTAGATATTATCTACTTGTGCAAGTGCTAGGGGAAAACATAGAGGAGGAAGTGACTCAAGCTGCTTACATGTGATAACAGGGATAGTGCTAGCACTGCACATGCACCATTCCTTTACCCAGCTTACCACCTTTGGAGAAGGCCTAGTAGTAGGGCATGAGTTGGGCTAAGTTCATGAACATGTCTGAAGCATAAGTGAGAAGTGCTAGAAATAATCATATAGCCAGACACAGAAGGTTTGGAAAGAGAGATTGCTTATATATTGGTTGAAACAAACACAATATTTTGTAACAACAATTCGACTCCTTTTTCTCTTGTGCATCCCTTCCATTTACACCCTGTTTTACCTCAGCGTAAAACCCCGCCTTGTGATGATCCTCAATTAACTGTTGCTGCTCTTTGTCAGAGTAATCACTGCAGAGTAGCATGAGGCTCTCTCTTCCAGCTGCATTTCATCCAACCCTAGGGACTTAAAGGCAAACTCTTTTCTCAGATCTGCATGATTAATCTACAGTGGCTAGATGGAGTAGCCACTAAAGTCAGGGTAT
The DNA here is from genome assembly GCF_011386835.1 of Chrysemys picta bellii. Lineage (NCBI taxonomy): Eukaryota > Metazoa > Chordata > Testudines > Emydidae > Chrysemys > Chrysemys picta. Next base: position 105,960,033 of record NC_088793.1, on the reverse strand, counting down.
ACTGATCTCTGTCATGTGACAGGTATTTACCTTTGTAAACCTGTCCCAGCTCAACTGAGTCTCTATCCAGCACTTCTGATTGGAACCCCTATAAATATATGAGCCCATCTTGACTCAGATATTCAGTTTTCTCTATTTGCTCTTAAATTGTGCCCTAATTGAGCTGCCTGTTCAGTAGTCCCAGTAATTCCCAGCCTGGCAACTGTTTGATGGGTAAGATGCTACGTCCAGGTGTCTCACGTGGTAGTGCACAGCACTAATCAGCAAGCCACTGTGCTAGACACCACCATTTTAAAACTCCAAGCAGAATGATGATTATTCTCAACCACATTTGTGCAACATCTGTAGCTCAATTTTCATTTCTGTAAAAAAAAAATTGCTGATGTCTGCTTAAACACCCCTGCAACCAAATGGGCTTTTAGCTGATACGTGGTATCCTTTCAAAGCTCAAATTCTCTTCCAGCATTTGGTGTTGTGGCAGACATAACTTCAACCTGTTATTAGATTAGAGGTTTCTAAATTTAATATTCATTAATGGTTTGAGGTTTTCCTCAGAAACTGCTGCTGAACAATACACATTCCACCAGCTGTAGCAACAAAGGCAATTCAGGTTAAGAATTTTTGGAGAGCCTTCAGAAGAGTGTGTAAGAGACTATCTGGCATTCGATGAGGAATTCCAAACAACCTGGGAAACAATAAAAAAACAAAATTCCCTCCAAAATTCCACCAAGCTGGGGTTAACCCACAGCATTTTAAGAGAGGCGCAGTGCGTTCCCACAGATTTCCCTGTAGATTTTTGTTGTCCCTTTACAAGAAATGGAACTGGAAACAGGTACATAATTGTGCAATTAGACAGGGCTCACAACTTCCATTGATTTCAAAGGGAGTTGTGCACTCATCTGAGGACAGAAATAGACCAATGCAATTTCACAATTTGTCACTTAGTCCTTTTTAACAGAAATTTTTTAAAACCTCAAAGTTATGTTCTCTTTAAAAACAAAAACAAGACACTTTTCAGAATATATTACTTGAAACAATTAGCCTACAATTTAAGGCCCTTATCTATCAGCTATAGCTTTGTGAGTGGACCCTTGCACCTGCATAGAGTGCCGCTGGTTTCACTGGGACTGCACACTGGTTGCCTGTTACAACTGTGTAGCCTCAGTGAAGTCATGGGGCTCTGCAAGGGATCTGCCTACCTGGATCTGATTGCAATACTGGGGTCTAAAGTTTTACCTACCTTGAGTCAAATTTTGCACTCCTTGCATGTGCATAAAGACTGCTAGATTAGGCCCTAAATTGTCCTGACATTGTTTTGTTCCAATCAGCTTAAAATTTCCATGCATATTTACAGTAAATAAATTTGTCCCAGTTACTTGCACTCTAAATTTCTCAGCTTCTTGTCTTGGGTCAAAATCTTTGGTGTTGTCCTGCTTTGTGAATGGTACTATTATGCTGAATATTTAGTTTCCCTACGTGTAACATTTTAAACAAATGTGAAGTGTGTTTCCATGTATTTTTAAAAGTTGCTGTTGTAGAGGAACAAATTTAGCTTATCTTTATATAAACTTTTCAGTGTGTGTGTGTGTGTGTGTGTATACACACTGAAAAGTAATTCTCAATCAATCAGAATACAAAGATATTGTATACCTACTGTGATGCATAACTGCAGTTTATTCTCACACAGTTTCCTACATTCTGTCTATTTTTGTCAAATCGCAACTGCTATTTTTCTATGTAATACACAAATTCCTTATCTCTAACTGGCTAATAATAATTGTCACCTGGTCACATCACAGGGGCAGGGATCTTTGTGATGTCTAACTTTGTGTTTTTATAGCACTGTGCAAAACAGGAACCTGACCCTGTAATATAAATACAAATAATAAAAATATTATTATTCTTATTATATGGCTCTCTCAATAACTAGACTCTAATTATGCAAATCTGTACCTTAATTGGCTGCTATAGTCTGTCTGCTCTGATAGGCTCATGTACTTAGAACTTTCTAGCTGTTTGCCAGCAAAGAATTATCTAATTTCATTTCTCATTCCCTTGGCTGAAGCAGAAAAATTCTGCATTTTCATGAGAGCAGAAGAATCTACACACAAGCAAACAAAATGGGCATAAAATGGCTTAAAGTTTACTTTTTTATCTTGAAAAAAGTAAAACAAATTCAGCCTTTTATGTGCTGCTTTCGCTTTAGAAGCATCACCCCAAGCAATACCCTTCCCTCCTCCCCCAAATACCTTTTCACTCTGATAGATGCCAAGAATAAGAATAATTGAACGTGCTTTAAACTGTATTTAAAACTGAATGGGGAAAACACTTCTTCTACCAATCCAGTTGTGTTTAGCAAATAAGAAAGAAGGCAGGTAGTGGGAGAGGGTGCCAACTCAGAAACGCCACTGGGTCATTTCTGAGACCAGCTTGCAGGCAGGAGTTTTAAAGCAACCACTTTCCCCCTGTTCCAGCTGTTTTTAGTGCCTTAGCAGGAATCCAAGTCTGTAGCTGCGGGCTCTGAGACTCACTGCAATGGATTTTAAAACACAGTGTAGACAAACTCTTTCCTCTGCTACCTCTTCTGTTTGCAATTTACTGTAGTAGCACAACTGAAATGGGGATTCAGAGCCCTTCCAGTCCAGTTTTAAATGCTGTTTAAAGAACAATATATATGGTGGTGGTTTTTTTCTTGGCACAAAGACCTATAAAGATATAAATCTATAATAACCTGATGGTCCTTTCTTTTGATTTAGTAATAGCTGTATAGAGGGCTTCTAGGCCCTACAGTAATACAAATAATAAATAACTATGATAATATATCTTGAACTAATACATTCTTCATCCTTTGTCCTCCAAGTCTGTTTACCCCTGGCTATGGTATTTGCCTCATAAACAGGAAACACAGTGGTCTTCAACGTCTCTGTTTGCTTTTTAAATAAGGGTTGCGGGTATTTGATGGTGCTGGGCATTGGAAGATCATCAGTTGAATTAGTTTTTTTGGTTTCCCTCCACCCCCATTTTCTTCTTTTACTGTAGATACAAAATAATTCCAACGGGAAATGGTATTTAATCCTTTACAGATTTAAGTAATATATTATTTTTACTGCTTTCTTTAAACATTTGCTTTATTTGTGATACAGCAACTCCCACTGTCAATTCTTTAGCCCACACAAAGATTTGAAGAGATGCTGGTGCCTTCTGAAGGACTTTGAAAAGAATAGTGTTTAGAAACAGTTCCGCAGATTTTAATTTTTTTTAATGATTCCTTTTCCTTATTCTTTGTTTCCCAAGATGTTAGTACAGAACCAAGATTTTCATTTCTCAGGCTTTTGTCTGTTCCTGCTGCTTCCCTTCTGGAAGTCGTGCAGTATTATTTGGTGTGTAACATAATGGGTTGCTGTGGAAATTATTATCATGTCATAAATAGAAGATGTCATGTGGAATAAGCAGTAGGAACACACAAGATTCCATAAGCAAACAGTCCCTCGTAATAAAGAAAATGGGACGAGAAATGCAGAAAATATACAATGCATAAGCAGTGTTTGTTGGTACTGCATGGTTTTTCAGAAGGCATGAACATCTCTCCACAGCTGTATAACCGCCAAGGGCAAAGGGAACAATGATCTAATAATGAATGTGACCTATGATGTCTTTTACATTAATAAGAACACGGAAATAGTGAAGTGCTTGTGTTTTCGAGGGATAATTGTTGTTTTATTTTGACTCCAGCAGTTGGCACTGGCCAAAGTGACTTCCGTGGGCATTCAATGTATGTCCCAGATCACTATTCCACACTAGGGAGACTAGACAGCTACCGCTCTGCTATGCAGCGATCTGAAACCAAGGACACCAGCTGCCAGACAGAAGAAGTCAAAGTCGTGCCCCCTTCAGTGAGAAGAATACGAGCACAGAAAGGACAAGGGATTGCGGCCCAGATGTCTCAGTTCTCCAGCTCATCTGGAAACATGTCTGTGATGAGTGATTCCGCTGGGGTTATATTTGCCTCTCGCCTAAATAACGACATGGGTTTTCATAGCCTGCCTCGACCTGGAGCAAGAGTGTCTCTGCAGTCACTAGACCAAAGGCAGAGCATCTCTAACCAGGCAGACGACATCGCTGGCACTTTGTCAAACCAGATAAGCAAGTTGCAGGTTGATAATAGTGTGGTCCATATGAGGAATAACCCGAGGACTGAGACACTGCCAAGGCCAAAGTCCCAAGAGGTGAGAAGTTATGAGAGTGAAAAAGCTGCAAGCCCGGCATGTGTGGTCTCTCCTCATGCCACATATTCAACCAGCATCATACCAAATGCCACGATATCATCCTCTTCAGAAGTTATTGTGATTCATACCACCCAGAGTGCTGGACCATTGGATAGTAAAATCACCAGCTCACCTTCCTACACAAAACCCAGAGACAGTCCTGTTGCCAACAATGCAGTAAGCGTGAAAGAAGATCACCATTCTTCTAGCGGTAACTGGAGTGAGAGCAGCTCAACGCGCCACTCCCAGACCTCAGACACTATCTCGTCTAATGCTATCATGATGCTCTCCCTTGGTGACTCAGCTGTATCCCTCAGCACTCCAGGAAATGTGGAGAATACGTCCCAAAGTATGAGCTATAGCTGTAGAAACAATCTCCCTTTCCCAGGCCACTCCCAGGATAGCGATGGCAGGAGTGAATCCAGTTTTTCAGGGGACAGATCACAAAGCAACAGTATAAACAGCACAGAGCACTGGGTGTACAAATCTAGAGAAAATGATGAGACTCCCTCACACAAGCCAACCTGTGCCACTGCAGGTTATTTCACTCCTGTAAGCAACGTGAGTAGCAGCAGCCTAGAGAGAACTTCTGTCAAAGAAGATTCAAGTTCTCTGTATTCAGTGGACCATGACGGCTACTACACTACCATGCATATGGACTCTGGACTCAAGTCAGGTAAACTATGCAATAGTAATAATGGTTTTGGAAACCCCAGGCACAGTGTGATTAATATTTTTGATGGAAATGAGAAGAAAAATCAAGACGAGCGGTCAAGCAACAGTGACAAATCCCTCATACGAAACATATCTTTGAAAAAAGCAAAGAAGCCACCTCTTCCACCATCCAGAACAGACTCACTCAGAAGGGTCCCGAAGAAAAAAACCCAGTCCAGTGGACAGGTACTTGATGAAACACTAATTGCTACCCTCCAGCATTCACTGCAGTTAAACCTTCAGTGCAAAAATGGTAGTTCCCCATCCCAAAGTCCATGCAGTGATTATGAGGATCCCTGGGTGCTGCGCTCTCGCAGCCAGAGCTCCGTCAGCGCAAGTAGCAGCATGATGTCCACAACAGCTCCAAATATGTACTCTCTCTGTACTGTCACTCCATCACAGAGTGACACAAGCAGCATCAAGTCAGAGTGTGCTGACCAGTGGGGTTACTACAGTGACTATGCTGGCGTGCCAGATGATCAGTTTAAATGCCCAGTGGCTCGTTCTGCAAGCACTACAGCCAACCTCAATGATTACAGCATCAGCCACCTCAATGACGGCTCAAGGGCTTCTATGCCCCAAGTGGCGAGTGGACTGGCCAAACCAAAGAACACTTCTCCAGAGAAGTCTCACAGAGTCACATCACCATCTAGTGGGTATTCTAGTCAATCAAATACACCCACAGCACTTACTCCAGTGCCCGTGTTTTTAAAATCCATGTCACCAGCAAATGGGAAACCCAAGTTGAAACCGAAAGTGCCTGAGAGAAAATCTTCTCTGCTATCTTCAGTATCCGTCTCTTCATCCTCCACTTCTCTTTCTTCCAATACATCTACTGAAGGGAGTGTGAACATGAAGAAACTGGACCCAGCCCTGACCTCCCCTCCTGACGCTGCTGGTCCTCCACCTCCGACACCTCCACATTCCCCTGATCATCCTCTCCCTCCTCCGCCCCCTGCCCCAGCAGATGGAATGGATCTGCCTCCATTACCAGCTTCTCCCAGCTTCCCTCCACCCCCGCCAGAAGCTATTATAAATCCTTCCTTTCCCCTGAGTGGTCCGTGGTTTCCTTCTCCTCCACAGGAAATGTCATTCAGTCCTTTTTCTGCCCCTTCTTCCTCCATTTTCCCCAATGTAGTACCTCCACCAGCACCACCTCTTGACCCCAAACTGACACAAGATGCAACTAAATTCACACAATATTCTTTTAAGAAATGTAATCAGGATGATTCTGGCTACAGTGCAGTGAAACAGCCAGCCAACAAGCAAGACTCCAGTAGGCCTGTAATGCCCTTAATAACCACCAAAGCACTGCAAATGGTACAACTGAGGTCTGTGAAAAAATGTACAGGAGCACAGACTGAACAATCAGCTGGATCTATTTCTGAAGCCAACTCTCAGGAAAAAGCAACTGTAATTTTCTCACCACAGCCTTCTCTAAAACCATCTCTTTCACTAAGGCTCAGTAACAGCCTGGATGAAGAGATGAAAACTCATAGTCCTTCCTTCAAAAACTTAGTTCAAACTCCTCCTCAGAGTTCACTTCCAGATCTCAGTGACAGTGCACCTGAGATCAGCAGTGGTCAAAAACCTGGAAATGCAGCAGGTCTAATACAAACCTTTGAAGCTGATGTATCAGGAACAAACATTGAAGAAGCACCTCAGTCTCCTGTGCAGAATGAAAAATCTCACTCTGGCCTTATTAGTACACCGTTTCAGGTGCCATCGGGTTCTCCAAACAAGACTCAGGGTATATCACCAAACAAGAAGCCACCTCCTATTTCGAAGAAACCGAAACTGTTCCTCATTGTGCCACCTCCGCAGCTAGATTTTACAGCAGAGAAAATAGCTAACGTGAGTGATCCTGTCAGAGGCACATCAAGTCCAACTAGGAGAGAGATTGCACATTGCGAAGAAGCAAAAAATTGTCTTACAGATGGACTCAGTTCCAATGAGATGGACTCGGGCAGATTGGTTCCTGAGGGAGGAGCTGCTGGTTCCACCTTCTTTGAAACAGTGGAAACCAATGTCTGTATGGTACAGCCTGCAGCATCACCAGTTCAAGAAGCTCCCAAGCAGGAGCAGCAGACCACTTTGGATGAAGGAAGCAGTTCAGACAGCAATGGAGACGACAGCAGTAACACTGACAGACATCTATCTCAAGAGGATGAAAGTGGTAAGTCTGTCTTCTTTTATCCTTCAGGTGTAGCAGGAGCTAGTTTACTGATGGTTGGGGCTGGAGGAAGTGCAATAGCATTCAAATTTTCACCCATAGAAAGGGAGATGTGATACTAGACTAAAAATCATAAGGGAAATAACAGGGCTCGGATTAATCCCTGATAAAGATTCTCTATCTCCATCTTAACCTTTAGTCAGAAAAGCAGTGGAGATACAAGCAGCGTTTTGTTAACTGCATCATCTGTTTAAAAATCCTAGGAAAACCTGATTAGTTTGAAGAATTTTGGTGACTAGTTTTAATTGAAGCCCTAAAAAAACCTCCTTAAAACATAATTTTGTGCTGTGTATATGTAAACAAACATAGGCATTTCAGACACTGCAGTTCCCTCAAAAAAAAATTATTGTGAAATCAGAGAAATATTGAGAAAACAGTATGTTCAGTATATCCCTTCAATGTTTCACTTACTGTAGGTGAAGGATACGGAGGGATGCTTTAGCGGATAATGTGCAGTTTGGGACTCCGGTGACAGCCTGTCTGTATTTTTTATTCCTTCTGATTAGCTGAGGTGTTTGAGACAGACACAACAAATAATTCATCACTGCCAAGCAACAGTTACAGGGCACGGAGTGAGGAGGTGGCAACGCCAGCTAGACCGAGAACTACTGAGGATCTGTTTGCAGCCATTCACAGGTACTGCGGAAATTGCTGTCGGTATTGCTCCATCCACTAACTCTCTCACAATTCAGTTAATAGTCTCCTCCAAAGAAACCTAATTTTGATCATTTTTGTTTTTACTGCAAAACCCTCTTTATTTTCTAGTAAATAACTGTAGTAGGAAATCAGTAATAAACACAAGAACGTGCATTTTATTGCTTTATAATAATATTTAACTAATTCCACATTAAAAATTGCTCACAGTTAAACCAGTTTTGATAATCCTACAAATCTCCTGACCCCTGAAAATTTCATGTTACACCTTGTGTATATTGTATTATTCTTAATCTGCCTGATTAACTTTACTTTTGCTTTCTCTGTGTATCTTTTTGTTTTCATTCCCTTTCCCCTTCATCCCTTTTACTCTCCTTCGCTGGTTATATGGTGCAGTTTGGGACAGAGGCTCAACGCTAATGCTTCATGGCAAGCGTGGCTTAAACTGGCAAGTAACATAATATGTCAGTCATATGGCAAAACATATGACAAGTGCTGGATTATAGTTTGCCATAATCCAGTCTGAAGTGGGGTATTTTGTGTCAAACTGGTTTAGCAATGAAGAGTGCAATACAGATTCCATGCATCATTCCCCTGTTTAAAAACCTCCCAACTCACTAGGTACCTGATTTTTCATTTAGCTTTCTTTAGATTTAAAAAAAATAACACTTCAGTGAGAAGCAGGTTCACCATTTAACCTAGCAGGTATGCAGAAAAAAAGTATCTACGATTGGAACAGTTGAAGAACTTCTATTTGGAATGTGTGTGGTGGTGGTGCCATCTTATGGCCATGTAGTTTTCTTCAAAACACATATGGGCCAAATTTCCAAAGGGTCACTGTCATTGGTTACTTTCACTCACTAGGAATGTAATTAGTCAGTTTGTGTACACAGTTTGTGTGGCTTTTCCATCACAAATATTAGAAAAGAGGAAGTCTTGTGGCTAATGCACATGACTAGGAATCAGGACACTCAGGACGCATATATGATTTCATTTGTGAAATAATCCATTTTAGACATTATATCACAATGTTGGCTTTCCATAACTTTTTGATATCCCTTAAAAAAGAAAATTGTGATATAATGTCTGAAGCTGAAAGAATGATTGTACAAAGGAAATATTGGTTTATTGAGGGCAATATTTTACATTATATACACACAAAGGTTCGCTCTGCATGGAATACATACATGGAATTAAATGTGTATATTTGTGTGTGTAGATATATCTATACACACACACATATATACACATTATACACAAAATATAAAAATAAAATAGAGCTGGCAGTGATGCCTATAGTTAATATTACCTGAGACTTCCCTTTAAAAGACCCCAGTTTTCAGTTGCTTATAATTTTGCTAAACTTTAACTGCTAGGGCTGAAATTTTCCATGTTAGGTGTCTGCTTCAGGCTGAATTTTTAAGAAAGTTTCAGCAAAAAATGGTTCAATTTGAGAACAAGGCTAGGACTCTTTTCTCTCTCTCCTAACTCTAGCCTCCCCCTCCCCCCACTCCCTCCCCAGCAACCAGACATCGAGAAGGTCCCATGTCTCCATGCTTTGGAGCAGGGACTTGAAATTTGGCAAGGAATTCAGCCTAGGTTAGAGATGTGCCTTTTGCTCCCCCTGTGAAATTTGGCTGAATAATAAACCTCTGAAAGTCTTGGTTTGTGCATGTTCCGGGCTGGCAGCAAATGTTCCATCTCCACTGAGGATATTGCACACCCTCAGAGCTCCAAGCCAACCACACTGAGCGTGCTCCTTCGACTCACTGCGTTCACTGAGCATACTTCAGCCTAGGAAATTGCCATTGTGTCCCTTTGGCAGCTGCATGAGAGCCTGGACTCAGAGTGCTCAGTGTTTGTGGCAGCCTGCCACAATTTCTCCAAGGAACCTAAGAAAGAGAAGGGAAATGACCACTTTTAACTGTTTATATTTCTGCCAAATCTGAATGGAATTTCATGGGGGGGAAGAGGAGGAAGGCATCTCTCTAGACCCTGGGGATTCTTCCTGCAAAATAGCCAAGGCAGGCTGAAAACAGTGGAGCTGTAAGAGCTTCTTAAAAACAAGATTACAATAATCCTTTATATGTGGAAAGTGCTAGGCAACTTATATATAGGGGTCACTAAAGCTACCCCATATAATATATAAATGCATATTCTAAAATTCAAGCATTATTCTCCCTGTCTGCGTAGGCCCTGACACCGAGATTGACGTAGATAGGGTGTTCCTGGTCTTGGACAACACTGTTGCAATATTTCCCCCCCTTATACTCCTTAACATTGCCTGTCCTCCCTCACAGTGGATAGGTGCCAGCACTGCACTTTTCTCTCAGCTAGAAAGATGTAAGCAGCAGCATTTGAAAATTACACCAGTTACACAATAAGTTGACTACAGGTGTGTAATAGGTGGGATGCATCTGAACTCCACCAACACAAAGGGTCCTGAGATTACTCCCGATATCATGTGGCTACATCCTCTTGCTGCCTCCAGCTTAGCCGATGTACTGTATTTTGGTACTTTGTTTTCTGTTGGTAGGCCATAATGCAAATGCATCTGAGCTTGCCATGGAGAAAACTCAGCCTCTGGCAGAAATGGGGATGAAACATTACATCAGAATGTCCTTAGGTGTACATGGAGTTGTACCATTTATGGTTTTAATAAGGGGAATGGTCTGTATTGTACAAGTCTTTTCGTAAATAATAACATGTAATTTGTTGTGTAAATCTTGCATTTGCAATAAGTGCTGAGAGTCATTTTTAATCCTTTGGTGATATTATATATATATATTATAATACAGCATTAATACACTTTTTATATGCATTCTTACTTAGTCCACAGGTGCAAGCATATAATCTACATAATGACGTAAAGACGGGGGCAATAAAAATCCAGTTCCCGCACACATAGGCTCTTCTGATTTTTGCTGTGTTTTCTATAGTTTTCTATTTTTAAATTTAAAATCATGTAGCTCCTCTGGCTGCCAAGATAAATTTCATGTTATAAGTTAGCAAATTGGTCTGCTCTTGGCTCTGTAATCAAACAGATGGGAGTTACAGAGCACCAACTGCATTGTAAATATCTGCCATTTATCTTGAAGGCCTGATTTTAACCATTTAAATTCTTACTTTTAAAATCATTTTATCTAAAACCATAACATCTAGTTCTTTTAATTCAAACTTATCTTTAGTGTTGTTAACATGCTTGACCATGTACATTTCCAAAGAAAAATGTACAAAACTACATCCTAAGCTCTCCTAAAGGAATCATGAGCAATAAACAGCATGAGTCTCTAAAGAATATATGCCAGACAGATTAGACTGATATATTTTTATACGGGTGTCAAACAATTAAAAAAATTAATTGCGATTAATCGTGCTGTTAAACAATAATAGAATAACATTTATTTAAATATTTTTGAGCGTTTTCTACATTTTCAAATATACTGATTTCAGTTACAACACAGAATACAAAGTGTACAGCGCTCACTTTATTTTTGGTTACAAATATTTGCACTGTAAAAAACAAAATAAATAGTATTTTTCAATTCACCTAATACAAGTACTGTAGCCCAATCTCTTTATCATGAAAGTTGAACTTACAAACATAGAAATATGTACAAAAAAATCTGCATTCAAAAATAAAACAATGTAAAACTTTAGAGCTTACAGGTGAAGTGGAGTTATGTAACAAAAAAAACCCTACATTTGTAAGTTGCACTTTCACGATAAAGAGATTGCATTACGGTACTTATATGAGGTGAATTGAAAAATACTATTTATTTTGTTTATCATTTTTACAATGCAAATATTTGTTCAAACATAATAATATAAAGTGAGCACTGTACACTTTGTATTATGTGTTGTAATAGAAATCAATATATTTCTATGTAAATGTAGAAAAACATCCAAAAATATTTAATAAATTTCAATTGGTATTCTATTGTTTAACAATGGGATTAATCGTGATTAATGTTTTTAATTGTGATTAATTTTTGAGTTAATCACATGAGTTAAGTGCGATTAATCAACAGCTCTAATTTTTTGTGATCAAATCCCAATATTTGTGGACAAAAAGAATGCTGCCTATATCTAGATTTAGTCAAGTATTGGTTTGGCTTGGACATCAGCACTGTCAAATACAATAGATTCACTATTCCTATTCTGAGGAATAAGAATAGTGGATTTGTCTCTGACTCCCTTATGCCTCAAAGATCTGTTTTATTATATGCACAGGTTTGGTGGTGTCATTATTTATACTTCCTAGATTGTTCCCCTCTCTGTTTAATGGTAACTTGCTGTCCTGCTTATTAGTTTGTTGAATAGACTTCCTTGTTTATTTGGGGGGAAAATGTTTTATTTTTATATTTAAAATCTCAGATCCAAAAGGAAAGTCCTTGGCCGCAAAGATTCTGAAGATGACCGCACCCGCAACCATTCTCCTTCGCCCCCAGTAACACCCACTGGTGCGTCCCCAAATCTAGCTTCCCTGAAGCACGCAGGATCAATTCAGAGAAGCATTCGCAAGAGCAGCACCAGCAATGATAACTTCAAAGCCCTGCTGCTGAAGAAAGGGAGCCGCTCAGACACCAGTTCCCGCATGTCAGCAGCAGAGATGCTGAAGAATACAGATCCAAGGTTCCACCGAACAAAGTCAGACTCTTCCCTTGAGTTTCCCGACAGCCCTGCGAGCTGTTCCCCCAGCAAGAACAAAAGGGCCCAGGAAGAATGGGCCAAGAGTGAAGGCCTGATGCCAAGGAGTATGTCCTTTTCCAGCACTAGGTATGGCAGGTCGCGAACACCACCCTCTGCTGCCAGCAGCAAGTACAACGTCCGGAACCGTATCCAGAGCAGTCCCATGACTGTTATTAGCGAGGGAGATGGGGAAGCAGTCGAACCAACAGAGAGCAGGATCCGTAGGACTTTAAAAGAGCAGCAAGAGAGCCAGCTCAATGTGTTTGACAGCAATGACATGGACATGAATGATTTTCTGTATGCTGAGGAGGCCGATTCCAATGAGACGAAGGCTCCAACCCACTTAGACTTAATGACTCAACTGGTAAAACCAAATGCTTCAAACAAGTGTCTAAGCCCTTCAGACGAAAAAAGTTAAGAAGTGAGGACAAAGGCATTTGGTATTAGTCTTTCAGATGGTATATAGAATGAGTAAGCAACAGATCCCAGGAGAAAGCCCAGTCCAGAACAGTTTATTTTGCTGAGCGTTTATTACATGAACTTCATATGTGCATTGAACACTGGAGCACTGATTGCTCTGCAGGGTTGGGTTGGGTAGGGTGCGGCTTGCTTTGAGTAGGTGGTCTGTGACTTTAAAGAAAGTAACAGTTGAACTTTTTCATAAGCCTTAAAAGTCCTGTCTGAGAGAGTTTCCTCAGATCCTTTGGGGTGTGAATTTTTTGATACTTTTTGATTGTGGGAGCAAAATTTAGAGTAAGCCTGAAAAGAAGATGGGAAGCTTCTGTGGTACAAAGGGGCAGTTGCTTTAAGGCATTATATTTCTGAGGCTTGGGAAGTGGATAAGATGCGTGGCCTATTGGAGGTAGCAGGGCTAGCGCTGCACAACTTCTTTTCTGTGTGTGCGCCTGTTAATTTAAGCATGTCGTATTAATGTAAAAAGATTAATAGATTATGAATTGGTGTAGGTACATTTTTCCAGAGGAAAATATACACTTTTTAAACCTAACACAGGAGAGTGGGCACAGTTGTAATACAGTACTAGCTGCTGTGCAGCCATAGTGACAGTCACACAAACACACTCTCATTTCCAAGTGAATTGCTTACTTGATTGGAAACTGCGAGAACTGAAATAACAGGATGCATATTTATAAAGAGAATGTAAGTGAATAATAGGAAAATGGGAGAGGAATAAGCAATACACTGCCAGATTTGGAAAGTTTCAGGTGTCTGAAATGAAATTAATCACAAAACATGAATTTGAGAGTTTGCACCACAGAGCAGTGGTGGAGCCTTTCCATTTAAATTAAACATGGAGGTGACATTTTGCCAGAAGTTTTTCTTCCATTTATCAAAATGGGAAGACTTCTTATAACTTTCATCACTTGAAATGTCAAATATTTGCTAACTTTTGGTTACCAAAGAGTAAGTTAGTTATTTTCCTTTTTGATTTGCCTGCAGTATTTCTATTTTTAGGAAAATATTTTTAGCAAGGTTTGTTTTATTTTATTGTATATTTTACTGATGGTAATAAAAGTGTTTAATGGTTTTCATTTTTAAAGAAAACAGTTGATTAAAACTGAAACATTGGCTGGAGTTTTTGGTTCGTAGTAGGAAGGAAGCTTTTAATTTTGAATAGGATTTTTGCATCATTTGATGGTTTGTGCAGTTTTTATATTGATTGTAAATAATGGAAGTTGTTAAATACCTTTTGATCTTCCCACTTTAGAATTTATACATTTTTAGACTGCTTTAAGAAGAAACACTCTCTTTGTAGATTATTTATTTTAGTGAAATATGCTTGTAATCCCTTTCTTCAATCCCTTATTTGTTAGTAATGTAAATTTCCGGGGCCTTCACTTAACTCTTCCCTTCAAAAGAGGGGGATGATGACAATGCTGTGACTCTGCTTAAATAAAACAAGGCTGCCAATTGCTATCTTGTCTTTTGAATTGATAACATCTGTCAAAAGTTGCAGCCAACATTTTGTGCTCTTACATAGAAAACCTTGCACCTTAACTACTAACATCCAGTTCATATAGCGAAACTTACACTTTAGTGGCATCTAACAATTTTTGGTATCGCTTCATCCCATTTTACATATCTTTTGGGACAAACCCAATTGCAATGAATAGACCTGAAGAAATCCTATCTCATCTCCAACCTCCACTACATACTGTTTACTGTATAATTTACTCAGATGTTACTGTTCCTCCTCTCTTCTTTGCTACTAGTCCCAGAGAACTAAAGTTCTTGAAGCAGCAGATGAGGTGTTAAATCAGTGGGAGCCAGTTTGCCCATAATATGGGTTCTGCAGTGCTGTATGTCTAAATCCCTGGAACAATGGAACTGTGTATAGCAAACTTTCTATGCTTCAGATATGTTGAGCAGGTGAAAATACCATGCATATATATATATATATATATATATATATGCATTTGATTATTGGAACCAAGTGAAAACTAATTGAGGTAACCAACATTTAAAATAATTGTTAATACTACTACACATTGAATGAAAGTTGTAATAAAATAAAGGGGAATCACACATGGTTATCATTTTTCTTCCTATGCCAATCAAATATTAAATGTAGAGCCCCACATTTTCATGTAACAATTTGCACTTACATTTTCAAAACGCTACACAAATGTTAACTAATCTCATAACACCATCTTGAGAGGGAGGTAATTAGTCCCATTTTGCAGATGGGAGACTAATGGGCCTGATGCTTCAAGTGTGTGAGTACATGTAGGAACTGAGTTCAGTGTGGTCTATTCACGCCTGTGGTTGCAGGATCAGGCTCTAAGACAAGTGCCCAAGCCACCTAGCAACTCAGTGGCAGATCTGGTATATAAATAAGAACATCAGAGTTTCTGATTTCCAGCCCTGTGTTCAGTCACAGCTCCATAGTTAAGGTTGAGTGGAATTTTGCATTTATATAAGAAATACTCAGTATTGTAAGAGTAGAATAAAACAATGTGACAATCCAGGGCTGTAAACAACAGGAAGAGGATGGAATGGCAGATCAGTAGTGTGTGTAGAAACCAGTGATGATAAAATTAATATTCTATCTCAAATGGACAGTAAAAATGTTAGAGGCATGGGGAATCTGCCATATGAAGAAAAATTGAAAGGACTTGGACTATTCTATTTAGAAAGATGATGAATGAGAGCTATGAGGTACACAAAATAATGAATGATACAGAGAAGGTAAACTGGGTGCCCTATGCACAAGGGACGTCTTTGATGAAAATGAAAGGCAATGCATTTAAAATTGTTAAAAAGAAATACATTAATACCACACATTATTACCTTGTGGCAATGTGTTCTAAAGGTTATCTGAGGCCAAGAGCTAGCCAAATGTTTTAATTCTGCTAAATGAGACAAGCCAATTAAGTGTATTAGGATTTTTTTAAAGAATGGTTTAGACAACCATCAAGTGATACAGGTGGGGGAAACACTTCCCCATGGGAGGTTATTCACTAATTGCCCATCACTAGGTTACTTGCCCCTTCTTCTCAGCCTCTGGTGTTGGCCACTGTCAAAGACAGGGTACCAGACTAGATGGACCATCGGTCCAATCTGATATGGCAGTTCTTATGTCCCAAATAGTAATACATAGCTCTCCTATATCATTAGATTGGATGACTTGTTTGGTTGTGTTGTGTTTGAGTGAATTGGTTGTGACCTTTTGAAACAAACTTATTTATGTGAATGCAGTAATCTCTCTTCTTTCCGTGGCTAAGACTTGAGTAGAAAGAACCATTTCAATGCTAAGTTTATCCTTCAGATTTTCCTATTCTCTTTTTAGTCCTTTGTGTTGCAAATATTAGCATTTTCTGTTTTAAAAACTTGATTTCCTTCAATCTGTTACCTAAGCAACAAAGTAAATATTTGCAATGCATTTTGACAAACAAAAATAACATATGACAATATGATTTATCAAAACAGATTCAATACCCAATTTGGAGGTATCTAATTCAGAACTAGAAAAGGCAGAAATCAATGAATCAGGTGGTTGCTATAGGAACACATTTCATTCAATGTAAGGCTTATATTGTAAAATACGTACTAATCAGATTATAGACGTCTTTATTCCAAGTAGTGCCTCTGGAATCTGGTGATGTCCTCTGTCTTCAGTCACTGTACCTCCTCAGTCAGTGATCTGTACTGAATTTTCTAATACGTACCCAAGTACTCCTCAGCAGCGTATTCTTAGGCCAGGTCTAATTTTGTCCACATAGTAATGTTGATTAGGGTTCTTTTACATATTTATGCTAGCATTTTCTTTCACTAACCAAACTGGTAGAAGCTACACCAGCAAAAGTACATTTTTGCCTGTATAAGCTCTGTCTGCATTAGGAGGATTTTGGTGATATAGCTTTATTGCTACAACTTTTGAAATGTAGACTAGGCCTTAGAAAATCTCCACTAAACATATCCAGGGACTTTGAGGGGAGAAAATGCAACCCTCGGCTCTATGCAACTAAACAAAGATTTTCGTCCAAATCCTTCATTTAGTGTTACTGTTGGAAGGCTTGTTTGCATATCCTCCAAGTAGTTGTTTGACTGTTGATGCACGTGAGAAATGATTATTGAATCTACTTAGCTATGAAATGGTTTTCAGTTTTCCTCTTCTTTGCTCATTTGCTTTTCAATTCCATTGAGTATTCTCTCAAGTTTGCTCTTTGTTAACTAATTTTATACTTCCTTAGCTCTGAGAACAGTATCTCTGTATTGGATCTTGAGCATATATATTCTACAGCACATGAGCACAGTGAGACCAAGAGCAAAATGCAATCTGAGTCCACAACATTTATTTATAACTAAGGCTAAGTTTTTGTCAGGGATATTTTTAGTGAAAGTCAGGGACAGGTCACAGGAAATAACCAAAAATTCACGGCAGCCCGTGACCTGTCCCTGACTTTCACTAAAAATATCCCTGACAAAAGGGGTAGGTGGGTTCAGCACCCACTGCTGCTGAGGCTCCCAGGTCCCACACGGATGCGGTGTGTGGGAGCTCTGGGCTCCCCCTACCCCTGGGACTGGGCTGCTGTGGGGTCCTCTCGCCCCAGGCAGCAGGGTCTCCCAGCCGCTGGCCAGGGCTGCAGCTGGCCAGCTGTGGGGAGTCCCCGCTGCCCACCACATCTGGGCAGCTGCAGGGTCCCATCCCCCCCACCAGGTTGGGGGTTGGGAGCTGCAAGGGCGGGCCTGGCTAGGAACTCCAGCCCCAGACAGAAAATGTCAGGGAGGTCAATGGAAGTTACAGATTCCATGACCTCTGTGACATAATCATAGCCTTATTTATAACATATACAAAACTGACACGATCCTTTTCAAACAGAGTGCGGATCCTCTGCTTCAATAAGCTTACCATCTAGGCAAGATGAAGACTAATCAAGGGCCAATAGCTCAGATTCAGAAGGAGGTGGAGGTTATTGGTTATGAGAAGTTAGGAAAGGATTTCTGGAATATGTGGATTTGAAGGAGGGGAGACTGTGTTTGACAGACAAGAGTGTAGACTGTTCCAAGCATAGGGAGCGTGTGAGATAAGGCACAGAGCCTAAAGTGGCAGGAGAGGTGAAGAATTACAGAGTATTGAGGGAAAACCGAGAATAAAAGGGGGGGAAATGAGAACAAGATGTAAATGCATGACCCTGAAGAGGACTATAAGAAGCTTGATTTTAATACAGTAAGAGACAGGAAGCCAATGTGTGGATTATAGGAATGCTGCAGTCAGAGCAGTAGCAAAGGAAAATTCTTTTAGCAGCAGGGTTTTTCTGGACTGCAGGGGGAAGAGCAAGGAGGCCAGAAGGAGAAAGGTAGTTAAGGCCAAAGTTGGTGAAGGCATGGGAATCAGTTTTAGAAGAGAGGAAAGGGCAGATTCTGGTGATATTAAAAGAGAAGAAATGACAGGATGTAGTGAAATGAGATATGATGAGTCAGGGAGGAGAGAGAAGTCAAAGATGACATGGTTATGAACTTGAGACACAGGTAGGATAGTGGAGTTGTTAATCATGGAAAGAAGGTGTTGGAGAGGAGCAAGGATGGAAGTGCACTTTTGGAAAGAGTGCATTTGTGGTGGGACAGAGGAATGAAGAAATGCTATATAGGCAACTTGAGATTCAATGATGTGTGGAGGGAAAGAGCAGAAGCTAGATGGGAGGAGAGGAGATCAAGGATGAAGTTGAAGAGGGATGTAGATGCAGCCTGACTAGATACTGCACTCAGTATATGGAGGCAAGATAGAGTGAAGGTAGAATAAAATTTTCTCCACCTTTCTCCCCCAAGATGGGGAGGGGAGGGGAGGGGAGGGAAACAAAAGCATGCTTCAAAGCACAAAGGAAGGGGAGGGTGAAGAGAGAGCTATTAGAAATAAAGGAGAGAATCAAAAGAAGTTTTGGGTGTAGGAACATATCGAAAGGACAAATTGAGGGGTTAGGAGCAGATAGAAGGGAGACCTCAGACTTGGAAACTGCTACGGAGGAGGAGAGGAAGGAAAGAGTTTGACACTATTAGGAAAATGCATTCCATGTCAACCTGCATGTAGCTGTAAGGTGAAGACAAAACTAACTAGCAGCAACCTTCTTTTGCTTGAGGCAAACAATTTAGACTCATCTCTGAAGGAGGAGAAGTGTAGGCAAATATTATGGTGGTTTACATTTTCCTAATGATAAAATGAATAAGAAAGTCAAAGTCACTTAGCTCCTCTTCCCTGCCTGCTTATATGTCTGTCTCTTGTAAGGCAGACACAACCTGCCCATTTTTTATAATTAGCAGTTGGAAGTCCCTTCAAGCTGCTAGTCATGCTAACTTAATGAATAGATACCAGTAATTAATTCCCTTCCTTGAAAGAGGCAAGATTTCCTGCCAAGCCCCAACTGTAGGCCTTGTCTATTCCAGTTTGACTAAATTAATAATTAAACCAGTGCAAACCCTCTAATGTAGATTCACAGAGACCAGTTTGACCATCCCTTAAATCAGTTTAGCTTGACTGATTTAAAATAAATTTATTAAACCTGTGCAACTTATCCTGTTTAGATAAGGTTTTACCCTTGTAAGTTTTCCAAATTCCTTTAACCATCAACCCACATGGATTTATAGATAGAGGACCACTTCCCAAACCTCTAAAATATATGGAGTAGCCATTTATGATGTCATCAGGACAACAGTAGTGGGCAAAAGTTAATCCCTCCATGTTCCACCGATTTTCCACCTGAAAAAATATGGATTGAGCAGACATCAATGGCCCCTCACACACAACCAACATGAGGGATATCCTGGTGGTGGCGACTGTACTCCTCAACACTGTTTTGAGTGAAGATAGGCTATTCTGTCCATGCGTAACATAACTGTGGAGTGAACTTCTCTGGTATGCTTTGGATAACGCAAGCTTCTGCAGAGCCATCTTTTGCAGGACCGCCACTTACTTCTTTAACATAAGTTAGTGCCCCATCCCATCTATTTACAAATTTTAAAACAATCTAATTCCATAA
This sequence comes from Chrysemys picta bellii, assembly GCF_011386835.1. NCBI lineage: Eukaryota > Metazoa > Chordata > Testudines > Emydidae > Chrysemys > Chrysemys picta. Next base: position 105,939,982 of record NC_088793.1, on the reverse strand, counting down.
AATTATTAAAACACAACACAAAACTTTAACTAAAACCCAATTAAGATTGCTGTGTAGCAATGTACTTAACTATTCTGTCCTTTTACATAACTGAAGCACTTACAAAAGACTTGAATAGTTGAAGCATTTTATGTCTGCCCACATTATACTTTATTAAAACGTATTTGTTTATGAAGCGCCTGTTTCATCATCATACAACCTTAACTTTGATCCAAAATTAACAGTATTCTTTCATAGTCAATACAACAAATTCTTCTGAGACAAACAGGATAAGTCTCTTGGTTCCATCATTTTAAGAGCACTATTAACATTAGATCATATTGGACCTTAAAAAAGGATACCGGGTGTGGAACATGATAGTGGCCATTCTGGCAACTGTGCCAGCTGACTTGGGGCAAGGGGCTGATTAATTGCAGTGCAGATGTTCGGGCTTGGACTGCAGCCTGCGCCCTACAACCCTGAGAGGTGGGAGGGTCCCAGACCTCGGACTGCAGCCCAAGCCCAAACACCTACCTCACAATTAAACAGCCCCAAGTCAGCTTGGAGAGTTCAAACCCCACGAGCCTGAGTCAGTTGACATGAGCAAGCCACAGGTATTGAATTTCAGTGTAGACATACCCTTTATGTTAAGAACCTGAATTAATATATGCTGAACAAAGATGATGGTAAAGGTCGAAGTGTCAGGTAATTTACTGCTCTGAAAGAGAGAACATTTTCTAGCACTCCATTATGCAATAAGTACATTTCATTCTCACAAATTACTTAGGCACTTTGTTGATAAACATTCCAATGACTTTTTTTTTCAAACAACCTTTTGGGGCCAATCCCCAGTGAAATCAATGGCAAAATTCCATTAATTTCAGTGGGAGATCAGGGCCTTTACCAGCAAATTCCAATCTATATAGATAATATCCCACCATATAGTTCCTTTCCTCTCTAATGTAATACCCTATTGAACCAGACTTTAGAACTGTATTAGACAGCAGAAATCCTAACTACTGTAGAACCAAGATAGGAAAATAAATCCAGCAAAAGATATAGGTTTAAAAAATATGTACTTACAAATTAGATCTAAAAGTTATACCTCAGATTAATTTTTGTCTGTGGCAATAACAATTTTAGGAACACTAAAAAGCTCAGGAAACTCAGAAATTTAAATTGGAAAAAAAAAAACTTATCGCAAACAAGAAGTGAAACAAAATAGGCTTATCTGATCTCGCTGCAAAAAAATAATGCAGCTGCAGCAATCCCTTGCTATTATTTTCTGTTGTCTCCTGACCAATCCCCTTTTCTGCCATGGTCTCTTCATTGTCAGTCTAATATAGATTGTAAACTCCTCAGGACAGAACTTAAGGCTTCTAATTTGCTTGGAAAGGACCCTGTACAAGCATGGTTTTAAACAAATATATCTGTTATTTTATTGTAAGTGAAATTAACTTCTGGAACAGTGATTCGTTTTTTAAAATGTGAGAGCATGAAGATTCTGGGGTTAGAGGGAGCTTCTATTCCATTCATCTACTTTCTATGTCAAGTTAGAAGCAGCTTTGATGGATTCTAAAGCTAGGGTTACCATATATTGTGCCTCCAAATGGAGGACACTCCCCGGGGGCCCGGCCCCACCCCCAGCCCTGCCCACGCCCCAACTCCGCCCCCTCCCAAAGTCTCCGCCCCCTCCCCTGCTTCCCGCGAACATTTGAGTCGCGGGAAGCCTGTAGCAGGTAAGGGGGGAGTGGGGGGAGGAGGCGCGGCCCAGGCTGGCCCCCGGCGGCGCCAGCCTGGGTCGGCTCGGGCCCTGGGGTGCCGGCCCCAGCTGACCACTCCCGGCCCCGCGACCCCGGCTCCCGGCCCGGCGACCCCGCAACCCCGACCCGGCTCCCTGACCCCGGCCCGGCTCCCGGCCCCGCGGGCCCGGCCCGGCTCCCGGCCCCGCGGGCCCGGACCGGCTCGCGGGCCCGGCTCCCGGCCCCGCGGGCCCGGACCGGCTCCCCGACCCGGCTCCCGGCCCCGCGGGCCCGGACTGGCTCCCCGACCCGGCTCCCAGCCCCGCGGGCCCGGACTGGCTCCCCGACCCCAGACCGGCTCCCGGCCCCGCGGGCCCGGACCGGCACCGCACCCCCGGCTCCGCGCCCAGCCCGGCCCGGCACTGCGACCCTGGGGTGCCGGCCCCGGCCGACCACTCCCGGCCCCGCGACCCCGGCTCCCGGCCCCGTGGGCCCGGACCGGCACCGCGCCTCCGGCTCCGCGCCGCGCCCGGCCCGGCACTGCGACCCTGGCACCGCGCGCCCGGCCCGGCTCCTGGCCCGGCACCATGCCCCCGGCCCCACACCGGCCCCAGACAAAGAGGCCCCGGCCGAGCCCTCCCGATTTTCCCGGACATGCCCGGCTTTGGGGGATTTCCCCCCGGACGGGGATTTGAGCCCCCAAAAGCCGGACATGTCCGGGAAAATCCGGACGTATGGTAACCCTACTAAAGCCAGTCCTAACCAGCTCTCCTAAAATAGGAGATTGCAACAATGTGCTGACTTAAGGATGGTGAATTGCCTTGCGTACTTTTGCTAATTTGGACTGATAATATAGTCAAAGGATAAAAGCTTTTAAAGTCAATGTATCAGTAGACACCATGAAAGTATATATCCGTCCTAGTGTAAAAAGCAAAGGTAACAATTGATATTACTTGAATATACTAACACTGGATATACAAGTGCCTGGACTAGTACCATAAAACAAACAATGTATTTCAAAAGACAAATATTGGAGGCTTTGAGGCTAAAAATAACCAAACTATTACTATCAAGGTGTGGGTATGTTGTATCACTATCTATACTCTAGCAAGTGTAAAGCTGTTACCATATGATGGCTGTTCAGTGGCCAACAAGAAATGCGTAAGTGGTCTCGGCTGAACTTGCAGTGTAGAAACATCCACGATTCACAGGTGCCAACATAATAATTCTCAATACCAGGCATCCTTGCTGGCAGACTTGGCATAGAGGCCCAGGATTAAATAGACAGGGGGATTAGTCAGGCATTGGCAGGGTAGTACAGAGTAGTTTGCCCTGCACTGGGGCGAGATGACTTGCTGTCCTTGCTGCTGCCAATACAGCAATTATCATAAACAACATATTAAGGTTTATAAAAATGGACTGTCAGTCCAGTGCTGGCACACCATATGCTGTCAAAGTTCAAACTCAGCTGCTCCAGTCAGCAGCCTACTAGATAATACTTAGTCCTGCCTTGAGTGCGGGGGACTGGACTAGATGACCTCTCGAGGTCCCTTCCAGTCCTATGATTCTATGATAGTGCTAAAGTTCTGTTAGCACTGAAATAGTTAATATTGATATTTAAACTGTCATCTTTGAGGTAATAGCCCACTGAGATGACTGAGGCCATTCAAACCTCTGCTGTTGTTTTTCTGCTGGTTGCAAAGACACTAAGTTCTTGTTTTCTACACAACCACTGCAGATAGTCTTTTTTTTCTTTTTTTTTTTTTTTTTAATAAAAGCTTATTGTGGAGCCCAGCTCTGTGGTGAGAGATCGGATCTGCAGTAGAGTGTGGCCATAGAAAACATAGGAAGAGTTCCTTGTGTTATGCTGTAGCAACCTCTCTAAGTGTGTGCTAGATGGATTTTAAGGGGAGGGAAATAGGGAACATGGTGTGAAGTGGAAGGAAAACTGAAAATTTCATGGCTTTCTACTCTAACTGAAAGTGTGACCAGAATGGGGAAAACTGTAGTGTCATTCTAGAAGAGGCACACTTGAAATCTGACAGATTATAATCTGTTAATATAGATAAGCCTATTTTGTTTCACTTCTTGTTTGCGATAAGTTTTTTTTTTTTTTTTTTCAATTTAAATTTCTGAGTTTCCTGAGCTTTACAATTCCCAGGCAAAAAAAGTGTCTGAATAAACAAATTCTGACTCTCAAGAAAGCATTTTGTTTCCTATTCTTGATTGCTGGGGTTTCCATTTCTCTTGATAAGCCACACCTCATTGTGTCTATTAAGCAATTTAAAAGGGCTGTCATAGCCAGCAGTATAATAGACCTTTTCATCAAACACTTTCCCATCCCGCTTCAAACTTTCTGCTAGTGTCAGTAGTTCTTCTTGGTTCTTTGTGGCACTGGAATATCCTCCAAAGGACCTGTCAATAATAATAAACAGCACGAGAACATGAAGAAATCTTATCACTGATAAATCTAAGCTTGTTCTCTATACTGCTCGTCTAAATCCAGCATGGGTCAGCAGTGATCTTTGAAACCATATAGTTCAACCCTTTCAGGGACTGTTCCCTACAGCCTGTTTTCTAGTACTTTGTCCAGTTCCGTTTGTTTCAAATGATGAAGCTTCTGCAACTTCCTTTAAGATAATTTCACAGTAACAGACTTTACCAATGGGAAAATGGGGTATCTTCAGGCCTGTATGAGAGCTGTTCTTCTTGGTGCAAAACTAGTAAAATGTATGACCACATGCCTTGCTTTGCACTTGTAAAGAGTGTTGTCTTGATGTCCTGAGAGTGCCACTGTGAAAAGCAAAATTCCAAGGAATGTGGTTTGAACACCCTGGATTAATGGTCAAGAACAGGGATGGATAGATGGGACACTTTACCCAGCACTCATTTATATTTTCTTTTTCAGGAGTTTGTAACTATGGAAAAATACTACCTGAAGCTTACATGGAAAATGAAGTTAGTTACTTTATGCTTGAAAGTTAACTTTGTCTAAGAACAACTTGTTTTGGTTTAGATTTGGAAGTGGGGAAATTCATCAATTAACATTTTGCTGTATACTTGAACATATATTCTTAACTGTTTTAAAAGTACAGTGTTTTTTCCAATCCCATGTCTTTCATGATGTTTTCATTAATATACAGTAAAATATAAAACATTTTAAAAAAATGCAAGATGATCTCCATCTAGGGATGTTCAACAAAATATTTTCAGGACATGTGACTTCTGTATACTAATTATACTTACTGGGCTCTTGTGAAAAAGGTATGAGGAAACAGAGATTTGGATTGAATTACAGGCTAGTACAGTGGTCCCCAAACTGTGGGGCATGTCATGGAGGAACGTTCGGGAGGGGGGCAGAGTGCAGGGGGGGCCCTGGGCCAGTCCCCATGTGGGGGTGGGGAGGAAGCGCCTCCCAGCTCTGCTTCAGCCCTTACCCCATTTGCAGCCTTAGCTCCCGGCTGCAGCTCCACATCTGGCCACAGATCCCACTGTGGCCCAGCAGGGGCTCTGCTCCTGGCCCCAGCCTCAGCTCTGCTCCCGGCCCCAGCCTCACTCCCAGCTGTGGTCCGCTCCCGGCCCCAGCCTTGACCCTAGCTGCAGCTCCATTCCTGGCCCTGCTCCCGGCCCCAGCCTCGGCTCCCTTATTCCTGTCTGTGCCCCACTCCCAGCCCCAGCTCCCGGGGAGTGGGGGTAGACAAGGGTATGGGGGGGCACGACCATGAAAAGTTTGGGGACCCCGTTGCTAGTATAAAGTAAATTATTCATTCAGTAAAGCATGTGCATGCACCATGTTATTCATCAACTGACTGCCACAAGGTGGCAGCCACAGTTTAGCTGAAGAATATCACATTGAGTTGCTGTATTTTTACAAAAAGTGTCAGGACTACCTCTTCTTTTGAGAACTAAAAACATTTTTGATCATGTATAAGCTGCCTTGTGCATACAGATTTATTATCTGTACGTTGCAGAATTGCAATAGTTAGTTAATACATACCTGACAAACACAATCATTTCTGGTCTGTTTTCAATTAAAATATCTGACTCTGATGGCTTAGGTGGATCAGCTTGATGATCAGATGGTATATAAAAAGAGACTGTAATAGTGGACTCGCAGAATGGGCCTGCACCAGGTTCCACATGGCATGTTACTGGAGCTGTCATCTCTATCTTCATCCCTATCAGAGGCAAATAAGCAACAGTTCACTGCTCTGTCACAAATCTCAGGTCAAATAATGTAGTGTGTCAAGAAAGAGAGCACATTGGTGGCTTTATCAAAGGTTGCCTTTGATTTATATTTAATAAAAGGTAGTTTTAATTCATGTGTGTTTCTTCTATTGTTGCATTGTATTTGGATTATCTTGTCTGCCTGTAACAATTCTTAAAGAAAATGCATAATGGCAAATTTCTGCACGTATGCAGCAGATCCCTTTGTTTCGATTGTTAACATACCACTACCACAGACCAAACCTCTTACGCCTTGTCTACACTTGCAGCAGCATGTAGGGTACATACAGCTAACTGCCGCATTCCCACTGTGAAAGGCTCTGGCAGAGGGAAGGCAGCAGTGAAAGGTTCCTGCACCTTTCTCCACTGCCTTCCTCTGCCAGATCCTTTCCCCACTGCTAGAGCCTTTCTCTGGGGCAGGGAAAAGCTCTGGCAGTGGCGAGGCAGCAGGACCTACACTGCTAAAAACAGCAGTGTATACAGGGGAGGCACTGCTTGGGTGTGCAGAGAACCATATAGGGTACATAGACTAAGGCTTTTGGTGTGTATATACTCACCTAAGCAGTGCCTCACCGTCTACACTGCTATTTAAACCTGACTGGGGGTTGTGCAACGTCTATACATGCTGCTGTATGTCTACACTGCAGCTGGAAGCAAACCTCCGGCCCAGGCAAATACTTGAGCTACCATACTAAAAATAATTGTGTCAACGTTGTGGCTCTGGTGCAGGGTTGGGTCCCCCTAGGCTTGAGCTCAGTCCGTGTGACCACAGGAGCCACAATGTCCACACAGCTATTTTTAGCAGGCTAGTGTCAGCCTCTCTATCCAGGCTGGGAGGCTCGCACCCAGCAGCAGTCATAGTCTTGGACTATTCAGTACTTGCTATCAAGAGGTTATCGTGCAGACAGCTTTTTTTAAAAAAACCTCAAAATTGAAAAAAAAATTATGCAGTACAAAACCACAATGAAGCCTAACTTTTTTTTTCAGACCACAATCAAGTAGTTTTAGGTTCAAAGTTTATTAACTTAAAATTAGCTCATAATTTGGTAGGAAATGCCCTGTGCACTCTGGCTGTTTTATAAAAATCAACTGCAGCTGCCCTAAAAGTGAGCACCACCAGCTATATCTGACTTTTGTATAGGTTCTGGGCTGCAGAGCAAAATAATTTGTAACTGTGTATCAAAAATAAACTATATGTCAATCATTGATGAATACCCCAAAATAACAGTGGGGAAGAGGAACATTCAGCACATCAGTGGTTTCAAACTAATTTCCAGGTTCTAAAGTCACATGAGCAGCTCCCATAGCTTTGATGTATCAATATGCAGTGGGCTGCAACACTTCAGCATCTGCTGAAACCAGCCTACTAGAGAGGAGGGGTTTAGCTATTTTGGTTTCAGTTATAAAGGCCTGGTTGTGGGGAGTTTCTCCAGGGGGTATAAGAGTTTTGAGAAATATCATTGTGATGAGGTGCCCCTCCCCAGGGCAGAAGGGGTTGAAATGGCTAGGCAGGCCAATTAACTGCCCAGGCTGCACCTGAAGGAGACAGGGAGCAGGCCACTCATTGGAAATGGGCTCAGCTGGGCAGGAACAGGAGGGGCCTGTATAAAGCCCAAGAGCGGTGAGCAGCAAGGGGCTTGTAAGGCAGTAGTCTACTATCATTCCTGGGAGGAGGGCAGGTAAACCCAGAAAGAGCGGGAAACAGCAGCTACGGATGGGACTGTACAGACCTTGGCTTTTGTTATAGGGTTCCTGGGCTTGAACCCAATGTAGAGAGTAGGACAGGGTTTCCCTACCAGCCACTGTGAAGTCACTACTTGGAGATGACAGCTGGTCTGGAAGGATTTTAAATTGCCCAGAAGGGGAGGGCCTTAGTGACCTGGCTGAAGGACCAACCCATGAACAGAAAGCTGCAGCTTCAGGAGTAATAGGGGCTGCAGGATGAAAGAAACCAGGCAGAGACAGGGCCAGCACTTGGCAAGAGGTAATAACCAGGAGGAGATGCCACCAGCAGTGAGTACACTTTGTGATTATCACCTTATATCTTCAAGAAAGACACTTACCTTTCTCCACCTTGGCCCCTCTTCTAATGGAACACTGTGGGTATTGTGAATGGCATGATAAGTGGATTTGAAAGGGCTTTTGAAGTGGAGGAGTGGGGAAGAAGATAGGGTAAATTTAGAAGCATTAATGTGCTGAATGCTTCTCTTCCCTGCTATTAGGAGAATTCAGGGTGTAAGGGTGGGGTTTTTTTTGTTTTTTATGAAAGCCATAAGCTTGTCTCCTCTCAGCTATCCTGACTTATAAAAGGAGAAACTACTATGTTGGCTTTTATGCCTTAGGACAGTGGTTCAAAAAATCTTGTATTGATGACCTCTTTTACACAACAAGCTTCTGAGTGCAACCCCCCCCTTATAAATTAAAATGTGTTTTTAATTTATAAGCAGCTTGCTATACAAAAAAGGACAAATGATATAATCAAGACAGAATAAAGGGAGAGTAATTGGGATTTACTACTAACACTTTTACTTAGAATTATCCAATAATGCCAACAAATATTTCTTTTGGAAAAAATTACAATTGTTAGTGCATGTGATGGGGTGTCTACCCCCCACACAAGGCCTGAAGAGGTAAGACAGGCCAATTAACTTTATTAGGCTGCACCTGGAAGGAAGCCAGGGACTGATGATGACTAATAGCTGATGAAGCCCAGTTGGGGGAGGAGCTGGGCTAGGGTTCTAAAGAGGGGAAGCTGATAGTCAGAGATAGCTAGAAGGAGGAGCTCTGCAGTCACTGTCTAAAGAAGGGTGTTGGCAAGAGATAGAGGCAGTTTAGGGAGACATTTAAACCTAGGATCCTGCCATGGACTACAGAATCTGACCAGACTGTGGGGTGGGGTGAAGTAGCTGCAGAGCAAGGGGAAGTAAACTAGGAATGAGTCCAGGGAAATAGCAACAAGGTCAGAGCATGAGTGGACCGTGGCTGCTAGGCAGAGGATCCCTGGGCCTGAACCTGGAGCAGTGGTTATGCATGGGTTCTCTGCTGGCCACTGGGAAAGTGGCACTTACTGGGCAGTGGATCAGAAGACTGAGACAGTTTGTCCAGTGCATCTTTGTTACCTTGGAAGGGAAGGAGAAGACTACAGTACCCTGGCCAGAGGGCCAAGTCCCCAAGGAGTAACCTGTTTCTACTGAGAGACACCATAGGGCGAGCAAACAAAAGGGGTATCAGACCGGGCAGAGCTAATCCCCAGACACTACCACAAGGAGGTGCTCAGTGATAAGTAAACCTCATGAAAGGGCATAAGTTTAAAATGCTTTGTCACTTGTTTACTTTTTCAATAGCTTAAAATACAAAGAGATTCAGCCATCAATCAATTAGAAGCCAAGCTTATAAGAGATGGGAGCCTCTGGTAGTATTAAGGATATTTAGTATTTGATCTATTCCAAATGCCATATTTAAATGCATTAACTTTTCCTATACCCACTACAAAGAGATTTAATAAAGCCCATTTAAATGCTGCTGCTTATTGCAATTTAGGAATAAGGAAGACACTTTGTGTTAAAGTGTTCCCTAAAGTGTACAGTGTGCATCCACCTGGGTGGAGTGATGAGGGACTGTTTGCAAGATGGATATGCAGAAAGACCAACTGTAGTCTGGAGTCTTTTAAAAAAACACACAAAACCTCACTGTTCTCACTTTCAAAACTAGAGTGTTTCTTAGTTAACTAATACAGAGATTAATCCGGGAGTCTGCACAGAGCCTGAAACAGTGGCTGCTAACACAGGTGCTACTTTAATTGTTCATATTAACTATTTCACTGCTCAAAGCAGACAGAAGATCTACACCATAATCATTAGCATTCCCCAAGTCAGGTGTGGAAGGAGCACAAAAGACTAGTGGAGATGTATGGATTAAGAAATGTGCCATCACATAGTAGGGTTCCTTAGTGACGGGACTGGCTTTCTTTTCCTGAAAGAGGGCTCAGCTTTCAAAAGTTTAGAAACTGAATTATTGAAAAGTATAGTCCAGAGCATCTTACGTTTCTCATTCTTGCCCTGAATATAGTTAAAGAGCTTCATGAAGCCAGTGCTGACAGCTGAATCATAGTCCATTGATTTAACAGAAGTGGCAACCCATTTAGCTGGTTCATACTGCCGGACTTCATAATCTGAAGCCTATAAACAACCAGAAAAAACAAAACTATCAAGAATAGCGCTTCACATGGGCATCAGCACATAAGTGATTAGGCATTCACAGAAACCCAACTTCATTTTTACAACATAGGCTTAGCACTGATATTTCTTTCCTTATCTAATTAACTTTTTTAAAGGGGGAGGAGTATTAACCAGCCTGACATTGCTGGAGAAAATGATTAGGTACTAGATAGTAGGAAGAGAGCCCAATTATTGCTCAAAGCTTGGAACAGTGTTGCAGGTCAAAACATGAAGTTTTTATATATTTTTTTTTAAAGTCAGGAAATATATGCAAGTTTTTCTGTGTTGATTTATCCAAGTTGCACATTACTGTAATGTGCAAGAACACAAAGGGAATAAAGCAGTGATTCTCAAACTGGGGTTGCCGCTTGTGTAGGGTAAGCCCCTGGCGGGCTGGGCGGTTTAGTTTGCCTACCCCGTCCGCAGGTCTGGCTCATCGCGGCTCCCACGGGCCGCGGTTCGCTGCTCCGGGACAATGGGAGCTGCTGGAAGCGGCTCAGGCCGAGGGACGTACTGGCTGCCGCCACCTCCAGCAGCTCCCATTGGCCTGCATTGGCGAGCCGCGATTGGCCAGACCTGCGGACGGGGCAGGTAAACAAACCAGCCTGGCCCACCAGGGGCTTTCCCTACACAAGCGGCGACCCCAGTTTGAGAAACACTGGAATCAAGCAGGTTTCAGAGTAGCAGCCGTGTTAGTCTGTATCCGCAAAAAGAACAGGAGTACTTGTGGCACCTTAGAGACTAACAAATTTATTAGAGCATAAGCTTTCGTGGACTACAGCCCACTTCTTCGGATGTATGCATACATCTGAAGAAGTGGGCTGTAGTCCACGAAAGCTTATGCTCTAATAAATTTGTTAGTCTCTAAGGTGCCACAAGTACTCCTGTTCTTTTTGTGGAATCAAGCAGGGGTTCTCAAACTTTTGTACTGGTGACCCTTTTCACATAGCAAGCTTCTGTGTGAGACCTTCTCTTTTCTCTTCTTCCCCTCTCTCCCGCCCCATTAAAAACACTTTTTAAAATATATTTTACACCATAAATGTTGGAGGCAAAGCAGGGTTTGGGGTGGAGGCTGATAGCTCACGCTCCCCCATGTAATACCCTCATGACCCCCAGTTTGAGAACCTCTGGAATAAAGCTTATTTACTATTATAACTAAAACCCAAGATTACCATAATTTTAATCTTTCTTTATTTTAGTTTGACAGCACTTTGTGAAGAAAAATAAAGAATAAATTCCCCTGGTGGCTTGTGTGGGGCTTTGACTCAGTCAAAGAAGAAAAATTATTTAAAAAAAAAAAAAATAGTACTGTAAAGTCACAACCTGAAACTTCTAACTTAAAGGAACACCACCATTTTTTTTAAAAAAACAGTAATGTAGTCTAGTGTGCCATGTGAGTAAGTCAAAGAAACAGTATGAGGTTAATCGTTTTTTTTGGGAGGGGGGGGCGGAGAATTCACTTACAGATACCATTAACATATTGGATCAGAAATTCCCAAAAAAAAAAAAAAAAATTTGGTGACCCACATCTTACGATAGTACGTCTCATGGCTCACTTCCCCTCATAAATACCTGGACCACCTCTGATCTGTGACAACTGCAATGATTACTTATATTCCAAAGTAACCTCTATTTGACATAAACCTTTCTGCTATTATTCAGCCAGTCCACTGTGACAGCCATAGTTTTCAGTGGACGACACATTAGTTTGACAGTCTCTGCCTTACACTATTAATGTGGTTTCAGAGTAGCAGCCGTGTTAGTCTGTATCTGCAAAAAGAACAGGAGTACTTGTGGCACCTTAGAGACTAACTTAGAGGTTCTCAGAGCTTGTACAGAAGAACAGTTAGTGCATGGCAGGTGGGGCTGTAAAACTACCTTGCACTAGCTTGCTATGTGCTAACTTTGTGCTAACTCACTGTCTGTGCGGACCCTGCTGCTGCACACCAAAAACACCCTAGTATGCTTTGATCTACACTGACCTACTCATGTTTCATAGCAATGTGCACTAGGGAACTTCTAATGCACAGCAAGAGGGTTCACATGGACACTTTGGCATGTAAATCTACTTTGCAGTAGCATACCATGCACTGTCTGCTGTGCACTAACTGTTCATCTTCTAGACAAGTTTTCAGACATTACAATAATGGGAAACAATACAAGTACTTAGATGCTGTATATTTTTGTTGACCAAACTGCAACACAAAATATAAACTCCCCAATTTCATCTTTGCCAACTCTAGTTGGCAAAAGGTTGTCACAGTAGGATTGCAAATCCAGAGCAAAGGAAGTGTAAACCAACTATTTTATTTGCCTTTACAAGAATTCCATAGAAGTAGGTCTACTGATTTTTAGGTTTAGGAAACCTCTGTTTACACAATTTTGATTATAACCCTAAATCAACCTGTGTACTTAATGTGGCTACAGAAACCTTAAGTTCTGCATTTGTGCATTTTATTTTAAACGTACAAAATTGTTACCTTTAGATTAGTTTTCTGTATCTTATTTGATCCTGGGGAAGAGCTAGCTAGTCCGGACACCATGGAGAGTATTGGTTTGCATGGCTCCACTTGCAGGTGGAAACAAACACCTCAGAACTATAGCATTGCATAAAAAAATTGTTATGCAAGTCACCATGTCCTAGCTACTGTAAAAACCTACTTACTGCACTGTGGTATCTTGTACCTCTCTAGTGAGCAGGAAATAACTAAAATTCCTTTCCAAGTTGACTTCTGCATGCCCCCATTGCCCCCCACTTTCCACAATGATTCTCCTAAGCTGAAGATGAGCCATTCAGCCCATTATGATCTGCTTGTCGCATCTTTTATATAACACGGCCCACAGAACGTCAACTGTTCTAGCAACTTGAAGTCCTGCAGTTTGATTTTTATTGTTTTAATCAAACTTATTTCCCCTGCTCTCTGAAGCACTAGGGCTAAAGTATTTCAACTCAAGCTCCCTGCCATGCCCCCTCGTTTGCTGAGACTTAAGCCCGACATTTTTTGACCAGAAAGGAAGGCAGATAAAATGAGTGAGCAAGGGGGTGTTCTAGCCCAGGCAGCAGGGGCCCCTCCTTTTTGCTACGAGGAATTTCACCTGGCTTGGTACCGCTGTCCACTTGGGCAGCTCCAGCCCGGAGGCGAGAGCTTGTTTGTTGGGCTTCAGCATCCTGGGGAAATTAAAGCAGAGCGAAGTTAGTAGGGCGTCCTCTAGCCCCTCTCCCCTGGAGCCCCACCCGCAGTGGGGCACTCAGCCCCCTGTGCACCTCGCCCACCCAGCCGCGGTGGGAGGGCTGGGGTTAGCCCAGCATCTCTTCTCTTCTCTTCCCCCACCATCCCGGGGGCCAGGCCGGGCCAGCACCGTCTCTCTTCCTCACCTGCCTCAGCAGCTTCCACCCAAATGCGCCGCCCTGTCCTTCCCCAGCGGGCTCCCCTAGGGAAGCACAAACCTCCGTGTGTCGGAGCCTGCCAGCTGCCTGTGGGCGGGCCAGGCGGCGAGGTTTCATAACCCCTGGAGGCTGGGCACAGCGGGAATCGGCCCCTTGCCCCAGCATGCTGCCCCAGCCCCCTCCCCCTGCTACGGGAAGGCGGCGCAATTCGCCCGTCCGCCCACCCCTGCTGTGCAAGCGGCTAGAAGCCCCGGGACCGGCTCCGAACGGCACTTGTATCAGCACAAAGTGCTCTCGCTCCCGTTTTGCTACTTTGGGTGTACTGAGCATGCTCACTCGAACTGAGCATGCCCAGTAACCTTCGTTGTAGCCACTGCCCTCTCTCTGCCCTCTCTCTGCCCTTACTTCTGCTAACGATTTGCTGCCTCCTCTTTGGGGGGGTTTAAAAGGATTAAGGGGGGCAAATCGCAGCGGGGGGCTGTCAGGGTCTGAGCAGGGGGCAGAATTTTACTGGCCTGGGGCGTTCAAGCTACTGTAGCTAGCGGCAGAAGAGGGGCTGAAGGGCAAAAATCGGTGGTGGGGGGTGAGAGCCGGGGTTAAGCCGGGGGGAGGGGGGGAGACACTGCCAGACCCCGTGCGGGTACAAAACCCCCGTTTAGGGAGGGGGAGGGGGGGAACAGTGACCCCGTGGGATGAGCCACCCACTGTGCTCGCTAATCTAGGGGTGTGGGGGGGGGCAGAGACTGTTTTTGTTGTTCTCACAGGGACGCTGCATGTAGGGTGACCAGATGTCCCGATTTTATAGGGACAGTCCCGATTTTGGGGTCTTTTTCTTATATAAGCTTCTATTACCCCCCATCCCTGTCCCGATTTTTCACATTTGCTGTCTGGTCACCCTAGCTGCATGTCAGCCTCGGAGCAGGGGGCGGGTTCCTGGGGCTGGGGTCTTAAAGGCACAGGCCTCCAATTCCTGGCCTGTCAAAGCTTAATCAACGCAGCTCCTCTCTATCCTATACAAGTGTTGCAGGGCCAGGGCCGCCCAGACGGGGGGGCCAAGTGGGGCAATTTTCCGCAGGGGCCCCCACGAATATGTCGGAGGCTGCCCCCGCCTCCGTCTTCCCCCGGTGTCTCAGCGTGCCGCGTCCGGGAGCGGCCCTGGCGCACTGCAGCGCGGTGGCTCCAACGCTGTCCGGGGCCGCTCCTGGTCGCAGCACGCTGAGGCTCCAGGAGAGGGGGTAAGCGCCATGGTAAGGGGTGGGGCACCCCCCCCGACCCCATCCTAACCATCACCATCACCCAGCAACAGCCCATTATGTAATTGTAAATGTATACATACCATTAAAGCATTTAATGTTTTTAAATAATGTATTTAGTGTATTTTCAAATTATTACAAATTAATTTTTGAATGCATGTCACTGGTTATGTTTTAGATTTCCAAATACATGTTACTATAGTATTGCAACTTTTTTTATGGAAGGGGCCCCCAAAATTGCTTTGCCCCAGGCCCCCTGAATCCTCTGGGCAGCCCTGTACACGGCTACGTTACTGATCCAGCCAGGAGACTGAATGCGGTGAAATATTGTACAGACACTCCCTCCCTCCAACTCTGCTTCTCACATTTTGAATATGTAAAAGTGTCTTCTATCAGTTTCTATGCCTATATGAAATCACTGCAGTTCATTTCTCTTATATAACGTGCTGAGTTGCTAACTCCCTCCCAGAGCCCACATGTCTGCACCCCCTCCTGTACCCCAATCCCATGCCCCAGGTCAGAGCCTGCACCCCTCACTCAAACTACCCATAGCCTGCAACCCTCCTGCACCCCAACTCCATCCCAGAGCCTGCACCCCAAAAAGGGCTGGATTAACTTTTTGTGGGCCTGGTGCTAAACATATTTGTGGTCCCCCAGGGGGGAAATGGGGACATGGGGCATGAGGGGCAGAGTCCTCAGAGCGACGGGCTGGCCGGGGGCAATGGGAGATGGGTCATGGCATGGCAGGAACAACTCTGCTCCACCCAGCCCAGTACAATGGCACTGTTTACAAACCGGGAGCTGCCAGACGCACACTGGCCAGCCCGGCCCTGTGCTCCCATCATGCTTCTTCCCCTTCGGGGCGGGCCCATGACCCCAAGGTGATACCAGAGTGGCCCCTTTGGTCGATCTGCTTCCTCCTGGCTAATGTGACAAATTGATCTATTGTACGATTGAGGCGCGCTGTTTCACGTATTTGTGTGTGAGTCCGTGAAAAGGGAGGTAAGCTTTGGGGGTACGGAGCATGCCCCTGAGCCCAAGGTGGGACGAGAGTGGCCCCTTTCATCGATCTGCTTCCTCCTGGCTAGCATGCCCCTGAGCCCAAGGTCATACCAGAGTGGCCCCTTTCATTTTTTCCACTGGCTTCCGCCTTCCTTATTTCCAATGACTTGTCTGCTCATGCACCTGTCACTGGTCCATGGGGTTGTGAATCAGGAGGGATGGGGTTTGTGGTCAAAAACACTCACGGTCTGCTTCCTCCTGGCTAATGTGCCAAATTGATCTATTGGTCAATTGAGGCGCACTGTTTCACGTTTTTGTGTGTGAATACGTGAAAAGACCCCCACAAACACCCATGCCCAGTGCTCTCCCACAGACCACTCCGAACCCCCCCCCAGATCCTCTCACTGCCCAGTGCCCCCTAGCTGTAGACCTCCCACAACTGCACAGTGCCCTGCTCCTCCCCGCCCAGAGCCCCCCCACAGATTCCCTCACTGCCCAGTGCCCCCCACCGCCCCACTGCCACAACTGCACAGTGCCCCACCCAGACCCCTGCACACTTCCCAGTGCCCCAACACACACAGATCTCCCCACCCCCCACTGCACAGCACCCCCCCAGACCCACTAGAGACCTACTCTCTCACACCCTAACCCCCAGCCACACTACCCGGCCCTGATGGGAGGTGACTGTGTCTGCCAGGCTGAGCCGGCAGCGCAGCCAGAGCTTGTCCTGGGGCAGGATAACTCCAGCCCTTGGGGGTGCAATCAGCCAGGCTGGAGCAGGAGCAGGGCCTACCCGGGCCAGGCTCCCTCGGGACCCACATGCCTGGCAGGACCCAGCTGAGCCTCCCACACTGTCCCCCTCCCCCAGCCATCCTCTGGGACTGGCTGAGACTGGCCCAGCCTCTGCACCAATCCCAGGTGGCTCTTTCCCTGGGGAGGCAGGTGGGGCCCCACAGGTCCCAGGCAGTGGAGACAGCTCAGAGCTGGAGCAGTGCTGGGGAGTGGGGCATATCCCTGGGACATGACTCCTGAGATCCCACCCACAGCCATTGGCCCCGTGGCCAGCAGCCCTGCTGAGCCCACATGGTGGCCCCCAGCTGCTGGGTGATGAGCCCCCTACAGCAGCGGCATAGCCAGGTTCTAACATCAGGGATTTCTTGTATTATGTATAGTGAGTGTATTATATAAAAAACAGGTAGTAGGGTTTACAATGTTCTAACAAGAGATTATGCTATTATCATTATCCAGTCAACTTGCACACCACTATTTTGAATTAGTGATAATTCACAGAGAGAGAAAGAAGAAAGCTGAATTTAGAGAATAATTATTAAACAGATTCTTGGTTATTCACTCCAGTCCATAGCACACAGCACCATAAACCCAGTAGAATCTGGCCAAGAGAATATTCACCTCAAATTGTCATCTGCTACACTCCCCCTCCCCCCCCCCGGCCCATTCCCAGTAACCACTATTCAGCAGGTCCGCCCAGAGCGGGGGGGGGGCAAGTGGGGCAATTTGCCCCAGGCCCGGAGTTTGTCGGAGACTCCCCACACTTCCGTCTTCCCCCATCCCATCCCCTGGCGTCCTGGATGTGGCACGCTGAGGCTCCGGTAGAGGGGGTAAGCGGCATGGTAAGGGAGGGGCCGGACAACCCCCTGACCCCATCCCCCCACAGCCATGACCCCCAGCTCCAAGCCCAGCCCCTCTGAGCCGGACACCCCCCTGACCCCATCTCCCCACATCCCTGAGCCCAGCCCCTGTGAGCTGGGCGCCCCCCAACCCAGAGCCCAGCTCCCCCCGGAGCCCTGGGCAAGCAGCACCTCCCCCAGGCAGCGACAGCCCATTTGCACCAACCATCACCATCACCCAGCAAGAGCCCATTATGTAACTGCAAATGTCTACATCCCATTAAAGCATTTAATGTTTTCAAATGTTGGATTTAGTGTATTTTCAAATTATTACAAATTAATTTTTGAATGTATTTCACTGGTTATTTTTTACATTTCCAAATACATGTTACTAGAGTATTGCAACTTTTTTTTATGGAAGGGGCCCCAAAAATTGCTTTGTATATGATGCAAATTGGAAGAGTAAAGTCAAAAAAATCCCTTTTCACGGATTCACACAAAAAAAAGTGAAACAGCATGCCTCAATCATGCAATAGATCAATTTGGCACATTAGCCAGGAGGAAGCAGAGTGTGAGTGTTTTCCACCACAACCCCATCCCTCCCGTTTTGCAACCATCCCCCCAGAGGAAGCAGACCGGGAGTGTTTTCCACCACAACCCCATCCCTCCCGTTTTGCAACCATCCCCCAGAGGAAGCAGACCGGGAGTGTTTTCCACCACAACCCCATCCCTCCCGTTTTGCAACCATCCCTGGACCAGTGACAGGTGCATGAGCAGCCCAGTCATTGGAACTAAGCACGGAGAAGTCAGTGGAAAAAATGAAAAGGGGCCACTGTGGTCTCACCTTGGGCTCAGGGGCATGCTCCGTTCCCCCAAACCTTACCTCCCTTTTCACGGATTCACACACAAAAAAGTGAAACAGCATGCCTCAATCATGCAATAGATCAATTTGGCACATTAGCCAGGAGGAAGCACAGTGTGAGTGTTTTCCACCACAACCCCATCCCTCCTGTTTTGCAACCATCCCCCCCCCCGAGGAAGCAGAGTGTGAGTGTTTTCCACCACAACACCATCCCTCCCGTTTTGCAACCATCCCCTATACCTCTATACCTACAAACCCTACCTCCCCTTTCACGAATTCAATGAAAGCGGCCACTCCGGTCAGGAAGCAGATCGGGATCGTTTTTGACCACATACCCCATCCCCTCCTGATTCGCAACCCCATGGACAGGCAGTAGCAAGTTAACAAACAGTTTACCAACCTGCTACGCTGCGTGGCAGAAACCGCTCCCAGTAGCAAAAGGGGAGGGCAACACTTTGTGCTGATACACCCCCTTCCCTCAGCGATGCGCACTGCGCCGCCTGGGGGCTCCAGCCGCTTCCTGCCCCCTCTTTTCCAGGCAGCCCTGAGCGCGGTGGCTCGGAGTTATGCAAGCTCCGGCCTGCACGGGGATAAGCCGGGTGGGTGAATCCAAGGGCCGGGCCAAACGGAGTGGAGGTGGCGGTGCGAGCCTGCTGTGTCCCTCCCAGCGGGGCTGTGCAGCACCTGCCAGTCACTGGGCACGTTATGGAAGGGGGGGGGGCGCTGTAAAGGAGCCTGACTCGTACAGCAAAATCCCCCCTCGCTGCAGCAGGGTGAGAGATTAAACGGCGGCTTTACTACCATGCGTGGAAACAGGCCACCTGTTGGGGTTACCCCCAGCATTAGTCACGGGAGGATTTCCGAGCCGGGCTGACGCTTCTACAGAGCTGCGCCTGTTCCGGGGAGACTGGGCGTGTAGGGTTCTCTAGCGAGCGCCACCACCTTCCTTGGAAATCACACCCGGTGAGATCTCAAAACCAAGTCCCCACAGACCTTCCACCCCCAGGCTGGACACCCTTCTGACTGGACTGTAAAAAGGCCGTAATGGCCTCTATGGCAGCCTTTCAAATCAGAATTAATCATTATCCGGCTATTTAGGGTTCCAGATCCGTTCACGTTCATCCCAAGTGAGTGCGGTCTGAGCAGATACTACATCCCTTAGGAACAACAAGTTGTATCTGTACACATCTTTCCCAGGGACATGCTGCCTGGGGTTGCCAACTTTCTAACCGGAACACCCTAGCCCCGCCCCTTCCCCGAGGCCTCACCCCCACTCACTGCATTCCCTCTCCCCCACCCTCACTCACTTTCACTCAGCTGGGGCAGGGGGTTGGGGTATGAGAGGGGATGGGTGGGGTGCAGGAGGGGACTCTGGGGTGGGGCTGAGGGATTCAGAATGTGGGAGGGAGCTGATTATTTGTGGGGGGGACACTGCTTGCCCACATTGTGCATGTCCCTGATCTCGCCTATGGAAGAGCTAGCTAACTCATATCTGGTGGCTTGGAAGGGGGAATCCTTCTCTCAGGCAAGGTTAAAGGTAATGAGAAGAGGAAGAACATTTCTAAAATTATGTATAAATAAACCCTACCGTTTCCTCATGTAACAGCTGCTGTATTTAGGGATGGGAAACCAACATTCTTAGAATAAGGCTTGCCAGCTCTCCTTGATCTAGTGTAAAACACGGGATTATACCTTCCTAATTTACAGGGATGCTGAGAGTCTAAATTAATTTTGATAAAATACTTTGAGTTTGATGGAAGGTGGTATAGAATTGCAGAATAGTATCTTGCTGGTGAAAGATTTTAAACACATGAATAGTATTTGAGATTATGTATGTGCATGGAACCAACTGTTGTTGAACCATTACTTTGAGTTTCCTGCATTTAAAATCTCACCAAAATGATGTATTAAGCTAAAGCCAAATTAATTCTAGTTATAACCTCACTGAAGTCAAAGGGTGAACTGGCCTAAGGATGAACTTAATGTTTTGTATTTAGTTCATCATAGCTTCTGTCAGCATATTTTCATGGTTGTCAATCAAGATTTATGTTCAGGTATTATCTCTAATGTTTTTCTGGGAATTAACTAAGAAGCCTTACGTAAGGCCCACCTCACCCGTTTCAGAAAGATTAATTTATACTGCACCCTTTTCCTTAGGGGCAGATTGAAAAGCAATGATTGATATAGCTCTCCCTTCTCTTGGGATCAGATGTAAATTGAGGAAAAAATGTGGCTTTATTCTCTTGGCTTGTATGTTACCTCAGACAAACATGTTGAAGAAAATACTGTAGTAAAATGTACAGTGTAGCCTAATAAATGCACATTCTTTAAGCACAGAGTGGAATGTTTGGCATCAGTAGCTCTTCCAGGACAATTTCACTTCTATGGATACATAGGTAAAGATTTAATATGGTTGGTCAGGTTATTGCACCTTGGTACAGACAACATGTATTTATTTTGTCAAGGTTATTTCTTTAATAGATACTGACATTTAGTCAGTAATAATACTCATATTATTACATACATTTATTTTGCTGCACATGTAACAAGTTCTGTGGGCTTGGTTGGGGTAGGTTACACTGTTCCTAAAGAACATGCTTATGTGTAGTTGGACAATGTTACTGTAACTTATGAAAAATACTTTGATAGTTTTGTTTATTAAGTGGGGATATAACATTTTTAAAAAAGCTTTAAGGAGGCTGTGTTGAAGGCATAGATATGGGGTAAAGAGGTTCGTGAGGAGTTATTAGCGTTTAGCACCGCTGGAAATCCAACCTTAAGTGTCTCAAGTTAGGCATTCAAAAGAAGAGGTAGTCAAATTAGTGGGAAATTTGGATCGTAATTTCTCTGTGCCTCTCTTTGTATACCTTTAAAACTGAAACAGTTATGCCTAATATACAGGGATGGGGTGAGGTTTGATTTCTCAGTGTTTATAAGGTGCGTTAAGATCCACAGATGGAGGGTGCTCTAGCAGTGTAGAATACACCTCTACCTCGATATAACGCTGTCCTTGGGAGCCAAAAAATCTTACCGCGTTATAGGTGAAACCACCTTATATCAAACTTGCTTTGATCTGCCGGAGCATGCAGCCCCGCCCCCCCGGAGCACTGCTTTACCGTGTTGTATCCAAATTCGTGTTATATCGGGTTGCGTTATATCGGGGTAGAGGTGTACTAGTTTATTATAAGAGTATTTCTCCTATGCTTATCCAATATTAGCTAGTTATCAACAGGAAGAAAGAAAGAAGAATAACTTTAAAATAGTGTATGCTTATATCAGGTAATTGTAATGGTGCCTCTTCTGTCCACTTTCCAGTAGCCAGACAAACACCACTACCCCAGTGGGCAGGGCACTGGCAGCCTTTTTGGAATTCTCAGCAGATCAACCAAAGACTGAATGGACTCAATTGCCACCTTACCCCTACAAGAGGACTGAGCTATTAATATTGGGAGAGCTTCGTTCTCCAGAAGTCTCAAGGCAGAACCTTTGATAAGCACTACAGTGTTATATATTCAATGGCAAAAAACCCCACTACCTACATGAAACATAGAGTTAAGGTTGCTTGGTGATATGTTGTCCCATTGCAGAAGATTGAGCTGAGGTAAACCGAAACAGGAAATGCAAAGTAAGGTTGCACATGTAACTTTAACTCTGCCCTTTTTCAGCACTGCCCCAATATTCCCCATTAAAATACACACCTTTACTCTGCCAACCCCAAGTTGCTGAAATGTAGGAACTCTTCACCACCTCCTTTTACAACCCATTCATTCTCCCCTCAGGGGAATTCAGCTAACAAAATTAAAGTTGACCACGGGGGTGCCTTCCCTCTGTTCCCCTGGAGCTGGTAGGAGCCAATGGGAATTATTTGCATACGCTCCAGGTGCAGTCAGAGTGTTAGGTGTGCCAATACAAGGCAATGGAGGCAGTCGTTGGCCCTGCTTTGTAAAGGTATGTTTGTGATATAACCACATGTATGGATTACTTTGAGGTGTGTGACCGTTTAAAAATAAGTATTAAGTTTATGCAAATGTGTTTAGACTTTATGAAATGCTTGTAAATTGCTGCAAGCATTAATCATTTATAATATCTGTATAAGATAATACTTAAGTTTTGGTTTGTTCTAAAACTGTAAAGCCACCAGGCAGGAGAGAAGCATTAACAAGTGTAAAAACACCTCCTGTGGTAAACTAGTATATCTCCTGCCCAACAAAAGAAGGCCCATAGACACCAGACAAATCATTGTAGAAGATCAGAGGACAAGGGACTTTGATTGCTCCCCCCACACCCATAAAGAGGAGATCTGCATGGGGACTTGTCCCATTAGCTTGAACTCTAAGAAAATAAAAGGAAGAAAATAAAAATTCCTGACAGAAAGAAACTGTACCTCTATGCTGCTTGGACTTGGAGAGGGCAAGATTTCTAAGCATAAGCAAGAGATCCCCAGCTGCGTAGCCTGAGTTAGCCCTAAAGGACCTATAGAGCTTGCATATTACAGCAGCCTCTTACCTTTTGGAACCTAGGACTGTAACTCATTTGTGTGTATGTTTACCTGCTTTAACATTGTAAAAATTTTCATTTCTTTTCTCAGTTAATAAATCTTTAGTTTATTATAGGTTTGGCTAGAAGTAGGGCTGTCAAACTATTAAAAAAATTAATTGTGATTAATGGTGATATTTTTAAAAAATGATTAATTCCACTGTTAAACGATAATAGAATACCATTTATTTAAATATTTTTGGATGTTTTCTACATTCTCAAATATATTGATTTCAATTACAACACAAAATACAAAGTGTACAGTGCTCACTTGATATTATTTTTTATTACAAATATTTGCATTGTAAAAAAGAAACAAAATAAATAGTTGTGATGGTATCCGTGGGGTGCAGCCTGGGATTGTGGGACCACTGTGCCACCTTCTCACTACCTTGGGCTGTCTCTCACCGTGCCCTACTGGTGGTAAGCAGCAAACCACTCTGGGGTTCCATCCGCCAGCTCCTGCCAGCCGGGGTCCTAGCTGCCAGCCCCGCTCAGCCCACTGCCATCCGGGGTCCCAGCTGCCACCTCCGCTCAGCCTCCTGCCGGCCTGGGTGAACGGAACTCCAGGCCAGCGGATGGAACCTTGGGTGAACAGAACCCCAGACTGTTCACCCAAGCCACCAGGAAGCTGAGCGGAGCCGCCGGCTGGCAGTGGGCTGACCGGGGCCGGCGGCTGGGACCCCAGCTGCTGGTCTGGGGTTCTGTCGGCCGGCTCCTGCCAGCCGGGATCCCGGCCACCAGCCCCGCTCAGCCCGCTGCCGGCTGAGTGAACGGAACCCCAGGCCGGCAGCGGGCTCAGTGGCAGCTGGGACCCGCAGCCTGCCATTAAAAAAAAATCATCTTGCGTGCCGTAGGTTGAGGGCCCCTGTTCTAGTGTATGCAGTCTATCCTGTGTGTACTGTACTTTGATAATTTTCGCTATACACTATTTTCCTCTTATGCGCTGACCTTAGAACCTAACCCCCGCGTAAGATGTGACTCCACTGTATTTATTTTTGAAAGTTTATAATAAGTGATGTTCCGGGGGGGGGCAAGGTGGAAGTTTTGCCTAGGGCGCAAAATATCCTTGCACTGGCCCTGCTGACAGATGGTGTAAGCAGGTTACAGATATTCAATACACAGACTGGACTCCCTTTTCAGCCTGGGACCACTCTTCCTCAGTTCAGAGTTTTTCCTCCAGATGTTCCTTCCAAGAGTTGAGTTGGGAGAGTGGCCAAGTCATGATGTCACTTCCCCTCTTCTATATTTTCTTCCAGCTTGCTGGAAAGAACTTTGTTGTGACGTGGGGATCAGGCAGTCCCCCTTGGTCAAGCAGTCTCCATTGCATACGTGTGCTCTTTCTGAGAAGTCTCTGGGATGAGTGAGTGTGGATTCTCTTTAATAGGCCATAAGCACGTGTCTGCCTGGTCCTTTATTGCAATTGAAAGGTTGGCTGTGGGTGTCTCCTAACCTCATAACATATTTCAGTAATACATATAGCAATACTTCATAACTTCACATATAATCCAACAGGGTTTTAATGTTTAGCAGATCGAGACTTTTAAAATGATACCTCACAAGGCATACTTTGTACATACCATAATATCAAAGTGGTGGATATGGGGGTTCCAGAGTGCTTCTTTGAGGTACAGAGTGTCACAGGGACTATCTGTGACTCCATGTTTAGGCAGTTATAGTGCTTGAGGAGTTCACACTTGATGTTTAGTTGGTGCAATCTAAATATAGAGCTCATAGCCAGTTTGGGGTTTGTGTCCTGCTTCTTAACAGTCTGTCCTGAGGTTGGTACGCACACGTGAGTCACTCCAGACAGCTTGACACATCCCTTCAAGGTAAGGGAGCTGTAACTGTGAAGTGGTTTTTAAATTGAACATGTGTGGTATTCTTTCTGGGGAGTTGGCCAAATGAGTGTATGCGAGTATCTAGAACCTCCTGAATCTTATCGTGCCAAGGGCCCTTGTGCGTGTGTGCTTATTGAGGAATTGCTCTAAGAGGGTAGAGGAAAAGTGGCGTGGGCAACCTTTCTCCCCAACCCCTTTGTGTCCTTTAATTGTGTTTGCTCTCACCAAGAGGATTCCACCTGATGGTTTGTAAAAGGAGGGAAAGAGCTTTACTTTGCCAGTCCCACAGTTGCTGAAATGTTCAAGGTATGTGTGTTAACAGAGCGTGTTGGGGCATTGCTGAAAGAGGACAGAGTTAGGGTTACATTTTCTGGTTTTTAGAAGTTTGAGTTTTGCTCACATTCTGCAAGGGGATGACATACCATCAACTGTAGTTAACTCTGTGTCCGTGTAGGGTGGGGGTTTTTTTGTTTGTTTTTTGTTTGCCACTGAATTTCCTTGTGGTTCTGTTCCTGTGTGTGTGTGTGTGTGTGTGTGTGTGTGTGTGTGTGTGTAATATTACACACACACACGGAAATTCAGTGGCTTTATATGTGTATGTGTGTATATTTGTTGGCAGGTGTAAGTAGTCATTTAGGCAGTTGTACATATACCATGTCCCACGATTAGCATCCTGAGTCCAGCATCCTCCCTCTCTCCACACACATCAGCTACATCATACCAGTCTACTTTGGCGCACTTCCCCAGCCATGCCCCTGACACATTCAATTCATTTCCCCCACCCACTACTGTACACAGGCCCCCCACCATAAGCAGGGAACACGTCTCCCTGAGGTCTTCACTCCCTATGATACAAATATTTCTGTTGATGTTCCTTCCCTCCTATAACCTGACTCACATGCAGTGCCTGGAGTTAAGGACAACTATGTCACAGTGGAATATTGTTCCTACTTGTGTTTCAGAATGATTGCAGGATGGAGTTTGTGGCAGGGCTAGTGAGAGGAAACAGATGACGTTTCAGTTCCAAAACACTGACAATTCTATGTTTTGAGAGAGACATCCTCTGACCCTGGTCCAGGAGTGCTGCCAGCTTTTCTGCCGCCCTAGGTGGTGGAAGGTCCCGCCCCGAAATGCCGCTCCCCCACAGAGGGAGCGGAAGGTTCCGCCACCGAAATACCGCCACGGTCGCCACCCCACAAATTATAGTGCCCTAGGCGACCGCCTAGATCGCCTAATGGGTTGCGTCAGCCCTGCCCTGGTCCAGTAGATGTTCCCCATCTCTGAGAAACAGTGAGATGTCAGAGCTTGTGTCATAACTATAAAGGGAAGGGTAACAGCTGTCCTGTGTACAGTACTATAAAATCCCTCCTGGCCAGAGACTCCAAAATCCTTTTCCCTGTAAAGGGTTAAGAAGCTCAGGTAACCTGGCTGGCATCTGACCTAAAGGACCAATAAGGGGACAAGATACTTTCAAATCTTGGGGGGGGGAAGGCTTTTGTTTGTGTTTTGTTGGGGAGTGTGTTCGTTCTCGGGACTGAGAGGGACCAGACATCAATCCAGGTTCTCCACATCTTTCTAAACAAGTCTCTCCTATTTCAAACTTGTAAGTAAATAGCCAGGCAAGGCGTGTTAGTTTTCCTTTGTTTTCTCAACTTGTAAATGTACCTTTTACTAGAGTGTTTATCTTTGTTTGCTGTACTTTGAACCTGAGACTAGAGGGGAGTCCTCTGAGCTCTTTAAGTTTGATTACCCTGTAAGGTTAATTTCCATACTGATTTTACAGAGATGATTTTTACCTTTTTTTCTTTAATTAAAAGCTTTCTTTTTAGAACCTGATTGATTTTTCCTTGTTTTAAGATCCAAGGGGTTTGGATCTTGATTCACCAGGAGTTGGTGGGAGGAAGGAGGGGGAATGGTTAATTTCTCCTTGTTTTAAAATCCAAGGGGTTTGGATCTGTATTCACCAGGGAATTGGTGAAGGTTTTTCAAGGTTTCCCAGGAATGGAATTGAAATGGTGGCAGCAGAACCAGAGCTAAGCTGGTAGTTAAGCTTAGAAATTTTCATGCAGGCCCCTACATTTGTACCCTAAAGTTCAAAGTGGGGTTCCAGCCTTGACAGCTTGTAATGTTTCTATGCTATTATGACATTCTCGTGTGCAATCCAGACCAGTGAGGGACTGTGTCACCCCTGTGCTGCAAACTCAGGTGCCTCACAATGCTTTGCTGCTGTAGCTGTCACCTAGGCCACTCACAAACATCCTTCTAGTATGCAGGTAAAACCCTGAGTGTTTGTGTATAGCTGCAGCCTGCCAGCCACACATCAGTCACACTCTGGCTTCCACCAGCCTTAGGAACCGCTTGCAGAGGGACCTGAATCTAGTCCTGGATTTCCCCCCCCCCCCAAACATGTGTTCTGCACTGTCCAGCCCTCTCTTGGAATGTCAAGATATCTTAGGTCTGTTGTTCCTCTTAATGGGGATCAATATACAACAGTTTGCTACCCAAAATGGAGTTACCCACACAGTTCTCAACACTTGAGTAAGAACATAAGAACGGCCATACTGGGTCAGACCAAAGGTCCATCTAGCCCAGTATCCTGTCTTCCGACAGTGGCCAATGCCAGGTGCCCCAGAGGGAATGAATAGAACAGGTAAACATCAAGTGATCCATCCCGTCGCTCATTCCCAGCTTCTGGCAAGCAGAGGCTAGGGACACCATGCATGCCCGTCCTGCCTAATAGCCACTGATGGATCTGTCCTCCATGACCTTATCTAGTTTTTTTGAACCATGTTATAGTCTTGGCCTTCACAACATCCTCTGGCAAGGAATTCCACAGTCTGTGTGTTGTGTGAAAAAATACTTCCTTTTGTGTGTTTTAAACCGGCTGCCTATTAATTTCATTTGGTGACCCCTAGTTCGTGTGTTATGAGAAGGAGTAAATAACACTTCCTTATTAACTTTCTCCACACCAACTATCTTGAGTAGTTTAGTATCATTTGCAAATATTGTTACCCCACTGTTTACCCCTTTTTCCAGATCATTTATGAATATGTTGAATAGGACTGGTCCCAAGACAGACCCCTAGGGGACACCACTATTTACCTCTCTCCATTCTGAAAACTGACCATTTATTCTTATCCTTTGTTTCCTATATTTTAACCAGTTACCAATCCATGAGAGAACCTTCCCTCTTATCCCAGGAGAGCTTAAGTTTTTATTTAAAAAATAAAAGAAGTTTATTTAACTACAAGGAGATAAAGTTTAAGTGAGTACCATTATAAGGTATTAAAGTCAGAAATAGCTACAAGAGAAATACAGATAAAATGCTTCCTACTAATAAAACCTACCAAGATAGACTTGGTTCAAGGTGAAATCCCTTACCACATGTTGTGTCCCGGTAATATTGCTGACCAAATTCTCAGGCCAGGATCTGCTCCAAAAAATCCCAGAGCTGTTTCTGTTTTCGTCTTGTGGGATAGGTAGCGATACCTTACAGTGTTTTTGTCCCTCACTTTTATAGTTGTCACCCTTTGAAATGCATTTTCCTGAAGGTTGCCTCCTAGATACAATTCATTCTCACTGTGAGGACAGAGACAAGTAGACTGGGGGTGAAAGAGTTCCACAGTGTTTGCTAAAATGCAGCTCGATCTGTTCCTACCCCCTTCCTTGCCAAAGAATGGCCATTTGACAGGTGATTGCTCATCACCTTTGATGCCACCTGGCAGGGGTGTCAGTTTGTCCTTTTGTCTTTGGGTAAACCTGTTTCTCAAATCTTGTCTGGTAAACACACTTCAGCCATGACTGAAGTGTATGTTCATAGCTTTACATATAACGTTACTATGCACATTTCACCATGTATTATTGACCAGTGAGTTATTAGTTTTCAAATGATACCTCACAAGGCATATTTTGTACAAAGATGATTACAATGGTATGTAGGGCATGAACAGAGGGTGCATTTGGTCACAGCCACACAGGACACATTTTCTGGCCATCCATGAACCTCCCCGCCCCATTCACTAATTAATATTCTTCCAACACATAGCTTTCATGCAGTTTTGGGCTGCATTGGCAGAGCTGTGGGTGCGGGAGGTTGGGCTGCAGGGCTGTTGGGGTGCACTGGAAAAAATGGGGGTTGCTATGCCTCCCTCACCAGAGCCCCTACCATCTCTCCCGCTACCATCTGCCCCCCCCCCTTACTGCAGCCCCAAACCCCTCTCTCCCTAATACCTTACTCCTCCACTCCCTTAAACCTCTTTCCTTCCAGGAAGCATTCACGTGTCTAATTCTTTCCCCAAAAGTCTTTGATTACTAAGGCTACAGCTACACTACAGATCTTACAGTGCAGATGCTCTAAGCCAATGGGAGAGAGCTCTCTTGTCATGAGTGGAGGTAGCTTT
Source organism: Chrysemys picta bellii (assembly GCF_011386835.1). Taxonomy (NCBI): domain Eukaryota; kingdom Metazoa; phylum Chordata; order Testudines; family Emydidae; genus Chrysemys; species Chrysemys picta. Next base: position 105,910,907 of record NC_088793.1, on the reverse strand, counting down.
GTCAGGAGGAAAAGCTCTCCCATTGACATAGTGCTGTCCACACTGGCGCTTAGATTGATGTAACTTAAGTCGCTTGGGGTGGCTAAGGCTATGTCTACACTACCACTTATGTTGGCAAAATGTATGTCGCTCAGGGGTGTGAAAAAACACCTCCCCTGAGCAACATAAGTTTTGCCAGCATAAGCAGTCGTGTGCACAGTGCTATGTTGGCGAGAGACCTTCTCCCACCGCTCATTGACGTGGTTTTATTATGTCGATGGGAGAGCTCCCGTCACCATAACGTGGCTACACGAGTAATCTTACAGCGGTGCATCTGTGCCTCTGTAAATTCACTAGTGTAGACATGGCCTTATTCACAACCCTGAGCGACACAGCTTTTCTACCGACCTAAGCTGTTGTGTGTACATAGCCTACAACTGCCACCCATACCTCACAAATTGTAGCAAATTCTGGTCACTCATTGCAAAATTCCTTTTGTCTTAGGTGGGGGATTGTCATTAACTTACCCTTAGGGCCCTACCAAATTCACAGGCATGAAAAATGTGTCACGGACCATGAAATCTGGTTTTCTCCCCTCCCCTCCCCCCAACCCCCGTGAAAACTGGTCTTTTGTGTGCTTTTACCCTAGACTATACAGATTTCATAGGCGAGACCAGCATTTCTCAAATTGAGGGGGTCCTGACCCAAAAGAGAGTTGCAGGGAGGTCGCAAGGTTATTTTAGGGGAATCATGGTATTGCCACCCTTATTTCTGTGCTGCCTTTAGAGCTGGGTGGCCAGAGGGCAGTGGCTGGTGGCTGGGCGCCCAACTCTGAAGGCAACGCTCTGCCAGCAGCAGCATAGAAGTAAGCATGGCAATACCATACCATGCCATCCTTACTTCTGTGCTGCTGCTGACAGCGGCTCTGCCTTCAGGGCTGGGTTCCGAGCCAGCAGTCTCTGCTCTCCAGCTGCCCAGCTCTGAAGGCAATGCTGCCACCTGCAGCAATGCAGAAGTAAGGGTAGCAGTACCGCAACCCCCCTTACAATAACCATGTGGACCACCCCTGCACAACTCCTTACAATTACACCATCAAATTTCAGATTTAAGTAGCTGAAATCATGACATTTATGATTTTTAAAGTCATATGACTGTCAAATTGACCAACATGGACTGTGAATTTGGTAGGGCCCTACTTATCCTTAATTGAATGGTGAGTTCAAAGCCACCAAGAAGTCTGTGACTCATCCAGTCATTAGTACCCCTCAGTTTAACAGTACAAGACAGCAAAAGAAAACTTTTTTTGTTTTTGTTTTTTTGGTTGGTTGGTTGGGGTATTTTTGTTTTTGGAAGGGGCTGTAACTCAGGAATACCTTGGTCAAATGACCCCAAATTGGCCTAATAATATGCGTGAGGAAGAACTATATAAAACTCAAGTGAGCTTTTTGTGTTGCACCTGCCCAATGCTATAGCCCCCAGCTCTGATTTTTTTGACTGAGACATTGGTGGATGAGGGATTTTCTGGAGTAACAGTCCAAGTACCTGGTCATAACGAAAGATTGAATGTGGTTTTGGAGTCGTAAAAATAGTCATGGAGCAACTTGGACAATGTTTGAGAGAAATATGCTAGCTGAAGGTTTGAACACACAGAGCTGTCTGTGTGAAATCTTGAGTTATCTGTGACTTATAAGTGGCACTTGTCTTTGGCATCTGATGTCTCAGTTCAAGAGTGTGTACCTGTTGTAAATAAATTAGGTAAGAATAGTAGATATTAAAGGTCAGAAGGGACTCTTTTTTTTAATCCTCTACTCTGACCTCCTGAATAACACAGGCCACAGAATTTCATCCAATAATTTCTGCATCAAGCCATAACTTGAGCCAGAGCATATCTTTTAGAGAAAAAAATCCAGTCTTGCTTTATAGGCTTTGAGTGCTGGAGAATGTCCCACCACTCCTGGTAAGTTGTTCCAATGGTTAATTACCCTCACTGTTGTGTTTGTTTTTGTTTTTAAAGTTCCTGTGTACTTATGTCAACTTATTTCTTTCCCAACAAGGGAATATTCCTGGAATCGAAATCGCCCTGACTTTCAGAAAGTGGGACAATATATTAAGTGTGGGTGGGTGGTGAATTTAGAACTCCTGTATGATGCTGAAAGATCATCCTGGAAAGTGAAGTTTCCTGTGTATCTTACAACAAAGGGGATGGCAGTGTAAACTTTCCACACTTCTTTTTCGTTAGGAAGGAGTAAGAGTGATGACTTCTGACTTTTGGTGCTGGATTCTCCAGTTACTGAGGCCATTTTAAAGTGGCCTTAAAACAGCTGGAAATAACCAGTGAGAATTTCCCTTGTGTACAGGAACTATCTGCCATAAAGCTGGTAGAAATGTCTTTGCTGCCTCTTGCATCGGCCACCCCCAAGCTCCTGGCATAAGGTGAGAAAGGGGCATGTCCAGGATGGGGAGGGGTGCCCTGATCTTCCACTGGTGGAAGGTCCCTGGGAGACTTCACTCCTGTGGTGTAAATTAGAGCTGCATCAAAGCAGCTATAAACTTGCACCAGGGTTGTGTGGCAGAGGATCAGGGAACTGCCACCCATCTTTACTCATCTGAGCTGCACTCAGGCAGGGTGGGAAACCTCCTCATCTCTACCAGGCCACATTCAAACTGGTGACTTAAAGGTGAAAGGCACTTTCCTCCATTGTGTATCTTGTAAGCCATCAAGTCTTAAGCTGGGAGAGGTCAGAAAGGTGAGCTATAAAATTGTGCAAATAGGGGGCCCCAATGGAAATGCTGGCAGATCTAGAAATACAGTAAAACTATCAGGTGAAGCAATAATAGCTCTAAAATACTTCTCAAGCATCTATGCAGCAGACAAATATTACAGGAAACAATCAGCCCGCTTAAGAAAGAATGACAAGGAATTAGGACCAGAGGATAAGAACCCCCTGAGATATTAAGCATTATTAAGTTATTTTGCATCTGCCTTTATAAAGAAGGCAGGCCAAGACCCAAATGTAGGATCAGATTTAAGGGGAATTAGGCAGTGTAGAAATAATATCAACAATAGTTTTAAGAGCTTCTAACATTTTAAAAACAGAAATGGCACAAGAACTAGACAATGCACATCCAAAAGCATTAAACAATGGCAGGCTAACATGTTTTGATTCTTAAACGTTGAAATGGCAAACACCTTTGTTAAATGCAGATTTGCGAATACGTTAGCTAAATGAAAACTCCTAATATCATTACTATATAAATAGTAAGATGCTTTATGTACCTAATAACCTTGCTAAATTACTGAAGTAAGAAGCCATTTAAATATAGAATATTATTTATATTAATGGGGAATAAAATAATTACTAGGAGTGTGCAAGTAAACCTTTACCCAACTAGGGAAGACAAGAGAAACCATCGTTCCAAAAACTGTTGTGTATAGTCAACAAATTAACCTAAAAACTTACTAAAAATTATTTAATTTTAAAAGATTTTGAGAACTGAAAATCTTTTATACAAAGAAAGAGTGTGTGTTTGTACTTTTTGAAAACAGAATTTCATTACCTGTCAAACTCCAATAAAATTGAAAAAATATTTTAGAGAATGGACTGAATAGAAAGAGTTAAAACGAAGGCAATTAAACAACTGTCCATTAATGAACTACATGTTCATAACATGAGAAGGCTCCTAAGAATTACCCAGGAAAACATGGAGCCAATGAGAGAGTGACAGCAACCAGCTTGAATCTAAACAAACCTGAAAGATGTTTTTCAATAATTTTAAGGAAAATATGAGTATATAAAAGACTCTGAAGTGAGCGCGTGTTCATCCATCTCTATAAGCAAGCTGCCACTGACAGACAAGGAAAAACCTCCCCAAAACTTCAGCATGCGTTGGTGAGAGAACATTAACTAAGACACTGCCAAGGGATTGGATTTATAGCTCTTGTAATGTTTTTATTGGAATACTGAAATGCTGTGTCAATTTAAAAGATTAACAGTTTCTCCTGCTAATCACCATATGTTTTGACCATGTATTCCTGAAGAGGAGACAGGAGTTAAACATTGGTAAACAGAAGAACAGTGGGATTTAATTGGACATGGTTCTTAGTATTTTTAATTAGTCTGTTTTAAGACAACTCCCTGAATGGCTTCTTCTAAGTAACTAATTTAAATATTTTCTTCCACTTCATAGGATTTAGTTTAGGTTGCTTACTTTGCCCAATTATATACAGTTTAGGTTATTAATGAGACAGTCTTTTCTTGCCCTTAAACAAATTATTTTGCCATATATAATCTGTTCTAAATATCTAATGAGATACTAAAACTGAATTCATGGTAATTTTGGGAAACAATATACTTTGGTCTTAACTTACCAAGAGAAAAATGATCCACCAAAGGCAGGTTCACTCCCAAGGTATAATCTCTATTTAAAAAATGTCCACAGAAAAACATACAAAAGAGACTGTAATGGAACTAACAAGCTTATCGTTTGTATTCTGTCATTCATGTTGTCTTGTTTATTTTCATGTTATTCCTTTAATAATAAAATAGCTATGGTTAATTGTAATTTTTTTTTTTGCTTGGTCCTGAGGTATGTAAAAACACCTGGGACTAAATAGTGGGAGCCAACCTTGAGTTGGCAGTGAGAGAAACAATCATTAAGAACTGGTCTACCATTTCTTGTTTCTCTGGACTGAAAATATTTAGTCAACTTTAAAAAAATAAAATTACTTGTCCTCTGTCAGGAAAGAGGGCCTGCAGCTGGGCCTGGGATCAGCTAGCTAACCTCAGAAGCAATCCCTAATCAGTCAATAGCCTGATTGACTGAGCGGCATTGCCAGAACTGCTCTTAAACCCAGCAATATCACTTGGCCAGTGGCTGCTCAACACTTATGTCTGCAGCTGCAATGTCTCCTGTGCTTGCCTTGTTCCCTGACTTGCTCCTCTGCTCAATTTCTGACACTGGTTCCTGCCTTCAGCTCTGACCACTAGGCATGCCTGCCCATGTGCTGGTCCATGACAACATCCGACAATTTAAAACTACCCCTTTCCACCATACAAAGGTCTATTAGTTTTAAAATAACTGCTTTAATAATGTAAATGCTTGCGTGTTGCATTGGTGAAGAAATGGCTCTGAACTTGGCGGTACCCATTGAACGTGGCAAAGCACTTTGTAATGAAAAATAGATATTCCAGATTATGGCTAGAAGATGACATGTGGCATATTTATGCTTTGTTTTGAAAGGTAGGCACAGTCAACATACAGAATTATTGTTTCCCTTCTTGTATTACTCTTTTGTATTGGACATAAAAGTGAATGAAATAGAATGAGAATCTAGGGGTGGGATGCGGGAAGCAGGTTTATAAGAAGGTTGCCTCTGGACTGGCTTGTTCTCTACTATTTTTCATCCTTGTGCATATCCTTCTTCCTGTTAAGATGCTTTAGTATGCTAGATGGCTGGTAATGATGCTTTGAGGAATGAATTCACCCCTAGTGCATGAAAACACAGAACTCCACTATAAGAAGTAGGTTTGCAAATGTGTTGTGCAGCAATTGCTTCACCAGAAGCATACTAAAGGATTGGTGGAGAGATGCTAGTCTGAACCTGCCCCAAATTCAAGGAGAGGTAGTGAATGAAGGCTTTGGAGAGAGACTCCATACACTATTTTTTTTTTTCTCCTGCCTGGAAGAATTAAGGCCCTTGTATCTCAAGGGTAGTGGATTTAAATATGGGGAAAGCAAGGTGGAAAAAATGGCTGCAGGTTCTGAGATGGGCATTAAAGGAAAAAAGATACATCCTGTGCTCTTAAGAACAGCCAAGGAGACAAAGTACTGTAGTAATGATTTACATACTGGGATGTCTTATTTGACTTTCTGAGTATTACAGGCCTGTGTTCTTGTTTTGCCCTGGTATTTTATTTTTGACAACAAACTCTGTATTAGATTAGAACTGGAGCTGAGTGAATAGTGCAGGAAAATAAATTTATTTTGACCATTTCACACTCTCTTTATTCACTTTCCACAAACATTCATGGAAAAGGTTCCGATTTTATTTACACAAATGTTAATGGGAAAACTCTCTCTCCCTCCCCCAACCCCTCTGCAAGTACTTCTCTGAACCTCTTGAGAGAATCAAACCTCAAGATCCTTATTCACCCCCCTTTTCCTGTTTTTACTGAAGCTATGATCATCCAGTCAAGGAAGAAAAATGATACCGTGTGACCAATCATATAGTGTGACTCCTGAATAGCAAGTAGCCATAACTCACAGCAGACCCTTTAAAAGCATTCCATAGGCTAAAACTCATTCACATTGAACAATGAGTAAATTAATGATCTGGAGGATGGCGTGGACTGCACTCTCAGCAAGTTTGCAGATGACACTAAACTGGGAGGAGTGGTAGATGCGCTGGAGGGAAGGGTTAGGATACAGAGGGACCTAGACAAATTAGAGGATTGGGCCAAAAGAAACCTGATGAGGTTCAACAAGGACAAGTGCAGAGTCCTGCACTTAGGACGGAAGAATCCCATTCACTCTTACAGACTAGGGACCGAATGGCTAGGAAGCAGTTCTACAGAAAAGGACCTAGGGGTTACAGTGGACGAGAAGCTGGATATGAGTCAACAGTGTGCCCTTGTTGCCAAGAAGGCTAACGGCATTTTGGGCTGTATAAGTAGGGGCATTGCCAGCAGATCGAGGGACGTGATCATTCCCCTCTATTCAACATTGGTGAGGCCTCATCTGGAGTACTGTGTCCAGTTTTGGGCCCCACATTACAAGAAGGATGTGGAAAAATTGGAAAGAGTCCAGCGGAGGGCAACAAAAATGATTAGGGGTCTGGAGCACATGACTTATGAGAAGAGGCTGAGGGAACTGGGATTGTTTAGTCTGCAGAAGAGAAGAATGAGGGGGGATTTGATAGCTGCTTTCAACTACCTGAAAGGGGGTTCCAAAGAGGATGGATCTAGACTGTTCTCAGTGGTACCTGATGACAGAACAAGGAGTAATGGTCTCAAGTTGCAGTGGGGGAGGTTTAGGTTGGATACTAGGAAAAACTTTTTCACTAGGAGGGTGGTGAAGCACTGGATTGGGTTACCTAGGGAGGTGGTGGAATCTCCTTCCTTAGAGGTTTTTAAGGTCAGGCTTGACAAAGCCCTGACTGGGATGATTTAGTTGGGAATTGGTCCTGCTTTGAGCAGGGGGTTGGACTAGATGACCTCCTGAGGTCCCTTCCAACCCTGATATTCTATGAACATACACATTCATAGGAATTGCAGCCTGTTCATGGATAATTTGTGAACAGAAAAGGGACTCCATTCAATTAATGGTTTTCAATGAACTGCTCCCCCAATTCTTACTGTCATAATAACAATTTTACCTAGAGTTGGGTTTAAAAAAAATTGTGTGTTTAATGTTTTATCAAAATGTTTCATTTATTTTCAGTTTTTCCAAATTAAAACATTTTAATATTTCATTGTTTGGTCAGTTGAGTCGAATGATGGGATTTGGGGGGGGGTGTGAATTAAAAAAAAACCACTTTTTTGTGTGGAAAAACTCTGGTGTTGGGAGAAAAGGGTACTTGTCTAAGAAAAATGTGTTTTGTTTTGTTTTGAACAGCTCTGTCTTCAATCAGCATGGTAATAATGACCTTATAGACATAATCGCTTGGTGGTGGTTTTTCTTTAATCTTTGAAATCAAGGCTATAAATATTCATATTGGCAATTTGTTACAAACCAGATACTTTTTTTAAATGCATCCACTTAAATGTTGATGCCTTGAGGCCGCTCAGCAATAGTGAAAATTTAAAAGCCCTGTATCAGAAGCATAGTAGGAATTTTCACTTATAAAGGGACTCTCTGAACTGTGTTTAAAGTATAGCCAGTCACAGCTAGAGTACTAGTGAATATTCCTGAGTTAGCTTGCAGCAAAGAATAGGTTCCAAGGCCAGCTCAGTGCACAAACCTAAAGCAATTTTATTTAAGAGTTTTTAGTTTATAAGCTCCTATGGTGCAAAGGAGATCTTCAGTCTAGCTCATTTGCTTTCTTATACCCAGAGTAACTAAACTTGCATTGCTTTTCAACTGTATGTATTACTGGAGATCAGGACTCTGCACGTACAAGACTTTGTGCAATGAAGCCTCCATGTGTAAAAGGGAAATAATACAGCACTTGCATGCCATTTATTTACTCCAGTTTGCATCTTTTGATTCTCAAAATAACCACATGCACATCACTATTTGCACTCTTGTTGGCAGCCTTAGTGGAGAGGCCAAGAAACAGAGATTGCCCTTCAAGCTTTAGGAGGCCTTTTTAATAACTGGGGCACTGCAGTTTGCACATTCTCCGTGTAAGGACCAGCAAATGCTTATGCACACATCATAGTCTTATTCAGAGCATCTAGCATCTTTTTGGAGAGAGAATGTACATAATTATCTTTCAAATCACTATGAATTCACTTCCATAAATACTTCACATATCTGCTAAGACTCTAACTTTTAATGAGCTCCAAACTTCACCAAATTCAAACAAATGTGCATAAGTACTCTGCATATAGTGTATACTTAAATAACAATTTTACAGTAGTCTAGGGAGAAATTTGCAAAATTTTATAAAAACTTTCAAAAAACAAATTTCTATTTCTACATAAACTTTGGAAGTGGTGAACAGAAATGAATTTGGAATAATCTGATTTACTGATCAGTGGAGTTCTGAAAAACATGGCTTATCTGTATATTTATTACTTTACTGCATTGTCAGACACAAATCAACTGGATGAGCCTGAGTCATCAAACGTGACCTAAAATAAGTTTGCTTTAGTGATCTAACTGGTCAATAACCATTTAGCACTTAAAAATAAGTACCCGCCCACCAACAGGCTCAGACAGGTCATATGCTGAATTGATCTAAAATAACTTCATATGATTCTAGAGATGTTAATTCACATTTGCGGTGTAGGTATTGATTTTGATTGGAATCATAGTTTGGGGGTTTCTGGATTCAGGCCCATTATGACAAATCAATGTTAATTTACTTAGAATCCACACTTGATATTGAGTAGGCATAATATTAAAAGGAAATTATAGGAAAATGAGACTTGATTTAAGGGGGACATTGAAGTGGCTTTAGGCATAACTTCAGCCAGGGACCAACTAAGATCTAAAGCAGATACCACTATGTTGGGGTGGGGTGAGATATGCTAACTCTGAATAAAATACAAAAAGCATTCTGTGCAGGGAAAATAAACTGAATTCTGGATGTGCTCTTGTCACCACTGAAATTTGAACAAACGTCCATCTTTCAAATGTACATGGGATTACAAACAAATAGGAACCCCAAACTGTTTGTCCAAAGATGGATTTGAGAAAATAATCAGCGAGCAAGAGATTGACAATGACACTCATCATCTCTTTGAAGAGGACAGCTGTGTAAATACCCTTCTGGGAGATAATTAGGGTGACCAGACAGCAAATGTGAAAAATCGGGACGGGGGTGGGGGGGTAATAGGAGCCTATATTAAAAAAAAGACCCAAACATCGGGACTGTCCCTATAAAATCAGGACATCTGGTCACCTAGAGAGAACTGTCATGACAAGTCACCCTTAATCACGTGTAAAATCATTGGCAAATATAACTGGGCCAACTGGAAGTGAAACCTGAGACCAGAGGCTGGGTCTCTGACACTAGCAAGGTAAAGTAACCAGATAGAAACAGCTTAGTGGAGAGGCTGAGTTCTTTAGAGATGTTAACATGTTGCTACTTCATAGGGTTACCATACGTCCGGATTTTCCCGGACATGTCCGGCTTTTTGGGCCTCAAATCCCCGTCCAGGGGGAAATCCCAAAAAGCCGAACATGTCCGGAAAAATAGGGACATGCGGGCCTGGGGGTGCGGGGCTGGGCCCGGCGGGGCCGGGGGCCGGGCCGGCGATGCGGGGCCGGGGGTGCTGGGCCGGGCCGGGGGCTGGCCCGGGGCCGGCACCCCAGGGCCCGAGCCGAGCCAGGCTGGAGATGCCGGGGCCGGAGGGAGCCGCTCGGTTGGGGGGGGGGCAGACTGGGCCGCGCCTCCTCCCCCCAGCTTACCTGCTGCCTGCTTCAGGCTTCCTGCGAATCAAATGTTCGCGGGAAGCAGGGGAGGGGGCGGAGTTGGGGCGGGGACTTTGGGGAAGGGGTGGAGTGTGGGCGTGGGCGGGGCTGGAGCCCTGTGGAGTGTCCTCTTTTTGGACACTCAAAATATGGTAACCCTACTACTTCAGTCAATTTAGTTAAAAGTGGACCTCTCTAGGGCCTTGGCTACACTGGCGTTGTATAGGGCTGCAACTTGCTGCGCTCAGGGGTGTGAAAACGCCCCCCCCTCCCCAGCGCAGTGAGTGCAGCGCTGTAAAGTGCCAGTGTAATCAGCGCCTGCAGCGCTGCACGCTCGCTCGCAGCACTGCAAGCTATTCCCCTCGGAGAGGTGGAGTACATACAGAGCTGCGAGAGAGCTCTCGCCGCGCTGGCGGCGCAACTACACTCATACTTCACAGCGCTGCCGTGGCAGTGCTGCGAATTTCCAAGTGTAGCCAAGGCCTAGATCAATTTGATAATTTTAAGGCTAGAGAAGTATGCACACCTTACTCTCTTCTCGTACTGTGATTTCTCCTCTCATACATTTTGTTTTCACTGAGATCACTTTTTTTGAGGCAAATTCCCTGTTGGCTGCATTCTGTAAGGGAAATAACCTCTCTTATGTTGTTATTGCTCACAGTAAGAGTGTCTGCATAATAACTCATTCATAGAAGGTTTTCATGAAGTCATGTTATAATCCCTGAGTCCTGTCTACACAAGTGGCTTAGTGCTGTTGTAACCGCACAATTGATCAAAAATGGATATTTCTCTTCCTCAACAGTGTGGAGATACATGTTACAAAGTAACAGGAATTGCGTTTTTTTTGTAAGCGTTGTTAGACGGTTGCTGAGTAAACGCCATTGCATCCATATTTCCTTGAATTCTACTTCTGTATCTAAACAGCTACATTTACATTTGTCTAGTGATCTAAGGGGAGATGGGTATTTGTTTGTTTGAAACACAAAATAGTTTTCTCACAATTAATTTACTTTATTAATTTTTTTTCTAAATCTTTATACATCGCACCTCATGCCCAGCACTGAAAGCTTACAGGGTTTGATTTCTTTTTAAGCTTTAAATAAGAAAACAAAGTAAAACCATCAGCCCCACACAACTCATAGGACTGCACATCTGCTTATCAGCTGCATGAATATCCTGCTGTGCCACCAGTTGCCATGATGTCTGTTTCTATTTAACCCAAAATGGTTGAATCACGTCTGATCCTTTCTGCTTATTACACTGAGTCTCATTGCTGCACCGAAAGGCAGACTGCAAAATCTTGATCATCTGTTTATAGGCCGGACACTGAGCATAGTGGCGGTATTCACTGACAATACTTTGTAGGCCTCGTTTCTTGTTCACTTTTCCTGAGATCTGCGTCATTACAGTACGTGAGTTTGTTAATACAGATACTTCAAATTAAGTTACTGAAATTACCAAAAGCTCAATTTTAAAAAAAACAAACAGGAAGAGATTTCTGTGATAAAAGCCCTTTCAGTAATTGGCATATATCCAGCACAGTTTGCCTCCTTTCATAGCTGATAGCCCACATCCTAGATTCAGCTCTCTAACCTAAGTGAGTGCCCTTCAATTTAGTTCATATATGAGGTACATCATTCATTTTATCCCCACAATTCCTCCCATCCCACAACAACCTGGTATTTAGCTGTGTGTGTTGCTGTGAATTGAGGTTAGAAATGCTGAATCATTAAATGTGTTAAAGTAATCCCACATCAACCCAAGCTCCTTCCTCCATTAATTTTGTTGTTTCCCCGTTTGAAAATTTTGTCACTAACGTTAATGACTAGTGATCTCCTGTTTATGCCTTGACGGGTTGCAAGCTTCAGCCAAAGGTGTTTCCTTAGGAAGTTTATTTACTGTTGGTTGGCCAGTGTGTACTCTCTTCATAAGGAGGCACTGGATCCTGAGAAAACTCAATGTGAGTCTCTCCCATAGGAGGTTTCATAGTGGCCTCCTCATATGATGGAGGCAAGCTTACAGTGAGGAAGGTGGCTTCAGGGAGCAGAGTGGAGTAGTGGAAATTCTGCTCACTGTTCCAGGGCAGCACTGAAAGGAAATCGGACACATCACGCTCAGGTAGGTGCTCTGGGAGATCAATACTGAAGATCTGCCCCTGGGGGCTGGGTCGACGGCAGCGGCGGTATAGGAAGAGCAGCAGGAATGCCAGGAAGAGCAGCATGGTGGCAGGCAGGATGATGCATAGAAATGGTTCTACGTCGTCTTTGGTTGAGCTGATCTGATGTCTGCTCTGTAATTAAAACAAACAAGAAACTTCTTTAACTTGAAATCTCTTCTTTATTTTTTGCTCCCGTTTTACTTTAACTGTTGGATACATATACCTTCTCCTTCATTCACCAAATGCCTCTGCTTCTATTTATTGGTGATCTCCTGTCTTCCATATTAACTGTTCTCAAACTATAGTCTGTAGAGCTCTCCCTGGTAGTCCACAAAATGAAACACTTTGAGAACCAAGGACTGGAAGGAATCAATGACGTATTGGTGGGAGTAGGGGATTAGAGGAAGAGCCCTCTCTGAAGTGGTCCACAGAAGGAAAAAGGTCAGACAGCCACTGCATGAAGCCCATACCTTCAGTTTGAGCTATAACCTATCTTTAGGCCTGGAAGGATTATATTTTTATTGGTAAATGCCGAGTTCACCATACACACAGAAACTGATGAAAAAACATTTCCACTGATGATCAAAGCTTACAGACAGGCAAAGTAAGAAAAATGCTGCTTGAGAACTTATTAGAGTTTGATTTAAGGATATTTACTTTGTATATTTTGACATGATGTCGACAATTCGTGTGTTAACAGTTATAAAGCTTTAACTTTTTGAATCTCAGAATCTACTGTCATTAAATAATTGTCACTCATCTATTGTCTGACCCTCACATAATTTCCCACAACTGTGTAAATATTTAAATTGAGAAAAATAAAATGCTTAAAACCAGTAATTTTACTCATGCACAAAAAATTAAATTAAAGATTGGGGGGAGGGGGAAATGCTTAAAAACGAACTATCTGTTGAAATATATACACACACACACACATATATATATATAAAATTCTGCCAAGCCGACACATCTCTTAGAAAGACATTCAATCATAATTTTAAGGCTTCAAGTGATGGAGAATTCACCAAAGCCACAGGTAAATTATTCCAATGGTTAGTTACCCTCATTGCTAAAAATCTGTGCCTTATTTCTAGTTTGAATTTGTCTAGCTTCAGCTTCCAATCATTGGCTTTTGTAGGCCTTTAATCTAGCAGAAAAAGGTACTATCTGCTATCAGAAATCTCTTCCCCAGGTGAGTACTTCTAGACTGTGATCAAGTCACCTCTTAACTTCTCTTCAATAAACTAAATAGTTTGAGCTCCTTCAGACTCATTATAAAGCAGATTTTCCAGACCTCAGATCATTCATGTAGCTCTTCTGAACCCTTTCCAATATTTCCACGTCCTTTTTGAGGTCTGGACACAGTGTTTCAGTAATGGTCTCGGTAATTCCATATATAAAGCTAAAATCACCTCCCTACTCCTACTTGGCATTCCCCTGCCTATATATCCAAGAATTGTGTTTGCCCTTTTAGCCACAGCATTGCACTGGGACCTCATGTTCAACTGGCTATGTACCATGACCCCTCCACCTATATTATTCGGTTACCAATATGTGATCATCGAGAAGTAACAAGTCAGAAGAAAGTAAAATTAAATTTTGGCTCCCTCCAGCAAAATGGAGCATGTAGAACAGTGGTTGTCAAGCAGGGGTCCAGCAGGGGCCGCAAGCAGATTTCAGGGGGGGCCACCGAGCAAGGCCGGCATTAGACTTGCTGGGGCTCAGGGCAAAAAGCTGAAGCCCTACCACAAGGGGCTGAAGCTAGGCTTGCCAAGCATCCAGTTTTCAACCAGAACGTCCTGTTGAAAAGGGACCTTGGCGGTTCTGGTTGGCACCACCAACCGGGCCGTTAAAAGTCGGGTCGGTGGTGCAGCAGGGTCCCAGGACCAAGACAGGCTCCCTAGCGCCGCATGGCTCCCGGAGGTGGCTACCAGGTCCTTGCGGTCCCTAGGCACATGGGCAGCCAGGGAGGCTCCGCTTGCTACCCCCGCCCCTAGTGCCAGCTCTGCAGTTCCCATTGGCCGGGAACTGTGTCCAATGGGAGCTCTGGGGATGGCACCTGCTTCCTGGAAGCCATGGTGAGTGCTGCCAGGACCCTGTACCTACGTTCCCTGTAAGCTGCACAGCTAGCTCTCAAGGGCCACACAGGCAGGGAGGGGAGGCGCCTCTCCTCTGGCCCAGGCCCGCCAGAGCTGCTGTGGAGAGGCACCTCTCGCCCAGCCCCAAGCTGCTGTGGCAAGAGAGGGATGGGGGAGTTCTCTCTCCCTCTCCCCCCCAGCCCCAGGGCAGCCTGTACCCCAAACCCCTCATTTCCATCCCCACCCCAGAGCCCGCACCCCAAGCCTCTGCCCCAGCCCTGTGCCCCCTCACACACCCCGAACCCCTCAGCCCCACCCCACCACATGAATTTTATGTGCACCAATATGAAGGTGATATGTCACACATCACCTCCATATTGGTGCACATAACAAAATTCATTCCGCACATGGATCTAAAAAATTAGAGGGAACACTGCCTTGCACCCAGGCACCAGCAAAGGAAGCAGGTGCTTGGGGCGGCCAAAGGAAAGGTGCGGCACCTCCGGGTCGGCCAAAGGAAAGGTGCAGCACCTCCGGGTCTTCGGCGGTGGGTCCCTCAGTCCCTTTTGGAGCGAAGGGCCCGCTGCCGAATTGCCGCTGAAGAATGAAGCAGCGCGGCTGAGCTGCCGCTGAAGTGCCACAGATTGGGGCCTCCCCCCCCCCCCCCCCCGCTTTGCTGCTTGGGGCAGCAAAAAAGCTGGAGCTGGCCCTGCCTGCACCCCGACCCCCTGCCCCAGCTCGGAGTGCCCTCCCCCACCCCAAACCCCTCATCCCTGGCTGCACCCCCTACCCCAGCCCGGAGCCCCCTCCTACACCCCAAATCCCTCATCCCTGGCCCCACCCCAGAGCCCTCACCCCCAGATGGGCCTGCACCCATCTCCCACACTCTGAACCCCTTGGCCCCAGCCCAGAGCCCCCTCCTGCACCCAAATCCCTGAACCCCTGCCCCAGCCCAGAGGCTTCTCCCGCACCCTGAGTCCCTCATTTTGGCCCCACCCAGAGCCCTCACCCCCCATCCCAGAATCCCAGACCTCCCCCACATCCCTGTCCCAGTCCAGAGGCCTCTCCTGCACCCCAAACCCCTCCTCCTTGGCCCCACCCTAGAGCCCAACCTCTCCAGCCAGAACACATCTCTGCATTTGCTTTGCACAGATACAAATGACTCCCCAAGGGAAATATGTTGTGAAGAATCAGGTTCTAGGTAACTAATGCATTATTTGGATATTTTTATCAAAAGTATTTTTTATAAAGTGCATTATTAAGGCCAGTGCTGCAGTCCTCACTTGAGGCAAAATTCACATTACCTCTTTGTCTGGGATAGAGAAGATGAGAGATTATTTTGATATGCCACCTGCCAAACACTTTATATTCTCTTTGTAAACACTAGAGAGGTTGATCCAAGAAACATTTAGAGTTAGTAAATTTCTCATAGGCATACCTGAATACTAAAAACCTGTCTCATGGAAAAGAGTATTACAGACTTTCTGTATTTCCCCCCTCCCTTTAAATTATTTATTATTATTACTAAAGAAAGCTGCATGGTATAAAGACTGCGCTTCTTAAAGGGACAGACAAGTATTTAATGTAGATCTATTTGAAAAAGTTTTGAATGGAAATATTTTCATGCAATTAAACAAAAATCACCTTTTTAAAAATCTACTTTTTCCTCCGAAGTGCTGAGAAGCAAAATAGCAGAAATGTACAAGTATATGGGTACCACCAAGTGAAACCGTCTAAAAACAAATAACATTAAGTTTCAGTGTCTAGATCAAGTGACATGGAAAAAGCAAACATGCACTGAGAAACTCCTTAAAATGGCATTTTCTGGACTCATTTGCTCCTGCTGCTTGCCCTTTATTTCATAGAGTCTAAGGCCTGAACGCTCTGATCATCTAGCCTGACCTCCCATATAATACACAAGACTTCCCAAACTAGAGCATATCTCTTAGGAAAACGGCCAATCTTGATTTATTATTTTTTAGAACTGCCAGTGAGGAAGGATCCACCATCACCCTTGGTAAAATGTTCTAATGATGCCGATAGCCTCTGTGTGTGATGACATAGTTAGTTGTGATATTATGATCTCATAAACAAAGGATTATGACTTCGAGTGAGGAAGAAGCAACAGTAGCAGATGCACTTCTCTTCTTTTCATGAGAAATGGCCTTCGTAATAAAGGAGGGGAGAAGGCGAAACTAAGAAAATTGTGACACACACTTAAAATATTAGAAGCTTCCATTGGCATTCACTGGTTTATAGCACTTTAAACCTATTTAAAATGCTCACGTAATTTCATGCAACTTCCTGTGAAATTTATTCTCTCTCCCTTAATTTATATCCTACTAGGAAGTGAAAGAAAGGGTCAATTTTCAAACAACTGAGCACTGGGAAGGAACATAAGGAGTAAAGCCTTTCATTAGAAGTCAGCCTGTACTTGTTTTAACATGCTGGGTATGTACAACTGCCAGCTTGCAGGTTACATGACCCTTGTCAGTTTGGATGGGCTTTTCACCCATATTGGTTGGTAAAGGAATGAAACGTAGAGAACAGATGAGTTGTATGCCATTTCCATAAGGAGGAACTCCATTGTCAACTCTATTTAGATAAAATAAAACTTGTCGCTATCCACATACGGACTCATTGTAGATGATGACTTAATAGGGGAAGCAACAGAGGGTCCTGTTGCACCTTTAAGACTAACAGAAGTATTGGAGCATAAGCTTTCATGGGTGAATGCCCACTTCATCAGACGCAAGACTTAATACGGAAAGTTATGAGAAGGTGTGCTTCCTAGAATGATGTAGGGGCAGAAAGGAGATGCCTGGCTGCTTAGTTCCTACTAAAATTATTATTTTAAATGCTGCTGCAATTATATTGTATTGTTAATGATTTGTTAGGACATCCAGAGCCTTGGATAGTATATTTGAATTATTTTAAATCTAAATAGGAGAGGGACTGAATGATTAATTGAATATATTCATGTTTTTTTAAGGAGGCGCAGGCGATAAACATGAACGTAAAATTTCCTAAGTGAGTTAGGAACATAAATCCTATCAGAAGTCATTGGGACTTGTGCTCCTAAACCACTTAGGCACATTTCAAAAATGTCCCCTTCATTTTTTTAATAGGTGTATCTTTTTTTTAAGTTTTCACAGCATTATTGAATCTTAAATTGATACAGGAAATATTCATTTGATGTGTATCTATATAAATATGTAATATATAAAATCATATTTTAATAGTAATTATCTGTCTATATAAACATTATTTTGTTGCAGAGTAACGTTAATCTCAATTTTCAAAGTTATTCCTATACCTGTTAGCATGGAAGCACAGCAGGAGTGAGTTTGTTTGTTGCAAAGAATTTATATTTTATTTTTCATCACAGGTCACTTCTGTTTGAAAAAAGGACATTAGTTTAATAGGAAGATCTTGTCATCTACTATTGTTCTGGTAGTGCCACTAATGGGCCGGTTCTGTTTAATTTAATCTGGAATTAGTTGCGATCTCAGGGCCATAAAAAAACCCACTTTCCTTATTTTATTTTGTTTCAGTGTGCTTGGTGTCTTGTTTGCTACAGCTTTCAATCTCATTCCTGGTGTAACTCTGCTCAAGTCGGTGGATTTACACCAGGGTTAAATTTGCACCCTTGAAGCTGAGACTGCTTACATCCCAGGCAACAATAGAAAAGCAGGCTGTGTTTTCATTTCTGACAGACATTTCCCTTCCCCCACATCCCTACATATTTTCCCTCCACTAAGAAGTAATCATTGTACAGCTTAGAGAACAAGAGTTCATTGCTGAGTACTACTCACTCTAACAGCTGTAGAAGGGCTTCTAGGGATCAGATCCAAAGAGTGTGTGTGTATATTTAAAACAAAGGAAAGGATGTATAAAATGTAGAATGCAGTATGCTCTTTGGAAAATGAAACTTCTTTTGCTGCCTATACCTGCAAGTTTTTCCTTCTTAAGTTTTAAAGCTTATAAATATAAATATATTTGTGTTTTTGTAGGAGGAAAAACAAGCTAAATGCAACGAGGAAATGCATCAACTTTCTGTAATCAAATGCTATCTTTGTTTCCATTGGTATAAATCCTACTGTCCCAACATCCAGTCATTACCACTGTCACACACACCAAGGCGTTTCACAAAAAAAGCTAAAGAACATTCCCTAAAGAGAAGCCATGGTACTGACCTGCAACTGTGTTTCCAGAAGTGGCACACCTGGTTCACTAGTTAACCAGTCGTAGTTTCCCCTGTCAGCATGTCCAAATCTCCTCCAGCTGCTGCCTAAGAGCCACCTCATGCTTTCATTAACCTGATACTCCGTCTTAGTCCTTCCACCTTGCCTCACAGCTTTAAACAGTGCCCTCACCTCTTAGTCCAGACCCAGATGGGAGGCTCTCCGCTAATGATCCTTTATAAATTCTTCCCTGTTGACAGTGGTGAGGAGGCAAAAAGTGAAAAAACAACCAAATAGATCTCAGATGCTACTCTCAGTTCCCACTCAATCTCTCTGGATTTGCTTCAGTGGCCTACATTACCAGAAAAGCTGGCATCAGGTATCAGGGACGGGATAGCGTTCTGATTGGAGAGTTCCCTGCACTAGGATTATTAAAGAGGAATTTGCATGTGAATCTGTTACCACATGGTCCTGACTCTTTGTGGATAAATAACTTTCTAAATTTAGATATCTAATTAACATCATTTTGGGGTGTTTTAAAGAGTTCCCATGCCTAGAGAGAAAGTTCCGTGCACCTTATAAGAAGGGGGGAGAGGGGGAATCAAGCCAAATTTTCTCTTTACCTTTGCTGGAACACACAGTAAACAGTGAGCGGTTTCTGGGTAGAGAGGCAAGGACATAAGGCTGAATGCTCTGATGAATTATTTAGGAGCATTAGAATGTAGATGTTAATGATAAATCCAGTGAGCGATCTTTGCCAGCAAAGCCTTTGGTCACTGAGAATATGATTACTTTTAATAATAATAACAAATCTGATAATTGCTTAATTCTGCCCTTGTTTACTCCTTTTTAGACTGAAATCAGTTTAGTTTAAAAAAAAAAATCCTGACAATGTGTATTCACATCTCATTGAGGTGATATTTAGCTAGAGATGGGTGGAGGGAAGACTATTTTTTGGAAAAGTGGGCAGGTTATTTTTTCATTCTGAATAGAAGGAGGGACTGTTAATAATTGCTCCTGCAGTTGCATGTACTTTCAGTAACCTGAAAGGTTTGGTTGTGCAGGCAAGAAGGAAGATGGCTTAGAGGTGGGAACACAGGTCTGGGTGGCAGGATTTCTGCCTTTTATTCCCTGCTCTGACACAGATTTACATTTTTCTTCTCTAACACTTTAAAAAGACTTAGAGCCTGATTCTCCAGTAAAAGGCAATGGGAGCTGTGGGTACTCAACCCAGCTGAAAATCAAGCTTTTGTTTGTGAAGCATGCAGACACTGTAGTGATGAACACCGCAGAAAAGTCTGAGGAATTAATAATTCAGTCTTCAGAGCAGGGTTTGAATAGTATGCAGTAAATAAGCACTGGGCCCACACGTTGAACAATGAGGAGAAAACAAAATATTGAATAGACTGTGTTCACATAACAAGCAGCTGTTATTGTGTGCACTGAACGAGGCAGGGCTTGTATGGAAAAAATAGTATGTGATCATATAATTAAATATGGTGTCCAAATTCATGCACCCACGGGTTTGAATTGGGTTGCTCAAGCAACTTTAATTTTGGCGTCTGCTAACTTTTGAGTGCTTCACTTGCAACCAGAATTCCATCATGTGACCTATCAAAACACACACAGGTCATCAGCAGGGTTGGAACCCTTAGATCCACCACAGATTTCAGTTACCAGAACTAATGGAATAATTGAATGCAGCAAAAGTAGTTTCTCCTTGGTGTGGAACTGCATTAGGTAGGAATGAGACATCTATTTTGCCAGTGGGTCTTACAGATATTTGCCGAACTGACACCCAGTCCCAGTCTCCACTCCTTAGGCTTCTCAACCCAGTCCCAGTCTCCTTGCCCAGAAGTCCTATTCTTACCTCTCCCAACTCCCCCTCCCAATACTCATCTTCCCTCCATGCATCCAGTTCCACGCTCCTTTCCGAGCCAGTCCCAGTTTTCCCCTTACAGCTCTTCATCCAGTCTGTCTCTTGTTTCCCCTCCCACCTGTCCATATTGCCAAATACCATTGGCTGCCAGTCCAAGGCTCCTCATCCAGTATCTGTGTCCTCCCCTGCCCCCCCCCACAGTCCCTTCCTGATTCCTTGTCCCAGTCTCTCCCTTTCCTGGCTCCTTATCCCAGTTTCTTTGCTGAGGCAGCACCAGTTCTTTTTCTTCACCCTGGATCCTCCATCAGTTCTATCCCCGCTTCTTCCACTTCATTTCCTCAGTCCAATTTGTCCCCAATCCCAGTCCCCTTTCTCACGGTGTCCCCTACCGCAACTCCTAATCTATTTTCCTCTCCTCCCCTGCAACCTTCAGTCCCAATCTACTCCTTCCTTAGGTCTGGCTCTTGTCCCATCTGCATTTGAATCAGGCAACTTCCTCCTCTATCTACATGGGGAACAGAAATTTGATAATAGAGAGCTCTTCAATCTAGCAGACCAAGGTATGGTAAGATACAATGTCTGGAAGTTGAAGGTAGACCAATTCAGACTAGGAATAAGGAGCAATTTTTTAACAATGAGAGTAATTAGCCACTGGAACAATTAACCAAAGGTTGTGGTGGATCCTCTACTGGAAACGTGCAATTCAAGACTGGATGTTTTTTTAAAAGATAGGATCTAGACAAGAATTAACTCAGGGAAGTTCTGTGGCCTGTATTGTACAGGTCAGACTATATTATCAAGTGACCACTTCTGGTTTTATAATCTATTAATCACACTGCCTGGGCCCAGTGTGGGGATCATTGAGAGCACAGGAGAGAGTCTCTAACCCGACATATAGCAGCTAAAGCTGCAATTGTAGGGAAAATCCTGCTCAGTCCTGCACTAAAGTATGCCCAGGGGGGACGGAACCTTTGGAGATTTTAGCCTGAAACCTTAAGTGGGTGCCCTCAAAGACTTGGGGGGGAGGGTGTCCAATGTGCAGCTAACCTGGAAACTATGACACTTGTCTCTGCTCCTACTCTTCCACCTAATGTCACACTTGCTTTGTTATAATGGCTGCTGTGTTGGAAGAGTACATAAGACACAACCTGATTGAGCCTACCACAATATAAATGTTAAATAACAAATGAAAGATGTATTACCACAATTAAATTGTAGTGTCTCTTCCTGAAAAGCTGCATGTACTCTTGTGACAGGAAGACCCTTTATCTCTCACGCGCTGTGGAAAATGTTCTCTTTCTCTTTTGTCCTTTAAAAACAAACAAACAAACAAAAACAGTCCACTTGTTTCTGTAGGTTCTCAATCATTTCAAGACTTGTTTGAAGTTGAGAAGTCTGAACACTGAACAGCAACCTTTTTGTGTAATTTAAACAAACAAGCAAAAAGGCTGATAAGTGCTTTTGGGAGCAAAACCAATTTGTACCTAAAGAGCCTGATTCTTCTCTGATGTATGTTGGAATAGCTACGTTGTAGTCAAGGGAGCTACACTGACTTGTGCTAGCCGAGAATCTGGCCAATAATGTTGCCTGACAAATTAAGCACTCTTGTAATCTTTAGCAACTGAGATAGGGGAACAAATTCCAAAACATTTTCAACCTGTTAGAATATTGTCAGATAACTTGGAATGGAAGCAACAGAGGCAGTGGGAGCAGAGGGAGGTATGTCTGTGGTATTGATCTGGAGTTGCTGTGGATGAGCAGTTAGAAGCAAAGAATTTAGATAGAAAAAGGCTATTTAGAGCATCCAGTCTATTCCTCTTGCCAAAGCAGCATGGTACCTACAGGATGTTCCTCAGTGTTTTGTCTACCTAGCCTTGTTCTGAAGAACTCCACAATGAGATTCCAACATTTCCCTTGAGAGACTTTTTTCTAGAGCGTCTGTGTTATGGAAATTTTCCTAAACTTAGCCTAAATTGTCCCTTTGAGTTCAGCCTGATTATTCCTCTTCATCCTAAATACTTTGTTTTCCCTTAATATTTGTCCTTCCAATATTTGCAATATATAGTGTTATCTTGTCCCCCTTTTAGCTAAACTTCAGCAAATGGTCTTCTGTCTTTTCTCTAAAGTCAAGCTCTCTGAACTCTTAATCATCATTGTTGACCTTCGTTGGCACTGCTATAACTTACAAAACTTTCTTGAAGTTGCAGAGCCCTCCAAAGCATACAGTATTTCTACACTGTGTAAAAGCAGGGGAGGGGTGTTGAACAGATCTGAAAACCTAAGTTCATGAATGTTGGAGTTGAAGGCAAATCCTTGAATCTTGTGATGGGCTCTTGTTACGAATGGTGTTTGCCTCTTGTGAATGTGCTTTCTGAGAGAATTTTCCAGGCTTTTCTCCAGTCAGTGACACTCCAGCAGCAACAGACGGAACACATTTGGGGGAGAGGGAGTGGGTAGTGGGTTACATTAGGTTAGGCAGGCTGGGTATCAAATAATAAAACAGAAACTAACCGCAACAGAAAGGTAAGAAATGTCGTCCTTCCCGTAGCCCACAGGCAGGTGCCACTGCAATTTGTTCACTCAGCGAGCTGGGAATGAGGACCCAACTTTATGTTAACTTTGATGTCACAGCCACATTCTAATGTACATTTTGCCCACTTTAAAATCCCTCTCCACTTTCGAAAGTATATGATATTTTTCTTCACTTCCTGTCCTAAGCTGTTGTGTGTTGATTAAATAGCTAAGAGTTGGCATCAGTGCCACTGGTTTCCTGTCTTTGGTGGGTTTTTGTTTTGTTTTTGTTTTTTGGAAGCATTTTGGGAATTTTTCAGACTAAAAAGTGCTATGTTAGTTATTACTATAATAGATCTTCCTTTGAATGGATAGACAGTATTTATGCTATCAAAAGCCTCTGCTTCCTGGGGTAGTGCTGGCAGTGTTGTAAATGTTACCTCTGCTTAGGGTGACCAGACAGCAAGTGTGGAAAAATCGGGACTGGGGTGGGAGGTAATAGGAGCCTATATAAGAAAAAGCCCAAAATATCAGGACTGTCTATAAAATCGGGACATCTGGTCACCCTATCTCTGCTGCTGTCTTAGGCCCTGATTTCACATATTGGAAATGAATGGAAACTTTGACTTTGATTTCAATGGCTGGAGAATTAGGCCTTTAGCTAATGTGCATAAGCTTGCTTGGCATATCCAAACCAGACTATGGGCCTGATTCTCCACTCTGTTACATCACTGTTACCCCAGTGTAACTCAGCTGAAATCAGTGGAGTTACACAAGTGTAAAACTGATGTAACAGAGTGGCTAATCCCGCCCTCTGTCTCATAGACCTATAGGGAGCCTCCCGACTTGAAGAATAAACACATTTCTTTATCTTGGTCTGTTTTCTGCCTTTTCATCAGGGACCATTATTCTCCAGCCATCTACCTTCTACTCAAATAATCTACAAGACATTTATATGCAATTTCATACAAAAGCCATAAGTAAATATCTCAATCAATAATTAAAATTAACTGCTGGGTTGTGCACTCTGCTCTTCCCAGCACTCTATCTATAGAGATGCAGAGGCTAGCAATGTTTTTACTTCAAAGCGATATATAATAACATCTGCAAGTAGAAAAGAGCTCTTAGATCATGTAGTCTGCCTCTTGCCAAGTCACCATTGTTCCCTTCAGTGCATCTTCTAGTGTGTTTTTTATTCAGATTACTTTTGAATGATTCAAAACCACCACTAAATTGCTTTGGGAAACTAAGGCCCTGATTCAGCGAGGGCTATGCAACACCACTCCTATGTTTAAAATTAGGCACATGCTTAAGCATCTCACAGATTGTATCATATTACCGATGAGGAGTTAGAAGTAAAGAATTTAGAGATAGGGAAAAGCCCTGTTAGAGCATCCAGTTCATTCCTCCTGCCAAAGTAGAATTTCAGTCTATTGACTTCTCAATGGGACTATTTACATGCTTAAAACTAAGCACGTACTTATGTACCTTGCTGAATTGGGGCCTTAGTGTACTTCCTCATCCCTTTCTCTTCGTTGTTCATCCATTCCTTCATTTCCACAGCTTAATTGACTTATTGTTTCCTGATATTTAGCTTGTCACCAGCTGGTACTTATGTGATGATCTTCTCATTATGTGCCCTCAGACCAGAATTTAGCATGTAGCTCAAACTCCATACAGCTTCCCCCTTTAATGAGTCAAACTGTTCTCAGATTCAGAAAAGAAATGGGTAATGTTACTCTTCTTTTCTCCTTCTCCTTCTCATGTGAGATAAGACAGGAGTGTGTTTTTGGAGGAGGGCCAAAAAAAGATGCTGAAAGTATATAGAATGTATGTGTCAATCTTGTTCTGGTAAATAAGCTTATTTACAGACTTTATACAGAAACAATAATTAATGTGTGCACAGAAGGAAAAACATACAGAATAAAAATGCATATTTATTAATGACATTACTAAATTAATAACTGGAAATCTTGCCTAGAAAATAAAACCAATCGTTCTTAAAGCATACAAAATGTAAATACAGCATCTTTGCTCCACTCTTAAACTCTGCGGAAAGCAACTTTGACACAGACCTTATATTGTGTGTAGCAATCATCCATTTGTATTACTGTAGTGCCTTGAGTCCTCAGCTGAGAGGAGGGCCCCACTGTGCTAGGCTATGCAAGCACATAATAAGAAAAGTCCCTGTCCCAAAGAGCTTACAATATCAATAAGCACGACAAAAGGTGGAGGGGAAACAGAGGTTATACAGCATGTCAGTGGTAGGGCTGGGAATAGAGCTCAGGTCTCTTGAGTCCCTATTCTCTACTATAGCACATTGCATCTTATCTCCTCTGACTTTCAAGGGTGAAGAGTGACTCCCAGCCATTCATTGCTTTCTGTAGTAGGCAGGGCCGGCGCAACCCATTAGGCGACCGCTACAATTTGGGGAGCGGCGACCGCGGTGGTATTTTGGCTGCGGGACCTTTCGCTGGCTCTGTAGGGGGTGGCATTTCAGGGTGGGACCTTCCGCCGCCACCTAGGGTGGCAGAAAAGTTGGCAGCGCTCCTGGTAGTAGGTAGGCCCTGTGATGGAACACTAAAATGGTATTATAAAATTCAGCCCCTAGGCAGTGGTGCAAGTAAGCCAGTATGGTCAGGTACACCGTACCATTAAGACACTTATTGCCAGTACACCATATTGGAAAGTCACATTTTCAAGAATTAATTATAGAGCCCTGCGCGGATATGAATTTATACTCGCAGATGTAGATATCCACGAATAGAAATCTGTATCCGCTGAACCACAGGGCTCTCCCGGGAACTGCGGTGGCAAAAGGAGGAGAACATGGGACTGCCGCTCCCAGGAGCCAGTGCCCCATGTGAGCAGCTCCTCTGGCCAGGGACGGCTCCAGGCACCAGCCCACCAAGCATGTGCTTGGGGCGGCGCCTGGAGGGGGGCGGCACGGAGGGGCGCCCCGGCCCTAGAGCGGGGCCGCGACTGGGCTCACCGCCCTTCCCGCGGTGCTCTGGCCGCCAGGGAGAGTGAAGCCACAGCAGGCTCGCCGCCCTCCCCCGGCACTCTGGCCGGTCGGGGAGAGTGGGGCCGGCCGGGCTCGCCGCCCTCCTCCCGGCGCTCTGGCCGCTGGGGAGAGTGGAGAGCCCCGGCCGGGCTCTCCACCCTGCTCCCGGCGCTCCGGCCGGTCAGGGATTGCGGGCCCACGGCCGGGCTCGGCACCCTCCCCTGCTGCGCTGCGCCCTAGGCAAAAAAGCCAGAGCCGGCCCTGCCTCTGGCGCAGCTGTACCACCCCCAGCCCTGTCCTCCGGCAGGGCTGTACAGACTCCAGACAGGAGACACAGCTGCGTGCAAGGCTGGGGGCGGAACAGTCACGCCAGAGGAGCTGCCTGCATAGGGTGCTGGCTCTTGGGAGCGGCAGCCCTACGTTCTGCTCCTTTTGCTGCTGTGCTTCCCAGGAGAGCCCTGTGGTTCAGTAGATACAGATTTCTATCTGTCTGCGGATATCCACATCGATGGGTATAAATTTCTATCCGCGCAGGGCTCTTGTCACAAAACATTTTTTGTGAGGAGGTGTCAGGGGGTCAGTACTGTACTAGTAAGAGTTAAAATCTACTTGCACTACTGTCCCTAGGTCATGCTATGTGTAACATACCGTACCTGAACTGGTAACAGGTACGGTATGTTACAGTATCTCAGAGAGAACACATCTCTCACTCTCCATGATGGAAGCACTGTAGCCAGTCCATATCTGGTACAGAAAGCTGACCTGCTAGTAGCAGCCCTGCAACCGACTATGTACAAGAATTACATGACTAATCCTTTGATAATTTTTCTGATAATCAAGCTTCACTGGCATTTCTTGTGTTTCCTACCACCAGAGATGAGGCAGAACCTGATTCTAGCCAGCTTGTGGATGTTTGTCTCATTGCTTTACAAAGGCCTTCCCCCAATAAAGAATCTGGAAAGCAAGTCCAGCAGCTTTCCTCCTGAAAGATAGTCACTGAGGGCCAGATTTTGAAGGGTGTGTAGGTGCCTAGAGATTGAGCTAGGTGTCTAGTGGGATTTTCAAAAGCATCTAGGGAGTTTGACCCCATAGTGATAGTGGCAGAACTGATGGTTCATGATTTATGTGTAGAGAGCTTATTTTTACGGGGAGAAGTGCATTAGAAATGCTTAGCTAGATAAATCTATTTCTTCAAAACCTCTTGGAAAGATGAGGAATATGTCAAAGTAAATGCATTAATCTACAAAGCTCCACTCGAGTCAGAATCAAAGTTCTTTGCGACTCCTTTCCCTATAGGTCTTTGGAACCGATGGTTGAGATTTTTTTGGATTTACAAAAGTTGATAGCTAAATGGACCATAAAAGTGTCTCCTCTCTACCTATTTTTATGCATTTTTATAGAAGTCCAGACACACATACCATGTTGTTACTAGCAATTAAACCTAAGGTTTAAAGGTTAAACAATTAACAATAAAGTTGAACTCTGACCTTCTGAACTAAACCCCCTTCTGGATCACAGAGAGAAGCTAATTCAATAAAATTTCTAATACAGATGTTAAATGCAGATGACTCTCTGAATCAATTGGGGATCATTTAAAAATTCAATACTGTATTCACCACCTCTAACAACTGCAAGAATTGCAGTATCTCTGTGCTTAGAAGATTCTAAAGAAACAGAGGTGGATACCACGTTACTATAGACCAATATTGAGGTGTGCAAATATTGAATTTGAAGTGGTCCCTACTGAATACAGATTGTTTTCCTTTGCCAGTTTCTTTCCATTACTCTGAATATAATATAAATGTTTCATACAGTTCAGATGAGCATCCATACTAAAGTGCTGAATCTTTTGAGACTTGTCCATTATTAGAGGACATCTGTTTTTTTCCCCCCTAAGGTTCTGAAGTTCACCATTTTTGTTACGTGCCCTGACTCATAACTCTGTATAACATCACTCCAAGGCTAGCCTAAGATACAAGCATTCAAAGGTATGTCTACACTGCAATAAGACCTGTGGCTGGCTTGGGTCAGCTGCTTCAGGCTCATGAGGCTTGTAGAGTGAGGCTAAAAAATTGCAGTAGAGATGTTCAGGCTGGAGCCTGGGCTCTGAGACCCCTCCAAGGGGGAAAGGTTCTCAGAGCCCAGGCTCCAGCCTGAACTCAAATGTCTGCATAGCTATTCTTAGCCCCTTCTGCCCGAGCCCCATGACCCTGGATCAGCTGACCCATGCTCTGAGACTCGTTTTGCAGGCTTTTTATTGTGGTGTAGATCTACCCCAAGTGACTGTACTAACTCATCCACTCAGGATCTGTTCAGATCATCTCCTCCAGCAGAAAGACCTGGATGAGTTAAGCTCATCATCAATCCAGATTTCATCCTCTTTGGCAGCAGGAATGAAGGCTGAAAAACCCACCTCCTGCCACAATCTCTCCCTTGCAGAGTGAAATCTGTTCTATTAATTCAGGTGGAATACATGGGTTAAAGATGGCAACATAACCCAGTCACTGTGCAGCACTCAAGAAGTTTGGGGTTTGTTATACAATCTGCTTAGTACCATGGCAAACACACCATTAAAAATCCTGTTAAACTTTCTTTAACGTTAAAGAGAAGAAGGAAAAACAGTAAAAGCATTTGAAATGTACTCAATACGGATTTCATTTTAACACCATCCCTTGTTCCCCTTCCCTATAGCAGGAGAGAGGTTTTAGAAGGAAATTATTCCCCCTCCCCCGCTTGTTTGACAGGCTCTTGGATGGTATCAAAAATGGCAATGACTCTCCTTGTGAGGAAAAGAGAAGGTTAGCTGAGACAGGCTGGAGCTGTTAAAGTCTGATCCGTTTCATCCCACGTGGTAGTTGGGAGTCAGTTGGCAGAGATGGCAATATCATCTCATTCCTTCTCTCTGACCTCGTTTGGTCAGGACATCTCTAAGGATTCGGATGAAGAAGGTCTGGGGGGGTCCCAGGAGATGGTGGGGTGGCAGCCATGATGGTGAAGCTTGTTTCAGTAGCCTCCATCTAGTTTTCCCTATTTTCACCCCAACATCTTTTTCTTTAAGGACCCCAAAAAAGGAGTGATGGGTGGAATAGCACACACCCTTATTATTTTGTCCACCAATTAGGCCTAGTTTCTGACACCAATTTTGTTTCACTGATTTCCGACCCCACATTTTCTTGTTTCCCAAGCGCGATGTTAACACAGTCCTTGAGTTACATCAGTAGGCCTTTTTGTTTAGACTAATTCACTCTTTCTGTCTCCCTTTCCTACTTTGTCCCATCCACGTTTGTTGTTGTAAGTTATTGTAACATCATGGGCGGTGGGTATAATAGGCCATGGTAGGCTAAGACTGCCCTGGCACAGCTGCAGCTGCCGGATGCTGGTTGCAGGTTTGGCAGGGGAAGTTTCTGCTTATTATTATGCCCCATGCAGGTTCTGGGGTGGCTAAGGTTGCGGTATCTACTATTCAGCTTCCTGGGTTCATCAGTAATCTCCCTGGACTCCAGCTGAGTAACATATACCCCCTCCTCAGTTACCCCAGAACCTGCATGGCACATATCAAAAGCTGGCTCTTCTCCTAGAAGAGGAGAAATGAGCTTTTCCCATGGCATAGCTTGGGGGCCTCCAGTTGGCCCTGGGCTCCTCTGGCCGCAGAGGCGGGGGACCTCAAAGCTCTGGCGGTGGGGGGCGGGGGAGGAGGAAGGGGTGGGCACAGGCGGAAGAGATAGGGTTATCAACCCTCCAGGATTGTCCTGGAGTGTCCAGGAATTAAAGATTTATCTTTGATGAAAGATTATGTCATGTGATGAAACCTCCAGGAATACATCCAACCAAAATTGGCAACCCTAGGAAGGGAGCCTCCCCGAATGGGAGCTTCACCTGTCGCCCATGTGTAACATCTTATGAACTTTTACATACTTCTTGCAGTTGAGCTCACAATTAAGGTACATTTTTAAGCCCAATTTTTCTAACTGATCAACATGGGGACAATTCACAGATGCTCCTTTCCAACACTATTGATGTGGACCCACAAGTTGTGAGGTCAGCTCTTCATAACTGCAAATTTATAATTCATTCTCTAGCCCCTAAATCCAGGCCTTTCTCAGCAATATGGCTTTCCAAGCATCTCCCTCCTGTTACATAGCTGTGTTTTGTATTCTTTTCTCTTTGATGTATTAGACTTCATTTTTCCAGGTTGAATCTCACTTTAATTCCTGCCATTTCTTTAATCTCTTTCGATCCATTTATATTTTCTCTCTTGACTCTGCAATTCCCCTTCACTTTGTATTGTGCATAGATGTAGTTAATGTGCATTTATATTTCCTTTTCCAAGATCGTTAATGACAACATTTAACAAAGTAGGATCCAACAATGACCATTGCATGACCTCACTAAAACAACTGAGCTGAACTAAGTGCAATCATTCCATCTATCATTCTGCTTTGCCTACAATCTGTTGATTGGTTTTGAATCCATTTAACAGTACCATTGTTCAAGCCTGTTTGATTTAATTTTTCTAATAGAATTTTGTGAGGCAGTGTCTCATGCTTTAGCAAAGGCCAAGTACGATATCCACTCTACTGTCTTAACTTTCACTGCTGATTCAGTAAATTGGATCAATGAAACCTGATCATGTCTTCCTAGCTTTATCATGTCTTCATGCTTTATTCATTGTTGATCCCATGCTACTTATTGCTCTTAATGTCTCTATCTTTTAGGTGCTAACGGAGAAGAGTTGCCTCATTACTTGATTAGGAACTGTAGTTGGATGTAGAGAGTCAAGATAGCTCTTTTCCCCTGTTTAAAGTCTGGAAACAGATCTGCACTTTTAGTCATCTGAAACTAGCCCAATTCTTCAAGAAGCTTAGAAAATGCCTGATTAATAATGGTTTAATAAGTTCCTCTACTAGTCTCTGGAGACTGGAATATGATTCCAAACCAGCAGATATGTATATATTGACTTTTTCGAGTACTCTTTCACAGAATTCTGTAGACTGCTATATCCTCTGTGTTGTCATTCATGTGATATTTGGTCTGCATGATCTTACTTCTCTTATTAAAGAGACAAGCAGTGTTTGAGAAGCTGTCAGATGGCGTTTCCAAAATACGCTCCTACAGTAAATATACCCGATGTATTGATCCTTATATACATGCAGTAATAATAATGGCTATGAATTTAAACAGTGATGACTACTAAAATAAGCACATTTTCCTAAGATTAGCAGTGCCTGAACTGGGGATGGGTAGGAAGTGATGGGATGCTTTTACTCCCTCCACCCCCTCAATTCCTCCCCCCCCTTTCAACCAGCAGAGCTGAGAGTAGGGTATGGCATAACCACACACATAGCAGAATGAGAACCTGTCAATATGACCAATCTCCTCATCTAAATCACTGACACGAATGAAGGGTTTTGTGTTTTTTTTTTTTTTAAGAATCTTTCAGCAATATGATCAAAGCTCCCCCCCCCAATATTTGTACTCCATTTCAGTAGTCTCTACAATATGTATTGTAACACTTTTCCCCCCAAAGGGCTTTAGATACAGCCATTTAGATACAGCCATCACTAAACTCTTATGAGGTAGATAGTTTTTAACTATTAATTATTATTGCAAATAAGAGGAAACTAAAGTCCCAAGCCACAGAGACAATCAATATCAGAAGTAGGAATTAGAAATCAAAAAGCCTTGGTTCCCAGTCCTATGCTCAGTCCCCTAGAAGACACTTTCTTTCTAAAAAGTAAGAAAGTTATACTAAGTCCATGGACTACTGAATCCAGATGAAAGTTTTTGAATTGAAACCTGCATTATTTAACAAAGCATTCACCAACAGGCTCCTGGGAATTCTCCTGTTGATTTAATTGAGCAGACTCAGAGCTGGAACATCACCCTGATCCAAGCTCATACTGTATGCACCGTTCCTTGATTTCAAAAAGGCAAACTTTAAAAAATGAAGGGAATTAGTTAGGGAAGTGGACTGGACTGAAGAACTCAAGGATCTGAATGTTGAAGAGGCTTGGAATTACTTTAAGTCAAAGCTGCCAAAACTATCTGAAGCCTACATACCTAGCAAGGGGAAAAAATTCATAGGGAAGGGTTGCTGACCAAGCCGGATAAGCAAGCATCTCAAACAGGTGATTAAAAGAAAGCAGAAGACCTACAAGGAATGGAAGATGGGATGGACAGACCTGCGGGTGGCTATTTTACAACAGAAAAACTTGAAAAACAGACTCCAACGAGAGACTGCTGAGCTGGAATTGATATGCAAACTAGATACAATCAACTCAGGATTGAATAAGGACTGGGAATGGCTGAGCCATTACAAACATTGAATCTATCTCCCCTTGTAAGTATTCTCACACTTCTTATCATACTGTCTGTACTGGGCTAGCTTGATTATCACTTCAAAAGTTTTTTTCTCTTACTTAATTGGCCTCTCAGAGTTGGTAAGAGAACTCCCACCTTTTCATGCTCTCTGTATGTGTGTATATATATCTCCTCAATGTATGTTTCACTCTATATGCATCCAAAGAAGTGGGCTGTAGCCCACGAAAGCTTATGCTCTAATACATTTGTTAGTCTCTAAGGTGCCACAAGTACTCCTGTTCTTTCAGCAAGGAAAGTTACCTCTTGGAGGTCAGAAACTGTAGGGATAAAGTGAGAACAGCAAAGAGCCAAGCAGAGTTGGACCTTGCAAAAGGAAATTAAAACCAATAGTAAAAGGTTCTATAGCTGTATAAATTAAAAAAAAAAAAAAAAAAAAAAAAACAAGGAAAGAAGTGGGACCGCTAAGCACTGAGGATGAGGTGGAGATTAAAGATAATCCAGGCACGGTCCAACACCTAAACCAGTGGCTCTCAAACTTTTGTACTGGTGACCCCTTTTACATAGCAAGCCTCTGAGCGTGACCCCCCTTTTATAAATTAAAAACACTTTTAATATATTTAACACCATTATAAATGCTGGAGGCAAAGCGGGGTTTGGGGTGGAGGCTGACAGCTTGCGCCCCCCCATGTAATAACCTCACGACCCCCTGAGGGGTCCTAACCCCCAGTTTGAGAACCCCTGACCTAACCAAATACTTTGCCTCATTAATAACTGAAGCAAACAAAGAGCTTTGGGTAGTGGCAGGGTGGCTAATGGGAACAAGAATATGGAGATAGAAATGACCACATCCAAGGTGGAAGTCAAACAGTTTAATGGGACTAAATCAGGGGACCCAGATAATTTCTGTCCAAGAATATTAAAGGAACTGGCAAATGAAATTGCAAACCCAATAGCAAAGATTTTTAAAGAATCTGTAAACTCGGGTCGTACACTATGGTTAGAGAAGTTCCTATTTTTAAGAAGGGGGGGGGGGGAAGTGATCTGGGAAATGACAGGCCTGTTGATTTGACCTCAAAAAGGTCTTGGAACAGATTTTAAAAGAGAAAGTAGTTAAGTATATAGAGGTAAATGGTAACTGGATAAAATACAACATTCATCCCATAGATAATTTAAAAAAAAGAGATATGGGTTCTTAAAAATAATAATTACATGCTGATGCAATTTCCTGGTTTCTGCTGGGTGTGGAGGTGAGAGTATAAGATTAAGAGTTAGTCAATACATGTTTAAGTGATGATTTAGGTGTGGGTGGAGGGGAATAATTACAAACTACAACTATTTGAAGGGTGTAAACACCAGAGAGAGAGAGGGATTATTGACTATGATACACAGAAATAGAGCAAGATGTATTTTTTTGAGAGGGAAAATTTAGGCTGAATATCAGAAAGAGGGCTTGATAGACAGATGTATTAGGTTATGGAGTAATCTCCTCAGGAAAGCTGTGGAGACTCTTACCCTGGGATCTGTAAGATTAGACTGGGGGGGTGGGGGGAGACCACTAGCAAATATATCCTATTAAATGATCTAGATAATACTTAGGACTGCCTTGAATGCAGCGGACTGGACTAGAAGATCTCTTGAGGTCCCTTCCAGGCATATGATTATACAGAAAAAAATCCTGCATTGGTTTGAGGCAGAATGGGTGATTTTAACAGTTCTTTCATATGTAACATACATAGTTCTATCAAGTTTGCTGATCACTATTCCAAAATCCAATATGCTGTCTACCATCACAAAAGAACGACATTGAGAAATATCTGCTGCAATCAGATGTTCCCAAACATACTCTCCATGAGAAGGTTGCACTTGTTGTAAGAATGGCCATACTGGGTCAAACCAATGGTCCATCTAGCTCCGTATCCTGTCTTCAGACAATGGTCAATGCCAGGTGCTTCAGAGGGAGTGAACAACAGAGGTCAATTTCTCAACTGATCCATCCTTTGTAATCCACTCCCAGTTTCTGACAGTCAGAGATTAGGGACATCCAGAGCGTGGGGGATGCATTCCTGATCATCTTAGCTAATAGCCGTTTATGAACCTATTCTTTTTTGAACCAAGTTATAGTTTTGGCCTTCACAACACCCCCGGCAACGAGTTCCACCTGCTTAATTAGCACTTTTACCAGGAATGAAATTAAGTATAAAATTAGTTAAAGGCAAGGACTGCTGCTTAATTGGGACAGTTTTCCTACTTAACTGAGATACCTGCAAGTGATGAAGTAACTTGCAACAGGATTAGCTGCTCCCTGGCCTTGTTGCTGCTAGATAGTTCTTGGAAGTCTCTCACTGGTGTACTACTCCTGGCATAGCTCCATTGGTAGCAACATTAATGTAGATATGTCTTAGGCTGCTGCTGCTGTTTTCCCCACAGCTTGATTCACTGGAGCTGTCAGGGGATTTAGGGGGTATCTCTGGCTCCTGGACACTGGCTGTGGTGTAGGAATGCTTTTCTTCCTTCCCAGGCCACATGGCAGAATGTGGCATGGAGGGAACTGCTTGAGGCTTGGTGTGCCCAGAGTGGAGTTGCCTCAAGAGGCCTAAGTCCAAGGGGCAGAACCGGGGCTTGCTGGTCTTCAATTGCTTCCTGCTGCTGTTTTAAAATCTTTGGATGCATTTGGTTTCAGGTGTCAGTCTCCGAGGTAGAAAGGATAATGTCTATCAACAAGGATGCTTGTTCTCCTGAAAGCATGTGTTGTCTTGGAACTCAGTGAGCTTAATCTAGGAGAAACACAAAAGAGTCTATAGCAAACTATATGTTGTGCAGAATTTCCCTTCCCCCTTCTCCCCTAAAAAAGGATGAAGATTTGATTGAAAGAGTAGCTAGAAAAATAATTAGGCAAGCTAAATTTCAACCTGCACCTTCTTTTCTTTTTTTCATGGTCGGCTTTGCAAAGTAATAATCTTTGATCTCTGGAGTTTCGAGCTGGCCACAAGAGCCTATATGAAGGTATTTAATTATTTAGTGTTCTTTTAAAAGAAAAGGTAATGTATGCAAGAGAGATGTAAGATCCGCTCTGATGAACAGCAGAGCAGCTGGGACTGTACATGAACAGTTAGATATATCAGAGTGCTCAAACTCCACGGCTTTTTCAGTGGAGCCCATCGTAATTCAATCCAGGAATCCAATACTCATATTTTTCCCATGAGGGGATTAATTACATTGCTGTGTGGAACATTTTGACACCAAAAACCTTTTGTCACTTTTCTCTCCCCTATATGGGATATGTGTAGTATGTTTTATAAAATGATTTCCCTCTTGTCCTTCTTCACCTTCTATGAGAGTTGATATCCTCACTGATTGTCCAGGCTTGAAGCCATTTTGATCTTCTACCTCTGGTCACCTTTGTCTCATTGATCCTGTGGGCAGTAATTTATTTACTAGGGTTCATTCTGGAAATCTCATCAAAGCATTTTAGACTCGGTGAGGTGGATCACTGACCAGTCCTTTATGTTCACATCACATTTTGAACAGGTATTACAGGGCTGGCTCCAAAGCCTTCATCTTCTCTTTCACTCTTATTTTTCCAAATCAGTAAAGTAACACTAGGTCATTACTGAATAGAGGAGGTAGCAGCACCATAAGGTCATCAGGTAGAGCGTCTAAAACTGTGGATTTGGGAAGAACTCCTCATTATTTCACAACAAATTAATTTGAAAATTTACCACAGGACTCTTATGAATGTTTTCTCAACTTCCTTCTGTTCTTTCTGCTTTAATTTTATAAATAACAATATTTAGAAACCTCTATTGTCTAGCAAAATAACAACTAATCAAAACCTGCCAAGAAAGCTGGTAGTGTTTCTTGTTTGGGGTAATATTCATGTTAACACTGCTTGACTCTATATTTGCTTTCCATCTTGGTATTTTAATTCAAGTTGTTGGACATGAAGGCCCTTTTGCCCTGGAAATAGCAAGTTTGCAGATTGTCTTTTTGCTAACATAGATCATTCATTTCCATAACAGCCATTACTTAAAGAAGACATTTATGGCAAACTAAGGAGATTCCTTGGTTGAGAGAGGCTATCAAAATCTATTTGTTCATACTAACTTTCTTGTATATATGTGTATGGTTACATTTAAGGTTGATTTTAGCATGTTATGTAGGTCTACTGTGATGTGTTTGTTTTAGAGACTTCACCTCCCCTCCTGATTAAAGGAAAAGAACAAAACACTGCAACACTTGTTCTGAAGATTAAAAATCACACAGAAAGAATAATGTACAAATAGCAATGTGTTCATTCTGGGTCAGGCTCTGAAGCCTAGGAGTTTGGGTGGGTTTGAGAGACCAAGCTTCTGCCTGAGCAAGAATGTCCACATTGCTATTTTGAGTTTGCTAGCTTGAGCCCCACTCAGCGGCGGCTCCAGGCACCAGCGCACCAAGCGTGTGTCTGGGGCGGCGAGCCGTGGGGGGTGCCCTGCCGGTCCCTGCGAGGGCGGCAGTCAGGCAGCCTTCAGCGGCATGCCTGTGGGAGGTCTGCCAGTCCCATGGCTTCGGTGTACCTGCCGCCGAATTGCCGCTGAAGTTGCGGGATTGCCGGACCTCCCGCAGGCATGCCGCCAAAGGCAGCCTGCCTGCTGTGCTTGGGGTGGCAAAAAAGCTAGAACTGCCCCTGGCCTCACTAGTGCAAGACTTGCTCCCAGCTGCAGTATAGACACAGCTAACTACCCCATGTAGACTCCACTGGCATGAACTAAAAGGTACCTAGTGCATGTTAACCTAGTTACCTTTTAGTTTGCCTTCCTCTACAGCATGGGGCACGGGATCACTTGCAGGTTTAAACTAGTATAAATGGTGGATTCTCTGTAACTTGAAGTCTTTTAAATCATTATTTGAGGCCTTCAGTAACTCAGCCGGAGGTTATGGGTCTATTACAGGAGTGAGTGGGTGAGGTGCGGTGGCCTGCAATGTGCAGGAGGTCAGACTAGATGATCACGATGATCCTTTCTGTCCTTAGAGTCTATGAGTCTACACGGGGCAGTTATAGTGTAACATCTTATAGTGCTCTACAATTTTTCCCCCCCTAGAGACTGGACTCTGCCCCATGTAGACAAGCACTAAGTGTTCAGATGGACTAAGCAAGAGTTTTCTTCATAGCCAATATCACGCTATTCAATGCTACATTATATGTGGTATTTCAGTCAATGGCTTGGAGTAGTGTATTCCCTTCTGTATTATCCTCTACCTACAGTAGCTGCTACTGCTGAATAGTCAACACTGCCCATTTTTAGGCTGCTGGAAATAAGTGGGAAAGGATGAACTTACTTAAGTAACTGGGGTAACTTGGGAGGTCAGCACTGGTCCTTCGGATGTAGGGCATGTGGTTCCATTTCTTTGACTGGGTAACAGAGAGTCTCTGCCCAGGGAGTGTGCCAGAGAGGCTAAGGAAAGGGCTGGTTTTAGAATTTACCCAAACCAAGGGAAGCTTAAGAGCACATGTGCATGGTGGGACCCAAACACAGCTGCCTGGTGAGTGTCTAGCAGGGGCAGCTCAACTAGGGCTGTGGCAGCCAGCAAAATTTGTGCAGGTGCAAAACCCCATGTTTATGGCCCCGGTTGATTAATTGCATGTATAATTATTATTTGCATCAAAGTAGCATGTAGCAGGCCCAACTCGACTGGGGTCCCATTGTGTGTGTATAGCCCAGGGGTGGCCAACCTGAGCCTGAGAAGGAGCCAGAATTTACCAATGTACATTGCCGAAGAGCCACAGTGATACATCAGCAGCCCCTCATCAGTCCATCCCCTCCCTGCCCCGTGCATCCCACCCACCGGCAGCCCCGCCGATCAGCGCCTCCCTCTCCCTCCCCCACCTCCCAATCAGCTGTTTCGTGGCATGGAGGGGGCTCCAGGGGGTGGGGGGAGGAGCAAAGGCATGGCAACCTTACGGGAGGGGATGGGAAGGGGTGGAGTGGGGGCAGGGCCTACGGCAGAGCCAGGGGTTGAGCTGTGAGCACCCCCCGGCACATTGGAAAGTTGGCGCCTGTAGCTCCAGCCCCGGAGTTGGTGCCTATACAAGGAGCCGCATATTAACTTCTGAAGAGCCGCATGTGGCTCCAGAGCCACAGGTTGGCCACCCCTGGTATAGCCGTTTAGTAAAACAGTCTCTGCACACACTAATTAATTTTGCACCTAGCAGCTGGATGTGACTTCTGTGCATAACTTCTCATTGGTGCTCTGACAGATTTTGTAGTCACACGGCTGGAAGGATGCTGAAAATTAGGGACTTTAAAACATATATTTATTGGACATGGATGTTCTGTGATATTAGAAGTACATTCCTAGCAACAAATAGTTTCCTGGTGGATTATAAAAACGTCGAGCTAAAGGAAATTTGACTACTTTTCTGTATCTCAGTACTGTGTTCTTCACAAAAAGGAACCTTTTTCATGGAATGTACTTGAAATAAGCCCATCCTCCAAATCTCTGCTCCTGTTTTCAGAAATGCAAGCCAAAAATCCAGCACAAAGTGCCAGAAGCTCTTGGCCCTCTCACCCATACCCACTTTATTTTCTTCGGATTTGTGTTGGAGGAAAGGGAATGTAACTGAATCTCTGGCTGGTCTCAGACGGCTGTAGATGGTTCTTTCAGGGATGAGACTGACTCTGTTTTTGAGCTCCACGAGGAGAAGCTGGATGTTTTGAGCTCAGGGCCTATGATCCTGAGTTGCTCTCATGCCCCTTCATGTTTGTCTGATGAATCCAAAAGTTACAGTCCTAAGTAATAACTGCTATTGTAGTCTCATAATACTTCAGCTCACAGCATGAGGATGATGCATTAGGGCGTTCTAACTGAATGACACCCTTTACTGTTTAGCAGGGCTGGCTTTAGGTTGATTCCCCCGATTCCCCTGAATTGGGCCCCGTGCCCAGTGGTGAGCTGGAGCTGGTTCCCAAGCTCCAGCAGCTGTCCACCCTGCCCTCAGCTCTCCTCCCCTGAAGCTCCGCGCCCCTTTTCCTCCCCCTCCCCTGCTTCCCACGAATCAGATGTTCGCGTGGGAAGCCTGGAAACAAGCAGCGGCAGGTAAGCTGGGGCTGGGTGGGGGGGCGCGAGGAGGGCTCCAGGGAGGTGTGGTGTGGCCCAGTCCGGCTCCGGCCAGGTGGCTCCGGCCTGGCCCCGACTCTGGCTGGGAGGCGCGGCTCCGGCCCAGTCCCAGCCCCGACCCTGGCTGGGCGGTGCGGCTCCGGCCCTGCCCTGCCCCGGGCCGGGCCCCGGTCCTGGCGCGGATAAGCGGCATGGTAAGGGGCCGGGGGGGTGGGGGGGAGGGTTTGGATAAGGCAGGGGGCAGGGAGTCCTGGGGACAGGGAGCGGGTTGGTGGTGGTGGTGGGGGGTTGGATCGGGCAGAGGTTCTGGGGGCGCAGTCAGGGGACAGGGAGCAGGGCGAGTTGGGTAGGGGGTGGGGTCCTGGGGGGCAGTTAGGGTGGGGGGTCTTGGGAAGGAGTGGTCAGGGGAAAAGGAGCAGGGAGGGGTTGATGGGTTGCAGTTTCTGAGGGGGGCAGTCAGGGGCAGGACATGGGTGGGGGTCAGATGGGGGGGGGGGATGTACTCACCGGGTGGTTCCCTACCGGGTCTTCGGTGGCGGGTCCTTCAGTGCCGCGGAAGACCCGGAGCACTGCCGGGTGAGTCATCCCTGCTGGGGCCCTGTTAAATAGGGCCCTGCACTTCCTAAAGCCGGTCCTGTTGTTTAGGATGAACACCATCGTATTGCACTCTTCATGGAAGTGTGAGAGAGAAAATGGTTCAGCTGCTTGAATGTAGTGAGAGTGGGGACAAAACTCATGTTCCCCATTCTAGCAAAAAAATTTGATAGCATTCTTTTTGAACAGCCTGGGGATTGCAAAGTGAAACTGGGCATGGAAAAATCCTTCCTTCAGAAGGGCTCTTCTTGTTTCATAGGATATTGATTTAAATTTGACTCATTTCTGAGCAGTTGCAGTCACATGCTGAATCTGCACATTAGCTTTGTTTTAAATGGAAACTCCTAAAAGACCCCAGTGAAAGATTTCCATGGGCTTTGGATGTAGCTAAGGAAGTATTCATGGGTTATGTATTCATAGACTCATAGACTTTAAGGTCAGAAGGGACCATTATGATCATCTGGTCTGACCCCCTGCATGCTGCAGGCCATAAAACCGTCCCTACCCCTTCCCTGGACTCTGCTGTTGAAGTCCCCAATCCTGTTTTTAGTGACTTCAATCGGCAGAGACCCTCCTGCTAGAGATCCCTGCCCCATGCTGCGGAGGAAGGCGAAAAACCTCCAGAGGCTCAGCCAATCTGCCCTGGAGGAAAATTCCTTCCCGACCCCAAATATGGCGATCAGTAAGACCCCGAGCATATAGGCAAGAGTCTCCAGCCTGACCCCTGTTAGCCATTATACTATTTACCTACCATTGCTTGGTTTTCCTTGACTACTATGTTTTACCATTAAACCATTCCCTCCATAAACTTATCTAACTTAATCTTAAAACCAGACAGGTCCGTCGCCCCCACCGTTTCCCTCGGAAGGCCGTTCCAATATTTCACCCCTCTGACGGTCAGAAACCTTCGTCTAATTTCAAGCCTGAACTTCCCCACGGCCAGTTTATATCCATTCGTTCTTGTATCCACGTTAGTACTAAGCTGGAATAATTCTTCTCCCTCCCTTGTATTAATCCCTCTAATATATTTAAAGATAGCAATCATATCCCCTCTCAGCCTTCGCTTTGTCAGACTAAACAACCCTGTGACTAACTTGCCCACAGAGAGAAAAGTCCATTCATATATCTGCTGTGACTCCTGGATACCTGGAGCTGTGAGAAGTAATCATATAGGCCTTGTTAAAATCTGAGGGAGGGCTCTGGGGACTTGTGTAGGAAGTGCAGAGAGTGCTAATGGCTAAGATGCACAGGGGAAGGGCTCACTCCTGTACATCCTAGGAGATTCACATGCGTCTGACGAAGTCACCCACGAAAGCTTATGCTCCAATACATCTGTTAGTCTATAAGGTGCCACAGGACTCTCTGTTGCTTTGTACAGATCCAGACTAACACGGCTACCCCTCTTATACTAGGGCAGTGGTTCTCAACCAATAGTCTGGGGCCTCCTGGGGGGGCTGCGAGCAGGTTACAGGGGGGCTGCCAAGCAGGGCCAGTGTTAGACTTGCTGGGGCCCAGGGCAGAAAGCTGAAGCCCCACCACCTGGGGCTGAAGTCGGGGGCCCTGAGCCCCACCACCTGGGGCTGAAGTCGGGGGCCCTGAGCCCCGCCACCTGGGGCTGAAGCTGAACTTAGCTTTGTGGGGGCCCCGGTGGTATAGGGCCCCAGGCAATTGCCTTGCTTGCTACCCCCTAATGCTGGCCCAGTTGTTGTGGCACAGATGGGTCGGGGAGTTTATCTAGCATGTTGGGGGGGGGGGGGGCTGAGAAAAAGGTTGAGAACTCCTGCTCTGGGGAAGGGCTTGCTAGGGATCTGTGCAGATGTACACTGAGCTTATTAAAATTGGATTCCTTATGGCAAGCACTAAACTACTGTTTCAGTCCCTCTGGAACGTGTAATACTCGAAGGGGGTATAGCAGGCACTACTGTGGCCTTTGCATGGTGCAAATGAGAGACCTTACTCTGGTTCATCTCCAAAGTTATTTTGAACATGAGGAAGGCCCAAAGAGGGTTTCTCTCTGCTAGGGACTGTATCGTGTGTGCAAAAGGAAGGAGCCCTTTTGCAGCCTCCTAAGGCATGCTTGAGGAAGTTCTGCTCTGGGGCACCTGAGGAGCTTTGCAATGGAGGGAAATGCCTTAATTCTCTATTAATGTAGTTATTTCCTCTGTGGCATGCTATATATTTGTTTGTCAAGTGCGTTGGGCTAAATCAGGAGTGACAGTTATATGGAAATTCAAAATATTACACTAAACGGATTTACCTGACCAAGTGGAACCACATGGTCCCCAGTTCATGCCCTGGATGTTCACGCTCAAAGGTCAGCACAGCCTCTTTTCCTTCAGTCTTGGGCCTGTTTCACATTCAGTGTTGTAAATGTTACCCAAATTGAGTTTTGTTCTATTTTGAAACCATACTGAGGTGTATCTTGAGGGAGTGAATCAGCAAAGATGGTTGGAATAAGGATTGAAGAAACTAGAAATTGCTATGAAAGGAAGGTTTTTTACCCCTGCATCTTGATCTTAGAACTATTCTCAATGCAAGTGGGTTGTAAAAAGTGGGATCCATTTCTCTTCTGGTCACAAATCAGGATGCAATTGTGCAGACAGGAATGCTCCAAAATAGAGAGACTTGCTTTCAAGTCTGGAAACTGAGAACACGTTCTCATATGTTCAAGGCCTACGTTTGCATCTCCCAGAACTAACATGAAAACTAAAATTATAGAATTTACGGGGGGGAATGACTAGTTGATGACAGAACTGTTTGCACAATTGGCCAAAATAGGTGGTGTATGGTACAGTGGCTGTCATGTTGCTAAATCAGGCAACTATAAATAAAAGAGAATGTATAGTTGATGAAAGGATTAGGTAAAGTAGTCTCATATGCATGAGATAATGGGAAGTTTTGTTCACCGGTCAATTAATGAAAGCCAAAGCAATGCATTAAGTTTGTATTTTTCTTCTGTCTGGTTTATGAGGTCACTGACTCTCCTGAAGGACACAGCGCTTGAGATTAAAACCCCCTACCTATTAAATATTTATCACAGCCACTTTCCTGACAAACGGTTGGAATTTAAGCCAATACACAGAGGAAGAACAAATATCCTCTGTGCAACTGAAAGAAACCTGATACTTTCTATTTTATGTGTGCAATGCACTTTACAGACACTGGTCTAAACCAAGCATCATGCCACTGACGTGAATGGTGCAACAGAGAAGACAGGCCTTGTAGAGACTGGGAGTCACTCCCCCTGAAAAGGAGCTACTGCACCTCCTATGTTGATTTACCCAATAGCCATTCTGTTCCAGCAACACTGTTTAGGAGGAAATGAAGATAATCTAATTGGAGTTACGTGAGAGTTTTAGGCAGCAAAATGTAATTAGCCAGAATGGAATTGGACCCTGATGTTGGGTTTAACGCCCCCCCTACTTTTTGTCAAAAGTGCCATTAGATTATTAAAACATAATGCCCACATTTTATTCCTTTGTAATCTGCTTTAATACACTTCTCTTTGCACAAAAGCCCAATGGAAGTAAGGGTCTGTTATACACATCAAGGGGACAGATCCTGCCTTGCTTTAGATTCCAAAACACTTGTTGAGTGCAATAGGAGTTTGATGTGAACAAGGATTGTGGGGTCCAGGTCTGTGTTAATGGAACTGCTTCCATGTACTGCGCCCAAAACCAGAGGCCGCACTCTCATTACACCAGTACAACAATTCACTGTATTTGGAGCTGGTTAAAATATTTTGAACTTAAG
The DNA here is from genome assembly GCF_011386835.1 of Chrysemys picta bellii. Lineage (NCBI taxonomy): Eukaryota > Metazoa > Chordata > Testudines > Emydidae > Chrysemys > Chrysemys picta. The sequence continues at coordinate 105,867,268 of NC_088793.1, read as the reverse complement.
CAAATTTTTGACTTTTTTTTTTTTTTTAAATGGGGGGATGGGGAAAATGTTGACAATGTAGAAAATGTTTTTTAGTTTGTTGACCAACACTAGGGCTTGACAAGTCTGGCAGCAGCCACTGTGAAAAAGTGTCCCTATTTTTTGAGCAGCTCCAGCTGTCCTTGCGTTTTGCTTATAACAGGCAGGAGTGGGTCAAGGAGAGAGGTGCCATTGGTGCTATCTTTGTTTGTGTCTTCTAACTTGTATGGCAACCCAAAATCTGGTTTCGCGCCAGCTGTACACCTCATATGGTGAGGATGGCAGCCCCTTTCTAACCTCCAGTTTTTGGGACCTTGGCACTGTTGATTTGGTGGAGTATATCTGGTACTTCCTCCTCCTCCTCCTCCTCTGAGTAAAACTAGTCAGCATGCTCAATGATAATTATTACATTTTACATCCAAGGCAGGTTATTGTACCTTAGGTTTCTCTTACTATGGTGACACTATAGTAAATTATCTGGCAATTTAGCAACTAGTGTTCTCAAGTTGCTGTTGGCATAGATCTAAATTCAAAGAATGATCAAGAATTGTTTTTTTTTAAAGCATATACTTTGGTTGCTGAGTGTAACAAACTAGTTAAATACAAATTAGATTTGCTATATATTTGCTGAACTATGGTTGGGGTTTTCAAAAACTGATTAGATTTAGGGTAAAAATTGCCTAAATGACTTAGGCTCCCATTTTCAAAGGGAACAAGGATTTTCAGACACTTAGGCACCTACACATGAAGCGAGGTGCCTCATGGGCTTTTCAAAAGCATCTCTGCAGGTTAGGTACCTAACTCTCATTGAAATCAAAGCCAAAGGGCTCTCATTGATTTAAATGGGAGATAGGCACCTATGCCACTTTTGAATATGCCACAAGGTGCCGGTTTGCATCTTTAGGCACATAAATACTTTGTCCCTTTTGAAGATGGGATTTAGGGTAAAATTTTCAAAAGTGCCTCAGTCTCACAACTCCTATTTATTTCAATGGGAGTTGGGTGGCTAAATCCCCAAGTTCAGCTCTAAAAATTGCAGCCTATATCACTAAATAACAAGTATTGAATGGTTCCCCCACTCTGCTCCTTCGGTTGACTGAACTGTGAAAGGATTATATGATACTGTCCTATCAAAAACGAAATTTAGATACTATTTTTTTTGCATTTGCTTCTTTATTCTACAACACAAACAACATAAATACAGTTTGTTTATAATTTGTTTTAAAATATTTTCCTTTCAGAATTCAGTTTGAATAAAATATACACAAAATACATTTTGCAAGCCAGCTTACAGTGACCTGTTGGGCAAAGGACATATAATAACCAAACAAATGTAGCGGCACAAAAGAGCACAGCAGGTATAAGGCAGTGTTTCTTGTCTAAAGGGCACAAAGAAAGATAGGAGACAAAATATCTGGGCATCACAGCTAGATGAGCATTAGGGCCCAGATCCTTAAGGTATATAGGTACTTAATGTTGGTCTAATTACCTTTGAGGATCAGGGTGTAGATAACCATGTGTGAACTGTATAGAATGTAAACCAAATGTATTAACTCCCTGGACAAGGCCAGTTAAAGTCTCTGGAAAATTATCAGAGGCTCCTCATGAACGTATGACCATGAAGGTAAAGTCCAGGGCTTAGAGTTTTTTGTAGTAAAATGCTTGTTAGGGCAGTCATCACTGTGGGAATATCGTAGTTAAATCTCATGGTCACTTTCAAACAGAAAAGAGTTAGATCTTTGGCATAATTTTAAGAGGGCAAATGGAGTGTCAACTCCCTTTTTGCTTTATTTTCAATTCCTTGTAGGAGGTGGAAAAGGGTTTAGTTTGTTATAATATTATATGTTGCAAACAAACACAATTAGGGGAACTGCAAGAAGATACTGGATGCTTGCCACAGGTCCCAAGGGCCATAAAGCAATCTGCTGTGATAACCCCCCACTGTAAGCCTCATTGTACAGTACGTTGTCTTGCCGTAACAGAGAACTGCAGAAGCAGCAGCCTTCACTAGGTCCGTCTCATCTTCACTGTCTGTGTAGAATGGTGTGTTTGCTGGACATCTAGGCTCTAAGCGGTCATAGCCATTTGGGTTTATTCACTGCTCAAAGCTAATTACCTACACCAATCTACCAGCACAGCTGTCATTCATTTCAGTCACTTCTTGATGAATCGTGGTAGTTTCTCTAACTGTCTCTTTCGCTTAGCTCAAATTTGGGACAGGGAGAGGGAATAGGAAGTCAGAGTGCAAGAACTTTCCCATGATAATGCTATTTTTGCTAAAGAAACTTATCCTAATCTCTAAAACTGTTACTTGACTCAGTGGTTCTGATGCTCAATTCTTTACAACAGCAAAAAGGAGAGAACACCAAATAGTAAATTTGGGTCTAAAATGAAGGACAGTTTAGAGGTATGATCCCATGCTCTGATTCACTCTTACATTGCTCTAGTTTTATGCTAGTGCAATGCCACAGACTTCCAAAAAGATGTAGATTTTCCCCTAAAACTTTTAGTCTGAGTCTCTGAATAGAAATATATATTTTTTTTACATGCAGACATTACAGAAGCAGAACTTTGCAGCACTCCTTTATTTGTATTTTTATGGCCAAAGCTCCTGCCTGTTTGTCTGGTACATTAGGATACTGACTGTGCTGAGGATTGAGCCTGGAGGAGTGCGTGTTCCAAGTTGAGGCATTAATTAAAATGAATTGCAGGGAGTGCAGGAGGAGGAGATGGTGATCTGGTCAATACACATATCCAATATATTGGGGTTGTCATGGTTGCTAAAGTAATCCTATGCTGTAGTCCCATGAGCTGTAAGGAATGCAGGGGATGTGGGAAAAAATGGTTCCTTTGCAGCCTGGTGTTATTATTTATATTACACACACACACAAAAAAAAACCCCATTGTGCTTGTACGCTATGTTATGTTGGCCTCTTTTGCATTTATTAGTAAAAAAGGGAGTGCCAGTACTCATTCCTTTAAAATCCAAAGAGTTTCTGAAAACTGGGGTGGGAGTGGGGGAATCCTCACATTCTAAATGAGGAAAAACCAAAACCATCCACTTCTGGCATGTGATTAGTTAGCAACACGTGTATGACCTCACCTAAATGATTTTACCGAGTAGAATGTTCAAATGGGCCACTCAAGAGTAGGCTCATTTTCTCACACACTCAACAGTATGGGCAAGGGGAGGAATGAAATTGTATAGAAAAATTCCAAACCGAGTAATGGTATCTCCCGAGCAAATTATTAGCACACATTTTAGATATTTGTAATTCTTCAAGGTCATGGGAATGTTAACATTCCTTTGTTTCACCCAGAACACATGGGCAGGATAGTTATGACTTAGGCTTATATGATCAGGCGACTAAACATAAAACTAGGGCTGTACTAAACCTGAAGGATTTTGTTTGCAGGGGTTCATGAGTACCTCAGGAGATGCACTAAAATGCGGGCCTGTATACATCCAGAGGTTTTTGAAAAGCTTTGCAATCTCCTGAGAACCTGAAAAGGCAAGCAGGATAAGGGTCTGATCTTGCTCCCTTCAGACTTCAGTAGTGCAGCATAGAGTCCTAAATTCCTTAAGGAGCTACAAATCTCAAGAAGGACACAGTACCAGATTTCTCTCCTGCATGCTTAAGGAGGTGTGCATAAAGGGCTACGTCTCATTAGGGTTCCTATCCCATGGACCCTCCATGAGCTGTGCCTAGTTTTATCAGAAGAGAGCTCACAATGCAGTGGTACAGTGACGACATGCTGCATCTGAAACAGGTTAATGGTGGTGGATGCACTGCACCAGTACAGGTGGCAGTGGTACAATTCTCCAGTGTAGGCTATTTTTGTTCAGTTTGGATCCCTGTGTACAGCCCATGAGTTCCAAAGCTGAATTTGGAATCTCAGATTTGTTTTGTTGAAGGGGCAGAAAATCTGAGGAGCGGCTCTGAGCTTTTAGTTATGATAAACAAAAAGAAGGGGGTATATTTTAAACATGACAAGAGGGAGTTCCACAAATAAAATCTCATTAACGAACAATACTCAGGACTGCCATGCAACACTTGAAAAATGTTCCCTTAAAAGCTCCACCTTGACAGGACGGCCTTATAAAAACATTCGATATTTAAATTTAAAATCACCTTCAAAACAGGAAAAAGAACAACACAGATTCATGGCATCTTATCAGAGTACAGGTGCAGTTTCTTTCACTGACAAAATGATGGGGAAAACATTTTATAATTTACTGTAGATTATTTACAAAGTTGCAGAAGCTTTTACATTCATTGTCTTCTTTCCAATTAAAAACAAACACACACAATGTGTGACACAGAAAATGGAAATAAGAAACACAGAAGCAAGTCAGGTGAAGAATCCAGCCTTTAACCCAGAGCTAGGAAGAATTGTGTCTAACACATTGTAAATCAGGCTGACTTTAAAGGCTGTTACAAATTCTCCAATTAAACTAGTAATATGCTCCCATCACCTCACACTATTATGCTAGCAGGGCTTGAAATATAAACTTTAATGATTTCTGTAGGACTCGTGTGTGTGAAAGAGGATACTGTATTTCTTAAGTGGAAATCCAACAGTGTCTGCGCCATGAACAAATGTGCTCCTAAACTCATCAGTTTTACCATTACTACCTGATTAGTATACAGTTCTTTTCCTAAAGCCAAGACCTTGCATTTTCCACAAGAGTTTCTTTAAGCTTTCACCACCTTGAAATCTAGTACGTTTTTTTTAAAAGGAGTTAAAGTAGTTTGATACTACAACTGCCTCAGATTCCATCAGCCAGTTGTTGAAGTTTTAGTCACATTTTACTATTTTTAAAATGTTTTTTTCTCCCGTTACTTTGTGAAAGAGCGACACCAACAATAGGCAAAACAGTGAAACTGTTATACATAAAGTGCTATCAAATGCAGAGTCTCAAGCAATATAAATCTTTTTCTCTAATCTTTCAATTACTACAGTAGCTGTTACTTATATCAATACTAGATTTTAAAAAAATCAGCTCAAGCACGTGTTTAAAACATATGACATCCCTTTGCTTTAATTTTGGAACAAAAGGCCCATGATTCAGGACCATTTAATCACAGTGTTGCAGCTGTGTTGGAGACACAACGTAGGTGAAGTATCTTTTCTTATTATTATTATTATTACCTCCCCCACTTTCTCTCTCTATTTAATCATACAATTTACTGTAAGCAGGGAGGGCTGTAGCATCACACCCTGGCTTGCAGGCAGATAGGAAAAACACAGGCAGCGTAGCAAGCTGGTGTGTGTTGTAGATTCACACCCTGGCTTTCTGTGCACTAACTTGCTGTGTGGAAAAGCCCTCTGTTACTTGGAGCGGGGTGGGGAGGGTAATGGTACCTTTAAGCCACTTTTATACTCCCCATATTTTGGGGTTTTGCAGCAGCAGCATGCTGAACCCCTGGTATAAAAAGATCCTCAACAGTGCTCTAACTTGCACTCTGTTCCATCAGCCCATGGGAAGCAGAAAGTGACCATAGGGCTGTGCTATCCAGACATGTTCCTGATGTGCCCCCTTTCCTCCCCCCCCCCTTCTCCCCCCCAAGACACACACACCAGAGGGCTGGGAGGAGGATTAGGGGAGAGCTGTTACATCACCTCTACAGTCGTTGGGCCATTTCTTCCCTCTATAAACCTAACTGGGCCTTAGCATAACTCCGAATTAGGCCCTCTGAGTTTGCTTTTCCCTAGAGTTTATTGTGCCTCATCAAGCTTTCTACACAAATTATTCATGAAATTATCGTAGTTGTGGTTGTTTTGTTGTTTACATAAAATGTTAAAATATCAATAATGGCAAATTGAGGCAGTTAGACTGGGGCTGTTTTAAAGACCTGTCATAGTGGGCTAGACGTACCCTTTTACACTTAAAAAGTAGGGAATTTTTTTCTTGCAAATAATAATTTTTTTAAATGCCACCAATATTGTACACACATTTCTTAATGTCCTCTTAAAACCTTAGGCACCAGGGGAAGAGTGGGCATATTATGTTGTTGCATTAAAATAAAAAAGGCTAAAAAAAAGCAGGGATGTAGCCAATTAGATGCAGGAGTTTGGCTTCATATAACAAAAGTCAAAAATGAAGGACTCGTCTTGCTCTTTCTTTCTATGAGCAGAACTCTGGGCAGATGGGTGGTGGCGGCGACGGCTGGTCAGGAATTTTTCAGTTAAACATTTTTCATATAAAAAATGCCCATTCAGTGAGATTGAGGCCAAAAGTGTTTGTGGGAAAAGACTTTTGTGTGTGTGTCAAAATGTCTTTTTTTTAATTTGAGACTTTATTTAAAAATTCAAGTTATTCAGACCTGAAAATTTGAACTTTGTTTTAAAACAAAGTCAATTTATAGCACAAACAAACCAACCAACCACAGAACCAAGTTGAAGTCAAAGCAAAAATGGGTCAGTTTTTTGGTTAGTGAAAAGTTTTGAGATTTAGACTTTTTTTTTTTTTTGAAGCGCAAATTCTCATGAGGTGGGCACAGGGGTGGCTCTAGGCACCAGCAAAGCAAGCACGTGCTTGGGGCAGCCCATTTGCAGGGCCAGCAGGGATCCAGCATGGGAGCTGAGAACTAACAGGGGGTCCTGGGAGCTGTAGTTCCTTGGTTAGCTCCCTGCCTATAGAGCCAGCTCTGGAGCAGGAAAAGAACTACATTTCCCAGCATTCCCTTGGCCACTACCAACAGGAAAGACGGGGAGGGAGGGAGGAAGCTGAGACCTCATGCTGCAGCCTGCTGTGAATGGAGAGCTGCACTGTGAGTAGGGATACCATATTTTAACATTAAAAAAATAGGACACTCCACGGGGAGGGAGGGTAGCTCTACCCTCCCACCATCTACTCCCTCTGACTGCCCCCCACAGAAACCCCAACCCATCCGACCCCCCCTGCTCCCTGTCCCCTGATCACCCCCTCCTGGGACCCCTGCCCCTAACTGCCCCTTGGGACACCATCTAAGCCTCCCTTCTCCTTGTCCCCAACTGCCCCCTCCTGAGACCCCCCCCAACTCCCCCCCCCTAGGACCCCACCTCCTACCTGTCCCCTGACAAACCCCCGGGACTCCCATGCTTATCCAACCACTGCCTGTCCCCTGACTGCCCCCCCCCAAACACCTGACCCATATAACCCCCCCCCCTTCTCCCTGCCCCTGATTGCCCCCCTGAACCTCTGCCCCATCCAACCCCCCCTTACTGTGCCACTCAGCCCAGCCTGTCTGGCTCCGCGCAGTGCCAGACACGCTGCTGCATACATGCTGCCGTGCTCCCCCGCAAAGCCACAGCCCCCTTCCCCCCTCCCCCAGCACCTGCCTTCCAGATTTGAACACCTCAAAATTCAGGAATGCTCAAGCTCAGTTTGGGCAGCTGTTACTTCATTTCTCCCAAATCAACTATACTGATCCACTGTAACTTGCTGTAGAAAAAGTAAGATTAAATTGAGCAAGAAATGCTTCCCAGTGGTTATTAGGACTGGAATTGCTATTTTCAACAGCCATTGCCTTTTTTTGTTTGTTTGTGTAAATGGAAGACAGTGATATTGCATTGGCAAATTCCCCATAGAAAGAAAGAGTGGAACAAAAGAATAATAAAGGCACCTCAACTTTTCCTCATTTATTTAGGACAGTCTTAGAATATGCATCCAGATATCCTCCAATCTCACAAGCTGAAAATTGTTCCACTTTTGTAACCATAGGGGAACCAATCCTGTCTGTGTTCTGTGCACATCTAAAATGCCTGCTGAATGACCTGCCGTGGGAGCGAGTTACCAGTGACCCTGGGCTGCGGCGGAAGGAGGGTGCAGGTGGGGAGGGGAGAGAGCCCAGGGCTGGGGAGGCAGGAGGTGGGTGTGGAGGGCAATGGTGGGGGGAATAAGGGAGCCCAGAGCTGGGGCTGCAGGGGGTGTGGGTGGGGGGAGAGAGCCCAGGGCTGGGACGGGGGGGGGGGGGGGGGGGCAGCCAAAATTTTTTTGCTTGGCAAAAAACCTAGAGCCGGCCCTTGGTGGGCAAACCCTTTCCTGCCCCACTGTAGTCGTGGGGATGGTGGGAACCAGTGACAGCTCCTTATGTGTGCCCGTCTGCCCCAGTGTGAGGTGAGAGGATGCTGGGGAACCACATGCCAGCACATAACTTGCTCTATCCTGGGGGGGAGAGTGGTTAGAGCAGAAGTCACTTGTTCTCGTTTCGAGATCCTCCGTCAGGGAATGCGCAGCGAGCAAGCTATGGTCACGTTCTGCCTCCTTCATGCTGCCTGAGCAATGCACAGGAACAAGTTCAGAGGAAAGAATATTGCCCTAAGATTGCATCCATAGGGATGCTGCCACTGTGCCCACATATTGCAGCCAGATTGGAGCAGGGCAGGGGGACGGTGCAGACTTAGCTGCCATTAAGAGTCAAGTTGTACAGAAGATGCTGCAATTCTTACATGGCTCGTGAAGCTGATTTTAAGTTCTTTTCTTCTGTTAATTTCAGATCACTAATTTAACTTAATCATATATTTTGACCTTAATTTCCCACTATGCTGTCAAGGGAAGGAAAAAAAGCCCCACCTGCTCCAGCCTGGTATACGAGAGCTGACACCACAGAATGTATTAGCTCAATTGTAGTGTGCTGGGTAAAGGTGCATGCACAAAATTTAACACACATCAGATAAACTCCCTCAACTTTTTTTGGCAATTAGATAGATGTGCCTTTTAGACAGCTGTTGAAACTGCACATTTAAGCAATACAGCGAGGGTTGCCAATGCTGACTGAAGGTATTCTGGGAGATGTTGTCCCCCAACATGACGTAATGTCATTTTCTTAAACTAGCCTATTAAAATCTCCTGGATTGCTTTCAGTAGTCACCGGGAGATTGATGCAGATTCTGAGAGACTCCAGGCTAATCCTGGAGGGTTGGCAACCCTAAATACAATGTATGTATGGGCCCATGTCAGGTCTGGTGTGAATGGGTGAAACTCTTGCGGCAACAGATGTTACACAGCAAATATGCACTAGAGAGCTAAACTGCCCAGCTCATGCTACAGTGCTAAAATTGACGAGTAGCTGCTTGGGTTCTGAGCACCATAGCATAGCCTAAGTGTCAAACCGGGCTCTGAGACTTGCTGCCGTGGGCTGTATAGACATACCCATAGAGGCTTAAGGTGTAGAGGTACATTTAAGTCTATATGTAAAGTTGTTAAAATCTCTAAGTACAATAGAGGAATAACCAAAAGTATGATCAACCTAGGGGCTACTTATTAAGGGAGCACCAAGTGGACATTGTCTATCTGTCAGAGGGACTGTATTAAGATTCCACACACAGAGATGACCCTCCATTACACCTACGCTGCTTATTCATCAGCCAGCCCTTCAAACTTACTGGAAATATCCTGGCTGTTTTAAGTCTTTTCTTCCCCCAGAGTATCCCAAAGCACTGAGATTCTATCAAAAACTTAGGCCCCAATCCTGTAAGGAGATCAGCACAGGAGAAACCCTGCACCCACATGGTATTCTACAGATTTAAAAGGTGTGCCATTCGCATGGAATTCCTTGCAGAATGAGCATTTTCTTGTTGGCTGAGGTTCATCTTTTGAAATGAAGATTGTTTTTGTTTGTTTTACACCGATACATGCACAGACTGCCCACGGGTCAACTCTGCATAAGCTAGAAGCATGAGGGAGCAGGGAACTCAGTCCACCACAGGCCTCCTCTGGCCAACTGAAGAGTAGCACTGCCCAATCTTGTCCAATTTGACTCATATGAACAAGTGGTACTGGCAGTGGGGGTAAATATAGCTGCAAATAGTGGGGATCCTCAGAGCTACAGCAGACAGGCTGTACACATGAGAATACCTTCTCCTGTGAAAACATAAAGCCAATTCTATGTATAGGACTCCAATGTATAGTATATTTCCATCGTGTTTGGTTAAATGCTAGGTGTTTGCCACAATTCTCTGGGCCAGGCTGCAATTTAGCTTACTAGTGCATATTCTTCACTAGCGTCACAAAAGAACTGCCACAGTGAGAGTTATGGATGTGGAATGAATGTAATAGTATCTGCACTGTGGATTAGCGGAGAGGGTGTGTTGTATATGTGGCTGACAGTAGGATGAAGAGAAGCCCTGGCAATTCCACCTTTCTTCAAGCCATGCCCCATATAAGGACCCACTACCCCAATGCTATGCTACAGCAACCTCTCCTGCCCAGAGGTGACTCTCCTGTGACTGGTTTACAGCTGGGATCTTCCAGAGGTGCAACAGAAAACAGCCACACAACACCCCAGGCTTAAAGCTTCTGCATAGAATATAAATTTTAATGACTAGTAAGCAGTGAGGCCAATATTTTTTTTTGGTGAGCTTTATGGTGACTTTTTTCCCAGATGCATTTTAGTTTCATGTGGAAAATTTAAAAGAGTACCACAAACAAACAACCACTCCCCACTGCCTTCACTTGTTATGCCCTCAGCTTTTTCCTCACAATTACTCAGTTATCTAGGTGTGTGTGAGTGAGGTGATTCAGTTGTCTACATGCTGGGTTTTGAAGCACAATCAACTCCTGTACTTAGACATCTAAGTGAGAGTATCCACCCATTATTGAAGGTTCAGAGGATTCAATTAGTGGGGTTCACAATATTACATGTTCAAAAAAATGGAGACCAGGTAAGGCTAGGCTGATACTTTTGGTCCTAAATCTTGGGAATTATAGGTATCATCTGAGAGACCTATGTTAGGTGAACAGTTGCTTTCATCCCAACTGCAGCCAGGGAGATTTTGACTATTTCTTCTCCTTTCCTCACTGCAGAAGTGCATTCATACACAATCTAACTTTCACAGATGAAAATACACACTATGAAATTTACTGAGCCTTTTATGTACCAGCCTGATTTACCAGCAATTTTCAGATTCATCTCTTGCTTTTATGTTATGCTACTTAATGTGAAGTGTGGCACTTCTTTTGTTGGGGTGAGAATGACAAACATACAATCTTAAGTGGGCAGAGGACATGTTGGAGAGCTAGCGGTTTCAGAATTTATCACCACGAATAGGCATTGCATGTGTATCTCCGTACCAGTTACTTTCAGTAACAGCATTATGTTTGTATACCTGTAAAAGCCATTGATTCCTTCTCCCCTTGCTAATGAAACATGTTTCCTTTATACAATGATATCATAGATCCTTCCCACTCTTCCGAGCCATTCTCTCACAGCCTGACGGACACGGATATCGGTCACGTGACAAGTCAACTGACTGATGCAGGGGAACACAGCTGGCTGGAGGGCTGTGAATGTTTGGTCAGGCAGGGTCTGTATCTGGTTGAGAACTGTCAGCACCATGTTGGTCCATGCCTAAAACAAAATTAGAAAAAAAAAATTCTTTGCTGTACAGAATCAGAAAAGAGCCACATAAATAGCCACTGGAAGGCCATAGCACAGTCTGGGTTTCAATTTGCTACCAGTGGCACCAGTGTAAATCAGAAGTAACTACCCAATAGTCAATGGAGATACATTGGGGTATGACTGACATGAGAATCAGGCTCTTTGTGTCTATCCCATCACTACATCTTAAAAGCAGATTCTTCCAGACCTTGCATTCCATTAGAATCCACTTCGTTTTTGTTGTTATTATTAAATAAAGTCTTGGGCCCTGCTTCTCTTTCCCAAGAGAAAAAGAATTCAGTGAGGGACACACTTGCTCCTTTAAATTCAAAATACATAAGCATCTTCATCTTTGCAGTGTTTTGCAAAGGGAACAGTCATAGGAGATTTGAATAAGGGATTAGGATGAACGGGGCGCTCTCTTCACTGAACTGAGATTGCAGACTCTTAAAGAAAGAGCACTACAAACTATACTTTCATCTGGTTAGGGTCAAGTTGTAATGGAGAGGAAGGAAGCCCTCACAAATGTGCCTCTGGGCACCTAAAAATTAGCAATTGTCATTGAGTCTGGAACTTGGTTCTAAATGGCAAGGCCCAGATCCTCATGATCCTCTGGGGTGGGAGAGGAGAGATGACATGGGTGGCCTTTTCTGTCCCTAGTAAGCTCATGTAGCAGCAAGGAAGATTGGAGGAGGGTGTCTAGTTATTGCATCAGCTGTCACTCTGTGGCCCTGGCACTCAGTGCACATTCTAAGAGGGAGACACAAATTGCTTTGTTTTTTTGAGGTGCAGCAATTTCCAGGGGGAAATCCCCACATACAGTGTATGAGTAAATCCCATTGAAGACAGAAATTACTAGCACTTTCTGGAGAGAACAGTCTCCTCTTGGGTCACATTACACGGTAGAAAATAAAGATATCTTGAGGCTATGACAGCAGGAAAAGTCCAGAACGATGCTAGCATGTTTCATATTCATAGGGTACAATAGGAATCAGGAAGACCCACAATATATCCCTCATGCGATTATAGAGAAGGGTTTTTTTGGCTTAACAGTGAGCACATCACCATTGTAGTGTTTCTTCACATACTATCCTATCACAAAATGAGCACAAATCCAAAGTTTGGTGCCTGTAGAGTCTGTGTCTCATCCAGAGATGCAAATAGCAACCAGTCATCAGTTCAATATTTCTGCTCTAGAATTGACAAAAGAAGCAGTTCTATTACAAGAGGATCACAAGTAAGGCTCTGCTTAAATTGCAGGATGATTGTCAAATAATTGCAGCTGAGTTACGGACAAGACATAGAAAAATTGCAGAAAAGTAATAATGGACCTTTATTAATTGCGGTAATTTGGAAAAGCCAGAGAAGACCTATTTGTTTAAGAAAAAATTGCTGGAACAATAAAAATACTCCAGTATTGTGTTATACCTGCTCATTTTTTTGATAACTAGATATTTTGCTGCAACTACATTAGTCATTAATGCACAGGGCTGACAATGGGAGTCCTGCTTTGCGTGGGGCTGACAGCTCGAGCCCAGCTGCTACCAGCTCGGATAAATGGAGTTTGACTGTACTGCTGGGGAAAAAAGTGTGTGTGGCAAACCTCAAAATGTAAAATTGTGGACTGTGCAAAGAAAGCTAATTAAAATCAAAATTGCAGTGGAAGTCTAATATTGCGGGATCTGCAATTTCCGCAATATCGCAATTAAGTAAGGCCTTAATCATAAGACATCTGAGACAATTGGTAACATTTCCAAAATCACTTAAGGGTATGTTTGTACTGGAGCTGGGAGGTGAGAGTCCCAGCCCAGGTAGACACTGCTAGTTCTCGTGAATTAGCTCAAGATAAGCTAGTGTGAATGTGTCTACCTGCGCTAGGAATCACACCTCCCAGCTGGAATTTAGACATATCCTCAGTGACTTAGAAGCCTAAGTCCCATTTTCAGAACAGACAAGCAATTAGCAGCCTAAGTCTCATTGAAAGTCAATGGGACTTAGGCTACTAATTAGCCAAATTACTTTTGAAAATGGGACATGGGCTCCAAAGTCACGTAGGCGCTTTAGAAAATTTTACCCAGTAGCTCCCATTTCAATTTCCCTGAAGTCTCTGATGATTCTTCCACACAATACTCTTTCTCTGATTTGATCATGATGTAGGGTCACATAAATTCCAGCTTGTGGGGATACTCGGTAGATCTCTGATGCTAGACACTTTGGTTTAATCTTTTCTACCCCTTTTGGCATTACCCTACCATATAGTCTACCAATTGTCCTACCTGTATTTGTGCCTCTGCATCTCGCACAGATATGTTCAAGGAGCTGACTGTAGATCCTGAGCGCGACCTCTTCTCTTGCCTCAAGATCTCTGGGCCGGCACTGAAGGAATGCCTCATTTGGCCCTGGTCCACCAGATGTTGCGGTCGCTGGGGGAGTGGTGAATCTTGCCCTCTTGAGCCCAACAACTCTCCCTTCTTTTCCACTTTGACATCTTTGGTGAAAGAGGTCAAGTTTTGTTGCTGCTTCCTTTTCTTATACTCCGTCATGAGTTTGGAGATAGTTTTATCAGTGGCTATGGTGTAGATTTTGTTGCCAGCGCTCTCCCACCATTCTTTTTTCCTGGCTTGGTCTTTTTTCTCCATTTTAGGGCTCAATGGTGGTAGCAGCAGCATTTCTCCGCTCCCTCCCTTGGGTGTTAGATTGTCTATCAAGTGGTCCCTACTTTGACTTCTGTCATCTTCTGAGGGTGTCTCTTTTCCAGACTGCCCTCCGGTTGATGGGGTGGAGGTTTCAGATTGAAAGGATGGTAGGATGAAAAAAGGGTCGCCTTTGAAAACTGGAGGTTCCTCCACATTATTCTCCAAATCCAGATGCATTTGGATATAGTTGTTGCAGAGTTCCATGCATAGCTTGTGAAGCCTTTTGATTAACCAAACCCAGTCTGCATTGCTCACTGGCTGAACACTCAAAGATGGTATTCTAGCCCTCCACTGTCTCTTCTCCTTCCCCCTTGGGGGGCTGACTTGGGCAGTTTCTTCAAAAATGTCTTCATCTTCTGAAGAGCACTGCTGGGAGGAATCTGTGCTTCTTTCATCATCCTCAAATAGGATCTTCTTCACCTGCTCTGCGGTGATGTTCTCCTGGTTTGTCAGTATAGCACAGACCAAGGCATGGAAGTAAATGTTGAAGCTCATTGCCGACTGGCGATACAAGTTGGCAGCTCCACAAATGCCAGACACTTTTTTCAGCAAGCACTTCAACCCAGGTCTGGTGTCAAACTCTCTGGCTGTCCGATAAGAATCCAGCAGTAAGTCAAAGATGACAGCCAAATTCTGCATGGAAATGTACCTGAGGAAACCAGCCAGTTTGGTTTCTGGCATTTGTACTGTCTTCTCTTCCACGTGAGAGGGGCCCTTCACAAACTCTTCCAGCAAGATATCATATAAATTCTGGAGCAGTACTTGATGAGACAACAGACTCACCACTATTGTCCTGAAAGGGATACTTGATACCACCAAAAAAAGGGAAAAAAATATAAATTAACAGTTTATAATTCACAAGTTATTTCACTGAGTTATAGGCATATTCTGTATTTTAGAAGGACTTATGAAAGCTATAAACTAAAGGTCCAATCCTGCAAATCCTTATTTGCTTTAGCAGTCATAACTCACACCCATAGTCCCATTTATTACAATTGGTTGGGTAAGGACACTGAGTAAAAGTTTTCTGGATCAGGCCCTATGCTACCCTCATTCAAATTGTAATAGTTATTTCAATACTGAATTATGCTTTTGCTACTTCTGTAGCCTTTTGGCACATGTGACATCAACTGCAGGATTAAATGTTTTCTTTTTCAGTATCACTGTAACGAAGCTTACTCCAAACGTTGTACACTGCTATAACAGGAAGACTACTATGTCAGCGCCTCCTGATATTGCTTCGTTTAGGTCCTTGTACTTTCTTCTCTTTTTATTGCACTTTGACTCTCTCTAGTGGCAGCAACCCTGCCACTCCTCTCGATAAACTTAATCAAAGCTCAGCTTTGCTATGGCACAAACTGACATGCTTCTGAAAGACTAATTCCTGGTTTCCATTTCCCCTCTAGTAAGGCCAACAACCTCTCCCCAGAACTTCAGGACACAAGCATAAGGAATATGGTGGAGACTGCATCGAGGCTCTTGTTCTAAAGCATATTACATGGTTGTTGGTAAAACTATCTAATTTAATGGAGATTGAATGTATTAAGAACAGATTCCTCAACCTATATACACCTAATATAGGATGGAAATTACAGTACCACTCCTTGTGGGTATTATTCCCAGACATGCAGAGTTGAGTGTATAGATCCCTGCTCCTCTCAATGAGATCAGGAACATCCTGCGACCACATCACTGAATTAATGATCTGCACAGGACGCCCAGGAATGCTAACATGTCGTTTTGTTGACATGATCAAATTTTGCAGATAATTCACCAGTGAGTAATGTTTAGAATCCTACAGCATAGACCAGGCTAGGAAGAAAGTGCCTTAAAAAGTATCCTAGCCTGTTTTTTAAATCCTACAAATCACTAGCACCTTTGTTCATGATAATTTTCTTAATCTCTGCATACAGTCACATGATGCTATGATGTCAGAATTGAAACTGATGCTGTGGTAAACATACCTGGATAGCAGTGCCTGTCATGACAGGAGGAACTGAGTGCTAGTATCATAGAGCTTGTGCAGCATGCGGTTGGATGTGCAAATACGTGTTACTCTGGTATAGAAGCTAGCTCTGATATTGTGATGCAATTCGTATGTGCAGTGGTCACAGGTCAGACAATGTCGTATCAGTGCTGTCATGGCAAATCTATCCATGCATGGGTGTTTGCCGTGACACCTGTGGTCAGTGCAGGTGACTCAGTAAATTTCTCTGTGAAATCTGGAATGGTCTCATATTACACGACGACTGTGATGATGACAAAATCCTTATGATTATGCAAGAGCTCTTTTCTAGCAGGTAGACTTCTGCTTTACAAACATTACTGACACACACTCTGATTCAACAAGGTACTTAAGCACGTGCAAATGAGTACTTCCATTGTCTTGAAGGGACTAATCATGTGCCAGACCCAGGACCAGAATTGGGGAAATCCACACACCCTTTAATAGGCTTAGGCCCAGATTTTTAAAGGTATTAGGTGTTGCAATACTGAGGGCAGCAACACCTATACTGATTTAGGAGCCTAAATCTCATTTTCAGAAGGGATTTAGGCACTGAGGAGCCAAAATCCCATTGACATTCAAAGGCAATTAGACTTTATTCCTTTTGAAAATGAGATTTAGGATCCTAGATCAGTTAGGCTTTGCAATGCTGAGCACCGCAGTGCCTAAGCACCTTTAAAAATCTGGGCCTTATAGCTTAATAGGATATTAGTTTGCTGTACTGCTTGGCCAGGATGTCGTTTCCTAGGTAAAACACCAAACTAAGGTGCTGGCACAGACACACAAGCGAGAACACAACACCAATCCCATTTAAGCATAACGTTATTTTATCTTTTGTTTGCGACTGCAAATTATGAAACTATATTGTAGGGAAAAAAAAAAGCTCCCTTACCCCAGCTTCCTGTGGAACAATGTAGCATTAATGAAGCAAAAATCAAATGGGAAAAGAGAAATCCTACGAGGTTAAAACAAAGCTTCAGAATGGTTACAATTTTCAGCATGCAAGATTGGCACCAGATGTATTGTTGTAGAAAATAATAATAAGGAAAACAATGGCACAGTCAAGGTTGAGGCTTATTCTGGTGAAGAGTAGGCTAAATAGTGGAAACTCACTTATGAAAACAAAACCAAACTCCTGGTTATTGTTTAGACACTACACAGGTCTAATGCTGCTGGAATGGTTCAGAGTACTTGTGTTCAGTACAGTGATGCTTTCAAAAGGCCCGTGTTCCCTTACAAATGCTTGGGTATAGATTGACACTTCTGTCACTGCCCTGGGAAGTGCTACAGTCGCCACTGGACCTCTCTATGCACACTGAGTAGGTAAAGGAATGTTGCACAATCTGTCCCATTCTTTAGCATGGAGCTGGTTATTCCCCCCAGGCAAGGAGAGGGTTAAGGTCATGATCCCAACCCTCCCTGACCCCTTTTTGGAGTCCTGTTCCTTGAGGAGAAGCAGGAGAAAACAGTCCCTGTGCACCCTTGAGAGGAGGTAGCATAGGGTTTGCAGCTGGGGGAGACCTTTGTACACCCAAGGAAGGACCATCAAGATCTGCCCCTCATTGTGAACAAGACTACAGCTCTGAATAAGGAGGAGCAAAGGGGGCTTGCCACAATGCCTGCTTGCAGGCCATTTATCACATACATTTCTCCCTAAAGGTTTCATTGTTGGCAATACATTTCCAACAATATAAATGCAGGTCCTGGATTCACAATTCTGACTCTGTGTCCCATTTGTGCTATTGGGGTTGACGTTAGTGTTCAGCAGTGCCAAAAAGTATCAACTTAAATGTTATGTGATGAGCTCAGAACGTGAAGTGCCAGGCAATCACATGCTGAAAGATCTGTGATGGGATGACTCAATACTTGAAGAGTTCTATCTACAAACACACAAAAAATTCCTCATCTTAGTATATCGAGCATGACCCTGGTAGTTTTGGACAATGCTTTTGCTAACCTAGGGTTAGCTTACATTGCTCCACGAGACCCACCGTCCTACATTTCTTTTTTGTTCTTAATCCAATAATTTTAACAGTCATTTAGTTGGAACAAGCAAAAGTTTCCTCTGCGTAATTTTGGTGTTATGGTTAAAAAAAGTGGAATATTTTACTGACATTTGTGGAGTACAAATTAATAATTCTGGTTCTAATTTCTACATAGTATGGTCATTTACAAAACAGCATAACCATTTTTCCATTTATCTGCCTGGTGCCTGCAAATTTTTGTAACCTGTTGAAGGGAATTTCTGCTTTTGGCTGATGAAAAATCCAGAGAGCTGCACCGAAGGAAACAGAATGAACCCTAGATATTGGAGATGGACAAGAACTAGCACTGTAGGTTATTGAGTCCAACTCCATCCCTCACTCACATACACACAGTTCCCTATAAATGATTTCCTGGTTCTTTTTCCAGTCTAGTTTTCACATACCATGTGATGAGGTTACCGAACTGATTGTGGATCCCTGGCATAGGTGAGCACTCACACACGTAACCTTATTTACTTCAATGGGACTACTCATATGAGTGTGTGCTCACCAGTGGGAGGGTTGCACAATCAATGTTTCCTCACAAATGGGTCTCTCCTGTGTGCTGATAATGGTTGTTTCTCTTCCCTAAGTTCCATTCTATTCATTGATAATTCATATTTTTAGCAAAACTGGAGGACAGATCTGCTCTTCTGCTTTCACCTCACTACCTGGCTAAAAACATTCTTTGCCTCCTGCTTAGCCCTATGAAGGCCTTTTGGAATGGCTTCTCACCTTTTCTGGGTATGCCCGTTGTGTTTCTTGTCAGCAGGCAGCTCAATGATAAGCACACAGGACTGAGCATGTTCAAATCCCTCCTTGTTGTTGGGGGTCTTTGGTGAGCACTGGGTGTCTAACATGAAAACCTAAAAAAACCACACATTATGCACAGCAAGCAGCTCAACACCTGCACCGTTTGAAAAGGTAATACTTATAGGAACAGAACAGCCCCTTCGCATGGCTAATGTGTCCCACCTGTGAGGGCTGTGCATTCTGAGGGGGATTATTTTCAAAGGCACCCAACTCCTGTTGACTTCCCATGATCAACCAAATCTCAGCTCTTGTGGCTTGTCATGCTTTGTATTGTAACTGAGCAGAATTCATCTCAGGAGATGTCACTGAAGAGACACTGTGTATGCATATGTGCAGCCAGATAGGGGTTATGGGAGTTGGGCTTCTCTGAACTTCATGTGTTAAAAAATTACAAAACAAACACTGCCAATGCCACCCACTAGTCTCTGTCACCCACTGGGTTGCCTTTTTGTTATTGCCCATCAATTCCAGGTCTGCATCTTATCTGTGGAACGGGCATTCCAAGAGCAGCAGGTACGATCAATTACACACACAAATTGACAGAAGTGACCTGGTGGTTCATCTATCCATCCCTTTCCCCCAATCAGGATTGTCCCTAGCTTCAAGGGCTTGTCCAATTTATTTTTAATGTGACCAGACATTCCACTACTACTTTCGGGAGAATGATTATTTCTATATCTAAGAGGACATTTACCTGGATTTGCACAAAGGGCTGCTTGGGGAAGTAGTTGATGTGGTGCTGCCTTAAGTGACGAGCAAAGGAAAGGCAAGGTAAACTCCAGCAAGATGCTATTTTAATATGGAGCTTCACAAGCCTACTGACCGGCACGGGGAGACAACACATAGTTGGAGGGAAACACTTCCCCGGACCTCCAGTAACAAAGGTACTGAGCAAGGACTCTTCCCACAGTACAATTATTTGTCCTTTCCAAGAGTTTTTGGAAAGAAAATTCCCAACCTGCCTGTTGGTTTAACTCTTGGTATATAGTTTGTTCTCTCGCTTCCTTTGTAATGAGATCATTACCTGTTGCGCCATGGCTCGGATTCTCCAGTACTCAGCTTCGGCACTGGGAGAGAGAGATGGGGCCGCCACCTTCACTTCACAGGCATCGCCACTAAAGCTTTCAGAACCACTGTGGAAATAGCCCAATAGGTTCTACAGAGAGACACAACATCAGTCTTTCACTGTGTGTAAGATCAACCAAGTAGTTGTAGAGCCCTCTATCCTTATTAGCACATGTGTATTACCTGATTCTGAGCGATCTCCCATAATTGCCCTGGCATCTCCCCTGATATTTTATTTGAATTAATGCACTGTGATTCCCTTTTAAGCAGCTTGGACTGTAATGACTTACCAGGGTTTTTGGTTACAACCAAAGACTGAGTCAAAAGAGACAAGTGTTTTAGTCTCGACTCAGTTTGTAGCAAAAACATCACTAAGGCTATCATTTGTTTTCCCATTGCGTTTGTAAATCCAGCTGAAGAACTGGATACACAGACACGTCAGGCAGATAAAGTCTGCTCTCACTTGCACCTGTTCAACCCTGCTGATTTCACATTGGCAGGGCAGCATGAAGAAGCCTGGTCACTTCCCTCCCCAATCTTTGGTGCAATACTAGAGCACTGGCTTAGGAAGCATGGCACCATGCCACTGCCCATGATGTACACGTTCTTTGGAAAAAATAGAACACTTCTGTTTCCAGGGTTATTAATCTGAGACCTATCACTAAAACTAAATTAACATACCAATAACTAAAATATATGATAATGGATCTGAAATTACTTTTCTGATGTTTTCGATTTTCAGGCAAACAGTCTTTATTGTGGCTTGGGTGAAATTAGACACAAAAGTTTATCAGAAAAGGGAATCTATTTATCTAGCAAATATCAGTGAATTGAGGCTGGTTGGAATGTTGGTTTTACCTTTACTGGCTCAAGAGTCGCAGAGAACGCGTCCTGTAATGCACAGCATGCAAGCCTCCACATCTCTTCAGTAAAAACGGGCCCTGCTGTCACCAGGACATACCTGCAAGTAAGGACACTGGAAGCTATCAAACCTGCAGGCCCTACAAAACTTTTTCTGACTCAAAGGAAGAAGGTAGAAATTGGGCCACTGGGTAGAGCAAAATCTAGGCAGCTGCTTCACAAACATCGAGCTAGTAAGATATGTGCCAATCATCACCTTGACCATTTTGCCTAGACATTGTATTCCTTTCCTGGCTGCTATTTGAGTGCTTTTTATCTATATAGATTGCAAGCTTTCCAGGGCACGGGCTGCATCTTTCTTTGTCTGTTCAGTGCTATGCACCACATTTTGGGTTTGACTGCAATAATAATTTGCACAATGTGATGAGGATACTTACCTCAGGAGACCTGTGAATCCCACCCAACAGCAGTTTGATTATTTTTTCTAGAGGTTGTGTATTGACTAGTGATGTAGATATTAGTGTAGAGCAGATATTTTCATGGGAGGAACAAGCATGTTTATTTACATCATTTCCCAAAATTATGGAGACTCTCCTCTGCTCTGACAGCATCCAGGCGATACAGATGGGCCATGGACATTCCCACACATTCCTACCTTCCCCTTCGCGACTGGGAATTTGGTTTGATAACAAGCAAACAGAGTCTGGCTAATTGACGAAAATTTGATTTCAGCTTTTTTCTAACTCTAGATTTTGCTTTTAAAGAACAAGAGAGGTACTGGCCAAAATGATCAATCTGTATGTTTGGCCAAGACGTCTCTACTCAGGAGTCTTTGCATCACTTCCTCTTTTTTTAATATGTTGATGGGAGAAAGAGGATCTTCTATATTACCTGATACATGAGCAGCCAACTCTGGAGATTGTTTCTGTAGGCTCTGCCACACAGGCTACCAACAACTTGAAGAGATCTTTTAGCATTGTATTAATCATATTCTCGTAGCCAATGTCTACAGGGAAAAGAAAGTTGTTTTTAGCATTCCCACCTTCGCAAT
Organism: Chrysemys picta bellii; assembly: GCF_011386835.1. Taxonomy (NCBI): domain Eukaryota; kingdom Metazoa; phylum Chordata; order Testudines; family Emydidae; genus Chrysemys; species Chrysemys picta. The sequence continues at coordinate 105,845,369 of NC_088793.1, read as the reverse complement.
ATCATCTAGACAAACAGCAGTCATACTTCTTTTTGATATCTGGATGTTTTACAAACTTGATTCTCTTTAACACTACTGGCAGTTTTATAGGTGTCAAAACACAGCAAATTAAGAGGAGAGCTGTTCTCTTCAGGCAAGTATATGGGAACGTAAAATAGTCCAACTGATACTGGGGAAAGTACTATGTTAGCTCCTATTCCTGCCAATTCCCGTCCATTATAATCTTGAGTATAATACTCCATGACTTTATATTTTTGGAAAGTTTAACATAATCCCTTTTAAGGTAAAAATGACCTTCCCACTCTCCCTGATTTTGACTTGGCTTGGTTTTGGTTGCTCAAGAACATCTTCTAAGCATATCTGTGGTGGGGCGACTGCCCCACCCCCTGAGAAAAGGGCTGAAACAGGCCTTTGAGGCTGCGCAGACTAGCAGCCAATCAACGAAGGCCTGCGGAGGGCCAGTCAGGGGAAGGAAGAGGCAACCAAGCAGGGCAGGGCCCTATATAAAGGCTACCTAGCAGGAGGAGAGTCAGACTCTCCCTGGCTGGCAAGGGAGAAGGACCGGCTCCTGAGGAAGGAGCTAGCACCTCGGACAGAGCAGTGCTGGGCAGGCTCGGGAGAAGCTAGAGCTCCCGCCTCGTTACCTGTCAGGCTGCCGCCCCTGCTATAAAGGGTGGAGGAAGTGTACAGGGCCAAAGGGGAAGTGGCCCAGGGAAGAAAAGCGGACAGGAGGGGAACGAAGGAGGCTGCCGCTAGAGGGTCCCTGGGTCGGGACCCAGAGTAGCGGGCGGGCCTGTGTCCCCCCCACACCCCTACTATACTGCACCTGGCCACAGAAGACGGTGGCCAATACAGACTGCAACTTGCCCCTGAGCTAAGGGGCTAGACTCTGGGTTGCGGTTGGCCACTGAGGCAGGTGTGAGTCCTAAAGACTGCTGTTAACTGCCCCTCCCACCCCCACTCGGGGGTGCGTCTGGAGTAGTGGGCACGGCCGGAAGGCAGTGTCCTGAAGGGGACACCGCCGAGCAGAGAGCAACGCGGGTCCCAGAGCAGAACGGACAATAGGCAAGACACCACACGCTGAGGGCGCTCCACAGTGGACAGAGCTAATTCCCAGGATGACCAGCGAGAGGCGCCAGCAGTGGTGAGTCGAACCCCGTCACAATGTCACACAGTAAAACCCTGCATCGTTAGTGAATCACTAAATCTGATGTTGAAGGGACACTGCTTACCTGAATGAATGAAACTTTGAATGTGCTCCACTACCAGTTCACAGGAAAGGCCAATGGCATGCTTGAAATTAGCAGATGCCGCATCCCAGTAAGAATGGTCACCATGGCTACGATGGAGCCAGAGGGACATTGTGGGGAGTAGAAGATGTACAACTGCATAAATGCCAAATCCTGGGCCTGGAAGGAAAACACAACCATGGTAAGAATTTCTGGCTGCAAATACTCACTCAAACACATGCCCAAACTAAGAAATCCAGGATCCTTTACCAGACAGAGATCATGGATTGAATGATGTTAATGAAAATTACTTCCAAAATATCTGAAACACGTGTGTTGTCTTAACTAAGAGCCAGTAATGTTTGCAGCAGTGCATACACCTTGGGTTGTCTGTTGAAGGTGTATAAATTGCCACCAATTGAAGGGTACATCGAGAATCCAACTATTTTCTTGAATTTAGTGTAGATTTATTGTAAGATGTAAGAGATGACAGAGCAACTATTTTCTGGGGAGAAGTGATCAGGAGCATGGCAAGATATTCAGCTGTTAATAAAATAAATACTAGGCATGACACCAGCAACTTGTTTTTTATTCATCAAGCCAATTATGTGTGTGGTTTTAATATAACACATTTATAACCATATATGGTGTGGTGTAAAAACATACGTTTCTGTATTAGGGTGTCTGATGCACAGTTCTGGTTCTGACTATAGGAATGCAAACTGAGCAGTGCAGTTTTATTCTGCATGAACATTCAAGGAGGATTTCATGAAGAGTGTCTAATAATATACAGAGAACAGTCCAGCACGTCAAGAAATAGGAGAAGTTTTTCAAGCAGATCCTGCTTTACCTTGCTCTGTTGTAAGTATTTGTTCTGGATAAAAGAGCAGATGTGCAGGGAATGTACCAATATATAGTGATGTCATATCATTCTACAGATTGGCCTTCAAGGGAGTGGAGAAAAGAATACTTGCATATCATGATGTGTCAAGAACAAGGAGAATCGTGTACACTAGACAACAGTACCAATTAAAAAAATTAACACATGCCAACAGCTACCACACAGTTACCACAGTTATCCCTTTCCCCTCCCCTATGCAAAGACTATAATCTTTTTGATGAAGCTCCCTTGGGAGCCAGTCAATGTGATCTTTAACCAAGCCGAGAAGTTACTGATGAACACCACAAGGACAATGTCTCCTCTCTAGAGGAGCTAAGCAAACGATCTTCACAGTCCTTGCTAGCTTAACAAGGATTTTTCTGTGTTTCAGTAGCAGATGTTCCATAAAGTCGTTGAAATTACCAGGAATTTTGGCAACATCTCTCAGCAGCTCAAAGAGTAAATCCAGGGTGGGTGGCTGGTGCTGGCGGGGACAGTTGGATATGGCAGTAGTTAATTCTTCCAGCAGAATGATCCAGACATTGATAAGGCCTAGAAATATGGACACATAATGAGAAGCTAGGAGTAAGGTGTGGGGAAATAGACGAGAAGCTATTTATAATGCATTTACTGTTTTGATCATGGGCTGGGGTTGGTTTCAGAATGCAAGGGAGATGAATGAAAAAATCTCCTGTGAGCTAGATAATGGGTTTTTAGTCTTTACTCCTATCCATCCCAATACAGTTTGTGTGAGTGGTGGTGATGGGGCATTGCCCATTTGAATCTCTACACTCCACTCCCTTCTCTCATTTATAGAGCATCTATCCCCTTCCCGCCTTACTCTGCTTTTTCTCCATTCATACCCATTTAGTGGATGGAACGGTTAGGATTATTAGGCTGTCATTGTTATTACTTGATCCCCTCATCCCAGAGGAGTGTGGGTCTGTGTATGCAGTGTATCACTGAGTATAAATGAGGTGAAATCACCTGAGTATGCATGGGAGGATATAGCTAAATTAGACATGTGTTCTCCCCACTGAGAGGAACCATCACAACAGTGCTAAACTTGCTACATATGTGGATATGTAAACAATATAGACACAGGGCGACACCATATTTCTGGACTCTCTTTTCTGAACATTTGCAGCAGTCGGCCAAATTCACAATTACATGTGGAGCTGATTAACTTCTTGTGTAACCACAGCCATTATTTTAAAATCACCTACCAGAGTCATCCTCAAAGTCAGAAAGGACACACTCAATCCCATCCTCACTGCTGGCTGATCGCTCCTGCACTCTTCGGGGCAAGTTGGCCAGCCGGCCACTGAGGAAAATTGGCTTCAAGGGCATTTTGTAGATTTTGGCTAGCAACTAAACAAAGAAAAAATGTAACATGGGAAAGTGTGGAAGTGCCATCATGCTGCACACCGGCAAAATAACTATTAGAGTGACATTAATATTTGGGATTGATAGTGGCATTATAAGGTCTATCTAGTGGCAACAGTCTAGGGCACTGAACAGAGGACTAGGAGTCAAGAGCTCCTCCCTCTACTGCTAATTTTCTCTGTGACCTTGGACAAGTCATTTAAATAACCTGTGTGTCAGTTCCCCAAGCTGTGAAATTCAAATAATACTGGTCCTGCCTGAGGATTAGTGGTACACAGAGTACTTTGAAGATGTAAAGCACTCAATATATACTAAATATTATCGTTATCTATCAGCCATCCACCTATCTGCAGAATATTTTGGAGACTGTTTTTTTCTTTCTGATCACTAGCCCAGTAAAGGTTGATTGCTCCTGAAACAATATATACTGGTTTGCCAGCTGCAATGAACACGATCTCTGCAGCATGATATCACCAATCACCAGAGATAATGTTAATCCTTATATGTTCTGAAAGCTGGGATTCCACATTTTCTGGTGCCATAAATCTATGTAACTTTAGAAGTTCTTGAGTGAGTGAGTGGCTGCTCACAATATGAACTGAATGGATTAAAATTCAATGTGGTATTCAAAATGGTCGCTCACAATCGCACATTGGTGCCCGTGGTCCAAAGTTAAATAAACTTTAGCAGTGTAGTGCCACTAACATTTTCATTCCCTGCATTTGTATCATGTCATTACCAATTCCTATAAACTAAATAGTGTTTCTCAAATTATGAGGCAGCCTCCATGGCTGGTTCTCCAACATCTTCATCAGACTGCGATACCCAACAGACAGCAAGGTATTTTAAAACCAAACAAACCATAATTTAAGGGCCTGATTCTGCCCCCTAACTCACATTGAATAGGTACTTTGCCAGCAGTCCCTCTGATTTCACTAGAGCTATTTACAGATTAAGGTACTGCTTTGAGCATGGTAGAATTAGGACCTAAATTTCAATTTGTGAACAGAGAGAAGTCCTGTACTTTGCTTGTTAGGCATTTTTGCCTATAATAGAGGTATTTGTAATGTACCTATTGTATTTTTTACTCTTCTTTTTTTCTGGTAAGATTAATTAAAATTTATATTAGAGAGATAGATAGGGTGGTTCCCTTTCTTTGTGGTTGTGGTGGGGGGAAAGGATAATGTGATGTGTAGCAGATTTTGTGATTCACCAAATGCTTAACACTATCACACAGAATATTAACAATAAAAACATATTATGATTTGTGGTGACTGCTGCTTATCTTGCTGACCAGTACGGTCTTGTTATTTCCTTGTGCCCATTCCCCTCTTGAAGTCTGTCTGTTGCATCTACTTGTTATCTCTCATCTTATACTTGGATTGTAATTGCTTTGGGGCAAGGACACTCTCTCTGTTATGCATTTGTACAGCATCAAGCACAATGGGGCCCCAATGCATGATTAAGACCCTCACGTGGTACTGTGTACAAATCAAAGTGCAGACAAAAAAAAGTCCAAGCAGTCCTGAACAGTAACCGATGCTATGAGCACTGGGTTTATACAAAATATATTTTGCTAGACACTAAAAATCATGGGCTTAATAAAGACACTGGAGGTATGGCTCATTACAACAATCTGTAATCCACTAACCCTCCTTTTCGTCCTATGACTACAGGGTGTTAACGGGCCACTTCACCTTGAATGATCCCTTCGAATATGTGCCAACTCCTTATGCTAAACTATCTATTTGACCTTGTATTTAGCTGTGGCACTCTGAATGCCCTCCCCAGGCCTGAAGAAGAGCTCTGTGTAGCTTGAAAGCTTGTCTCTCTCACCAATAGAAGTTGGTCCAATAAATGATATTCCCTCAGCCACCTTGTCTCTCGAATATCCTGGGGCTACAACAACACTGCATACAAAATATGCTAGCATTCTGACATTTTAGAATTCTGCCCTTGCCTTTACATATATTATTGTGGTATAACCAGGCTGCTGACCTATTTCAGCAGGTGGAGTCCATCACACTTCTAGAGATGTGAGGATTCTCACTATTTTTTTCTCTCTGAAATGTCTCCACTCCCCAAAGTCCCAGTGTTGCTGGAGTAAGACTGGATGCACCTTTGATCTTGCTAGTACCATATCTTGCTCATTCAGAGAGCATACAATCCATTTCTCTCTCCTCAGGACTGAGTCTACCATATCCTGAGCTTTGCTCCCTTCAGCTAGCCAAGAGAATAAGAAACTCCAATAAAGAACTGACCCTTGGCCTCCTCTATGGCAGTGCAGGATATTACCACTAAGCTTGCCACAAAGATTGTATACATAAAATATTCTATTATGTGCATATAAACATTTCCAATGATTGCGGTGAGTCAAGAAACCTAGAAGCGGTTTTCTAGTTCAGGTCTATAGCTCTCTGTGATCATTAGGCATACCTGAGAACACCTCCTGAGGTAATCAAGAGCAGGAAGGCACAAGTCTGTAGACATAGATCCTGACACACAATCACCAATCTCCTTACAATCCACTTCTCCTAGGGGTGGAAAGCAGGGTGAAGGAGAAGGGGGGAAAAAAGAAATGTAAACACAGCATTAAAAGTTATGCAACACATATTTCTCATTAAATCTGGCTATTATGAGCTATTGACTACACTTTCCATAATGCAGCCTTTAGACCTCAGTCCAAAGAGTTTGGGGAGACTTCTCCCACTGAACAACATAATAATGGCTGTCACACTTTAGATTAAGAGTACATTTACAAACACTTTAATAAATGGATAATTAATTTAATTACAGATGGTTATAGATCCCATAGGTTACTTATATTATAACCGGAGTTTATATTCATCTACAACATCTTCAACTGACATGCTTATAACCATCTATACCACACACATCATATTATCTATTTCTCATTCATGAACTATTTATACATGTACCTTTAATATAAAGTGTGACCACAGTGTATAAGAGGGAGGTGACAAATCTTTGATTCATATAGGTATAAATTCAAACCTGCTGTAACTCCACTGAAGTCACTGGAGTGCGGCCAGGAATAAATTTGGACCACTGTGTCTCCCTACCTTAGCAGTTACTCTGGAGATGGATTTGTTAATGAAATAATGGGAGAAATTGTTTTTTTTTCCTCAAGGAATTCTAGACAATTTTATTTAAACTTTTCAGTGCCTATTGCAAGGTGCAGGTGCTTTCCGGTAGTTAAAGCAAATGAACAGATCTGTGTATATTTTATTGTTAAAAATATGGTTCCTCATAAGCACTGTACTGTAGGTGCACAAGATCTAGGGCCTTATCCAAAGCCCATTGAAGCCAGTGGGGAGACATCTGTTGATTTTGGTAAGCTTTGGAACAAACCCCCAATGAATAAATGTCCTTTCCTTTGTTCCTGAGTATCAGCAAAACCCGAGTAACATTTGTTGATGGTCTATATTTGCAGATAATTAGAACAACACTTGTAGGTAAATATTACATATAATGAGACATTTCGTTAAAATTCAGAATTTGATATATAGAGTAGGAATTCCATTTGTCCATTACAATTTTACAAACAAGAAATATCCATTTCTTTTCCCTTTGATAAATCCTTCTCACCAAATGGAAAACATTTTTTAAACCACCCAGAGAAACATCTGTTTCTGAAGACAGCCAGGTTCAGCGTTTACCAGTTTGCTCTTTGCATACAATTTTAATTTTCCTCGATAAAGTAGCAAATAATTGAAGTTCCACTCCCTTCCCCTCCTCAAGGGCTAGACCCTGCGCCCATTGAAGTCAGTGGTAAAACTCCCATTGACTTTAGTGCGTGGGGTCAGGCACAAAGTTGCTGCATCATTTATGAATTAAAGGTAGAGTTAAATAAAAGAAGAAAGTAGGGCCCCATCCAGTTTCCCCTGGCATTTTGCTATTTACATTAGTAGGAGGAGAATCAATTCCATAATTTCTTAGAATTTCTGACAATTGTTTTTTAAATGATCAAAGCAAGACGGGAAATGTGAATAAGAGGGCAGAACAACCCATCCGAATTTGCCTTTGTTCTGAAATTTCTCCAAGCACTACAATCAAAGTACAGGGTCACCTTGACTTGGCATACCCTATCTTCTCTCCCACTTCCTTTACCCTCACTATCAGAAAAGAAAAATTAATCTTGCTGACAGATTGTTATTACCTGTGATACTCATGTTCTTACTGAAGGTTCCAGCAGATTTTTGGCAGTTTGTGTGCCAAACGCTGCTGCTAGGGGACTGGGGAAAAAAATGTGGCTTTGATCACTGGATGGAAAACTGCCCTTATGAAAAAATGCTAGTGTTCTTTGTGCTAATCCAACCCCAGTCCCAAATATTACAATACCGTGACTGCAGAGTTCTGGACTATTATTGTACTGTAGAATTCTATAGTATTTATATAGGGGTATGGTAGGTCATAGTGAAAATGAGAAAAAATTAATAATTAGATGGCTTTGTTAGAATCTTTGTTGCTGTGACATGCCCTAAAATCCGACAGCATCAAAAGTGTTTTTGAATAATCCTTTTATTTTGGGTGTCTTTTATACAGTACCCCTGCTTACCATTTGCTAAACCTCTCTCCAAGCATATTTTGTACCTTATAACAAACAAAAGTCACTTCTTCCAGAATAACCCTCCCACCCCCACCACAGAAAGGTTGCGCTTAATGGAAAAAAAAAAAAGGAAAAATCATATTTACCCAATCCTTTGACAAACTTCATAAGGCACATAATGTAACTAGTGGCGGCATTGGCAAAGACCTGGATGTTGTCTGTGTTGAGAAATGCTTCAAAAACGTCAAAAACTGGAGCCTGGCATTTCCCTGTGAGAGCAGTAGGAGATGAAGGCAGCTATTTATTTATTTATTTTAATAAGTTGAGGTTCCCTAGCTCAGCTGAGTGTACCGTACCTCTCCTGTGATCGCTAGGCAATTTTCTGACAGGCAAATGTTGTGACTGCCTTGGAAGCTGCATCTACTTTCCTTTTCTCCTGGCTCCCAAGGGACTAGCAACCTGAGGGTACTCACGCAACCCACTGGTGACTGTTTTACAGGTTCCCCTCTGTGCCTGATCAGCAGAGGAGTGAGTCACAGTTTCACAGATTCCAAGGCCAGAAGGCACCTTTGTGACCTCCTGTATAACACAGGCCAAAGAATTCCCCCAAAATAATTCCTAGAGCAGATTTGCCCCAGCTATCGAGACTTGTCTCTCTAGCTCAGGCTGGGCTCACTTCATGCTTTTAGCTCTGGTTTAGGTCCCTGGTTCAATTCTTGGTGTTGCTGGCTGACATGGTGGCTATCACATTCACAATCCTGATGCTATTTAACAGAGGCAAAACTGGTGTGTTTTCCTGAGTTGAAAATATGCCTTTTAAAGCTTGCCTAATGTACATAATGGATCTGAAAGACTAGATTCCAGCAGGCACATAATACATGCCTATATTTTACTTTAAAACATTTAAAAATACCTATAAAGTTGATCAAAAGCCAGAATAATGGATATTTCTCCATATAAGTGCCATAAAATTGACATGCTGTGTTCAGGAGAGATCTGGGACTGATATACCACGACTGTTACAGATTAGACTTTAGGAGTTATGTGTTAGTGTTATGTGAGATGAAGCTTGCTCACCATCTGCCCAACACTTCTAGTGCTAACAGTCCTTCTCTTACAGGAGCACCTGTTTCATACTGGGGGCAAAATGTAGGCTGCCTGGCCTGAGTGCATAGACAAGAAACGGCTATAAGAAGCATCTTTCTTTCCTCCAGTAGGACACCCGCAGAGGAACCTGATGGACCTAATGTTCCAGCAGCAGAACATGGCTCAGGCAGACTGCTGAACAGCTTTGTTAATGTCCTCTTTCTCTGACCCCTGTGTGTCTGCTAGCGTTTGACAGGAATCACAGGATAAAGTATTCAGAGATTTACATTTGTTTTCTCCCTTACTAAAAAATATTCTAGATACTGTAGAGTACTGCAGTAAGGACCCAACACACTGCAATGACACTACTGAGTTTTGCAATGGATTGTTTTGGACCCTTATTGTAGATTATGGTAGTATTTTTATGTCCTAGAGATAATGGGACGAAGAAACAAAGATGTATCAAACAAGCAACAGAGAAAACTCGTACCCATAGAATACTCTCCAACAAGGTACTCCTTAAGCTCTGACTTGCTACTGCTGTGCACGGTTTCCAGTGCACTGAACAAGGGCCTCCACCCAGACTGGATCTGAATGGAACACACCTCCACCAGCTCCCCAATAGACGTGATCACCTGTTGTAGGCAAAGCAGAGAGAACTTTACAAACATAAACCCACCCAGTAGAACAGGTGGAAGGAATTACTAACAGAAATTACCGTACAAACATCTACAGAAGTAACTGAAAAAAATGTAGATTTTTCTATAGTTTTTTTCAGAGAAAGTTACTTTTCATTAACATCTATAGGACTGGAGGTGGATTTCTGTTGAATAACCATGTTCCTGCTCTAAGGAAAGAGAATAGCTAAACCACCAGGCATACATTCCAAAAGCCTAGTGCTTCTTGGCTGCAATTAGATGTGCCCCCTCTTTGAAGATGTGGCTCTAATGCATAGTGTATACTGGAGTGTATACTAGGCGGAATCCCTGACCTTGTAAAAGTAGTAATTTGAACCTGAGGTGAGTCCTGACAAAGGAGCAGAGCAAAATATAGTACTGCTCAACAATACACTGCACTGTAGAAAAGCCACTGTATTGAACTGCACTGGGGTGACAATGGTCAGGGCTCCTTTTACAGAGAGGAGCTTATTACAAAAATAATTGTGCTCTGTCTACCACAGTTTGTGTTGGTGCTATAGCTAAGGAAAAAGGACCCTTCTAAAACCCCGAAGAGAGATATCACCCCATTAAAGGAAAGTAGGCAGATACTCTAGCCACTAGGTGTACACCTGAGACCGCCCTCATTGTTTGTATAGCACAAAGGGTGTAGGCACCATCATCAGGGTTAATAATAATTATAATTAATGGAGATATCCTATCTCCTAGAACTGGAAGGGACCTTGAAAGGTCATCGAGTCCAGCCCCCTGCCTTCACTAGCAGGACCAAGTACTGATTTTGCCCTAGATCCCTAAGTGGCCCCCTCAAGGACAGAATTCACAACCTTGGGTCTAGCAGACCAATGCTCAAACCACTGAGTTATCCCTCTCTTTGACTTGCCTGGTCCTGGACATCCTCATCACACAGCTCCAGCTGCATGATGCGCTCAAAGGGGCGGAACAGCGCCTCACTGAAGTGAAAATGAGGGGGCTCATTCCAGTCTGTCAGCACCTCGGTGAGGATATCATGGATGAAGGAGACAGCCTTCCGAGAAACATGTCTCTCCTTATGACAGGCAGCCTACAGGGACAGAAGGGATGAAGGAAGAAATACCAGAATTTTGGCCAAGCAAAAAAAATTGCTTTTCGATTAGGCTGTTTTCGGGGAGGCAGAAGTAGCAACTTGATAGTGCCAAACTCCAAAAATAGCTCCAGCATAGTGTGACCAGAGGGTCCTGCTTGAATGAACAGAGTGACTGTCCAATGGAAAACAAGGAGCTGTGTACCCAAGATGCTTAGTATTCTAGAGACGCAGGAAGATTTATTGAGAGTTCAAAGAAAGCACTAAACTCAAAAGTTAAAAAAAGGGTCTACAATCTTCCCATCTTTTTCAGATTACTGTTTATTTGAATGGCTAATGTGAGAGATTTAATTTTTCTTCATTCTCATTGTATAAATATAATGTTTTCTTAAAAGGCCATTTATGGATAAGTACTGTACTTAGTATGTTCTTAGACTCCAGAATAAAAGCATCTTGGGAAAGGGACCTGGTATCTGTTTGGAACTGGCTACCTATAGCACAATAAAAATGACTAGCAATAAAGTACACTAAAAAAGAAATGGCATGCTGTCAACAGTACACTGCTCATCTGGCAAGAGCTGGAGTGAATCTGGACAGAAAATTATTCCACGCTGGGGGACTACCCCAGGCATCTCTAAGCTCAGTTCCTTCACTCCATCCAGCCATTTCCTCCTTAGGCTTTCACCTATGCCAAAGTTCACCAAAAGAGAACTACACTGACCCAACATTTTGAAAGCGACAGGTGATTCTGGGAGTCTCACTCTTTAAAATGTCTTAATTTTGGCATCCAAAGGGGCCTGGATATCAGAAAGCGGGTGCTCAGCAGCTTCTGAAAATTGGGCCCCTTTAAGGTATCTCAAGCTGGGCATCCAAAATCACTAGTCATTTTGAAAATTAAAACCACTTGTACAGTCAAAACATACCAGTATGGGTACTTTAACAGGCCTTAACACCCGACTTCAAATATTTTCATCGTAGCTCTTAAACACCTGAGAAATGTGCTTCCTGTGCACCTTAAAAACCTGAACCATGATGACATGTTCATTAACATAAACAAAGTTCAGGCACACATACTTATTCATGTGAATGACATACACCCAAGAAACCCAGCTCCATTACATAGAACAGTTTTCAATTATTTTAGGCACAACTAGTTTCCACAGGAATATAGGAATTGCCATGTTGAAATAGACCAATGGTCTGTCTCTGGAATCATGTTTCCAAATGTAGCAATTACCAGATGCTTGAGAGGTCAGTGCGAAAGTGCCCACAGCGTACCTATCTCTAGCTGTGCAATACTGTACCATAAGAAGAGGAGCATACTTCTTCTTAACTCTAGCTAATGAAGAAGTTTAATAACCCTTGAGATGTTATTCTAGCCAGTATAACTGCAGATATTCTGCTTTAGTCATTTATAGGTTCAAACTTTTTCTGAATATCTCTAAGTAAGGTGTGTTTATAATATCTTGTAGCTGTGAGTTCCACAGGTTCTTCTTTCTCTCTCGCTCTCTCACCTCTACAAGATGAGGTGCCACCAGACTCCAGCAGCGCATGAGGTGGAGCAATGGGCGGGATTTACTCCGTACAATCCTGAGCATGGCATCCCCAAGACGAAACAAATGGAGTGCGCTTCTCCTGTCCTGGGTAGACTTTACTTCACCTACAAGAAAAATAAGGTGCATTAAGTAAATAAATGTGAAAATTAATTGTCATGACCAGAGGGGTAATTAACAGAAATTAGGCATCTGCAGCATTTCATATCTGCAGGTCTGGGTTTGAATTCAGATCTGGTCACAAATTATTTGATTTTAATTACATACACATCAAGACCAGTCCAGAAAGAAATTCAGCATAGCTAGCAGTCTGTGCTTGCAAAAAGCATAGGAATAGACTGAGAAAAGGACCTACATTGTAGGAACAGCTTACACAGCTATGCAGCTTTGGCAGGTCTCACTGGCTTCAAATAGTGTGGATTTTTTCAAATGCATTTTTAAAGTGGAAACACTTGGAGAAAGTATAAAATAATAAATCAATGATAACAATAAATAATAATGTTCAGTACTGGCAAATATGCAGTCTAAGTGGGCAAGTGGTTTATGATTAATCCTGAGTACAATGAGTTGGCTTTAGAAGCCTTTGGTAACATTTACAGGGAAGAGTATTAACTGCAATTTCTTTATTTTCTTAGTAGTGGAAGGTTATAAATGATCTTTACTGAGTTGAAGAACGCAGGACAAAGAGAACTTAAAAACATACTCTGAATGTTCCAACAGACAGTACATATTCTTAATTCCCCAACACTTTGAAAACCATCCTAATACGAAGAATTTAATCTCCCACTGCTCTCAAAATGTTGGGAAATTCACATCACTAACTGGCTCAAAAGGATGCCCCTGCTTTTATCTCTAATGGAGAACATAATTAGGAAGGTTACCTCTTTTTGACACTGAAAACAAATATTTAAGCAGCTGTGTGCACTAGGCTAATTATTAATGGCATGAATCTTTAAAATGGAATTATTATTACTACATTTGTTGATGGAACATTGTGTACAGAACAAAGAGGGAGACCATTTATTAATAATAAAGTAACATATGCTGTTGAGTCCTGTAGAGAGAAGACGTACGAGCAGAAAATAACAAATTGAGTGTCATTCTGGAACAATGCAAAGTAGCACAAAACACAATCTGAATTCATTCGGGGTGAAACTCACCCCCTTGCAGAGGAACTGTGCTAATCCTGTGCACCACTCAAGCCTCATTTAGATCTTGGTCCAAAGTTCTTTGAGTCAATGGAAAATTTTCTTTTTGATCAGGTCCTTATGCCCCGTCTGAAGACCTATGGGAGACTTAAGTATTGCACAGCCCTTGTGCTACAGAGGGGTGGATTCCACACACAGGGAGAAACCTGGAGAACATATCCCCCCCACTTTATCTTGAGAGCTCCTGTTGGGTCCTGTCTACAACCCACTAATGGCTTACTGCCATGTATACCCATTCAGTGACATGTCACCTGCACCTGCCATCTAGCTCACACCTGAATTTAGCCCCTAGATGTTACTAATTTGGAATCTTAAAGGACATTTAAAATGTATTATTCATGTTTATATTATATTAGCACCCAGATGTCTGAGTCAGGATTAGTGCCCTGTTGTGCTAGGTGCTGTACCACAGAAGTTGAAAGCTCTCTTGGTCAGGGACTGTAGCTATCTATTGAAAATGCTTTGCAATTCCAACTCTGTATTTTATTGTTGCCTTTGAGCTATCTGTCCTGGGCATACTGTAGCAAAATGAACACAAAGTAAATCATGTAGGAAATGCAGAAAATATACAAGAAACACCTGAATCCTTCCGAGGCCTTTAGTAGATTTACCTGGCATTGCTAAGGAGTAATCAACTGTATCTGTGACTGAGTAGAAGAGCTGGGACTGAGAAGCTTTTTTGAGCTGGTATAGGAAGCCACCCAGTGCCATCAGGTTTAGCTTGTGAGCAGCATCTTCAAATAGCCTGTAAGCAACAGTGCAGAGAATGTAACTTGAAAATGAGCCATGGAGGTTAAAGTTTCTATGTGCATTGAAGAAAATTGGGGAGGGATAGTTCAGTGGTTTGAGCATTAGCCTGCTAAACCCAGGGTTGTGAGTTCAATCCTTGAAGGGGCCACTTAGGGATCTGGGGCAAAATCAGTATTTGGTCTGCTAGTGAAGGCAGGGGGCTGGACTCAATGACCTTTCAAGGTCCCTTCCAGTTCTAGGAGATGGGATATCTCCATTAATTATTATATAACCTCACCTACCCTGCCAGTGTTAGCAGTAGATTAGTTTACATAGTGTTACTGAGTCCACTTTGATTCACCAGCTTTATTATTTTTGGGGGGAGGAAGAGCAAAGGGGTCCAAAATTAACCAGAACTCTTTCTGGGACTTTAACTGTGGCACAGACCATTCTTAATCCCACCTCATAATACGTCTAGTGGTTTAATGCCACAATTGGTCCAATAACTAACAATCTAAAATATGACATGGGTCAGCTCTTCAGCTGAGGTGAATTGACATAGTTCCATTAACTTCACAGTTACACCAATTTGCACCATCTGAGGAGCAAGCCCCATATATATGTATTAATAACTGAATTAATCTTACTTTGAGAAATTTAGGCCTAAATTTTCAGAGACGGGAGCCTAAAGTTCAGCACCTAGGCAAGTGGTGGGATTTTCAGCAAGACTGCACATCCAAAGCTCCCACGGAGCTTCTGAATTAGGATTGTAGTTTAAAACCGTAAGCAGAACTTTACATTAATGTAAAACTGGGTTTTTAATTTCTCTATTTATTTTGTATTTAAAAAAAGGAGATCACAACACTAATCTTGACGATATCACAGTGAAATTTCATAACAGCAGAGTCATAAACCGAGACAGCCAGGGCTTAATCTTGCTCTCATTCAGTCAACAGAAAATCTCTCCTTCACTTGAATGGGATGGGATCAGGCACCTATTGAGGTCCACAGTGAAGTTACATTACAAAAATCACACCTATATAACGAAGAGCGCTATTAAGCATTTGTATTATTCTGTAGTCCTGTGCACAGTGTTTCAATTCTGAAATAAAAAATGATGCTGCATAGGAAATATGCTGCCAGGCATTAACTATTTTTCGCTGATAATATACAAATACATTCCTCTTGGGGATGGAGCCCAAGCATGGAAAATTTCAGCAAAAAGGAGATTTTAATTTTTTTAGCATGTTACGAGTATGAGAAAATAGGATGTGTTAATAGAAATCTCAACCCCACCTCAACTATAGCATTGGCTGCTGAGCGAATGGCATAAACATTTGTAAGGTCCAGAACTGGTAGCTTGTTCCCTTTACTTTACAGGAAGGCTCAGGAGAGGTTTTGAGAAGTCAAAACCAGGTTTCAGACATTGCCATCCATACCTGTCAGCCTGCGTGGAGAGGATGAGGACAGCCTTGGCAGCATTGCTTCCACTTAGCAGGCTGCCTCCACGAAAGTCGAAAGCTCTGCCCTTGCTGCCCTCCTTGATGAGGTCCTGGATGGAGACGGGCTGGATGACGGGATTGTTGCTCAGGGTGGTCTCCTGCTCAGGGGTCAGTTCCTGAGGAGAGTTTGCAGACGAATAATCCACCTGCAACCCTCCTGTGACCTGCTGCGATTGGGTTATAGTGAGAGGGGGCTGAGATGCGCCATCGCTGAAATGGGTGTGCTCCAGAGTGCTGATGTATTCACACACCCTGAGAACAAATGGGACAAGATGGACTGTGAATCCCTAGAGTCAGTCACTATAGAACTGTTTGGTCCTGCACTGCATTCGCTCCTTAAAGGTAATCTGGAAACATCTGTAGAATAATGAAGTCCAATGTATTTGTTTTACTGGTCTCTAATAGCGTCTGTCACTGCAGCTAGTTTAATCATTTAGAAAACGCATAGTGATATAGGCCAATCACATTAAAAGGGCGGCATAAAAGTGAAAAGAATCCCACTACCAGAAAATGGTAATGGAAACCACTGGCAGGTGGTCACGTCTGCTTTGGAGCCATCCTGGCCTATGGAGTCCAGCCTATCTGGTGCCAGGCAAGTGGAGGTTTGTTATGTCATATGGCCTGGAATTTCTCTGAAAGGGATAGTGCTCTTATTTACAGTCTGAGGGGGAGACTTCCAGAAGTGCCTGCTGGGGTTTGTTGCCCCTAAATGCCTGGACTTTCAATAATGACCTTAGAAAGGAAGGATAGCCTGGTGGATAGGGCACTCGCCGGAGACCTGGGTTCAGTTCCTTGCTCTGCCGCAGGCTTCCTATGTGTCCTGGCACAAGGGGTGTTAGATGCCTTAATATCCTTTGAGGATCTAGGCCTTAACTCCCCTGTGCCTCAGTTCTCTATGAGTACTATGGGGGATAACAGCACTGACCTGGCTCACAGCAGTGCTGTGAGGATCAATATATTAAGGATTGGAAAGCACTCAGATGGGTGTATCTAAGATTATCCTTAGGCCCTTTTAAAAATCTCCTCCCCTTTCACCCACTGAATTGTACTCAGTCTCCTAGGTCCACTATTTTTGTGTGTGGCACTGGAGCACCTCCCAGAATGATAAATTGAATGCAGACAGATTTATTTCTCTCTTGCTCGAGGCAGCAGGAGTTGGATTCTGTTAAAATAAATTTTCTGACGTAAAGCTGGTCGATTCCTGTACCTGAACACATGCGGCCAACAGTCTTGATTGTGGCTTCCCATTTCCAGGCCCACATTGAGGATGGCATCCATGCACAAAACATGAGCAGGGTGCAGGCAGACTCCCTGCACTTTCCCCATCTGCTCCAGCTTCTGCTCCACTTTCTGTTTCACTGTCCCGTTAACAATAAAAGAATATTATTTAAGAACATCCATCACTTAACAAACAAACAAACATTTGTTCCACAGATGGTGGGGATGGAGAGGACTACAACATGAAAGAGATCTATATTAAGATGGCGTTTTAGGCAAAACATAAAAGCAAACACCTTTTTCGGATGTACATGCTAAAAAAAAAAATCCCTTTTTATTTGTGTGTATGTGTGAGAATGTACTGCTCATGGAAGGTGCTAAACTGACTCCATTACAGATTCACATCATCTTGTTATTCACAACAGACACAGCATTGCAAGACACAGTGCAAACTTCCCTCTACAGCTGGTTGGAATAATTTTTGACAATGTCTTTTCACTGAAGCTGAGATGCTTCATAGAGATGTATTAGATTTGACAAGTTTCATGACAGAAAGGTCTTTGAGGTCCAGAGTGGACTCCCGGGTCACTTGATAAGCGAGAGAGACCCAAATCGAAAACCTGATCTTTTTGATCAGAAAACAGATGTTTCAACACCATTCCTTTTCACTGAAGCACTGGGAAGGTATGTGTTTGTACCAAGGTGGAACAAACACCAATTTTGAAATCTTGGAAGTTGTCACGAAACAGAATTGTCATCCTCCAGCCAGCTCTACTTCCCCCATATTGATCGGCCAATATGCCCCAAGTGTCATTTCCAAGGCTCTCTTCTAGGGGTCAGAGGGTTTTCACTCTCACACCTGTTCAGTCTTTGGCCTTTGCTGACTGCCACTTAGGGCCAGCTGTGATGGCCATTTTTGTGTCATGAACTTCTATCCAGTGGGAACTGGAGTGAGGTCTCCAAATTCATTTCACTCAGGCCACCAAGTAAACATGTGAGGTTGACAACTTTGGGTCACTAACGATCTGGATTGGCTTTGAAGCAATAATCTAGAAGTGACAAAAACAACGAGGAGTCCAGTGGCACCTTAAAGACCAATAGATTTATTTGGGCATAAGCTTTCATAGGTACTCCTCGTTGTTTTTGTGGATACAGACTAACACGGCTACCCCTGTGATACTAGAAGTGACAGACTTTTTATCCCATTACTACAGTTTTTCAGCTTCATCAAGCTTAACTTAATACACTTTAGAGGTAGGCAATTTTAAACATCTGAGAATGTGTGATGGTAAAGGATGTATATGTAAATAAGCAAGCTGAGTGAATGTCATGAAAATAAGTAAGACTGAGCACATTTTGGTGTCCTTCTGAACTCACGGTAGTATCTGATACATAAGATGTAAGTTATTATTACTCAGGTGCCACTATGGCTGCATTTGTGTCCCCAAACTTTATAAGATGAAACTTTAAAATACAGTTTGAGTTTAATGATGTTCAACTGAATCAGTAGAAGATTTATACAGAATAAAATGGAGTGTGAAGTAATAACAAGGTCCTGGTACAGTGAAGTCTGTGTGAGACTAATGGTTTCCCCGGTAGATGTACTTCCCATATATTTGCATGACAATGTAATGTGGCAGTGAAATCCCCCCATCCCTACATTTCCCATAACAAAATACCTTACAATGTCATTATTATAAGGAACATTAGATAATAAGGACTACTTGGCCAATAGTAGCTACCTTGAGTTATAGCATCACTGGGCTCTTGGGCGTCTCTTTCCTCCTTCTCTTCTTGAACACAGGAGGCAGCAGCCATTTGGGCAAGGGCAGATGCACAATTAGCAGCAACCCCTACAAAGAGGCACAACAGTTATTGTCTAATCAGCATTTTCATTTTGGATTGATGCAATCTTACCATCAGACAGCATCACGAACAGGGCTTCTACACCAGCTTTACCGTGCTTCCCAGTTTGCTTCCCTCTTCCCCAAATTCCCCCCCCCCCGCCCAAGAACATTTACTATGCACTGGTCCATCCAATTACATGAATCCATCTAGGAATTCAGTCCATACTGGATACCTAGAGCACAGCTCAGCCGGGCTGCCTTCCTCAGTCCATCCAGGCTCATACAAATGGAATCTTTCTCCTTCTGGTTCTGCTCCTTGACTCCTTCAGCTCCCAGGATGAATGCTAACCCTTTGGAGCTTCCTGCCATTCGACCAGTCAAAGGTGTGGATAAGGTATCAATCAAATTCTTCCAGCAACCGATCAGAAGGTATCGGGCAAAAGCAACACCTGGAGCAAGGAATGCATCCATCATTTTCCTGGAAAGTGAAATAGCTGCTGCTTTGTCATTAGGGGAATCAGGCCCCGTTCCTTCTCTACTTGCTGGATCATCTGATCTTTTGACTAGTGCATAGGCTTTATTGACTTAGGCCACTTTACATTCCAAATGTTTGATCTTTTGTTCTTGAATGTGTTTTACTTTATATGAAAACACAGTTAAACTATTTAAAGCCTGCTGCAGCACCAGCTGTGATTACAAAACTTATGCACATTAGGTTAAATTAATCCATGGTATAACTTCACTGGGCTTAGTCCCCCGTTTGCCTGAAGCCTTTGCACACTTGAATAAATTCCATGGGGTCCTACTGTATATTATACGCCTACTAATGGTGGACACATACACGTACACAATACAGACTCACT
The DNA here is from genome assembly GCF_011386835.1 of Chrysemys picta bellii. Lineage (NCBI taxonomy): Eukaryota > Metazoa > Chordata > Testudines > Emydidae > Chrysemys > Chrysemys picta. The sequence goes on along the minus strand of NC_088793.1, from coordinate 105,825,561 downwards.
ACCTGCCACAACAGAATCATCAGTCTTCCGGTTCTGGGTGAGAGGAGATTGTGTTGATGCAGATGCCATCAGCTGCCCACCTATAGCACTGCTCCCCAAGCCATCAATGTCTGCCAGACAATAAACACACACACATATATGGGGTCAGAAGAACATTTCATATTGAACCACTGCACTAAGAGAATTCCAGAATTTCTGATAGTATATTTGTAAGGGTCTGATTCTCAGTTATATGTCTCTGGCAGTGTGAAGGGACCTTAATGAGGGTGCAAAAGGGCCTTCGGGTAAATAAGAATTACATCCCTGAGTGTTCTCTTCAGTGCAATTTTAAATGATTCAAAGAGAAGGGCATCCATCACTTTCCTTGGTCCATAGTCCAGTAGACCTCACTGATAGGAAATTTTCTCCTGGTGTTAGTCACAGTTCAGGGTAAGCTACATCTTTGACTCTGCTAGCCTCTCTAAGTGGGTGCTTGGGGTGCAGGCCCATCTGGATTTGGGTACTACAAGCCTTCCCTTTGGGAGCTGGGACCAGTGGGTAACACAGTGACCCAAAACAGCCTTTTCAAAACAAAGTATTGTTTAATGTTAACAGTAGGAACAAAACAGAAGCAGAGAAAAGGGTTTTTAACACAACAAAAGATGTACATGCATATCTATCTTACCTATAGGCTTAGGTAGGGCTAGTAGTTTAGCCCAGACACTCCAAACTTTAGGATTGGGTTTCAGTCTGGTCCCCAGCAGTCTCTGCTTTTGGGGGCTGCCTTTTTATCCATCCCAAAGTTTTATGTTCCAGCCCTTCCCCCATTATTACAAGCTGGATGACTGAAGTCAGCGTTGTTGGAGGTAAAACCTTAGAATGAATGACACCTGTCCTTTATGTACCAGTAAATGGGGCTACCTGAAGTTATTGTTCCTTAATACAAGAAACCCCTACATGTATGAGCCCCGTGTACTCAGATTGCACATAACACTGAAACAGAATGTAGAATACTGATACAATATTACAGGCATCCCCACCTCCTTCACAATATTCATCCTAAATTTTCTTTCTAGGGAAATTAAAGGGAGCACTGAAGTGTTTGTCAGAGGAGTCCTGGTCTTTTAGCTTCTTAGCAGAGTTATGTCTCAGCAGTAGCATTTCAGCAGATCCCTGGCATAGTATCAATCTAAGTCAATGGGAGTTCAATCAGTGAAAAAATTGCAGGCTCAGACTCCCAGCATTTATGCTTGTACAGAGCCCTGGGTACACTGACATTACATTGCTGTGATATCATGAAACCAGTGACCTACTGCTGCTCCAAAAATCTGCCTGTGAAAATACAAATCTAGGATGTGTGCCCAGAACATAAAGAACATGGAATGCTCTTTTCAAAAGATTCCCCCTGAGAGATCTGCTGTGACAAAAGAGTTTGGTGCGTTGAACCACACTGTTTCTAGGCAGTTACACAGCTTCCTTTCCCATTCATCAGTATTTACCTACATGTGCTCGTCAAGTTTTAAAAGCCCCTTTGGCTTCTTTCCAAAACTATACATTTTTTGAACAATAATGGCAGCTTGCTACTATGCAGGCAAATGCCGTTGAATTCTGTAGAAGACAAACTCTATAGAACACGGGAACACATCTTCTCTGGTGTAAATTGAAATAGCTCCATTGACTTCAATCAGTTATTAATAAAATTGATGAATGGAGAAGGAAGTTTTTTTGGGCCAGAACTGCCAAGGAGCAGCAATAACAGCAGCAACAGTTAGATCTTATATAGTGCTTTACAAAGGCGGTCAGTGTTGTTGCCCCTGTTTTTACTGGTGGGGAAACTGAGGCACCAGGAGGGACGTGACTTGTTCAAGGTCACCCAGCAGGTCAATGGCAGAGCCAAGAGTAGAACCCATGTCTCCTACAGTCCAGTGCTTGGTCCACTAGGGCATGTTCTTTATGTTCTGGACACAAATCCTAGATTTATATTTTTGCTGACAGATTGTTGGAGCAGCAGTAGGTTATTGATTCCAAGATATCAAAAGAGGATCATTTCAGCATCTACCAGAAACAATCCCTCAAGCTCAGTTACACCAGCTGAGGATCTGTCCCTATAATGTCTCTGACAAAGCTACAGAGCTACTTTCAACATGCTCTGATCATTCAAATCAGTTAGTGAACATTCCTATACAGCATGTTTCTACATTGCCTAGCACAATTGAGCCCTGATTCTGATTAGAAACATAAAATGGGCCATACTGGGTCAGACCAATGGTCCATCTAGTCCAGTATCCTGTTTTCCAACAGAGACCAGTGCCAGATGCTTCAGGGGGAATGAACTGAACAAGGAAATTATTGAGTGATCCATCACCTGTCGTCCAGTCCCAGCATCTGGCAGTCAGAGGCTTAGCCATCTTGGCTAATAGCCTTTGATGGACTTATGCTCCATGAACTTATCTAATTTTTTTTAACTCAGTTATAGTTTTGGACTTCACAACATCCCCTGGCAATGAGTTTCGCAAGTTGACTGTGCATTGTGTGAAGTGTAGTACTTCCTTTTGTTTGTTTTAAACCTGCTGCCCATTTATTTCATTGGGTAACACCTGTTCTTGTGTTCTGCAAAGGGGTAAACAACACTTCCTTATTCACTCTCTCCACACTATTCATAATTTTATAGACCTCTATCATATCCTCCCTTAGTTGTCTCTTCTCCAAGATGAGCTGTCGCCGTCTTTTTAATCTCTATTAATATGGAAACTGTTCTATACCCTTAATCATTTTTGTTGCCCTTCTCTGTACCTTTTCCAATTCTAAGATATCTTTTTTGAGATGGGCGATCAGAACTGGACACAGTATTCAAGGTGTGGGCGTACCATGGATTTATATAGTGACATTATGATATTTACTGTCTTGTTATCTATCCCTTTCTGAATGGTTCCTAACATTCTGTTAGCTTTTTTGACTGCCATTGTACATTGAGCAGATGTTTTCAGAGAACCATCCACAATGACTACAAGATCACCTTCTTGAGTGGTCATAGCTAATTTAGACCCCATCATTTTGAATGTATCGTTGGAATTAGGTTTTCCAATGTTCATGACTTTGCATTGGGGCTTGCAGCACTGCCATAAACACAAACAAAACAAAACAAAACAAAAGAAAAAAAAACAAAGAATCCTTTCAGCGTCTATTCAGTTTTTGGTCACACGGGCCATAGGGAATCAAGGTACTATCAGGTATTTTTTAATTTGATCCAGGATTTCAATACAGAGTGTCTGATCCAGATTAAACAACCAGATATGTGCCATAACTGAATCCAATTTCTTCTCCACTGGCATTTTAGCCAGCACCATATTTTAGCCCTATGGCATGTTGATCTACAGGTAACTGAATGAAGTCTAATGTTCAAGTATTTAATATTTTAGGAATCTGCAGAATGCATTTAGAAGTTAATCTGTACTGTTATGAGCATAATACTGTGTTCATATGGCCATGGTAACATAATACTGACCGGTCAACATGGTGATGAGCGGAAGACGGTGCTCCTCAGGGCTTCCCCAGTAACCAGCCTCTCCCAGGATGTTCCTTTCCAGTACCTGATGGTAGAGCTCCTCAACCCATGCCTGAGAGAACACCATCAATACTCCACTGGCCTGAACCTGCTTCATAAACTCCTTCTGCAGAGAACAATACAAATCCAAATGTAATACGACAGTCAGTCACCAGAATGTAAGCCTCAGACAGCAGATCCACTACTCCTCTCTGAGTGCATCAGACTGCAGAAGAAATGAGGAGGAAAAGGATGGGGGTATGGAGCTTCTGTAAGAGTAAGAACTGCCCTAGGACTAGATTGTGCCTGGCCCATACACACCTGGACAACGGCAAGTGAGATGGTGCAAGGAGCTTTTCACTCTCTTTATGGCAGCTCATGTAGGAGACAGGCACAATTACAGTTCCTGTGGTGAGGGAACTGGTGGGACAGGTCCTTCAATACTTCTCCCGGGCTGTACAAGACCCAAAAAGGGCGTGGGAGGCAGGCAGGCCATGGTCCAATACCCTCAACATCAGCCTATTGAGTAGGACCCGAGTGCAGGGAGATGTGATGACACCTGCTGCTCTCCATAGGCTCTGCAGTAGCAACTAAGCCCTTAATGAGACAGGGCCCATTCCTGAAGTCCTTACTCAGGCCAAACTCCCAGTGACACACAAGGCCAAGTTCAGGCCTGGTGCAAGGGGTCCACCCCCTAGAGACTTCAATGGAAATTTTGTAAGGACTGAATTATTATAACTGATAAAAACATATGGGAAATGTTAATAATGTTCAAGGATTAGTTTTGATAATCACTGGAATCGAAATACTCTTTGATATTACTGGTAAGGACGGTTTCCCCCCTCCTGCCCCAAATGATGTCAACTAGAGCTAGGTGAATTTATTTTGGCCAATAGTTTATTCATCAAAAAATGCATTTCGGGTGTGTGTAACAAAAATGATTTTCAAATTTAGGTCAAATTTAGTGAATAGCTTATAGTAGCTTCATTATTTGAAAGTATCAGGTTAGTTTCTCAGCCTACTCTCAAATGGTTGATAGGAAATGAACATATTTCAGCTGCTCCAAATAAAATAAATACTGCCTCATCAGTCACCCACAGAAATTGTTACTTCTCACCATGGTTTGTTCTATATTCCTCACTCACCTGCAACACCGGTGCTTGGGAAGGTTTCTTCCTGTAGTAGTCAGAGTTGGATAACTTCAGATTGAGCAGAAGGGTATAGTGCGAGACCATGTAGATACTGTCTGCATTCATCAGAGTCTGGAAGCTGAAATTGGGGTTCCCCTCAAATCCTGGTGAGAACATCATATCTAATGAAAAGGCAGAGTGAGCCCTCACACTTCAAATAGATTTTGCTCTGTCACAATCGTAACCTAATTCTAGTAAAACACAGGCCTTTCAGTAGTAATGAATATATATTATATGTGTCTATCGTGAACATTAATATAATCAATATTTTTCCCCATTGCTATCTTGAGTTTGATCCTGAATGGTGCTGAATACTCTGATTCTAGTCCAGCAAAGTCCTTAAACAAGCACTTAACTTTAACCATATGACTAGTCCAAGACTTCAAAAGGCCAACTGGTATGTTTAACGTTAAGCACATGTTAAATGCTCTGTAAAATCAGGAGCAAAATGCTCAGCGCCTTGCAGGATCAAGCCTCGTAACATCATCCACTCTTTAACCTAAAATTAGAATTACAGGGAGAAATATTTAGTGCTAACGTGGCTGGAACTTGGCACACCTCAAATTGTCAGCAAATGCTGGACAGCTCATGTAAGTAGCATAAACAGCTGCTTTTCAGATGTGCAAAACACTCCCAACTCCACTTGACTTCAACAGAAGCTGTGACTGCTCAGTACCTCTGAAAATCAGGTGCGTTACGTATTTATATGTAACTATGTTGTCTGACCATTTTCATAATGGCATGATCCCTCCTTCTCAGGCAGATATTAGACAGAACTATACATGTTCTTCAGGGTTAATTAGTTGACTTATTGGTAGGAAAACAGAAGTCAAGTAACTGGAATATTTATCTGAATCCTTGTTTTTGATTTTAAACTATAGATGGCCACAGTATTTTAGGGCCTTCACTTCTGTTGTTAAACTCCACTTATAGAATATTAATTGATTGATTAAGGGATAATGATCATCCTAGAGGAGTATTTGATATGAAGCAAGAAACCGCTTCTGAGGTTGGTTATATGTTTCAGCAAAGCTGAGTCATTTGATAACTACCCAGTGGTTTATTGCGAGTATACTCCTCCCACCATAAAGATCATGCCTGTTCTTAGACAAGATAAAAAAAAAATACAATAAACCATAACATTAAAAAAAAAAACCACACACAGAAAAAAAAAATAATGATTTTCTTGCCTCGTGAGGGTTTGAAAGTTCTGTGCTGCTGCCTCCTTGGACTTTCCATTGACGTCACTTTGGGGGCGTGGATAAGGTGAATAACTGTTTGAGGGCGGATTTAGAAAGTGAATAATTGTTCACGGGTGGGTCTAAAATATGAATAACTGTCTAAGGGAATGGTGTGTGTGGAAAAGGAGTGATGGGACTGGACACGTATTGTGTCCACAAAGATTTCCACATTACTTGTGAGGGGGAGAATGTTTGATATTCCTGTGGTCACACCTGGCAGAAATCTTTATCTTGTCTTGTAATAGGCCCCAGGTTGGCAAAACACTTCACCATGTTTTTAACTTTAAGTCTATGAGTAGTCCCAGTGATTGCAACGGAACTACCCATGTGTTTAAAGTTAAGCGTGTCTCTAAGTGCTTTGGTGGATTGAGACCATGATAATGAAACTTGCAGCTACAATATATCTATTTGCAATTTAAGGTCAGCTTATAAAAGATACATCAAATGCATGAAAGAATAAGGCATTCAAGAAGTATTTTAAAGAAAATATGGACTATTATCTTAGGCACAAAATTTTGCATATAAAATGCATACAAAATTGCACACCAAACCAATGTGCACAATTACTGCAATAATTTGCAAAAGAAAATGGCTAAGCATGCATACAAATTAGTATGCATTTGTGTGCCCAAAGTGTTTGAAAATCTGACCCCCTGAGTTACCAATGCCTCTAAAATATGGGAAAGTGGCAGTTCCCTCAAGTACATTTAATGGATGAGCAGATGCTCAGGCTCAAAAAGGAAACTAGAAGCTAATGTGTAGGCCTGCATTCATGAACTATCTGCAAGGCATAAACACCTTAAAACCCTGCCACTAACAGAATATGATAGATGACTGATAAACTGTGCTAACTGTCTTGCTTGATTATCCAAACAATGATGTCTGGTTTGTTAGAATTAACTCCCTGGTACTGTTCTGAAAATAGTTGTGTCTGCGTTTAAGGAATATTGGTTACTAATTTTAATTATAAAAAGCTGCACCCATAACAAACTAACTCATTGTCTGGATGTGGACAACAGTTCATTTGTGTAGACAGGTCACAGAAGTCATACCACACAGATTTAATATTTTGTTTAAATCAAGATTGTGTGCCGAGAGCTTTTTGGTAATGAAGTATTAAATTATACTGTATAAACAAGCACCCAACTTAGTGCTATTAGTTTTCGTTGTCACTGTTTTGATCCAGCAACAAATAGGAGAAGATTTTTCTGGGGTAAAAAAAGATTAAAATTGTAATCATAAGATTTCCCAATGACATATTTCTGACTCTTACCTTTCCTGTATCTCTCTACCTGGCTGACTTCACATCTTTTTTTTTTTTTTCAAATCTCATCTGAAAACACATCTGTACTCCCTTCTCTATACCTCATAAATTCATGCGCTCAGCTGTTTTTCAATTCTATAATTGTATAAGTATTTTGGGACATAGCTGGTATGAAAGACACTATTATAAATAATACTGTACTGCATTGTCCCAGTGCATAATAAAAAATATAAATGGAACAAAGCAGGTAGGATGGAGGTTCTCTGTTGAAACACAGATTTACTGAAAATTCACAAGTTAGCTTGTTAGCATCCACACTTAATGGATTTAACTGTATCTACTGTAGCTGTCAGTCAGATCTTTTGCTTAGTAACTGGGTTCTTTATGGAAGCTAAGCTTTCCATTTGTGACCTTCACAAAGAAAACAGCAACAGATCTTTTAAACACTGACTCATCAACTCAGACTCGCACACAGGTGTTGGAAGGACACAACTTTCCTTGATAATATGCAACCATGGATCCATGAAAATATCAGGATATTTCTTCCCATGTAAAAAATACCTGGGAGCTTTTTATGACTTGTTGAGTGTTTTTTTTTTTTTTTTTTAATATTTGGCCAAATCAGACTAGAAATAAGGTGAAAATTTTTAACAGTGAGAATAATTAACCATCGTGATAGCTTAGCTATGGGTGTGGTGGATTCTCCAGTACTTGTAGTCTAAGTCAAGACTAGATATCTTTCTAAAAGAGATGCTATAGCTCAAACAGAAAGTACGGGCTTGATGCAGAAGTTATTGGGTGAGGTTCTTTGGCCTGCATTCTTTGGGCTGAGGATATATAATGCATCATTTCTGAGTCTGTGTGTGTGACAGAATGAATGACAGAATGAATGAATGAAAAAGAGAGGACCAAGGGTAAAGGTCGTTGTGGCGAAATCAGTTAAGAAACAGAGAAATATATATTTTAATGAACGTTTGCATGTTGGATCATTGTCAGGATAAAGAAATCTCTTTACAAATAGAAAATATTTACACTAGCCTAAAGTATATTTTCAATAGAAAAAGCAGCTTTCACTTGGTCATCTTTTGTTTAATTTGCAAAGATCAAACTCCCAAAGATCCTCACCCTGAAAAGTTAAGTGTAACTATTTGACCTCTTTTAATGCCCAGGCCCCTTGACTATTTTGCACTTGCTGTGGCACGAGATTCTGTTTAGGAAACATATAGAGTAGTAATAGGAACAGATACCCTTTTAAAAATTCACTACTGTGAGACTTTTGGTTTCTTCTTTGTGAGGTTTTGAATTGTTAATACTAATGCAGGTGCATTGCAAGCTATATTTAATCAGTTTTAAAATAGGAGATGGGTTCATGCCCCTTTTATCCCTATACGAATAGGAGATTCAAAGCTCTCCTTACTCAGAAAAGGTTGTTTTACCCCACTCTGCTCTTTTGATGTACAGTACAATATAATGGGAAACTTAGCTACCACATCAAAATTTATCTTCTTCCTGATTGATTTAGGGCCCGTCTATTAAAATCAATGGAGAGACTCTCATTGACTTCAATAAACTTTAGATAATTTTGTTTCACTCCAAAGAATAGTTTGTTTAAAAGAACATTTATATGCTTGGTACACCATCAGCCTGCCTATTCTAGAAGTGTTTTATGATTGCTTATTAGAAGAGACGCTCTTCAAACATACTGCATGTTGATTGCATAGTAAATATCTGCTTTCAAACCTGAGCAGAAGGTCGAGGAAAAATTCTGGAGCGCTGAATCCACCTCTTCTACACTATGGAGTGTTATAAGTCGAGGAAGAAGAGCTTCAAGGGACTGTACAAACAGCTGGGCACTGTGCTGGTCTGCTTCTTGGTTCTTCAATAATTTCAAAGAGAGAGCAGCAGTACGCAAGGACCTATGACCTGGACAGTCCCTTGGGGTCTGCTCTTCATCAGCCAGGGAACAGTTATCAGACCCTATGTCTGAGACATCTGACCTCCCAGAGTCTTTCTCTGCTGCCATGGAATATTGATCACATGAGTCAAATTCAGTCCTAGAAAGATCTTGTTCATCAACGCTGAAGTTACTTTCACTATATCTGGATCCATAGGATCGTGTCCTGCAATCAACCGACAGGAAATTAGTTATATCTGGATAAACGATGGTGTGACTCCTTTGAACCACATCTGGCTGCTCTATTGTTTCTGATTCTGGCTCTTTACAGCCAATCTCTTTAAAGTCTTGGCCAGCTGGAGACTGCAGAGAGTTTTTTTGATCTTCAGGATTATCCTCCGGAGTAGTCTGCCCCATATCTCCCTCCAAAGTGGTTTGACCAGTATCTGTGGTAACACTAATGCTAATGTCAGGACTTTTCTCATTTCTCGATTCCCAGGGGGTATGTTCCGATGACAGGATGCGCCTCTGCCACCTAAAGTCAGCATCGTTGATCTCCATGGAGTCTCGGCTTGTCTCAGCCCCATCCCTCAATTCTTCCAGGCGTCGTAGAAGCAGGTGGACCTGTTCCTCATTAAGGCCTTTCCCTTGGCTTAGTTCATCTAATGCCCCGAGCAGGGCACAGACACAAGAAACGGAGGCATAACATGCTTCAATACCACCTTTTATGCAAGCTTCAGTCATCCCATCCATGATACTACAATTTCAAAATAAAAAAAATAAATGAAGTTTATTCTAGTTGATTAATCAGATTCCTAGAATAAGCTGATATTGCTAACATACATCATCAATTTTCATAATAAGCAGAAATAAAAAAAGACAGTGGAATAGTCCTACAAGACTCTTCATGGCAAATCACCACCCTGATGTTCCTTTCAAGATGAACTTGAATTTAAAATAAATAAATACTAAAAAATTAAATATCCCCAAGTAATTAACTTAGATTTAAAAATGGCAAATCGAGATCTAAAACTAAATTTATGTAAAATGAGTCTCTATTTTTAAAAGTACCCATACAAAATGATACCTTCTAACTCAACAGATCTGCTCTTCTTGTGTATTCAGAGCTATAACGGCCTGTTGTAGGCCCTGATCCTGCAACGCTTATGTATGTGCTTAACTTTAAGTTTGTGAGCAGCCCCATTAACATCTAATGGACCTACTCATGCTTAAAGTTAAGCATGTGCATAATTGTTTTCAGGGTCAGGACCTAATGGCCAGATTTTCAAAGGTATTTAAGTAGATTTAGGATTTCAAGGGAGTTAGGTACCTAGCCTGCTTTTGTGTTTTAAAAAATTCCACTAGGTGGGACTATCTGTATGTTTAGTTACATAAACACCTTTGAAAATCTGGTCCTAAGAAACTAATTTTTACTACATTTTATTCCTCCTCCATTTTCACAGCTCTGTTCACTAGCATTTCTAACTAGGAAGGAAGTTTACATGGTTCTCATTTGTGCACGTTCCTGGTAGCATGGTTTACCAGTAGATACTTAACTGTAACAAGTGTGTACACCTAAAAGAGAAGACGCTAAAGAAGGAAATAAAGCATACAGTTTGAGAAGATCCAGATGGGACTTCCTTTTCGAGATTGACCTCTTTCTGGATTCTGGTTCAGACGAGCAGGGTCCTGCCAAATCACAGAGCCGTCGTGGACTACCTAGTATCTAAAAGAAAAGAAAACCCAAGTTACCCAAGGGTTATCTAAACAGTATGCAGCTTAAATAAATGAGTTTTTGTTCTATGGAGTAATCTGGATCAAGAAGAAGCTGAGCTACTAACACTGCCAAAGGACAGGTCACATCAAAGGAAAATATATCTTATTTCATTTATTAAGGCTACATTTCTTACTTTCTTTCTTTTCTTTTTAAAAAAAGAGGAAGACCTGGGGAAACCGCATACATTGAACTATGAATCAAATACAGAATGCTTTACAACGCTTTAAAAATAAGCTGAAAAATACAAAAGACAAACGCATTTCACTTTGTACTTTTGTACAGACAAAAGAGTAAATGCAGAGAAACTGCATAGGAGACAAATCAAATATTAAGCATAAAGCAAACATCTTTGATAGTATAACAGATGTAGGACCCCACACAGGGAGGGCAAGATGGGGCTGGGGGGGATCATCTGCTGAGTCACCCAGTTGTTAGCTGCTAGCATCTTGCATAAAAATGCAGAAGAATTTCTGTGGCTCTTGTTAACTCTAATCAGGAGATAAAAGTGGAGGTAGTGTGCCTCTCTCGGGAGAAGGAACAAAAGGATGGGATATAGGTGTCAGGCATGAAGAACCCAATTACAGGTTGACTGGGCCCTGTAAGGAGATTTGGTCCATTACCCAAGGTGAATGGCCCAGGGCAGGGCTGGTAAAGAATATCTGCCTAGGAAAGGGAGCTAATGAACACCCGGGGAGGTGATTGCCCTCATTTGGTACATCTGGAGAGGGTGTGGTAGGCTGACAGAGGAAGTTAAAACAGGGAGTTGAGGGTAGTCAAGGAAAGAAGGAGTAGCTGTCTAGAGCCAGAAATAAGGGGATTTGGGAAAGCTACAGGGATGGATTAGTTCCTGGGAAGGAGCAACACTCGAGGGTGGTGGCCCTGTGAGTCAGTGTCCCGAGAACAGAATGAAGGAACAAGAGGAACGGGAAGAAAGACTGAAGTCATAAGGCCACAGGGGCAAGAGAGTTTTTAATGGTATTCTTTTTGTTTGTCATCCTTCGGTGTAGAGACCGAGACTGAAGAGGACTCCCCACCCCCAACAGGGGCAGAATATGATTGAATGGAGAATTTGAGTTACTAATCAATAGTGGGCATTATTTGGGATTCTAAGGAACCTGGTCAGAGGGCCATGCAAAGGGCCAGAAGGAGGTGTTTGGGGATGGTGGGCCTGTTATAAAATCTTAACAACAATTTGAAGCCCCAGGAAAAGCTTAGGTTGAGGTTTACATTTTGTTATTATTTAAATCACAAAGAAAGGCAAACCCACAGAACGGCAATGAGTTGTGAAGACTAACCTAGTGGCTGTGTATGTCCTGTTTAGAGACTCTTCACTCCTACACAACCTGTTTTTTGTGGGCTTGAGCTATAAAAGTGCCCTCGGGTGAAATGCATTATATTTTTTAACAATAATGTAGGTTGAGTCTGTTGTTATGCCACAAGTGAAGGAGACTGTAAAGTAAAGCACAATCCCAGCAAAAGGTACTCCATGAAGTCGGCACCAGCTCAAAGGAGCTCCATGGAAGTTTTTTGGTTCTTGGTGGCTCTCCCAGTTATTAGGAAGAGACAGGTACTAGTAATGGGGGATTCGTTCATTAGAAATACAGATACAGTAATTCCTCGCTTAACCTTGTAGTTATGTTCCTGAAATATGCTACTTTAAGAGAAACGATGTTAAGCGAATCCAATTTCCCCATAAGAATTAATGGGGGGAGGTTAGGTTCCAGGGAAAAAATTTTCGCCAGACAAAAGACTGTGTGTGTGTGTGTGTGTGTGTGTGTGCGCGCGTGCATGCGTGCATGCATGCACAGTATAAGTTTTAAACAATTTAATAGTGTACACACCAGTGATGATTGTGAAGCTTAGTTGAGGTGGTGGAGTCAGAGGGTGGGATATTTCCCAGGGAATGCCTTACTGCTAAATGATGAACTAGCACTCAGCTGAGCCCTCAAGGGTTAACACATTATTGTTAATATAGCCTCACATGCTACAAGGCAGCATGAATGGAGGGAAGGGAGGGGAGACAGCATGGCAGAGAGAGACAGAGAGACACACTGTGTGTGTGTGAGTGAGAGATGAGCATTGCCCCTTTAAGTACAGTGACCTCACTCTAAGTACATTGCCTTTTTAAGTAGATCAGCAAGTTGAGACAGCTGCTGGTGCCAGCAAACTCTCTCCGTCCTGAGCCCCGTCGTGTCCCCCCCCACCCCTGTGGAGATGGGGTAAAGGAGCAGGAGGGGGACATCCTGACATTAGCACCCCTCTTTCTCCCCCCCCCACACAGGAAGCAGGAGACTCCAAGGCAGAGGGTAGGAACAGCACTTGGCAGTGGGGGGAGGGACAGCTCAATTGCCCAATACTTGATAGCGTGCTGGGCGGCTTCCCCACAGGAACTTACGGGAGCAGCGAGCTAATAGGGGGGCTGCCGGTCCACCCTAGTTCCAAGCCCCCACCAGCTAGCTGCAACGGGCTGCTCTTCCTGCAAGCAGTGGACAAAGCAGGCAGCTGCCAAACAACATTATAAGGGAGCATTGCACAACTTTAAACAAGCATGTTCTCTAATTGATCAGCAACATAACAACGAAACGTTAACTGGGACGACTTTAAGTGAGGAGTTACTGTAGCTGGCTTTATGATGATCGGGAGAAGGGCATGGTGAATTGCATGCTGGGTGAGATGGTTGGGGATCTCTTGAGACATCTAGTCAGGCTTATGTGCAGTGTTGGGGAGGAGCCCTTGGTCGTGGTACATGTAGGTACCAATGACATAGGGAAAGGTAGGAGAGAGGTCCTAGAGCCCAAATTGAGGCTGCTAGATAAGAGATTGATGTCCAGGACCGCCATGGTAGCAGTCTCTGAAATGTTTCTTGTTCCATGCACAGGGCCAGTTAGACAGGCAGAACTGCAGGGTCTCAACGCGTGGATGAAATGGTGGAGGGAGGAGGGGTTTAGGTTTATTAGGAACTGGGGAACCTTTTTGGGAAAGGAGGAGTCTATACAGGAAGGATGGGTTCCACCTAAACCAAAATGGACCTAGACTGATGGCATGTAAAATTAAAAAGGTCATAGAGGAGTTTTTAAGCTAAGGGCTGGAGAAAACTGCCAGGTGCAGAGGAGCGCATGGTCCAGATAGAGACATCCCTTAGGAGAGGACCTATTAATGGGGATTCTCTAGAAAAGAGAAGAGGATAGAAGTTGATAAAGTAGAGGTAGGAACTGAAGAGAACAGTCAAATGAAAAAAAGAGTCCCATTCAGTTACATCACATAATGGCAGCTAAATAGTGACAAATTTTATAAGTGCTTGTATACAAATGCTAGAAGTCTAAATAGTAAGATGGGTGAACTTAAGTGCTTGGTATTTAATGAGGATCACAAAACCTTGGTGGAACAATGATAATACCACGATACAAAGTATATAGGAATGACAGAGTAGGTCATGCTGGCTGACGAGTGGCAATATATGTGAAAGAAAGCATAGAATCAAATATAGTAAAAATCTTAAATGAATCAAACTGTACCATACAATCTCTATGGATAGTATTTCCATGATTGAATAATAAGGATATAGCAGTAGAAATATACTACTGACTACCTGACCAATATGGTGAAAATGCTCCAGGAGATGAGAGAGGATACAAAAATAGAAAACGCAATAATAATGGGGGATTTCAACCATCCTCATATTGACTGGATACATGTCACCTCACAGGACATGATGCAGAGATAAAATTTCTAGACTCTGTAAATGATTGCTTCTTGGAGCAGCAAGTCCTGGTACCCACAAGGGGAGAGCACTCGGCTAGATGGACCATTGGTCTTACCCAGAATGGCCATTCTTATGTTCCTGTTCTAGTGTCTCTGGTACTGAGAAACTTCCCTGAACAGTTAGAGAAATGACTGGAGCTGGCATGGCTGCTCAAGAAGCTGACAGCTACCTTGTAGCTATCCTACTGCACCTCAAAAACCTGGCACTGAATCAAAAGATATATCCATCTTAGCTTTCTGAACATTACAGTGCCAGGCTGACTGCCTCCTTTTAGCAAGAGGAGAAAGTGGGAAAAGATGCCAGAGAACTTGGAAACAGAATAATTTTACTTTCTATCACCCATCAGGACTGTTATGCCTCAGGCACAAGACCTGCTCCCAACAGAGTAATACAGCACAAATATTTCCAGTGTTGCCAAGGCAGCTGGTATGATTGAGGCAAATATGATCAGAAAGGAGTATTAAGTGTTGGTCACACTAAATACATTTAGCAGTGTAGCCTTGACTGTAACAGCTCGGATCAGAAGGGATTATTTTGATATCCATATGGCTATCCCATATACTGGACTTCTACACACACACACTCACTATAATTTACAATTAGCAAGCGTTTACTTCCATTGCATTTTGTTTGAATTCATGTCTCAATTTTCCTACCTCTTTCATGATCTTGATGGCTTCCACTCGGTGCTGGGGTGGGGGATACAGCAGCATACGATGATAGAGTGACTGGAGCACAGGTTTCATGGATTCTACTGACCCCACCAGTCGAACCAGTTCCGCTGCAATGTAATATATGGTCCGAGCAACGGGGCCACTAAGGGCAGGTGCTGTGGAGGAGCAACCTGACCCTCGGCCATGATCAGCGACCCCTGAGGAGGGCGAATCGGCCTCGAGACAGATGCTACTGTGGGCAGAGGTGATTGTTTTGTCATGGATTGGATTTCCCAGGATTACTACAAGGGCTGGACACAATTGCTTCCTGGGGAAAGAGAAAAAGGAACAAGTGGAAATAGGAAAAAAAAAATCTCCCAGACACAGCTTTACAATAGCCTTTTCAACCCCTACACCTCAACTCTCCTGTATCTCTGGAGCTGTTTTGCGTGCAGGTCTTGTTATTTTTTGAGGGACCATGTGACAATGAAAGCCAGGGACATACAGACTTTGTAAAGGAGTTTTGAAACCCATCACACCTTACTCACAGACAAAACCTGCATGCGAAACCCGCTGCGTCCTCACCATTCTGAGCCCTTTGGGTTTTGGTCAGTCCTCTCAGGGTCTGATCTCCCCCCCCCCGCCCCGAAACAGCTGTTAAAAGAGCCTTTCTTTGACAAAATTCTAGTCCCCCTCCATCAGGTGACTCTCCTCTGTGGCTTCAAATCCTGCATCAGGTGATCCATTATTTGGTTACAAGAGAGAGAGAGCCTCTATCCAGCCCCAGCCACCCTAAGAGCACATGGGATTCAAAAACCAGTAGGAGAACACTTCAATCTCCCTGGTCACTCAATTACAGACCTAAAAGTCGAAATATTACAACAAAAAAACTTCAAAAACAGACTCCAATGAGAGACTGCTGAATTGGAATTAATTTGCAAATTGGACACCATTAAATTAGGCTTGAATAAAGACTGGGAGTGGATGGGCCATTACACAAAGTAAAACTATTTCCCCATGTTTATTTTACCCCCCTACAGTTCCTCACATCTTCTTGTCAACTGCTGGAAATGGGCCATTTTGATTACCACTACAAAAAGTTTTTTTTTCTCTCCTGCTGGTAATAGCTCACCTTAACTGATCACTCTCGTTATAGTGTGTACGGTAACACCCATTGTTTCATGTGTGTGTGTGTGTGTGTTCCTACTGTATTTTCCACTGCATGCATCCGAAGAAGTGGGCTGTAGCCCACGAAAGCTTATGCTCAAATAAATTTGTTAGTCGCTAAGGTGCCACAAGTACTCCTGTTCTTTTTGCGGATACAAACTAACATGGCTGCTACTCTGAAACCTGTCATCCAGGATTGTAACAACTTGGTAAAAACTTTTAGCCCAGGACCAGCCAAGGCTAGATTCAAACTAGTGACACAGAGCGAAAGCACCTGTATGTATCCCATTGCCATTCAAATCCCTTCTAATGACTTTTTAAAATATGCACACAGAATTAATAGCTTCAAGCAACATATTTGTGCTACTCTCTTAAATCTCTGATCCACACCTATTACACAATATAGATACAGCACACAATGGGAAGGGCCTATTTGAGGGCCACTTGATGTAATTAGGTGCCACATTGCACCATAAGCATGTAAAATACTTCTCAGCACCAGCTACGGTATATTTTCCGAGACACACTGGCTATTCCCATCCCAACCTCTCTCTGTAACGACTCACTTCCTTGCAATCCATCACAGCCATTGTATTAAAAGTGCTCCCTGCTAGCCCTCTGTACCAGGTGCGCATAACTACTGTCCATATCTGTAATGGGGAGGATTATCTACCCTCTACTGTCTTCTTTCTCTAGCTGACGGTGTTCATCTAAAAGAAGCTCTATACTCTTGCTGTCTAATCTTTTCAGCCTGAGGGCCAAAAGGAGTAGCATAAAGGAGCAGAAACCACCAGCAAGCTCCCTGCTGGGGATTCCCCTAGGATGAGAAAGTCCCCTATGGGCAAAAAGCTAGCACGGCTGACTCCTATGCCTCTCTCTCTTCATCGTCTGGCACAGAGGGCATGTCAGGGGTGCAGAGTGAAGGTGGCTGGAATGAACTGTACTCTGGCTATTCCCAGCTGGCACATGGTCCCTGACGGACCATACAGCAGCTGGGACAAGTTAGAGTAGTCGTCAGCCTGCTTTAACCTGTGACAGGACTGGGGCAGAGAATCAGGAAGCTGTAACCGGTTGTTGGTTCTCAGCTCCTTTTCCCCTCTCCTGCGCTGTGGTGGTTGTGTTTGTGTGTGTGCATGCGCACGCTAAGCGCTCTCCTAGGCTTGTACAACACCAGTAAAGCTCCCACCCTGCTCGTGGCAGGGCTCCAACACTCAAGTGAGCAGGCAATGGAGTAGCCAGAAGTACTCTGTCCTTCCAACCCTGTGATGCAGTAGGTGGTCCTCAGAGTAGCCGCTAAACATCTGCATTGGGGAAGTGACAGCTGCTACTTAGAGCTTCCCCGGCTCTTGCCAGACCTGTGTCTGGACTGCAGGGGAAGTGGTGGAAGGGAGCTGGAAAAGCCATGCTCCTACCTTTTCCCCAGAGAGGTGGGCCTGATTCAAACACTTCTATTTAAAAATCACAGGGTGCAGTAGCTCATGGAACACATTTTCAATTCACAATCACATGCACATTTGCATCTCAACACAGCCACCCTCAAGGGAGATTTAGAGCGTCACAGGCCACAGGCTGGACATTGCTGCTCTTTGCAGACTTTGGTAGACTTTATGTTAATTACACTTTTCCCTTATTTCTAACACCATTCTTGGGAGCCAGGCATCTAAGCACTATAGACAGGCGTTGCCACAGTCAGAAAGTTGGGTAAGGATTCATTCAGGTGATTTGAGCAGGTGGTACACCATATAGTAAAATAGTTAATGGCTTGAAAATGAAAAAAAGGGGACCTTGTAGTAAGATGAATTAGACAGGGGAATAACTTGATAAAATGGGTCTTGGCGGTATCATCATCACCAGAGCCTTCAAGAATATACTAGACTCAGATTTTTAAGCCAGAAGGGACAATTAGGATCGTCTAATCTCACTGGCCTGTGTAGCACAGGCCAGTAACTCAGGTAGTGATGCAAATGATTATTCCCTATTACATAAGTACCACTCCTGAGCCCAGTCACTTCTGGTTGAATTTAAATAAAATGTGTATGTTGAGTGCAGAGTTCAGTCCTGCACTGTTGCAAAAAGATACATAAAGTGATCAATGAACTCCTTTCAAGGCCTAAATAACTGGGATTCCATAATAATGATGAGATTTACTATAGGGTTTCATATAGCTGGACCCAGTGCTCAGCAACCTGTATTACCCAACGAAGTTTTAATGAAGAGCTTTCCAGTGAGGGCCGGGCATGGCTTCTATAATGTCAAATCTGGTGGTGGTGGTGGTGCAGGGGGTTATGTTTGCTCAGGTGAACCCCCACCCCCAAACATTAAATCAGTGGAAATCTAAGCTCCCATTCTCTTCATAGGAAGGTGCAAAACGTGTACTCACCAAATAAGGTCAGTGAATCCTCTGTGGTTGTGCATGCCGGGAGAGGAACTATTTAGCATTGAGAGAATACATTCCAGGTAGAGAAGCTGCAGTTGCTGATTTTCACTGACAAACAGAAATAAAGAATGTTCAAATATGACTAAAACAAGTATTTTTGAGACTTTATCATCATCATCATTCTGTTTGGAGAACTGTATTAGTTCATCTGCATGTTATCCTGTAATTTATAGCACAGTGTTATTTTGCATCTGCCTGAAAATGGTATGGATTTCAAATGTGTGATCCTCTTTATCACCCCATTTGCTCTGAACTTAATGACAGTCAGTAAAAGCAGGCAGTAGAGAAAACAACAGGGTGATTAGCTCGTCCCATTTCACGAGAAATGAGGAATAAATATCCTCTTAAAAAAGAAAAGAAAAAGTAGATAGAAGACAGATGTCATTATCTAAATTTGACTTAACACAGAAGAAGATGGGATTTTTGCACAAATGAATAGAAACCTCTTCAAACCCCACTAGAGTTGTTACAGACTCTTCATGCAAACTGAGAACACTCAGCAGCTGCCTAACATTCTTATTACTACACAGATATCTTATTTTCTGCCTCTTTCTCTCCCTCTCTCTCTTTCTGCTGTCATCCTTTTCTGTTCTTCTGATGACAGAAATCATGGCAAAGAATGCAAAAATCAGGAAACCTAGACTCTGGGGTCAATATGACTTTTGAGGTCTAATTCTCAAGTTCTCAAACTGTGGGTCAGTGGGTTGCGACCCCATTTTAATGGGGTCAACACAGCTGGCATTAGACTTGCTAGGGCCCAGAGCCAAAGCCTGAACCCTACCGTCTGGGGCTGGCTTCGGCTTCAGTCTTGGGCAGCAGGGCTCAGGCTTCAGCCCTGGGTGGCAGGGCATGGGCTACAGGCCCTACTCCGCCCATGGCTGAAGTCCTTGGGCTTTGGCTCTCGCCCCCCTGCCCTGAGCAGCGGGGCTCTGGCTTCAGCATTCGTCCCCCCCAGGCTCATACGGGCTCAGGCTTCATTCCCCCCTCATGGGGTCTTGTAGTAATTTTTGTTGTCAGAAGGGGGTTGCAATGCAATGAAGTTTGAGAACCCCTGGTCAGTCAGCTACAATCTTAATATCAAGATGAGTCTCAAGAAAAGTATATGGAAGGATCTGTAGACACCACAAACAGAACATGTTCTTATGCATATTTTGAGAATTAACTGCAAGGGTTAAGACAATAGATAGGTTTAAAGTTGCTTCACCATGTAAAGATAATTTTTTTCCATTAGGATTAACATTCTGTTTTTCACTCAGCAAGTCAGGGAGGGATCTTTCCATTCCTTTTGGATTATTGTTTTTGATAAGGTGAAGGCTATGAAACCATATTTTCTGAGGTACAACAAAAAGTAGTCAAAGCTATAGAGACATGACTCATCTTGATCCATCATCTTTGCTTTTTTCCTGGTTCTTTTGCTGAATATATTTCTCTGTGGCTTGCCAAATGAATTATCCCTAAGTAGAAAAGACATCTTTCATATGTCTGTTGGCCAACAATTTGAAGTTTGAGGGTGTAAAACTAGATACCTAAATCCATATTATGGATGGTTTGAAAATGACGGCCTACTTTCTTTGCATGTGTTTCATAAAGATATGGAGTGGCATATAAGAAATGGGCCATTCCCGCACTACTTCATATGAGAGTCTCATAAATCCAATATATATATATACACACATATATATATATATACACACACACACACACACACACACACACACACACGGAACATGTTACTTATATGGCATTCATGGATTTTTGATCCACAGATACCCTTGCCTCTGAATTCTTTCCAAGGTCTATTTACTACAAAAACATCTCTCCACCAGGATGAAGTTGATCTGCAGTAGGCAAATAGCCTATATTGCTGTATACCTCAGTGCTGCCCATCTGCTAATAACCCTGCTAGAGCAGGTTTCATTGTTTCAGGGCCCTGGGAACCATAATGACCAGAATTCATCTCCCTTAACCCCTCTTTCATCACCCATGCCTTACCTCCCTCAGAAGCAAATACCAATATGCTTGAAATTAAGAACAGTGTGTTAAAGTAATCATCAGGCTAGGAGAGTAGAGCAGACAGTTTAATAACCCAAAGCCTTGCCTCTGTGACCCAAAGGCTGCACAGGGTGAATCTCTCTGACAGGTTGTTTCTGAGGAGAAACAATCATTGGCTGAAAGGAAGAACAGCTTTCTACTCCCAGCCTCCCACATAATTACTTCAGTAAGTTTTTTAACAAGCCAGCTACATTTGTTTTCCTCCAGAACTAATTAGAATCCTTCATTATGTTTCTTTGTTAATTAAAAGACCCAATTAAGAAAATAGGTGCAGAATTACCAGTTAGTGCTTCTGTGCTACCTGGATATATTACTGCAGTAAATCATGGTTCACTGACCATATTTTTAGGTTCTATTAATCTCTTTAAGGCATATTGTAGATGAGTACAAAATCTGTTCTAATTCAGTGCAGTCTCCTGGGGAGTTGGGATTGCAGATAAACTTCACAAAGGATCTTTCTTTCCTTTATTCATTTTCAAGTCAACAGTTTTTAGGAGAGCTCCTGTTAAGTAGTTTAGTTTTGGTATTACATCCCCAGTGATTTGAAATGGTTATATTTTTGGGGGCACTGCCTATCAGATGACATTAAAAAAATAGTTAGCACACAGACAAAACTCCAGTTTGTTGCAGAGGGTGAAGTGCCTAGGACAACTGAAAACATCATTATTTTTGTGCACACAATTTTGAACACCTAAATTATTGCCCCCTAAATGTGCATGTAGCCCCCCCTCTCCAAATGATTTCCAGAACATCCAGGGAAATTTTGTGTGCGCTTCCTACTGCTCACACTGATCGATGCCTCTTTGCTCATTAACAAACTTGTCCATTCCAATTTGTGCTTTAATTTTGTACCATGTAAAACAGCTTCTAACAGCTCCTTTTCCCTTTTCACTGAAGCCATAGTCTTTTGTAACCAAGCAGAAGAGTAGTAGCAAGAGAGAGCTTAGTTTTAATGATATGGAGGCGGTGTTGTTAATTAAAAATAACTTTTTTCCCTCCAAATGTCTCTCAAATTTTCACCAAGATTTTAGTTTGTCATATTTATACCTCTGAAATAATTGCCCCATATTGCTTTTATGCTACTTTTTCATTTTGACTAACTTATTTTCTCACAGTTTGGGTTTTTTTCCTGGTTGATTAATTAGTAGAATGTTAGCAGGGCTTGGCTTAAAATACCACAGCTAGGATTTTTTCATTCAACTTATTTCAGAGTACTTCAATTAGATTGTAGGCTATTCTGAGGCCACAAAACGTTGCTTTCTACAAACTATTCATATAATGGTACTGAAACATGTGAAACTCTGGAATTTTGCATGTTTGGATACATAAATTGGTTACTACAGGAACCATGTTACCCATGTGCAGGTTTCCATTCTTAGCCCCAATCTCGCAAAGAATTATACATGGGTTTAACTTTATATATTGTGGGTGAAATCCTAACTCCACTGAAGTCAACTGCAATGCTCCCTCTCGCAATGGGATTATTCACAGTGTGTAAAGTTCAGCACATAAGGAAGTCTTTGCAGGATAAGGGCCTTAGGTTCTGATTTTGTAAGCAACTACAGGACTGACAGAGCCTTGCATCTGTGTGGATCCCACTGAAGTCAAAGGAATTTCGAAATGACATTTTTTGAATAAATCCACAGTCTACCCTGTTCTTAAGTAAGGTTAATATTAGGAAATGGAGAGCAACAAATTGCAAATGAAAAGCCTGATCCTGCAAACCTGACTCCTGTAGGTAGTCGATACTCACCTACACAGTCCCACTAGTATCTATGGATTTACTTGCACAAGCCAGGACTACTCATGAGAATAAGAATTGTAGGATCACATCCAGAAACCTTTTCAGTTAATTCATAATGCATTAAAAATGAAAACTGGCTACATTTAGTCCTCAAGAAATGGTGCAGCGTGTGCACTTCTCCGGAGTGCTGGACAGCTCCAGAAGGGCCTGGGTTTCCAGAGCTGTATGGCTCTGTGCCACTCTCAAGGCATGGCCACGTGTAATTCACAGAATCTGGCCTTATGGCACTGACTCACTGTGTGATCTTGGGCAAGTCCCTTCTCTGTATGCTTCAATTTCCCCCTGTGTAAAATAGGGATAATAATGATCGCCTTGGTGATCTGCTTTGAATTCTTTCATTGAAAGGTCACAGGGAGGGTAAATCAGTAATTATTATGTTTTTGATAGTTTATTCAGTCTCTGTTCCATCTAAGGCATGCTCAGGAATCTGGAAAATAGTATTAGAGATATTAAAGAATCAGCGGGCCAGATCCTCAGTTTGTGCAAATCAGCAAAGCTCCATTGACTTCTATAAAAAACACGCTAATACTATAATAATGATGATAAATAAACCATTTAAACTTGAATATCATCTTTCATGACTTGAATGAAGCTGTGCATTTTAAAACCACCTGAGAATCTGGATCAATATTCAAATGTATAGCATCATGGTATTTTAATGAAATATTATCGTACATATGGTGGTTGTAGTTCACAAGAAAACTTACCATTTGCAAATAATTAGCGTTATCTGAGTAAACTGGTCATTATATTCCCAATATTTAGGTTAGGGAATACCAGTAATACCTTCCAAGAGATCATTGTATTTTAGTCTTGCTATACTATTTGTTGTCTTTCTCCCTCTCTCTTCTGTGGATGTGTTCATTATGCACAGCATAGCAAAAAAGCAAGCATTTTTCTGAAAGGTGTTGTTACTATACAGAATCTATTTACAATAAGGGTTGCTATCACTTACTGGAGTTTCTTTAAAGCGAAACTGTGTATGTGGGTGATAAATCAATTTTTCACCACAATTGTGGGCTAAATTAATACAACATGATCAATCCAACAGAGGGCAAGGTACCTCTGACAAGTAACTTAGTGCAAGAATTGTTTGCCTTGTTATCCTAGAATGAGGACAGTACGGTCATTTATAAGTGATGTTCCACAAGAAAATCTGCAGCAACAAATATGAATTATAGCTAAATAACCCACTTACTTTATGACAGCCTGAAGCTTCTCACAGAGCACAGTGAGGACAGACACAACATCGTCGCAAAGGGACTCTACTGTAGAACCTTCAAAAAGGACAAAGGTCAGTGGCACTATGTATGTTTAGCTGGTTTACCACCACAACTCTCCCCCACATCTTTCAGGGCTCACCTAACTTCCGTGACTTGGGTCTGTAGTTCTCAACTGTGGCCCATGGGCTACCAGAATTCACAAAAAGAATGTGTGGGAAAGATTTTGGAATAGGAACTGATTCTGCTACAGAATCTCTTTCTGAGGGAGCGATCCACAAAATGAAAAAGTAGTATCAGGATAACATTAATTGCTTAAATGGATTTATGGAAGTTTGGGCCCATTCCTCCAACTCAGACAAGAAAAAGAGTAAGTGGCTCCAATACTTCTGCATGGCACTTGACAATAGA
The DNA here is from genome assembly GCF_011386835.1 of Chrysemys picta bellii. NCBI lineage: Eukaryota > Metazoa > Chordata > Testudines > Emydidae > Chrysemys > Chrysemys picta. The sequence continues at coordinate 105,801,165 of NC_088793.1, read as the reverse complement.
CAATTCATCAGGATTATTAAAATCTTGGTGGCTTTTCCTATTGTTTGTCTCTGTGCTGCTTCTTCTAACCACCAGAAATCTATGTAGCAGCTAAGGCCCCAGTCCTATACATGGAACTGTGTGGGCAGAACGTAATGCCTGTGTGGAGTCTCATTGGAGTCAATGGACTCCACATGGGCACAAGGTCCACCCCCACAGATCCAATTGTGGGATCAGGGCTTAATAAAGACAGGGCATAGGAAAAACCTTAGGAAACTAACTGATGCTGTGACATGATGAAGGTGAGGCATATTAGCACTCCTCCTCTAGCAGAGCTGTCTGTCAGGACCTGCAAAAATATTAAAATTATCCACTAATTATATAGCGGATAGTTATATAACAGGGCTGGCCCAACAGGTAAGAAATTTGTGTCTCCAGACCCCTCCTAATCTCTGAAGAAAAAGTCCTTAGAACACTGTTCAAATTTTGGAAGGGAACCCACTTCACTTTAACCCTGCCCACAACACTGAAGCCCTTAGGTTGCTGAGACAGCATATTGTAATTATTAGTTATTGCTTTCCTGTAGGGAACACCATTCACGCGGTGCAGATGAAGGTGTAATTAAAGGTGTTGCAGACACTTGTCAGTTCTGAAAGTAACCAGAGCCCTTGTACAATGAGTGGGGTGATACCAATAAGGTGAGAGCAGTGGAAAATGAAAGGACTCTGCAGAAGATGTAAACACTATGGCAACTGGGTGTCTTGGCAACAGTGGGTGAATACAAGGAATAATGAAAAAAAAAAGAAAGTCAGATTTTAAAGAGTCACCATAAAATAAAGTGGAATAGATACCTTGGCTCTTGAACTCTTGCATGGCTTCATGGTTTTCAGTTGTCTATTGAGGGAAAAGAAACATTGTAATCAGAACAGGTGGAAGAAAACTGCTGTAGGTATATGCAGCACTTTAAAGTACTCAGTTCCTAATCTGAAAAAGCCCTTAGTGTATGGTCAGAAAAGCAAGTGTAAAAGTCACAACTTCCTCGGGTGTCGGTAATACCTGTTTTTCTTACTTTACTAATTTAGAGGGAGAAATTTTCAAATGTGCCTAAGTCCCATTTTCAAAAGTGATTTAGACTTAGGCACCTAAGTCCCATTGAAAGCCATTGGGACATAGACTGCCAGTTACCTAAGTAACTTTTCAAAATGGGATTTATATTCTTAAGTCACCTCAATGCTTTTGAAAATTTTACACTTTATCACTGTTAACACTACAGAGCCAATACAGCTAGAAATGCCCTCTTAAATCATCTAGTTCATTTCTCTGCCAGTGCAGGACTGTTCCCTGTGGTACATACAGCACACGGAAGAACAAGGTCAATTCTCTTGTCTCTCATGTATCATCAGAAAATTGTCAGGAGCTAAGTGCAGTTTGCAGAATCTCCATTATAGTCAGGATGTACAAGCAGAAGTAAATTAACTCAGTTTTCAGATCCAGATAGAATTTGCAGAGCTTCCAGCTTGGAAAAAAAAATCTTTTTACTTATAAACTGGACACACTGTATATGGAGAAAGGATAAGTAACCCTAGAATTACATTTTACAGTTATTTCTCAGATTAATGCTATACTTAAATTCTGGCTATTTAATTTTTTTAAAAAAGATCTCTGTTTTACTGAACCCAGCACAACTGCTTTAAGATTAAACCTCTACACAACTGACAGATGCAAAATCCGCTAACAAAGCAAACAAACACACAAAGGCAAATAATTTCTTCATTAATATGCAAGGAAGTGCTCAAAAGTGCAAGAAGCCAAAGTCATTTCAAATTTGCCCAGAAGTGCTTATAATTCCATCTAGACAATACGTTGGCGTTTAATGCAAACAGCTCTTGTGGATTTTAACAACACAATAAAGGCAATAAAAAAAATGCAGTCATTTTTTGACAGTAAGCCAGCAGGTAAAGAAGCCCTCTGGCCCAAATCATTTAATTTGATATACATTCAAAAGGATTTGGCTTAAATTTTGTAATTAAAATTACTTAAGTAATACAAATATACTTTCTGTAGCTAAGAATTTATTTGGTACGGGCAACATTTAATATTTAAGAAAGTTTTGGCAAAAGGATTTCAACTGGACTTCACCAAGATAAACACACAAAATAAAAGAACAGAAAAAGGAAGCAAAGTCAAGACAATCTCACATCAGAATGAAGCCTTTCTTGCAAATCAAAACGTAGAGCCTGTCTGCTGGAAGGGAAGAGTTGTTTCTGTTGAAGGATTTGTTAGGCATTTGTTAGCCCCAAAAGGAGGCAGTTTTAAACAGGACTGATGCTGGAACGCCAGAAGGCACAGCACCCAGCCACAGAACACTGCATGCAGAGACACAAAAAGCACACAGCCATGGAATACTGAACCATCTGTTGATGCCGGAAGGCTCACCGTATTCTCTTGCTTTTGCCGTAACTGTAAAGTCAAGTCACTCAACATTTGGCTGAGGGTTGCCCGCACAGCGGTGTTAATACTCCGCTGGTGACAGCTAGATACATATGTCTCAATGCAAACCTGGTGAGGAAACAAGATAGCAGCACATAGATATAAACAACAATTTAACTGTAGACCATCTCGGGAGGAAGTGAAGGTCTCTTCATGCAGAAAGTCAGCCAGATTTACTAGTGCATAGTGTTAGAACTTTTTCAGCCATGCGAATAGCCCAAAAACAATATGGTTTAAAAGCAGCATGCAATTTGTCAGGTTTCTGAAGTGCTGTGCATGTTGAGGTGGCAAGACAAAAATGGCAACCACTCCCCATCCTGTCAAACTATGATGCCCAGGCAGTAGCTTGTGCTTTGGATGTTGCTTTCAAATATTAGCCCTATTGTTTAATTCCAGTGATGTATTCATGACATCAACAGGGACCAAATGAACCTACAGGGACCATTACTCTGGAATTCTGCCCCTAGTACATAAGCAGCAGCATCCTCTCATATGAGTTCAAAAAGGTTTTTGTTTCTTTTTAGGTTATTTGCATCAATTGTTATTTGCGTGGGTTTTTTATGAGTAATATGTTAGGGATTTTCAGACAGCTTCTGCTACTAGGATGCAACTAGGCATCTTGATTGTTCATTGTAAATCATAGTTTTAATTTATGTTTATTACAGTATCCAATAACCTTTTCGTGCCCATAAATGGAAAATTTTTTTATCTGTTTAGTTTTACTATAGTGAGAGCGACAGTGACTGCTACAGTTCATGTTGCATCAGAGTTTCCATACTAACTACATTTTCAGTTGCTTGTAACTTTTGCAAACTTTCATCTTTAGGGCTGAATTTTTCCATTCTTGGACTCTGTCCAAAGACAATGTTTTGCAGATAGTATCAAAATGCAATGGAATGCTAAGGATATGGTATTATGCCCACTGCAATGTCCTTTACCAGATTTCTTTTAAAAGGTGTTTATCTCACGAAGAGTTTGTAATTACTGTGTTGTCATTTTTGATGCAGCAGCCTCTGGTTTGAGATATGAGGTAATTCGTGCCTCCTGTAATCTATATCATGGGATTGGAACCAGACTGTTTAACACAAACTTATTAATAAATTGTGATCCAAAGGAGCAACTCCACTCACTTTGGCATATGTTGAACTCTGTGATTCTGTCTATGACTGTGAAGTTATTCATACAAGTTCAGTCAGCCTTTGTGTAAATGGGTTCGTAACACTACCTGTTGTACTCTTCAGGGTGCGGTCATTCAGATGTGTCAGTATTTCTATCATACAGTCATCTTGGAAGGGTTATAACTCCTCCGTAAAGTCATCCTGGCAATGAATACATACATTCTGCATATGCTGTATGTAGAGAGACACAAGGTGTGTGAGGTAATATCTTTTATTGGACCAACTTCTGTTGGTGAGAGAGGCAAGCTATCAAGCTTACACAGAGCTCTTCTTCAGGTCTGGGAAACACTCTGTGTGTCTCAGCAAAATACAAGATGGAACAGATTGTTTAGCATTAGTAGTTAACATGTATTTCAAGGTGAAGGGGCCTGTTAACACCCCTCTAGTCATAGGGAGAAAAGGAACAACACTGCATATACTGTATGTACGCAGATTAATATACAGCTGGTATATTCTGTACAGACATCTTTCGAAACAAAATTTGAATTTAACTGGTTGTCCTTTTTCAAAGTATAGGAGCATAGATGGAATAAAAACAGCGTTTTCTTGTTTTAGATACTTATATTTCCCTAATGAGGAGGAAGTCCGGCTTGTAAGATGAAAATTTAAAGATGGTTAGCTCATTATGTGGACTAATCAGTGCTGATATGTACACAGTAACAGAATCAAGAGCCTGATCCGACTCCTACTGAAATCAAAAGGGAGCTTTGCCATTAACTTCAGTGGGAGAAGGACAGGGAGTAAGGTTAAAATGGAACTGCTGTCCATGTGCATTACTTTTAATATAACAGAATGGAGAATAAGACCAGATCCCAGAATCCCTTTGAATTTATCATCTCTGCTCCTTTCAGCAGACATATCCAGCAGATGTGAGAGGTGCTAATGCTTTTAGGATTTCTGCCTCATGGCAGAATTTTGGGCACAATAAAGCATGACTGAATTCCTTGGTTAGAAATAATATATGCTTGATTAGTGTAAATTGTGAGAGCCAAAATGCCACACACTGGAATAATCTGAACTATAGCTCTTGTACCATTCTCATCCCAGTCACTCTGTTATGTCCCAGTGTAGCATTATGAGAACACGATATGTAGCATATGATATTTTGTGCCTCTTACGTAACAGAGGCAAGATAAAGATGAAATTAATTTATTTCCTCTCTCAGGTTTGCATGTGTCCCCATCTTAACAATACATTAAAGCCTGATAAAGCTGAAGGCATTTGCATCAGATAATGGACAGAACCTACAGTTCATCTTGGCCTTTGGGGCATCTGTTGACCTTTGAGAGTGTTATATTTCCTAAGGTAAGTGAGGAATTTCATTCAGCATGATCTTAATTAGTAGATGTGTGAGGAAGATTCCAAAGATGCATGAGGTCTCACACTGCACAGACTGTCAATGCAGATTAAAGCTTTTTATCTTAAATGTGTAAAAAGGTACCATGCAGCTGTCACTACTGTTATTTATATAGTGCACAGTGCTTCACGACAGGAAAACCATCTAAACAAATACAGAATTCCTACACTGAACAGGATACATTCTAAACCTGCAGTCAGACCTATATGAACAGACCCTGGAACTGTGCATCACCTCATTGGCTTCAACGAGGAGCAGGGATCTGCCAATACAGATCCATTACAGCACTGGGGCCTAAGGAAATACATATGAAATACCTCAGTTTACGGATAGCGTAATGCTCTATCTTGCTGAGCCAGTGTGATTTTCTATTTATGCTTCTGACAGCACAAGAAAATCCTTACTCTTCTGTCATTTTCAAAAGGAGACGTGGAACAGAGGTTGCCATCGTATACCACACAAGAATTCCAGTGGGCAAGGAATACAAAATCCTATCGACCACTTACAATCATGCAATTCAGACCTTGCTGAGGCCAAATCATTCATAGGAACTGTGTGTGCTGCGAGGGTTTGAATAGTAATATTCTTCTCTAATTCAGCTTACTGAAAGAATTGTGGAAAGACTAAATTTAAAGGCAGGCTGACTTTCTGGAAAGAGCAGGATCGATTTCCCCTTTTTTCTTCCCCCGCCCCTTGTGTGTTAACGTGCAGCACTGTTGCTCAGCTGAGCTCCAGTCTCGCAAGCCAAGCATGATACCTTGTGAAATGTCATTGGTGGGGCTGCACCAGTAAAAATGCGAGAGCACAGGGCACTGAAGAGGTGTGCAATGGACACTTTGATCATTTCATGCATTTGGGGGCTTCCAGCTTTGTGACATGCAAAACACAGCTAAGAAAGCAAAATACAAAGGATTAGACAAAGCAATGCAATGGATTAAACAAGACAATCTCCAAAAACATGGGTGGGAATAGATAAAAGAAGATAAACAAGTCACAAAGCATGAAATAACCTTTCATGCAGGGGCCTGACCAAAATTAAAGGTATTGTATGCAATTAGGAATGTATATAGCTAGGTTGACTGTAGGTTCAACACGAATAATATTTAAGCCATTTATACAACACTCTTCATGGTCAGAGTACTTCACAAATATTATCTCCTTACCCTTCACAGAACTCCAATGAACATTATGGCCCCCAGATTAAAGATGGGGAAACTGAGGTTGAGGTTAAGGTTAAGGCCAAAATGCTCAGATGTATCCACTAATGTGGGGTGCCTCCATTCTGGACTGATCAGGTGGTGCAAAGTGGCCAGGTTCTAGCTGTAACTTGCCAGAAGATAATTCCTATTGGAGGGGAACTCCCATTGGCAAGAGATGAGCAGAGACAGAAGAGCTTACTCTAGCACCAGCTCCACCCTACTATGGGACACATCAGGGAAAGGAGGAAGAATGGGCACATGGCAGAAGAGAACTATGCCAATTCTCCTCTGAAATAAGTTTGAGCAGCTGATGCTGGGGCCAGGCCAGTGCTGAATAACCCCACTGACTACCACCCCAGCACTGGGAAGAGTTCAGATGCAGGGGAGAACTGAGTCCTCGGGTTTCAAATGTTAAAGCCTTTGTAATATCTATGGGCCAGAATCACAAAGCCAAAAGGTGCTGATAGGTTCTTTTCTGTATAGGTATACTAGCAAACGCTCCTAATGTAGTCAGAGCTGATGCTGGTTTTTGCTTGGATAGCTGACACTGATTCCCTGAACAAAATGCGCTAACCCAGCAAAAGAACGTTTTTTTGTCCAATATAGTTTCATCTACACTCAGTTTTTGCCGATAAAAAATATCATACTCCTAACTGACTTTACTATGCCGGCAAAAGTTTTAAGGGTAGACATGGCCTTTTAAGAGTGAGGATATGGCAGAACCACTAAACAATGGCAGGATCCAATACTTAACATGAAGCAAAGCTGGCATTGATCAGGGTGTTTTAAAGAGAAACACAGTTATGTGTCATTTGCGTATCATTATCTGAAAATGCACAGCAGAAATAGAAAATATGACTTCAGATAATGCTCACAGTCTTTGGGATGCCCCCAATGAACAAAGAACATGAAGCACTGACAATTGATTTCCACTACCTGAAGTAGCAGCTCAAAGGTTGAAATACTGGAGCTATTAAACCCTTTTTCCAATGTGTATTGCATCTTACTGTATCTCTTGATCTACAGTTCATGGATACATTGGGCTAGATTCACCTTCAATTTTCATCAGCTTCTGCCCTCCACAGTAGAAGAAAGTCTGCCAAAGAGAGGCTGCAGTCGTGTAAAGGAGCCATAAGTTTGCCTCTGTATGGGGGATTGGGGCAACAGAGGTTTAGCACAGCCTGAGAAAGAGGGTTGCCTGGGCAGGGAGGAGGTAGGTGTTGCTGATCTAGTCATCTTTGCTACAGCCCCAAGTAGTGAGGCTCCTACAGAGCCCCCAGGAAAACAGAAGTTACTCTTCATGAGTTTGGATTTCCTAACATTATTCAAGGGGGTGAAACCATGAGTTACACAGGTCATCCCAAATTAGTACTATCATGTATTCTGTACATGGCACGTTTTTAGGACTGTCTTAGAGTTTTAACATTTTGTATTGGATACAAAAATTGTCTCCGTCTGCCTGCAAAGTCAATTAGTTACGTTTTAGCAGTTAAGTTACCATGGTAAGACAGCTAGTTTTCTTAGTTACCATGCTTTTCCCCCCTAGGTAGCAACAGGGTGATGCTGGATCAATGTCATCCCCAGATTTATAAAACGCTACCACTGCCAGGTAAAGCTAGGTACTTCCATCAGGTTTTCTTTTCTTCATGAACCAAGGAAAAATTGACATTGACTCGCAATTGTTAGTCATTTTCTTTCTCTGTTCACTAATTTCACTTGTCACTTCCCAAGCTTTTAAATAACAGCAGAACACAGACTGATATCTCCATCTGTAATTATCAATGTAGAAATAAATTATTATGATTATTCCCCACTACTGAAAAGAAAAGCTAACAAGTGTTGTAAAAGCAGAGGGGTGTTAGGTCACGGAGTTTTCAAAGATTTTCATACAAACCTTTTCATTGCTGTATTATACATTGATGTTAAGTGTGTATACATTCCCCTCAACCCTATGCAGTGTAATTCAATATAATTTTATACTATATTATATACACAGCAGCCCCTGCCATGCAATAGGGCTGAGTATTTCTATGCATTTCTTCCTTCCTGGCTACATGGAAGGCTCACTGCTTGAAACTCACTGTGCAACTAAATAGAGCACTTGTCTGAAAATGCTCACTTATAAACAGATCTGCTGTTGGCAGGTGCATTTTCCAGCTGCCAAAGCCCTTTTTACAATTTAATCCAGACAAATGTAATGAGGACAAAGGAAGATTGATTAATGCCAGTGGAATAACATAATAAATCTAGGGATGTAATAATTCCTTTTTTTGGACGCATCAGGAATAAGGGACACACTAACAATGCACATTATAGGTCAATCTCATCTCTGATGTAACTGTATTAAATTTGGTGGAGTTTCACCAGGGATGAATTTGGCCCTACATGTTGTAAAATTGAAGGAGAAAATTTTATTACTGTTAAAGGCAAAGCAAAACATGCAAAGTTTTAAACACAGACAATACTGTAATACACAGCAGCCACTAAGAAGAATTTCCATGAGTAGAAAGTGCATCTTCCAGTGCATTTCTACAGCTGTCAGCACTGAGGTTGCTAATCATGTTGACTAATAAACGGTAACAAGGGTAATATCAATCATTAAGAATAACTGCAATTGTTTTGATTAAATCAATCCCAGTCTATGTATAGAAAGCACATTCTAGTTAGTGGCAATAGGTCAAGAAAAACAAGCAATGTTAGTGGGGGATGGAGGGCACTCACCTCAGCAATCTTTAGCACTGAACTTCCATTCAGGTCAAATGTGGAGGTGTACGTGATACAGAGCAAAACCTTGAACACAGACAGGGGGAAAGCACAAGAGCTTTAGGTTCATCCACCATTTCTAGTTTGTGGTTGAGTTTTTATATTGTCTATTGTGTTCCCGAATAACTTTTTCTTCATTATACCATTTTAGACACAACTCCTTCCATTTTCCACAGCAGCAATTACTAGGGTTGGGGAGGGCAATGAAGTTGCTGACTGGTTCCTGCTTGGAAAATTGTGACTGTTGACCCAAAAAGAAAAGAGTCACCGCAACCACAGATGTTATGTTGCTCTATATGAACATGCCTTTCAGAGAGGAAGGATGGTCCAGTGGTTTGGATATTACCTGGGACTTGAGAAATCCAGGTTCAATTCCCTGGCCTGCCACTCACTGATTTCCTGTGTCAGCTTGGGAAAATCACTTAGTTTCTCTGTGACTTAGTGCCCCATCTGTACCCTATCTAACAGGGACAGAGTCGGGATAAACACATTAAAGATTGTAAAGCACTCCGATACTATGGGAAGTGAGGAGCCATGCAAATAAATATGAAAGAAAGCAGTGAGCAATTTAGAAACCAGTCCTTACATTGTAAATCATTTTTTTTAAACCGATGCCAATCAGTAACTTTAATCCATAAAAGATCCCTGCCAAGAAGGAAAATAGAAAAGGGAGGGTCTTGAAAGGACTGAGGAGGCTTAAAGGGATCCCCTTTGTCTGACAATATTTTCATCTTATTATTTGTACTACACTCATGTCTAGAGGATCAAAATCCCATTGTCTAGGCATTGTACCAACACCTAGAAAGAAACCACCTTCTAACCAGCCTAGATTTGCTCATGATTATTTGTTCCTGTGCCAACATTGTCTTTCAGCTTAAATAGCTCTTCATCTCCCTGGTAGTTATCCTCCCCCCAGTATATTTACTGGGGACTCCAAATATGGGAGAAAGATTCCTCCATGCAGCTCATTTGCACCAGACACAAAAATAATCCATTACCGGAGGTAAGTGCAGGGAATTTAAGCTTTGGTACTAAGGATCCTTTGATCATCATGTCAGCTCTTATAGGTACAGAGGAAAAACCCATCTGTAGAAAAATGTGTCATTTTCCCCTGAGCATACAAATGTCTGTATCCTCCTAAGCATTCACTTGCCTGTCAGCCTGAAAAATGCTTGTGTTCTTTGAACTCAGAAACACAATGGATTTTTAAAAATGATATGGGATATAACTCTAAATACCACCAGAGCACAGAAATGGACAAGTTTGATTTCATGCATTTATAATTTGCCCTACCAACAAGATACCCTAATTTAAAAAAACATCTGCAAACAAGTCAGAAAGATCCAGAAGCTGAACCTTGTTAGCCAATACATATATGTTAGGTGTAGTATATATCACATTAATTGATATTATATGCATGGCAGTAATAGGATATACATGTGTTGGGAAATTATGCTAATTTAACAGATTATGCTCTTCCCACAATTCGGTTAATCCATATAAAATATCTCACAATACTTTGCAAAGCTGACGTTAGCTTTAGCATTAGAAAATAGGAAACTTGTCAAAGCAAAGATGCATGAATACTTTGTACCAAGCACAGTTAGGGTGTACTTTCACGGCTCATCAACACTTGGAATGTAGTATTCAAAATGAGACATAGGAAAGTATAGGGACATATATTCACAGATCAATACCTGGAATACTAATATCTGAAATGAAGACAAGGAAGGTACAGAACAACAAATTAAGGAATTGGTACGAACAGGTGGGTTGGATTTTAGTGACATATAGAAAGTTTTGTAACTTATAAAATCATACTACAAATACCATACTATACTATTTTACATACGTGTAAAATCATACTATAAATAGCTGAAATGCATATCTTTGAAGTACCGTCTTCTGTGTAAGGTGAGCAAGCTGAGAGAATTTGCATCCTGGAAAGAGGGTATGTATGTCTCCTTTTCGCATTGTACTGCTTTGTCTTCGGACAATACATTTAGCTAAATTCAGGTATTTAGTCTCTTGAACATTTTAAGAATGGACCATGAGAGTCGTCAAGCAATTGGCTATACTTTTGAGTCAATAACCTTAATCTAGAGAAGAGGAGATTGGAATTAAATCCTCAAGACCAGACAAGTAGGAATTACTGAATTTCAAAGTCCTTCACCAATATTATTTTCTCGAACCCTCAGCCCTTTCTAAATATGAGCTGAATACTGTAGATAAATGCCAGAGACCCAGGAGAATGGAATAGGAAGGAACAGAATAGTCTTGTGACACACAGGAATTCTGGATTCTATTCTCAGCTCTTTCAAATTTGCTGTCCAACATTGAGTAAATCAATTAGACTTTCTATGCCTTAGTTTCCGCATTTGTACAATAATATTTCCTCACCTCACAGAAGTGTTGTAATGCTTAGTGTCTGTAAAGTGCCTTTAGATTATCAAATGCAAGTTGCTCAGTATCATTATTTCCTGGTGTTGCCAAGAAATACAACCCTCTCTGGGTACCTTCAAGATATTAACAGGATCATGTTTTACTCATCTTGACAGAAACATCTCCTGAATTTGGGTGCTGGGACACACATCCTCAGCACTAAGTGGATAAACAAGGAAAAGACAGGAGAAAATGGTACTCCTCAGCACTCCCACAAAACAAATAATAAAGAATATTGTAAAAAAGAAAGTAATATTCAGAAGAGTTCAGATACTCCACCCAGATATACCCATTTCATTGATGGGTGAATTCTGTACATGATTTGGTACGCCATAAACATATTCCATAACTGTTCATTACTGGAGTCACAGCACCTTTCACTTGAAGCCTCTTGCTCTGCTTATAGCTGGAGACGGGATGAACTGCCAGATGGATCACTGGTCTGATCTGGCAATTCCTGTGTTCCTGTCTCATACAGATGTAGTATTTCACATGCCACAGGTCTCCAAAAGGTGTGCAGGTGCATCTTAAACACCCACAACTGAATATCTGGTTCACAATTTGCAAAATGCTATTGTACCTTTTAGAATACAAAGCCGTACGTCAATGTCAGGTACAGGTTTTTCCCTGGCACTAAGGACACGCAGCACCCCTTGCGTGCTTTGTGTTATTTCTCTGCTCTTTTATGGCAGCTCAGCCAAATATAGCTTTGTAAAAGATTTCGTGCTTTGTAGAACATTTAATTGTAACAGCATTCTGTGAAACACAAGGGAATATCCCCCATAACCATGTATTCTTACGAGGCTCTGCTTACTCAAATGAGGATTCCTATTTCTTTGCCCTCATTTAATTCTCTCTCCATATTCTGCCCTTAAATGGCTGCAATTTGCGCAGGCAGGAAATGTGTCTAGTCTTTCCTGTCAGAAATGCCAGTGAGCCTCAAGTAGTTGGCAACTGACTCAGTTTCTGGTATAGGGGGTCAGACACAAAACATGACAAATGTGATCAGCTGGTTGCGGATGAAGAGGTGACAATGAAAACATGTTTTGAAACAACAGGGCGTTCAAGCAAAAGTAGATTTGACTACTAATAATTTGTAGGGTTAAATTTACAACAGAGGGGGAAGCCACTCTCTCACTCAGGCTGTGGGCCCTACTGTCTTCTAAGGCCTTGTCTACTGACAAAAAACAGTATAGTTAAGGTTGTCCCTCCCCGCCCAGCCTCCCAGTGTGGATGCAATGATACCAGTATTGAATGCTTACGGGGAACAAGCTATACTGGTATAAGCACTTCAATACTGATATAATTGTTTCCACACTAGGGGTTGTACTGGTAAAACTATTCTGATTAAAAAAAAAAAAAAAAATCACACCCCTAACTGAGATAGTTATACTGTGTACAAAATCTGTATGCCAACTTGGATTTGTCAAGAACAAATGTCAAACCAACTTAATAGATTTCAGAGTAGCAGCCGTGTTAGTCTGTATCCGCAAAAAGAACAGGAGTACTTGTGGCACCTTAGAGACTAAGGTGCCACAAGTACTCCTGTTCTTTCAACTTAATAGAGGGGAACAAGACTTGTGGATAGGGTGGAAGCAGTACATGTGATATATCTCAACTTTAGCAAGGCTTCTGCTATCATCTCGCATGACCTTCTCAAACAATCTAGAGAAATACAGCTTAGACAAACCTACTATATGTGGTTGAATAACTGGTTGGAAAACTGTATTCAGAGAGTAGTTATCAATGGTTCACAGCCAAGCTGGAAGGGCATATCGAATGGGATCCCACAGGGATCTGTCCTGGGTCCGGTTCTATTCAATATCTTCAGATATGAAGTGGATAATGGCATAGAGAGTACATTTATAAAGTTTGTAGGTGACACCAAACTGGAAGGGGTTGCCAAACCTTTGGAGGACAAGATTAGAATACAAAATTGTCTTGACAAACTGGAGAAATGGTCTGAAATAAATAGGATGAAATTCAATAAGGACAAATGCAAAGTACTCCACTTAGGAAGAAATAATCAATTGCACTAATACAAATGGGGAATGTTTACGTAGGAAGGAGTACTGCAGAAAAAGACCTGAGAGTTATAGTGGATCACAAACTAAATAGGAGTCAACAATGTAATATTGTTGCAAAAAAAGCAAACATCTTTTTGGGATGTATCAGCAGGAGTGTTGTAAGCAAGACACGAAAAGTAATTCTTCCATTCTATTCAGTACTGATAAGTATTCTGTTCAGTTGTGGCACCATACGTCAGGAAATTGAGGAAAGTCCAGAGAAGAGCAACAAAAATGATTAAAGGTCTAGAAAAAACATGCGTATGAGGAAAAATTGAAAAAAAATAGGTTTATTTAGTCTGGAGAAGAGAAGGCTGAGGGTGGCCATAAATTCAGTCTTCAAGTACATAAAAGGTTGTCATAAAGAGGAGGGTGATAAATTGTTCTCCTTACCCAGGACAGGACAAGAAGTAATGGGCTTAAATTGCAGCAAGGAAGATTTAGGTTAGACATTAGGAGAAAAACTTCTTAACTGTCAGGGTAGTTAATCAATAGAACAAATTACCCAGGGAGTTGTGGGATCATCATCATCATCATCAGGGGAGGCTTTTAAGAACAGTTTAGACAATCACTTGTCAGGGATGAACTAGAATCTATAATACACCTCTATCTCAATATAACGCTGTCCTCGGGAGCCAAAAAATCTTACCGCGTTATATTGAACTTGCTTTGATCCACTGGAGGGTGCAACCCCGCCCCCCGGAGCACTGCTTTACCACATTATATCCGAATTCGTGTTATATCGGGTCGTGTTATATCGAGGTAGCGGTGTACTTAGTCTTGCCTCAGTGCAGGGGACTGGACTAGATGACCCATTGAGGTCCCTTCTAGTCCTACATTTCTACAACTCTATGTAGACTAGACCTAAAATAGAAAAGATGGTCTTTTGACTAAAGCCGAGGACTAGTCAGGAGTTCTGATTCTTTTCCCAGCCCTGCTGCAGGCTTCTTTTGTGACCCCGGCCAAGTCAGATAACCTGCAACTTTTCTACCTAAGGCTTAGGTCACGAATGCTCTTGGAGGTCTTAGATGGAAGGTGTTATAGAAATGCAAATTATTAGTGAGTTACAAATGATTATTTAGATCTACTAAAGACACTGCTAAGCTACTTATCTCCACCTAACATGCTCCAGCCACAGACTAAATATGTTAAACACAAAACACAGGCAGATTCTGTTCTGAAAAGAAATAATGTGCATTTCACTGGGCCATGACATTTTACCTTGGCAACGAATGGTTGTGAAAGTGTAAAACAGACTACCAGGCAATTTCTAGTGGCATCTTTCATAACAAAAAACATTCTTTCCTAGTATATCAAGGTGGACATTAGAAAGTAAAGTACAATGATGAGAGAAGCTAGAGTGAAGGAGCCTCACACAGTTAGGAGAGCCTGAAAAGAAACAATCTTATAAATAAGGAATATTGTTACTGCGGTGATTCCTGCAAAGTCAGACAGGTTCTATTATCTTGTAAAGGTTCTGATCAAATCTGATTTCTAGCAATGGGTGACCCATAATGAAAACTGTTCATTTTAATTATTGGTGGAGCTCTGCCCGTCATGGAACAAGAAATACTGTCTTTCTCCCCAGAGCCCAGAATACAAATGGTATTACAAGGGAATATCAAACTGCATGCACAGATGCGTTTTCACAATGAGCAAAGGGAAAAAATAATTGCTTTTTGTAATAAACTGAAAGTCACTTTTCACAGAAGGACTTTAACTGAATAAAAAGAGGGTCACTTTAATTGGAATTGCAATTTCTACCCTGCAGTGCATTGCAGTCAGACAATGAGTGGGAGAAAGTAAGTACTACCCCCATTTTACAGATGGGGAAAGTGGGTGAGAGAGGATAAAAATTCCAAAGTTCACTTAAGTCCAATGAGACATAGGTGCTTTTTAAAAGGTTACCCAGGGAGATCAAGTGACTTGCCGAAGGTCCCACAGGAATGTCTGTGACAGAGCTGGGAAGTCCCACTCCAGAGCCATATCCACAAGACCAATAGGGTCCTCCACTATTAAATTTAATTATCATTATTTTTTGGGGTGGGGGGAAAAGGGAGGGTATGGAAACTGGTTTTCTGTAGTGCTAGGATCTGAATACCTGTTAATAAGTATGAACCTTTCTGCAAAGAAACGCAACCAGGAAACATCTTGATAGCTGATGGAATATCTATTAGTTTGATCATACAGGTTTCTCTGGTCTTGTAAGGAAAACAACAGCAAAAAAAAAATGAAGAAGTGCCTTAATGACTCTATATGGATTATGCAATCCTGTATCATTGTATACAGCATGGCAGCTTCTAATTCTGGGGAGGTTGAAGACAGTGGTTCCCCATGAATCAGCAGTGCTGTGAAAGGCTTGGTTATCAGTAGGAATTGGTGTTCTGGGTTATGAATGCACCACGGTTTCAGACAAAGACTCATTCAGGTGTGGAATAATCTCACAAATTGTAAGCGATGACATGCTGAATGTTCCCAGAAGAACATGCTCACTAATTCACTGGACTAAAAACTACCACTGAAAACTACTTAAGTGTGAAACTTCTGCTTATGTAGCACAGGGGTAGGAGGGAAGGAAATAATTTAGGGCAGTGGCTCTCAAACTTTTATATTGGTGACCCCTTTCACATAGCAAGCCTCTGAGTGCGACCCCCCTTATAAATTAAAAACACTTTTTAATATATTTAACACCATATAATGGCTGGAGGCAAAGCGGGGTTTCAGGTGGAGGTTGACAGCTCGTGACCCCCCATGTAATAACCTCGCAACCTCCTGAGGGGTCCCGACCCCCAGTTTGAGAACCCCTGATTTAGGGCAATCACTTAATAGATATTTTACAAGTTTTTTTAATGGCTCTGGCAGTGGCTTTTGTCTTCAAAATACGATACTCTAATGTAGGGAGGATTATAAAAAGCTGACTGGCAAAGCCAGGATGAGGTATTCTGCTTAACCAGCTATAGTAATATTTGTATATATCATGTTACTCCATAAATTAAATGACAGTTAAATTACAAGCAAAACCAAAGCAATCACAAGAAAAACTATAAGAAAGACAAATGAATTCCATTACCAAATGGAAAAACTCAGAGCCAGACTCTTGTGCCACTCCTCATGTTCATGTTGAGCAGTACTGCCTGGGTAGTTCCACTAAGTAGGGGTATCCATGAAACCACTAATGGCATTAGGTATGAGTCAGCATGATTAGAATTTGGCCCTATAAGGGCAACAGAAACCAACCCAGATAATAAGAGATAAAAAGGAAAATGACAGCTAGACAATAGGCTTTTTAAAAATACAAAAAAAAAAAAAAAAAAGGGGGGGGGGGGGGGGAGAATAGTAAAACAACCAGAAAGAAGTAAAAAGAAAAATGAGAGAAGCAAAAAGTAATAGCTAGTGGCAAACTGCAGAAAACATAAGAAACAACAAAGGGGAAATTAAAAAATATATAGCGGCAGGGCCGCTCGGGGGGAGGGGTAAGTGGGGCAATTTGCCCTAGGCCCCGGGCCCTGCAGGGGCCCCCACGAGAATGTCGGAGGCTCCCCCCTGCCTACGCCTTTGCCTTCCCCGATCCCCCCGGCGCCTCAGCGTGCCGTGACCAGGAGCGGCCCTGGACAGCACTGCAGTGGCGTGGCTCAGGAGGGGCCTGAAATCCTCCCGCTCGGAGCCGCGTGGTAAGGGGGCGAGCTCTGGCGAGCCGAGGGGCAGGAGCTCCTGGAGGCGGCGCGCTGAGGCTCTGGGAGAGGCGGGGGTAAGCGGCACGGTAAGCCCCTCTGAGCTGGGCACCCCCTAGCTCTGACGCCCAGCTCTGAGCTCAGCCCCTCAGAGCCGGGCACCCCCCCGACTCAATCCCCTCCACAGCCCTGACCCCCCAGCTCCAAGCCCAGCCCCTCTGAGCTGGGCACCCCACGACCCAGAGCCCAGCTCCCCACCCAGCCCTGGGCAACAGTAGCGCCACCCCCAGGCAGCGACAGCCCATTGGCACCAACCATCACCCAGCGACATGTATTTCATGTATTTTCAAATTATTAAAAATTAGTTTTTGAATGTATTTCACTGGTTATTTTTTACATTTCCAAATACGTTACTACAGTATTGCAACTTTTTTTTATGGAAGGGGCCCCCGAAATTGCTTTGCCCCAGGCCCCCTGAATCCTCTGGGCGGCCCTGTATAGAGGATCAAAGAAACCATTGAGCTACTTTACAATGAATGAACATAACCGTCTATATTCCACAGGGGATCACATTTGAGAGAGAGAGAAACAACAAGCAATTTGTTTCCTCCTGTTTTTAATGTTATTGAATGTTGTTTATTTTAAAAAGCAATTAGTATAATAAAAAGATTTTGCAAGAGATAGAAAAGACAGGGTAAGGAAAGGGATTGTCATTGACAGGCAGGCAATAGTGGCAAAAACATTAAAAACATGTGATAGAGGTACACCTCTACTCCAATATAACGCAGCCCGATATAACATGAATTCGGATATAACGCAGTAAAGCAGTTCTCTGGGGGGAGGGCGGGGGGGGGCTGCGCACTCTGGAGGATCAAAGCAAGTTCAATATAATGCAGTAAGAGTTTTTGGCTCCTGAAGACAGCGTTATATCGGGGTAGAGGTGTATTCCTGATGTATTAAGATCATTTTATTATGCCACACAATAAATGTCACAATAATAATGTCAGTGAACCTTTCCAAGTTGTCCTAACAATTCTGTGGGCACATGTTATAAGGATGTCTTTTTCTTTCTTTCTTTCTTTCTTTCTTTCTTTCTTTCTTTCATTGTGATCACAAATAAACAAACAATAAAGCTGAGGTTACATGAATCCAAGAGAAAATATGAAAGTATTAAGGGGGAAAAAAAAATCACATGGATCTCTATCAAAAGGTAAGTCATTTGCAATCACATGTTTATATGTCCCACAAATGTATGTGATAATATAGCGTGGTGTGGTCTGTTTAGAGTCTATATTACCTGGTGTATGGTAAACAGTAACAATTCTGCTAAAGAGGAGACATGGCTGAGCCTACTAGAATTACCATTCGAAAGTGGTCAGCTGGAAAAACCTGAGGGTAGCCTGAAGGCTACTCTATGTCATGCGTTTGAACAGAACTGGTGCCTGGCAGCCAGGCTATACCCATGGGTCTGACCCAGAGAACTTTCAAAGTGAAAGGGATTATGGGTGGTGAACCTCAGGAAATAGTTTTAGGACCTCTGTTATGAGCACGAAGGTCTATATTGCTATTTTTAGCCCCATAGCATTAGCCCTGTGAGCCTGAGTCTGTAGAGCCAGGCTCTGAGTCTCACTGCCGTGAAGGCTTTTTTGCAGTGTAGACGTAGCCGGAGTTATACTTCCTTCCCAGGGCTGATGGAGTTCAGCACAGTCCCTCACACAGGGCTAGAGGTAAAGTCTCAATCTTACCCTTAATGTTCTTTTGATGTAATTTTTTTTGCATGGGGTATGTATTAAATGGGGACAAAATAATGCGATCTTAAGACTATACATTTCAAATACAAGTGTAAGGATATGAAAGTGCTGACGTTCTCATTGTAATATTAACATGCCAACATTGTACACTGATACCAGACACCTCTGTGTTCTTGGGGAACCAGGGTGCAGTATCCAGCCTGACTCATGAAAGACACCCCCCCCCCTCCCCCGGCAGCCTCTGCTTAAACCAAAACCCATCAGAGGAAGAAAACTTGCAGAGAGCAGTAAAGGGTGTTGGGAGACACACCTAGACCCCTCCTGACAAGGGTGACAAGATTAAGACATCTCCATTAGCCTACAGAATGGAGAGCAGAGACAACTCCCCTAGCCTCATCTGCATAAAATATGGGACAGGAAGACATCTCAATTTGCATACAGAATGGAGAACAGAGAACCACACTGAATTCTGGGACCAGAAAAAGCAGGGAAGCACTGCATCCTGGGAATCTCTGCTCCAGATGCTAATGAACCTACGCCTGCACACACACCCAGCTCAGCAGTTATCAGACCAATTCTAGTAATGAATCCTTAATTGATATCCAAATACTGAAGCAGCCTAGTTGCATTGTGAGCTCCCTGGAAGAAAACACCACCCATAGCCAAGAGTGATCAGCTCCTATTGTCTAGTCTAAAGAAAACCCTTGAGTCATTAGTTTACCTATAAACAAATCTAGTGTTTTCCCTTGAACTATTGTATTTTCTCTACAAAAATCCCTATTCACCCTCTAGTCAGGGTTCTGATGCTTAGATCCAAACTATGCATCAGTTCCACTGGAACTCCATCTCCTGACTGATCGTGCTGGGGGCTCTACCTGTCTCCAGCATTCAGGACCCTCACCTACACCCATCATCTGGGAACCCTGACCAGTTCAAGCCTCATGGAGTGGGTGAGACCCCCCCTCTTTCTCTCTCTCTGTTTTCCTTTCTACCTTAGGTATTAATCTTTAATCATGTATGTTATGTTGGTTTAGTCCTCCTTGTGTAGTTATTACTATTATTCAATAAATAACTTTTATGGTTAAGTTGGTTGCTTCTCTCTCTCTTGCTAAACTTTACTCTTTTGTGTTTTTAGCTTCCCCCATTCACTCTACAGCAACGCTTCTTTTACCTAAGCTAAAGATCCTTGCAGCGCCCAAAATACTGTGGGGTTTGCTCATCGAGTAGGTTACTGCCAGTACAATTGTGTTGGGGGAGTAGGGTGACCAGACAGCAAGTGTGAAAAATCGGGACGGGGGTGAGGGGGTAATAGGATCCGATATAAGAAAAAGACCCCAAAATTGGGACTGTCCCTATAAAATCGGGACATCTGGTCACCCTATGGGGGGAGTGGGGATAGGGACGTGCTGAAACTGGGACGCATAAGGGTAACAGCTTGAAAGTGCTGCTTGACCCAGACCATGGAGCCCAGGGGCATATAAGGAGAGTCAGCTTGAAAGTGCTGCTTCCTCCAGCCCAGTGAGTCCAGAGACATATAAGGGGTCAGCTTGACAGTGCTGATTGACCCGGTCTGCTCAGACTTGCTCTGTTAATGTATGTGTGGGTGTTCATCCAGCTCTGGGGTGGGAGTAACCCAGCCCTAGGGACCCTAGGTCCTGCAGGATAGCTCCATTGTGAGGGGACTTGCAGAAGGGAGAAGTAGAGCTCCATATGAAAACACAAGTGACACAAGCAGTACATTGACAGGATTACAGAACCCCCTTCCCCAGAGGAGTAATCTGAATAAATGAGTATACCCCAAAGTAATGGGCACATCTGGTAACAACATAAAGTTGAGAAGTGGGAGCAACAAGGGTGATGTCGTGGTTGGAGTCTGCTATAGACCACCAGACCAGGGGGATGAGGTGGACGAGGCTTTCTTCTGGCAACTAGCAGAAGTTGCTAGATCGCAGGCCCTGGTTCTCATGGGAGACTTTAATCACCCTGATATCTGCTGGGAGAGCAATACAGCAGTGCACAGGCAATCCAGGAAATTTTTGGAAAGTGTAGGGGACAATTTCCTGGTGCAAGTGCTGGAGGAACCAACTAGAGGCAAAGCTTTTCTTGACCTGCTGCTCACAAACAGGGAAGAACTAGTAGGGGAAGCAAAAGTGGATGGGAACCTGGGAGGCAGTGACCATGAGATGGTCGAGTTCAGGATCCTGACACAAGGAAGAAAGGAGAGCAGCAGAATACGGACCCTGGACTTCAGAAAAGCAGACTTTGACTCCCTCAGGGAACAGATGGGCAGGATCCCCTGGGAGAATAACATGAAGGGCAAAGGGGTCCAGGAGAGCTGGCTGTATTTTAAAGAATCCTTATTGAGGTTGCAGGAACAAACCATCCCGATGTGTAGAAAGAATAGTAAATATGGCAGGCGACCAGCTTGGCTAAACAGTGAAATCCTTGCTGATCTTAAACGCAAAAAAGAGGCTTATAAGAAGTGGAAGATTAGACAAATGACCAGGGAGGAGTATAAAAGTATTGCTCAGGCGTGCAGGAGTGAAATCAGGAAGGCCAAATCACACTTGGAGTTGCAGTTAGCAAGAGATGTTAAGAGTAACAAGAAGGGTTTCTTCAGGTATGTTAGCAACAAGAAGAAAATCAAGGAAAGTGTGGGCCCCTTACTGAATGAGGGAGGCAACCTAGTGACCGAGGATGTGGAAAAAGCTAATGTACTCAATGATTTTTTTGCCTCTGTCTTCACGCACAAGGTCAGCTCCCAGATTGCTGCACTGGGCAGTACAGCATGGGGAGAAGGTGACCAACCCTCTGTGGAGAAAGAAGTGGTTCAGGACTATTTAGAAAAACTGCAAAAAGAAGAACAGGAGGACTTGTGGCACCTTAGAGACTAACAAATTTATTAGAGCATAAGCTTTCGTGGACTATAGCCCACTTCTTCGGATGCAAGTCCTCCTGTTCTTCTTTTTGCGGATACAGACTAACACGGCTGCTACTCTGAAACCTTAGAAAAACTGGACGTGCACAAGTCCATGGGGCCGGATGCGCTGCATCCGAGGGTGCTAAAGGAGTTGGCGAGTGAGATTGCAGAGCCATTAGCCATTATTTTTGAAAACTCATGGCGATCGGGGGAGGTCCCAGATGATTGGAAAAAGGCTAATGTAGTGCCCATCTTTAAAAAAGGGAAGAAGGAGGATCCGGGGAACTACAGGCCAGTCAGCCTCACCTCAGTCCCTGGAAAAATCATGGAGCAGGTCCTCAAGGAATCAATTATGAAACGTTTAGAGGAGAGGAAAGTGATCAGGAACAGTCAGCATGGATTCACCAAGGGGAAGTCGTGCCTGACTAACCTAATTGCCTTCTATGATGAGATAACTGGCTCTGTGGATGAGGGGAAAGCAGTGGATGTGTTATTTCTTGACTTTAGCAAAGCTTTTGATACTGTCTCCCACAGTATTCTTGCCACCAAGTTAAAGAAGTATGGGCTGGATGAATGGACTGTAAGGTGGATAGAAAGCTGGCTAGATCGTCGGGCTCAACGGGTAGTGATCAATGGCTCCATGTCTAGTTGGCAGCCGGTTTCAAGTGGAGTGCCCCAAGGGTCGGTCCTGGGGCTGGTTTTGTTTAATATCTTTATTAATGATCTGGAGGATGGTGTGGACTGCACTCTCAGCAAGTTTGCAGATTACACTAAACTAGGAGGCGTGGTAGATACACTAGAGGGTAGGGATCGGATACAGAGGGACCTAGACGAAATTAGAGGATTGGGCAGAAAAAAACCTGATGAGGTTCAACAAGAACAAGTGCAGAGTCCTGCACTTAGGACGGAAGAATCCCATGCACTGCTACAGACTAGGGACCGAATGGCTAGGTAGCAGTTCTGCTGAAAAGGACCTAGGGGTCACAGTGGACGAGAAGCTGGATATGAGTCAACAGTGTGCTCTTGTTGCCAAGAAGGCTAACGGCATTTTGGGCTGTATAAGTAGGGGCATTGCCAGCAGATCGAGGAACGTGATCGTTCCCCTTTATTCGACATTGGTGAGGCCTCATCTGGAATACTGTGTCCAGTTTTGGGCCCCACACTACAAGAAGGATGTGGAAAAATTGGAAAGAGTCCAGCGGAGGGCAACAAAAATGATTAGGGGTCTGGAGCACATGACTTATGAGGAGAGGCTGAGAGAACTGGGATTGTTTAGTCTCCAGAAGAGAAGAATGAGGGGGGATTTGATAGCAGCCTTCAACTACCTGAAGGGGGGTTCCAAAGAGGATGGAGCTCGGCTGTTCTCAGTGGTGGCAGATGACAGAACAAGGAGCAATGGTCTCAAGTTGCAGTGGGGGAGGTCCAGGTTGGATATCAGGAAAAACTATTTCACTAGGAGGGTGGTGAAACACTGGAATGCGTTACCTAGGGAGGTGGTGGAGTCTCCTTCCTTGGAGGTTTTTAAGGCCCGGCTTGACAAAGCCCTGGCTGGGATGATTTAGCTGGGAATTGGTCCTGCTTTGAGCAGGGGGTTGGACTAGATGACCTCTTGAGGTCCCTTCCAACTCTGATATTCTATGATTCTATGATTCTAATGGTCAAATGCTGTTCCCTGCCACACCAGTGCAACCCCACTGGGTTTCAGTCAGTATAAGGCAAGACAGAGCAGGGAGCAGTATAATAGGGATGGGAGGTACATTCCTGTAGTTACAGCTTCCATCTGGTATAGCTGATCAGTGGCCTCGTCTCAGGTGTCCGCAATGCTGAACAGAGCGAGTGTTTCAGGCCACAAGCTTACACAGATGGGGAACAAGGCCATTCTTCTCTGCAAATGCTTCATAAAAGCACTGACGGACCTACGTTTGCATTTAACCTTACATTAAAAATGCCATGCCGGGTCAGCAGTGAATTCATTTTGGAGTATCAGAGACAGTCACTCTTTGTACCTAACTTCTAGAGATTGAGCCAATAACATGAAATGCTTATTTTGCTCCTTTGTAGTTTTGCTGGTATAAGAAGGTTCATAGGGGACAGAAAATGCATTAGAGAGAAGTAACCCAGGGGGCAGTAATTTAATTGGCTCCATACCCCAAATTGGGGCTGTAAAACTGATGAAGTGTGGTTTTCTTGCCAGGTGCTGCCCATTTCCTCATGGTAGGTGCTTTGGATATGGAGGAAAAAATGCTTCACGTCCTTGAATTGCCATGTATTCATCTGTGGAACCATGAGGCTCCGCATGGACAATGCCAATTGTAGCCTTTAGTGCCTTTCTGCTCTGCTCAGGCTCACTGCTGAATGATAGAATGGTTTTTTCACAGTTTGTCTAGGAAGTCTGGTTTGGCCTGAAAGTTAAATCCTAGCAAAATACTGCTGCTCTGAAATAGTCCCTCTAAGGCTACATCTACACTACAGGGGGGAGTCGATTTAAGATACGCAAATTCAGCTACGTGAATAGCGTAGCTGAATTCGACGTATCGCAGCCGACTTACCCCGCTGTGAGGACGGCGGCAAAATCGACCTCTGCAGCTTCCTGTCGACGGCGCTTACTCCCACCTCCGCTGGTGGAGTAAGAGCGTCAATTCGGGGAATCGATTGTCGCGTCCCAATCAATCCCCGAGAGGTCGATTTCTACCCGCCGATTCAGGCGGGTAGTGTAGACCTAGCCTAAGGTCAGTCCTGCTGCGATCATTACAGTGGATTGCAGGGCGCTGCAGCCTGAATCCCTTCTCAGGAGAGAGAGGGATTCGGGGCCCAGCCCAGGCAGAGGTGAATGCTAGGGGCCCAACACCTAAAGAGACGTACCTTGAACAGAACACGGAAGGGGTCAAAAGTGGTTTCCCGGAAACCGTGACCAGTAGGTGCAAGTTTTGTCTATAACACGTCAATTTTCAGTCAGTTGGCCAGTAGACAACTTAACTGAGGGACGCAAGTGAAGGGGTCATGTGACCACACATACTACACAGGCCATCTCCCACAGTGCAAAGATTTAAAGCACACCTCTAGATGGTAAGGTGGTGAAACAGGCCACTATCTACTTCGGCTCTTTATCCATCACTGTTTTATCCGCTGAACATAGTGAAATTTCACACGATTTCTCTTCTCTCCCCTACTTCCCCGATTCCAGTCTCTCAAAATTAGTTCTTCTGTGAAATTTGATCAATTTTTGCCCCTACCCACCCCCACTTTTTTTTTTTTTTTTTTTTTTTTTTGCATTAAACACAAAAATATCACATTTTGACTTTCAAGTTTCAAATCCACCCTTTGCTTGGAACAGGACTATCTTTCCTCAGAAAGGGATTTGGTTTTGCTGGAATGTATCTGATTTTATGGTGAAATGGACCCGTTTAAGTTTGCGCCAAAATTTTAAGTAGTCTCCCTTTTCATTGCAAATATTTGGCACACTTCTTCTAGTGGGATAGGGATCATTTCTGTTACAAAAACCACGAAAGGCCCATATGAATTTTTTTCTGCGCTAATATTATTTCTCTCTCAAATTTAACTGTTTTAGGGAGTAAAAATGATTGGAATAAAATCCAAGAAAGCACCAAAGTGATATATTACTTAAGAAGAAACTCAATTACAGATTGACAGCAGAGATCAGCAATTGCTTCCTAGTCTGTATGCTCAGTATAGTCTCTCCCTCCTCCCCCTCCCCTCTGTTTACCAAATTACCATTTTTATAGCTCCTGCAATGAATTCCTGTTTTTATGGACAGTGAAATGACTCTTACTCCTACAATAAAACCAGTCATTATATGTATAACGTCTCAAAGAGGCAGCATAAGGAATAATGCAGCTTATATACAGTTTAAAACATGGCTGTTTCAATTCAACCTCCTCCTCAATTTAATTATGCTGTGCAAGGAAAGGCACAGTAGCTACATTAAATGTAACCAACTGTATATATCAGAGACACAGAGAGATATTTCATACACACCGACCCTTAAATACGCACAAATGTGCAGGTTCATCACAAACTTTTTCGCTGTCTTACTATTTTAATAAGCTTCTTTATAACTTTTTTATCAGAGAAAGATCTGAAAGTGTGGCTTCATTCATGCTCTCTCAATATTTCCAGATCAAACACAATCCATTTTATAAATCAAAAGAAGATGATGTCTAACTATCAGCTCTTAAATCTAGAGCTGGTCAGAAACTGGGTATTTTTTGCCCACACACAAAATTTTCACTGAAAATCCCCAAACCCACACATTTTTAAAGTTTTCTGATGGAAAAAAAAAAAATCAAAATTTTTTGAGGAAAGCAGACACTCCCCATGAAAGGTTTCGTTAAAAACAAAAACCAAAAAACAAAAACCAACAAAAAACAAAACCACCCACCCCAATTCTCCATAAAAAAAAATTTTGAATGGAAAAATCTTATGTAAAACTCTCCCTGGGTTCTGCTTCCTACACCATCACTAGGACCCTACCAATTTCACAACCGTGAAAAACATGTCACAGACTGTGAAATCTGCTCTTCCACTTGAAATCTGATCTCCCCGTGCTGCTGGGAGCCTGGGGCTCCTAGCTGCTAGTCTGGCTGGGGTGGGGAGCAACAGGAGTTGACTTTCCCTGCACGGCCACTCTTGGTGGGCAGATCAGATTGACCTCGAGAGGAAGTGCAGAAATGAGGGTGGCATCTCACTTCTGTGCTGGACCAGCCCAGGAGCTGGGTTTCCAACTTCTGCCCCTGCCCTCCGCCAACTTCTAGCTCGAGGTTTCCTCCCCCGGCAGCTCCTGCTGGGGCTGGAGGCTTCTGCTCCTGGTGGCTGAAGCTGGGGCATCCCGTGCTTGGGGCTTTCACCTCCCGCTGCTCCAGCTGGGGCTTGGGGCAGCCCAGGCTCAAGGTTTCCACCCCCATGGCTCCAGCTGGAGCTCGGGGCTTCAGCCCCTGCGGCTGCAGCAGAGCTCAGTGTGCCCAGACTTGGGCTTCTTCCCCTACAGTTCCTGTCGGGGCTTGGGGTGACCAGGTAGGGGCTACTGCCAATGGGGCTTCTTCCAGGGCTGAGGCACCCATTTTTCTCAGGGGCTCACAAATCGGCCAGGGGCCCTGCCTTAATCTGCCACTGGCCTGGACTAGCAGCTAGAAAACCCCAGCACCTACCCACCTCCACCAACCTCCTCTAGCCCAGTCCTGAAGGCAGCACAGAAATGAGGGTGGCAATCTTGGGACCCCCTTTGGACCCAACCCTCATGAACCCATTTTGGGTCAGGACCCCCACAGTTAGAAGGTCTGAAATTGTGAAATTGACCAATTTAAAAACACTCTGGCCATGAAATTGACCAGAATGGACTGTGAATTTGATGGGGTCCTAATTATGAATGCTCAATCTGATATCAGTATCTTAGAGGCAGAATGATTTGCTGTGGTCTGTACCAAAATTTATGACTGTAGAACTGCAATTTCTATTTTTAGATTTCCCTTATGCATTTAGACAAAGTGAAAGCTGAAATCACAGAAAATGCTGTCTACATTATTGCTGTAGGGTTCCCAAATACTGTATTAATGGGCAAGTAAAGAGGTACAGAAAAAGGTTGCCTTAAAGCAGTTTTAGCAAAGCTTCATTAAATCTTATGCATGGATTAACAGAGCACTGTCAGTGAAAGCCTATAGAACATGAGAGATAATACAAATCAGAGAGCAGTACACCTAATCCACCAACAAATGTGAGTTTGCAGTTGCTGGGAATAAACTAATCTTTACTAAATCAAACAGCGGGTCACTATGGACAACACAAAGACGGGGATTAGCAGAGCCCTTCCTTCCTTCCTCTGACCACCCTTTTGTAAACTGTATCCTTTTTTGTAATGCTGCTTGTTTTCAAACCATGCCATGCGATATACCAATCAGTGGCTGCTAACTGCCTTATGATAAGTTTATTTGGGCTCAGAGAAGAAGATGGGGAGCCCTGCCTATTAGAGCTGCAGGAAATATTCAGAGCCTATAACCAGAACATCTTTATCACATTAACGAAGAGTGAAATAATGACTCATAAATACTAGAAAAGGTCACCACTGACACTATCTCAGGCAAATGGCTTTCCATCAGAGATGGCCTTAATTAAGTATTTCCATCTCTTGATCATTCCATGCAGCGTCGGTCTCAGTAGTTTCAGGTTTTCCATCCCAAATTCTTTTATAGGGTCTAATCCTGCATTCTTTGTGCACCCAAGCTTCTCAGTGACATACTAGAGTTCATTAATTTAACTGAAATTACAAAGAGAGCAAACAAAAGTGGTGGTGAGAGAGATGGGCACATCTTAAATTGCCAATTGTTACTTTCCAGAATGATTTGCCTGCTATTTTAACAGTACTGCTGTTCCTCCACAGTGTTCAGAAGCGTGTGCACCATACTTAAATATAGGATTTTTCTGAGCCTCTCTCCATGACTGTTAAAAAAGAGCATTATGTCTGTTTTGCATTGGGAGGAACCCCCTGATTAATTTCTTATAAAATAAAGAATTAGGCTGCAAACTAAATCAGTAGGAAGGTTGGCATTTTACAAATAGACATCACAATAATGTGGTAAGAATGACTATTGCATATGATAAAACTCTGTACAAAAAAAATTGTCCTTGCTCTTTGGAGCTTTCTTGTCTAACACACTTTCCTTTTATATTTAGCTTTACTTGCTTTAGAGCCAGGTGGTCATTTTCTGAGCTAAATTCCTTTTGGGTACCAGCAGACCCAGAAAAGAAAGGTGCTAGTCACCTGTAATATTATCACAAAAGAGAAACAAACTGTTCAGTTTCCTCCTGCACTGCTGACCTGACCATATCTGATATATTCTTGTCAACACTGCACATGATCTTGCGAGTAAAGTGGTCTAATTTCATAAGGAAAAAATGCTACAACCATTTTACAAGCTTTTTGAGCTCAAGACAAAAAAGTCTGTTTGTCTCTAAATTAATCAAGAGCCTTCCCAGAATCTCTTCAGACTCGTGGCTAGTTCTCTGCTAACTCTTTCAGTGCCACAAGTACCAGCTGTATAAGGTAGTCCCATACCACCCTAAAAGCTGGATGCATGCTAGCATTTAATTCATTGAAATTAAGATGTGGCCCCTAAAGCTAACACAAGCAATTTCAATTCAACAACACCCTTGTCCTCAGTGCACATGTCAAAAGCCTGAAAACCTCTGCAATGCAGAACGTTAACTAACCTATTTATTATTTCATTATACAACACATCACATTTGTAATTAGCATTGGTTCAGTTTAATAGCATATACTTAAGGATACCTAGCTCTTATATAATGCTTTGTAGCTCTTAAAGTGCTTTACAAAGGAGCTAAGTAACATCATCTTCATTTTACAGAAGGGGAAACTGAGGCACCCCTGAAATGCCACCAGCAAATCAATGGCACAACCAGGACTTGAACCCCAATCTTCTGAGTTCCAGTCCAGTGCTCCATCCTACAGGCCACAGTGCCACCTGTATAAAGATATATACATAGTTGATCTGATTATCGTAAAGTTGTATGAGTTGCTGAATTCGAATGGAGCATGTTCGAGAGTGTATTAGTGTTGCGATGATAGTGGACTAATGCTTGGAGACTATAGTATTGTGTTGGGTACAGTTGTTGCCTTATCTCCTGATTTTGTCGCTTTTTAGTGTTTTTGTTATGAGGAAATGTGCTTGAACAACCTTACATTAAATTAACAGTATGGGAATAATAGTGAGTCTGTGCCTTAGTATTTCACAGCATAGAATGGGGTTGGAGGTAGAGAAGAAGTGTGAAATGACCCAGCCAGAATAATTACTGAAATAGACCCTGTATCATGCTCACTATATCAATGCATCTTTTTCTAGACAAAGAGCAACAATACCATATGGAGATTATCAGATTTTTAGGCAATCAAAGAACACATGACCTGAGTGCAAAAGTTTGTTGGAGGAAGGGCTTTGCAATGGGAAGTTAGGCACTAGGGTGCCAAATATTGGAAAAATTTACATAAGAATCACCCAGTTAACAGTCCATGGAAAAATACTGGTGTTAGACTCAGATGAGTCAGTCACCAGGCCTCCGACATTCACAATGATCGAGAAGTGAGACGCGGACTAGGATTT
The DNA here is from genome assembly GCF_011386835.1 of Chrysemys picta bellii. Taxonomy (NCBI): domain Eukaryota; kingdom Metazoa; phylum Chordata; order Testudines; family Emydidae; genus Chrysemys; species Chrysemys picta. The sequence continues at coordinate 105,771,220 of NC_088793.1, read as the reverse complement.
CAAGAGGAGAAACAGTACTCCTAAAGAAGGAAGTGATAGGGAATCCTCATGCATTCATAGAGTTGCCAACTCTGACTGAAGCTATTCTGGGAGATCTCCCCCCGCCACACACACGACGTAATGTCATTTTCTTAAAATATTCTATTAAAATCTCCTGGATTGCTTTCAATAGTTACCAGGAGATCAATACCAATTCCAGGAGACTCCAGGCCAATCCTGGAGGATTGGCAACCCTAGGCATTCACTCTATATAGGATGGCCTTTACGAAGAGAGACAGTCCACGGTTGGTTTCAGAAGGATTAATATTACTGCCAGCAAATCTCCACCTGAGTTTTGATTAATTTAATCTTGTTTGCTTATTGCAAAGTGAAATTCCATTTTTAATTAAAATTCATAGTTTCCTAGAAGAGATAAGAGGTGCTGATGTGATCCTGCTACATACCAGAGCAACAGGCACTATGAGAGATGAGAGCTTCGAGTTCCTCTTGGCACCTCCATTTTGGACAGTGTATAGCAGGGGATCTGCTTGTGTCCCTAATGGACCAATCCAAAGCCCACGGAAGTCAACGAGAGTCTTTCCACTGACTTCAGAGGACTTTGAATCATGTCCCAAAAGCATATCAGGGACGGAGTTAGTAACAAACATAGGAGTTTAAAATACGATGAAAATAGATCAAGGAAAAAGATAGCTCTCCAGAACAAGAGGAATGCAAAAAACTGCAATTAGCTGGGGACATTAGACAATATTAATATACAGTTACTGCAATTAAATGTATTAATATTACTCATTTTTATACATTTTAATGCTGTGTATTTTGTTACCAACAGAAATTACAATTATCCTTTGGGTAATTTCCTTTTTCCTTAAAAAAACAAAACAAAACAAAAAAACCTATCAGTGAACCTTAAGTAGTTAATAAATTAATTATTAGATCTAATGAGGTATTCCTATTGTTAATGAGATTTCTTTGTAACACAGTTTGTAATATTTTCTTTAAGTGATACAGGTTACACTTTAAGTGAAACGATGCCCGATTGGCAGCCTTGGAGATTAAGTCCTCTGTTTATCCATAAATCTAGTAAAAAAGTGGGCAGAACAGTACATGTTTACCCACACTATCCAGCTGAGATGCTTCAAATTTGACCTGGAAGGGACCATCTCCGGGAATGAGAGGGTAATTCAGGTACACATTCATGCCCAAATTTCAAAAGTGTCCTCCAGTTTTGTGGCATCCCAGTTTTCCCCTGCCCTCCAGTTTAAATGATTAACTATTGGAACAAACTACCACAGAAAGCAGTGGATTATCCATCTCTTGAAGTCTTCACATTAAGGCTGGATGCCTTTCTGAAAGTTATGCTTTAGCCAAACAAGTGATTGGCTGAACACAGGGGTAACTTGATGAAATTCTGTGGACTGTGTTATACAGGAGGTCTGACCAGATGAGCTAAGGGCCCCTGCTAGCCATGAAGCAGAGCCGTTACAAAGCATTTTAGTCCCTAGGGCGAGTAAGCATATTTGTGCCCCCTAGAGGTGATGCGTGGGAGAGGGGAGGAGTTCCCAGTCACTTTGCACAAAACAGGAAGCTGGAAATTGGTTGCCACTGGCCACAGAGAATTCCCCTGATAGAAGAGAACCCCCTATCATTGCAGATGTGTTGATTCTTAACCCTGTGCCAGTCCCCTCCCACCACAGGGGGCATGTTGAGGGAGGGAGGGAGTGTGTCTGAGGTAGGCAGGATACATAGTTGATCAGTGCTTAGGATCCCTCTTACCAGCTTTAAGTTGCATCAGAGCTGGGGCTTACCCCAATGAGGGAGTTGAACCTAGTTCCCTGACAACCCCCACCCATTGCACATCTTCTTTGATAGGCTTCACTCTTCAATTTATATATGTGCATTGGGTACTGCACACACAAATGATCTTTGCTAGGGGCACAAAGGAAATGATGGGGTTTGAATAAAACAAACAAACAAACAAAGCAGCATTTTGCACAATTGGCCAATATGGAGCAGTTTTAGCAAGAGCCATTTTTAATCCTTCAAGCAGGGGCACCATTCAGTACTGAAAAACCACAAAGAAATACAGAAAAGCAAACAAAATATTTAAGGCAAATGAGTAGGAGTAGTTGGATCTAAGAGCAGAGGTGAGTCAGGTCCTTTGGGCAAATGGTTTCATAAATCTTAATTCTGTATGAGGCGTCTAGACACCGCAGTGTTGGGTGCCTTAAACATACAAAAAGGGCCTCTCTGAACATGTTCCTCAAAGAGTTTCTCCTGGAGTTCCCTTCCTAACAGTAAGCATCTATTTGGAAGAGGATAGTAAAAGAGAAATTATTTACATCGAGTATAAAATTCACATCTGAAGGACTGGAATCCACCCATCATAGTACTATTGCCTGACAGGAATGCGGTTAACTGAAGTTGATGCTCTAATGTACCTTTAATAAGGGATCATGAGCTGGCATCTGAAATGCCAGTAGTTACTGAAAAGCCTGTTGGCAGGACAGGTCATTTTTTGACATCCTCTCACTTCTGATACAATGGCAGCCGCCAACTGAGCATTCTGACTCATATAGCTAACATCCTGAAGCAGTACAAGTATTTCTAGGAATAAAAGCTTCCTTTAATCATACAAAATGTGGGTGGCTACCATACACTAGTTCAAAGATATTTTGGGGGTAACCAGCAGGTGCCCAGATAAGTCAAAATTCCCCCCCCCCCCGGCTTTGGCCAACCACTATTTGTAATCAATTCTTTTAGAAAGAGACAAAGACCAGATAGAGAATGTGGTCCAAATTTTCTAAAGTGTGTGCGCACAACCAGGGTTTTGAGTGTGCAAATCCTCAGTCTGAGCACACACACAACAAACACTGAGTACAAACAAATGTGAGCTCTTGTGACATCTCTGAACTCCTTCCAAGGAAGTTTTCAAACCAGAGTGAACGCTTTATGCCATTTAAATTTGCCTCCTATCATATACATGGGGTAACAGCAACAAGGGAGATAACTGTTAAGAGGCAACACATGAAAGCTGGTGTGTAACACAATTCAAATAGCAATGCAAATGAGTGTTCATTATTAACAAGGAGGGGATCAATTCCTGGCAAGATGTGCACAGGTCCAAGACACTTCTAAATTTGTTCACAAACCCCTGGAGTGAGTCAGACAGTCTCTGTCGCAAGTACTGACAGCGGTAAATCACTCACCTTCATCACTTCTACCTGCAGGTCTTCGTTCAGGGAAGGAGTCACTTTGACGGCATTCAGCATCTGATTTAGTAGCTGCTTCTCATCTGAGCCGGTTTCCACGGATACAAATCTCTCATCAGACAGCAGCTTCTGCAATAAGGCACAAGGTAGTTCAGTCTCAGAGACTGTCGATTCTCCCCTCTCCCCATTATTTAACTCAGTTGTAACCTATTGCGTATTGGTAATCAGAGTACTAGTTGCATACCTGCCCTTCTTTCTCTGAAGGTCTTCAGGACGGGATCTGGGCTTTGCTGATGAATGCAACTAACACTTTTGGGTTCATTACTGAATTCTACAATGGCTTTTTTATTTCTTTTCTGGCAGCTCAAATGATCTCAAGAAGGTCATTTCCCAGTGGACTCTCAACATGTCAATTTCTGCAGGCTGCTGGACTTGGCTTTGGTGAAGCCCCCAGCTAATGTCATTTTAGAAGTAACACTTCAACACATGTACAGAGTGGAAATGAGGCTGGTTTGGAGGCCTAGAGCTACCACTACTTTACCTTTTGCTTAGTGGGAGATAAAGGTTTAGCTATCATCCCACTCTCTCCCTTTGAGCTGCCAAGGGGACAGAAGCACTGTGGAGGTGGCATTGCTAATCACTGGCAGAGAGTGGGAAGAGGCATTTATGTATCTTTCAAGAGATGACTAATCTAAAACATTAACTAAACCCCCGAAGAGAAGGCAGCCTGACCAGTGGGTTGTGCTGGTGGTATGAAATTTGATGTGTATTTGCCGGGGGTAGGGGTTGAGAGGTTGTATAAGGGGAAGATTTGACACGGTCCTACTGATTTTATGGCCTGATCAGGTTCCCTTTGCTTGGAAAGAAGCCAGTACGTGAGTAATGGAGTGTCACAGTGGGTATTTCTAGACAGCATGACAGAGCTAGAAAAGGTGGCACAAAAGAGCAAATCCAACTTAAAAAAATAATAAAATGGACTTGAACTGAATTTTTATGGGAGCCTGTTTTCAAATTCTAAATATTGGCCTTTTTATTATTCTCAAAAAACAAAACTACTTTCAGCTACATGGGGTGGAAATGCAGAGACACAAAAGGCATGTGCACTACTTAAGTCCTACTTATACTCTCAAACAAGACCTCATGCTGGCCCTTCGCATAGGGATGAATTGCACCTTAGCGAACAGCAACTTGTATTTAGTAGAATAGCAGTATGAAACCTTCCTACAAAATTATATTCCTGGCAATAAACATTAATTGCATACTGGTGCAATGTCCATTTTCCCCTCAATGAAGCGAAAACATACGCTCTGTTTCCATTTCCCTACCTACAAATGCTTTAGCTCTCTGAAGCCTGCATCTGATTTTCTTGGTACATGCATTGCATGGCTGTTTTCAGTTGTCATTTATAAAACCCCTTCAGTTCACCTAGTGCTACTGAATGTGTGGGGAATTTTGATTTCAATATTTCAGTGGCGGTCCCATACATTTATAACAGAGCCCTCACTACTTATGTCTACGTTACGCTTTCCAGCCTCAAAGCAACACTGTCCTCTGAGCTGATCAAAGAGAGCTGGATGGGACTCTTCAGACTCTGACAATGCAGCTCCTTTGGCCTGGTCTACACTAGGCGTTTATGTCGAAGTTAGCGCCGTTAAATCGAATTAACCCTGCACCCGTCCACACTGCGATGCTATTTAGTTCGACATAGAGGTCTCTTTAATTCGACTTCTGTACTCCTCCCCGACGAGGGGAGTAGCGCTAAATTCGACATGGCCATGTCGAATTAGGCTAGGTGTGGATGGAAATCGACGCTAATAGCTCCGGGAGCTATCCCACAGTGCACCACTCTGTTGACGCTCTGGACAGCAGTGCGAGCTCGGATGCTCTGACCAGCCACACAGGAAAAGCCCCGGGAAAATTTGAATTTGAATTCCTTTTCCTGTCTGGCCAGTTTGAATCTCATTTCCTGTCTGGACATCGTGGCGAGCACAGCAGCACTGGCAACGATGCAGAGCTCTCCAGCAGTGATGGCCGTGCAGTCTGGGAATAGAAAGAGAGCCCCAGCATGGACTGATCGTGAAGTCTTGGATCTCATCGCTGTGTGGGGCGATGAGTCCGTGCTTTCCGAGCTGCGATCCAAAAGAAGGAATGCAAAGATCTACGAGAAGATCTCTAAAGACATGGCAGAGAGAGGATACAGCCGGGATGCAACGCAGTGCCGCGTGAAAATCAAGGAGCTGAGACAAGGCTACCAGAAGACCAAAGAGGCAAACGGACGCTCCGGATCCCATCCCCAGACATCCCGTTTCTACGAGGCACTGCATTCCATCCTCGGTGCTGCCGCCACCACTACCCCACCAGTGACCGTGGACTCTGAGGATGGGATACTGTCCACGGCCGGTTCCTCAGACATGTTAGGGGACGGGGAAGATGAGGAAGGAGATGAGGAGGGCGAGGCAGTTGGCAGCTCTCACAACGCTGATTTCCCCGACAGCCAGGATCTCTTCATCACCCTTACAGAGATCCCCTACGAAGCGTCCCCAGCCATTACCCCGGACACAGAATCTGGTGAAGGATCAGCCAGTAAGTGTTGTAAACATCTAAACATTTATTTTTAACAAAACAGGAATATTAACAATTAAAAGAATGGGTTGTTCATGATTAGTGTGCCCTAGGCGCTTAACGGTTTAGTAAGGGGCAGTGCAAGTTTTGAAAAGAAATCTAGCAATGTCCGGTTTTCAGTGATTGTCCTGCACAAGCCGCTCTACTGTGTATTCCCTGCTACTGCAGCTACAGTAAAATGCGGTCTATATGTGCGGGGATAGAGCAGTAATCCTCCTGGGACATCTCGATGAAGCTCTCCTGGAGGTAACTTGAAAGCCGTTGCATGAGGTTCTTGGGGAGAGCGGCCTTATTGGGTCCTCCGAAGTACGACACGTTGCCGCGCCACGAGATTATCAGGTACTCGGGGATCATTGCTCTGCACAGCAGGGCGGCATACGGCCCTGGTCTTTGGAGGCTTTCCCGGAGCATTCTCTCTTTGTCGCTCTCGGAGATCCTCATCAGGGTGATGTCGGCCATGGTGACCTGCTTTTAATTAGGTAGGGGAATGTTAGTGTTGGGACTGCTTTCCCGTTCCTTTACAGAACTGTCACCGCTGGTTTGCAGCCACGCGGTGGAGGCGGGAGAGGGGCAGCCGAAAGGGATCATTCCCGGGGACAGCCGCGAGGGGGTGGGGACAGGGGCAGAGTTCCCGCTTGCCGGATTGCTGGCAGCAGGGACTGACATTGATTTAAATGTGAAATGAGGCCAGTGGTAATATAAAAGTTTTAAACTGCCACAAGTGTACGGCTTACCATGTCTGCCTGCAACAGAAATTCCGTTGTGCTGCCTCGCTTCTCAAATGTGCTGTTCAAGACCCCAGGCACAGAATGCGAAGGCCGAGAATTCGACCTTGTGCTGAGTGCGCATGTGAAAGGTGCTGTGCATGGTCTTGTTCACAGAGAAAGACTATGTTCTTTGTTCACAACTACATTTATCTTTCAGAGGAATTCACTCCCTTTTTCCCATTTCCACAGCCCCGTCTGCGACTGTCTCACAACCTAGCCTGGAATCACACTCCCAGAGGCTAGCGCGGATTAGGCGTAGGAAGAAGAGGACACGGGAGGACATGTTCTCTGAGCTTATGGCCTCTTCCCAAGCCCAGGCAGCACAGCAGACCCAGTGGCGGGAGAACTTGACCCGAATGCACCAAGCCAACATGGATCGGGAGGAGAGGTGGCGGCAGGAAGACCAGCAGGCGACTCTAACGCTGCTTGGACTACTGAGGGAGCAAACGGACACACTCCGGCGCCTTGTGGATGTTCTGCAGGAACGGAGGCAGGAGGACAGAGCCCCGCTGCAGTCCATCTCTAACCGCCCTCCCCCGCCACCAAGTCCCATACCCACCTCACCCAAAGTGCAAAGAAGGAGAGGCGCAGAGTCCCTGCTAACTCTCACTCCACCCCTGCAGAGAGCTCTAGTAGCAGAAGGCTCTCATTTCCCAAAATTTGAAAAGTTCTTTCCTTCCCGCCTGACACAAGCCCACGTCCAAGTTTCACCTCCCAATGCCATGTGTAGTTGATAATAAAAAATTCGTTTCTGTTAACTACTGTTTCAATCATGTTCTTTTGGAGGAGGAGGGGAAAGGGGGTTGGAAAATTGGACAGGACAGTCTCCTTTGGCAGGGTACATAGTCGGGGGCAGGCACAGCAGCAGGGCACATACACAGTGCAGTGATGCAGTGACTAGTTGCCCCGGTTAGTCTGGGAGGTTGTTTTGATGTAATGTTGGGGGGGGTGGGTTGCTCTGTGACTTTGTGGCGGGGGAGGGCAGTTACAGATCTTAAGCGCCGGTCCTTAGACAGGATCACAGAGCCACACAGCATGGGATCTGTAACCGTCCTCCCCCTGCCACAAAGTCAAATAGACCTCCCATACACACAGTCCCGATCAGGAGGGGTGACAGGCTCCGTTGAAACAAGCATCCCACCGCAGCGGAGCCTGTCAATCCTTGAGTTTAGAAGCTGCATTCGCATCACAACACTAGACCCGCCCCGCACCACAGTCTGCGTCCCAGTTTTAAAAAATTCCCGCTAAAACAGTATTAAAGAAAACGGTGTGCTTTAACAAAGTAGAACTATTTTTATTTCGACACGTGTGTTGGAGGGGGGGTGAAGGGGGTATGTAACTGGATAGGATAGTCAACATTACCTGGGTAAAGAAACGGGGGCAGGTTTAGCTTCTCAGTACACAAACTATAAAATCACAGGTTACCCTGCTCACTCAGGAACTTTGCTTTCAAAGCCTCCCGGATGCACAGCGCTTCCCGCTGGTCTCTTCTAATCGCCCGGCTGTCTGGCTGTGAGTAATCACCAGCCAGGCTATTTTCGTCAACCTCCCACCCCGCCATAAAGGTCTCCCCCTTGCTCTCACAGAGATTGTGGAGCACACAGCAAGCTGCTATAACAATGGGGATATTGGTTTCGCTGAGATCACAGCGAGTCAGTAAGCTTCTCCATCTCCCCTTGAGACGGCCAAAAGCACACTCCACCACCATTCTGCACTTGCTCAGCCGGTAGTTGAAGAGTTCTTTTTCAGTGTCCAGGGCGCCAGTATAGGGCTTCATGAGCCAGGGCATTAGCGGGTAGGCTGGGTCCCCGAGGATGACTATAGGCATCTCCACATCCCCAACAGTTATTTTGTGGTCCGGGAAGTAAATACCTTGTTGCAGCCGTCTAAACAGACCAGAGTTCCTGAAAACACGAGCGTCATGAACCTTGCCCGGCCATCCCACGTAGATGTTGGTAAAACGTCCCCTGTGGTCCACCAGTGCTTGCAGCACCATGGAAAAGTATCCCTTTCGGTTAATGTACTGGGTGGCCTGGTGGTCCGGTGCCAGGATAGGGATGTGAGTTCCATCTATGGCCCCACCGCAGTTTGGGAATCCCATCGCTGCGAAGCCATCTATGATCGCCTCCACGTTTCCCAGGGTCACTACCTTTGGCAGCAGTACATCAACGATTGCCTTCGCTACTTGCATCACAACAACCCCCACGGTAGATTTGCCCACCCCAAACTGGTTCGCGACTGACCGGTAGCTGTCTGGCGTTGCAAGCTTCCACAGGGCTATGGCCACTCGCTTCTGTACACTCAGTGCAGCTCGCAACCGGGTGTCACTGCGCTTCAGGGCAGGGGACAGCAACTCACAAAGTTCCAGGAAAGTTCCCTTCCGCATGCGAAAGTTTCGCAGCCACTGGGATTCATCCCAGACCTGCAGCACTATGCGGTCCCACCACTCAGTGCTTGTCTCCCGTGCCCAGAATCGCCGTTCCACGGCATCAACATGACCCATTGCCACTGTGATGTCCTCGGCGCTGGGTCGCCTGCTTTCTGACAGGTCTGTGCTACTCTCAGACTTCAGGACATCACCGCGGTGCCGTAGCCTCCTTGCCTGACTTTTCTGCATCTGCCTCAGGGAAACCTTTATGATAAGCTGCGAGACGTTGAGAGCGGCCACAACTGCAGCGATGGTCGCAGCGGGCTCCATGCTCGGAGTACAGTGGCGTCCGCGCTGTCAATGACTGGAAAAGCGCGCGAACTGTTTTCCCGCCGGCGCTTTCAGGGAGGGAGGGCGGGAGTGATGGACGGATGACGACAGTTTCCCAAAAGCACCCTCGACTCATTTTGTTACCCAGAAGGCATTGCCGGCTACACCCAGAATTCCAATGGGCAGAGGGGACTGCGGGAACTGTGGGATAGCTGACCACAGTGCACCGCTTCGAATGTCGACGCTATCACCGTTAGTGTGGACGCACAAAGTCGAATTACTGTCCTTAGTGTGGACACACACGTTCGACTTTGCAATATCGATTACAAAAATTCGATGCAAGTAAAATCGAACTACTCTCGTAGTGTAGACAAGGCCTTAGTCGTTTGCTGGAGTCCAAGCGCTAAGCCAGGCATTATCCATCACTTGCAGAGCATGCAGCTTCCACAGAATCTTCTGCCTCTGCTAGCGCAGAGACTAGCTCCTGGATGCCTTCTCAGCAGTGCCCTTGCTATCACTAGGTCACCCCAAGGTTTGATGCTTTGTTTACAGTACTTTCTTTCATTTTAAACACCTATATTTCCTTTGAATTTAAATCATACGGGAGCTGCCATTTTCTACATCCACCCTCCAACCAAGCAAGTCAAAATCCACCCAAGTCCCAAGCCATACCTGCATCCCTGCTAGAGCATGTTGGGCCAACTTCACGTTCTTTGATTCCAAAGCCAGCTGCAGTGGGAGGAGACACTTCTCCCTAGAAAAAGGAGAGGAAAATAGTGCTCAGAAACTGGCAATCACAAAAAACACAGCCTTCTGGATTTTCCTCACTTTAAACAGGGTCAAACTCCAACAATCACTGAGCAGAACTTAACACCAAACAGCTGCAATGTGATTATTTATCTTCCCAAAGAAAACAACACAGTGGTTTTCCAAAATTTTCAAAGAAGCATTCCTCAAGAGAAACAGCCACTTATGGACCCACTTCCCAAGCAGCTTGGTCCTTAAAATGTCTCATTTTGTGCAACACAAACATGTGATTTGCAAACCACTCATGGACCTATAGCACAGTTTGAGAAGCACTGTGCATCAGTCACTTGTCTTCGGTTTACTAGTCAAGTTGCAGAAGCGGATACCAAGTTCCACATTCACCTTCTGTGGAACTAGCTTTGCTCCATGCCTTGTGTACAGTACAATTTGAAATCATGTGTTAACTAAGCCGAAAGTAATTTGTGCAAAGAACAAACATTAAAGGATAGGGTTTACAATGAGTTAATTAACACATTTTAAAAACACAATTACAAAATATACTTGGACTGTAGAATGCAGCAAGCTTTTGCATATTAAAAGATACCGGGAGTTAGGATGGTCACAAGTAGGTCCATAAGCACTGGAGACTTGGATTAAAATTCTGACTTAAGATACAAATAAAAATGAGGTTCGTGGACCAGTCAGTGTACACTTGCTCGTCTCACAAATCCTCTCACACAATAATCTGGCTGAAGAGAGGCCCTGAATTGGAATAACTGAAACTACTGCAGCTTGTGATTGAGACATATTAGCAGAGCTAACTGGGGAATGCTTATAAAGCACCTTCCTACACCATGTCAATCTCTAACCAAAACGGCAGTTCACAAATGAAATGAGTGTGGTGGTCTCAGCCTAAATTATATAAGTAACCGTGTGTCTGTTTTTGGGAGGCCAACTTGAAACCCTTTAAAGGGATCTGTTTTGTAGAAAATACTGAGTCCCTGCCCCTGAAAATCAGGTCCCTTTAAGGGGTATCCAGTTGGGCATCCAAAAATCAAGGCACTCAAAATCACAAGTCACTTTTCAAAACATAGGCCCTTGTCGTTAGTGCCAATTAAAAACCTTGCCGCAAAGACTAAGGCTATCAACATAACACGATTTAGCAAAAAAGTAAAAGAGTGAACTCATGTAATTGCAAAGCTTGTTTGGGAACTCACAGGACTTCCCATACTCTTTCCCGAATTGATGCAAATTTACAAAACTTCACCTAACATATCTTGCGGCAGCACAAACATCAGTAGGTGGAATTCTTGCTTTTTTATTTTTAAATTGGAATAGAATTTGCACGTATATTCAATCAGCTATTTAACTGAAAATTACCAATATGCCTGGCTTAGGATGCTTAGAAGAACAAACATGCAGAAAGTGTACTTATTTCAGAAGCTCCTCAAATGTTTCTGGAACATATTTAGCTAAAATGACTCTTTGTAAGCATTAGCCGCAGCATCCAAAGCTGTGTGAACAGTGCAACACATGGGAAAGAGCTCTGTTGAGTGTTGTAGACCTGAGACTGGAAATCCAAAGCAGAGAGAACCCACACAAAAAAAAAATCGATTCAAGGTTTTACACAATAACCTGTTTGTAACCTACACGTCATGGGGGCATGTGGATTACCCGTGCATGCTGGGGCAGGAGGACACTTTGGGAGATTACGGAGATGCATGGTGAAACTACTCCTATCCAGTACACATACAGATTTTTTTTTACAGTATCTGATATTCCGAGACTTGGACGCACTCAAAATGTTGCTTTCTTTTGTTCTTTTTTTTTTTTTTTTTTTTAAACAAAATATCACAGCTAATAGGCCAGCCAATACTTCCCATTGGCTGCTGAATCCCGGTTTTGTAATTGTTTATGTGACCAACTGGTAGCAATTTTGGCTGTCCCATTTTGGCTGCTGAATCCCGGTTTTGTAATTGTTTATGTGACCAACTGGTAGCAATTTTGGCTGTCCCATTTTGGCTGCTGAATCCCGGTTTTGTAATTGTTTATGTGACCAACTGGTAGCAATCAAGGTCGCTGTGCATGAACTCATGTAAACACGCATTTAGAAGTGAACCACACAAAAAGTATATTTTAAGTGCAGTCACTGTGGTGTGTTAAAAAGGTCCCACTTATTTAAACTGTAAGTCTTTAGGGCAGGGACTGTCTTCCACCCTATGCAATATGTACAGTGCCTAACACAATAGAGCTGTCAGAGCTACAGGCACTACTGCAGTTCAAACAACAAATATTAATAGGTGGGACATACTAAAATAATAAATATGTCCGATGTTTGCTAACATGGACTGAGAAACGGGGGTCGGGAGGGCAGTCATAACCCAATGGAACTGAGCCAGCTGACGTTCATTACGATGCAAATGGCCTAGAGCCTTTATGGCTGGCTCACTGTAGAATTACCACGCAGTTCAGCACAGTGCCCAGCATCTGCAGCTAGAGACTGCAACTGATAAAGAATGAAAGTGATTTCTTGATACATCATCCCAAACTGAGCACAAAATGACAACAGGAGGATGGAAATGAGAACAGATTCAATTAGATGAACTTCCCAGCTTTGCTAAAAATGTTTAACTGAAGATCTGCTTAATACTGCAGCAATCTCCTTTCCCATTACATTCTCTGAGAAAATGAGCTGCCACTGTGTCATTTCCTGTTCTTGTTACAATCTCCGTCAATAAGATCTTTATTATCTCCTTGCTACGGTCATAAAGCACCTACAGATATCCTGCCAAGACTGGACTCACTGAATATTCCAATACTTCGACCTGCATTTTAAGCACAAAACTTAGCAGCATCAGTGTACAAAGAGCTAGTCCTGGGATGAGTAGGTAAGCTAACACAATATGTCACTACTGCACGTCCATCACTTTTAATAGTTGATCTTAGTGGGGCTGGAGAGGGTGTAAGTCAGGGTAGAATTTTGCCCCAGAATTTTGCTTTTTGCTTAGAAAATGAGAGAGATGGGGGGGGGGGGGGGGGGAAGAAAAAAAAAGTCTCAGGATCACACCTTCTGGTCCCTGTCTGTGAACATTCCCAAACCAGTTTGGTCCAAGAGAGGCCCATGAATGGAATACCAGCCTGCGGCAAGTCAGGTATGGGATCCATTGGTGGAGCTTGCATGGCAGTTTGTAGGGGTATCCACATGCCCTCAACATTTGGAGTTTAGATTGTAAAGTTTTGACTGGAATACCAAGGCTGATACTGTGTTTATCACTCACTGTCCATTTGTCCCTGTCCTCCCCACCTCCTCCTTCTGCTATCCATGACCACCTTGACTCTTCATGCTCCCACCCATCCCATAACTTCTTAGGTAATTGCACCTTGCCTTGGATGATCTCACTGGAGAATCTCTTGTCACTGGCTGCATGTCTGCAGTTCTAGGACTCTGGTGCTGCTCTGTCCCAATACTGTATGCTCTAGAATGCTGTGCACAGGGGAAGCTCCAAAAAACACAGCATGAGATTTACACAAGGCAACATCTCAGAGCCATGAACGAGACTGCTTACCTTCACACAAGGGATCATCAAAGGAAGCGTGAACACTTTACTTGCTGGGGGCTCATGGGGAGAGAGGCAGTCAGAAGCTTCAGGGGGCAGAGGTGCTGTGGGAGTTAAGGAGCTGGAAGGGAGGTGGTGAGAACGAAGACAGGGAGGTAACAGGTAGGAAGTGGAAAGCATGAAGGGAAGTCAGGGAGTGAAGGGAAGGACTTCGAAGCCTAAGGAAGTTGCAGGTGGACAAGGAAATGGGAAGAGATAGACATAAATGATGTTCAGCCTGTGCATCTTTAATATTTGTGTTCCTAAGCAGAGCCAAACAGTGTGAGGTTCATGGTACCATTAATCACGTCTGCACGCATTCATAGAGTTTCACACAGTGTCATCCTCAAGCTAGCGCTATTAGCCACTTGCTCACAAGAGTGCCAGAGCCACTCTCAAATTAAAAAGGAAGAAAGGTAGAAAGAGTGAATGCCCTGATTCAGCACAGCCTCCTGGCAGTGGTGTTCTTTCCCAGCTAGAGAAGAGAGGATAACGAGAGCTCCCTTAGTGTTGTCGCCATGGGAGGTATAAGGTCACATTACACACTGAGCAGGATTTAGTGTGACTCACTGCAGAATAACGTTACCCATGAGCAGTGTTTCAGCAGAGAGCACAACGGTACTTACAGAAACAACAGTGAAACCAGACAGCCTTCCTAGCCATGCTGCTCCCTTTTCATAGCTGGGGGAACAGTAATAATGAATGTATTATGCTGCCAGACCATTTTTTTTTTATGCAAGAAAAAAAAGACACCCCAGTGCAGACCATACTTACTGGATCTTCACAACTCTAGATTAAAAATAACAGCAACTTGCACGTAGGGGATCTTAATCAGAGGATCTCAACACTCTTTGCAAAGGTGAACCTTATTGTCCCTATTTCACAGATGGGGTAACTAAAGGAAGATCCAACCCTGCTCCTATTGAAGTCAATGGGAGTTTTGCCACTGACTTCATTGGCACCAGGATTGAATCATAATAAGCAACTTGCCCAAGGTCACAAAGCAATTCAATGACAGAACCAAGAATATAAGCTCGGAGCAATGTCTCCCAGTCCCTAGTTTTAACCAGAAGCACGTGTTACCCCTCAGGAGATGTTGTTTCATGCAGCTGTGGACTATTCCATTGTTGTTGTTAACTTGTTAGACTGCAGAATGCATTATTCGAATGTACAGGTCACTTACATTCAGCACACTGGGATACAATGACCTTTAATTGTGCTGGTAATGACTTGTCTATCTACCCTTCAGGTCCAAGAACCTGTCACTAGTGTAGGATAGTATGGCCAGCCAATCAAAACACAGAATACTAGAAAGATCCAAACAAGACATCTGACTATTATAAATAAGAGATTATGAAGATCCTGCTACCTCATCCTAGTGGAAAAAGACTTTGAATTAATGAGCCATTATTCTCTTCTCATTAATCTCATGCTGAAAATTGTAATGAGGATAGGAAATGGCACAAACTTAATTCTTTCTTCTTAGTGTCAGTGGAATGGAATCACATAGCCTGCTGAGGCACAGGAAAAAGTGCACTTCAAATGCAAACAATTTGTCACAGCAATAAACGTTATTCCTCTTCATATAAAAGCCAGTGCTAGAATTCATTTTCATAAGATTGGTTTAAAAAAAAAAAAAGACATTCAAAATAAAATCTCTTTCCACATTATCTTCCACTGTAAATTATGTAGAAATAAAATTAGGAACCTTAGGGCATATCGACATGCAGTTTGCATTCTACAATGTAACACAGAGCCGACTCAAAGAATGGCATATAAAAATACTGATTGCCATTGTCTGATAATCTGCCCCTGAAGGGCATACTCATAAGGGGGGCCTGGCATGAGAGGCCAGATTCAGATTGTTGGTGGGAAGAAGCCGGTCAACCCTGAGTTTGTCCCTTTGTGAATCTGGGTATAGTCCAAATAGTTACTGTCATACGTATTAATAAAAGATGGTTCAGTCCAAAAAGGCAGCAAATTTTACCCCAAACTGGTTAAAAATGTAATCCTGCAGACAAGAATTTTTTAAAATTTAAATATCTACAGCTCTCTTTAGCTGCTGTAGTTTATTTAAAGCTAGTGAAGCCTCTATCAACTCTATGGCTGAAACTAAGTAGCTGGCAGTCAAGCGTTTTTGTGCATTTGGGTAATTTTAAATTATTTGAGTCTTACTTATTAAGGCAATTATGCTATAGCTCACACAGACATTATGGGCCTGATGCAGAAATTAGTGGGTGAGGTTCCATCACCTGTGTTATGCAGGAGGTCGAACAGATGATCAGAATGGTATCTTCTGGCTTTAAAACGTACATGTCTTTAAAACTGATTTCAGACCGTCTTTAAAGATTTTCTTGAGCAAGAGGGAAAAAAAGGCAAAAGCTGAAAAAATCCACTAAAACCTATGTTCTCTGCCACTTATTTATATTCACACAATACAGTACATTTCTTTATGCTATTGCATCATTACAAGATTATCCTGCATTACAAGACAACACCGAAAATTAAAAAAAAAAAAAAAAAAAAAAAAAAAGACAGAGCATGCACAAAGTCAGCATCAATGTTGCAAAAATACATAAAAAGTAGTGATGGGAAAACAGTTCAAACTTCTAAGCTTTGGGTTTAGGATCCTAAAGTTGGATGGTGACATCCTCATTCCATTGAAGTCAATTGGAGTTTTGCCATTAGTATCCACAGGCCCAGGATTTCGCCACGGATGCTTACCCAGATATACAGCGGCTTCCACCAAAATCCATATTCCTCGCCCTGAGGCTCACCTCTCTCCTAACAAACTAAATGGGTGCGCCACAGCAACTCCTTGGGATGTGCCCCGCTCCACCTGCAACATCTTTATGGGATTTCTTATCCTATTTTGCTTTTTTCCTGCCCACCTGAGGTCCCCCTCTTCTGGGTGCCACCCTCTCACTTGTAACATACAGTACCTGTTAGTCAAATCCACAATACACTCATGTTCACACAGGAAATCCACTCCCAAAAAGCTATTTCGTGATTTTGATCATTTAAGCAAGGTGAATATGGGGACCCTCCGTGTGCTTCCCACCTGTATCAGTATTTGCAACGTGCTGTAGGCTACAAGTCCTGCCTTGTGTGCCCAGCTTTCACCTGTTCACCCTCGGGACTCCTCTCATCCATGAGGGGATGCCCTTTGTCTTCCCCTCCCCACTGCGCCAATGCTGTTCCTCTGTAGCGCTCCCTCTCTCTCCCCTTAATGCTTCCTTTCCAGCAGAGAATTCTCCCTGCTCTCTTTCCTAGCATTTCCTCTCCCCTTGCTCCATATATCTGCGCCTCTCCTTTTGCTTTACAAACTATACACATAGAAGGATCACATCACCCACCTCTGAAACATGAATGCTTCTGGGGTGGAACACAACAGCTGTTTACCACAGTGCAGTTTAGGAGAGGACGCATGTCTAACTGAAACTTAATGGGAGTGTATGTTAGCTGGGCCTCACACACTTATCCAATCTGGAATTTTGGAAGGGTGCCACAGCTAACATCCCTATTAAACATAAAGCAGACAAGCAAAAGAATACAGAAGACAATACAAGAACATTTTCATTTACATAATGTCCACAGAATCTGAGTTGCCATCACAGAAGTGTAACGGTCCTTGTGGGAAAGATATACTTGAACAAACTAGTTAATCTCCTGTACAAACTAAAGCAACAGAGACTACAGAATTCATATTAGCTATCATAATTAAAGAGCTCTGAAATCGTCACCCATCTGGAGATAGCAAAGCAGCTAATTACCTTAGAAACTATGTCCCTTAATAACATCTCTATTTAAATACAGAGAGTCCACCCAGCTAGCAGCACGACACTACTGTCAAGATGAAAGAACATTAGGCACATAATGTACTATTGCTCAGAGGGTAGCAGTACTGTACAAAGGAAAAGGTGAGGAAAGAGCAACAAAGAAAACATACATTACAATATTAAAATGTGTCAGTCTGTGGACAAAGCCAAAAGAAATAACCAGGATGTCCTTAATCTCCAGAGGAACTTCTTTTTGATACATTTCTAATGGTTTTCCTATCACATCCCTCCCAAAAAAACTCTTCTGTATTTGCACTGTGTGTACCATGTGTAACTGATTCCAGCTTACCAGATTCCTTAAGAACAGAGTGACACACACAACTCCCCTTCATTATAAGACAACCAGTATCTTTTATGTATTTATTGCCTATTTTACTTGCAGCTATTAAGTTTCTTCAGTGTATCTCCAAAAGCAGAAGAACTGAGATTTAAGAGATTATTAGCTGAAGCAGTGTGAGAATGTGAGATAAGGGTCAGCAAATACATCCTTATTGGTGCACCTTCTGACCTTAGCTAAAAGATTTCCTGCACATGCCCAGTATGCCATTTTAAAAGGCTAACAACTTGGTCAAATCCAAACCAGTTTTCTCCATAACAATGGAAAGCACTGCTCCCCAATTAGAGCGATTCCCATGACAAATCTCTTTCTCAATCCCTTGACTATCCAGATTGCAAGTTCTTTTGGGAAGGAACTGTCTCTTAATATTTGTCTAGCACAATGGAACCGGATGTTGGTTGGGACCATATAATAAACATGTTCTGCCATGCATTCACCTAGTACAATTCAATCAAACATGAACATTTCCATTATGTGGAAAAAATTACTGCAATCTTAAGAGTTCATTCACTATTAACTATATTGTACAACACAAACATTTTCCACCACCATCTCCAGGCTTAGAGCCAGGGACATAGGTAGTGGGAATCTGGACTCTCAGCAATAAAGGAATGAAAAACTCTTTCTGGTTAAGTCTCTTGTTTTGACACTGCAAACATTCTTCGCTCCCCGACCCTGCATGATGAGCTGGATGAATTCTATGCTAATTTGTCCACTGTGTAAGCAAACCTGGGGCCATACAATCAAAAAAACCTCTGTGAGGAGACAAGAAGGGATGAGCTGTATTTCCAATTATTACAGGCTGAGTTTTAAAGGTTAGTTCTGTGTTTTGGGACTGCATTCAGCTTTAGTAGCAATGCAAACAGTCTTAAATCTTAGCAGCTCTAAAGGATGGTTATTAAAATAAACAGAGTTGTTTAAACACCACATTTGCCATGCATTGTGTATTTACACTCACTGGGCCATAGTATATTCAGCAATAAAAAAGCATTACTTTCCTAAGCAAACAAGGATTAAAAGAAACCAAATTTGCAATGTACTTTCTGTGCATTAGAAATGGCTTGTTTTATGTGCAGCTATTAAGCTTTTTTAGTCCGTAAAGTGGGGAAGTTTAATATCATAGAATCATAGAATACCAGGGTTGGAAGGGACCTCAAGAGGTCATCTAGTCCAACCCCCTGCTCAAAGCAGGACCAATTCCCAACTAAATCATCCCAGCCAGGGCTTTGTCAAGCCGGGCCTTAAAAACCTCCAAGGAAGGAGACTCCACCACCTCCCTAGGTAACGCATTCCAGTGTCCAATATCCCCATTAAGGTTCAGAAAAATTCAGTGAAATTCAACATCACATAGAATCTGTGGCAGAGCCCAGAATTAACACAGATCTCCCATGCCCCTTCCCTCTGCCTTAACCATAAAAACATCCTTTCTCTCCTAAAAGCGTACAGACCCATCCCCACCATCTCTCTTCCACCCTGAGAAGTGGCTGGCTAGCCCACATGCTATTAAAGGCTATGATTCTGCCTGGCAGCCTGGGAAGGCACTTGCAGCTGAGTCATGCTCAGAGGACGAGTGTGCTAAACAAAGAGGCAGAGAAGATAAGATAGAGGTGGACAGCTGCAGATCTGGTTGAAATGACTTTGAGAAGAGTTACAACCTAGGGGAAATAAAGGGCTAAGAACTGAGGGGAGGGGTCCACAACCAAACCTCAGGTGAATCACAGCTGTTTTAAAGGGGACTAAACAAGGAACATATATTTTTAAACTGCTCTACCGATGAATATCAACAAGGGCTATGAAAAAAATGGTCTGGGGCCATGAGTGGCCAGCAGAGTGTATGACACGGAGCCTGTAGGATGCAGTGCACGTATTTCTGTGATGCCGGTCTACATCTGACTGAAACTTCAAAACATTTGCCTTTCATCATTGAGAATGATGAACAACAGCTGATAAGCTGTTCACCAGGGAGAAGTATTCCTAATGGTCTTATGGAAAATTCTCACTGGCTGAAACTGATGGCAATGATATAAAAATAATCATATTCCTTGTGTTACATGGATTTCTGTGCCCATCAATGAGTCTCCCTCCATCTTACTTTTAAATGCTGGAATGGGTCATTCCTTTGACAATGATCACTCGTGAAGCTAAACTTTTCCAACCAGGATTAAACACTATCCCACTCTGCTCCCAGGAATGATGGCCTGTAGGACTGGTGAGGCCCACTCTTAATGAAACTTCTCTGGAGCTTCATCTACACTGCTGGTGCTATCAATAATTCAGCTGCGCTGGGGCTAGTAATGTTGGGAGCCCTAATGTAGATGGCATTTGTGGCTCCAGTAGCTTTTTCACCACTGTGGTGATTAGTAGGGCTCTACCAAATTCACGGTCCATTTTGGTCAATTTCACGGTCATGGGATTTTTTTAAAAATCTGTATAGCATAGGTTAAAAATATACAGAAGACCAGATTTCACATTTTCATGATCTGTGATACATTTTTCACGGCCATGAATTTGGTAGGGCCCTAATGATTAGATATGCTCTGATATCAGTAGGAGGTTTATAAAAAGATCAAGGCCCCTTATTTGTAACTAAATTCTAAGTCATCATTTGTTATTCACTCAGTACCTACTGTCACGTTCAACATTATTCAGTGGGAAAATATGTTCACATTTAGGATTGCTGCTACTTTTGTCCTTCCCCCCCCCTCCCCTTTGCATTCCCTTCCCTGAGGCAATTTCCAATTCCCACTTGCTCTTTTCTATCCTCTTACTCATCCCATCTGCTAAGTCAGTACTGATGTTTAAATTGTCACCCTGAGGCTTTAGAGTCAAAACCCCAGTGACATTAATAGCCAGTACAGGAGTTCACGCATCTGAGATGCATTGTTTCAGGCTATTTGCATACTCAGGCAGACAACACTGCATAAGTTTACAAATGGTTCTCACTGGAAGATTATATTTGCAACCATAAGGGCTAGAAACTTCTTTTTAAAAAAAAATTAAAGTTGAGATTCTGCAGAATCTGAATACGCCAAGCAGGCCGCAGAAATATGCCAAGTAGGATGGATCCAGCCTGCAAACTGGGTGTTTGAAACCACCGGGCACACTAATCAGCATGTCTATGGTGCTGCTGGGGTCTCCCCGCCAGTGGATCAATGACTTGCTTCGATTTACTATCAGATAGTGGCCATGTAATTGCAGAGCAGCGTGGGGCGATTCTCTATCCAGCACTCAGATGGAGGAGGAAGCACAAGAGCACTAGAACCAGGTAGGCGGTGGGAGGCAAAACAGTTTTCTTCATGCTTTTAACATTACTTTGTCATAAAGTGTAGCTAACTATGAGTGAATGTACACAGGATACATTCATAGTCCTATCATTTTTTGCTATTGCTGCAGTGGATTCAACACCCAGAGAAAATACCTTTGAACAAAAGCAATGCTAAATTCAGCCTAAAGTTACAGGCAGTGTTAACTGGATTCTATGGTGCTACCATCTTCTTACATGCAAAGGGGCACATATATCAAGTGACTTGCAAACAAACTACGGCAATTTCAATCACTGATTTAAATCATGATTGAAATCACCTTCTTTGTAAAAATCATTGATTTTTAATTCAGGTAGGAATATTGTACAACCAATTTGAAAATTTGTGCTCCTGCAACTTTATAAATTAAAATCTAGAATGAACTGAATTATAAATGCTGGGTTTTTTAAATGCCACCACAAGTAGAGTGTCTTATTTTATTTTATGAGATTTCAGTATTTTGCTTATGGCAAATTGAGGACCTAATCCTGGAGACATATAAGCAGCTTCATAACTTTACTCTCATCAACAGTCTCTGACTTAAATAGGACTACTCGTGTTTAGAGTTAAGCACGCGTAAGGAGCATTATGGGAGGAGCTCCCCGTAAATATCTGCAGAACAATCTCATTATTATCCTTCAACACCCTTCCTTTTCCACCATGCGTACAAAAACCACTGGTGTGCTGAGACCACCGCCTATCATGCTGAGCAACAGCGTCTCACTGTTTCCTTATACTCCCCCATCTGCTCTTTAGTATCCATTGTTGTCTCGGTTTACACTAGATTGTAAGATCTTTGTGGCAGGGCATTTTTGGTCTGTGTTTGTACAGTACCTAGCACAACAGGCCAAAATTTTCAAGTTAGTCTTCTAGGCCCGTATTTGGGTCCCTAAGATTTTTAACAGGACCCAAGTGTCTTTGCAGCACGATAGGGTGACCAGATGTCCCAATTTTTTAGGGACAGTCCCAATTTTGGGGGCTCTCTCTTATATAGGCACCTGTTACCCCCTCCCCCGTCCTGATTTTTTACACTTGCTGTCTGGTCACCCTACAGCACAAGTCCCACTGACTTCAAACTGTAAACTTGAGTGGGTTAAAGCATTTCAGCTTTCTTGATTTCTAGAAGTTCAGTATTGGTAGGGTTAGCTGCAAATATAGCACAGGCTATTTGCTTATCAATTCTGGGTTTGTCTTTGTGTTATTCTCAAAGTAAGGATGGTATGTCTGATCACAGAAAGAAAAAGAGGACCACCTCTGCCCCCCAAATACCAGGGATTTGGGAGATCCAGGTTCAAGACCCTGCTCTGCCTGATTCAAAGACACTTTAACCTGGATCTCCCAAAGCCAAGGTAAGTGCCCTCCCCACTTGCTTACTGACTATTCTTGGATCTCCCTTGCTCTGATTTTTCATGAAAAATGTCAAGGTGTCTCTGGTCCATTCCAATGCAGAACAGGAAAAATTCTTGAAATCTCCAAAAAAAGTTTTGCAGGAAGGAGAAACTGTTCCCCACTAAGCTCCAGAGACGAGGCCCTGAATTTGTCATTTTCAGGGTACATGAGCATTCTAAACGTGAAACTTCTTAGCAGAAAAAATATTCAGTATTTAAAAAAATCCAAAGTTCTACTATAAATTAGGAAACTAAGTAAAGAAAAAATTTCAAAATATCGACTTTAGCAATGTAACAATATGAAATAGGAAGAAAGTAAAGACACCAACATGTAATTAAAAAAAAAACTGATTTAAGTTTTTTTTTTAAACTATTTAAATAATAAAACAAAACAAACAAGGATCTGCTCCTCCTGCCCAGTCTCTCCCAGTGGAAGGAAACTATCCAGAATGAGGAAGGAGAAGAATGAAATGATAAAAATCACCAACATTCAAACATAAAGGAAGGGCCAAACTACATTCCAGTCTCAGGACCCTCCAGATGTATGGACCATCCATGTGATTAGCGGGATGTCAGATCTCCGCAGTGCGGAAAATCTGGTGATAATCATGCAAATAATCCCATAAAAGGCCACAACTCATGTTGTTGAGACAGTGTGCAGATGATACAGAAGGCAATACAGTCCCTGACCTTGAGAGCTTAACAAACTATTATTGCTTTTCAGGACATAGACCTCATGTGACAGAGGAGCTGGAGGAGGATATCAGAGACGGAAAGGGAAGTTCTTTCTGAACTGGTCTGCTATCTGCTTTTGTCCAACGCTCCAAGAACTACAGAAAAATTCACACACATACCTCAGAGGTCAACTACCTTTGATGCTAACTTCCTGCTCCTCACTGAGCAAGCTTCCTGAAGTTCACACATCAGTCTGAAAAAATGAACACTGGAATGAAATGCACCATGGCAAAAAGAACGCACTGAGAAAAGGCTAGACGCACAGGAACGGATTATAGTTTGAGCAAGCTATGCTGTGTAGGATAATGTGAGGCCAAGATGCAATGGTCTCTTTCTTATCCACTTTCTTATCTGCCTTCATCAGAGTTTACCCTGAATACTAGAAAATGTCACTTTTTGACATTAGCTTTTGTTTTGCCTTTTTAGTCCTGAAATCCTTTCCTCCTCAAACATTTCTGCAAAAATCAGAGCCCCTTTGCTGAATGTATCACTCCAAACTTGGCGAAATCTCTCCAGCAATGGGAAAAAATCCAAACAATATATAGGCAGGCATGTTCTTGAAGGTACTGGAGGATACACACTGTCATAGCAATTGCATCATTTCTATTTGCTGCAGGGGAATGACAGTCTATTTTATATAACAAGGAAAAAAAATAAAATACATGTGAAATCTACTGCAGAGGACACTTTCAGGTCTGTTCTCTTCATACACCTATGCAACTCTCTTGTCTTACTTAATGGATTGGGCATGATACTTAGACAAGTTTAAAGGACCACTGCTACACTCAGGCAAGGTTTATTTTTTAAAATTATATCGATCACTAAAATCATATTATGTATCTTTGACCAAGCAAATTTAAAAAATAATCTGGCAGCAACTCTCTCGGTCTTAGTAGCCAGCAACAATGATGGAGGAAGAGTCATTATTCCCTTAACATACTTTATCATCTTATAGCTAGCACTGGCAATATCCAGTTTAGTTTTATTTGGGGTGTTGGGGGTGCGTGACCTAACAAAGCTCACTAGAAGGAAGAAGTATCATGGTTAGAGGAGGGGCATGGGAGTCCGGGCTCATGAGTTCTGACTTTATCACATAATTGCTTAGGCCACATTTTTCAAAAATATTCATTAAATGTGGATGCCAACATGAAATACCGAATGGCTTGATTTCTGTTGGTGCTGAGCAGTAGTAAATAGAGTTGAAATGAACTCACCCTCTCTTAAAAATCAGGGCCTAGGTGTCTCTTTTCTGAGCACCAAAATTAGTGGACACGTCTGAAAATTTGGGGATATCCTCTCTATGTTCCAGTTTACACAGCTCTAAACTGGGCACCATAATACACAGCACAGCAAAGTATTGCAAAGTTTAGTAAATAAGTGTTTTTAAAGCATTCGGAGAACCTTTGCTGAGCAATTAATGCAATATTAATACAATATTATTCACAGGGTCCTACCAAATTCACAGTCCATTTTGGTCAATGTCATGGTGATAGGATTTTAAAAATAATAAATTTGATGATTTCAGCTATTGACATTTGAAATTTCATGGTGTTGTAATTGTAGGGGGTCCCGACCCTAAAAGCAGCTTGGGGTGGGGGGGGGGGGGTCGCAAGGTTATTGCAGGGGTTTGAGGTACTTCTACCCTTACTTCTGTGCTGCTGCTGGTGGTGGCGCTGCCCTCAGAGCTGGGCAGCTGGAGAGCAGAGGCTGCTAGCTGGGATCCCAGCTCTGAAGGCAGAGCCACCGCCCGCAGCAGCACAGAAGGAAGGATGCCATGGTATGGTATTGCCATCCTTACTTCTGCGCTGCTGCCTGCAGAGCTGGGCACCCGGACAACAGCTGCCATTCTCCGGCCACCCAGCTCTGAAGGCAGTGCAGAAGTAAGGGTGGCAATACCGCGACCTCCCCTAAAATAACCTCGTGGTCCCTCTGCAACTCCTCTTTGGGTCAGGACCCCAGATTTGAGAAATGCTGGTCTCCCCTGTGAAATCTGTATAGTATAGGGTAAAAGCACACAAAAGACCAGATTTCACGGTCTTTACCCCAAGCCCTCCTGCCTTTCTATTTGATGCCCTTGTTGGACAGAATAGGCATGTAGCCCTTCCCACCTCCCCCTGGGATAGAGCTGAGCCACACTGATAGAGTAAAGTGAGAAAACCCATGTACACGTTCAGTGGGGAAATGAAAGGCCTCAGTGTCCGCAGCTGGGTAATTTTGTTAGGAAGTAAGACATTACAATTGCTATCCCTCAACTGGTTTAATTTTCACAGTGGTTTTCAAGGATTTAACCCCATAAATCCTATTAATGTCAAGGGGAGTTGAATGGCTACATCTCCCTACTTTGTGTTGGGAAGATGAACCCCAATGGGTCTCAGTTAAGCTAAGTAAAGCTGTGACATTCAAGGCTGCCTCTCCTTCCTTAACTGTCCAAACACTGCTGAAAGTAGCTAGCCTGTGGGGCAAAATACACCTCAGGTGATGTCCTGTGTAATAGGTATTTCATCCGGGAAGTGCTGAGGTTGCCCTGGAAGCAGCCACGATACAAAAGCTGCAGCAGACCTCACTCATTTGTTGCAAAGGCCTCAGATCAAATGGTTTCCTAACATGCCATATGTTCAATAATACACAGGCGCAACCCAACAGGGTGAGCTAAGAATAGAGCAGCAGGTGTACATCAGAATTGCCTTCACTATGTTGGAATCAGGCAGATCCTTAATGTTCTTCTAATGTAGTTTTTGTACACTCAGTTTCCTTTTTTTTTTTTAAGAGTAATCTTAAAGCCAACTGGAGAGCATCCCCTCTGCAATGTCAAATCAGATCTCTAGACTCTCTGGGGCCAACCTGAATCAGCTTAGCTCCATCTGGCTCAGTGGATTTGATATAGTTAGGGCCCTATCAAATTCAAGGTCCATTTTGGTCAATTTCACGATCAGAGAATTGAAAAAATTGTTAATTTCATGATTTCAGCTAGTTAAATGTGAAATTTCAAAGTGTTGTAATTGTAGGGGCCCTGACCCAGAAAGGAGTTGTGGGGGGGGGTGTCACAAGGTTATTGTAAGGGGGGGGTTGCGGTACTGCTACCCTTACTTCTGCACTGCTGCTGCTGCTGGGAGTGGCGAAGCTGCCTTCAGAGCATAGAAGTAAGGATGTCATGGTATAATATTGCCACCCTTACTTCTGTGCTGCTGCTGGCAGGGCACTGCCTTCAGAACTGGGCTCCCGGTCAGCAGCCACCACTCTCCAGCTGCTCAGTTCTGAAGGCAGAGCAGAAGTAAGGTTGGCAATACCACAACCCCCCCCCCTAAAATAATGTTGCAACCCCCCTGCAATTCCCTTTTGGGTTAGGACTCCCAATCTGAGAAACGCTGGTCTCCCCCATGAAATCTAAATAGTATAGGGTAAAAGCACACAAAAGACCAGATTTCAGAGTCTGATGTTTTTCATGGCCGTGAATTTGGTAGGGCCCTAAATATAGTGTTAGTGAATGCAGTTATTTCACTGACATTGTAAGAAGACTGTATTATTGCCAGAATTTTGTATAGTATTCTTATTAGGCAGTGCCACTGTATTCCGTTTGCTACAGAATCACAAAACTGCATATGGAAATGAACAAAATTAGGTGATTTAGCTCATTCTTTGTTGTTAGAATATATTGCAGAGAATAATCCTATTTCTAGCGGTGATTCCACTCCAGTTAACAGATCTCAGCATTAGGACATTTTGCTTAATCATCATTCTAATCTTCCTTTGCTCATTTTCTTCCTGGCTCTTAGTATGTATACGGTATTATAATACTACAGCACGGAATACAGGGCCAGATTAAATGCAGCAATTCAGGGAAGAGTTTGGGGAGACAATTCCTCTTGGAGTTCCCAAACCAAACAGCCATAGCACCATCCCTTATCAACATAAAGGTGCACTCCCCTAGTGCATTCCTCCATCTCTGCGGGCCAATATGGAGTGGGGTGAAGGCGGAAATGGGGGCAGGACCATGGCCCCATCCCCTTCTGCCCCTTTTGGTATGGTTAGCAGCTCATGGGGAGCTAGTAGAGACTGCACTGTAGCTGGTGCCACTGCAGGAGACACTGCCACAAGTTGGAAGAATCTTTGTTCCCTCCAAAAACAACGAGTGGTCCGGTGGCACCTTAAAGACTAACATTTATTTGGGCATAAGCTTTTGTGGGTAAAAAACCCACTTCTTCACATGCATGGGATTTTTACCCACAAAAGCTTATGCCCAAATAAATCTGTTAGTCTTTAAGGTGCCACCGGACTCCTCGTTGTTTTTGTGGATACAGACTAACATGGCTACCCCTTTGATACTTTGTTCCCTCCTGCTCTTTGCACACACTTAGTAGGGACAGTCACAATCTGGCACATAATGGACCAATTCCTCCATCCCTATTCCAACTGCTTGCTCTGCTCAGGCTGTGGAAAGCAGCTCTAAAGGAGCTGGGTATTTTCCCCTGGCATCAGTTAGCTCCCTGCATCCAGAATAGGATGTGTGTCACACATGGTCCAGGAGTGGGATACGGTGTGGCCAGAGAGCCTTGCATTCTGGTGATACCCAGCCAGTGGAACCATTCCTGCCTGCATTACTTAGAGAAACCTTAAGCTGCTCTACAGTTTTGTTGGGAACTGCAGAACTAAATTGGCCCCCGGTCAGTCTCAAGTCTGAGGAAGTGGAAAACTGGCTGAGAACTACCTCAGGTTCTATGTAAAGTACAGCTCAGTTTGACCTGACCCAGCATGTTAAGAGAAAACATTATGAAGAGCCTCTACTAAACCTACAGGGGCTGGTTTTGAAACTTAACTCACTGGCTTTTCATTTAATCACTATGAAACACAGATGCAAAAACATATGCTTGTGCTGGTCTCCCAACACATCACACCACATCTCCCCTTCCTTCTGTTCAGAAGCCCAACGTGCTCCTTATAGGCCGGGGAACAGGGGAAAGAAAGGCCCTCCATGTCCTTAGCTTAGTTTTGAACTTGCTACCAAACACGTAATGCAATAAAGCACATTCACTAGATGTTCAGCTAAAACATCTTCTCTGATTCTGTGTACACCACACACTTCTATTGGATAAATGGGAGTGTTACTCCTTACGCACACAAGACTCTGGATGTTGGGTAACTGAGATAGGAAATCCACTAAACTGTCCCCTTTGGAGAACACTGTAAAAACCACCTATGTCCTAAATTGTCTATATTGTCTTCTTCAGATAGCTGCCCTTTCTTTAATCCTTCCCACATGCTGGCTTTACATAGCTCACACATCGATGGGCTCTGTTAACTTGGGATGATGTTATTTGGTTTGCACCTGAGCTCAAGTTAGTTTTCTATCATAATCTGACATCATTAAACATTCTGGGCCAGATCCTCTGGCCCCGCTGAGCTGCACTCAACACAATAACAGCAGAAGGAGTGAATGGTGGTTTCAAGGTGGATGAGAAGTGGATGAGTCTTGGGTTTGTGCCAGCCCAGAATTTCCCTGCTGCCACATGGCAAGGAAAAGAGACTGCAGGAAATGAGGCATGGTCAGGACATTTCTGTGCTGCACCTGTTCTTGGCGACTGCTTTGACCCTTGACAGTCACTGCAGCCCAGCAGAAGTCACAGTCGTCTTTAGACTGTTCTCATTAAGTGTAGGGGACCAGCCTGCACAGATCTGCACTTGGATGAGTGCAGTGCCGAGAGGAGTTTCAATCCACTCTCCATTTGCACTCTCAATTTTAACTGCATTCCAAGATCTGGACCACTGTGGATCTGTGATAAAACACAGGGTCATGCTTTACAAATAGGGAATGAAGAGTAAGCTCAGGGGGGGGAAGGATAGGTGAAGACATTCTATCTCCTAGACAAGGCCTGGTATAAGAGTCTGAGACCCAGAGGCCCCTTATATAATGACCTTCATGTCTTGAACCCAGGCCCTCAGGGCTCATGGGAGCAGACACACTCCAATACGCCACCTGGCAGCCTGCTGATGATGGCTTGCCTGGGACCAGGGGTGAGAGTAATTTAAAGGACTTACCAGTACTCCAGAGTCCTTAGGAGGGAGCGGGGCCTCAACCGGAAGAGGCGGGGTCTTTAAATCCCTGGGCACTTTAAATCACCATCGGAAGGGGCCCCTGCCTCTGGTGGAGATTTAAAGGGCCCGGGGCTCCGCTGCAGTAGCGGCAGCCGGGAGCCCCTGGCCCTTTAAATCACCGCCAGAGCCCTGCCGCCGCTACCCCAGGGCTCCGGCAGGCTCTGGGGATGATTTAAAGGGCCCGGGGCAGTATCCGCTACTGGAGCCCTGGACCCTTTAAATCGTCCCCAGAGCCCTTGGGAGGTGGTGGCGGGGCTCCGGCAGCTATTTTAAGGGCTGGGGCGGTAGCGGCTGTCGCAGCCCCAGACCCTTTAAATAGCCACCGGAGCCCTGCCACAGCTACCTCAGGGCTCCGTCACCAGGGCTCTGGTGGCAATTTAAAGGGCCCAGGGCTCCAGCCGCTGCTGGGAGCCCCAGGCCCTTTAAATTGCTGCCAGGGGAAGCTGATCCACCCCGGTATAGCGCACTGGCTCTTGCTGGTACACCGTACCGGGGCGTACCGGCTTACTTTCACCTCTGCCTGGGACCCACCAAGCTCAGCTCAGTGAGAAGCTCTGCCCAAGTTCCAGAACAGCTGATTGGCCCTATTCAAGCAACCAGCAGAAACAGGAAGCTGTCTGAATGAGGCTCCGCCTTGCTCCTACAGCTTGATTTCCTGGCATCCCAACCTAGCTTGACTCCTGGCATCTGACTTGTGGTTCCTGACCTCCTGTTTGTCTCCTGCCTCTTATTCCCCTTCCCACCCCAGTATCCTGACCCAGCTGACTCCTGTCTCATGGCTGTGGACTCTGGCTCTGACTACTAGGTCTGGCCACCCATGACCCAGCCCTGACACCTTGGTGCTAATATATCTCTCTCTGTCTGGGTCAGATATATGCAGAATAGTTCACCGAAAAGTGGCATGTAATAGCTCTACTGAAAACTAATTGTCCACAGATCGACATAATCATAATATTTAAGGAGTTATGTAGCTATACAGAAAATTATGTTCTTATGGTCTTTGAGTTAAGGCAGGTCACCAGGAGGTGGCATGCCTCAGAAATGTTCCTTTCAGGCAGGAGATAACAGACACCTATCTAGTCATTTGTGTATTGTATACCTCACAATTTATGCCTGTTTGTACTGAGCCACAGGCTAAATAAGTGACTGCAAAAATCTATGAGAGGAAGTCTACAAAATGAAACAAACAGCAGGGCATGTCCTGTTTATGAATAAAGACAAAAGGAGAGGACTCGTATATCTTGGGGAGCAAAAAAAACCACAATGGATCCTTCACCTAAGAAGCTGACATGTCTGTCTCACAAAAGGAGGGTCACAGCAGCTTAGCTATAAAACTCCATAAGGATTTTGGAGTGAGACAAATTCTACAAGATATGAGAGTATCTAGTTAGTTAAGTCTAGGCTCTAAAATGAATGTTATGTTTTTATTTTATACGTAACCATTTGTTTCCAAAACATCTACTTGCTATTTCTTGAATCTCTGTCCTTTGTTAAATAAACGTATACCTTATTTCTCTGAAAACAAATCTAAGCGCTGTGATTAAGCAAAGTGGTGATCTGGGGTTGAACTGGTAAGCTGGGGTGTACAGTTGCTTTGGGAGCAGTGAAACTGTGAATGCTGCACACGACCAGAGGTCCACGGGCAGAATACTTCAGGGAAAGGTTCGGAGGTCTCGAGGGGTGGACTGTGCCTATTGCTAACCCGTAGAGTCACAGCAGAGCCTGCAAAGGCCTAGAGGGCAGTGCTTGTGTTGCCTGTGGGGTAGTGGAGCAGACCCCCAGTAGCCAGAGACAAGGCTTTCTCACGCTAAGGGCAAGTGCAAGGTGCCTCATAGCCCTGGTTACTCCCAGGAAGTGTCACAGCGTCCAGCGTGACAGCTGGTGTTTTGACACCTAGGGCCCAACACCAAACATTTTATACACACATTCCACTTTTTGTAGAAACAAATAACACTAATTACAGCATTCCTGACAAATCTGTAGGTTAGATTTCACTTCAGCACAGCTGAAGTTGTCAAGATTTCTCGTTCCAAAAAATTAGCATTTACAATGGAAAAGCCAATTCACATTAATAAAATCGTGAGGAAAGAGTTCTTAAGAGATGGTGAGCAAATGAAAAAGCTGATCTGTGAAAAGGTTGGCAATGAGGACAATACTACGTAACACTATCACAGGGATTAGTGTGAAAAAAACAAACTACAGTGAACACACTATGCCACAGATGGAAAGATAAAGGGCCAGACTTACTCCTTCTACTTCAGCCATGGTGCAAAGCAGAGTAAACTGACCCTAACAGGTCACCTGAAAATTACTCAGATGTGGTGGAGTTCTCAGCTGGCATGAAGCTGGCTCCTACCCCAGCTGTCCCCTGCCCTCCATTCTGACACAGGCTGCATGTCTGGATGGGAAAGAGTGTGCCTGGGATGAAGCAGAGCAAGATGCACTCTACCAGTTCTGTACTGACGTATGGTTCCACAGGGATCGTATCCAACTGGCATAAATCAGAGCAACCTCTAGGCTGCTTTAGTTTATCCCAGGGCACTCAATGAATTATAGAGGCATAACTGGATCTCCGATCCCCCAACTCTCCATATACATTTACCAAGTGCATGCTTGGAAGAGTAACAAATCTGTTCCCAGATTCCCAATGTTCCCAGTACTTGGCATTTGAAGTTATTAGAGTTGGTTGGAAATTCTGACAATGCTGATGCATTGAAATTGAAACATTTTGTGGAGATGGTTTGTTTTTAACAAATTTGCAATGGAAATCTACCTGTTTTCCTGCCAGCATGCCAACCCAGCTCTTTGGGAGCTCACCTAGCAGGATGGCAGATTTCTTTGACAGTGTAACAATATAGGGGGGAAGCAGTAGATGTGGTATATCTTGATTTTAGTAAGGCTTTTGATACTGTCTCATATGACCTTCTCATAAACTAGGGAAATAAAACCTTGTTGTAGCTCCATCTAGGTGGCTGCATAATTGGTTGGAAAACCATTCCTAGAGAGTAGTCATCAGTGGTTCACAGTCAAGCTGAAAGGACATATCGAGCAGAGTCCCACAGGGATCGGTCCTGGGTCCAGTTCTCTTCACTATCTTCATAAATGATTTAGATAATGGCATAGAGAGTATATTTATAAAGTTCAAGGACCATAACAAGCTGGGAGGGGTTGCAAGTGCTCTGAAGGATGGGATTAAAATTCAAAATGTTCTGAACAAACTGGAAAATGGTCTGAAGTAAATAGGATGAAATTCAATAAGGACAAATGCAAAGTACTCCACTTAGGAAGGAACGATCAGTTGCACACATACAAAATGGGAAATGACTGCCTAAGAAGGAGTACTGTGGAAAGGGATCTGGGGGTCAGAGTGGATCACAAGCTAAATATGAGTCAACAATGTGACACTGTTGCAAAAAAAAAAAAAAAAAAAAAAAAAAAAAAGGGGGCAGCAAACATCATTCTGGGATGTATTAGCAGGAGTGTTGTAAGCAAGACGCAAGAAGTAATTCTTCCACTCTACTCCATGCTGATAAGGTCTCAGTTTGAGTATGGTGTCCATTTCTGGGTGCCACATTTCAGGAAAGATGTGGACAAACTGGAGAAAGTCCAGAGAAGAGCAACAAAAATTATTAGAGGTATAGAAAACATGACCTACAAGGGAAGAGTGAAAAAATTGTGTATGTGTGAGACATAAAAACAGTTTTCAAATACATAAAAGGTTGTTACAAGGAGGAGGGAGAAGAATTGTTCATCTTACCTTCTGAGGATAGGACAAGAAGCAATGACTTAAATTGCAGCAAGGGAGCTTTAGGTTGGACATTAGGAACAAATTGAATAGGGAGGTTGTGGAATCTCCATCATTGCAGGTTTTTAAGAACAGGTTAGACAAACACCTGTCAGGAATGGTCTAGTTATTATGTAGTCCTGCAATCATGGCAGGACGACTGGGCTAGATGACCTGTTGAGGTCCCTTCCAACCCTACACTTCTATGATTTTATGACAGGGAGCCAACAGCCTAGAAGCCCTGCGAGCCCCAGCTCCTAAGCTCCCATCCCAGGCTGTTCTGAAACTCAGCTAGTGGGCTGCCACCGAGTGGGGCTCCAAAGGCTCCCAGAATCTTGGCTCCCTTTCAGCCTATCAGGTGATCTGATGAAGAGCCAGGAACCTGGAAGCCATGTTCCAAATCTCAGAGGCTCTACGGTTAGCCAGGACTCAGAGCGCTTCCAGACACCTGGTTCCTCCACAGCTCACCAGGCAGTCTGACAAGGAGTCAGAATCTGGAAGCACGAGGAACTCCAGCTCCCAGCTCAGCCAGGGCAGACCTGGAGATTCCCAACTGCCCTTCAGCTCACCAGTCTGACTGAAGAGGAAGTAGCTTGGACGAGCTAGCTCCCAAACTCCTAGGCTTGTAACTCCTCAGCAGCCTGGGCTCCCAGGGTCCACGGCTCCAGGGCAGTCCACCAGGCTGACTGCCTCAGAGCTGGGACGTCAGTCCCTTTCATGGGAGATTGTGAAATGTTTGAATTTTATTCCAAATCGGAATGAAATCAGTTTTCAAAATATCAAAATCCTCCGCAAAACGGAATTACCTTTCCCCACCCCACTGTATCCTATGCCAGACAATCCACATACACCTCCAGATGACCGTAAGAGGAAAAAAACATGTCCTCGGAATCAACTGCGAGCACCATGCTACTGACAGTGAATTTTGAAGGCAAGATCAGAGGTTTAGGGTGCAAGATGGCATACAAAGGGGGTCTATACTAGGCTTCTTTCTGAAAAAACTGCTCCCTCTGCTACGGCTCCAGTCACTTTGCAGTGCTAGTGCAGGAAAGGCTCCTATGGCTGCTGCTACCTGTTTTAAAACCATTCTGTTTAAGCCCTGTTCTGAGCAAGTTTCAATGAGGTGGTAGTAAAAGCACCGGCAGCTGCCAGAGCCTTGTCTAGCCTAGCAGTCCTGATGTCGCTACCACCCATGCAGCTGCACCTGGGATAACAGTGCAGTGAGATCTGTCAGGAAGAAAAGTCTAGTGTAGACAAGGTAAAACCTTAGACTTGCTAAGGAACCCTAAAGCAACTTATGAACTAAAACTCAAACTGAAACGACAGACCAGGGATTTCAAACCTAAAAAGTGACCATTTGGAAACAATATCCTTTTCTCAATTTCCATTTACTGCTGGGCTAACAATGAGAGTTCACTGCCACTTTATAATACGGAAGACTGAATAACTAAAATAATAATACTTGGCTCTTATATAGCATTTTTCATCAGGCGATCTCAAGGTGCTTTACAAAAAGTCAGTCAGTATCTTTATCCTTGCTTTTACAGATGAAGAAACTGAGGCACAAAACGATGCAGTGACTTGCCCAAGGTCACTCAGCAGGCCAGTGGCAAAACCAACACTAGGTTTCCTGAGTCACAATCCATTGTTCTATCCCTAAGACCACACTGCCTGTCCCAATGGTTGCTAATTTCCAGTACACAATGAATGATCCAGATTTAACAATACAGTATATGAGTCTGAAAGGAGCAGTGAGAATAAACAGGCTTCCATCATGAGTGTCATCCTGCCACAGTCCAGCCTTCCTTTCTCACTGAACATCAGTAATATACTTCTGTCCATTTCTGACCTTTTTTGTAGGCTTTGCCAATACCCATGGCATCACATGATCCAAGAAATTTATATTTCCTTACCTCAGCTGATATGGAGGGATCTTGGTAGCAGCATCAGAAGATTCCAAAGTTTCTGTATGAGTAAAGGAAAGAATAAGAATGTTAAAGGAGACAATGTATTCAGAATCTAAATACTCTACATTTCCACAGTTCTGAATTATTGTTCCCAAACCTGACTTCTATCAATAGCACTGACAGTTAATTTACAGCTTATAATTTCAAAAAATTCTCTGTGGGCCTGATCCTGTGTGAGGTTTTAAGTGCTTTTCTCATTGTAGGGAACCTTCTAGATGTCAGCATGATGACAGACTATCCTGTTCCAGGGTCCTGTACATATCTACAAATTTGCACCAAAATAACAGCAGCTGTGGATTACAAATGATTTAATTATTTCAGTCCAAATCTGTGTGTGGACACTGTTTCAAAATCAGTATCCACCTGGACTTGCAACAAAATAACTAAACTGGTTTTAGGATATTGATTTAGTTACATTGGTGCAAGTTTATGTATAGATTAGGACTGTCGATTAATCGCTGTTAACTCATGTGATTAACTCAAAAAAATTAACTGTGATTAATAGCACTATTAAACAATAGAATACCAACTGAAATTTATTAAATATTTTTGGATTTTTTCTTCTACATTTTCAAATATATTGATTTCTATTACAACACAGAATACAAAGTGTACAGTGCTCACTTTATATTATTTTTGATTACAAATATTTGCACTGTAAAAATGATAAACAAAATAAATAGTATTTTTCAATTCACCTCATACAAGTACTGTAGTGCAATCTCTATTGTGAAAGTGTAACTTAAAAATGTAGATTTTTTTGTTACATAACTGCACTCAAAAACAAAACAATGTAAAAACTTTAGAGACTACAAGTCCACTCAGTCCTACTTCTTGTTCAGCCAATCGCTAAGACAAACAAGTTTGTTTACATTTACGGGAGCACTGCTGCCTGCTTCTTATTTACGTCACCTAAAAGTAAGAACAGGCGTTGCAGGGTATTTACGTGCCAGATATGCTAAACATTTGTATGCTCTTTCATGCTTCGGCCGCCATTCTGGAAGACAGGATTCCATGCTGATGATGTTCATTTAAAAAAATAGTGCATTAATTAAATTTGTGACTGAATTCCTTGGGAGAGAATTGTACGTCTCCTGCTCTGTTTAATGCATATTCTGCCACATATTTCATGTTATAGCAGTCTTGGATGATGACCCAGCACTGTCACTGCAGATTTGACAAAACACAAAGAGGGTACCAATGTGAGATTTCTAAAAATAGCTACAGCACTCGACTTAAGTTTTAAGAATCTGAAGTGCCGTCCAAAATATGAGAGGGACGAGGTGTGGAGCATGCTTTCAGAAGTCTTAAAAGGGCAACACCCTCAGTTCTGCGGCAACTACAGAACCCAAACCACCCACAAAAAAAAAAAAAAAAAAAAAAAAAAGAAAAAGAAAACACAACAACCTTCTGCTGGTGGCATCTGACTCACATGATGAAAATGAACATGGATCAGTCCACTCTGCTTTGGATTGTTATCGAGCAGAACCTGTCATCAGCATGGATGCATATCCTCTGGAATGGTAGTTGAAGCATGAAGGGACATATGAATCTTTAGCGCATCTGGCATGTAAATATCTTGTGATGCCGGTTACAACAGTGCCATGCAAACACCCGTTCTCACTTACAGGTGACATTATAAACAAGAAGCGGACACCGTTATCTCCTGCAAATGTAACCAAACTTGTTTGTCTGAGCGATTGCCTGAAGTAGGACTGAGCGGCAGGGCCAGATCCAGAAACGGCAGGGGGGGGAAAAAAAAAAAAAAGCCGTGATCGCGATCGGTGGTAGCTGCACCGTGCTGCCTTCTTCTTCGGCGGCAGGTCCTTCCCTCCGAGAGGGACCCGCCGCCGAAGAGCCCGACGTGCCGCCCCAAGCACTTGCTTGCTCAGCTGGTGCCTGGAGCCGGCCCTGCTGAGTGGACTTGTAAGCTCTAAAGTTTGACATTGTTTTATTTTTGAATGCAGTTTTTTTTTGTACATAATTCAACGTTTATAAGTTCAACTTTCATGATAAAGAGATTGCACTACAGTACTTGTATTAGGTGAATTGAAATATACTATTTCTTTTGTTTTTTTCAGTGCAAATATTTGTATTCACAAATAAATAGAAAGTGAGCACTATACACTTTGTATTCTGTGTAGTAATACTGAAATAATTATATTTGAAAATGTAGAAAACATCCCAAAATATTTAAATAAATGGTATTTTATTATTGTTTAATTGTGCAATTAATTGCAATTAATTTTTAATCGCTTGACAGCCCTAGTATAGATCAACCCCAGCACTGACTTATGTTGCTTGAACTCTCTCTTGAGTCACAGACTCTCTCTGAAAATGTGTGTGTAGCTCATGACACTTTGTTCATTTTCACTAAACAGACACTCATTTTATTAGGTAGTTAACAACAAGGTATGTGCAGTGAGGTGCTCTCAGAACTGACCTCTTAGCATAAATTAGTGGTTGAGAAGTTACAGTACAAAAAATTGCATTGTAACAGAAAGCACATTCATCAAAAGACACCTTATGTATGTGCTCACTGAGAACTAAGAAAAAATACTTCCAATGTATTGTACTTGGTATACCACCCAACCAGCCTTATCTTTGTATGGAAGATACATATTTTTAAAGAATTCAGTGTTATATTAGACTGAATGATTGCATGTTATTAAAACAAGCAGTGGTTCTGCAATCATCTTGTTTGCTCAGCATCTCTATCACTGGCACTTTTGAATGGTAAAATATTACTTCTCTTTCCAGTGAAATAACTTAAGGGCCTACACCAGATCTTGCTCCCAAAGAAAGGTGTTAATAATTCCAATATAATCAACAAACACACAGTTCCCTTCATATAAATACTAAAATATCCATAAAATATGCTTATGGTGGTTTGAGTCTGAGAAGGAAAAAAAGCTACACAACATTTGTTTTTCACTTGAATAGCTGTTTATACACATATTTATACTGCTCCAATCACAGTAGTGTTTAGGCACCAATATGGATTTCCTCTGAAATCACTGGGCTGTAGCAAAGCACTGTTTGGCCACACAGGGCAACCTGCACTTTTAAAAACGACATCAGATGACTGAATCACAACATATACATTTGATGGGATAACAATAAGGTACCTGCCAGTGAAACATAAATTTATTCATTTTTTATTCTCTCTAGTTTTAACATATAATGTGATTCACTGCAATTAGAATGCACCTGAACATGAGATGATGATTGACTGAATATAGTAAAATCAAAAGCTTTTTAAACACGAAGGGGACATTAGCTTGACACCTGTGAGAGATGAGTAATTCCTCTACCCAGAAGTACCTCAACCTCAACAGCTGTCCTCATTAAGTCATCATACCTCCTTCTCAAATTTAATTAGCAGTTGTAACACCCTTTCATATGTTAATAGCTAACCCTATACAGTCTATGCCAGTGGTTCTCAAACTTTTTACTGGTGACCCCTTTTACATAGCTAGCTTCTGAGTGCGACCCCCCCTTATAAGTTAAAAACACATTTTTATATATTTAACACCATTATAAATGCTGGAGGCAAAGCAGGGTTTGGGGTGGAGGCTGACAGCTTGCAACCTCCCATGTAATAGCCTTGTGACCCCTGAGGGGTCCCGACCCCATTTGAGAACCCCTGGTCTATGCCCAGTTGGTGTTGGACTATATAAGCTCCCCACTGTTGTGTCAACCAGGCAGTTTTTGGGTCATTCCCTTCTGAACAGTTTTACACCAGCCTGACAGAAGAATTTACTTACCTAGCAACTAAGGTAAATGCAATTAACATATTTCAATAAAACCAGTGGTGCTACTACAAGTGCAAGGAAACTGCAGGCAGTGGGCTCACATCAGCCTTCCAGCAATGGTGAATCACTGAGCCATACACCTGCAAGCTCATATATGTTGCTCGAAAAATATATAATTAAATACAATCCTACTTAAGACTGTCTGCGCCCTGGCTGGAAAAGAAAACATTGCCAACCGCTCGGTTTTCCTGAACTATTGGCTGAAAGCCAACAAATCGATAGCAATGTGTGCATTAGAGCCTCCAAAGTGGAGGGTGGGAGGAATCCTTTAACACAGGTATGGCTTAAATCAATGGGAGAAAGGACCCAAGAAATGGTAGGTAGAGATTTCCCAGGCACGGCGTGTGCACAATGGGAAACACTGCAAATACATTAACAGCGTACCCATAACGGGAGCCGGGCAAAGCAGGGGGCTGGGGCATGCACTGGGAGAAAGCGCCCGGGGGCAGGTGCCCCCCTTGCCTTGCCCGCTTCCTTACCAATGGCCCAGCCGCAGCTCTCCTTGATCGCTTTGTATTTGTTCCCCGACGCTTCCTT
The DNA here is from genome assembly GCF_011386835.1 of Chrysemys picta bellii. NCBI lineage: Eukaryota > Metazoa > Chordata > Testudines > Emydidae > Chrysemys > Chrysemys picta. The sequence continues at coordinate 105,731,787 of NC_088793.1, read as the reverse complement.
CTGCAGCTTCCTCAGGATTTCTTCCATCTTGGCTCCCCCAGGGACGCTGCACGGCGCGGCAAGGAGACGCGGCTGCGGACGGCAGGGCAGGGCAGGGCGGGTGTCGCCCCTCGCCCGGCTCTAAGCGGGGACGGTGCGCAGCATCCTGCCCCGGGCGCGCTGCTGCTGTTGATGAATCACGCTAAGCTCCATGACGGAGACACGTCAGTTTGTGCCGCTGCCTCCTCCCCCTTGCCGGCTTCCCCGCGGGCAGGTCCCTGCGGTGCAGCTGGGCTCCGGGAGGCGGCGGGAGGTGTCTCTGCCGCCGCTAGGAAGCCGAATCCTCAGCCCCGGCCAGTGCCTGCCTGGAGCCGGGCTCCCCAGCCCAGCGAGGCCCCGGGAAAAGGTGGCAGAGGATTTCCTAGCCTGGGAAGGGACGGAAGGGGATGGACTGGGGAGGGAGAGCGAGCGCTGTTGGCTGATCTCGTGAGCAGAGCACAGAGGCTGTGTCCGGGCTTTCCCGCCAGTGCACACCTGAAGCCCTGGTCTCTCCACTGCTAACTTATGTTCCTGTAACTACGTGGCTCAGGGTGGGAGGAAAGAGCCGGCTCTGTTGCACAGCCAAGGGCTTGCCGATATCACAGTCCATAGCCACTCCCATGGTGAACTGTCACTACACGTATTATTGCTGTTCCCTAAGCGTTTGCAGCCCACGGCAATCGCCTCCTCTTGCTAGCCCTGTGTGCGCAGGCAGCGCTGAAACGCTCTCCCAAGCGACCTGGGGATTACAGGGCACCAAGAAACCCCCGGCCTGTTTTCATTGTGCATTTAGGGCCTAATCCTGCTGCCTTTGGTGTCGGTGGTCAAAATCTCACCGTCTTCAGTGGAATCAGGAGCAAGCCCTAAATACCTAACAATTCCCTGTTGTGTGCAGAATTAGTTTAAAGGAATAGTGTCAATCTTGAAACCATACGTTGTAAATAAAGCATAAAAATGGCCATACTGGGTCAGAGCAATGGTGCATCTAGCCCAGTATCCTGTCTCCAACAGCAGCCAATGCCAAGTGCTTCAGGTGGAGGGTACAGAACAAGGCAGTTTTAGAGTGATCCACTACTGTCTTCCCCTCCCAGCTTCTGACAGTCACAGGCTTAGGTCACCCAAGCATGGGGTTGCATCCCTAACTGTCCTGGCTAATAGCTGTCAGTTGATGGACCTATCCTCCATGAATTTATCTAGTTCTTTTTTTAACCCAGTTTTCTTTTTGGCCACCACAACATCCAATGACAGTGAGTTCCACATATTAATTGTGTGTTGAGTGAAAAGTACTTCCTTATGTTTATTTTAAACCTTCTGCCTATTAATTTCATTGGGTGACTCCTGATTCTGTATTGTGAAAAGGTGTAAATAACAATTCTCTAGTCACTTTTTCCACACTGTTCATTATTTTATAGATTACTATAATATCTGTCTCCTTTCTAAGCTGAACAATGCTAACCTTTTCATTCTCTCCTCATATGGAAGCCATTCCATACCCTTAATTGTTTTTTCTTTTTTGCTGCCCTTCTCTGAACCTTTTCCAGTTCCACTACAGTATATTGTTTTTGAGATGAGGCAACCAGAACTGGCCACAGTTTTCAAAGTGTGGGCATAACATGTATTTATATAGTGGTATTATGATATTTTCTGTCTTATTTTCTATCCCTTTCCTAATAGTTGCTAACATTTTGCTAGACTTTTTGACTAATGCTGTGCCCTGAGCTGAAGTTTTCAAAGAACTATCCACAGCATGTGTATTTATGTTCCTTATCAAATTATTTCACCACCAAAAATCAATTCAATGGTTTGGTAACTGCTGATGCTCTTTGTTTACTTCGTGCTTTTTTCTTTGTTTGACTATGAAAATGAATAAGAACAATTTCAATTTGTTTATAATCAGTTTCACTGTCATATATGTAGTGCTCCAAAGTTTGGGCTTGAAGCATTGCAAAGCAAGGTTTAAGAAATCCATTGTTTCCATTGGACACCTTTTAAAAGTAGTGTAAACATTTATCTTGGTTTTAGATTTTAAAAAGTTTGTTTTATAGCATTTATTTTGGAGCCATACTTAGGTTACCGTGTCTTTTTAAAATAATAAATAGGTATTAATTAATTATTATTATCATCTCTTATAGAACACTTGTTTTCTGTGACTATGTTCTGTACTTGCAAGTCTGAATTGTTAGATAACAATTTTGGTTTTTTCACTCTAACTATGATGAGCCTATAAACATGCTCTCTCAGTGATGTAAGCCACTCTCTCAGCTTCCTGCATTATAGCAACACACCAGCATTTCTATAATTCAGATAGCGTCAAGACATCTGTTGTAGAGGACTTAGATTTGATCTTTAAATTGATGTGCTTAGTAGGATTTCTTTGAAATTTGGTGTGCCTCAGGAGGGTGCAGAATAAGGTTAAAGATGCAGATTCTGAGACATTTAATCCCCCTCCCCCATCTCCCCAAAAAGCCATTTTTCAAAAATGTTTCTAGCTAGAGTTTATTTTTTTTGCCTAGAGCTAAAATATCAAACTAGTTAAGTCCCAGGCAGACTGCGAAGAGCCACAAAAGAATCTCACAAAACTGAGTGACAGGGCAGATGATAAATGCAAAGTAATGCACATTGGAAACCATAATCCCAACTATACTTATAAAATGATGGGGTCTACATTAGCTGTTACCACTCAAGAAAGAAATTTTGGAGTCATTGTGGATAGTTCTCTGAAAACATCCATTCTATGTGCAGCGGCAGTCAAATACCAAACAGAAGGTTGGGAATCATTAAGAAAGGGATAGATAATAAGACAGAAAATATCATATTGCCTCTATATAAATCCATGGTACTCCCACATCTTGAATACTGTGTGCAGATGTGGTCGCCCCCTCTCAAAAATGATATAGTGGAATTGGAAAAGGTTCAGAAAAGGGCAACAAAAATTAGGGGTATAGAACAGCTTTCGTATGAGGAGAGATTAATAAAACTGGAACTTTTCAGTTTGGAAAAGAGACAGCTAAGAGGGGATATGATACAGGTTTATAAAATCATGACAGGTGTGGAGAAAGTAAATAAGGAAGTGTTATTTACTCCTGCTCATAACACAAGAACTAGGGGTTGCCAAATGAAATTAATAGTCAGCAGGTTTAAAACAAACAAAAGGAAGTATTTCTTCACACAACACACAGTCAGTCTGTGGAACTCTTTGCCAGAGGCTCTTGTGAGGGCCAAGACTATAACAGGGCTCAAAAAAGAACTAGATAAGTTCATTGAGGATAGGTCCATCAATGGTTATTAACCATGAGGGGCAGGGATGGTTTCCCTAGATTCTGTTTGCCAGAAGCTGGGACTAGGCGACAGAGGATGGATCACTTGATGATTACCTGTTCTGTTCATTCCCTCTGGCGCACCTGGCATTGACCACCGTCGGAAGACAGGATGCTGGGGTAGATGGACCTTTGGGCTGACTCAGTATGCTCATTCTTATGTTTTTATGATGAAATGCAGCTCAATCTGATCTCAATCTGTCAAGTTTTACAAAAGGTAATGCATAGCACCCATTAAATCTTTGGGGGACCCAAACTGAAAACAATATACACATTTTAACACTGCTCATGAAAAAACAGCCAAAAGGTTTCCATTCCCACCATTTTATATACATAAAGCTTGGCTCTTGTAAGTGCTCTAAAATCCAAATGGTTAATCAAATTGCTCTGAAATTTGGTGTCCCTTATAAAGGCATAGTGTAGCATTAGTGATCCAAATTTCCTGAAAAACTCATTACCTTCTCCTCTCCACCTGGAGAACTCCCTCCTGTTTATTAGCTCCTCTGGTAACCCAGGAGCTGGCTTTTTAAGCCCCTGTTCTCCCTGAGTAGCCCCGCCCCCTGGCTCAGGGTTAATGGGTGCTAAAGGGCTTAGGGATCAAAGCCCCAGTAAGAAGCGCTCAGCCTTGCCTAGCAGGCTGTTAGGCTCAGCACATGGCCTTCCAAACAAACAGACCACACTATATACTTCTATAAAGCAGCAAGCACACAACAAACAAACAAACTTAAGGACTATATGATCCCCAAGGATCATATAGTCACTCTTTTACATGGAAAACTCCCCTGTTAGCTGCTCCTGTTCGCTAGCATTGAATAGAAACCATTTCAGACACTGGTTCCATGGGACTACTAGTCCCATCTGTAAGTTGGCTAGAAGAGCTGAGACAGCATAATGCGGGGCAGTAAATTGTGCCCTGTAAAGAAATGCAGTAATTTACTTCACATCTGGAGTGAGGTTACCAGGGCCAAGCCTTATCCCATTCCCTGCCTTTCTACGCTCATCTGTTCAGTGGAAGGAGTAGCATGCATGCAGCATCTACTTACCCCCTACACATTGGAACCCAAGATCTGGGGAGGCCATGCACCTGTGGCTGCAGTCTGGCTTTAAATAAGTGTTTTAAGTGCAAAGTGAAAGGATTTATGGGTATTTAAGATATGGATATTTATTTCTAACATTCATAAATTCATTAATAAGCCCAGCCTCTTTAGCATTGATCCTCCCCAACACTTCCAAAAACCCCTGACCACCACCCAAAACCATCCTCATGCTGCCTTCCTCTTCCTTTACAATTACCCTGGTTCTTCACTTCGAAAATGTATTCAGCCTGTTTGTGGCTGTAACAAAGGGTTCAAAGTTCATTAGACTAACTGTATTATTTGTTTTTGGAAGCACCGGCATCCACAATTGTCCTTGTCACCCCAGAAATAAAAGAAGGCACATTTTCTACCTCACAACGGGTGTGATCCAGAAAGGGACTTACAATGCTCAGTGTCACAGCACCTAACTTTTAGGTGCCTAGAAAATCATAGGAACAACACTAAGATCCACAAAGCCTGAGTTAGGTGCTTAGGCTCCTATACAATGAATGGGGAGAGATAGGCATCTTAGACCATAATCCTCAATGGGGAACCACCTAAGATAGCCAGTGAGAGATGCTGACCAGCGTGGGCTACTCCTGAGGGCATTCTGTGCCAAAAAATTAAAAATTCTGTGTACAATATTTTAAAATTCTGCAAATTTTATTTGTCAAATAAATGTGGAGGCGCTAGCATGGCATTGGGGAGCACAGGCCACTGGCTGCACAGAGATGGGAGATCACTCTGGGACATGGGCTCAGCGGTGAGGCTGCACCCAACCCTGGCACAGTGCAGGGGCCGGGTCTGCCCCAGAAACATCCCAGGGCCCTGCCTCTCCATGCCAGGTGCACCAGGTGTGGGCAGGCAGGCTCAGCAAGGCAGGATTCAAGTGTGGAGGGGCTTAGTGTGGGGGTATCCGAGTGTGGGTTGAGAGGGTTCTGTGTGGGGCAACCTGGGTGAGGGCAGCTCAGTGGGGGATCCGGGTGCGGGGGCATCTGGATGCACAGGGGCTTGTTGGGGGGGGTTCTGGGTGCAATGGTAATGGGACTCTGCAAGGGGGTCCAGGTGAAGGTGGTTGGGGCTCAGCGGGGTGGGGTCTGGGTGTGGAGGGGCTAGAGCTTGGTGGGGGGTCTGGCTGTGGGGTCCAGATGCTGGGGGAAAGGGGCTCAGTGGGGTGGGGATCTAGGTGCGGGTGGCTCATCGGGGTGGTCCAAGTGCAGAGGGGGGTGGGGCTCATTGGGGGGTGGGTTCTATGTGCGGAGGGGGGTGAGGTTCAGTGGGAGGGTCTGGATGCATGGCGGGGGCAGTTCCCTGTACAGGGATCCCTCCCCCTGCAGCTGAGGAGCGATGGGTGCAAGAAGCAGGGGGAGTTTTCAGAACTTTCTGCAGCCGGGGGAGAAATTCTGTGGGTGGGTCTGACCCAGCCCCAGATGCCATGCAGGGGAAGAGGAAGTCCCGTCCCTCCCAGCCAGGGCTGGCTCCAGGCACCAGCTTACCAAGCAGGTGCTTGGGGCGGCCACTTCGGAGAGGGGCGGCACGTCCAGCTGTTCGGCGGCAATTCGGTGGATGGTCCCTGCTCGGAGCAAAGGACCTCCCGCCGAATTGCCGCCGCAGATCGTGATTGCGGCTTTTTTGTTTGTTTGTTTGTTTGTTTGGCTGCTTGGGGCGGCCAAAACCCTGGAGCCGGCCCTGCTCCCAGCCCAGCCGGGACTAGCAGCTGAGAACCGGTGTGGGGTAGGAGCCACCAGCTGGATCTTCCCCAGTCCTGCCCCTTGCCCCACAGTGATTTACCTCTCTGCTGGATATCCTGGGCACCGAAAACATACTGCTGGTGAGGGTCATATGACCGCTCTTGTGGCTTCCCTTTGTTTCCCCGTCAGAAAGTCATTTTTCTGCAGGGAAGCAAAGAAATCTTCAGGGGACATAAATTCTGCGCATGCGCAGTGGTGCAGAATTCCCCCAGGAGTAATGGGTGGCATGTATCAGGGTCTTGGGGGAGGCTAAGCCTTCCCCAAAAAGGCTGACCATGCAGGAGGGCAAATACTGTGAATGCAGTGTGGGTCACCTCACTTTGGAGTTGCATCAGTTTGCTGCCTTTGGAGCTGCGGAAGCGAAGCTCCCTAGAAGTGGGGGGCCCACCAGTGCCCGGACCATGGGCCTGCCCATGCTCCGCCACAAGGCCCTGCCCCTGCTCGTCCTCTTCCCCTTCCCTAAGGGCACTCCCCATCCGCTGCTCACTCCTCTCCACCACGGAGAGGAGTGGGTGGGCCTCAATGGAAGAGGCAGAGAGGAGTGGGCAGGCAGGCCTTGTGGGAGGAGGTGGAGTGGGGGTGGGAGTGGAGCCTCAGTGGGCGGTGCCATGGTCTGGACGACAGTGGTCCCCCCACTTCTAGGGAGCTTCCAGCGCTCATGTTTAAGCCTCCTAAATGGAAGACTTGTGCACCGCCTATGCTGACCAGATAGATGTGGGCTGAAGCCTTGCCCTTCTCTTGGATATAGTTGCCTAAGACTGAGCTGCAGGTAGGCACCAAGCTCTGCTAACAATGGGCTTAAGGAGAAACGTTCACCAAGTGCAGATCCTTCAATAACTGCTTACTGCAGGGCTCTTGCACCTTCCTCTGACTTGTCTTCTATTGATCATTGACAAAGACAGGATTCTGGGCTAGATGGACCAATGATCTGATCCAACAGTGCAAGTCCTATGTTGCTATGAGATGGTTGCCATGATTTTAGCTCTCTGTTATGTCTCAGCTTTGTTTTGGAGAGGTCATGTGCAGGGGGCAGAGGATAGTTCAGTCTCTGTACCTGTTCACTGCATGGCCTCTTTTCTGATGTTGACTACAAGGGAGCCAGTTGTGATCGTGATCGTGTCTTTATAACATGGGAACCTATCTGCTGGGGAATGGATAGCAACCACCATTTTACCTAGGCCATCTGATAAAATATTCATAATGAATAATTAATGGTAAATTTGTCCACTGTTTGCACACTTGCCTATTTTCAGGAAGCCAGTGATGACAATTAACTCCAATCAAATTTATGATACATTTTCTAGATTAATGCATTATAAGTGCATGAATTCATCTCTCTGTGGTCTTGACGGCACTGCCTTTTGCAGCTGGGGTCCCTGCTAAAGCCACAAACTTTTCATAGAAGTTTGTCCAGGGAATCAAGACTCAGATTCATTTGCATTGCAGGCACTATCACTGCTGTTTGTTTTCCAGCAAAACGGATTCTGCACAGCTGAGCATTTCTTCAGGACTGATACAGCAGGGTGGGAGGACCCAGGTTCATGTTCAAACCCTCAGGCCATGCTTGAATTCTGCAACCCACTCCATGATAGCGGCTGGAGGGGAAAAGTCAAAGTAAACAATCATGTCCCTTTCCTAGCAGATACGTTTTAGAGTGCCACGATGCTATGGTTTGCCGACATCTATGACATAAGCCACTTCTCTTTGTTATCAGCCCAATAATAAATGAACAGGAGTCCATCAATCCTTGTCTCTGTTTACTGTGGTAACCACATAAATGTGCACACACCATATCAGCTTCAGCACACTGGGAGTCAGTCCATGAGCTTATTGAATACGTCCTGTAATGTACATTACATACAAGGGGCCAAATTTGTTTGCATATAATGGCTCCTTTCCACATTTAGCCCAAGTGGCCTGGAATGGCACAGGGGCCTTGGGTGGCAGGCACAGAGTGGAGTCAGGTGGGAGAAGGGAAGGAACCCTCTGGCCCCTGCCATCGGGTAGCAGCATGGCTGCTCCATGGCTACTAGTACGGCACACTGAGGCTGCGGCGGGGCCTGTTGTTGTACCCTGGCTATGCAGGAAGCAAGGGCCAATAGGTCTGAATAGTGGCAGATGCAACGGCCTCATCTCAGCTCCTCCCTTAGCACATGTTGATCTGTCCCTCAAGCCCTGTTGGACAGTGATGTAGACGGCTGCTGTACAGAACTGGGATCCATGGGATGCAATGGGAGGTAGCCCAACACCCATTGATTTCAATGGAAGCTGGATGCCTGACTCTCTTAGATCCTTTTGGGAAGCACATCCTGAAGTGTTGCAGATCTTTTGTACTGCAGCACTGCAGATGATATTTAAGTCCCCGTACCATGCCCAGCACTGAGTTCCTAAAGAGGCACCAAATATGCAAGTACCAATGAGGGGCATGATACAGAGTGGGAAAGTAACACATATTTAATATTTATTATTGTCTTTATTTATTATTTGTATTACTGTAATGCCTAAAAGTCCAGTCATGGATCAAGATCCTATTGTGCTACTGTACAAACATGACAGAGAGACTGGCCTTGTCCCAAAGAGCTTGCAGTCTAAAGAGAAAATATTAAGTAAGAAATTAATAACATTTGGGTGGCCTCCCTAAATACCTGAAAAACATTTGGGTCCAGATTTTCAAAAGAGCTCAGGCCAGGTTTTCAAGTGCTCTGCACTGTCAGTCAAGGCCAGGTTTTCAAAATGGCTCAGCATCCAGCAGCAACCATTTTGTCACCACTGGCCAGATTCTCAAAAGAGCCCAACACCCAGCATGCTCTGAGTGCATTGAAAAATCTGACCACATGTTTTGGTGGCTAAATTGGAGCTGGGCTCTTTCAAAAATCTGGCCCAGATTGCAGATGCTGAGCTGTTCTGAAAATCTGAGCCCATCTCTCTTAATTTACACTGGGGCGTTGATTCAATAGAACAATGAGAATTTACACTAGCTGAGGCTCTGTCCCTTAGACTGCAATGAGACCCCATGAGTAAAGAGAGCAGGGGGGGCCCTTGTTTTATATTTTGCATGTCTGAGTTTTGGGATAGGGAGGGCACTGTAATTTTTACTGTGTTCAGGTAGGAAGCCACCATACACTCTGTTAGTACTCGCTAAAGTTGTTCCTGCTCACTGCTACTCACCCCACCCCTGCATAGTGCGTGACATTTGTAAACCGAGAAAAAGCTTTGTAAAGCTAGTGGCAATAGGGTGGGGCAAGCAGCAGAGATTAGCAGTGTTAGAAAAAAAAATTTGAGGTGGGATTTACTGCTATCTACTCAATTTAACTTTGCCTTGCCTTGATTTGTAGGTATCATTTAAGTCTGATATAAGGATATAAGTAATAGGCTAGATTCTCTGGTCTTGCTGAGCTGTTCTTGGCGCAAGACCAACAGAGAGTGGGAGGCAAAACAGGTGATCTCCTAGGAACTTGAAGAACTTCAAAGACAATTGAAGGAGGGTCTTGAGAGGGGGAATGAATAAAGGACAAAAGGCAGCACAAAAGACTTGAACTACACAAACAATCTACACAAATGTAATATTGGCAGAAGTCCATGGCACTGAAAACACTGCCAAGTGGGAAGGGAAAATGAAGTGAACCAAAGGACAGGGCTTGAGCTGGGCGTAGATAAACTTCAGCCAGCTGTCAGAGAAGTCACTGCACCTCCTAACCCTTTGCAAAAACTCTTTAGGGCAGGGTTGGGCAAAAGGGATGCTACAGCAGCTCCTTTATCAAAAAGACCACCTAGGGATGAGGCCTAAGGGGTCCAAATAACCAGCGGAGTGATGATAAAAGCCCTAAACTAATTCCCTAATAAAAACATTTCACCCACTTCAAAACTGAGAGGTAGTAGGGTGCTAAAGGGATAATGGAAGTGTCTTCCCCCGAAAGAATAACATATTGGGCAGCCTTTTTTTCTATAATTGTATTATTGATATTTCTCTTATATGGCTTCACCTTATTGCTATGATTTTTTGTTGTATATGTAGATATATAGAGAGAGAGGGATTAAAGACATAGGACTAAATCCTTCTCTCTGGTGCAATGGGAGTAAACTCAGAGTAACCTCATTGACTTCATCTGGGTAACAGAGCAAAATTTGCTCCTTGAAGCCCAATACTGCAGTCTTTTCTTATGCAGGTTGTGACAAAGTGGGAATGTTCTTAATGTTTTATCTGAATACTGTGTGGGTGCCTCAGTTTCCCCTATGCATTTCTTAAGTATCTAGGTGGTGGGATAATGGTGTGTGATTGTTGCAGAGCCCTAGAGGGCAAGTGTGATGCTGTCTGCACAGAGAATGACATGCTGACACCCTGTCTCCTAGCAACTGATGGCCTGAGCTCCTCCCCTGCAAGGTGCCAACTGAAGTTGTTGGCGAACAAAGAGATCAGGTGGCCTCCTTGCCTGGGAAAGAGACAAAGGTGAGGGGAGAGGCTGGAGGGAGTTTCAGTTTGGAGCTGGCTGGGGAAATAGAGGGAGGCCCAGAACTGGTGTCTGGGCTCCCTACCCCCCAAGATGGACCTGACTGAGGGGTCCTGTTTTCTGTACTTATAAGCTCTGTTTTAGACTGTGTTCCTGTCGTCTAATAAACCTTCTGTTTTACTGGCTGGCTGAGAGTCACGGTGAATCACAGGAAGTGGGGTGTGCAGGGCCTTGACTCCCCCGCACTCCATGACACAAGTATTGTCATTAACTTCTAGGATTGCTTCTATCAGAAAAGGTTGTAAGATCAGGCACTGATTTATTGCCTGTATTTATACATTAGTAGGATCCTGAATGGACAAGTCCAAATAGCTTCAATTTGAGTAGATCTGTGGTCAAACAGGAATCCATCACATCCCTAGTTCTCACACAATAAAATTCAGGTCACTGACAGAATTAAAAATGCATGAAACACAATTCTTTAGGCCATTTACTGTTTTTACACCTGTTATGGCCTTTGATTGAGAAACATATGCCTCTTGTTATCAGGAAAAAAGGGAGGTTGGAAGGTAATGGCTATTCTGTATCTGTCAGGTACTAATGAGGCACAGTCCAGAAAAGGTTCGGCAGGAAATGGACAGTGACTTCCTTATTCTGTTTGGCTATGAGCAGGTTTATAAATATGGTTAAAATGCCAGAAATATTACCAGAAAATCTGAAATGGTGTCAGGTTCCTTTTTAAAATAAAAATCCCGGTGAGACCAGAAATTTACAAGCCAAACTGCTTGTACAATATCAGGCTTTCATGCTGAGTTCACCAGTGACCAATCCCATTATTTTATATCTGTAGTGACATAGGAAAATGGAAGTGAAATGCCGTTGGTTTTTTTTTAAAGCAAATTAATAAAAAGCCTGTTTAAGAGCCTAAAACTTTTACAGAATATGGGCCAAATTTTGATCTGTTGCAGCAGTATAAATCTGGAGTAACTTCATTGATTTCAATAGCATAATGACAATTTTACACTGTCACACAAGTAAAATAAGAATATGGAATTTTTTGTGTAGGCTTAACATTTACAAATTAAAGCTTAAATAATTGCAGATGGTTCTTACATAACTTATCTGCTCAAGACTCAGGGTCAAGGTTCTGGGAAAAATTCACACATGGCATAAGCAGGTGCATTTACATTTACATAAATCGTACTGGACTTGCTCACGCCATGTTTATATTTGTCCCCCTGGTATTATTATTATCGTAATTACTAATAACTAAAATTGTATAAGGAAAGTGGCTTCCTGCTCTGATTTTGGAATTCATGATTTAATCAGTCCATTAATGAGCCTCACTGTGAAACATCTAAGCACCATACAGTAATCACCCCAAACCCCCAAAACATTAAAAAATGTAAAAAGAAATAAATGTGGGTGTCAACTGTTATAAGTGAAACACAGAACCCTGAATTCAGGTCTTGTCAGAGAAAAAGTTTTTACAGTTCATGAATTTTTTAAAAAGTTTCTCTACCCACAGTATTATAAAGTGGATTTGTCATTTTGCTTGTGGCCTATGGGTTCTACGAGACGTCATCAATATTCCAGAATGTGTCTAAGTATCAGATTCTGAGATGATCAAATAAAGAACATTTGAAGATCTGAAACGTGCTACCAAAGCTGGAGACAATCGGTTTTTAAAGAATGGTCCATTACTTTCATTGTGTAATAATAGTTTGTCTGAGAGAAGGACTGATAAACATCACTTAATGCATAGGATTGATGGCCAGAGGTTAGACTGGGAAAAATAGTGATGGCATTGAACTCTTACTACAGTATCAAATGTTTTGATAAAATGATCATCTGTCTAATGGTTGATGTTGATTTTTAAATTGCCATCATTGTGTCCCAGGGTTAACTCATCACTGTGATGAACAGGCTAGTTCATGTCGCTCAGAGTTCCTATTTCTGTCAATCTGCTGAGTCAGTGGGCCTAATTCTGCTCTACGTAGACTTCAAAGCATTTCTCTGGATTTGCACTAGTCTAAGAGAGCAAACTTGATCCAGGAAGACTGCAGTGCACTGGCTCATATCTGGTATGTGCTCTTCACAACCATAAAAGGTAAAAATCTTATTTTAAAGAAATTAGGCCTTAGATTCTGACGGGACCACCAAAAAGTGCAAGGAGGTACCACACTCTGTATATTACTATATATGGGGACATTATCTCACATTATCCCATGATGTGTAGATACATGGCTTCTGAAATACTTCACAATGATAACATCAGTTTAGGAGACTGAGAAATGCATGTATATGTAACCCACATACCATGAGTCAAATTCTGTCCTCAAATGCATGCACAGGACTCCTGAACACAGAATTTGAGCCCATGCAACTAGAGATTAACATGAAGAATCAGCCCAACAGCTTTCAGGTTAGCTGTGCAGTTACATGCTTGGAGAGTTATCTTGGAACACTCTCTCAAAAGATTCTGGTTTAAGTTTTACTATAGATTGAACACAGAGAAACAAAAGTGACCGATATACTTTAGTTTTCAGCAATGCCCTTATGTATTCATTATTACCCTTTATTAGTAATAGTCACTATGAAATCAATGCTCAATTATTATTGGCACATACTTTTGCAAATATCATCATAGAGAATGTATTATTCAGATTTCATCATGTTCCAAGTCGACAGTAATTGCCTTTAAATCATGGTCAGAAAATCCAATACTAAGTATATATTGAACCACACAAGAGCTTTAACTGCACTATCAGCTCATCCCAAACCTAAAATAATATCTTTCTGCCAAGTACATTACTTAGCAGGGCTGAGGAACACCACTTATTTAATAATAGTCACATTTTTAAAAAGATTTGCTTTCAAAAATGCTAATATTGGCCAAGTTTGGTGAGATTTTCACAGGAAAAGTAAAAGGTATGTCCCGGACACAAGAGCCTCCCCCTGCCAAAGTTCAAGTCCCTGCTCCAAAGCCTGAGAGCACTAGAATTTCTCAAAGAAATTTTTACACATGGGCAAAACAATGTATTTTTCACTAGCTACTTCCTTGGAAACAGCTGAACCATTTTGGTTGAAGTTTTCTGAAAGCAATTCAGCCTGAGGCAGGGCATGGAAAATTTCAACCCAAATGTTTAAAATTTGGCAAAGATATAAGCAACTGAAAACAGGGTCTTGTAATGGGAAGTGCCAGGCAACCTTACTGATAGGCTGGTCTACCATCTGTGTCTATAACACAGATCAGTCTTATTATAACTCAGTGGTTCTCAACCAGGGGGCTGCAAGCAGGTTTCAGGAGATCCACCAAGCAGAGCCAGAGTTAGACTTGCTGGGGCCCCATTGCATAGAGCTGAAGCCCAGGGCCCTGAGCCTTGCCACCCGGGGCTGAAGCTGAAGCCTGAGCAACTTAGCTTTGCAGGGGCTCCTGTGGTGTGGGGTTCTGGGCAATTGCTCTACTTGCTACCCCCTAACGCTGGCCCTAGATTTTATATGCAGAAACCAGTTGTTGTGGCAGAGGTGGTCTGTGGAGTTTTTGTAGCGTATTGGGGGGGGGGTCAGAAAGAAAAAGGTTGAGAACCCCTATTATAACTGACATAGCTGTGATAAAATTATTGCTTTTGTGACACTCTGTGCCTCAAAACAGCACCCTGGCATCCCCATATTCACCATGGTGATATAATTATAATAGGTTTTGTACAAAGTATGCCTTGTTAGGTATCATTTTAGAAGTCTTGAGCTGCTGAACATTAATATCCTGTTGGATTGTATGTGCTGTCATTGTATGTGAAGCTATGAAGTTTTGCTATGTATGTGTTACAACCAGCCTTTCAGGTGCAACAGTGGAGCAGCCATACAGTGTGGATGGCCCATTAAGGGGAATCCACACTACCAAGGACTACCACAGGATCTGTATACAATGAAGGCTTCTCAGAGGGAGCATGTAGACAATGGACACTGTTTGGCTCACGTCATAACAAAAGATCTTTCCAGCAAGCTGGAGGAACCTATAAAAGAGGGGAAGTGACATCATCATTTGGCCTCACTCCCTCCACAACTCCACACCTGTAAACATGTCTGGAGGACAAAGATTGAATTGGGGGGATGGTCCTAGGCTGAAAAGGAGAATCCCAGCTTGTGTCTGAAGGAACTATACTATCAGGGTGAGACACTGCTTGATTCAAATCCTGTCTAATTTATAGAACTCAGATTGTGATTTTACTTTTATTTCTTAGGTAATCAACTTTGATCTGTACGCTTACTACTTATAATCACTTAAAATCTATTTTTCTGTAGTTAATAAGTCTGTTTTATGTTTTACTTAAAGCAGTGTGTTCTGGCTGAAGTGCCTGGGAAATCTGCTCAGGAAAAAGCCTGGTGCGTGTCCTCTCCACATTGAGGGAGGGGAGGACTGGGTAATAAATGTACTCTGATCAGGCTTTTGACCAGAGCAAGACGATACTGCTCTGGCATCCTAGGCTGTGATTGCTGTGGGGAATTGGCTGGAGCCTCTCTTTTATTGATATATGAGTGGCTGGCAAAAACATTCGTGTCACTTAGCTGGGTGTGTCCCTGCCTGTGGAAGTCTGTGTTAAGTGCAGTACCTGGAGAGATTTGCAGCTTGTCACAGCATCACAGTGTGAGCGGGATCCCAGGTTGGTAAGTTAGAGGGCTCAGCGGTACCCCAGTTCCAGGTTGCATCCCGGGAACCTTATCTTAGACTTAGTTAATATAGCAACAAAATGTCACTAATAGTAGTAACTGATGTACATTTATATATTTCAATTACTTTGCCTTCTCTGATTGCTTTGGAGGGTTTAAGGGTTATTTTATTCTTTATATATAAAGTGCCTCACTTTTATGATGTCTTCATTCATTAGGAACCTGGTCCATTCCCCATTGAATGGGTGCAGGAGAGAAAAGCATTGCTGCCTCACAAATGTGCATCAGTGCATCTATCAGACTAACAGGATTCCAGTTTTGTTCCAGTTGTCTGAGTTTACATGAGCACATGACATTCACAGTGTAAGTTAGCATCTCTGTTGTTTTGGAAAACGTGGTTTGAAAAATACAGTTCCCAGGCTCTGTTTGTAGTTCTAATTTCAGCCTGAAGCAAAATGTTGTAAACTGATTTACTGCCATTAACTGATGAAAACAGGCATGCCGACCCACACAAAGCCTAATTTCTATTATGACATTTATGTTCAGGACTGAGAAGAAGAAACTCTCCAATTGTCACAACCTTCCCCAAGAGCAAACATTAACACAAGACATGTATTTTATGAGAGCTGATCCTTCAGCATACCTACATTCACCCAGGAGGACGAATGCAGAACTCTTGTATTCTCTATCATTCCTGAAAGGCTCATGTGATAAATGTAAGTTAGTCATCATATACGTGTGCAAGAGTGGCTGTATATAGCCTGTGTTGTTCAATGCCATCAGTCAAAGCACAGATCTGTCAAAAAACTGGACGGATGTTACAGAACTATGTTGTGGACAACCAGATCCTCAGTATGAATCAGCATACTGCCATTGAAGTCAATAGAGCTACACCAATTTACAGCAGCTGAGGAGCTAGGCCTATATTTTTAATACTACACTGTACCTAAATCAGGATTCAAGATCCCTAATATCATTGGCTGGTCAAAGAGAAAAAGGCAAATGTCTTATGCAGTCAACACTGTTTTATTTCAATTTTCACTAGCATCAAAAGTAGATAAATAAGGAATAGGTATGCTGTTTCTAAATCTAACGCTTCTCCATTATTGCTATAATGAATCCAAGTAGATGGGATATGGCAGACCTATGCCACACATCAGAAATGTGATTTTATCTTGGAAATGAGACATTCGAATTATGGTGTAATGATCCATATTGTGTTGTGCAGATGGCCTTTGGCCTTCTGTTTAACAATGCAATGAGGAGGACTCCTTACAAGCTGTGCATCAATAGAAGGATTCTGAGTCAGTGGCAGGACAGAAAAATTAAATGTGATCCTTGCACATGTGATGAATCTTTATTGACCCTCTGTGTGTGTATCCCATCTCAGCACTTTTTTCACATAGACCACTCACCATTATGTGCCCTCGGAAAAGTATTTATGTCTCCACTCCCCAAAGGAACATTACTACAAAGTCTGGGAAAGCAGTAGCACAGATTTTTCAAATCCTTACTAGGTAAAAAAAAAAATACATTCTTGATATTGTCATTTGTTGAATCTTTCTTTCTTTCTTTCTTCTTCTAATTGAATAAGAGAACTTCCCATGGCATTGGGGCATATTTGCAATGAATGGCTTTTCTGCTTATCAAACATTTCACAGCTTGCTTTGGCATTCAGTCACCTGCAAAAGCCATTTATTGCCTCATAGATTCCTCTGCCATGAGCATTATCCCTTAAATAATTCACATTCGGTTGTGCCTTATTGCTTAAGCTGCAAAGGGCATGCCAGATATTTAGAGATGCTCTTTACATAAAACTCACATATTTTAATATAAATACAGTTAAACCATCTTCTGGAGTCCGGTTTGTTCAAGAAAACTTCAGTAGGCAGGAAATTTACTGTATCTGGTCTGAACACTTTTCCTTCTGATTTGTGTCTGAATCATGAGAAAGAACATCTTTGGTGCAGGCTGCATTTTTGGAGGGACATATACAGGCAGTTAAATCATTTTTATTTTCTAGATGTTCCTGTGATTTGTTCTTTTTGCATTTACAATTAGGGGGCAGAGCAGATGGCAAAGGCTCAGCTTGATGTAACGTCCATAAAATAACAGAAGTTGTCAGTGATCTGTCTCTCCAGAGGGAGTTTATTTCACTACCAATAGCATTTTTCCTTTGCTGGCACGTGACTGTGACTTCAAAGAGAAAAATAACTGTTGTGACCTAGGGCAGTTCAATCTCATCGAGTTCACAAGATTAGGGTTTAGCTATCCTAGAAATCAAATAAAATTCCTTAATATATCCTTGAATTATAACTGTGGTCTAGGGAAGGTGGAAGATTATTATTTATTATCAATATTACAGTAGTGCTTCGAGGGGCCAGCCAAGACTAGGGCTCAATTGTGCTAGACACTGTACATATAATATTATTATGTCCATTTTACAGATGGGGAACTGATGCACTGGGAGATTAAGGTCTAGATTCACAAAAGTACTTAGGTGCATAAGCCCCTGATTCAGGTGCCTACATTTGGGTTTAGGGACCTAAATACCAATCCTGGCTCCACTGCGATTCACAAAAGTCTTACCAAAACCTGTAGATGCCTAAACTCACTCAGTGCCTAAGTTTTCACAGTAAAAATTTCCCTTGGCTCCTACATTGCTGCTTCTGGACAAGTGCACAACTGCCTCCTTCTAAGTATCTGGCCGCCTATCTCCTGCCTAAGCCTCCAAGTGATTCATCAACCAGGGAAGATAGTCATTCGTCCACCTAACTCACGTGTGCGACCTGATCCAGCAGGCCCTGCATGCGACTTCACACAAAACAGCTGGGAGGAAGGGGCTCCCTCATTACTGTGAGCCCAGTGGTTAGGGTACTCACTTGCGATGTGGGGGCCCCCCAGTTCAGGTCTCCCTTCCACCTGAAGGGGAGAAAGGATTTGAACAGGGATCTACCACCTCTCAGATAAGTGCCCTGATCACTGGATTGTGGGATGTTCTTATGGGGGGCTCCCTCAGTCCCTCCTCTTGAAGCTGTGCCACTGTGGTTAAGTAGTGAATGAGTCACTGGAGCAGGGGAACTAGATGCTGGGTTGCCCACATCGTAGGGGCATGCTCCAACCACCAGGCTGCAGAGTCATTCTCAGGCTTGGGCCCTCTACCTCTGGCTTTTTTTACAGCGTCATCTACACTTGGCTTACTGAAAGGAGCAGCCTCATGCAGAATTATGTCACACATGTCACTGCACCCAAAACTCATACTGCACTGCCACTTCCTTTCTGCTATTATTATTGTTGTGGTGGTGGTAGTGTCTAGAGGTCTTAGTCAGGGGTCAAGGTCCCAAAGTGCTACATGCTGTACACACAAGTGTAACAAAGGCAATCCCTGCCCCAGAGTGCTCACAGTCCAGGAATATGACAAGACACAATAAATGGAGAAAAATGGAAACAAGGGTGGGGAGCAGAATATGGTAACAGCAAAAGAGGGCACACCTGCATGTGTAGTCCCAGTGGTCATAGCCACTGGGGGCCACCAGCCTGACTCCATTACACATCTCTTCATTCTTACAACTTCTGTTTGGTTACTTTTAACTCTATAAACAAAATAGGTACACATTCTATTTTGTTTAAAAGACTCACACATTGACCTGTGCCCAAAGTCAGCTGGGAAGATCACAGGATCAGGACACACATTGGGGTAGCTCATATCAATAGCACTACTCCTCAGTCCAGAATCCCTATGTTTTCCCTTGCTGCTTATGTCACCTGAGACGGCTTCAATGTCTCCCTCCCTCTCCACTTCCCTTTTTCTAGCTCACAGAGTCCTCTGTAGCTTCCTTTCTCCTTCCCCCTAGCAGGAAGGTCTTCTGGTGAGTGAGGTCAAGACTTGTTTTGTTTCATTTATTTTGATCAACATACTGTGTTTGAATTAGAGCTAAGCCTGAGTCCTGACATTTATATATTGAGCCTGACTTGAATTTCCCCAAAGGCTGTTGGTGGTGGGGCTTGATGCTCCATTCCAGCCCAGTCAGGTCTTAGTCAGGACATTGAGATCAGGATCCAAACAGACCCCAAACGACAGATGTGGGATCAGGTATTCTACCTTGGGCCCCATTTAGCTGGACTCTACTTAATAACTGCAGCTCCCTTATTGTGTATTGATTTGCAAGGATTTCATTTTTCAGTGTATAAAAGGGTGAGTCATAATATAGAAGCAGCTCTGCTGAGAGAATAACAAAGAGTGTTTTGCAGTGCAGCACAGCTGATAAGTATCAGTGCTATTATCTGGGCATTGTCATGTCGATACTGACGTGAATGACAAGTCTCATTATAGTGCATTCAAATGATGTTTCTGGCAGGGTTTTTATTTTTTTAAATTTCTTATGTTTGTTTTGTTCCTACTATCATAAAAAAAGGGAAATTACAAAACTAAAAAGAAATTGGTCCCAACAACCAGGGAGACAAGGGTGAGGAAGTTACTTTTAAATATACCTTTAGGTAAGGCCTGTAAGCCCAATCTTGCAAGGAATTATGTATATGCTTAACTTTAGGCACATGAGCAGTCCCACTGAATTTAGTGGACTACTTATAGCATGTGTAAGTCTTGGCAGTGCCAAGTAGGGTTACCAACTTTCTAATCGCACAAAACCGAACACCCCACCCCTACTCTGAGACCCCGCCCCTGCCCTGCCCCTTCTAAGAAGCCCCGCCTCCACTCACTCTATCCCTCCTCCTACCATCGCTCGCTTTTCCCCACCCTCACTCACTTTCACTGGGCTGTCTCAAGGGGTTGGGATGTGGGAGGGGGTGAAGGCTCTGGCTGGGGGTGCGGGCTCTGGCGTGGGGCCAGAAATGAGGGGTTCAGGATGAAGGAGGGGGCTCCAGGCTGGGGCAGGGAGTTGGAGTGCAGGAGGGGGCTCAGGGCTGGGGCAGGGGATGTGGGGTGCAGGAGGAGGTGTGGGGTGCAGGCTCCAGGAGGGGGCTCAGGGCTGGGACAGGGGTGTGGGCTCTGGGAGGGAGTTAGGGTGTTGGAGGGGTGCAGGGCTGGAGCGGGGGTTTGGGTGTGGGCTCTGGGAGGGAGTTAGGGTGCAGGGGGTGCAGGGCTGGAGCAGGGGGTTGGGGTGCAGGCTCTGGGAGGGAGTTAGGGTGTGGGAGGGGGATCGGGGTGCAGGGGCTGGCCGGGTGGCACTTACCTCAGGCAGCTTATGGTTGGCAGTGCAGCGGGCTAAGGCAGGCTCCCTGCCTGCCCTGGTTCCACGCAGCTCCCGGAAGTGGCCAGCAAGTTCCTGCAGCCCCTAGGCGGAGGGGCCAGGGGGCTCTGCGCGCTGCCTGTGCCCGCAAGCACTGTTCCCTCAGCTCCCATTGGCCGTGGCTGCTGGACAATGAGAGCTGTGGAGCCAGTGCTGTGGGTGGGGCAGCATGTAGAGCTTCCCTGATCACCCCTCTGTCTAGGGGCCGCAGGGACATGCCGGCCACTTCCAGGAGCTGTGCAGAACCAGGGCAGGCAGGGAGCCTGCCTTAGACCCACTGCGCCGCCGACTGTACTTTTAACGGCCTGGTTAGTGGTGCTGACCAGAGCTACCAGGAACCCTTTTTGCCCAAGGGTCAAAAACTGGATGCCTGGCAACCCTAGTACCAAGGCCTAAGGTTCTTACTTAAATGTACACTGCTAAGATCACTAAAAGTCACTCTCTTACTCATGTTAGGAGTTATACTCCTAGGCTCTGCAATGAACCTTGGAATGAATCTTGCAATGAACTCGGCACAGGCAGATCCTGATGCCTTCATGGAGCTCATTGTAGAGTATTAAAGATGAAAGAGATTTAAATATCTGAGAGTCTTCAACACTTACATTGTTTGTTTGCTTTCTGTATTTCCCAACCACGTGGCCAATTTCACTAGCCAGGATAACAGTGCTCAGATACCATAACGATGAGCAGGGCATAAATGTCTAGCTAGGCCAGATTCACTTTCTGTTTATAGTCACTTTCACTTTCTGGCACTAGCGCCACATTGCATTGCAAGGCAATGTTTAAATCCACTCTACAATTGCACTGAAATTTAAAAAAGAGAGAGAAATCATGAGAATATTTTTGTTCAGCTCAGGGTTTGTAAATCGTCATCCCTTTTTTATTTTATTGTGTTCTAATCTTTACAGAAGCTACATTTTTGGACCTAAATTCCTCACAGATCCAAGGGACTGTAGGATCCAAGCGAACATTCTATCTTTAATCCACACTATAATGCTTGTTCAGAGGCCTCAGAACAGAGGAGGATCTTACATCGTGGCTGTGCATAGATATGGTCCCAAACCAAAAACCCTGGATCCAACCACCCCAAATTTGGGGAAGGGGTATATCAGTGGGTATACACAAAAAGAACAGGAGTACTTGTGGCATTTTAGAGACTAACAAATTGACACCCCCGCTGCACACCTGTGACCTCTGAGTGCCTTTCTACCTCCCTAGAGCAGGATGCTCCCCAATGCTTCATGTGGTGGGAAGACTCTGCACTGCTCGCAGCTCAAGGCTGGTGCTGACATGACCTATAGAGATGAAAGGCGCCCAAAGGGGCAGAAGCAGGGATGCAGCATGAGACAATTTACAATTATCTCTCTGTGTGTTTAACACCTACCTACTTGGCCATATGTTCTTCTTGCCAAATTGCTTTTTAGATAATGCTTTAACCCTTGCCTCTTTTTCTATATTTACAACAGAGGGGTCATCATGGAGAGATGTGATCTTTCATTTGTTTTGCAAATATTTTTTATTGCTCCAGTCTATATTGTCTCATCTGTCAGTGCATGACCATTTGAAGTCTCTTGTGGTCTTGTTCTCCCAACTGATCAGACTGTACCTTCAATGTAATTACCATCTGTAAATGAGAGAGAGAGAGACCAGAAAGATGTGACTGTTTCAGTTGTGGCTAGCACCCCACAATGTTCGAGTATACATACATTTCAATGCTAACTCATTACCAGTAATGGCAATAAAGATAATTCCTCTCCCTTCCCATTCTACTCAAGTCTGGTGCTGATATCTCATTGTTTATTACTGTACAGAACAGAAACACTCAGGGTTGGAGTAAGTGAACAGAAGGTCCCGGTCTCCCAAATATCTTCCTCAGAAGCGATGATCAGGTGCTGTCCCCCAGCTCGCCTGCTAGAGAGAGACTTCCTCACAGTACCTCTGCTCCCGATGGCATCTCTTTCTTCCACTCCCAGTGCCACCAGTTTTCTTTTTCTCCCTTCCCTTTCAGTTTCCTCCACCCCAAGGTTGCCCTCTGCCCGGATCCTCCTCCTCCACTATTCCTGCCAATGTGGCTCCGACATGGTTGCACTCTTGCACTGCTACCAGGGCAGCACCTGTTTTTTTGTTTCGTTTTATTTATTTTTCTCCCAGCTCTTCAGCCTTGCAGGGATTACAGACACTATCCTCTCAGCAAGGCCTGCTGAGCTCTCTCCGTCCTCTTGCTGCACCTAGTAGAAAACAAAGCTAATTTTCTTCCAATAAACCAGTTTTTCCCAAAATATTTGAAAACTTTCCAGTCCATTAGTAACTGAGAAGAATGTTAGAGAACATCTACTAGGGATAAATATTTATAAGTCAGCAGATGTGGATAACTGGTAAACAAGAGTTCTAAAACAGATGGTGGGGAGATCTCTCACCTGCTGATGTTAATTTTTAATACATTTTGGAATACCAGGGAAATTCTAGAAGAGATGGAAGAGTACTAATGATCAAAAAGGGCGAAGTGTGAGCACAGAGCCGGACATCAATCCCAAGCAAATTAACAGAAAATCTGAGACAGGATTCAATTGATTAAGAATTAAAGGATTGGAAAATAATTAATGGCAGTCAACATGGTTTTATGAAAAATAGGTCTTGTCAAACAAACTGGATTTCATTCTTTGATGAAATTGGGTTGATCAAGGTAACTGCGTAGATGTAATATACTTATGCACGGATCCACAAAGGGACTCAGGTGTTGCAATGCTAAGTGTCGTGACACTTCACTTTTAGTGCCTGAAAAATCACAGACTCATAGTGTGATCCACAAAGCTGAGTTCAGTGCGTAGGCTCCTATACAATGAATAGGGAGAGGTAGGTGCCTTATAGCACAGGCCACAAAAGCCAACATGCTCCATGCGGAGACACCTAAGGTAGCCAATGGGAGATGTCGAGGAGAGGGGTGTGTGCTAAGTCCCATTCCTCCCACTGAGCTGGGCGGCTATGTCTGGGCTACAGGGAGGTGTCAGCTCTGCTTGTGACCCATGAATGGGAACCCACCACCTTCTGTGAGGAGGCTTAGGTGCTTGATCTACTTCTCTTGGGAATAAGTTAGGCACCTGCCTCACTTCACACAAAACAGCCAAAGGAGGCAGCATACGCCACTTCATAATTTTTAGTCCACTGGTTAGAACACTTGCCTGGGACATGGGAGATCCAGGTTCAACTCCCCCTGCCACCAGGGAGAAAGGATTTGAACAGGGGTTGTCCACCTCTCAGGAGTGGGCAGGGCTCCCATCACTGGGCTAAGGCATATTCTGATGTTGGGGTTCCCTCACTCTCTCCTTTTGCTAATGAAAGAATAATTGGAGCCAGGGGACTGGAGCCAGGGTCTCCCACCTCCCATGTGGGTGCCCTAGCCACTAGACTACAAAGTCAGTCTCACTATCGTGTCCTTTCTCTCTCTAGCCCAATGGTTACTTAAGAATTTATCCACGGTGGAACAGTCATTTGGGTCAGAGAGAAAGAGAGACTACACCTTACAATATCAATAAAGCACATGTTACATGTATTAAGAAAGAACTGGCTAACTGACCGATCTCCGAAAGTAGTTGTCAATGGAGCATTATCACTGCATGTGGGAGTTTCTATAGAGTTCTGCAGGGATCAGGACCAGGCTTTCATCGATGATCTGGAAGTAAATATAAAATCACTGCTGATAGAATTTGCAGATGACATAACAATTGGCAGAGTGGAAAATAATGATGAAGACAGGGCAGTCATACAGAGCGAAGTGGATCACTTGGTAAACTGCGCCAATTCAAACAATATGTATTTTAATACAGTCCAACACAGGATCATACACTTATGAACAAGGAATCCAGGCCAGATCTATAAAGGGGGCCTGTATCCTGAAAAGCAATGACTCTGGAAAGGATTTAGGGGTCAAAGTAGACAAACAAATCAACCTAAGCTCCCAGTGCGATGTCATGGCAAAATGGGCTAATGCGATCCTTCGATGTATAAACAGAAGAGTATATATTAGGGAGGTGATTTTACATCTGTATATGCACTGGTGAGACTGATACTGCAGTACTGAATCCAGTTCTGTTATCTACAGTTTTAAAAGGATGAAGAATTGGAGAGGAGGCTGAAGAGAGCCAGAAAAATGATTCAAGAGCTGGAGAAAATGCCTTACAGACAGGGCCGGCTCCAGGCACCAGCTTGTCAAGCAGGTGCTTGGGGCGGCCGCTCCAGAGAGGGGCGGCACGTCCAGGTATTCGGTGGCAATTCGGTGGACGGTCCCTCACTACGCCTCGGAGTGAAGGACCTCCAGCCGAATTGACGCTGCAGATCGCGATCGCGGCTTTTTTTTTTTTTTTTTGGCTGCTTGGGGCGGCCAAAACCCTGGAGCCGGCCCTGTTTACAGAGCAAATAGAGTGTACTCAAAGGTTCTTTAATCTAATGGAGAACATGAACCAATGGCTGGAAGCTGAAGCCAGACTAATTCAAATCAGAAATTAGGCACACATTTTTTAAAAATGAGGGTAATTAACCATTGGATCAAAAGACTGGAAGATCTGCTTTAGCCTAACACAATGCATTGGGCACAATACAGGGGTAAGTGAGTAAAATTGAATGGCCTATGTTATGCAGGAGGTCAGACTTAATGATCTAATGGTACTTTCTGGTCTTCAAATCTATTAGTCTATTAATGTCATTTTTTGAAAATTAATTTTAAAATCTTTTCTCACTTTAATATTCTTAAAATACTTTTCTCAAAAACATTTTTTAAAATATAAACCTTTTGTTTCATTTTTAACAAATATTTCTTCTCTCTCTTGTGTATTTTCAGGGCTGGGTTGATCTTTTCTCAGGTCTCAGCTGGATGTGATTTTTTTTCCTGATGATTCTTAGGCGTGGTCTACACTGGGGGGGGAGGGAGGGGGTGTGTCGATGTAAGATATGTAACTTCAGCTACGGGAATAGCGTAGCTGAAGTTGACGTATCTTATTTCGACTTACCTCCCATCCTCACGGCGTGGGATTCACGGCGACGGCTCCCCCGTCAACTCCGCTACCGCCGCTCGCCCTGGTGGAGTTCCAGAGTTGACGGGAGCACGTTCGGGGATCGATATATTGCGTCTAGACGAGACGTGATATATCGATTCCCGATAGATCGATCGCTACCCACCGATCCGGCGCGTAGTCTGGACGTACCCTTAGACTGAACTGAGTTTAGAGAAGTTGAAATGGCCCAGACACACCTAGGCCCTGATACAGCGAAGACTTACATCCCTGGGTGACATTTGGCACGTGAAGAACCTAAGTGGCCCCATTGAACTAAATGAGGCAACTCTTATGCATAAGTGTTGTTAGGATCAAGGTTTTAGAAAGGCATTAGCTCACTCGGGTCCAGGGGACCCACACAAGGACCTGCACATCAGGGTGCTGGAACAATTTTTATAGTGGGGGTAATGAGAACCATTGAACCAAACTGTAAACCCTGTTTATGATGGAAACCACGTTAAGCCAGGGGTGCGGCAGCCCCCCCAGCACTCCTAGTTCCCGCACCTATGCCTGCACAGGATGAATTTCACTGTAGGGCACTGCCTATAGCAGAGTGGCAACATTTGCACCTACATGGGTCTCAAAATTCCTTAACATTTTTTAGTGTCTTCTGCCCTCTAGTGGTAACATATGGCAGCCTTTCTTGTATCTCCTAGGAATGAAAATTCAAAGGAGAATGGCTATTAATTATTATTAGTAGTAGTAATGAAGTAGCACTTAGGACCAGGACTCTGTTGTGCTAGACAGTGTATAAACAGAGAACAAAAAGCCTGCATGCATCAGCTGTCACAGTTGTCTTCAAAATAATATAATAATAGAGGTACCTTAATTCTGACTAATATGCAGTTTTGATTCTGAATTCAGCCTTGACAATTGACAATTGACTATGGCAGTGATTCTCAACCTGCGGGACTGCAGGACACTTGAGGCCCAATCAGCACACAGCTTCAGCCCATGTGACATCCTCAGGGCCATACAGGTAATATATATATTGTGTGGATGCAGCCTACATAACATAGAGGGCTGCATATGCAGCCCACAATGGTAAATAGGTTGAGAACCACTTGGACTATGGAGATGTTTAATGATTAACATTGGTCTCCAGTCATTATCAGGATTGTATCAGGTAGTATTAGCAAATTATTCCCTCTGAATCAGGTTGGGTTGTAAGATTCTGACACCTAAACTTTGAATCCCCCGCTTCTATTCATCCCTTACATTCCATAAATCAATTACACTCCAAAATTAGCATCTTCCCCCAGTTTATGCATGTTAAGGTGAAAATGCCATTTTGAAAAAAGAATTAAGCTGCTCTACAGAAATTCTTCAGCCTCTTCTGTCTATCTGTGAGAGAACAGAAGCAAAAATGTAAACACATCTTCTATGTAAAAATCTACTACACTAAATGTTGGGCTTTGCTTTGGGCACATTAACATTTTTAAAAAGAAAAACAAAACATTAAAAAAGTGTAGGAAATAATGTCCAACTTCCTGTGCTGTGGTACCATTCCTGGACATGAGGTTTTCTATGTAATCCAGACAAATCTTAGCTCTTATTCCACTCTCTTAGGGTCTTGCAGACCTATGTTAGCAACCTGCATAAGAAAAATCTCTAGATAAAAAGATCTTTAAAATGGAGATTAAGGTTGTAATTAGTTCTTCTGTTTGCTTGTTTTTTCCTTCTTTACATCTTGGTAGGGAAAGAAGATGGCCAAAGAACTTCCTGAAAAGGGGAGTAGAGGCTGCAGTGACACTTTCCTGACCCTCAGTCATGGGCCACTAGTTTGTGCTGAGGCCCTGGACACTCACTGCGTGAGCCCTATCAAGCTACATGTGCTGTACCAGAGTCTTCAAATGAGCCCTTGAGTGAAATCCTGGCTCCTGTGAGGTCAATGGTAGTTTTGCCACTGATTTCAATGAGGCCAGGACTTCACTCGATATATCTGTGGCATCAGAGAGGCCTGTATGCTGACATAAGCCCAGAAAGCTACAAATGCAGAGCCTCTAATCTCAGAATCCTGTGCCATAGCATCTACACAGCAAGCAGATGAACAGCATGTGCACTAAGAGGGTGTTCTACCTACTATCCCTTTTGAGTTTTAAGGGTGGGGACAATCTCTGTTGAGCTGGCTCCAGGTGGCTTTTACCAATCCAATAAAATGCAGGCTGCTGACTAGAACTGGTCAGAAAATGGCTTTTTTATGTCCCTCAGAAATTGTCACCTTTTCAGCAAAAAATCAAGAACCAACATTTGATTCAGGAATGCCACCACAGTGCCTCATGCAAGTTATAGTTCAGGTGCCTCAGGTCCTATTCTCCTTTGTAGGCTGGGCTACCTGGTCAGACTACAGATCCATGATGCATGACGGTTGCCCCTCTTGGTGAGGGAAGGTGATACATCACATAAGGTTGCCAATTTTGGTTGGATGTATTCCTGGAGGTTTCATCACATGACATAATCTTTAATTAAAGATTAGTCTTTAATTCCTGGAGACTCCAGGACAATCCTGGGGGGTGGCAACCCTAACATAAGATTTCCATGGCTCTGGTGTGTCAACAGAGATTAAGTCTGGTTGGGGAGCCTGCCAAGAGAGGAGACTCGGTACAAGATGCAACTTGCAGGAGGCATCACGGTGGCATAGCCAAGTAAAAATATTTTGGTTTTCCAGGTGTTTTTTTTTTTTTAAATCCAAATTTTCCATGGAAAGCAGACACTCATCATGAAAAAAAATCTGTTTAGGCAAAAACACAATTTGCCATTGAAAAACAGTTTTGATAGAACATTGCTGACCACCCTCAGAGACAGATATTGAGAGTGACAGTGGAGTAAGCTACCGGTAAGTGCTGGTGGAGTGGAAACAGATTTCAAAATGTATGCAGCTCAATGAAAATGGATTATAATTACAAAGAATAAAAATATCTTAAGTACAGATATTTTCTTATTGGAAACCAGATGTGAAACAAATTTTGCACTCATACCTGTTCAACTCCACTGAGTCACTAAGGCTCTATGGAGGTAACTGAAGTCAGAGTCACTCCTGTTTACATTGGACTTGTTTAACTTAATGATTCATAAAAGGTGAAATGTGCCAGACAGTAGCTTAAAGCCACGAGTCACCACAAAGAATGTTCAATCTCAACAGGATCCAGCAGGAGGCACTGTAAATCCAACTAAAGCTCCATTCCTGTGGTTGTGTGTTGGTGGCCACCTCTTTTAAAATGAGATCAAAACAAATAAGAAAGAAATCTGCATAGACTTAAAAGTGTGTAACAGAAATATTTCAAAGTACTAGCATTTAACCTTTAGGTATAAGCCTTGGAAGGAGTTGTATTCCAGCTTTTATAATGGCTTTATGAGGCTGATGTTGCTGCTCTTTAAAAAGACTTGATCCAAAGTCTACTGAAATTAATGGAAGGACTCCCATTCACCTGGATGGGCTTTGGTTCAGGCTCTAGGCCCTTTCAAAAAAATAGACTAGAAGTGATTATTAAATGGAAATTTTGCTTTGTAGCTCAGGGCAGCATATGGTTTTGCCGACACAAATTACACCACATATCAAATAGCCAAATGCAGGCAGAGCCCCAGCTGTGTAGCGCAGAAAAAATATTGCTACAAAATAAAAAAGATGATGAAATTATCTGATTTGAAACAAAGGCTATACAACCCTTTTATACTCAATAATTAAAGGTGCGAGGAGAAACAAGGGATTTAGGGTTACTTATGGTTTCCCTGGTTTATGGTTGTCACATAAAGGTGCCATTCAGGCAGAAGGGTCTAGATTCACTCTAATTACAACACAGATGACTTTGTGTTGTAATTCAGAATCCTGCATGTCTGAGATAGCATCTTATTCCAGAATGTTTTGTGCCCAAGTGAGTCACATGCCCAAGACATTTGAGCAGGTTAGCTAAGCAAAGGCTGCTCCACTTCATTAGAGGTTTTGGCATTCTTTTCCCATGATCACATGCATCACTAAGGTTTTGGTTTGTTTCTTTGAAGTCTCAGAGTTGATAGCTACCCTCTGCTCTCCGGGCATAAGCAGTCAACGCACCTTTGAGAGGAGAGACGCACCATACTCACATGGAACTTCCTGCTCTGCTAAGGCTGCCATATTGGTGTGTTAGATTTTTCAGTGCTAGATAACAGGAACATTAGCACTGAGGGCAGGTAAAGGTCAGTAATATGTCATTGAACACTTGGCTACAGATAATATACAATAGATTTTAGTTTATCTTTGGATTTATTTTGATTTCCCAAGAGGCTTCCCTTCAGCTGGATTGTCACTGGTATTTCTTCTACATAGCTTAGTGAGGCAGCTCCTTTCCACAGCTCAGTGAGGTTTCCAGAAGTAGAGTCCAGAAAGCAATGCAAAACGTAAGGGGAATTCTTCTTTTTGGGCAAATTTGTCTACTCTGTGCCACCCAAAAAAGTATCAGTTTTAGGGTGATTAAGGATATTCCTAGTGTGCAAAGGATAGTACTGCTGAGGAGTGGGAAGTGTGGCTTGAGGGCAGTGACAGGAGAAATATATGCTGGACTTCAATGACGGTCATTCATTTAAAAATGAAGGGAAAACTTACATGTACCTCTGTGTGGTTGCACTGGGGAGGGAGGTAGGAGAAGCCCAGTTTAGTGCTGATGGCAGTGTTGTGAAACAAGAAGGGGCATGGTTGGGTGAGGTAGGGGAGTGGCCAAGTCTCCAGCAATACACTGAACAGCACTATGATGGCTGCACTGGGGGGTCGGGGATGGACATAGATTACGTGGTTTTAAGAGATGTAGCAAGGGTTGCCTCTCCCCATACTCCCTTTAGACCCCAATATAGTAAGCTACTTAAAGCATGTTCCTATCTTTATATATGTGAATTATCCCTTCACTGAATGAATTGACTTCATGGGACTATGCACATGCTTAAAGTTAGGCACACGCTTAAAATACCTTCCTGAATTGGGGGTTAGAGTCTCTAATCTTAGATATCATAAGAATCCAGTTACCTCTGCCTGTGTGGCACACTTTCACTGCAACACATCTGTGACTCTTACAAAGCATATTTTAATCTTAACATAATTCTCCCTTCTTCCCTTACCATTACTGTATTGCACTCAATACAATCTCTTTTTAGTCTTGAAGAAACTATGTTTCCACTTCTGAGCTTATTTGTTTGAGTGATGAGGGTGGGTTGGGAAATCTCACCACTGAACAAACCAAGCACTTATATAATATGGAGATATACCTATCTCACAGAACTGGAAGGGACCCTGAAAGGTCATCGAATCCAGCCCCCTGCCTTCATTAGCAGGACCAAGTACTGATTTTTGCCCCAGATCCCTAAGTGGCCCCCTCAAGGATTGAACTCACAACCCTGGGTTTAGCTGGCCAATGCTCAAACCACTGAGCTAGGGTTACCATATTTAAGGTTTTAAAAAAGAGGACACTCCACGGGGCCCTGGCCCCGTCCCTTCTCCGCCCCAACTCCGTCCCTTCCCCAAAGTCCCCGCCCCAACTCCGCCCCTTCCCCTGAGCGCCCCGCATTCCCCCTCCTCCGAGCGCCCTGCATCCTCCCTCCTCCCTCCCAGCCACGCGAAACAGCTGCCCGAGCACTACCGGCTTCACGGTTTGCCGGGCAGCCCCCAGACCTCCAGACCCTGCGCCCCAGCCGGGCGCTTCCCCTCCCGGGCTCCGGCTGCGTTGGGGAAGCGCCCGGCCAGGGGCGCAGTGGGTCTGGAGGTCTGGGGGCTGCCCGGCAAACTGTGAAGCTGGTAGCGCTCAGGCAGCTCGGCTCTTCAGCTGCACAGAGCTGAGGTGTCTGGGGGGAGCAGCAGCAGCCGCCGCCGCAGCGGGGAATCCGCCTGCAGCTCGCAGCCTGCCGGAGCAGCTCAGGTAAGCAGGGGACTGGGGCAGGGATGCCGGCATTTTCCTGGACATGTTCGGCTTTTTGGCAATTCCCCCCGGACGGGGATTTGAGGACCAAAAAGCCGGACATGTCCAGGAAAATCCGGACGTATGGTAACCCTACACTGAGCTATCACTTCTAAACTGGCACTGGTTACACTTTCTACAGAAGCTCTCCCTCCCCCTCCCCAAAAAAACCCAAACAGGTACTCATGGGGCCATATTCTACCCTTATGTATACCTTATGCAATCCCCAATGAGGAGTTACATGTACATTCAATTTACGCCCTATATTTTATTGTTTATGTGAAAAAGGGATGGAATCTGAACAACAGGATTACGAAGAATTTGAGAGCATCACTTTGGATGAAATTGCAGGGGCATGGTAGCAATAGTCAAGGCTGAAGAAGAGAAAATTAAAGTAGTCAAGATGCAATATGACAAGGGCCTGGATGAGAGCTTTGGCAGTCTGGAGCAGACAGAAAACAGGATATGTTATAAAGGAATAAGTAGCAATATTTGGATGTAGCCTTGATGTGAGGATCCATAGAGAGAGATCATTCAAAAATATGGGCAAGATACGTGACGCATAGTATCAAATGTATATTCGATAAGAAATGTTCAATTAATCACTTACCCATCTTACACTTCTTGACGTTGTTTGTATCTCAGTTGACTTTAAGAATTCTTATAAGTTTATATATTTTATTAATCAAAATAATATGTATGGTAATATTAGAAATTACAGAATGAAAAATAAAGTTGATTAGATAATAGTGTTCATAATTTCTAAACAAATGATTTTGACATCAAATACTAAAACTTTATACAAAAATCTATGTCAAATCAACAAACCAATATATTTTCACAATAAATCTTAACACACAGTGGTAAATATACTGTATTTTTTCTGCATTTTCAGTACCAGTATAGAACAATGGACCTTAAAACAAATCCTTCATTAATTTGCCAATCAAACTTGACATGCCAATTATAAGCTTTATGTGTTAATTAAATGGTGGGATTGTCCATCAATTCAACCCAATACAATTTCAAATTTAAGAATTTATTTAATAATTAAAAGTATCAATTTAGTTCAAAAGTACCTTCTAGGTAACAATAATTCATAGCCACACCTTATACACTAACAAATATGTCACATACTAAGCATCAAATATGCAGATAATGACTTAGAGCTATTTTAAAGAACAAATTACATACATTATGGGAAGCAAACTTAATAACTTTATTAACTGAGCCACCTCTTTCATTCAGGTTTCATTGAAATTGGTATGAACAGCTGTATTTTCTTTCCCGAGTTTGCCAGTGGAGTCCTTTAAAAAAGGACTTTAGGAAAAAGAGCAATACTTTATAAGCTGTTTGGTGTTACCACGTCACAAGTCCTTGCAAATTCTAAAAATTCTGGGGCCGGATGCTGACTTAATTTTTCTGGCCATATATTCCAATAAATCATTTATTTAATGTCAGTCAACATACAGGCACCTGGCATAATGCTGACCGTAATAGCAGGTAAGCTATAGTTAAAACAAGCAGATTTCTTTGTTAATAATTTCTCACTTCCATTCTAAAGACAGTTTTTGCCCCTAATTTGCATTTTTGCTATCTCAAAATTTGGTGAGAAGTCACACATTTTAATTCAATAACAACAGGTTTTAAGCCTTCAATACATGAGATGATTAACATATTAATAATATCAGTTTTTGGTAGCTCATAATTAATACCATCAATTTTTGATAACTGACCTGTTTTCAGTGCTCAGACTCTGTGTGTAAGCAACAGAAGGGATAGTAAATTATCAAGAATGAGGGAAGAGAGAAAAGCGTGGGAGATAAATTCAGGATCTTAGTTTTAGCCATGTTTAGTTGCAACTGCCAACAGGACAGCCACAAGGAGATGTTAAAGAGACAGCCTGATATGTGGGGACTGAAGGAGATCTGTTAGACTTAAGTAACCAGGTACAAGCTACGACATAGCATGAACACAGTGAAGAGTTAAAGTGATCAGTTCATGATCCCATTTGCAGGTTGGAAACTAATACTTGAAATAATTATGGGAAATAATTATGAATAATGACAATGTTAAAAGAAATTCAGGATCAGTTTGTGGCTGATTCACTGACCCCCCAAAAAAGGTTTTATAGTAAATATTTTTTACATCAAACATTTTGATCAGCACCACTACAGAATGCTTTTTGTAGTGCCTTTCAATGAGATTTTAAATATCGCATATTTTATGAAATCTCACTTTCTCACAGCCTAGGGCAGCCCTGAATCTTCTTGTACTGAAAAAAGGACTTGTGAACGTGTGAGGTGCATTTTACGCTGGGCAGGAAAGGGTTAAGTGCCTAGACTAGGGAGTGTAATTGGAACCATGGTTTGTTTAGCAGCCAGGGAAAAGGAACAGAGCAGCAAGGCAGTTGAGCCCGCCCCGCAGCTCCTCTCTGGCTCAACAGGTTGCTGCTGCGGCTCTTAGTCACTGGAATCTAGGTGGGGCTCTCTCCTCCCTTAGTGCCTTTCTGCTGATTAAAAAGCAGCTCTCTCTCTCTCACACACACTCTCTCTCTCAAAACACCCCGCCCTGCAGAATCCAGAAAGAGCTCTCAGGCTTGTGCACCCATTATCTGCTGAAGGCCCTGACTGCTGCATGAGATGGCGACGTGTACCCTTGCCTGCTGGAGATGCAGGTGGCTTCTGCCCCTTCTCCTGGGCTTAGCTATCATCTTGGGCATCATTGCACTGTCCGGCCGGGGCTGGCTGGAATCGGAGTCCGCGCCCTACCAGCACCAAGCGTCATTATGGGAGAGCTGCACCCGGTGGGACAATGACCTCAACTGGCAATGCCAGTCCCTCATGGACTACTGTAAGTGTTTGCAATGGGGCGTCAGAGTCCAGGTCACATGCCTGAGCTCACCCTACTCCAACCACCCCAGTTATCCCTGCCAATATTTGACAGCTGTAAATTGGTGCCATCTTTATTAGCAAAATAACTTTGCCTCTACCAATGGCCATTAGCAAAATGACCCCTTTCCTCACTTAAGAAGGGTCCAATTGTCCCCCTTGTGTGGCTGGTTAATGGGGGGTTCAGGACAGGTTGGTGTTTGCAGGACTAGCATTAACAGCGTTTCCCGTTTAATAGTTACACAGAAAACCAGGCCTTATCTGCCTCTGGTGGCTTTGAACAGGCTTCCTTGTCAGTCCAACATTAAGCAACTGGATGAGGGACTCACAAGGAAGTAAATGAAAAAGGAAAGCTGATGGGGTCTTTTAAAATCAAGTGAACAGATCTGGCACTTTGCATGCCTTCTCTCCTTTATTGCTGGCTCCCCACCAGTACTATTTGTGACCTACATGAGGCTCCTTGAAGTCGCCAACCTCTTTACCCTCTGATGAGTATGTTGATAAATGCCAGCCATTGCTAGCACAGCACACATGTCCAGCCTCTGGAGTGCCATACCTGCACAAGTCTTAACTACCCTTCTCATAGTACTCTGGAGGGAGTGAGGGAAACAGGAGTCCAACCCTTCTGGACTAGAGAAATTCTGCTGCTTTGGTGCCTCTCAACCTGTGATTTCAAATAGAGTGAAATGTGTTTTGAGCATAGAAAGAAAATGGTATTTAATTGATACACATATGTGTATTATAGAAAAGCAAGTCACTATATGAAGCAGCTGAAAAATCAGAAATTAAATCAGGAGGATAATGTGTGTGTGTATATATTTTAAACGTGGCTAAAAATGTTAGTAAATTATGTTCGGTTCTGCTGCCTCTTCTTAATACTCTCACCACATATTCTCGGGGTATGGCCTTTGCTAATAGTAGCTGCCAAAGTACTTGCTGATTACATTTGTTGTTTTATAAAATGAAACATTGAGGGTCAAATATAGAGACACACCTTCAAAACTTCATTGAAATGTACTGGACTGGGGAAGCTTGGGAGGATGAAAATAGGAAAATGAAATAAATATATATTTTTCTCCCTAAAAGGCAGAGGCTGGTCTTTGTACATATTGGTTCTTTTACAGCCTACTTAGTGGAGGAGGAACAGATATAGTGATCGTATCAAGCTGATAAACATCCAAAATGATCTGGAAACTCAGAAACCTTGGATTATATTGGATTTAAAATAGGTATCAGGAGTGTGGACACAGAGGATAAACCACTTGGGATACTGTATGTGTTGTGTGGATGGACGCATTAATGTCTGTTAGTAGTTTTCCATTATGGCACTTGCCTGCAAGCAAAATACAGAACTCATTGTGAGAGCAACAGCATAATTTTTTACCCTGATGATGTTTGTAGGTTTTACTCTCATGTGGGAGGAATTTGGCTGCTGTCAGAAAGTAACTCCATGTTCCCTGACCCTTCCTACAAAGGGAAGAAAGGCTAACACAGCAGGGTTACTGCACGTAGGTTTCTCTCAATAGAGTAGGTTCTGTGTAGATTAAGTGCTATATGACATATTGATAAACTGTTTCATACTTCACCCCAGAAAACCAGGAGCTTTGGGGAAGGGCCACATTCTGCTGTTTTGCTAAAGAACTGTTGTTCCTATGGCTGTTATAAATGAAGAATAGCCTTAATTACCGACAGGTTATTTTAACCAATTTCATTTTGTCCCTTGAATAATCTTGATGAGGTTAATGCTTTACTGTCAAAATTATTCTGTTCAAATAGTATCTACATCTGGGCAAAGGACATAACATGTCAGACCATGGTTTGATTTGCTTAACATACCAATATGCAACATAGTTTAAAAAAAAAAATGCTAAGAAACTTAACTTAAAATAGGCATGCACAGGGCTGCTGCAGTTTAAAAATAAATCTATTAATCTAAATGCATAACTCTTTATAATATCTAATTACTCCACCCTATTCTGTTCCCCTCCCAGTGATAAGAAAAGAAAGCTTCAAGGTGGATCCCCTCATTAATATAAATCTACATTGGAATCAGCTTCCTAATCAAGCGTCTGCATATCCATTGCATGCTGATTAGAGGAGATGAAACTAAACCACACCCTCTAGGTGGGGGAAGGGGGAATCGGGAATCTTCACGTTGGAATGGTTCCTAAATTGAACTGCTTCTTAATGCATGTCTGAAACCTGGGGCTCCGGTGTCCCACAACGGCCAAAGGGTGGAAAGACAAAAAGAAGAGAGGGGGTCAGCTTGTAGTTGGAAAGAGGGTTTG
This sequence comes from Chrysemys picta bellii, assembly GCF_011386835.1. NCBI lineage: Eukaryota > Metazoa > Chordata > Testudines > Emydidae > Chrysemys > Chrysemys picta. The sequence goes on along the minus strand of NC_088793.1, from coordinate 105,695,112 downwards.
TTTTAATTGAGAACTATTCTGATTTGAGGCCAGGAAGCTCTTGAGTGCCAGCATGTGCATGTTACCAATATACTACCAGCAAAAGCTGGCGCATTGCACTGAATTTTTAATTGAGGTTATGTAGCTCAGAATGCTGCTGGATTAACAATCCTCCTTTTGTATCTAGTGGTCTGTGCTGTTCAGATATACTGTGTTTGATGTATTACTGATAAGGGCTTGTTTGCAAAGCAGTTGTTTTTCTGCCTTTGTACCTTAAAAAGACACTTGTAGGTTTTAGACCCAATATTTATGGGCAGGAATGTCCTCTTGATTTTTAGATAAATGTTTTTGTTTTTTTAAGGTTCTTAGCTTCATAGTTATTTTAGATATGAATTACCATCCTCTAACAGAAAGTACATATGGTCAAGTATCTAATAGGGTAGTTAATGCCTTGCTGGTTATGTTTTAATAATCCATTGGCATTTATTAAATTCACAATAATTGATTTGAAAAAATACATACAGTACATGGAAACATTAATTTGGATTTTTACCGGGGGTAAAAAAAAAAAGGCTAGAAACATGAGCCATGCTCCATGAGTCATTTGTTAAGTCCATCCGGGGATGTGTAGCAGTAACAGTGTAGCTGGGAGACTGAGTGGACTTTGATTCACCAGGCTCTCAGCCAAGTGTGTTGGTAGATTTATTGGGGAGCTCAGATGAGTTACGTAGGAATGTTATAGATCTATTACACTCTCTTGACCTTACCCCTTTGTGCCTGTTTCTATCAGATTTGTGATACAAGGGTTGCTTTAGGGAAAGTTGAAGGGACTTTGCAGTGTATGCTCAGCAACGGTACATGATAGTAAAAGAGACACTATCAAGGTTGCTGTGTCCAACCCCACCCAAATCAAGTACTATAGCTTTACCTAAACTAGGAAGTATTATATAAGATTCCTGCCAGGTACCAGACTAAGTATCCTAGTGGAGATGAGTTTTGCCAGACCAGTTAACTACCTGCTTTTCAGCATGTTCAATTACCGGACAATGGTTATACAGGTCTGTCGCATCTTACACGCATTTAACATGCGTGATTTCAACTTTACATGGTCGGCAAAAACAACAAAAAAAGAGAAACAACAATTTTAATACTATACCTGTGGTGTGGGCGATTTTGCCCGCCATTGAACTCAATGGGGTTTTGGCTATACGCGGTTTTCACTTTACGCGCTAACCGCGGAACGGAACCCCCGCGTCAGATGAGAGAGACCTGTATAGACTCTGAAAACTGCCAGCATTTTGTCTACAATAGACCCCCATCCAGTGTCAACCCGTTGTTGTACTAGTGGGCATTGTTTTGTACAATTTCCAGATGTAGCCATGGCTCATTCAGAACTCATACCAATAAAATAAATGGTGCAATTGATAATCCTAGTTCCCCCCAAACAATCTCTGAATCCTGCATTTCTTGCATTCATGATGTGGACATATCCTCCTTATTCTGTCATGTGTGCAAGAAAATCCCCTTTACCTTGGATTCCTGTTCAAGATGAACTAGAAGAGAGCTTAGAGTTCCTTATTTGGTCAACAAGATCACATTTCATACCTGCTGCCCTGTTGCTGAACCAAATAACCTGTAGCCATTTATGATAATATAATATAAATACCTAAAACATCACTGTTAGCAGTTCCCAGCCTTCAGCCATTAGAACAGCAATTATTCACAACCTCACCAACTGATCATTGCAATGAGACTTATAAAATCAGAAGTTATAGATGGAAAAGTCCTGATACTTTAAATGATCTAGTAGTCCATGTACCTGCCACTGTAGGATTGTTCTCTACAGAATGTTCTTCTAGGGTTTTTGTTCAATCTAGTTTTAAATGTCCTGCACAATAGAGTTTTCACCACTTCCCGTGGGAACACATTTCACTGTCAAAAAGATTTGCTGACGTTCAGGCTAATTTCTCCTCCTTTCTAAACTTCATCCTATTTCTGGTAATGCCACCCTAAATAACTCCTCCCCCTCCTTGGTGCTTGCAGTCCTCTAATATCTGTAGACTTATGTTTGTCTCTAAATAATCACTTTGCTAAGATGTGGGTATATGGGTCTAACTCTTTTAATCTTTCCTAGTAATTATATCTAGGGTGACCAGATCACCCAAGTCAAATATCGGGACGCGGGGGGGGGGGGCGGGGGGAGAAGTGGTGTGACGTGTGGGGGGGGGAGTGGCGTGACGCGGGGGGGGGCGGGGCCAAAAACAAACAAACAAACAAAAAACCACCCTTCCTCCACAAGTGCTGGAAGGAGGCCCGGGAGACGCAGGGGAAGCGCGGGGCCGGGGTGAGTGAGAGTCCGGCCTGGCCCCGAGCAGGCAGGACTCAGTCGGGCGGTAGGGAGAGTAAGGGGGTGGCCCGCGGGGCCAGGCGGTGGCTGTTCTTTCCCCCCCCCCGGGCAGCGGGACTCGGGAGCAGCCGCTGCTGCAGCTCCCACTGCCGGGGGGGGGGGGGAGGGAGCGGCCGATGGCCAAGGTCGGCGGCTGCGGCTCTGGCGCCCAGGCCTGAACCCCCCAAGCCCGGGCCTGCTGCAGGGACCCAGCAGCGCGCACACTGCGCCCAGCCCCTGGCCAGTCGCGTCTGGGCTGCTGCCCAGCTGGTGCTATCCCAGGGCGGCCCCGAAGTGGGGGCAGCAGGCCCCAGCCCCCCGTCCCGCTCGGGTCCCGCAGGGGAACAGGCTCGGGGGGTTCGGGCCCGGGCGCCAGAGCCGCAGCCGCCGAGCTTGGCTATCGGCCGCTTCCTCCTCCCGCGGCAGTGGGAGCTGCAGTAGCGGCTGCTCCCGAGTTCCGCTGCCCAGGGGGGGAGAACAGCCACTGCCTGGCCCCGCGGGCCACCCCCCTACTCTCCCTACCGCCTGACTGAGTCCTGCCTGCTCGGGGCCAGGCCGGACTCTTACTCACCCCGGCCCCGCGCTCCCCCTGCATCTCCCGGGCCTCCCTCCAGCACTTGCGGAGGGAGGAGGAATGGTGAGCCTGGGGAAGAGGCGGGGATTTGGGGAGGGAGCCAATGGGGGGAGGAGGGGGCGGAGTTGGGGCAGGAGCTGGGGAGGCGCGAGCACTTCCGGGCTCCAGGCTCCGGAGCATTTCCTTGTTTGTCCAGTGTCCCGACCGCACATCGGTCAGGATGCGGGACAAACAAGGAAATATCGAGACAGTCCCGATAAAATTGGGACGCCTGGTCACCCTAATTATATCCTTTCAGCTCTGAATAATTTTAGTTGCTCTTCTGTGAACTCTGTTCAATATGTAAATATATTTCTGGTGATGAGATGTCCAGAATTAAACACTGTATTTCAGGTGAAGCTGGTCCAGAGCACATAAAAATAGATTATTACTTCACTCTGCATGATCTGATGCCTCTATATATGCAGCCCAAAATTGCATTGGTGGTTTTGCAACTGTACCATGAGTACCTATTTGCCAGTGCTGAATAAGAAAAACTCTGGCTAAAAGGGGATCGAATACATCAATTTCTCCAGAATTGAAGCTTTAACAAATAAACACCTCTCACTTATTATTGCAAAACTAGCCTTACAAACGTGAACCAAATGGAAACTGGTGCAGTGCTTTCTCTTTGTCTGTCAGCAGGCATAGAGCTTCAAGTTGCCCAAGCAACAACAGCATGAAAATGATGAGACGAGCTATAGCTAACCCCAGAGAAAGGCTGTAGAGCAACTGAGATAGACAAAGGACCCCACAAATGGAGGCTGGGAGCTGGGGATCAGCTGAAGCCCACTCAACAGTCAGAAGACTCTGGGGTGGAAAGAGAGCAAAAATCTGTCATCTCTTTTAGCAAACTCATGGACAGGGGGAGTCATTCACGTTTGTCAGACAGCCGTGAGGCAGAAGCTGATCAGAAAGAAGGACCTCCAGCTAGTGTCCAGGGACAGTACCCAAAAGGAATCCTAGCACTCTCTCTCAGATCTGGAAGTCGTGTGTGTGAAAATGGTGTTCACCAGGTGCTCTGTGGTGAACCTTCCTACCCCAATTTTTATATTGACCCTTAACACAGATGTCTGGTACATTTTTCAAGCCCTATACTCCTTGGTATTGTCAAATGCTCTCATTTAGGGCATATCTACACCAGGTTTTTTGGGGTTTCTTTTGCCAAACATTTCCCACTGTTGCTTCCACCAGTGTTAGAAACAGTAGCAGTGTTAGTGTAAACAGGGCTGTACGACTCACTGTTTCAAGCATGATGTTGTCTAATCCTGCTCAGAGCAGGTCCACATGACACAATGGCAAAAAATGCCAACAGCTATCTTCAGCCCTAGTTATACTAATATGCCAACTCTTGCTGCCATTAGTGGTGCTGAAATGGTGGAACCAATAATAGAATTTTTTTGCCAAATTAGACAAGGCCACGGTATCATTTGTAAATTTCATGACCATGTTGTTTACTCCCTCTTTATTTATGAAGACCAGGGCCGTCCTTAGGATTTATGGGGCCCTATGCAGTATTATTAAACTGGTGCCCCTATGCTCCACTGAAGGTGGTCCCCAGCTGGCGCCGTTGACCCCAGTGTGCCAAGGGGGCACAGCTACCACCCCCGCCTGAGGATCCCCAGAACCCACCCCATTGCTGACACACACCAAGCTTCGTAGCAGCAGACGCTGCGGCAGTGGCTCAAGGCAGGCTTCGCGCTGTCACATAGGGGCTGCATCTTGCCAGAGCCCACGGCCCTCCTGCAGCCCCTTGCCACTCCTGGCTCACCACAAGCATTTTGACAGGAAGTACCAAGCAGTAATAACAACAATAATAATACAAGTGTGCATATATGTGTGTGTGTGTGTGAGAGAGAGAGAATCAGTGCATGTGAGAGAGCCAGCGAGAAAGCCTGTGTGTGTAGGGTTGTGTATTGGGGGACTGTGTGACAGAGTGTCACACACACACAGTCTCTCAATCTGTATTGGGGGACTGTGACTCATGAGAGGCAGAGTGTATGTGGGTGTGAGAGCCAGTCTGTGTGTGAGAGAGAAAGAGTGTGTGTGTGTTAGGGAACTGTGCGAACTGTTACTTTAAGTCCCCCCTCCCCTGCTTGGCCCGGTTCCGCCCCCTCTCCCTCCCGCTCCGCTGACTCACGTGGAAGTTTCACTCCTTCTGTCCTGGCCCCCGCCTTAGACCAAGCGGCCCAGGCAGGGTCCAGGGAGGGACTCCGCTCTGGGTGGCGGTGGGCCAGGCTGCCACACCGCCAGTGACTGGCTGCGCCGCTCTGGGCTCCCCGGGGCTGGGGCGGCAGAGCCAGAGGCTGAGGAGGGAGGGAGAGAGGGGGCTAGGGTGACCAGACAGCACGTGTAAAAAATCAGGACGAGGGTGGGGGGTAATAGATGCCTATATAAGAAAAAGCCCCCAAAATCGGGACTGTCCCTATAAAACGGGACATCTGGTCACCCTAGAGGGGGCGGGGTTTGGGGTGAGGAGAAGCCCACCAGTCCACCGCGGGGAAGGGGCTGGAGAAGAGAGGAGTGCAGCTGCAGCCAGCGAGGGGAATGGGGCCCCAAATTTTTGGGTGCCCTATGCAACTGCGTATGCTGCGTATGTCTAAGGATGGCCATGATGAAGACAGTAAATAAAACTGGACTTGACACTAATCTTTGCAGTTTTGTCACTAGACATCTCCCAAAGCTAAATACATTGCTAGTTTATTATTACCAGAGCTGAGCAAATAATTCACAGCAAATGGATTCCAGGCTGAGCTTACACAGCAGGCAGTTATACAAAAACTTCATTTTACTTGTAAAGTAAGTGTATTTGATAAGGAGATCCCTGAGACTCAATAAATGTGTGACTCCTACAATGCCATTTTTTTTACAGAGTCAACTGTTCAGAGTCCATCCAAATTATAAGATGTTTGAGTCCTTGGAATGTTTGTACTTGACATTCCAAATTCCCCTTGAACAGGGAGTGTACAGATCTGGCTTTCTACTGAACTTTTATAATTAACAGTTTTGTGAATTATTCTGTATGACAAATCCCAATAAATAGTTTAAATAGATGGTTTCATCCAGGAAGCATTTTTTTTCTTGAGCTGATTCCATCCTATGTTTAAGCATATTTAGACAGTAATGATCTGTAAATGAATCCTTTGGCTGTGGCAGCTTTGAACAGTAGCCAGTACCAGCATTGGGAGCATCAGTGAACAACATCTGGTATGAAAGAATTAGTGCAGATTTCAGACCAAAAATTCCAACCAAGCTGTTCCCTTCCTCCATTCCTAATCCTGCATCAGTTCCACAGGGGAGGGAAGGGATAGGATATACTAGGGGTGGTTGGGGAGAAATGCAGACAGGCAGATGCTCATTTGCACAAACTCCCTCCTTTCTTTGCAGCAATGTGGGTCCAGTTTGCAGGGCTGCTGTGGAGTTTCTCCACATTCTTTCTATGCCTGTCTTCAGGATTGGGCCATGCCCATGTGGAACCTTCATGTGTATTCTGCTATTCCCCTTAGTCCTATACAAGACAGGCTCAGGATTTGGGCCTACATGAGTTCCTTGTTTTAATCCCCTGTGTAAATGCAGGCAACCAGCCTTTAGAGTAGGTGGAGGGTGATGCATGATGACTGTCTACCTATAAAATCAAAACTCTTGGATTAGTACCTTTGGGTTCTTCAGAGTCAAAATAGTCAACTACTCGGCCTCATGGTTAAGAAATGGCCTGTTGTTTGCATGATGCTTGCCTATGCTTGTGTCTACTATTTGGAAAGATAATGGAATTTGAATGTTCAGAAGCCAGCATTTATTTTAAAAAGGAGAACTGTAGGTTGCTTTTCAAGGAGGGATGTTATTTTTCTGGTGCTCAGACATTGATGCCCATTGTTGCCATGATGGGATTTCTTACTTAGCAGTGGCAAATGGAGGAGAACATTCTGAAATAAGGTTACTGGAATAAGGTTACTTTCTGATTGTCTTTTTGGTCCCCTTCTTCTGCCTCTGAGTGACTTCAAGTTATACTTGAGACCTATCCTGGTCCCATGAACCTGTCTGCTTTTAATGCATCCTCTTATCCCATATGGTATTATCAAAATAATTAAAATTGGGAAGTTTGGGTAACTCCACCAGTCATTGAACTGCTCACTTTCCTTCTCCCTACACATCTAAGCTGGTTCCAAGTCCTTTTGGCACTGTATCTACATCATCTTTAAGAGCCACCTATTCCCTTCTATTTCTACTGGTACAACCCATGTCCAAATCTTTGTAATCTCTCCCCTTAACTATTCCAAATCTACCCAATTCTGTTCTCCTTAATTCTCACTTCACACCTTCCAGTTCATGCAGAATAAAGCTGCCAAAATCCAATTCCTTGAATGTGGTTTATTCCACTCCCTTTATGACTACCCATAACTTTCTGCATTGGTTGCTTCACATCTCTCATTCCCTCTATGTGGGCATAGGCTCCATTATCTTGAATACCAATCACCCTTTCCTTATTCAGATCTCACATTAATCCAAACTTCTTCTGATAAGCCTTCCAGACAGTGCTAGTTCTCCATTACAGCATTACTCATTTCTTCATCAATTAAAAAAGTAATTACAAATTCATGATGTCAAACAGCTTCTATCTCTTGATCCCAGCAGAAAACTGCATTGCCTAGGGAGATATCCCTTCATTTGTCTGCTTTTGTCCTCCCCACATCGTTCTTGTCTGTTTGCTCATGGACCATGAATGGAATTTTCAAAAGTGGGCTAACTCTTCTCCCACTAACTTCAGTGAGAGCTTTACCGTTGATTTCAATGGGAGTAGAGCTAGGTCAATGCTGAGTGCTCTTGAAAATCCCAACCTTTGTCTTTTTTCTTGTGCTTGTAAAGCATCATGCATACTTATGGCACCCTATGAATAGTGATAATAAACAATTACTCTTTGCTCAGACCTCTATGGTTCCCTAAAAGCCACACTTACATTTCTCAGAGGGGTAGCCATGTTAGTCTGAATCTGTAAAAAGCAACAGAGGGTCCTGTGGCACCTTTAAGACTAACAGAAGTATTGGAGCATAAGCTTTCATGGGTGAATGCCCACTTCATCAGACGCAAGTAATGGAAATTTCCAGAGGCAGGTATAAATCAGTATGGAGATAACGAGGTTAGTTCAATCAGGGAGGGTGAGGTGCTCTGCTAGCAGTTGAGGTGTGAACACCAAGGGAGGAGAAACTGCTTCTGTAGTTAGATAGCCATTCACAGTCTTTGTTTAATCCTGATCTGATGGTGTCAAATTTGCAAATGAACTGGAGCTCAGCAGTTTCTCTTCGGAGTCTGGTCCTGAAGAGAAACTACCTTTACATCTACTATTGTGTGGCCAGGGAGGTTGAAGTGTTCTCCTACAGGTTTTTGTATATTGCCATTCCTGATATCTGACTTGTGTCCATTTATCCTCTTGCGTAGTAACTGTCCAGTTTGGCCAGTGTGCATAGCAGAGGGGCATTGCTGGCACATGATGGCATATATTACATAGGTGGACGTGCAGGTGAATGAGCCGGTAGGAGAACCCTTCAACCTCCCTGGTGCTCCTGGTAATCCACCTCCACGAGGGGTTTAGCTCCGGGAGCCTGTCTACACTAGCACTTTAAAGCGCTCAGACTTGCTGCGCTCAGGGGGGTGATTTTTCACATCCCTGAGCCAGCAAGTTAGAGTGCTATAAAATGTAAGTCCTAAATTAAAGCAATATTGTATGCTTTTAAGGGACAGAATCTCCACAATGATAGAATTAAAGCAAACAAAAGACCTAAGAATGACACCCACTTGACTTCCATGTACTGTTTTGTATAACACATTTCCCCCTTTCCTTTCAAGCCTGGGGAAGAGCAGCAGCTGCCACCTACCTCGTCGGCTTCGTGATCCTAGTCATCTGTTTTGCCCTAGCAGTTATTGCGTTCTCCGTTGATATACTTCGTTTCAACTTTGTGCGAGGAATCGGTGGCTTGATCTTTGTCGCTGGTAAGACTGATTATTGCTTCTTAAACTGATGTTTGTTCTAAATCTGATACTTGCTAGCTGGAGTAAAGCCTTCCTCCCTCTCCTCCTAAAAATATCCACCCCACACATGTTTCTAACTGGGTTCATGGTTCATTTTCATGAATGAGAAAAGCTTGTTTTAATTTTGAAGTGATACTTGGTTTGCGTCCTCAGAGGTTAGGGATGTTGTAATGGTGAATGTCCGAGGATGCAAATCAAGTTTCACTTCAAAATTAAAACAGGATGTGGGTGTTGTGACGTGATGGGGGAGACATAAAGCAAGCAGGTAAACTAGAATGCTTGGCTTTGAACTCTTTCTGATGGATCTGTGACAGTAACTAAACAGCGAAACAATCCCAGCAGCAATGTTGCTAACACACAAGTATGTTTTGCCATGGAAACTGCTATGCAAATACTGCATTGGATTCTTTTAGTCCAGATTGTTCCTTCTCTGCATCTATGCTTGGTTAAAGAAATTTACGTTCCTCTTATTAAGCATCATTGCCATTGTGTTAGTTTGAATTCTTCTCAAGCATAGGGTTAAGGACCCAATTCTTTAGTCACTTTGCACCCAAAACATCCTTTTGAAATCAGTGAGAGATCTGTGTGTAGAATGGTTCCAGAATGAGGCCCTGATCCTGCAATCAGATCTGTGTGGGCCGGGGCAGCTCCAGGCACCAACGCAGCAAGCGCGTGCCTGGGGCAGCAAGCCGCGGGGGGCGGCCTGCCAGTCGCTGTGAGGGTGGCAGTCAGGCTGCCTTTAGCGGCATGCCTGCGGAAGGTCTGCGGGTCCCGCGGTTTTGGTGGCAGTTCGGCGGCGGGTACACCGAAGGTGCGGGACCGGCAGATCACCCACAGAAATGCCACCGAATCCGCGTGACCGCGGACCGCCCCCAGGCATGCTGCCGAAGGCCACCTGACTACTGTACTTGGGGTGGCAAAAAACATAGAGCCTCCCCGGTGTGGGCAGACCCTCATACCTGCGCTGAGTCCCATTGAAGTCTGTAAGAATGCAAGGGTACACCTGCACTGATCTGATTGTAGGATTGCAGCTAAGTCCTTAAATATCTGAGAGAGGAATGCATCTACCTGCCAATAAAGTCAGAACAGGAAATGTGATGAGATTAATTGTCACTTATTTTCAATTTGTTTATTTTTACCTTCTTTTAGCGATATTCCAGATCATATGCCTGGTCATCTATCCAGTGAAGTTCACAGAAGAAATCCAAATGATGGGATCTAATATGTTCAGCTGGGCATATGGCTTTGGCTGGGCCAGCACTATTATTCTAATAGGCTGTGGTTTCTTCTTCTGCTGTCTCCCGAACTGGGAGGATGAGGTGCTGGGTAACATCAAGCCAGCATATTAGTACTCTTCCCCAGAGAGGAGTTGAAAAGCACATTGTATAAAATGAAAGAATACATTAAAATATAAACACACTAAAAATTACAGTTCAGGAACTTTGATAATTGGATGTTACAGGCTGAAAAAAAAAAATCTTATTTTTCCAGAATGTTTTGAACTTGTGCTGACGCTGAGTTAGCAGAAAGGCTTGGCAACCTGAAGCAAACATTTTAGAAATTTTAGCTAAAAGATCAGAAAGTTTGTATTTTCATATTCATATCTGATATGGATTGATTTTGGGTTAGTCAATTTGTTGCCTCTCTCTACATGCAAAAGTTCCTACTAATTAAGTCACTCTCTTCCCCACATTTGTTTAGACATCCATATATAAAAAGAATTTAGTACTTAAAGTACAGAGGGAGAGAAACAGAAGGGCATTTTGATTTTAACCAGAAACACTGCAGAACCCTTTTATTCCCTTCCTGGTATCTTTGTTTTTATGTTTTATGTGGAAATTTGTCAGTAGTGAAATAGAATAAAAAATTTTTTTTTCAAAGAACGTTTTTTTTTTCTTCCAACATAATTAGTCCCAAAGAAGAATTTTTGCTATGCAAGTTCATTGCAAACCTAAGTCTCCTAAGAATTTCTTCTCCCCTCCATATTATTGGACTGATATCCAATACTAAGTAGTAGAAATTGGATCTAGAGAAATTAGAAACTTAAAACAAAATATTTTTCCACTGACCGTTGCAGTTAGATGGCATGTTCCTCAAAAGCATAAAGTGAATGTCTGTGTGTACAATATTAATGCTGTGCGCTGGTGTAACATTTATTGGCATTCGTTTGTGAAGACTGCAGTACTCCTATGTGATGAAACCATGAGTGAATAACACAAATCATTCCAAGAGTACCAATAAAAGCTTCAAACCATCAAACACCATCATGTATTTTTTATGCTGCATTTTAGATATGTTAGTTTAGAAAATATTTTAGAGTTGTATTTTGTTTTTAAATCGGTACTATTTTTCACATCCCTCCACCTTTAAAACCAGGTTGCCTTAGCTATCAGACAGGCTTTGGAGGAAAATTTTAAAATACAATTTTAAAGGTTTCAAAAGTGATTTAAAATAGATTTTCTGTATTTCAGAGTATAGCAAATTTAAGGTCTCATATGATGAGAACCACCGGTTCACATCATAGGTCTCTGTATGAGTGTGCATATATTTACACACATTTCACTGGATAATCTGAAATCCCAACTGAGTGGGATAACGCATGTGATTCTAGACTTGATAGAAATATCTAAGAGATATAGACGTATTCAAAAGTAGGGACTTATCACCTTACTATCTCAACACCAATGACATCAGGCCTCTAAACTGTGGATCCCTCACTGATGCAGCAAATGTAATTTTAGATCTGTACTTTTTACCTTATCTTCATTTGAAGAGAAAGAAGGAAACTTTTTTTGTGGCAGGTAATTTTTTTTTAAAGTGGTGACTATTTGAAGCTGCTCAGAGGTTGCAAATCCTGAAAGTAGCTCTGGCACAGCTATATTACTGGTAGGGTACAAGTGAAGTGGTGAAAAGTGCAAAGCAAATGCACGTGGTCACATCCTTCCATTGTTTTTTCAAGTGGTCTGGGGTTTATATCACATGGCTGCAGAAATAAAATAACGTATTCCAAGTTATCATGACACCATACTGTAGGTGGTGTGTGTGTGTGTATTTACATAATGTACAAAACACATACAAAAATATAAGCTATAAGACATAACCAGAACACAGTAGAACTAAAATACATTAAAACTAAGTTTTCTCAATGGCCAATCTATTTTGTATTATATTTTGTATTATATTGTAGTTTTGTAATACACCTTTTGCTTTTGGTGAAAATGTATAATTATACATGTTATAATCTCAGTCATGGCTAGCCAATCAACTAAATTTATGATTCTTGCTGGGAAGGAGCCTCTATTTCTGTACAGTACTACTGCTGGTGGGGACTACAAATTAATCTGTACCATTAATATGATAATATATAGTTGTACATTGAGCACAAAACCCAACAAGGAATAGTGATGCTGTCTGGCAAATACCTTGAACAGCCAAAGATCTGAAGCAAAACAAGACCTGAAGGTGGATGTGCACACTTGGAGAGAGTAGAAGTGTGTTGCTCAGAATTACTGAAGTGTTTTGTATGTTTTTGTAATCATTGTCATACTTGACAAAAAAAGAAAGTTAAATATAAACCAAGTTGAGTTCCAGAAGTATTTTGAAAGGAAACAAAAGCAAAATGTTATGGCTTGTTATGTTCAATTCAGCTGTTCAGGAATAAGCAATTGCAAATATTTTAATAATAAACTACTTTCAATAATGATGGTAATATATTTTGGTAATTTCAAATATAGTGGTTTCACTTTTTCTGTTTAAGAAGGTTATTCAAAAAATGTAGACAGGTGTCAGAGTGGTAGCCATGTTAGTCTGTATCAGCAAAAGTGGCAATTCTTCTACAAAAAAACTTCAAAACCAGACTCCAACGAGAAAATGCAGAACTGGAATTAATTTGTAAACTGGACACCATTAAATTAGGCTTGAATAAAGACTGGGAGTGGATGGGTCATTACACAAAGTAAAAACTATTTCCCCATGCTAATTTTCCCCCTACGGTTACTCACACCTTCTTGTCAACTGTTTGAAATGGGCCATCCTGATTATCACTACAAAAGTTTTTTTTTTTCTCCTGCTGATAATAGGCCACCTTAATTGATTAGTCACGTTACAGTTGGTATGGCAACCCCCATTTTTTCATGTTCTCTGTGTGTGTGTGTGTATATATATATATATATCTTCCTACTGTATTTTCCACTGCATGCATCTGATGAAATGGGTTTTAGCCCACGAAAGCTTATGCCCAAATAAATTTGTTAGTCTCTAAGGTGCCACAAGTACTCCTGGTTCTTTTTTCAAAAAATGTATAATTAGTAGTGGTAACTATTTGGAGTAGTTTGTGAGAAGGGGGCTCACTTAAAGCATGAATTTAAGGAATTCTTGACTTTTAATGTGAACATCAAAATGTATGAACTCTAAAGGCAAATAAATGAGGCAGAGCTATTATTTATATTAAAAGGCAAAAATTCGCGATGTTCACTGAAATGAGAAGTCAATACAAGCTATATATTGCACCTCATATTCTGAATACCTTCATCAAAAGTACTGGAAAACTCTCCATTAGGCTGATAGGCCTATAAAAGGTAATAATTTAAAAAAACAAATAAGCAGCATTCGAGAGAGGTTAAGTATAAGATGCATCTGATGAGAAAGATGGAGAACAGACATTTTTATTTGTGATCTGATTGGATAATGTTGTTCCAGACCCCAGGACTGTTGATCCCTGAAGTAGGTAAACAACAGAGACATCTAACAACTGTTTCCAGCTAATAAGTCAGGATTTTCTTCTTTGTTTGCATTAATTAACCATCCTCCTTCTTCATCCCCAATGAATTTGAGAGACTTGCTATGTCAGGGGTTCTCAAACTGGGGGTTGCGACCCCTCAGGGGGTCTCGAGGTTATTACATGGCAGGGAGTTCGCGAGCTGTCACCCTCCAGCCCAAACCCCTCTTTGCCTCCAGCATTTATAATGGAGTTAAATATATATAAAAAAGTATTCTTAATTTATAAGGGGGGGGTCACACTCAGAGGCTTGGGTCACCAGTAAAAAAGTTTGAGAGCCAATGTGCTAGTACAATGGTAGGGAACATGTGACTTCTTTCTCCCATCCTTCACCTCACTTTGTTTCTGACTATTGGTTGGTTTTTTTTAAAGATTTTTTTAAAATACTCATGATTTTAAGTACACAACTAGGTCAGTTTGGTTGATTTTAGATTTTCCCAAATGGCTTGAAGAGAATGTAAAGTTTGTTTTGGGTGTTTTCCTCAAACACACTTATACATTAAAAGTCCTCTCCTACAACCCTTGCTCACATGAATGCTCTGTATTCATAGACCAGAGCCTGCTCTCAAGGAAGTCAATAGAAAATCTCCCACAGGCTTCAGTGGTGCAGGATCAGCCCAGTCCTGGGAGACAATAAGCATTCCTGGGGTGTGAGCACCTGCTATTCCTAGCTATTTCTGGATGAATCAAGGGCACTCACTATCTTGTAGAAGTGGATGCTTAAGAAGGCCCATTCAGTTGAACGGGACAACTAGTGAGTATGCACATGAATAAGTGTGGCAACATTAGGCCCACATTGAAATTTTCTTTCTTCTTCATATTTAGTAAAATTAAGGACAAATTCAAAAACAATTTGTTAATAAGAGAGTTCATTAAAATATCTGGCTGAGCTTTAGTTTAAAAACCTGTGGTTAATTTACATAAAGTAAAGCACTGGAGTCCAGATAATTGAAGATGTTTTGTTGGGGGTGGGGTGGGGTGAGGAAGGGAGTAGTATTATGGTGATGAGCACTATAGAAACACTCATACGTATAAACAATTAAATGAACTGTAAAAAGGAACCTCTGAGCTCAAGTGCTTAAGTAAAACAATGAGTTCCAAATACATTGTGTAAGAGTATATTGTAATTTATTTTAAAAATGGTTTATGGAAATTGTGTAGTAAGTTAATTTTTCTTCTGCGCTTGCCTCATCTGAGAAAGTCTGCCATGGTGTCAGCTGATGCAGTGGTTTCCCAGGGGCAATGAAGGCTGCTGCAACACAGAGAAGCCCCCTAAGAAGCACACCTACTAAAGACTATAGGCTACGTTCACAAAAGGACTTAGGAGCCTAACTACCTGTTAAGTGCCTAAATCCCAGAATCAAGCCCCACTGAGATTCACAAAACTGTTCAACTGCTGCTGAAGACTGTAGGCGCCTAAACTCACTCAGCACCTATTTGTTTGTAGTAAAAGTTTCCCGGGCACCAGTGTTTCTGCCACTGGGCATGTGCACACCACGCACCAAGAGACCTAAGCCCCAGAGTGATTCACAAACCCAGGGAAGATGGATGGCCCTCCACCTAACTTGCCTGTGGGGTCCGATCCAGTAAGGATGCTCACAGCTTGCCTATCAGATTGGGCCCCTATAAGGCAAGCTTACACAAAACAGCCAGGGGAGGACGGGCTCCCTCACAGCTTTTAGCCCAGAGGTTAGGGGACACACTGAGGACATAGGAGACCCCTGTTCAATTCCCCCTCCAGCTGAGAGGGAGAAGGGTTTTGAACAGGGATCTTTTCCCTCTTATATGGGTACCCTAACCACTGAGCTATGGGATATTCTGAGCGCTGGGCTCCATCTCGCCCAGTTAAAATTATTTTTCTACAATGGAATAGTTTCAAAAGAGTCATTGGCATGGGGGGCCTGGATCTTCCACCTCACAAGTGACAGTGTGCTAACTACCAGGCTACAGAGCCATTCTCTCTCTTCCCTGCCTCCCTCAATGACCTCCTTCACCACTGAGAGGTGGCTGATCCTTGTGGAAATCTCTTCTCCCCGTCAGCTGGCAGGGGACTTGAATCCTGGTGTCTCCCATGTCACAGGTGAATACACTAACTATGGGGCTAAAAGTTATGAGGGAGCTCCTTTCCCCCACCCCTGACATTGAAAAAAATGGCATAGGCATCTAAGGCCAAGATAGAGTTTGCAGCTGAGAATCCCACAGAGTGGTACCTCCCTGCAGCCCAGATTTAGGCACCTAGCTTCAAGAGAGGGGCAGGAGTTGGCATATGCCCCTTGGCTTGGCATCTCTCATTAACTGTCATAGGTGAGGAGAGCTGGCTAGCATGCTGGCTGTGTGTCTGAGTGTGTGTGTGTGCATTCCATTCTGAGGTGTCTCTCTCTCCCCATTCATTAGACAGTGGTGCTTAGTGGTCAAACACAGGCTTTGTGAATCCCGGTGATTTTCTAGGCACCAAAAAATTAGGTATGGCAATGCTTAGTGTCACCATACCTAAGTATCTTTGTGAATCTAGCCCTATGCTTTCTGTGCAAATGACTGGAGCCACAAAGAAATAAGGACAATTAAAAATAAGTAACAAAATAAACAATCAAAGAGTTATATACTGAAGTTAGACCTGGAGGAGATGACCCGCACAGAGCATATGGCCTACTAAATTATGCAAAGGGATGCCTAATGTCACATGGCAAATTAGCATCAGAGCCAGGATGTAAAGCTCCCGGTCAAGACTTCTGCCTTACTGAATGTCAGTTGTTGATCTATAAACTAGGAGTAATAAATATCAAAGGGGTAGCCATGTTAGTCTGTATCCACAAAAACAATGAGGAGTCCAGTGGCACCTTAAAGACTAACGATTGATTTGGGCATAAGCTTTCTAAGAAGTCGGTTTTTTACCCACTAAAGCTTATGTCCAAATCAATCTGTTAGTCTTTAAGGTGCCACCGGACTCCTTGTTGTTTTTTTAGGAGTAATAAAGTTCTTGGCACTGTCATATTCTGTGGCTCTCAGAGGTCTTTACAAAGGTAGGTAGCTCCAATTCATAGATATAGTGACTGAGGCACAGATAACTTAAGACTTAAACCACTGAATCCTGTTCACAGAGGCAGCTTATGAGTCTGACAAAGTTGGAACTAGAACTTAGATCTGTGCGCTGAACAGCCAGGCAAGTCACTAAAACATAGTGCCTCAAGGTCAAATTACTTATATTGGGGATCTATTCTGAAAAGCGACCAAAACCAGTACTACTGGCTTCCAAATTTGACATCATTATGATTTTCAGATCCAACTGACTTAATTTACAAATAAAATGTTTTTCCAGCTGCAAATTAATTCAGAGATCTGAAAGTTAAGCAGACTTATTTCCTTTGCAATCATCGTGCTAGTATTAAAGACTGCAGCCAATTGTGCCAACAATTGCACTTGCTTTGAACAATGAGACTAAAGAGGTGTAACTAATGGTCTTCAATTCAGTTACACAGATGTGAATGAGGGCACTATTTGGCCCTGCAGTTGGAATTTCTGTTGATGATGCATAGAGAGGAATAGAATTCAGCTCACTCCCTCTTAGCTGAGTTGGCTCTGGAAAACTATTAAGAATAAAAGGGAATTAGAAAAAGAAAAGCTGTGTGTGGCTGGAAAGCCAATAGACGATATTACCTCACCCACTTTGTCTCTCTAATAATCAGGATTGACATTTTCCAGAGAAAAATTTCAGTTGTGATGAAATCCTATTTTTAGCAGGAAAACTTTCCACATGAAAAATGTTGACCGGGTCTTTTAATAAATAATGCTTTGTATGTACATTAAATTTCTCATTTGTAGATCTCAAAGTACTTTACGAAGTGAGTGGGTGTTAATGGCCCCATTTTATAGAAGGCGTAAGTAAGGCACTGAGGATGTAGGCGATATGTCTGAGAAGGCACAGGGGTAAAAAAAAGTGTGACACACAGGAGTGCCAATAATTGAGAATTACTTTATTCCTGTCCTTGGTTAGCTGACCTGTGTCAGGGTTATTCCAGTAGTTGTTGTTACGTTGTAGTCTAGTGGATTAGGCAAGAGATCATCAACAGAACATCTGTGCTTGAATCTCAGAGGTCTTGATAAAGGTAGGTAGCTCCAATTTATAGGTGTAGTGACTGAGGGCACACCTACACTGGCAAAGTTACAGTGCCGGCAGTTACAGCACCACTCAGAGAGCGCTGAAGGGAAACCGCTGTTGTGTGTTCACACTGACAGCTGCCTGCGAAAATAACATGTTCACACTTGCGGCACTTGCAGTGCTATTCAGAGCGGTGCACTCTGGACAGCTATCTCACAGAGCACCGCTTTCTCTTTTGCCGCTAAGACTTGTGGGAAGATTGCTTTCAAACAAACAAAATTCTTTTATTAAAAGACAACAACCGGAGGAGAAAGTCAAATAAAAAAATTCATCAGCAGGGAGAGGGTTGGGGGAAGGGAAGGTCTCAAGAAGAGGAGGGGTCTTGGGATGGCTACAGATTTGTGTATGCTTTACAGCACTGAAACTTGCTGCATTTAGGGGTGTGTTTTTTCACACCCCTGAGCAAGACAGTTGCAGCGCTGTAAAGTGCCTGTGTAGACAAGTCCTTGGTGTTACCCCATTTGTAAAATGGGACAATCATAATCTAGCTTAGTTCCCCTCTGGACAAACACCAGTCTGTTGTGAGTGGACCCAACTGCCCTTGTGGGTCATGTGCTTCTTAGACCCCTGGTACAGACTTCACATCTGACACTCTTCTTGGGCAATGGGAGGGAGCCTGCAGTCTGACTACCTTAGCCATACATTCCAGAACCAGTGCCCCAGGACTGATGAGCCTCCATCTGCTTAGACACAGGCCTTGTCTACACTGGCAAGTTTCTGTGCAGTAAAGCAGCTTTGAGCGCTGTAACTCCCGAGATGTATACGCTACCAACAGTGGCGTAGCCAGCTTCTAAGAGGAGGGGGAGCAAATATAAAAAAGGCGCCCCCCTTGGCTCCTCCAGCCACGCCCCCTTGGCTCCTCCTCCGGCCGCACCGCCCCTCCCCCCATGGCTCCTCCGGCCCTGCCGTGCCACCCCGGTGCCCCCCCCCTCGCTCCTCCGGCCGCAGCTGCCGGCCACCATGCTGCGCCCTCCCGCTCCTCCGGCTGTGCCCGCCGCCCCCCCATGGCTGCCAGCCATACTGCGGGCCGCCAGGCTGCGCCCCCCCTCGCTCCTCCGGCCGCGGCTGCTGGGGTGTGCTGCGGGCCACAATGCTGCGCCCCCCCCCTCGCTCTTCCAGCCACGGCTGCCGGGTCGCGCTGCAGGCCGCATGTTGCCCGCCCCCCGCTCCTCCGGCCGTGCCCGCCCCGGTCTTCCGGCCATGCCCGCCGCCCCCCCATGGCTGCGGGCCACGCTGCGGGCCGCCAACCTGCGCCCCCCCTGCTCCTCCAGCCGCGGCTGCTGGGCCGTGCTGCGGGCCGCATGCCGCGCCCCACCCCACTCCTCCAGCCGCTTTCGGAAAGGCGGGGGAAGCGGTTGCTTCCCCTGCACCCCGCTAGCTACGCTACTGGCTACCAAGCCGCTTAGTGCGCAGAAACTGCGCAGTTGTAGCGCTCTAAAAAAACCACCCTGACGAGAGGCGTAGAGCTTTTTGCGCCGGGGGTACAGCGCCGCGGTGCCAGTGTAGACACCGTGACGATTCCAGCACTGCGATTGGCCTCCGGGAGGTGTCCCACAATGCCTGTTTTCACCTCTCTGGCCATTGGTTTGAACTCTACTGCCCTGCCCTAAGGTGACCAACTGTCATCCCCACCCCGTACGTTCCTTTGCAAATTTAAAAGTGCCCTTCCTGTTTGCTCGGTGATGCATGCAGTGGTCTCAGTGCATCTTTCCAGGTGGCCATGCCTCCTCCACGCACCAGGCGATCCCCCGCTTGGAGCAATGCCGAGCTGCTGGACCTCATCGGCATTTGGGGAGAGGAGGCAGTCCAGTCCCAGCTGCGCTCCAGCCGTAGGAATTATGATACCTACGGACAGATTTCATGATGCATGATAGAAAGGGGCCATGACCGGGACACATTGTAGTAGAGGGTCAAAGTGAAGGAGCTGTGGAGTGCCTACACAAGGCGCAGGAAGCGAACCGCTGCTTCGGAGCTGTGCCCCGGAGCTGCTGGTTCTACAAAGAGCTGGACGTGATACTCGGTGGCAACCCCATCTCCACTGCGAAGACCACTGTGGATACTTCGTTGGTTCGCGTGCCAGTCGAGAGTGGACTGAGCCAGTAGGAGGAAGTCTTGGACAAAGAGGGAGAGGGGGACCCAGAGGCAGACTAATGGCTCGGAGGCTAGAGATGCGTGGAGCCAGGAGCTCTTTTCTACCCCAGAGGAGGCTAGCCAGTCATAGCAGGCGGATCTTGGCAAAGCGCAAACAGGAGAGGAGGCCCCTGGTAAGTGGATCTGATTTGGGGAATTGCTGAAGCGAGTTGTTGGGGGCAGGAGGGTTGCAGAAAGCAGGCTTGTCTCCCACCGCAGGCCTAATCTGAGCGGCGGAACAGGCTGTTGACTGACTCCTCACTTCACGGGGATCTCCCTCAAAGATCTCCAGGAAACTCTCATGCAGATACTGGGCAATCCGCTGCCACAGGTTCCTCGGCAGAGCTGTTTTGTTTTGTTTTGTTTCTTGCCCCATTAATGGTAACTTTCCCGTCATGGTGGGTGGGGGAGGTGGGACCATTGCTGCACACAGGCGAGGCACATAGGATCCAGGGTGGAAGCCGCAGGCTTGGAGAAGACCCTCTCTTGATTCCCTGCTCATTCTCAGCAGCGAGATACCTTCCATAATGATCATATCCTGTGGAAAGTGTGGGGACAGGAATGATTATCAAGCAGCCCCTACAGTGCTGGCTCTCCCCAAGAGCCACTTGCTCAGTGTACAGCAGGGTCCAGGAAGAGTTATTTACCCTGCCCCTGCGGCTACTCACCATTTTGGGGGTCTTGTGGCTCATGTCTGCTTGCCTGGGGTCAGCCAGTTAGTGACAGGTGTGTGAGTACTGGCTGTGTTTTAAAGCACTGAATCAGTGTTGTCTGTGTTGCAAACAATACTGCTTCTGTAAAATGTTGCATTTAAACTTGACAGAGATGACCTTGGGAGCCCAGCCTCCCTTATCGGCGGCAGAACGGCTGCGCAGAATTAAAAAGCGGCCATGAAGAACTAAGGAGGACTTTCTCCGTGAGGTTATGATTCACTCCGCCGCTGAGAAACAGGAATTGAAGGAGTGGTGGGACAGCGAGAAGAGGGACAGAAAGGAGAATGCGGTGCACCAGAATGAAGCCACGGAGTGGCTCTTAAACGTTATGGAGCAACAAGTGGACATGTGCCAGGCGATACTAGCTCTTCAAACTGAGCAGCTCCGTGCCTGCCCTCCCCTTCAGCTGCTGTCGCAAAACTCTTTCCCATGCGCCCCCTCCCTCCCCCCCCCCCCCCCCCACACACACAGCCAACACACTGTTATCAACCTCCTGGCTCCACTCTCTACCCGCAGCATTCCACTCCTCCCTCTTCACAGTCCAGCAGTGTGGACTCCCACTACCCACTGCACTCAACACCCATCCCTCTGCAGTTTGGCCGTGCTGAAGTACAGCACCCGCATCTTACTCCAAAGGAGAAGGTTGGGTATGATCCCTGGACATACACAAATCTGTAGCAATCCCAGGACCCCTCCTCCTCTTGAGACCTTCCCTTCCCCCATCCCCTTCCCTGCTGATGAATTTTTTCGTTTGACTCTCTCCTCCGGTTGTTGTCTTTTAATAAAAGAATTGTGTTTGTTTGAAAGCAATCTTTATTCTATTAAGTGAAAGCAAAAAGAGCATTGCAAAGCAACATGCAATTATGTTAAGCCCCCATCTTTTATCATGTGCACTAATCACCTCCTAGCATTACAAGCACTGCAATCCCGAGCATAGCAACAAATATTAGTGGCTTTCAGCTTCAAATTGCTGCCTCAAGGCATCCCTGATCCTTATGGCCCTGTGTTGTGCCCCTCTAATAGCCCTGGTCTCTGGCTATTCAAACTCAGCCTCCAGGCTCTGAGCCTCTGTGGTCCAGCCCTGAGGAAAGCTTTCACCCTTTCCTTCACAAATATTATGGAGCGTACAACACGCGGCTATAAGCATAGGAATATTGTCAACGGCCATGTCCAGCTTCCCATAAAGGCATTGTCAGCGGGCTTTTAAATGGCCAAATGCACACTCAACAGTCATTCTGCATTTGCTCAGCCTGTTGTTGAACCGCTTCTTGCTGCTGTGAAGTTGCCCCATGTATGGCTTCATAAGCCATGGCATTAAGGGGTAGGTGGGGTCTCCCAGGATCACAACGGGAATTTCGACTTCCCCTACGGTGATCTTCTGGTCCGGGAAGAAAGTCCCTGCTTGCAGCTTCTTGAACAGGCCAGTGTTCTGAAAGTTGAGTGCATCTTGCACCTTTCTGGACCAGCCTGTGTTAATGTCTGTGAAATGCCCATGGTGATCCACAAGCGCCTGGAAAACCATTGAGAAATACCCCTTGCAATTAATGTACTCAGTGGCTAGGAGGTCTGGTGCCGGAATTGGAATATGTGTGCCATCTATCGCCCCTCCGCAGTTAGGGAAACCCATTTGTGCAAAGCCACCCACAGTGCCACGCACGTTGCCCAGAGTCATGGTCTTTCGGTGCAGGATGTGATTAATGGCCTGCACACTTGCATCAACATGACTCCAATGGTCGACTTTCCCACTCTGAACTGGTTAATGACCGATAAGTAGCAGTCTGGAGTAGCCAGCTTCCACAGTGCAATTGCCACGTGCTTCTCCAGCAACAGGGCAGCTCTCATTCTTGTGTCCTTGCGCCGCAGGGCTGCGGTGAGCTCATCACTCAGTCCCATGAATGTGGCTTTCCTCATGCAAAAGTTCTGCAGCTACTGCTCATCATCCCAGACGTGCATCACGATGTGATCCCACCACTCAGTGCTTGTTTCCCGAGCCCAAAAGCGGCGTTCCACTGTGGTCAGCACCTCCATGAATGCCACAAGCAATCTCGTGTCATAGCTACTACGCGTGGTGAGATCAATGTCACACTTCTCTTGCCTTTGTAGTTTAAGGAATAACTCCACTGCCACTCACGATGTGTTAGTCAGAGCGAGCAGCATACTGGTCAGCAGTTCGGGATCCATTCCTGCAGCCCAAAAGAGGCAGTGTGCACAGTAAACAAACCGATGAAAGATGGTGCCAAATGCAGACGGAAGCATAGGGATTGCTGGGATGCGAAGCAATGCATCATGGGGCATTGGGACAGGACCCAGGATGACCTGTGACCCCCTCCGCCTTCCCACAAGTCTTAGCAGCAAAAGAGAAAGAGGTGCTCTGTGGGATAGCTGCCCAGAGTGCACCACTCTGAATAGTGTTGCAAGTGCCACAAGTGCAGGGCCGGCTCCAGGCACCAGCTGACCAAGCACGTGCTTGGGGTGGCACCTTGGAAGGGGTGGCCAATCTTGGGGTGGCGGGGGGCGCTCGGGGTTTTTTGTTTGTTTGTTTTTGTTTCAGTGGCGCGGCGCTCGGGGGGGCGGGGGCTTCGGCGGCGCGGCACTGGGGGCGGGGGTTTGTGCGGCGCTCGGGATTTGGGCGGCGCGGCGCTAGGGTGGGCAGGGGTTTGGGCGGCGCGGTGTGGCGCTCGGGGTTTGGGCGGCCCAGCACGGTGCTCGGGAGGGGGCGGGGGTTGGGGTGGCACGGCGCTCGAGGGGGGCGGGGTTTGGGCGGCCCGGCGTGGTGCGGCGCAGCGCTCGGGGGGTGGGGTGCAGGGGTTTGGGTGGCCCGGTGCGGCACTCGGGGGGTTTGGGTGACCCACCCTTTACATTCCCCGGGAATTTTAAAAATCCCCTTCCTGTTTGCTCAGCCCGTCATGGCGTGGAGTGCTATCAGCGAATCTTTCCAGGTGACCATGCCTTCACGCGCCAAGCGAGCCCCAGGATGCAGCAATGGCGAGTTGCTGGACCTCATCAGTGTTTGGGGGGAAGAAGCTGTACAGTCCCAGCTGCGCTCCAGCCGTAGGAATTACGATACCTTCGGGAAGGTATCAAAGGAAATGATGGAAAGGGGCCATGACCGGGACGCCCTGCAGTGCAGGATTAAAGTGAAGGAGCTGCAGAGTGCCTACCACAAAGCCCGCGATGCAAACGGCCGTTCGGATGCTCCCCCCACGACCTGCTGATTCTACAAAGAGCTGGATGCGATGCTTGGGGTTAACCCCACCTCCACTCTGAGCACCACCATGGACACTTCAGAGCTGGTGGGGGTGGGGGGAGGAGGAGGAGGAAAACGGGAGTGAGAGTGGTGGGACGGATGGAGACACCCCGGAATCCCTGGAGGCATGCAGCCAGGAGCTCTTCTAGAGCCAGGAGGAAGGTAGCCAGTCGCAGCAGTTGGTACTTGGTGGAGGACAAACAGAAGAGCAGGTTCTCGGTAAGTGTTTTTTTTTTCGGGAAGGAATTTTTTCGGTGCGGGCTCTTTGGCAGAGGAGGGTTAGGCATGCATGCCTAGATGCGGAATAGTGGATTGATGTGGTTTATCACGTCGCGGTAATCGGCCTCAGTAATCTCCTCGAATGTCTCATCTAGAACGTGTGCAATGTGCTTGCGCAGGTTTATCGGGAGAGCCACCGTGGTCCTTGTCCCAGCCAGGCTAACATGTCCGCACCACTGTGCCGCGAGGGGCAGGGGGACCATTGCTGCACACAGACAAGCTGCATATGGGCCAGGGCGGAAGCCGCATTGCAGTAGAAGACCCTCCCTTGCTTCCCAGGTCACCCTCAGCAGTGAGATATAGTCCAGGATGAACTCCTGTGGAAAATGTTGGGACAGTATTCAGTGTAGGTGCCCCCTGAAGCTGTTGGCTCTCCCCCAGGCACAGAAACCCAGAGGACAGTGCAGCCCTGAAACAATCAGTCCCCCTTACTCACCATTTTGAGGCTCCCGTGGGATATGTGTGCTCTGTTTCGGACGTGAAAATTATGCAATTGTGTAGACCCTGTGTGTTTTCTACTCCGTAAGTGCGGAGGGAATCATTACTCTGTCTGGTATAAACAATGCTGCCTCTGTTAAATGTTGCATTTTGCCCAGGAAATAAACAGGCACTGCAAGTCTGCTTGTCTGCTTAGCAAGCACTGATTCCTAAAGATTGGAACTACTGCACTTCACTCCCGTGAAGGGCACCAGATATCACTGCTGGTTTTCAGCCTCAAATTGCTCCCTCAAGGCATCCCTAATCCTTGCAGCCCCGCGCTGGGCCCCTGTAACAGCCCTGCTCTCTGGCTGTGCAAATTCAGCCTCCAGGTGTTGAACCTCGGAGGTCCATGCCTGAGTGAAGCTTTCACTCTTCCCTTCACAAATATTATGGAGGGCACAGAACGCGGATATAACCGCGGGGATGCTGTTTTCGGCCAAGTCCAGCTTCTCATGCAGAAATCGCCAGCGGCCCTTTAAACAGCCAAAGGCACACTCCACAGTTGTTCGGCATCAGCTCAGCCTGTAGTTGAACTGTTCCTTGCTGCTGTCAAGGCTCCCTGTATAGGGGTTCATGAGCCACGGCATTAACGGGTAAGCGGGATCTCCAAGGATCACAATGGGTGTTTCAACTTCCCCTACTGTGATCTTCCGCTCTGGGAAAAAAGTCCCGGCCTGCATCTTCCTGAACAGCCAAGTGTTCCGAAAGATGCATGTGTCATGCACCTTTCCGGGCCAGCCAGTGTTAATGTCAATGAAACGCCCACAGTGATCCACAAGCGCCTGGAGAACCATAGAGAAATACCCCTTCCGATTAACGTACTCGGATCCTAGGTGGGGTGGTGCCAGAATAGGAATGTGCGTCCCATCTATCGCCCCTCCACAGTTAGGGAACCCCATTTGTGCAAAGCCATCCACTATGTCCTGCACGTTACCCAGAGTCACAGTTCTTTTGAGTAGGATGCAATTAATGGCCTTGCACACTTGCATCAACACGATTCCAATGGTCGACTTTCCCACTCCAAACTGGTTTGCGACCAACTGGTAGCTGTCTGGAGTTGCCAACTTCCAGATTGCAATAGCCACCCACTTCTCCAGTGGCAGGGCAGCTCTCAATCTCGTGTCCTTGCGCCACAGGGTGGGGGCGAGCTCCTCACACAGTCCCATGAAAGTGGCTTTTCTCATCCGAAAGATCTGAAGCCACTGCTCGTCATCCCAGACTTCCATGACGATGTGATCCCACCACTCGGTGCTTGTTTCCCGAGCCCAAAAGCAGCATTCCACGGTGTTGAGCATGTCCGTGAATGCCACAAGCAATTTTGTGTCGTACGCATTACGCGGCTTGATAGCATCGTCGGACTCCTCACTCTCACTGTCACTTGGGGATCTTAAGGAATAGTTCGACAGCCAAACGTGACATGCTGGCAAGACTCGTCAGCATACGCCTCAGCAGTTCGGGCTCCATTTCCCGCAGACAGATCGCGCTGCACAGAAACCGTTGAAAGATGGCGCCAAAGGTGGATGGAAACAAAGGGATTTTTGGGATGCAAAGCGATGCATCACGGGGCGTTGGGACAGGACCCAGAATGCCCCGCACCCACGCCCCCTTCCCACAACCCATGGCACCAGAATGGGAAGAGGTGCTCTGTGGGATAGCTGCCCATAATGCACCGCTCCCAATGGCACAGCAAATGCTGCAAATGTGGCCACGACAGTGCGCTGGGCAGCTGTCAGTATGGACAGACTGCAGCGCTTTCCCTACTCAGCTGCACGAAGTCAGGTTTAACTCACAGCGCTGTACATCTGCAAGTGTAGACAAGGCCTCAGACACTTTATTGTTAACAATGCACACTAGAGAGTTAAGTGT
The DNA here is from genome assembly GCF_011386835.1 of Chrysemys picta bellii. NCBI lineage: Eukaryota > Metazoa > Chordata > Testudines > Emydidae > Chrysemys > Chrysemys picta. The sequence continues at coordinate 105,668,462 of NC_088793.1, read as the reverse complement.
CTTTGAAAAATAACAAGCAGTCCTGAATGCAGACCCCACCCACCTGGTCTGATTTCACCTCTCCTGTTAGTCATGGGTTTGGCCTTAATGATAGAAAGCCCATTGTTCCAATAGAAAGAGACATTCAACATTGATGGCCCTTGATGCTTCGGTCACAGCTTCACAGCCCCAATCATTCAACTAGGTGTCAAGACCACACTATAAAAATCGATGCTCTAATCTATAATGAAGGTTGCAATACATTATGAGATCACACTCCAACAGGAAGATAACGTCTACTCTACAGCAAGGTCCCTGGGCTCTGCAGTAGACTGAAATTTTTGGGACAATTCCATTTAAATTAAAAAGTTGAAGAGCTTAATGAATACAAATAAACAATACAATTAGTACAGTTATCCTGTCATATTTATTTTTATATTAAATTCAGTGTAGTTTGTGCCATCCCTGCAATTCCACATTTCAATATGATGCAGTTTTTTGTTCTGATAATACACAACCATGCTGCAGAAATTGTCACCAGTGAAGCTGTAGGTATTGGCAGTGGAAAGGGTAGGAACAGAATTTAGGATTGCTGACCTCCCAGCCATCTGCCCACTTCTCTCAGCCAGAGGAACATTTTGATGGGTTGTGGAGCGCGGAAGTAGGTGGAGCCCTTTCACTAGCTGATCAATTGCCCAAAAAGTTTCTCTAGCTTAAACCGGGAGACCACTGTGGATCCATTTCAATATGCATCAGTTATGGGAGTCGCTCTCAACCTTTCCAGACTACTGTACTCCTTTCAGGAGTCTGATTTGTCTTGTGTACTCCAAGTTTCACCTCACTTAAAAACTACTTGCTTACAGAATCTGACATAAAAATGCAAAAGTGTCACAGCACATTATTGAAAAATTGCTTCCTTTCTCATTTTTACCATTTATAAAATATTTATAAAATTTATAAAATATAAAAATATAAAATAAATCAACTGGAATATAAATATTGCACTTACATTTCAGTGTACAGTATGCACAGCACTATAAAAAAGTCATTGTCTGTACGAAATTTTAGTTTGTACTGACTTTGCTAGTGCTATTTATGTAGCCTGTTGTAAAACTAGGCAAATATCTAGATGAGTTGATGTACCCCCTGGAATACCTCTGAGTAAACCCAGGGGCATGCATACCCCTGGTTGAGAACCACTGAGTTATGGCATCTAGCCATGCACATGTGTATCTTACTGGAGGCTGTATGGTGTTCAGTGATCACTCAGTGCTTAAGGTGGGTGCAGAAGATCTGCTTTATTCTGTGTCCATTCCAACTGGTGGTGCATAACATAACATCAGCTTCACAGCACCCTGCCCAGGCTCTCACAGTCCCCAATCCCAGAGGGGCCCAATTCTCCACTACATTATATAGTCTTACTTCCGTGCAAAGTGGAAGCAAAGGTTACCACTAGTGTGAATGGAGTAATCTGTTTTAGTAGCATTTTACATTCAGGCAGTGGAGAATTAGGCCCAAATATTGTACTGTGCCTGCTGAGAATATTTGTAGAGCGTGGTCAAATCAAGCCTATTTCCTCCCCATAGAAACATGCACTGCTCCTCAATATTTCCAAGCCATGCCCTATTATAACTGTCAAATTTCAGCTGTTTATTTTTGCCATAGCTCTTCTAAGAAAGAGTCAGAAATTTTCTTCACTGTCCTAACTTAGTGATGGGTGAGGAAACATGCTTAAAAGATTTGCCCTTGGAGCAGAGGCCCAGCATGGAACATTTCAGCCTTAAAGGGGAAAGTTTCAGGCAACTATGACAAAAGAGCTTACAGTGCAAATTGTTTTTTAGCTTTTAGTGTAATTGTGCTGCCTGCACTCACTCTAGTGCAAAAGCATCTTGTTTAACCCAAGTTGCTCCTTAGTGGGAAGTGACAGCCAGGAAAGGGTTAAAAGCCCTAGGCCAGGGAGTGTAATGGTGCCTGATGTGTTTACGAATCAGCAGAGAGGAAAGAGGAGCCAGGCAGATGAGCCAGCCCAGCCCTGCAACTTCAGTGCAGCTCAGCAGGTTTCTGGTGCCACCGCTACAGCTCTTAGTCATTGGAATTTAGGTGGAGCTCCCCCCTTCAGTGTCAGTTCCAGTTGAAAAGCTGCTCTCATTCACACATTCATACAGATACACACACTCTTCAGGAGCCTTCATAAAACACCTTTGTCCCACGCTGCTGAGTCTGTAGCAGAAAAAACTCATCCGTTTGTGCACCTGGCTTCTAGAGAAGCCACTGACCATTCCACAAGATGGTGGCGTATGGCCTTGACTACACAAGGTGCAGATGGATCTTGCCTCTGATGTTAGGCATAGCGGTCATCTTTGGCCTTATTGCGCTGGCCGGCAAGGGCTGGCTGGAGTCGGAGACGTTGCCCTATCAGCATCAAGCCTCGTTATGGGAAAGCTGTACAAAGTTGGACAATGAGCCTGAATGGACATGCAACTCCCTGATGGACTATGGTAAGTGACTGCAATGGGGGTGGCAGCCCCTAGTGAGTCTAGGTCACGTGACTGAGCTTACCCCACTCAACTCACGTCTCATCAGTTTGGTGGGATAAAATAGGGCTCACCATTCAAATACATGGAGCATTTTTTGGCGAAAGAGTGGAACAAGGGTGATCTTTTTAGGAAAAAAAGAGGGATGATTGCTGTTATCATAGGGCTAGAGGTTATGTAGGTTCATGGTACAAAGACACATATGGAAACATAGTGCAGGGAACATTTGAATCATGTGAGATTAATTTCTTTAGAAATAACAACAATCTCTGCTTTCCAGAAGTGAATAATTATTGCAGGCCAAGTCCATAAAGAAATAAATAGCAAGCTGTATGGGTAAATTTGGGTTTAACAAGACGGATCATCCTTCACTGGCAAGGAACTGTTGGGATGTAGAAAAGGAGCTGTGAAGCAGAGATGTCCACAATAAATATCAGGTTGCAGAACGAGCCTCTAAAATTATATCAGGGAGCACACCACACCACTTGTGACATGGTTATGAAACAAAATGTTGAAAGGAGAAAGTGTTTTTTTCTTTGAGAAGGGTCTGAATTAAGGTTTTCATAGTTGGAGGAATTTTGATAAAAGTTTGGACTCTGATGAAGTCCAAATAGATAATGTTAATTCAAGTCATAAGGGCACTTTGGCTAATTGCCTGGTTCTCAACTGTTTTGCAGCTTGTATACTTATTTATGCCTGTGTAAAGTGTGTGTATAAATACTACCAAATCAGACTAGTAGCATGTTACGCTCACCTTATACGTATAAATGTCTGTGCGAGGTGTACGGCCATAGAGACACAGACCGTTAGTGTCCATTTGGTTCAGCCTTCCAAAACTGCCATGAAAATGCACCATCCGTGCACAAATTGTGCTTGCTGGCCCTGCTCTGCATTGACTGATAGTAATGAAAAGATAATGGTGATTTATTCACTAGTCAGAAAGAAGTTATTCACTCTGGGCTAGTGGGATTTTTCAAGCATGTTTGCTATTTGCTCTATTTGGGGACTGTTTCTACCCCTGGTGCCCTTTGGGTATCCTTCCCCTCCCCAATCCCACATTAATGATATATTAATCAGTTCCACAATGGTATTGTTTCTCCCTAGGTGCCAGGGACGTGATCCACAAAGGTACTTAGGCACCTAGCCCACAGACTCAGGAATCTATGTCCCTTTTTTAGGTACCGCTATGAGCCACAAAACTCCCACTGCTGCCCAATCCTGTAGGTGCCTAAATTCACTCGGCGCCCATGTTTTTTCCTCTGAATGTGTGCACTGCTGCCTGACTGTAGGGAAGCGGGTGCCTATCTCCGGCCTGAGCATGCGCACTTTGGCAGCACTGTAGGCGTCTGGACGCCTGTCTTCCAGAGTGATTCACAGAAGAACGTCAACAAGATGACTACAAGAAAGACAGGCAACAAGATGGCTAAGTTGTGTGCCTGATCTGGTAGGTGGCCTCTGATCACACCTGTCAGATCCAGCCCCTCAGGTGAGTTCACGCAAAGCAGTTGTGGGGAAAGGAGGCAGTCCTCCCTAATAACCCTTTAGCTCAGTGGTTAAGGAACACACCTAGGATGTTTCTCCCCACCCCAGAGTGGGTAGCAGGGATTTGAATAGGGATCTGTCATCTCTTTCAGGTCAGTGGCCTAGTAGACACTAGGCTATGAAATATTCTGATGTGGGGCTCCCTCAGTCTCTCCTCTCAAAGTTGTTCCACTTTAATTAAGCAAGTGAATAATTATATATTAATTGGGCCAGTAAAAGATTTAGAATGACTCTACTATAGCCTAGTTATTAGAGCACTTGCCGGCGGGATGGCTGAGCCCTATTCAAATCCCTTCTCCCCTTCAAGGGGACGGAGGATTGAAACCAGGGACCTCCTGCATCCTGGGTGAGTACCTATCCAGTAAGCTAAAGGTTGTAAGGCAGGTCCTCCCCAGCCAATTTGCTTTGGGCCTGGCTTGCATTTAGGTACCTGAATGCCTATCTTCCCCCAGTTTGTGGATCACTAGCAGAGCTAGGCGCCTCCCTGCAGCTGGACTTGGGCGCCTTTCTCCAAGAGACGGGCACAGCTTAGCACACCCTTTCTGGTTGGCATCTCCATTGGCTAGTGTAGGCAGCTCCCTGCCTTTGTGGATCACCATCTAAGGCACTTATATTTCCCCATTCATTGTACAGAGAGCCCAGGTGCCTTATTCAGGCTTTGTGGATTGTGGTGCTGTTCCTGTGATTTTTCTAGGCTCCTAAAAGTTCAGCTCAGCATTGCAACACCCAAATTCCTTTGTGGATCTGGACCCATGTCCCTCGCAGACAAAGGGTTGGAATTTAGGGTCCAGGCTGGCCCTGGGCTTTTCATGATGGTCTTTCTTCCCTGCTTTTGTATTTTTCTCAGACAAATGCATTGGAGTTCTATAGCACCTTCTAACTGAGGATCTCAAGTCAGTTGAAAAACATCTGTGAATCCTCGAAACACAATAGGCAAATATGATCTCCTATTTATAGATGGAGAAACTGAGGCACAGGAAGGTGAATGTCCACATTTTAAAAAAATGTTTACTAATTTTGGGTGTCCAACTTTACACTCCCATTGACTTCATCTGTTGCTCTGCATGCTCAGTGTCTCTGAAAACTAGTCCATAGGTGCATCAAGTGGGGCACCCCAGATTAATGGACACTTTTGAAAATTTGGGACTAAATGAATTGCCTAAGGTTGCACAGGAAGTCTTTGGCAAAATTTGGATACTGAATTCAGAATTCCTGGCTGCTCTTAATCCTGGGTTTTAATCACAAGCTCATGCTTCCGCCCTCTGTACTGGAACATGCTTTGGAGCTGGAGAGAATGGGCAAACTGAGCCCTTTGGATTAAGTCAATGCCATTTCTTATTGACCAGCTCTGAGCTGGAAATCAAAACTGCCTTCCACTGATCCTTTTTGGCTAGAGTGGGAATGCTGATTTTTGGCTCCATAGCCCTCTACCTGAATGCATCATGGTAGGTTTCCTGTACCTGTGATAAACTCCTGCTATTGGTGTAGACTGAAAACTAAAGCAAAAGGTGCACCTATGATCAGGTTTTTAATAAAAGATGCATTTTATTTGTGTGTTTCCTTTTATCTACACTAATACAAAAATGTTAAGGCGGTCAAGTGTCCAATATCACAAACCACATCACAAGTATGATTACATTTCCCCTTTTCATAAGCATGGAGACATGAAGCAAGACAATATAGCTAGAAGGGGGCAGAAGTGATTTGACATTTTTTGTGAGTGAACTCCTTGTTTCTTCCCTATTCCCCTCCTATTGGCTTGATTTCCAGCTTCTCTGCCCCACCCATAATTTAGTGCAGGCCCAAAAGCTGGCACAACAACTTTTTATTTTCTTGACTCTTGGCTATATGAGCTCTCCAGAACAAGGTATGCCTCCGAAAGCCTTAGCCAAAGCCTTTTAAATATTTAATGTATTGTGCTGCAGGCTTTTGACATGTTTGAACATGCTTGTTGCCTTTTGCTAGAAAATGATTGCTCCTGTTTTGCTAAGTTGAATATGGTGCACAATAAGATGAAAGAATCTTTAATACATGCAATCTTTCTATCTTCTCATATTATGCCTGATACTGCAGTCCTTTGGCATGCAGAACTTATATAAATTTCAATGAAAAATGCCATGCATAGGACAAACACAGGTTTAAGTCCTTCAGATTTAGTGTGAAATGTTAGGCTTATTTGCAGATCTTGAAAAATCCACACAGTGCTTGTGCACATGCCAAGTGGAATTTCAATATTTGCAGTGACTTGCAAATACCATCCAATACTAGATTCTAGTCATTATACAGAGCAGGGGTCAGCAACCTTCGGCACGTGACCCATCAGGAACTGCTGGCAGACTGTGAGTCATTTTGTTTACGTTGACCGTCCGCAGGCACGGCGCTCCGCAGCTCCCAGTGGCTGCGGATCGCCGTTCCCTGCCAATGGATGATGCGGGAAGTGGCGGCCAGCACATCACCTATCTCCTGCCTAAGCCCCAGCAATTCACAAATCAGGAGGGATAGATGTTGGGCTGCCTAAGTCATGTGTGAAGCCCGAGTCTGTAGGCATGCTCATAGGTCACCTACCAGATCAGGCCCCTCAAGCATGGGGATGGAGGGCGACAAAGAATGACCTCCCTTATACCTTTAGCCAGGGGTGAAAGTAGGCTGGTATGGTGTACCGGTAAGAAGCCAGTACCGGCCCATACGCAGCCGATGTTAAAGTGCTGGTGTGGCAGTGTTTTAACATGGTTGCCCCTTTTGCCCCCCTGGGCTGCTGACGGGGAGGGCAAAAGGGGCAACTTTCCCAAGGCCGGCAATTTAAAAGGGCCCGGGCTCCCGGCTGCCACCGCTACCCGCCCCAGCCCTGTCCCCTTTTGGGGAGAAGGAATTTGAACAAGGACCTGTCATCTCCCTCAGGTGAGTGCCCTAATCACTAGGCTATGGAATACTTTGACATGCTTCCCCCCTGTCTCTACTATTGAACATGTTCAACTTTAAACAACTGACTAATTACATATTAATTGGGCCCATGAAAGAGTTAGAACATCTCTATAACCTGGTGCGTGGGGCACTCACCTGGGAAATGGCAAATCCTTTCTTCCTTTCAGGAGGAAGGGGAACTTGAACGGAAGGTCTCCCACAACCTGGGTGAGTACCCCCGGGATAATGGTAGTAAGGGAGGTCATCCATTCCCCTGGCCATTTTGTTTTAGGCTCTGTTTGCAATTAAGGTGGCTGAACACCTATCTTCACCCAGTTCACGGATCACCACCAGAGCTAAGTGCCTTTCCACAGTCCGAACTTGGGTGCTTATCTCCAAAAGATTGGTGGGACTTTTCTCACCCCCCTCTGGTCGGCTTCTCCCATTGGCTAGCTCCATCTCCACATCTCACCACGGTGGATGAGCAGCCAGAATCTGACCCCAAATTAACACACAGGAGACTTCATTTCTACTTAGTTCAATAAATCACCATGAGCAGAACATTATGGGGCTTTTCATATTGCCAGATTGAGGGAACAGCCTTTCTCAGCACTGAGTGGCATGAGAACCAGGTTTTCTATCTGTCAGTGGAGTACATTGACCACAGCATATATTGTGTACTACTTTGAAGGAGTGTGGTTGAAATAAAACTGTAACAAAGAGCAATGTATTTGAAACAGATAGTCTTGAGCCATAAAGTTATTATCCAGATCTGAATCTAAACTTTCCCTACATTCCAGGATGTTCATATATATGGCTTTGGTTCAAGCCAACCTCTGAACCTAGGTATGATAATGTGGAGCTACTGCTCCTTTAGTGACTCCACTGCCAACATACAAGGCCTGTTAATACCAGTCGAATTTTTGTATCAATAAGAATAAATGCTATTTGCAGCACAGAGGTCAATTTTAGGAGATCATGGATTTATATGAAACAACACAACGGGATAATTCAGCAGCTTTCTTTGTACAACATCTCTTTCTCTTAGTAAGTTAGGGACTGTCTTCTTGTTACATGTTTGTACAATGCCTAGTATGATGATGCTCTGATCCATGATCCCTAAGTACTACAGTAATACAAATAATAATAATGTGGGCAAAATTCTCCACTTTCATCCTCCTTGCAAATCTCTCGCAGAATCTTTATTGAATTGTTCTGTTCTAGAGGGGGTGAGCTAATATCTTTTATTAGAGAAACTTGCATTAGTGAGAGAGACAAGCTTTTGAGCTACACAGAGCTTTGCTTCAGGTCACTCTCTAATATCCTGGGACCGACCCAGCTACAACAACACTGCATACATGTTCTAGTCTAGTTATTTCCATGATCGTCACCACAGTAGTAAGTGGAAACCTACTAACATTCATGAATTAATCCTCTCAGTCCGTCTGCAAGGTAGGGTAGCATTAGTATCTCCATTTTATGGAGGACCTGTGGCAGAGTGATTGTGTCTTGGCCAGATTTACAGAGGGATTCTGTGGTAGAGCTGGAAATGGAATCCCCATCAGAGCCCCAGTCCACTTGCTTAATCACAGGACAACCCTCCCGCCCCTTATTTGCAGGGCAAATTGAAGATAAGAACTTTGTCCTGTCTATACTACAGCCAAAACCTGAAACAAACAGGTTTAGTGTGTTTTTAGGTAGTTTCAATTGCTGAGTGGACAGGTTCTTAGCCACCCACTACTTTCCAAATCATCTCTCAAAAAAGCGTTACGTTATTTAAGGTCAAGCCTTGATACAAAACATGCACAGAATTTACTATTCACACAGTAGTTAGACTTTTAAATGCTAGAAAAAAATGACAGGTTTCAGAGCAGCAGCCGTGTTAGTCTGTATCCACAAAAAGAAGAACAGGAGTACTTGTGGCACCTTAGAGACTAATTTCAGAGTAGCAGACGTGTCTATCTCCCCTTGTAAGTATGCTCACACTTCTTATCAAACTGTCTGTACTGGGCTATCTTGATTATCACTTCAAAAGTTTTTTTTTTCTCTTAATTAATTGGCCTCTCAGAGTTGGTAAGACAACTCCCACCTGTTTATGCTCTCTGTATGTGTGTATATATATCTCCTCAATATATGTTCCATTCTATATGCATCCGAAGAAGTGGGCTGTAGTCCACGAAAGCTTATGCTCTAATAAATTTGTTAGTCTCTAAGGTGCCACAAGTACTCCTGTTCTTCTTTTTGTAGAAAAAAATGGGCTCCTAGTTAAATGTAATAGTTACAATACTGAAAATGTTTCAGTTATATTGTTCTTAAGGAACTCTGATAAGAAGGGAAGAAAAGAACAGACATGACTTGATTTTCCTCTTGCTTACAGGAGTAACTCCACTGGAGTAAGAGAGAGGGGAATCAGGCCCACAGGATGGCAGTTCATATTCCTCATTTGCAATTACTGATATACTTTTTTTTTATCATTTCACAGTTCACCCTTTTACACAATTATTGCCAGGTGCATTTCATCAGAACCTTTGCTAAATAAGTTATTTCCTTAGTTGGGTAACTAACTTTACAAAGAGTCTCTCAGGGCAACAAATACTCTTTATAATCAAATCACTTCCCTTTATAATCAATTACAGTCAAATTGGCTAAAACAGTGCTGATGGTGTGAGATGCTGAGGGCTCTCAGCTACCATATGAAAATAGAGGCAGTTGAGGACAATCAAGACCTTGCAGAGATCCCAGCACTTTGCAGGCTCAGAAAATGAACTCTTTTAAGCATGCACCATTCAGTTACTTTTCCTAACCTTTCACACAGGAGGTAACTGCTGAGGATTTATGAATGGATGTGGGTAAAAACGGTACCGCATTGTCGTTTTTCTTTAGTTGGGTCATCTCTTCAGAGAATCTGACAGGATGGAGTGATGATGATTCCTCCATAAAAAGAACAGGAGTACTTGTGGCACCTTAGAGACTAACAAATTTATTAGAGCATAAGCTTTCGTGGACTACAGCCCACTTCTTCGGATTCCTCCATAGTAAGAGCTGGATATAAGTCCCATTATAAGGTTGACTTCGAATGACTTTGGGAGGGTAAACAAGCAAACAAGAAAATCTCTCAGGCTATGTCTACACTACAGACCTTACAGTGGGGCACAACTGCACAGCTGTAAGGTTTCCCGTGTAGCCGCTCAATGCCTATGGGAGAGAGCGCTCCTGTTGGCATAGCACTGTCCACACTGGTGCTTTTGTCGGTGAAACTTATGTAGGTCAGAGGGCTGATTTTTCACACCCCTGACCAACAACAGTTATACTGACAGCAGTGCTAGTGTAGACATGGTCTCATGCTTTCACATTTTTCATGGCAAGTCTTGTTGACAGCTGGTATCTATTCTGAACAATTTTGAACAAGATTGAAGGAGAATATTATAGTGTTCCCAAGCTCCTCCTGGGAACTTTTGCAAAGTGTCTTTAGAAAGTTCTTGATCAGTCAAAAATCGCAATGGTTTCAAATTAGTCAGCTTTGACTGAGTAAGAACTGCAGGATTTAGCCCAATTTAGCAGGAAGAGAACTTGGACCACAGCTAGACATTTACTAGAGGAGGAATGACTTTACACTATCATGGTAAAGAAGGTCCAAGCTGATCTGGAAACTCTCATACCATTTAATGCACTGGATTTTAAATCAGTTTGAGGGGAGTTAGGAAGGTGTGTGGGGGGGGGAGGGGTATGACTCTTTGAGGCACTGTACATGCTATATGGGTGAAAGCATTAATATGTGCAGACATATATATGTGACACATATATGTGTTGCAAATAACATTTAATTTTGATCTAAGTGCTGCTTGATGATAACTATAGGGCCAGATTCGTATGCCTTTACTGACACTGAATAGAGCCTTCCTCCACAAGCAATTCCACTGAAGTCTCTGGAGCTAGCTACAGAGGAAGCTGCTATCCAATAAGAGTAATAATAATTAGCTCTTATGCAGTGCTTTTCACCAATATATTGCAAAGAAGGTCAGCATCAATTATCCCCATTTTACAGTAGGTGAAACTGAGGCACAGAGCAGCAAAGTGACTTGCCCAAAGTCACCAAAAGGCCAGAGACAGGAATAGAACTGTTAGCCTCCTAAAACCAAGTCCAATGCTTTGTCTACTAGACCTTGATGCATCTATATTGAGTAAAAATATCAGAATCTGGACCTAAATATACAACTATAACAGACTCTTTCTGTAATCCCCAATCACGTGTTAACCAACCTATCAACAGCCAATAACAGTGCAGCAACAAAAATTGTTAATATCGCCTTCTTGTTCAGTCACAGGGAGAAGAAATGAGCAAACAGCATCATGTCTCTCCCTGTAGGCTTTTTTGTTTCTTGGGTGGGAAGGATTTAGTTTCTATCAGAAAGTTAGCTCCAAATTCACAGCCACTCCCTACCCAGGGAAACTCCTTCACTGCAATTAAGGCTAGCCACAGCAAGGTTGCTGAACACAGTTTGCTCATATTCTGCTGCAAACTATAGACTAAGAGTTATCTGATTGAAAATTCTTGATTTTGGAAATGAGATGTAAATCCATTGTGCTTCAGCCAGATATAAGAGTGCGAGCAAGCTTTGGAAAAAGGATACACTGCTATTTTGCTTAATAGTCATTGTTTGTAAGGCTGAGTTATAAAAGAAGAAGATCCCTTTTAAACTGTAGGTTATTTTAATCAACTCATCTTTAATCCTTGACAAGGTCTTCTGTCCAAATAGTAGTACCAGCTAGAAAACAGATATAACATGCTACATTGGGATTAATTGACATATTTAGTCAATAAATTGGCTTATTAGTATGTTACACATTTTTTTCCAAAACCCACTAGTTAAAATTTAGCTCAAAATAGACGGAACGAGACAAATCATGTATCAAACTGAGCATCAAAACATGTAAAATTAAGTTCTGATCCTGAGGATGCCCATAATTCCTGTTGAAATTGTTGTGAACTGTGGGTATTCAGTGCCTTTCTCCTGATCAAGCCAATTCTGAGGCATTGGCATGCACATTACTTTTAATACCGAACTCACTCCTCTGCTGCTCCCTTTGATGATTCTTCTACACCCCGTGTTGCTCCCTTCCTAGCACTAAGCATCAGGGAGGATCTCTCATTAGCACAAAGCTTTTTTGGACTCCCTTCTAAATCAAGCTCCTACATGTCAAGTGTGTTTATGTCGAAGTGAGTAGCTGAAACTGAACCACTCCCTCTAGATGGTGGGGGGAAAAAACCCTGACCAAACAAAAAACTCTTCAAGTTGAAATGTTCCTAAACTGAACTGCTTCCCTCAAAAGGAGGAGGGTCTTCAGGCATGTCAAAACTGTGGATTCTGGATTTTTTAACAAATATGTTGATGAGTATGTAGATGATGCTGTCTGGAAATAGAAAGATGATGAGAAGGTGAAGGTCTGTTTGCTTTTAATGAGAAAGAGTCTGTTTTGAGTTTGAGAAGCCCCTGATTACCAGCAGTTAGGCCATGTCTGTAGTACCACTTATGTTGGCAAAACTTAGGTTGCTCAGGAGCGTGAAAAAAACACCTTCCTGAGAGATACAAGTTACAGCGACAGAAGCGCCAGTGTGGAGAGTGCTTTGTTGGCTGTCTTGTCCCCTCACCTCATTGGGATAGTTAAGTGGCTGTCTCCCCCACTCACTAGTTTGATGGCTTTGTTTACATCTTAGTAAATGTATTTCTATTGTCTCTCCTTGCTCAGTTTACACTGAAGACACATTCGAGCAGGCGGAATCACACTCCTTGATCTAGGGTGGGGTCCCTCAAGCCTTACCTGCCAAACACATTTTAAGAACATAGTTCCAGCACATTTATAGTTTTTCATATATCACCTGTACATACACCAGGCAACAATATTAATGACCAGCATGTAACCAGTTAGCATATGATACCTTACATCAGTTAGATACAGATTATGACAACAATGAGTTGGAGTACACTCCGCTGCTTAGGCCAGCTGAGACTCACTGCTAGATCCCCTTGCCCTCTGACATTGGGATGCTCTTAGGATCAAAGTATTATTCCATTTTCAGTGCAGGTTTGGCATTTCATATCATCTTCCATTTTTTTAAATTAAAGCTACCCTTGTTTAACACAGCTGTGTCACTCACCACAATGTCATGCAGGAACTGCAGAGGTTGTTGACTGAACAACTCCTATTAAAATGATAATTTGATGATAATATAAATAATTGCTGAGATGTATGAACAGCTGACAATAGATTTATTTTTCTTTTAAATGCTGATTATGTCTTCAGCTTCAGGGCAGAAGGAATTAAAAGTTGAGGAATTGGGCTCTTATTAATCAGACAAGGAGATAGATATCGGAGCTGTTCATGATTTCATGCTGATGAGCCAGGCCTAGGGTACTTGGTAGTTCACATGAAGTGGAGTACCCATGCCATGAATAAACACAGTGAGGGGATGGAATGGTGTGGATGGGAATACTTGTACACAATGTGGGCTAGTACACAAGAATCCGGAATCTTTGGTTTGTTTTGTACAAGGCAATTAGGTTATGAGGTGTATTTTCAATGTGTTGTGGCCCTTGTGTTATCACAGAAAATTTGGAAAACAAACATGTAAAAAAAAAATTCAGTGTGGGTTTCAAGGTTTTGAATATAAGACATCACTGGGCAGACATTATCCCAAATTAAATTTACATCCTTTTGTATAGAAAACAGCTCTTCAATTGTATGTAAAACTGAAATACATGAGGAGATAAGTCAGGAAAATCAGAAAGCAACATTCCTAGTAGCTCTGAATCCCTAATAAAAGTCTTAAATCTACATTTGACTGAAGACTTGCCTTATCAAAGAATACTCGGATTCCCAGTTACACTGTTGCTACAACATTTCCTTTGGATAGCCTAACCATCCACAAATCAAACAAATATAGCTAGAAGGACCATTCCTCACTCTGCTTATATGAAAATAAAGATTTGGGTTCTCTTCTACTTGTCCTAATACAAGGCCTTCCCCATTTCCAAAGACAAAAACTTATAAACATTGCCAGTTGTAATGAGATTTTAAGACTGGAAAGTATATAGTTTCCTGGCATTTAATAATTATCATACACATTCTTTGATTTGGTTGTAGAGAGAAACAAGAAGGAACTAGCAGACATGCCATTCAAATGATGATATCATTTTAGAATGCTGATGTACATTGGAAAATGCCAATTCACCAAAACTTTTTGCAGGAAAGGATCAGTTTAGACAAATTTCCACTTTTGAAAAAAGTTTCAAAATGTTCAATTTCAAATTTTTCTAAATGATTTTTTTTTTCATTTTTTGTTTGAAAATTCTGTTTGTTTCAAAATTTACATTGCTTTATAGTAAAATACACATATATTGCATTTATAAAAGTCAAAATTGAAACAACACATTTCGATCAACCCATTCCAAAATTTTTCTTGGATTTTCAGTTGGTGACAATCTGAGATTTTGATTTTTTGTCCTGATTTAGGATGGAAAAACTTAAAATTTTGAAAATTCTCACAGGATAGGAAAATCTTTTTTTGTCCAGCTCTAGTATTTAGGGATTCTCTGAGATAAATTTCTGTTTTTTTTTTCCTCTGCTGACCACCTTTAAACATACACAAAAAATTACTCTACAGTTCTCTCAGCTGCTTGATTGATCTCAGGCAAATAGTTGTGTGTTTTTATGGACTTAGCTTGACATCCTGAAAGCTAAGTAAACTGCTGCTCTCGCTGTGTTTTGTTTAGTTTCAGTTTTAAATGGGCTGGACTAGAACCTGTGACCTCTCTGTCTCATGTATACTGAGTCTGTGACCTGACTGGATTCCACATTTCCATGAAATGTGTTAACATTTGCATAGGTATTTATACTTTACCCATGTGTTAAAGCAAAACATAAAAACACAGTGGATACTAAATAATGTGAAAAACTTAGGACCAATTTCTGCCCTCATTTACTCTAGTGCAACCTCATCATTTTCAACCCCACTAAATTGTGGCGTTACATGTGAGATGGATTTGGCCCAATGAGTTTTAAACTAGATTGAGCCTTTGCTCTGTGTCTTCTGCAAGGCGCCCAGGGAGTCAAAATTCTTTCTTTACTCCCTCTTTTTTCAGAGGGAAATAACTTTTATTGGTTCTTTTCCCATACCATCCTTGCCTACCTGCTCATGGCCCACCCCTCAGGCTCCAGCCGCAATGCAGGAAGCACTAAAGTGACTGTGCAGGGGGCCATCTGGTTTTACTGCCTGTTATTCTACTGTGTTGTTACTTAAAGCCAAATAGCAATTGCTTCACTAGATCAGACCCATGGTCCATCTAATCCAGTATCCCGTCTCTGCCAGTGGCCCGTGCCAGGTGCCTCAGAAAAAGGTGTAAGAAACCCATAGTAGGCAAGTACAAGATATTTGGACCCCATCTTAGGTATCCTCCTGCTCTCTAATAGGTAGAGATTGGCTTAAGGCCTGAAGCACAAGTTTCAATATCCCTTCTAAAATTGTTGTTATAATTAATTATTATAACTCTTGATTTTCTTTATCCTAAATATTCAATTCCTTTTTGAATCTTACTAAGTTCTTGACCCCAGTGACTTCCTGTGGTAGTGAATTAATCACACAGTTTGTGAACAAGTTTTTTCTTTTATCAATTTTGAATTTCCCACCTTTAAATTTCATTGTTCTTGTTATGAAGAACAGAAGAACAGAGAGAGAGAGAGACAGAGACAGAGACAGAGAGAGTTATGAGAGAGAACAGAAGATCCTGATCTACCTTTTCTAAACCTTGCATCATTGTAATATACCTTTATCATGTTCTCTCTTGTTCATCTCCTTTCTGAGGAAAACATCCCAGTGTTTTCAATCTCCTTTCATAGGAGAGTTTTTTTCCATTCCCTCAGTCATTCTTGTTACTCTTTTTGGAATCCCCACCAGTTCTGCAATATCCTCTAACAGACAGGGGGGCCAGTGTTGCACACAGCATTCCGAAGGATTTATATCAAGGCATTATAATCTTCTCTGTATTATTCTCTTGTTCATTCCTTATGCCCCCTACCCTGTTCGTTTTTCTGACTGCAGGTACATGTTGATCAGAGATCTTCACTGAGCTGTTGACAGTGACATCCAGGTCCCTGTCACAATCTGGCCCCAGGTTAATCTAAATCTTCATGACCCTATTGAAACACAAAATTAGGATATATATCAAAATTGTTAATAGAGTTAATTAACAAAAAGTCTGTTCTTAGACTAAATCTCTGATGTAGCATTCTGCAGCTTAGATTTAGTTTGAGCACAGCATCTTGAAGTCTTTACATCTTCAAAACTGAATTTTTAAAATCTTGATTTAAAAATGTCCTCTGCTAAAGAGTTAGAAATCTGCAATGGTTATGTGACTAAGCAATGCATAAGATGTAAGAATCCTGCAATGAGCATGTTTGTTCTTGCCATATAGCCAACTCCCTTAAGGCAGGGAGTATGCCAGTCTCTCCCAATGTGCCTACCTACAGAGTCATGGCATTTGCAATACTACTGGGAGAAAAAACTAGTTAGTGGCATAAAGAGGTGGGGAGCAGGGTGGATGAGAGAGTCCCACCCCCACCCCTCCCCAGCCAAATGGCAGGGGCCCCTCAGGGCACTTGGTTCAGCTGGCACTAGGGGTGGGAAGGGAGAAAAAAGTTTTATAATGGGGGGGGGGAATTAGTGAAATGTAATGAATAGAAATGGAACATGGGTCATAAAGCAATGGGAGATGGTCACAACCTTCATGAACTGTTGAGAGAAAGGGAGATAGACCAGAGGATTGGGTCAGAATCCCCCCCCTCCCCCCCCGTTTGTGCTATGCTTGGTTTGGAAGCTGAGTGAGGAGAATGGCTCACTGCCACTGCCGCATGCTCCCAGTCACCAGTGTTGCTGGGGATTGGTTTGGCCCACTATGAAAGTGAGAGCCACTTAAAAGCCCGAAGGGCCATTACACCATCTGGAGCTTGCTGAAGCATAGCAACACAGTGACAACGTCCCCCTCACCTGGCCATAAACTGACAGACTGCCTATGCTGGGTGAGATGACGTAGAGTTGGCGTACCCTAAGGCAGGGGTGGGCAAACTTTTTGGCCCGAGGGCCACATCGGGGTTGTGCAACTGTATGGAGGGCTGGGTAGGGAAGGCTGTGCCTCCCCAAACAGCCTGGTCCCCGCCCCCTAGCTGCCCCCTCCCAGTTCCCGCCCCCTGACTGTCCCCCTCAGAACCCCCAACCCATCCAACCCCCCCTGCTCATTGTCCCCTGACCGCCCCCCTCCTGGGACCCCTGCCCCCTATCCAACCCCCCTGCTCCCTATCCCCTGACTGCCCTGATCCCTCTCCACACTCCCGCCCTCTGACACCCTCCCCGGGACTCCCACCCCCTATCCAACCACCCTCTGCTCCTCGTCCCCTGACTACCCCCTCCTGGGACCCTCCTCCTCTAACTGCCCCCTGGGATCCACCCCCTTGTCCAACCCTCCTCCCCGCTCCCTGCCCCCTGACAGGCCCCCCAGGACTCCCACTCCCAACCCTCCCTGTTCCCCATTCCCTGACCGCCCCCCCAGAACCTCCGCCCCATCCAACTGCCCCATCTTGCCTGACTGCCCCCTAGGACCTCCCGCTCCCTTACCCAACCACCCTGCTCAGCACCCCCTTACCATCAGCAGGAGCTCGCAGCCATGACACCCAGCCAGTCAGCAGCATCCCCCATGCTGCCCAGCGGGAGCAGCGGGCCAGAGTGTGGCCCGTGCGGCGGCGTGGCTGCAGGGG
Organism: Chrysemys picta bellii; assembly: GCF_011386835.1. Taxonomy (NCBI): domain Eukaryota; kingdom Metazoa; phylum Chordata; order Testudines; family Emydidae; genus Chrysemys; species Chrysemys picta. The sequence continues at coordinate 105,650,700 of NC_088793.1, read as the reverse complement.
GGGACAGCGGGGGAGGGGCCAGGGACTAGGCTCCCCGGCCAGGAGCTCAGGGGCCGGGCAAGACGGTCCCATGGGCCATAGTTTGCCCACGTCTGCCCTAAGGTATGTAAAGCTTGGTATGTCTACAGTGCAATCAAACGCCCATGGCTGGTTCATGTCAGCTGACTAAGGCTCACAGGACAGGGGCTAAGGGGCTGTTTATTTGCGGTGTAGACATTTGAGCTCTGGCTGGAGGTTGGGCTATGGGACCCTTCCCTCTCATGGGGTCCTAGAACCTCGGTCCCTTGGTCTGAGCCCCATGAGACCAAGTCAGCAGAGACAGGCCAGCCATGGGTGATTAATTGCAGAGTAGACATGTCCTTAGGGATTCCCTCATGCTGGGGAGAATCCTTAGCTACCTGGTTAAAGCAGCTTTACAGCCTTTTTGCTGCTGAATTAGTTCTATTGCTGGTACAGTCCCTGGTGTTAGTTAATTATTATATCACCTCAGAAATAGCTGCATTGAGATTTTATAAATTTAAATTCAAAAGTTTGCATTAATGCAACCTTCTGGGTGCACATTTGACTGCCACAGGAATCATTGTTAACTCTACCACATTGCACATCCTGTAGGTTATATGGCATACTGTAATAAAACATAATGTAGCATGATTTAAAAAGTAAAGCGGAAATACTTGCTGCAAGAAATACAGGTAACACTGTTATGGGAACCTTAACTTCTGCATATCCTTGTACTGTGTGATTCTTAAACTGCATCATCTTATATTGCATTAACAGGGTTGCATGTAATTTGTTTGCTTCTTTTAAGGGGAAAAAAGAATGCAGCCCATATGAGCACAGGTCCATTTCTTGTACTCTAGTGCTGCTTTTATGTAGTGTGCACTCCTTTCATTGTGCCAATATTACAGATGCATTTCAAGAAGTGAACACATAATAAAGTAATCAGTGTCATATTTAACAGAACATCACAGGAAAGAAATTTTGAAAATCTTACCACTAGAGCAAGAATCTCTGTAGTGATCTGGGACATGTAGCTATAAATAAACATATGACATGACAGAAATTGAATTTAAGATCCAACTGGATCTTATGTGCGGTAGGACAAATTCTTGGGTCCTTACTCATCCAAATACCTATTAATTTTAGTGAGAACTCACCTGAGTTAGGACCTATGGGTCTGGCTACAGGTTATTTCTATAATCACCAATGTTGCTTACTGAAAGTGAAGCAGTCATTACTATGCTAAAAGACCTGGTGGTTGAGCCAGAGGAACAGACATACATGAAAGGTACCCTCCACATGCAAATCTTAGGGTCATGATCTATCCTGATTGTTTGTGTCTGATGTATAGATTTGCCAAATAATGCCAAACTTTTATGTTCACATACCAGCATGGTATGCTAATATAGACAGTTTTTTAAAATGGAAGATTTTAAGTTGCCTTTGAGGAAGAGCCTCCTCTTCATTTGATGCTTATGCATAAAACCCATTGGTGCCATGATAGACATATATAACAGAGCCATGACTGCCATTTGCTGAACAAATGGCCTGTTTTAGTGAAATAAGATAAGGTTGTTATCTGAGTATTCTTACATTCTGCTTTTTCTGCCTCAGTGCTTAATACTTAATATTGAAATTCCTTGACATTCCAATAACATACTGTTCAGAATTAATGTTTGTTTAAACATCATATATTATGCATTAACTCTCTGCTGGATCAGAACCACTTTGTACATTCTAAACCAGTCAAAGGAGAGTAGGTGGCTATGTTCTCTCCTTGAGAGTTTACCGTCTTCTCACATTTGTCTGAAATGAAAACACTTCATTTTTAAGGCAGGCATGAATCTAACTTAATGCGTTGTTGCCTTCATAATATGTTTTCTTTCTGATTTCAGCCTGGGGGAGAGCTGCTGCTGCCACATTCCTTGTTGGCTATATCATTCTGGTCATTTGTTTTGCCCTGGCCATCATAGCATTCTCCATTGATACACTTCGGTTCAACTTCGTACGAGGAATTGGAGGCTTGCTCTTTGTTGCTGGTAAGACTGTGTAGGAGGAAAAGGTTGCCTTTTAAAATGGTACTTGTAAAATTGATACATGCCTTATTTGACTCTTCAAACAAAGGAGTCTATGCCCAGTTCTATAGCCACTCGGCACTTGGAAATGTCAATTAAAATCAATGGAAAGTCCATCCAAGTAGTAAATCCTCAAACCTCTAAAACAAAGGTGGATTTGGCTAGAGATAACATCAAGGCAGAAACTTTAATGGATACCAGTTTAATCACTCATTCTGACTTTTTGTTGTTGTTGTCTTTTCTCTTTCTTCAGCTGTGTTCTCGATCATGGCCCTGGTCATTTATCCAGTGAAGTACACAAATGAAATTGACATGGAAGGAGTCAATATGTTCAGCTGGGCCTATGGCTTTGCTTGGACCACCACCATTATGGAAATAGGCCTGGGGTTCTTCTTCTGCTGCCTCCCGAATTACGAAGATGAGATCCTGGGCAACGTCAAGCCCACATATTTTTATACTTCCCCATAAATACTAGAAACAACAGGAAAGGTGCCTTACTGTTGTTTTGATATTTAGATTCCAGAGATACATACAGACTATCTTATTTTTACAGAGTATTATAACCAGGAATTAGTAGAAAGGCTTGGAAACTTTTTTATGCAAGTAGAAATATAGTGTTGGAGTTTAGAATAGAAGATCTAAATTGTTCTGAATTTTCCTCTTTGATGTGGGTTTGTTAGGGTTAATTATTCTACCATTTTGTATTGCTCCATTACTTCCCACTAATAGGGGGGTGGGGTGGGTCTGGTATTGGTGTTTCAAGCATTTGTGTTTTTATTTAAGTTCAAACAAGCCTTTTAATTCATCAGGGAATCAGTTATGGGGCCAGACAACACAAACCCTGGTTCCCTGAGGCCAAGCAGCTCAGGAAAACCAGATACCATGATATGTGGTATAGTTTAACCTGAAAACTGATATTTGGTTGCTTACAAAACCTGCCTACCCACTTTGTGCCACCATTGCCAATAATTCAGTCACCACTTTGTAACTTTGTTTCCTCTTTTATTCATAAAAAATATAGCCCTTAGAGTCAGAGACAAGATAGAGAAAACTACTTCCTTGTTTTTAACAGGCCATTTTCATTTCTCTCAATGCTTTTGTTGCATAGTTTAGTTGCTAAATTGTCAAAGGTGACCCAGAATAAGAAGAAAAATAAACTGTCAAGTATTATCACTGTGTAGAAATCCTGGGTGAGATTCTGGGCTGCTACTTGGCGGAGTAGCACAGGATTAGCACACTGCGGGAGGGGGACAAAAGTGGCTTTAAGCCATCCTTTCACCCTTCAGATTCTGGGCTGTTCTGAGGGCTGGAGAGACCCCTGCTGTAACGTAGAGAGTCTTGAGGAACTGTTTAAGTTATGTCAGCCTCACCAGGTTGCCCTATGGGCAGCAGCACTGTCCAAACCTCCATAGACCTATGTGCTGTGGCTCCACCCATGACCCGCCTCCCCATCCTTGGCACGGGGCTTATGCTAACGCCTCAGGAGTCCTTGAAGGACAGCCTGCTTCTGTCTTCTTCAGTTCCTGTACCACTGGAATTCTTCCCCCATCAAATCTAGGGCTTTTAGAGCCCCTTTATGCCATTCCATCCCTTTTACCTGGTATCAGAGGGCGAGAGCTGGCATGGGAATTTCACCTCTATTTACTCCTATGGCCCTCATCCCTATAGTGTCCAATTGTCTCTATACTATTGAACTGCTGGAATTTGAATTTAGAGTTATTAAACAAGTTAAAACAAAATCCCTTTCTTATTGGGCTCTTTCATTTAGATCTATTACTTTCTGAGTCAAAAGTTTGTGTGTGTGTGTGTGTGTGTGTGTGTGTGTGTGTGTGTGATGCATTTATAAAATGCACACACACAAATACACTCTCACACAACCTCCCACCATAAGATTGTAAAACAAGACACAACCACATTTTATAAAACATTTTCAGATATATATCACATTCCGCAACATTAAAAATATGTGAAAAGTAATGAAGTTTCCTTGCTGTTTTCTGTGTTATATATCTTGGTTTTGTAATATTCCATTTTTTGCTTTAGGTGAAAAAATTATGGACGAAATCCTATTATCCTTATCAAACAAGAACTCTCATTGAAGTCATGATATTGTTTTCTAAGATGAATATTACCTTGTAATAAATGTGCCTCTCTCTTTATATACTGCAGATGATGAAAACTGCCACACTGAGTATATAGTATTCCACACTATAAAATATGAGATGCAGGAAGGAAACCTTGTCTTCCTTGATAAAAGTCTTGGACAGTTAGAAAAAGTTAAGCTAAACAACCAGATTCTTATATTGCACTAGTTTTGCAGCAGTGTAACTCCATTTACTGCTCTGAAGTTACGCCTAATTTAGACCAATAAAAGTGAGAGGAGAATCACATCCAAAGCATATATATGAACCCTTGAGAATGGTTAGACAGAAGAGTTTTATAATTAATTATTATGGTTCTTCCTGGCCAAAAAATTTAGAAAATATTTTGTATAAAAAAGTGACAGTGTGCAATTGATGCACATGCAGTTCATCTGTTTAGGAATAAGCTGTTGCAGATATGTTCATGATGCTAACCATACTCAATAAATGATGGTCATCTGTGTCTTGTTTCAAACATGGTGATTGTATTTAATTCTATTTGGGGATAGGAAGGAAAGGGAGTGATAAAATACCTCAAACTACACTCCATTGCCATAGAATTTTGAAGCAAGTGGAGGGTGGGAAAGTAACTTTCAAATGTATTATTTAATATTAATAGGACTTCTATTATTCTTCATTTATATTCTGATAGCACAATAATTCACGGCCAACATGCACAGGAAGACACTGAACCTGCCCAGGAGAGCCTACAAATTATGAAGAACTACAGCATATAATGGTTAGGGTAGAGAGATACAATTATCATATGTATAATGTTATACACTTTCTTATTAAATGCACATCAACTGTTGAGGTGAACACCACAGTTTGTTGATGAGAAGGAGAAGTATTGACAGAGGCAGTTTCAAGGCTAATATTTATAATGAAGAACAATGAATTTTGATGTTCACCAAACTATGAAATCGAAATGGGCCTGATCCTTTATTTCCACTCCCCAAAACTTCTGATGAGACTTCTGATGAGTCAACAGACTTCTGAAGAGCCAATCCATTTAGGGAGCAAAAGGAGAATCTGGCCAATAATTTGTGCACTTTTAATAGTTTGTAGTTTTCGGGGTGCAAGGGGAGGTGCTTAAAACACAGGTGGCGGGGATACATTCCCCTCAAAGGAATTGTGTAAGAGATCATGAGGGACTGAGGCCCTTGAAATCTGAACAGAGTCTTAGATTTTTGGCAAACAAGGTTTCATTGCCCATGGACTCTGGCTCTGGCCCCCTATTCAACACTCTGGACTGATCAACTTGGAGATGTAAGAAACATGAGATCAAACAAGAGACAACAAGAGTCAACAGGTCAGCAGTGATTGATTTTGCTTTTCATTGAATAAAGCCTTCTAGGTACAGATTAACTTTATCTAACTTAATATTTATCATCATTGCACTTGGCATTACATGGGAGCTGCAAGCACCTTGAAGCATATCCTGACTATTTCTCTCCTTTTACTGTAGCTTCTGTATACATTTCTTTTGAATGCTTGCTTTAACGTGTGCTGACACAGGGCCTGGCTACACTTGCAGATGTAGAGCGCTTTGAGTTAAACCTGCCTTCGTAGAGCGCAGTAGGGAAAGCGCTGCAGTCTGTCCACACTGACAGCTTCAAGTGCACTGGTGTGGCCACATCTGTGGCACTTGCAGCGGCCTTGGGAGTGGTGCATTATGGGCAGCTATCCCAGCATGCAAGTGGCTGCAACGTGCTTTTCAAATGGGGGTGAGGTGGGGTGGAGTGTGATAGGGAGTGTGTTGTGTGTATGTGGGGGGAGAGAGAGTGGGTTTTGGGGGGGCTAGGAGCATGTCAGCATGCTGTCTTGTAAGTTCAGACAGCAGCAGACCCTCCCTCCCCCCCCCGCCTCTCTCTCTCACACACAGCATTCCACAGTAATGGTTGCTTTGTCTCGGAGCAGATAAGCAGCCGGCTGTCAGAAATAGAGCTTTCAAAGGGCACTTCCGCATTCCTGCAGCAATTCAAAACAATGACAAGAGTGGCCACTTGACTTAAGGGGATTATGGGATGTTTCCAGAGGCTGATCGCAGCGCAGTAATGCAACACCTCGTCCACACTGGTGCCGCAGCGCTCCAGCAGGGGCGCAGCAAACGTTATTCCTCTCACCGAGGTGGAGTACCGGGAGCACTGTAGCCACGAATTCAGAGTGCTCTACGTGCCTTGCCAGTGTGGACAGGGAGTGAGCTAGGGCGCACGGGGCTCCTTTATTGTGCACTAACTCGCAAGTGTAGCCAAGCCCACAGACTCCATTGGTTTCAGCACAGAAAAGGGAATCAGGATCTCCTGACTCTTCTCTGGTAAGAAAGAACATATCACTTCATTACCTCAGACTATTGTGAGGATGATTTAGAAAACACTGAAACAGCATTCTTTAGGTGGTTAGTATTATTTTGGAGCTTCCTACAGCAATAATCCTCAGTGAATAATAACAGATGATACCTATACAAACAATATATGAGAGAGCATGTTTTTTATACTTTCACTAGCTATCACAAAAGCTTTAAGAAACAAGGACATTTGATCTGCAACCCACAGAAAATCCTATAAATACAAATGATAAAGTAACTTGGAGGGAGGGGGTTTTGTGATACTTCAGCATTTCTATACACCAGCTATGTAACTAATTAGTTCTGGGGAAGTTTGGGTCAACAGCCAGTGCAGCACATTCCCAAATGAGAGTCTTACAGAGTTACATTGGCTATTTGAGCTGTGCAAGAACTAGGTCAAAAGTGCGATTGAATAATCATTAAACTAATGACTGATAGTGCCCATTTCAAGAAAAAGCTATTTTTAAAACAAAGGGCAGGAGAAGGGTGTGGTCTGGCCATTGAGAAGTTGAAAAATACTAGAGTGCCGCAGCAAATACTTTGGATAATTAATCCCCAGAAAATAAAGCTTATCACAGACCCCTGGAAAGGAAGAACAAGCTTTCTAAGCCCCAGCGATGTAGGGAAAGGTGAGAAAGAGGAGAAAAAATGGTGGAAAGCCATGTTTCCCAACCTTTGTTCTATATAGATCCTTTTGGTGCCTCCTCTTCCTCTGACACCCAGATTAGAGGAGCCAACCAGCTGGGAGCTACCCAGAATCCTAAAATGACAGACAAAACACAATCATCTCTGGGAGAAAAATGTCTTGAAATGAAGTTGAATCCCTTGCATGCTGATCTTTTGGAAACAACAGGTAGGAGATTGAGGCAGACAGGAATGGCCAAAGAAAAATTGGCGGCAGTGATTCCATTGCTACAAAAATAAAAAATCCATTGTTAGAAAAATCAGGCCTGAGCCAAATCAACTTTAGGATGCTGGAATTTCCAGTCAGAGGAGAAATTAAAGACATAGTGGAATGGGGGGAGTAAGGGGGGAGACAAAACATCTCTCAACTTCTGTGTTTCAACGTGAAGAGGACCTAGTTTCTAAACGAGGTTCTTACAGGGAAGGGGCAGTGAGCCATGATGGGCAGCACAGTAGAAGTCTCTGTATATCTCATCAGGGACGGGGTGAGACTTTTAATGGCAGTGCAGAAAAGATATCAAAAATAAACTGATGGTTAAAGCTTTTGCTATTTTCAGAACCTTAGTGCTGCTGCGACAACAAAGAAGGAAAGTAATGATCAGCACTCAAAAGATTTTGCTGCTGAAGTCATTCCTGCCCATTCCCAGTAGGGTTACCAGATAGCAAGTGTGAAAAATCAGAACAGTGGGTGGGGGGGTCATAGGAGCCCATATATAAAAAAAAGCCCCAAATATCGGGACTGTCCCTTTAAAATCGGGACATCTGGTCACCCTAGTTCCTGTCAAGGATCCAAATGATTTACTGAGAAAAAACTGCAGTAGATGGGAATGTATGTAGCTAATATAAAAGATCAAATTACAAAATGTGCTGAAAACAGGCAGTTCTTCAAATGGACTTTCAGGTGGAAACAAAAGCAAAAGAACTGAAGAGAACTACAAAACTTTCAACCTGTAACTTAATAAAATACCTTCTAAATCAGTTTGTAACAGCTTCTAGTAGTTAGTAGAATTTGTATAGCGAATTTTAGGTCTTGATCTTTTTAAATATTTGCAGAGGAAATACCCCTTTCACTGTGTTTTCTTTGGGCATTTCCCATTTGCCCTCCAGAAGAAATAGCTCGCCTGATAAACCCTTAAAAATGTTTAAACTGAAATAATCTTAAGGCTGTACTAAAGCTGTGCATATTTCATTGTACAAACGGGCACAATGGGTGAAATCTTGGCCCTATTGACGTCAAAGGCAAAACTTCCATTGACTTCTATGGGGCCAGGATTTCTCATTATAAGCATAAAAACCCTTTAGGGCCATATTATACCATCCTTACTCAAGCTGAGTAGTATCTTACTCCACAAATAATCCCACTCATTTTAAATGAGACTGCTCCAGGAGTAAAATAATACTCAGCATGAGTAAGGATACCAGAATCTGGCCCAATGGAACTATTCACAGAGTAAGATACTACTCAGACTGTGTAAGATTGGCAGAATTTGGCCATTAATAAAACTTGGTTTTAATAGGCACACCAGTACCACCTCCCTCACAAAAGGACAGTGGATTCTTATCATTAGATACAATTCTAAACATATTTAAAATTGCCTTTGTATTTAAGTGCTTGCAGGTCAGGGCCCAGATGTCTCTCTATATCCCTTGCTTATTGCATAGAAGTCCTCGTGCTCCTGTCTATCAAGGTTGTTACAAACCCTCTCCTCCTCCTCATCTTATTTTAAAGCCTCCAGAATATTAAACTCTCTCTCCCTCACTGTCTCTCTTCCTTCCTTAACACAAGAAGGTGACTCTAGCCTCTGTTTGCCAGAAGCTGGGAATGGGCGGCGGGGGGATGAATCACTTGATGATTGTCTGTTCTGTTCATTCCTTTTGAAGCACCTGGCATTGGCCACTGTTGGAAGACAGGATACTGGGCTAGATGGACCTTTGGTCTGATCCAGTATGGCCGTTCTTATGTTCTAATAAAAACTTGAGTAGACTATAGAAATGTTGCATGTGTGTGAGAGTGTTGTGTGTGTGATGAATGTACGGAAAAACCAAGTCAAACTAATTTCACATTTATCTAGGAATGTGATGAGGTCAGTAGTTATACCTTATATTCCGCATGCCTTTCTTTTTACAACCACTGCACAATCATTCACCTAAGCAACTGTTCACCTACAGCACCTGTTTCTTTGTAAAACGTTTTTTTTTCAAGAGCACATTTGTATTTTCAGAACAATGCTAGTAGCACACAGTCATCTTAGGATGCTTCATAAAGGTATTACATCTCTGGAATATACCATGGATCATTTAAAATACCTTCTCTGGTGAATTATTCATATCACATCTCAAGTGATAGGGGCAGAGATAGTGACACCACAGATAGGATTATAAATGTCAGGTACAGCATAAGCAACAGGAACAAACAAACTCTTAATTATTGAATGTGGGCCAAATTCTGTGCATATTACAATGTGCAACTCCAGTTTATTACAGTGGAGGTTGCACCATATAATGGAGGGTAAATTTGGCCTCACTTTCATGCAAAACCTTTACAAAAATGGAATATTCTTCAAAGTTTTTCCACACATTTTTAATTGTACAGTGGCCAAGACCAAGATGATATCAAAAATATATTTTGGATCCTTAGACTCCCATTGACTTCAGTGGGAGCAAGATTGGGCCCAGATGATGTAAACCACATTTGATCCAACACAGGTTTTTCAAGTTTCCCAATTCTGTTCTCCTTCTGTGTAGCAGTACTAGGCGTTCCCACTTCTGTTCTTTAAAATTGCTACTGCCATTTGGAAAGCTGCTTCTTTAATGCTTACACTGGAGTTTTCGCCACACCCAACCATGACAAGGAAAGTAACCAAAAAAAAAAAAAAAATTCAGATGCTCACACCTACTGTTAGTATTGACGCTCAAAGTGTTTTCCTCTTTACCCGCCCTCTGGATCTGTACTTAACCTGAGCATTTCACAACAAAGACTTGAAGTACAAGTAGTGAAAAGCTTAGTGACATTAAGTGGACTAGGAGAAGGGCCTGGGGGGGATTTTCCCAGGCTGGCATGCTTAGAAAGAACCAATCAAAATGAAAAGAAAACAAAAATGACTAGAAGTCAGGAGCAAACTACACTACAAAACTAAGTTACCTCAGCATACAGCTGCTACAGTAATTACATCGCTTGTGTGGGTCTACACTTTGCTCCTTGTATCAGTGCTGCACGTCCTCATCAGGAGCTCTTGCACCGATTGAACTATCAATCTGGGGCACCGTGGGATGGTTTCTGAAAGCCAGCAACAGTCAATGGAAACAATGCAGTGTTTACACTGACACTGTGTCGATGTAACTCCATCAACATTGACAGCCTACGCTGCTCGTGGTGGTGGAGTTATTAAGTCAGTGTAGCGGGCGAGTTACATTGGAGGGAGCAAAATTGTAGTGTAGACATTTACAGAGTTAGGTTGACATAAGCTGTCTTGCAGCAACCTAACTCCATAGTGTAGACTAGAGCTTAGTCTAACATGGAAATAACCGTTGAAAGCTTAAGAGGTATGTCTTCACTGCAGAATTAACTCAGGTGATTGGCGTCTGAGCATCCAGGTTAGCTTAGCTTGGATGTGAGCAGCCACATTGTAAAGCCATACCTGAGTTACAGTTACTGTATCCTCATTGGTGCTGCACTCACCCTGTGTGTCGCTAGAACTTCTTGGGACACATTCGCTGGTTCGTTGTGCTGCAGTAAGCTGAGCTGCTACGGTGAATTGTGGGGGAACTTGTCTGCCCTTCTGGGTGGAGGCGGGGATTTGTGGGAAGGCACAGGATGGACTTGAGTGGTTTAGCATGTGTCCTTACCCCAAAGTGGGCTGGTTACCAACCCAAATAAAAGCTTAACTTGGATTTTAGTCACAGCCCTAGACAGCCCAGCTAGTCTGGGTTGAAAGCACCGCTAAACTCAGGTGAGAGGGCTTTGTGTGTGGACAGAAGCACAGTTAAATGCAACCCTGGAATAAGAACCTGCATTAAACGCAGTGAAGACGTACTTAATGGTTTTTGTAGAACCTTACTGAAGTACAATTGGGGGTCCACTCTGTTAGGAGTTACTCCCTTCTTTAAAACAAAATTCCATGAGTATTAAACGGAAAAGAGAAGAAACAAGACCCTCCAATTTAAATGATCTTTAATTATTATTACAGCTTGTTCTTAGGTGTTATGAAATGCTCATTAGTAATGGGGAAAGCACAATCTGCCTTGAGTATAGGGAGACACATAGCTGCATTACCCCATGAGGAAACCAGAGAATGCAGGGAGTTGCCATTCAGTCCTTGCGTTTGCCCTTCTTCTGGGCATGTGTAAGTTATTCTACTCCTTTTCATGGAGCTGCTTACTCCTTCTGTGTACCCATTGGCTACTGTGGACAGCAAGTAGTGGAGGTGGAAGCTAGACTCCTTCGGTTTCCCACTTGTATCTACACCTCCCCATCCTTTTGCTTACAAAGGGAGTACTGGATGAGCACCTCTCCCTTCCCTGTCCCCCACCCCTGCTCAGCTGGAGTTGGAACCTGAGCAGGGCTGTCCAGAGAACAAGAGGCAGCTTTATTCCCCTGCATGGCTGGGTAACAGCTGTGACAATCTAGCCCCAAATGAGGTGGTGTATGCAGAAAAAATGGAAGGAATTTGAGAGAGATAAAAAAAACAAGCTTCTCCCCTTCACAAAAGCTTATAGTCATGACGATGGCTGACACGGAATAAAGTTAGAGCAATTATTTGATTATGAAATAGTTTGTTTGAGGGGGCAATGGTTGATCTGAGCTGAAATGTTCTAGCTTTGCCATCTAAGCCTCTTATCTCATTCCTGAACTGGAATGCCATCAAGAGTGGTCTCCAGTAAAGGTTCAGAAGAGCACCAGGGGTCTCAAACGAGGGAGCTGATTTGTGTGGCTGGTCAGACTGAGCCCTTGATCTGGGAGCTCAGCCTTGAGCACAGGTAGCTGACTTAGGAAATGTGAGTCAAGATAACAAAGAAAATATTTAATTTAAATATGCTCCAGGGACTGCTTCAGGTATCAGGAAGGGTTTCTTCTCCCACGTCACATTACATAGATCATCTAAGTACACAATTGGAAGGGAAAAATGATGTTCTAACATATTAGGCATTGCTGGAGGTAGCGTACTGGATTAATGGTTTGATCCAGTATGCTAAATTTAAGTATCAAGGGATGTTAGTCTGTATTCACAAAAACAATGAGGAGTTCAATGGCACCTTAAAGAGTAACAGATTAATTTGGGCATAAGCTTTCTACATCCCTGACATAGTTCTGTTAAGAACATAAGAGTTCTGAGCTGCTAACAGACTGTAGCAATGTAAAAAGAGAAGCGTTAGTATTTGTGGCATGAATGACTCTAAGGCCTTGGCTACACTTGCAAGTTACAGTGCTGTAAAGCCTCCCCCAGCGCTGTAACTCACTCCCTGTCCACACTGGCAGGGAACTTACAGCGCTGTATCTCCCTGGGTACACCGCTGCAGGTACTCCACATCTCCGAGAGGAATAACAGCTGCAGCAGAGTGGCTACAACTCACAGCTGTGAGTGTAAACACTTGCAGCGCTGTACTAATCACCTTGTCAAGTGGCCAATCCTCTCCATTGTTGGGACCGGCTGTAGGAAAGCAGAAGTGCTGGTTTCAAAGCTTGTCCCACAAAGAAAAGCAAACAGTTTGCAGCTTGCTTTGAGTCAGTAAATGAATGAGCAGGGGGCCGGGAGTTCAGAACTTGCAAAATAGAGAGCTGACATGCTCCAAAAAGCACTCTCTCCCCTCACACTCCCTGTCACAATCCCCACCCCGCATTTGAAAAGCACGTTGCAGTCACATGAATGCTGGGATAGCTGCCCATAATGCACCGCTCCCAACACAGCTGCAAATGTTGCAAGTGTGGCCACACCACTCCGCTGTCAGCTGTCAGTGTGGACAGACTGCAGCGCTTTTCCCTACTCAGCTGTACGAAGACAGGTTTACTTCACAGCGCTGTACAGCTGCAAGTGTAGCCAAGGCCTAAAACAACGAAGGAACACATTTGCAGAGGAGCGCAGTTTTTTAATGTTATCGTAGCCGAGATCACAGAAGGCTGAGGCCTTGGCTATACTTGCAGCCGTACAGTGCTGTGAGCTAAACCTGTCTTCGTACAGCTATGTGGCCTAGTACGTGAACTCCTCCTCACTTATTCTCCTGGTGTTGCTTATTATTCCTTTAATTTGCATGCCAAATCAAACACAAACATACACCAACTGCCAACAACACTGTTGTGAACAATTAATGAATGTTTATAAAGCATTGTGACCTTATTGAGCACTATAGACATTCTAAGCAGTATTATAGTGCTTCTGACTTACTACTTGCCCTAAGAGTTTGACTTAAATCTCACTCTCAGTCCTTTTATATCTGTGGGTGGATCATTTGGTTTGCACCAGAATGTTGAAAATGTAAGTCAATCTAGGAATAAAAGAGTAGAATACAAGTCCCAGGATAAACTCATATGCAATAGGCATTTCAAATGTAGGTGTTCCTATTCTTGTAGTAGTGTTTTATCATTTTGCTTTTTGTTTACATTATGCAATTAAATATTAGGTGTAAATACTGTAATCCACCCTCAGTAAGCAAAATTATGAATTAGACACACCTCAAATAACCAATGGCTATATCAGGTATACACAGGAATGTCAAGATACTAGAAAGGTGCAGATCCTTAGTTACATAGATAGTTATAGTCCATACCCAAATAAAAATATACTCTGACATGAATTATTTAACTCTGGCATCTCTGTGGAAAAGCAACAATTAAAAATAAGATGGTTCCTTTTAAGCTTTGAAGCAGTCAAATTATTCCACTGACAGTTTCAACAGATCTAGAACAATATAACCAAACAACCCCAAAAAGCTGAATCAGGAGAAAAATCCTAACTTGCTGTTCTTTTAGAGTTGACACATTCACCATCCCCTCTTCAGCTGAAACTTTTTTCCTTTCTTTGCCTCTGGCTAGGGCTGGGTTCCTCCACACCTCCTTGGATAAGACTCACAAGCTGTAAAGCTTTAACATTACTTACTGAGGAGCAGCCCTCCTGAGACTGCTTGAGGGCAATGAGACACTTAGCAGGGAAGCCAACTAAACGCTGAAATCAACGTTACAGGCAGCTTTCCCATGGCAAAGCAGTCAGAGAGTTTGGAACTTTATAATTACATTCAGTAGTCTCCACCCTGTATTTTCAATTAACAATTGTACTCTATCAAATAGTCAGTTACAAACTCATACTGCAAATGATTCAAGCAAGCCAAATGTGACCATTTTGTGAAGGCCATAATAAGGTGTAATATGACAAAGATTGTTGTGTAATAACACTGTGGAGTTCCTCAGCTATGTGGCCTAATAAACTTCTCTTTAACCCTATTGAGGCTATATTTGGAACCACGTGAGAAAATGGAAAAGTGTCAAAAAGGGAAAAGTGGAGGTGGGTTGGAAGTAAAAAGGATATTGATCCTATTGGTCATGCATTGCTGCAGCAGTACATGAATGCTGTAATAATTCAAGGCTGCCGGTTATTTTGATTAAATGTTCTGTATTCTGTAAGTGCAGTGAAATATTATGTTAGAAGGTAATGGGGAACACTGTGAACATCAAGACTAGAACAAACACCATAGTTATTCAAAGTGACCTCATAACATTAAGCTTTTGGTAGGTAGTGGCAGGTGTAAGAGATGCTCACTTTGGGTTTCACCATAGACATCAATGTGGTGGTTTGCTTGAATAAGGACTACAAGACTGGATCGTTCATTGATTGTATTAACTGAGAAATGCCTTACATCACATCTAAACCCACATTTACCTGAGTGTTGCCAGTAGCAACCCCACCCCTTCCTCCTTTGATTTGTTAACCAAATCAGTAATTTACATCATGACTTTGGATTCAATATTCCCCTCCCCCTTGCTTTTGGTTTTAATTTTAAAATGTTGCTCTATGGGGTGCCTTCTTCTGAGACAACTATTTTTTGTTAAGGCCGTCATAAGGGACAGTAACCATACTATCAGGCTGCTAGCAATCTGCAAAAGCCTGAGATAATGGAAGCATTTTCCAGCAAATTTGTGGCTCAAAGAGTGAAAAGGGTTGAAAACCACTGGTCTATAGTATGGTTTGGCTACTGTGATTTTCAGGAAAATAAACATCCTGCTAAAGAAAGTGTGCTTGAAACCTGCTAATACCTGTGTTCTTTTATGCTAAAAGCTGCTCTCTGTATGAACCTGATGAAATAATTAGACCCTTTGGTAAGACTGGAATTCATCTCCCCTTCAGTTATAATATGTTAGCCACTCTGGAACACATTTAGGAATTCAATTGTATGTAACTTGAGAGTTATTAAGAAGCACAAATTTATGAAGGACAAGTTCACCTACTCCATCTGCAGGACTCCTCTGCATCTCAGTAGATGTAGCATCATGTTATTCTTAACGTTCTTGTTGCATTCCAGGTTTATATTCCCTCCAGCCACGTCACAGGTACATCACATGGTTGAAAAGACCTGTCTGATATGTAAATTACTTTCAAATACAACTCCCTGCACCAAACCCGTGCGACCCTCACCCCCGCACACACAAAATGTTCCTACACCCCTTTCTTTACTCCTAACCACCAGCTAAGGTATCTGCACACTTTTAATAAGATCATCACCTCTAAGTCTCTTTTTAAAGAAAGATGTTTAGTTCTTTAAACTTTTTGTGTAGAAGCTTCTTTCCATGTGCTTCTGGTGATAAATATCACTTCCATTGTTAATGACAGGTCAACAACAACTTGGAGTGTTTTTAATTATTCAGGTTTCAGAGTAGCAGCCGTGTTAGTCTGTATCCGCAAAAAGAACAGGAGTACTTGTGGCACCTTAGAGACTAACAAATTTATTAGAGCATAAGCTTGAAGTGGCTGTAGTCCACGAAAGCTTATGCTCTAATAAATTTGTTAGTCTCTAAGGTGCCACAAGTACTCCTGTTCTTTTTTTAATTATTCAGGTACCAACACACTTGGGACTAACCAGAAACCATTAACTATCAGAAATGAGCCATTTGCTCATGTAAAAGCATGTAAAACTTCAGGCCTAAATACCTTGATAGTGGAGCTGGTCAAAGTATTAATTGTCAATATTCTATTTTCCTGGTCCTAAATCCCATTTACACACAGATCTGATCTGATGGAAGTATTTGTTGTCTGTAAGGGCATGTCTATATGCACACTCACTGTGCGGCAAGTTGGGTTGTAAATCTACAGTGCTCCAGTGTGTCATGCACTAACTATCTGTGTGGACCCCACTGCTACGTACTAAAATTTCCCTAGTGCACTCTGGTGTGAACTTTCGGTGAGCATCAGCAGGTGCCACAACGCTCAGCCATGCACCACTTAAGTACTTTTGTGGTACGGTTGCCAACTTTTTAATCTCACAAAACCAAACACTCCTGTCCTGTCCCTTCCTTGAGGACCCGCCCCTGCCCCTGCTCCTGCCCCTTCTCTAAAGCCCCTCCCCCACTTGCTCCATTCCTCCCTCCCTCCTTCGCTCGCTTTACCCCAACATCACTCACTTTCACCAGGCTGGGGCTGGGGATTGGGGTCAGGAGGGATATGAGGGCTCTGGCTGGGGGTGCGGCTTTGGGGTGGGGCCAGGAATGAGGGGTTTGGGATGTGGGGGAGGGCTCTGGGCTGGGGCAGAGGGCTGGGGTGCAAGGGGGGATGGGCTCTGGCTGGGGGTGTGGACTCTGGGGTGGGGCCAGGGATGTGGGGTTTGGGGTGCAGGAGGGGGCTCAGGGCTGGGTCAGGGGGTTGGGGTGTTGGGGGGGATGCAGGGTGCAGGCTCCAGGAAGGAGTTTGGGTGTGGGAGGGGACTCCGGGCTAGGGCAGGGGGTTGGGTGCAGGACAGGTGTAGGAGAGTGGGATCATGGCAGAGCTTACTACAGTTCCCAGGAAGGGCTGCCAGGTCCCTGCAGCCCCTAGGTGCATGGGCGGCCAGGGAGGCTCCGCATGCTGCCCTTGCGCCTGCAGGCGCCGCACCTGCACCTCCCCTTGGCCGCAGTTCCTGGCCAATGAGAGCTGCGGAGCCAGCACTATGGGTGAGGGCAGTGTGGGAAGCCTCCCTGGCCGCCCATAGGCACCAACTTCTCCTAGCACCAGTGGGTGCTCGACCCCTCCCACCCCCGCCCCAATTCAACCCCTTCCCCAAAGTCCCCGCCCCAACTCCGCCCCCTCACTGCCCCTATTGGACTCCTATTGGAACCCCCGCCCCGACCCCGCCTCCTCTCCTGAGCGCGCCATGTTCTTGCTCCTCCCCGCTCCCTCCCAGCAAGCACTGGGAGGAGAAGCGGGGATACGGCGCACTCAAGGGAAGAGGCGGAAGCAGAGGTGAGGTGAGCTGGGGTGGGGGGGCCGGGAGCTTGGCTGCCGGTGGGTGCAGAGCACCCACCAATTTTTCCCCATGAGTGCTCCAGCCCTGGAGCACCCATGGAGTCGGCGCCTATGTGGCCGACCATGAGCCTAGGGGCTGCTAGGACCTGGCGGCCGCTTCCGGTAGCCTGCCTTAGCCCTGGGCCCCCATTGTACCACCCACCGGACTTTTAACAGCCTGGTCGGCAGTACCAACCAGAGCCCCTTTTTGACCGGGTGTTCTGGTAGAAAACTGGAAGCCTGGCTGGCAACCCTACTTTGGGATCTGGGCCTTGTTGCTTTCTAGCTGAGTCTGAAGACAGAACAGGGCTGGCTGGCTAGCCTCAGGCCCCTTGGAGCTTAAAGGGGAAGGACAACCTGTTACACTATTGTACTGAACAGCATTGAATTTTACATTTAGAATAGTAATGTGGTTTCTGGCACACTAAGGACAAAGTAGGCATCATCAAATGAGTCCACACTAGAGAAGAAAGACCTCGTGCTAAGGTCTAGTCTCAGTTCCACAGTTCAGTTTAGCTTTGAGAAACAATCCAGGAGGGCAAAATAAGAGAATTTGAATGTAGCGACACTTGATTTGAAATGGGCTCCTGAAGCACATGCTGCTGAGAACATAAAGGCCTGGTCTACACTAAAAAAATTAGATCACCCTAGCTATGTCATTCAGGGTTGTGAGAAATCCACACCTCTGAGAGATGTAGTTAAGCCAACCTAACCGCTGGTGTAGACAGCATCTTCCGTTGACCTAGCTGATGCCTCTCAGGGAAGTGGATTACTTACGCTGATGGCAGAATCCCTCCTATTGGTGTAGGGAGTGTGTACACTGAAGTGCTACAGCAGTGTAGCTGCATCACTGTAGCAGTGCCATTGTAGGGGTTTAAGTGTAGACACTCCCTACACTGATGGGAGGGGTTCTCCCATCACCCTAGGTCAGTGGCTCTCAACCTTTCCAGACAACAGTAACCCTTTCAGGAGTCTGATTTGTTTTGTGTACCCCCAAGTTACACCTCACTTAAAAACT
This sequence comes from Chrysemys picta bellii, assembly GCF_011386835.1. Taxonomy (NCBI): domain Eukaryota; kingdom Metazoa; phylum Chordata; order Testudines; family Emydidae; genus Chrysemys; species Chrysemys picta. The sequence goes on along the minus strand of NC_088793.1, from coordinate 105,631,975 downwards.
ACTTACAAAATCAGACATAAAAATACAAAAGTGTGCCAGCACACTATTACTGAAAAATTGCTGACTTTCTCATTTTTACCATATAATTAGAAAATAAATCAATTGGAATATAAACATTGTACTTACATTTCAGTGTATATATAGAGAGCAGTATAAACAAGTCATTGTCTCTATGAAATTGTAGTTTGTACTGACTTCGCTAGTGCTGTTTATGTAGCTTGTTATAAAACTAGGTAAATATCTAGATGAGCTGATGTATCCCCTGGAAGACCTCTGCATACCCAGGGGTATGCATATCCCTGGTTGAGAACCACTGTTCTAGGTAATCCATCTTCTTGCGAAGTGGCAGCGAGGTTGATGGAGGAATTCTTCCATTGACCTAGCTCTGTCTATACTGGTGGTTAGGTTGGCTTAACTACATAATTGTGCGGGGTGGGTTTTTCACAGCCCCCGAGTGACATAGCTGGGTTGCTCCCTAATTTTTTAGTGTAGACCAGGCCGCACAAGGCATATGGAGTAGCTAAGGATTTGTTAATGAACATTAATGAATTTCAACAAGGAGTCTGGTGGCACCTTAAAGACTAACAGATTTATTTGGGCATAAGCTTTCGTGGGTAAAAACCTCACTTCTTCGGATGCACAGAGTGAAAGTTACAGATGCAGGCATTATATACTGACACATGGAGAGCAGGGAGTTACTTCGCAAGTGGAGAACCAGAATCTGTCTACACTGGTTCTCCACTTGCGAAGTAACTCCCTGCTCTCCATGTGTCAGTATATAATGCCTGCATCTGTAACTTTCACTCTGTGCATCCAAAGAAGTGAGATTTTTACCCACGAAAGCTTATGCCCAAATAAATCTTTAGTCTTTAAGGTGCCACCAGACTCCTTGTTGTTTTTGTAGATACAGACTAACACGGCTACCCCCTGATACTTGATTAATGAATTTCATTTCTCTGTTAACATAAATTCCTTTTTGTTAATACCATGTAAGCAGTCAAGTAGATGTCACTTGCTCTAGCACACAGATTCCACTTTTGATATTGTCTCCTCTTCCTATTATACTAATTGTTTAGAGAAGAATTGTGGTTATACAGTGGCAGAAACCTACTGTGTACCAATCTATTCCTTCCTTGCAGCCCTACAAAGCCAGGGAAGTCTTTCTGCTCCCCTCTGCACTACACAGGTTAAGGAGTGCATATGACCTCATATGAGGATATTCTTAACCTACAACCTTGCCCATCACGTGATTAAATAACTCCTTTATGACCGTGAAAAGGAAGCTTCTCCCTTCAAATGTGGTATAAAGAAGTTACTCTTTAACTTTAATAGTCCCTTATCCTATCATTTGTACTCAGTGGAATGTATTCATAGCAACAAATAACATTTGTATAATTTAAGGTTTCGTAGGGTTATATTAATTTAATTCTTTTGTTGACTGCCTGTTTCTGGTCTAAATACAGTGAGTTTCTTGCTTGTTTTCATAGCTGGTAACATCATGAGTGAACAGCGAAAGTAGAGCTGGTCAAAAGTTTTCTGACAGGAAATACTGGAAAATGCCGAGTCAATTAAATTGTATCATTTTATCAAAATTTGACAAAAATTATCAAAACATGTTGTTTACATAAGGTTAAAACATTTCATTTAAATAAGGTTGAAGCACTTTATTTCAGCAAATAAATAAATATAATAAAATAGCTGAAACGTTAAAGCCTAAATGAAGTATTTGAAACCTTATTCAGATTCATATATTCCAAAGCCAGAATCACCTAGTCTGACCTCCTGTATAACACAGACCACAGAACTCCCCCAAAATAATTCTTAAAGCAGATCTCTTAGAAAAACATCTAATCTTGATCTAGAAATTGTGAGTGATGGAGAATCCACCATGAACCTTGTAAATTATTCCAATGGTTAACTGCTCTCACTGTTAAAAACAATTACACATTATTTCTAGTCTGAATTTGTCTAGCTTCAACTTCCCGCCTTTGGATCACATTATACCTTTCTCTGCTAGACTGACGAACCCATTACCAAATATTTGATCCCCATGTAGGTACTTACAGACTGTAATCAAGTCACCCCTAACCTTTTCTTTGTTAAACTAAATAGATTGAGCTCCTTGAATCTATCACTACAAAGAACCATTTTCTAATCCTTTAATCATTCTCATGGCTCTTCTCTGAACCCTCTCCAATTTATAAACAGCCTTCTTGAATTGTGGGCATCAGAACTGGACACAATATCCCAGCAGTGGTCACACCAGTGCCAAATATAAAGGCAAGATAACCTCTCTACTCCTACTTGAGATTCCCCGGTTTATGCATCGCAAAATTGCATTAGTCCTTTTGACCACAGCATCACATGGGAACTCACATTCAGCTGGTCATTCACTATGGCCACCAAATCTTTTTCAGTCACTTCTTCCCAGGATAGAGTCCCCCATCCTGTAGGTCTGGCCGACATTCTTTGTTTCTAGATGTATACAGTTAGCCATCTTAAAATGCATATTGTTTGCTTGTGACTAGTTTACCAAGTGACCCAGATCACTCTAAATCAGTGACCTGTCCTCTTCATTATTTACAACTCCCCAATTTTTGCATCATCTGCAAACTTTATCAGTGATCATTTTATGTTTTCTTCCAGGTCATTGATAAAAATGTTAAATAGCATATGGCCAAGAACTGATCCCTGCAAGACCCCGCTGGAAACACGCCTGCTTGATGATTATTCGTTGTTTACAGTTACATTTTGAGACCTATCAGTCTGCCAGTTTTTAATCCATGTAATGTGTGCCATGTTAATTTTATATTGTTCTAATTTTTTAATCAAAATGTCATGCAGTACCAAGTCAAATCCCTTACAGAAGTCTAAGTGTATTTCATCAACACTATTACCTTTATCACTCAAACTTGTAATCTTATACAAAAAAAGATATCAGGTTAGTTTGGCAGGATCTATAAACCTGTGTTGATTGGCAATAATTACATTACCCTCCTTTAATTCTTTATTAAACGAGTCCCATATCAACCGCTCCATTATCTTGTCTGGGATTGATGTCAGGCTGGCACCTATAACTATGCAGGTAATCTGATTTACTGTTTTTAAAAATTAGTACACCATTAGCTTTCTTCTAGTCTTCTGGAGCTTCCCCAGTCCTCCAAGTCTTATTGAAAAGTCAACATTAACAGTCCAGTGAGCTCCTCAGCCAGCTTTTTTAAAACTCTTGGATGCAAGTTATCTGGACCTGCTGATTAATAACTTACTTTAATAGCTTCTGTTTAAACATCCTCCTGAGATACCAGTGGAAAGAGAAGAGTGTTATCATGACCATATGATAAGATAATATCATCTGTTTTCCCCCAAAATACAGAACAAAAATATTAATTGAACACTTCTGCCTTTTCTGCATTAATATTGATAATTCTACCATTTCCATTTAGTAATGGACCAATACCATTGCCAGGATATTTATTCCCCTAATATATTTTTTAAAAACCTCCTTCTAATTATCCTTAATTCTGCTGGCCATAGAGTTCTTCTTGTGTCCTTTGGCTTTCCTTATCAATTTTCTACAAGTCCTAACTTCTGATTTATATTCATTACTATCAACTTACCTTTCTTCCAATTGTTTTATTTATTTTTATAGGTGCCTTCACTCCCCCCCTAAACCAGGTTGTTTTTTCAGCCACTATGGCTTTCTTCTGTGATGGTAGCTTTTGGGGTATCTAGTAAGGTGTTCTTAAATGGTTTCCTGTTGTCATTCACATTTTTCTGATTAACTTCTTCCTCCCAGCTGATTTGGCTCATAACTGTTGAAATTGGTTCTATTAAAGCACCAAGTATATATATTATTGGTTTGGACTTCACTCTGCTTGACATTCTGATAGGTAAACTGGAGAAATGCGGGCTCAGCAGAACTACCATTATAAGTGGGTATATAATTGGTTAAATAACCGCAAACAAAGAGTAACTAATAATGGAATGATGTCAGATTGGAGGGAGGTCTCAAATGGTGTTCCACAGGGATCTGTTCTGGGTCTGGTGTTGTTTAACATCTTTATTAATGACCTGGATGAAGATATAGAGAGCATACTGATCAAGTCTGCAGATGACACAAAGGAAGGGTGGGTGCCAATACTTTGGAGGATAGAGCTAAAATTCAGAGGGATCTTGATACTTTGGAGAACAGGGCTATCGACAAAATGAAATTCAACAAAGACAAATGTAAGGTGCGCAAATACAGAAGAGGGGGAAATTGGCTTGGAAGCAACACTGCTGAGAAGGATTTGACAGATCACAACCTCAATATGAGTCAACAATATGATGCTGTTGCAATAAAAGCAAAGGCAATGTTAGGTTGCCATGACAGAGGCATAGCATGCAAGTCACGGGAGGTGATAGTACTGCTCTACTTGGCTGGTTAGGCCTCAGATGGAGTACTGTTTTAGTCACCAATTTTAGTCACCAATGTATAGAAAGGTTGTAGAGAAACTGGAAAGGATCCAGAGGTGAGTGACTAAGATGATCAAAAGAATTGAATACAAGCCATATGAGCAAAGGCTGAAGAAACTGGGTATGTTTAGTTTGGAAAAGAGGAGATTAAGGGGGATATGATTGTGGTCTTCAGATACTTGAAAGGCTGCCATAAAAAAAATGGAAAAAAGTTGTTTTCTTTTGCCACAGAGGGCAGGACAAGAGGCAATCAGTTCAAATTATAGCATAGCAGATTTAGATTAAATCTCAGGAAAAACTACCTAACAGTAAGAATAGTAGGATAATGGAATGGACTGCATAGGGAAGTTGTGGAAGCTCCTTCAGTGGAGGTTTTCAAAAGGAGGCTGAATAGCCACCTGTCTTGTATGGTTTTGATACAACAACTCCTGCATCTTGGCAGGGGGTTAGACTAGATGGCTCTTGTGGTCCCTTCTAACCCTATGATTCTATGATAATAAATGTGATAAACTCATGATCACTTGTACATAAGATACCATAAACTCTTAGTTCTGTGATCAGTTCCTCTTTATCTGTTAGGACAAGGTTCAATAACCCCTCTCCCCCCACCCCCCGGTGTTCACTGCATTACATTTTGAGTTGGGAAGTTGTCATTAATATTTAGAAATTCCAAAGATGTTTGTAGCCTAGGGTCCTCCACAGTCCAGATGAGTGCTTACCCCACTCCTGCCTTGAACCGCTGAAAACAGCCCTGTGGCAGGGAAAAAGCTGGGCTGATTGGGAAAGCAGCCACCACTGCAGCCAGTGCAATCAGGGCCCAGCTGGCCCTTATAAGAGGGTGGTGGGCCAGAAGGAAAAAGAGACTCTCTCTTTAGCCTCTTGAGAGAGAAGGACCTGGTTGCCTGGGAATAGCGTGACCAGATAGGAAGGGTGAAAAATCGGGACGGGAGTGGGGGGTAATTGGCACCTATATAAGACAAAGCCCCAAATATCGGGACTGTCCCTATAAAATCGGGACATCTGGTTACCCTACCTGGGAAGCTGAGGAGGGTACCTAGAGTGGAGCAGTGCTGGGGAAGGGCAGAGGGAGCTGGGGAGCTCCAGCCTAGCTAAGCCCCAGGCTGCAGACTGAGTTAAGGGCCCACTAAAAGGGTACTAGGGCTGCAGAGAGGCAGCCAAGGAATAGGCAGAGGCAGCTGGTCCAACCCCCCCTTGCTGATGATGAGTATTTTACAGACTGCCGTCTGCCCCGGTGACCGGGGGCTAGATGATGACTGGCAGTAGCCTCTGAGGTGAGGTGGGGACAGGGGGTTGGGGGTTCCCCTGGGAGGGGAGGCCCAGGGTGAGGGGGTACTGTGCTGGGCCGAACCTCTGGGCAAAGGGCACCAGGGACTGGGAAGGACACGGGGCCAGCGGCAGGCGAGACACTGGCCTGCAGAGGGCGCTCTGGGCTGGAAGAGCTAATTCCCAGGATGACCAGCAGGAGGCGCCATGCCGGTAAGTCGTCCCCCCGCCACAGTGCTCTAACCACTGGGCTAAAAATTTAGGTCTGATGCATCACATGATTCACTGGTCATGTGACCTTCATTTTCCTCACATTGGGAGGAGAATTGGCTATGTCACAGATAGGGCTGAGACCCATCTCCCTTTAAAGGGCCAGCCACTCTGTGACACTTGCCAACACCGAACTGATTAGCCACCAACTGGTAGCAGTCTGGGGAATCCAGCTTCCAGATGGCAATAGTAACCTATTTCTGGACTGGTTTGGCCTCCCTTATGTGCATGTCTTGGCACTGGAAGGTTGGGGAAAGCGCCTCACATAGCTCTATGGTGGTTGGCTTCCTCATGCAGAAGTTCTGGAGCCACTACTGGTCATCCCAGGTCTGCATGGTGATGCAGTCCCATACCTCTATGCTTATAGCTCTGCACTAGAACCGCTAGTCCACATAGCCGGGAATTCACAGCTACTGCAAACAGCATCAGCTGTCTCCACTTAGCCATGCATGGTCTCTTCACCAAGACCCACTGCTATCAAAATGCCCTTCACCTGCATCTTACTGCATTAACAGTGCTAAAAGCAGACATGGGTCATTATCCTGAGCTGGATCCATGCCTTGGCACCAGCTGGAATGGACAACAGTGAGGAGCATGCAGAGTCAGAATTGCTGTAGTTTACTATGTTGACAAGTGTCCCAGTTTCAGGGTAACTGCACATGATCCTCTCCTTCCAGGGTCCACTTCAGGCATTCCCAGTCAGGTCTCAGGTTCCCCCGCTGTCACCTGTCTTTGGGAGGGATTCCTGTCTCACTCCCTTCTGACCAGGGTGGGTGGAGGCTGCACAGCTCCCTACCTCACACTGTGATATCCCCAGCAAGTCAGACTGCCTAAAGGTCAGCACCTATGCTTTGCTTTCTTTCCGAGGGCTCTGAACTATGCATTGCCAGCAGTTACAAGTTACCACACAGCTCTTTCTAAGCAAGCACATTTATTCTTAAGGTGCAAACATTACAGAGAAAAAAAATCATAAAACCCAACAAAGAGATATAAAACATACGTTCTCTGGAAAGACGGACATGTTCTCCTATGATATAATTCCAAACAATTTTTACAGCAGCTTAGCTTATTGTAGTGCTAAGATTGTGTGGCACCTCTCATTGTCTGTTGGGATGGACATATATAAGCAAGACGCTAATGAGCTTTCTTAATGTAGACAGACTTTGATGGAGTTATGTGCACAAGGTGAGCATCAGACATTAGAGTCTACTTTTGAAAAGTCGGTTTTTGTACAACATGTTTAGTGGAGGTGGCGTAAAGGAGAGTGAGCACAAGTTGTGATTTTAATGAATATGAGTCAAAGTTGGGCCCAGAAGTGTGTACTTGAGTGCAAAAGGTAGACAGGAAAGCACGTGCAATCACTGACTGAGCACAGAACTGGGAACTAGGAACTCTTGAGTTATAATCCTGAGCCTGCCAATGATTCATTGTGTGGCCTTGAGCAAGCCACTTATCCTCTTTGTGCATCTGCTTTCCCATAAAATGGGGACAAATTCAATAATATAAGCTTGCCTAGCTCACAGGGTTGTTGCCAGGCTTAATGTTTGTAAAGCACTTTGAAGATGTAGAGTTGTTAAGTTGTAATCAGTAGTTAGTTATAATTGGTGTCTAATGCTGGCAAACAATCACTGAGACTGTTGTTCTTCATGATACCAACACACCCTCTTTCCAAAGACAACACCCAAGTAGCACTGGGCATTTCCCAAAGACACCATCAGCCTCTCCTGGAGAAGAATTTATTAGTTGTTTCTACTCCCTTGTGCCTCAAAATCCCAATCTGCTCACCTTATCAGACATCAAGGTGACAGGAACATGTAAACTCAGCCTTTCCTTTAAAAAACAAACCAACCCTCTAATGTTTTACAGAAACAGTGACACCAGAGATATTGAAAACAACAAAGAGCAATAGGGCTACTTTATCACTATGCAGGATGCTTGCAATTTATTTTGCAGCTGGTTCAGAAGAGCAGGTGCGTTGCCAGGGAGAAACTGTACATAGAGTCATAGCAGATAAGCTATGCTTTCTTACCTGGGTGACTTTTTATATTTTTTGTAGGCTAAGTTTAAAGTTCCAAAGATCTGTACATTAAAGTATTTAAATTAAAGTCTACTGCAGTAGACTTTGCATCCGTCAAACTCCCTTTCCTTCCCTCAGTTGAATATAGAGAGGCCATTGAACTAAGGGAAGTTGCAGTACAGAAGTGACTAACTCTAGTTTTTGGCTGAGAACTTTGCTGCACCACTCTGTATATGTACAGATCCATTTGTTTTGGTAACTGAGCAACACAATTTCTCATTGTCACAATAAGAGAGGGTGAGTCATGAGGGTGTTGGTTTGGGATCAGCAGTACAGCTCAAAGAGATTTCATTCTCCCATTAAACAACTGGGAAAATTTAGAAAGCCCAAGCACTAAGCTATGAAAGTAGTAATATAATAATGTATGTGCATTTTTAGAAAGGAGGAAGTATTCAACCAGCGAACAATGTACACAATACTGGAGAAATGAGAGCAAGGCTAAGTCTTGTGACTTTTGTGACTAGCCAGAGGTGCAAGATTTAGTCCTTGAACAACACCTATTGAATACATGCCATGCAAGTTATAATTACCTCTGGCACCTTTGTCAAAATTAATCTGTCCTATATTACACAAAAGCAGATTTGGGGGGCATAATAGGGGCGAGACAACAATCCCTTGATGAACAGTTGGTTTAAAAGCCTTTTAATGCTTTCCACAGTATTAGCAGTTTTGAAAACTGGAACTAGTTTTGGAGGCAGTAGTAAACACACCCAAGTAGAAGATTAATTTTTATCCTGATGCAGAATGTTTTGGTGTTTTAAACCAGATGTAAAGAAAAGTATGTTTCCCATAGCTAATATTGATACAGCGCTTCCTAATCTCTATGACTAAAATCTGAAAATGAAGAGTGGCCAGTGCTATATTATGATTTATATTACTGTATCACCCTGACTCCCATTTTGCCAGGCTATGTAAAAATCACATAATGAGACAGTCCTGGCCCCAAAATAATTGACTATCTAAGGCCCTGATCCTGCAAAGACCTACACGTTTACTTAATTTCATGCACTGTGTGTAATCACATTAAAGTTAACAGGACTACTTACAGGACATGAAGTAGTGTACTGCAAATGGGGAAAATCCTGCTCAAATTCTTTCAGTCTCTACTTTTAAGAGACTAAAGAGACTATTTGGAACTACTGACACAAGCTTCCTTAAAAAAACATTCTTTGCCCAAGACAGTTATTAGGGAAATTCCAAGCTGGAATTTTGTTACATAAAAAGAACTGATTTAAAATTGGCTTCGGCCCCAGTGTATCACAAGTTGTAACCTGACCAGTTTAAACAGTAAAAATATTAAAAAAAAGAAAACAAGACGAAGCGGGTAGAGTGTTGGCACCAAACTCTAACTAGGAGTTTAATTTTTGACTACAAAGGTTTTCTTTACATTAGATATTATCCAATTTGGGCAAAGTGACAAAAACTTGTGAGCTCTGTAGTGACAGAGCTGGAGTCTGTGATGTCCCTTTTACTATTACTTTTAATTCACATGCAAAACAAAAATCTTTCCATAACCCAGCGGGTGAGTTGGAGCCAGGACCACAGGGATTGGTGAAGAAAATTACTCCGGGAACCAGGATTCACTCCCACTACCTTGTGATAAATTAGTGGATGGAGAGAAGCTTTCAAGACCATTTCCTGAACAAAGTCCAAAGGAGGTCATCTTTCCCAATAAAAGCATAAACTCAGAACAACTCAGGAAGGTTTGCTGTATCCGAGGCAAATCCTTGAAATAGAAAGACAGCTTTGCCAACTTGTGTGGTTTAATTATGAGTCCAAGAGCTGGTGTTTTTCTTCAAGCCCCAGCATTTGAAGCCACATGATTATGTGAGACTCTGACCTGTCATTTAAAAAAAGTTTCTAGACCTCACGGTTGCAGAGAAAAACTTTAAAATATGAACACCAGAGGCTCAACAACTGGAAGCCAAATAAAGAGAGCCCAACATTATTGCTGGTTAAAATGCTCATTTTTAATCCAGTCATTATTTTTGTGGCCTGATTCATGGTTTTTGAATGCTTGGGGTTGGCAATACTGGAAAGATCAGCTTTGCCTGGTCAGAATGAACCAAGAAAAGGGCTTTTACTTCCACAGAGTCTCCAGATCCTAGAACCGACTGAGGCAGTCTGCTAGATTCCCCAGGGTATGCAATTTTTGGTAGTTTTTTGGGGGATTAGGTAATTCCCACCAGCTAGGCCCAGCCACTTTCTCATCATGGCCCCAGTCTCTGGCAAGCCCTGCTTTGAGGGCAGGAAGTTGTGGTGTCCTTCTGGCCTGGTCTATACTTGGGGGGGGGGGGGGGGGGAGGAGAATTGATCTAAGTCACGCAACTTCAGCTACGTGAATAATGTAGCTGAAGTTGATGTACTTAGACCTACTCACCGCGGTGTCTTCACTGTGGTGAGTCGACTGCTGCCGCTCCCCCATCGATTGCCTGCGCCTCTCACAGAGCTGGAGTACAGGAGTTGACGGGAGAGCGCTCGGGGGTCAATTTATCGCATCTAGACTAGATAAATCGACTCCCGCTGGTTCGATCGCTGCCCACCGATCCGGCGGGTAGCGTAGACATACCCAAATTAGAGGTAAGCCTGGGGTCTGGAAGCCCTGTCATACCTTCTAAGAAGACTACTGACTGCTGTATAAGTGCCAATATAACACCCTCCCACACTATCTGTAATAAATATCCATCTCCAGTTTCAATGCAAAAAAATATTTTTTATACTAGTGAAAATAAAAGCATATAGCCCGGTATAAAAAAAATCACAATCTTTCCAAATGATGTATAAGTATGTATCTGTAGGGGCTCAGAATCTGCTGGTTTCCATCCTCTTTCCCTGCCCACACTAAACAATAAGCAGAAACCAAAACAGCCTCATTATCAGGTTATATCAGTTTTACTAGATTTACATCCAGTATAATGTATGGGGTTTTTAAATTATTTAAGTGTTGGGAACTGTATTCTTTTTAACAAATTCTCTTTTCAAGCAGTTTAACAGAAGGCAAAATTATTATCTGTTTCTCTTAAAACAATCCCAGGGTTAGTTGATTTGCATCTTTGGTGATAGACTCAGCAGAGAAGCCAAAGATTGACTGACCCCTGGAAACTGAACTAACTTTTCACCCAGAGGGGCGGTCCCTCCACATCAGGGCTGAAGTACAGTCGGTAAGTTACAGTGGCGGGGAAGCTTGCACTCTCATTTCCCATGCTATACCCACTGTATGAATAAAGAAAGGATTTCATCATTTGGCACAAAAACAACAGGGAGTCCGGTGGCACCTTAAAGACTAACAGATTTATTTGAGTGTTTTTTACCCTCGAAAGCATATGCCCAAATAAATCTGTTAGTCTTTAAGGTGCCACCAGACTCCCTGTTGTTTTTGTGGATACAGACTAACATGGCTACCCCCTGATACTTGACATCATTTGGCACGGTTCTTGAGAAATGAATTCACAAAATAAAACAAGGAGAGGTAACAATGGATCCTAGTGTCTGTCTTATCTTTGATCATTTTACTTGGTGTTGGTCTGTGTCACAACTTCAGAACAGATTCACAGAGTTTAAGGCCAGAATGGACGGTTATGATCCTATAGTCTAGCCTCCTGCATAATACAGGCCATAAACATAGTATAAGTAGGTTTGTTTTTTCCCCCCCTATTAAATAGTATGTCTGTCCTGACATATTTAGCTCCCTCCCCTCTTTCGCTAGGACAGTTTCTGACTGCCACTCCATCCTCACTCCCACTGGCTACTGATCTGGGCAGTGAAGTGGGCCAGGAACAGAGACAGGCAGCAGAGAGACTGATTGAAAGCTTGTAGAGCAGGCACGTGTCCCCATTGGCAGTGGGAGGTACTGCAACTTCGCAAGACTTCCAGGAGGCATGACAGGGCTTGCACATAGGTGTGTGTCAGTGAGATTAGTTTTATTTGGGAGCCCTGCATCTACTTTTATGGGTAAGCCTGCTGCTCCCACTGATGTCATATTGTCAGTGATAAAACTTTGGTTGACTAAGTTCAAGGGGAGCAGGATCAAGCCCCTGACTTTCACCCAATTTCCCAGATGGGTTGACTGACGTGAAGAGGTCCATTAAGTTGCGCACAGTCACACGAGGCCTGATCTTGCCCCCATTGAAAATAAATTAGTACAGGGTCAAGCCCACATTGAGTCATTGTCTCAGCTCAGTTTGGAATCTATGATCCTCATAGTTTCCTCTCCTTTGTTCTAACCACCAGGCAGTTCAACCTCCCTATCAATCCTTTCCTCTATACATTTGATTATGTGTCAGTGGTTTTTCATCCTAAAATTGTCATCTATAAGCACATACATATAAATTATTTTATTTTTACCAATGAAGCTCACAGTCATACTGCCATCACTTAAGGAGGAGCTAAAACATGATGCTCACTAATTATATGTCGCTATTAAGGATAACACATATCCTGAATTCTTAATTCACTAACTAAATACTAGCTGACATCTGTAATTAGAACATACAGCATGCATATGCTTGTCATTAAACTGGTATATAAATGAACCTGCTATAAAGATGAACTGAGTGATGACAACCAGTACTTCTTTCTAAATACTAAACTCCATTTTTGTATTTACTTTTTTGGCATAAGTTTGTCCAAAGAAATTACAAGGAATCTTTTGTTCATTTTATTGGAAAATTGGTTCTCTGAAAATATTGTAACAAATTTAAAAACTACTATATATCATTCCAAGAAATTCCTTGAATCTGAGCTTTCACCAAATGTACTTCAATAAACACCAGTTAGTTGCAAGGGCAGCTGTTTTAATCTGAAGGTACATGGGAGTTACACATATTAATCCTCGATGATTCTAGGCAAATCTAACTCTGAGACAGTGCTGTAGTGCCTGGCACTTATTTATCATTAAAATGTCTTAAGGGATTATGAGTTTAATTAATGTATTCATTTCAGAAAAGGCAGCATAGTTTGGCAGATTTAGCATGGAAATTGATAATAGGAGCTCCCAAATTCTAATCCTAGCTCTGCCAGTGATTTATTGTATGGCATTGGCTAAGTTACTTGACCTCTTTGCATCTCAATTTCTGTGTCTGGAAAATGGGGATAGGAATGCATACCTACATATCCCACTGAGATGTTGCTACGATTAATTATTTAATGTTTATAAAGCACCCTGAAGAAGTGAACTACTATATACTTACACAGCATTATTATTATAATACATACATATCAAGTTACTCAATTAGCAGCCAGTATAAAATCCAATCACTTTGGCCAGGATCCACAAAAGGGACTTAAGTGTTACGACTAACTTTTAGGCAGCTGGAAGATCACAGGAACAACACGGTGATCTACAAAGCCTCCACAAAGCCTGAGTTAGATGCCTAGGCTCTCTAAAAAATGAATGTGGAGAGAGAGGCATGTTAGAAGGTGAGCCCCAAAACCAGAACACTAGGCAGCTTCTGGCCTAATCAAATCAATGGCAGATAGTGATGAGAGAGGTGTGTGCCAAGCCTTGTCCCTCGCATAGACATAGGTGCCTAAGTCTGTTTCTGATCCACAAGCCTCACGTGGGGCCTGATCCTGTAGGTGTGCTCAGAGGTTGCCACACAAAACAGCTGGCATAGGGAAAGCAGGAGGACTTACCTTATAACCTTTAGTCCAGTGGTTAGATCATTTCCTCAAGATGTGGGAGAACATAAGAAAGGCCATACTGGGTGAGACCAAAGGTCCATCTAGCCCAGTATCCTGTCTTCCGACACTGGCCAATGCCAGGTGCCCCAGAGGGAATGAACAGAACAGGTAATCATCAAGTGATTCTGTCACCCTCTGTCCCAGCTTCTGGCAAACAGAAGCTAGGGACACCATCCCTGCCCCTCCTGGTTAATAGCCATTGATGGACCTATCCTCAATGAATTTATCTAGTTCTTTTTTGAACCCTGTTATAGTCTTGGCCTTCACAAGATCCTCTGGCAAAGAGTTCCACAGGCTGACTGTGTGCTGTGTGAAGAAATACTTCCTTTTGTTTGTTTTAAACCTGCTGCCTTTTAGTGTCATTTGGTTACCCCCAGTTCTTGTGTTATGAGAAGGAGTAAATAATACTTCTCTGTTTACTTTCTCCACAGCAGTCATGATTTTATAGACCTCTATCATATCCCCCCTTAGTCGTCTCTTTTCCAAGCTGAAAAGTCCCAGTCTTATTAATCTCTCCTCATACGGAAGCTGTTCCATACTCCTAATCATTGTTTTTGCCCTTTTCTGAACCTTTTCCAATTCCACTATGTCTTTTTTGACATGGGGCAACCACATCTGCACGCAGTTTTCAAGATGTGGGCGTACCATGGATTTATATAGGGGCAATGTATTTTCTGTCTTATTATCTATCCCTTTCTTAATGATTCCCAGCATTCTGTTAGCTTTTTTTGACTGCCGCTGCACATTGAGTGGATGTTTTCAGAGAACTATCCACAATGACGCCAAGATCTCTCTCTTGAGTGGTAATAGCTAATTTAGACCCCATCATTTTATATGTATAGTTGGGATTATGTTTTCCAAGACCACCCATTCAAGTTCCCCTGTTGAAGAGCAGGGATTTGAACATGGCTCTGCCACCTCTCAGGTGAGTGCTCTAACCACTGGGATATGGGATATTTTGATGTGGGGCATCCTCAGTCTTTCCTTTTGCAATTGTTCCACTTTAATTAAATATTCATTGCGACAAAGAAATAGCAAGACACTATTTCTCACTAGACATGCATCTGAGAAATGGGAAACCTGTTCAAATTCTCTTTCCTCATCAGCCAGAGGGGGGACTTGAAGTGGTGGTCTCCCACATCACAGGTGAGTATGCTAAAGGTTACAATGGGCTAAAGGTTACAAGGGAGTACCTCTTCTCCCAACATTTTTGTGTTGAGTTGGGAAGCCTCTGAGCATGCCTGTTTCATTCACAAAAGTGCAAAACTGAGTGCAGGTTGAGTTGAACAAATGAAACTTTATTAAACCCTGTAGACTGCTCTATCCATATGGCTGAGTTCCACTGGTGTCCGCCTGTTAATAACAGCCCCTCTATGGAACATTGACCCTCTGACTCCAGTTCCACTGATCATGATACAACTCCTACCAGATCAGGCCCTGCATGTGAGTTAGTCGGAAGAGACAGCCAAGCAGGAGTTTTGGTGATCACAGTGGCATTTAAAACCATACTGAGACACCTACGTCTGGGGGATGGTACCTAGGTACCTTTGGGAATCTGAGCCTTTGTTTTTTCAGTTATCAAGGAAGGGATGGGATGGGATCCTCAGTCATTAGTGGTTATATCCCTTTCTGCTGTTTGGCCTACATAGTAACCATAACCATTTCAACTGTTAACATCTCAGGGAGGCCCTTCCTTAGCTCAAGGGCTAGGGCTTGTATCTTTAGAGCCAGGGGGATGGCAGAGCTCTGTTCTACATGCTGCTCCATATGGATTAACTGGCAACTATATATATGTTCCATAAATCTATTCCATCATCTGAGAGAATTTAATGCCATTCTGGAGTTGAGGATATTATGGTATCCTTGCTATGCGGGGGGAGGGAGGGGCAGGATATAAAGTATGCATGTATATAGATTAGATGGTGAATTCATTAAATATCCCTTTACCTCTGTCCTAACACTATTCAATTGAATTAGAAGCTATGGGGAAGCTTCCAGTGGGCTGGACATTGCAAGGGGTTGAGCACTCTCAGCACCCATTAACATCAGTGCAAAGTGAGGTCATTCCGAGCTAGAGTCACAAAGGAGGCGTTGGTGTTGCAATGCTCAGCATTGCAACCTCTAGCTTTTAGGCACCCTCCTGCCTAATAGAATTCACAGCTCTGAGTTAGGCCCCATACAGGAGTTAGGAGCCCAAAAAAAGATTTACAGAAGGCTGTTACTTTGACCAGGGAGTAACCTAAACTAGTCAGTAGGAAATGCTGAGGAGAATGGAAAGCCTAAGCCCCACCCTTCATTGATAGTTGCCTATCTTCGCTTGGGATTCTCAGGGTATGTCTACACTACGGGATTAATCCGAATTTAGATAATTCGGATTTGAGAAACAGGTTGTATAAAGTCGAAATGAGTGCGGCCACACTAGCACAGTAATTCGGTGGTGTGCGTCCAAGTACCGGGGCTAGCGTCGATTTCTGCACCGTTGCACTGTGGGTAGCAATTCCATAGCTATCCCATAGTTCCCGCAGTCTCCCGCGCCCATTGGGATTGTGGGTTAAGATCCCAGTGCCTGATGGGTTTTACATATATCTAACTTAAAGTTGCCTGATGGGACAAAAAACATCGTCGCAGGTGGTTCAGGGTACAGCCTCACTGTGAACCCTTTCCAGGAGTTAGTTGCCTAAGCCAGCCCTCTCTCACATGAAAGAACAGGAAAGAAGTGGGGTAGGGTGCCTACAATAAGCCCCTGGCTAGTGCCTTTACCCTGGATGTAGGCAAGGAGATTCAAATATATGGAGATATCCTATCTCCTAGAACTAGAAGGGACCCCAAAAGGTCATTGAATCCAGCCCCCTGCCTTCACTAGCAGGACCAAGTACTGATTTTGCCCCAGATCCCTAAGTGGCCCCCTCAAGGATGGATGGAACTCACAACCCCGGGTTTAGCAGGCCAATGCTCAAACCACTGAGTTATCCCCCTCCCCCCCCATTGACTTAGTGTCTGCCTCTTGGGGAGGTGGAGTACTGAAGTCAATGGGACTACTTCCTCTGTGTTTTGTGCAGGTTCCAGTCAGGTAGGCAGTCTCTGAGCACTGCAAGCTGGGGCGACAGGCAGGGAATGGCTAGTTTGTGAATCCTGCCAGGAGTTAGGCCTGGGCAGCTCAGCACTGTCAGGATTTAGACAGATTTGTTCATGGCCCTGGTAGAAAATTTTGGTTCCTAGGGGATTTTACTGTCATAAACCTGGGTGCTTAGGTGACTACTGGGTTAAGCAGCAGCTGAGCAATGGTTTTGTGAATGCCTGTGGTGCCTAAACACAAAAGGGCAGTTAGATGCCTACGTCCCACTTGTCAATTTAGCTTTCAGTGCCTAGAGGTAAGAGCTCAGCATCTCACAGGATTAGGAATAAATGTGTGAGATTTGAGTGCATGGACATGTTAAGGATCTCTTCTTTGGGACAGGGCTAATTTACAATGTAGCATAATAAGGGAAATATTTACATTGGGAATGTAGCTTTAAGCAGAGGTGAAAGTAAGCTGGTACGGTCTGGTACGGCGTACTGGTAAGAGCCGGTACACAGCTGACCGTATCGGCAGGGCCGCTGATGAGAGGAGCCAAAAGGGGCAGCTTCCCTGGGGCCCGGCCATTTAAAAGGGCCCAGGGCTCCTGGCAGCAGCCGGAGCCCTGGGCCCTTTAAATCGCCATCAGAGCCCTGGGACTCCTGGCCGCTGCTACCACTACCATGGGGCTCCGGCGGTGATTTAAAGGGCCTGGGGCTCCCAGCTGCTGCTACCATGCCAGTGACTGGAGCCCTAGGCCCTTTAAATCGCTGCCGGAGCCCTGGGGTAGCAGTAGCGGCGGCTGGGAGCCCTGGGGTTCCAGGGGCGATTTAAAGAGCCTGGGGCTCCAGCCCTTTAAATCCCTGACAAAGCCCCAGGGTAGCGCTAGTGGTGGCGGTGGCCGGGAGCCCTGGGCCCTTTAAATTGCTGCCAGAGGCCCGGCAGCACGGGCCAGGCAGCACCGAAGGGCTGGCTGGGGGAGTCTGGCCCCAGCCCCGCCCCTTCTGCCCAAGGCCCCACCCCTTCTGGTTGAAGGTTCAACCTTGCTCAGGACCCCGGCTGCCCTACGTACTAGTAAGTCCCTGAAGTTACTTTCACCCCTGGCTTTAAGATAAAAACTATGATTTTAGGGTGGATTTTCAGGTGGGGCCCAGCTCTCAGTGACAGTCAGTGGGAAGTGGGTGGCCTAATTCCCTTAGTCTCCTTTGAAAAACCCAACTTTAAGTTAGATATATGTAAAACCCTGCACTCAGGACCATCTCTAACAACATATCATTTATCCTAAGCAACCACTTTAAGGTATGCTGGAAGCTTCCAGTATAAATATTCAGTTTATGCCTCTATTAAAGAGCAATTTTTCCTGGACCCATAAGCGACAGCATAAGTCAGGCTCCACTGTCTTTTATAGTCCTTTATACTTTTATGGAGGATCTGGAAGAATTTACAGTATAAGGAGGTTAGGGTGAAGGAGCAGATGCTAAAAATGGCTGAGATTCCATATTCACTGCAAGATGGACTTATATATAAGTGGGAATGAGATTTAAATGAGGTCACTCCTTTCCCATGGTAAGGAAGAGACAAGAAAGCATGCTGTGCCACTAGCCTCATCTTCATGCTTTCCCACGCACTAAAATATTACATAGGTTCCTTAGTCTTCCTATGCCCTTATTTAGAACTGGGTTGCAAGTACTGTTACCTAACACAGATTTATTTGTGAAATTCGTGGGGTTGGAGGGCAGATACAACCCAAAGGTCTGAGAGATGTAAACAGCTGTACTATAAATAGTATGTCATAAATGGACCTGAACCTACTCACACTAAAGCCAATGGCAAAACTTCCATTGACTTTAGTTGGAATCAGACTGCGTGCATATCTTTAGTTAGCAAACGACTATCTAAACTGAAAAAACGGGGTGGGGGGGGGTGGAATACATCCCCTGATTATATGTTATTTATTATTATCTGTATTGCAGTAGTACTTAGGAGCCCACTCATGGACCAGGACCATGCTGTGTGAGGTACTGAACGAGCACAGCACAAAAAGGCAGCGACTATCCCAAAGGGTTTACAATCTAAGCGTAAGACAAGAGACAATAGGTGGATAAAGAGAAACAGCACAAGGAAATTATTGAATATTTAGAGTCACAGAACAAATAGTTTGTATAGATACCTGCTTTACATCTAAAGTATGAATGTGTTTGTTCATAACTTCCCTGGGAAGAGGCCTGTCCTTCCCCTGATAAATCTCTACAGCCTGACATAAGTAATTGGGAAAGTAAAAAAAATCTGATCTGGTTATCTGGCTTCTTTGTGTCAGGTTCAGAAAAAAAAAAGGGACAGGTGTTCAGGTAGGTAAGATCGCAGATTGATTCCAAAGTTGTATGTCCAGTATTTGCCGGTGGGTGCTAAGCACCTAAGCTGAAGTACCCACGGAGTCTGCACTTATGCGAGCTCGAGTCAAGCCAGGACCCTGGATCTGAGCCTTATTGCTTTGCAATGTAGTCCAGCTTGATTCGGGACCCAGGAGTCATCCAGAAGTGACGTATCCCACAATTCCATGAGACAACTTCCTTAGTCTTCTCAATTCCAACAATCTGTAATCCACTCTATTGAAAATGGAAGCTCCCCTACCCCCCTTGGCGAACGGCAGCGGCTCAGGTCAGCGTTAACCCATTCTCTTCTGATCACTGATCTGCAAGCACACTATCAGAGAGACTCTTGGGTTTGCAAGGGAAACTGCAACTGATTCAACTGATCAAAGCCTTTTGCAGAGCAAGCTGCTTCTTGGTCATGGGAGCACAGCCAGATTTTGATGAATCTCTAGTGCAAGGCCAGTAAAACTGTGGACTTCAGCTGGCCCCCAGCATGCTGCACCCCCCAGGCTGCCCAACCCAGACATCGCAGGACAGGCACTGCCATGCCACTGCTACTCAACATGTACCTGCCAGGTACGGGGCGTGCCACTCTGGGGACAGGGGGCAGGATGTGGCCCAGGAGGCCCCCGCAGCTTCCCAGGTCCGACTTGGAGTCCCCTCCCCCAGCACACATGGGCCTGCCCTCCCTGCAGGGACCCAGCCTGAGAAGACAGGGATGGGCTCCTGGGTCTTCTCACCCGCTCCTGCTTCCTGCTTTTCCCCTGGCTTGCTGACTTTCATCCCTCCACTCCCCCAGCCCTCAGCCAGGCAGCCCAGCTCCTTGGCACTTCAGGTTCTCTCCAGGCCCTGTCAGGCACCAATTCTCTCCCTTCCCCAGTTCTCTCCCATCTCTCTCTCCGCTTCTCACTGCTCCCAGCCCGGGGAGAAGACTTTCCCAGTACTCCTTCCTAGGCAGTCATTTCCCATTTCCAATTTGGGTCAGGTGACTTGAGTCCTACTAACTCTGGGCTTTCATTGCAGTGTAGACATAAAGAGAGAGAGAGAGAGAGAAATGTGGCAGCACAAGGGGAAAAAAATAAAAGAACATTCCACTGAGTGGAAAGTCATATGGAAAGCGACAAAGAGGAGGCCAAGAACAGAGTGAAGGGGTGGGAAAGCAGGTGACAGGTGATTATGGAGGTTATAGGAATAAGTGCATGAGGTGAATCTATGTAGAATGTTGGGAACCAGGACGCTGTTACTGAAGTGGATTCTGAGATGGATAGGAAGCTAGAGGTACTATGTTCGCTTTGCTAGGTTTTACAACTTTCCCTGACTCCTCTGAGCACTTTTTTTTTTTTTACTATAAGACATTTTCCCAGAGGCTTACTCAGATACAACATCTGGTTTTTTGGGGTGGGGGCGGGTGGGAGTAACCATCACTTTCCTATTTACACAGTTGACTTGATAGAGAGACATAAGAAAAATCAAATGATTTGCCCAAGTTCCCTCAGTTAGTCGGTGACTCAGTACAGTTCAAACCACACAAATACTCTCAGACCTTTACTCTAACGTCCATATTAGTCTGGTGCTACTTTAAATCAAACAAACCAAACCTGAAATCCAACTGCTCTATACTATAGAGTGTTAGATTGGTTTTTTTTCCCCTTTGGGAACATTTCCCAGTTCTTAGCTCTGTTCAGACAGTTTCTCCTCATTGCAAACACCAATTTCTGTTCCAACTTGTAACCAGTGTATCGTTAAGAAACCTGCCCAGCCATGCCCTCCCTCTCTTGTTAGTTGGCATCTGTAGCATGGGCGTGTATCAGATGACATTTTGAGATGTCTATCTTCAATGTGGTTGTTGCACAGATACCAATATCTGCAAATCTAGAGATAGTAAGCTCAGGAGAAAGAGCTCTTGAGTCAGCCAGAGATTCCTTTTTATGTAGTGCATGAGAGAGCTGGAGGAAGGTCTAATTTCCCAAATTTGCTGATGTCACAAAATCTTACGTAGAGTGGGTGGGTGGAGAGCAGCCAGCGCTGTGTAAGAGAACAAACACATTTACAATGTCTTGAATAGATCAATCTTAGGGCAAGTCTACACTATAGCGCTACATTGGCGCAGCTGCACCCCTGTAGCACGTCTGGTGAAGACGCACTATGCTGGTGGGAGAGAGCTCTCCCGCTGGCATAATTACTCCACCTGGGCAAAAAGCAGAAGCTATGTCAGCGGCAGAGTGTGTCCCGCCAACATAGCGCCGATGTGGACAGTGCAAAACTTGTGTCGCTGGGGGCTGAGGGGGGGCGGGGAAGGGGCTTTTTCACACCCTGGAGTGACATAAGTTAGATTGACTTAAGCGATAGTGTAGACCTGCCCTTATTAATCAATGTTGTACAGAGCTTGGAAGATGTAATGTGCTAAAGAAGTACTACATATTATTAGTTATTATTATTACCAGAGGAGAAGAGCGGCTCATGTGATTCAGTCTGGCAAAGCTAAAACATAATGGAAGTACAAAGCAAAATAATCATTAGCACAATCAGAACAGACTAAGCAAGAAATCAGAAGACTGTAAGATGCACTTTAAGTCTATTTACATAATGTAGAATACCACATAAAATATAGTGGTTATGTAGCACACTGGCTAATTTCATGCGTGTTTTGTCTCCTTCTAGTAGCTGGTCTGCTAGCTGATAACAGACCTAGTGCCTCACCTTACTTTATCCCAGGCAAAATCCTCCACAGTGCAGTGAGCAGAAACAAGTCTCAGTCCCCTGACACACCTACTCCCTTGCTCTCAAGAGCTTGTGGATGGAGAGTGAGGATATCAGATGAGCTATTGTCACAAGTGCAACACTCATCATGCAAATGAAAAGCTTAGCTGCGTATTTGTGTCCTCAGTCTGCTACTAGATTGGAGGAAGGATAGTTCAGTGGTTTGGGGGCTAGTGTGTGAGACTCAGGTGACCTGAGTTCAATTTATTGCTCTGTCACTGACTTCCTGGGTGACCTTAGCACGTCACTTAGTTTGTGCCTCAGTTCTCCATCTGTGAAAAATGGAAAGAATAACTACGGGGTGTTGTGGTGGTCAATACATAAAAAGACTATGGTTCACTTAGATTCTATGATATTGGAGGCCGTATGAGCACATTCAGGGTATGTCTTCACTACCCGCTGGATCGGCAGGCAGCGATCGATCCAGTGAGGGTCAATTTATCGCATCTAGTCTAGATGCGATAAATCAACCCCCGAGCACTCTCCCATCGACTCCTGTACTCCAGCTCGGCGAGAGGTGCAGGCAGAGTTGACAGGGGAGTGGCAGCAGATGACTCACTGCAGTGAAGACCTCACGGTAAGTCGATCTAAGTACATCTAAGCTACATTATTCACATAGCTGAAGATGCGTAACTTACATAAACCCCCCCACCCTCCACCCCAGTGTAGACCAGGCCTCAGATAGGTTACATAGAGGAACTTGGTGGCCATGCAACATTGTTTTCATTAATACAGATCAGTGTGCAATACAATTCACTCTTTGTCCTGCTCATCACTTTTTATTTTGGCCCAGATCCACAAAGATACTTGGTCTCCTATTTAGGAGCCTAAGTCCCAGTTTTAGGCTACACTGAGATCCACAAAAACTCTTGCTTCACCCAGTAGGCACATAAACTCACTCAACACGTACATTTTCAGGGTAAAAGTTCTCTAGGTGCCTATGTTTCTGCCGCTAGGTATGCCTATCTCTGACCTCAGCCCTAGAGTGATTCATGAACTGGGAGAAGATAGGTGTTCACTCACCTACCTTACATAAAAAGAACAGGAGTACTTGTGGCACCTTAGAGACTAACAAATTTATTAGAGCATAAGCTTTTGTGGGCTACAGCCCACTTCTTCGGATGCCCATATAGACTACAGCACCCAAGCCAGTAGGTATGCTCAAAGGCCACCTATTGAATCAGGTCCCATTCAAAATCTGGCCAAAGATAGACGGGATACTGACGATGCCTACCTTAAAACTTTTAGCCTACTGGTTAGAGCACTCCCCTGGGAGGTGGGAGACCCAGGTTCAATTCTCCCTGTCAAGTGGGGGGAGGATTTGAATAGGGGTCTCCCAGGAGAGTGCGCTAAGCACAGGGCTATGGGATATTCTGATATGGGGCTTCTCAGTCTCTCCTGTTGAAGCTGTTTCACTTTGAATTAAATAATTAAAGAGTCTCTGAGCCAGAGAGAGAGAAAGAGAATGACTCTGTAGTCTGATGGTTAGGGCAACCACGTGGCAGATCCAGAATCTAGTTGCCCTGCTCCAGTGACTATTGCATTACTTATACACTGCGGAACAGCTTCATATAAGCATTGTGCTTATATGTGCAACACTCCACATGTATACTGTCCAGCATCAATCCCTTGAATGGGGAACAGACTTATTAGAATCATGAACAAAAATCCTAACCACATAGAGCCCATTGAGTTCAGGGATAAAATAGTTACCTACATAACTTCTCTCTAGCCAATGTGAGACCAAACTTTCCCAGACATTGCTGTATTACATCAGATGGTCCCTCGCCAAACCCTAGGGTTCTAGCTACTGTAGTTACTGAAATGTTAATAAACAAAGTAACATGTCTAACTGGGTTCTCAAACTAGCTGATGTTAGAGATCAAGACCAAAGTAGCTGATTCCATTATCCCCTGGAGGTTCAGAGGAAATACGAACAGTCTATATCAGAAAATACTGACACTTATGTCTCTTTCAGAAGCTCCTAAACCAAACTGTATCCCAAAAGTTTAGTGCCACTGCTAGGTAATTTCTTTAAATACTGTGTCTCAGAGCAGCCACTTTCTCAAGGCAATGATTGACACACACCTGGCTGGTTGGTTTTATTACACTAGCCCCACAAGGTGGGACAGTAGTGTATAAAGAAGTCTTGCATACTCTCTTACCTTGATGTCTTACTTAAGCCTGTGCATTCTGGCAGAGCAGTCATTGCTCAGCTGTTTATAGGCAGAACTGTAACCTGTTAAATATGCATGTTTATAGCTAGCATCTTGTCTGGAAAGCATTGGGACACTTAAAGAGTTAATCATCAGTGAGGCATGGACTAATTTCTTATTGTTAGTGACATTCTGTGTCATTTGCTTCCACTCTTTCATCATTGCAGAATGAAACTCTTGTAGCTGGATCTGATTTGTGTAAAGCATTACCCCACCCAACAATTTGGAGTGGTAGTCAAACTGGGTTTACTATATCCCAGGATGCAGGTAGAGTCAGAAATTTTTAAAGCTCTCCAGTTGCTTAGCAATTTTGAACCACACAGTTTATTCCTTGATTACACACTTGACGGTAAACTACTGAAGCTTCTGTATCTTCAAATTGTTTAGACACATTCATGAACTCAAGCAAAGATAAAGTTGCCGAACTATTTATGAGATTAGGTCTGGTCCTTTTAATTCAAACCACACACATAGCTCTCAGCTTCAGCCTATGCAGAGGAAAGAGATCAAAGAGGGTTATTATGAAAAGTTCCAACTTTGCATTATCTCTCACTTTTTTCTAGCAATCACATTCCATTTTGTTAAGCCTGGATTCACTTTAGATTCAGAGAAAGAGCAGTGTTGGCTAAGATTTTGGTGCAGACCAGATTAACTCTGTACCTGCATATCGCTTGTGAAAAAAATAATATCTGAAATGTATGTATGGTAACAACTTTCATTCCAAACAATTACAAACCACTTTATACAAGAATCAGTGAAATGGGATTGGAATATGGCAGCTGATCAACTGCACATATCAGCAATGCACAACCATTAAGGAGAATAAATACTTCACTGTGTGGGGCGTCTCAGAAATAACTGAGGTAGACAGGTGAAGATTACTGTATCTGATTGACATTGTAGAGGGAACTCAAGTAGGCAGAACATTGTCAGCCAAGCTGGAATTTGGGAACGATATCAGGACTAGGGTCCTACTTTTGTAGAGAACCATGGGAATTTTAAGGGTATTAGGTTTGCATCACTTGATAAAGAATGGACACTTCAAACCAGAATATTTCCTAAATCACTCAGTTGGAAGAGAGTGTCATTTAAATCGCGAACACTACTTACTGCAGCAGCCAATGCTTGACTTGGTGGTTTCCTATAGCAAACTCAGTCCTGCTTATTGTGGTGTATGCTCTGAAGAGACCGCAGTTCTAGGTAGTATGGCTGCAGACCTGTAATCCTCTGAATCCAAAGGCAAAGCACTAAGAGGTATTATATGCTCTGGAGTACACACAGTAATGGCCAACCAGGAAATTTCTAGCTCAGCAGTCTCAATTTTCAGTGTGACAAATTGAGCCAAGTGTCACTTTCTGTCTGTACAAAGCTAGCAAAACATTCTGAATAGTGTAGTGAAAACATCTGCCTTGCAAAATGCAAAACATCTGCCTTTTTCAAATTTGCCAGGTTTGCTCTCCTTTTGTGAATGTTCCTATTTTCATATGGTTTAAAAAAAACGAGGGGGCATTTCTCTAAGAAAAAGTGATAATCTCTCAATAGACATAGATAATTTCATTATGAAAACTGGGAATCGCTTTCTCCACAAACCAGGAAAATGCCAGAATTCACTGGACACCTGGGATTAAACCCTGGCTGTACTGAATTCAATGGCAACACTCCTACTGACTTCAGTGGGGCACTTAGTTGCTCATTTAGCTCCAATGACAGCCTGTACAACTTTATTTCAAAGTATAAAAAAACTGCAGTGCAGAAAGACTGGCTGGACGAGACAGGTGGAGTGGAGAATTTGTTATGTAGACAATGCAGGGAACTGCATGAACAGCAATTCTGTCCTACTTGTCAGGAACTAGTCAAGCACTGTAAGCAATAATGAGTAGTATTGCTCATTCTAAGTGGAAAGATCACTTTCTTTAAACTCATATCTATACACCATAGCTCTACAGCACTTGCCATGAATAATACAACCCAGTTGGACTTCACATTAGATGGTACAACCCATTGCAGATGAAATGTTACTGCTCACCGTAAACTGTCACCTTCCATCATTAGACAGTCACCACATTCCACTCCATTGCTAGTTGCATGTGAAGTGAAGTGACTCCCATATCTAGGGCTACATATTGTCCTTCCAAAGACAAACATGCAGAACAAAGAGATTCCATCAGCTCTACTCCGAGGGGGAGAAGTTCACAGCAAGGGACAAGGAGAAAGGAACACAACCTGCAAAGCCAGTGAACGTGAGGATTAATAGCCCCTTAGATTCTGGGGCATTTATGGCACCTCCATGCAGCCTCTCCCGCTGCAATAACTATTTCATGGAGATCCACTCATAACTGAGGGGAGTATGCCATGTATAATGCTCTACCCCTTCCAACGAGACTGACCACCTCCCCTCCCCCCTGTAGTTTCAACTTTGCAGAATTGGTGCAGATGGATCTATCATCTCTTAAGGCAGAAGCCAACATGCAACATACCCACTGGAAGAGATGGTGAAATATTTCCCATCCTGCCACTAGTTTAATATACAGAAAATAAGTTTGTTGATTTACAGTGTCCCATGGAGGGCTCTCATCAGGGCCGGAGTTACACCTTACGCGCCTGTAGGCACAGTATCTTCGGCACTCACCCTTGCCTACAGCTGACCTTCGTGTTTTCCTTAAAAAATGAAACTTTTAATCTACTTTTAACTTCTCGGCACTCCCAGAACGTCAGCGCCCTTAGACACGTGCCTACTGTGCCTAATGGAAATCTGGCCCGGGTCCTCGTACTGCCATTCCACAATGAGGTACAGTAGACCCTTGTCTTTTGGGACAGATTTTCCCCTCAAAAGCACATACAATTTCAATGAAGTCAGTCTGCACTATACATACATATAAGGGCAGAATTTTGCCTTTTAATTTCAAGTGCCTTTCACTCTACACTTGGTTAGTGTACACTGTGCTGGGAAGTGCTTTTGCTGTGAACTTTTAAAACAGTAAAATGAATAATATGGGTGCAGTTCAATACAGTGCGGACAGCACCTTATAATCTAAACCAAAGGACATCCTGTGTATATACAGTGTATTGTTGTACATATGCGCCATCTGGAGGAAATCCATTACAGTGCTTGAGAAATCAAATTAAATGAAGCCAGTGAGGGTCCATCTGAATAGAAATTAGAGACAGAAAAGACCTATCAGATCTCTAGATGATCTCTCTGCAAATAACAGGATTATTCTCTATGGTATATGAACAAGTTGTCCTCCTGAGTCCATCTATTCTATTCTATATAGGTTTTTATGCTATGCTCACTAGAGTATCTGAGCACTTCATAGTATTGGAGCATCCATCCATACTGCCATCCCTCTTCAGTTTCTGCATTGGTCTGGCCAATGTCTATGATAGAAGGTGAAATCTTAGCTCTATTGAAGTCTATGGAAAAAACAGCCATTGACTTTATTAGGGCCATAATTTCACCCAGAATTTCTGTCTGTGCATACATAATTCAATCTTTGATAGACTGATAGTGAGGCTGATATTTTTGTCTCTCATATCATAACACCAAACATAAGGTACTCTCTCCCTCAAAAACAGACAACCCAAACACCAGTTTTACTAAATACAGTGATTTATGCCTCCAAAGTAATGTGTCTGTTGCAGAATTAACAGTCATTTCTTGTTTTATGACCCTAGCATCTCCTATATCACTTCTCATTTGGTGAGTTCTAAAATTTTCCATTTAGGTGCAGTGCTTTGCACTGACATGACTCTCCAAAAACATTGAGCCATCATGGCTTAACTGACACCATCTTTTATCTCTCATGCACTGCACACCCTGCAACAAAACAGGGAAACCTGCTGTTGCCAGAGGCCTACTGAAGAGATGCTACCCATTTTGCTGAATGCAGCACTCTGAAAGTTCACTCAGTGAGAAGCACTGTTTGCTATTAATAAACTGTTGGTCATATTTAAAAGGAAAGGGAGGAATTTTACAGTCTCTTGATAGTGGCCACCATACTGTCAGAAATGTCACAGGGGGATTGGGAAATCCACAGCTGTGCGAGATCTTTCCTGTTCTTTATTGAGCAGAGCAGGAAAGAAAGTTCACATGATCTTGGGATTTCCAAATATATGGCCCTCTGTCAGTGCATTCCAAATGTAAGCTCCATAGTGCCTTCTAAACTTGAAGGGTGAGCATAATGGCAGAGTTACTGGATCCCACTGCTCTAAAATTATAGTACTTAAGTGGCCTGAGAGGTTATTGGCTACCTAGCCAGCCCACTAAAAACACTGGGAGGCAGAAGAGGGAGACCACAGTTCTGGAAGGGGAGAAACAGAATATGGAGATTTACTCCAGAAGATTTGCCACCATATGAAAGAAGGGGAGAGAAGATGGAGGGAGAGTGTAGAAGTCATATTGGGGCAAGCTCTGGAAGGCAGATGCAGGGAGATGCCCCGTAAGCAAAATTTCATAGACGCTCAAGAAAGGTTACAATAATCAAACCCTGTTCAAAGTTGGCACAGACATAGATTTTTCCAGTATGGTCTGGCCACCAGGCACTACTCAGGCTGGGCACAGTGGGTGGATTCTGTCCATAAATGGCCAGCAGAGTATTCCCTTTGTGGAGGGAACTCCCTGCTGGCACAAACCTGGCAGAAGCAGTTCCTGTGCCAGGTGCTTTCCCCCAACTCTGCCATCGGGGACTTCCCAGGCAAGAGAGGAGCCATGTCGGGGCAACGTGTAGGGGAGCAGAGCTCGGCTACATTGATCCTCCACTACCATTAGGTTCCTCAGGCACAATCCCTTCTGGAGCTCCTTTGCCAGAGCAGGAACATGCGCACTGCACCAGCCCTTTGGATGATGCAGCTTGGTCCTCCAGCCCCCTGCAGCTAGCCAGCTCTACAGTATGGACAAATGACTTTAATGGTGCGTTTTGTAACAACAACAGAACCTAGTGAAAATGTCCCTGCAATGGTGACTGTCAGAGAGCATTTTCTAGAATGTATTGACATTGATGATACTACAGGAGCTGGTATGACAAATGTGCTTCTTAAAAAGCTGGAAGATACAGGAATTGCGATAGCTGACATGAGAGGTCAGGGCTACGAAATGGTGCCAACATGAGAGGAAAGAACAGAGGAGTGCAGACGCAGATCCGAGAGTTAAACCCTCGAGTTTTTTTTTATCTCATGCAGTTCTCATTCATTGAACTTGGTGGTCAATGATGCAGTATCAGCTTCTAGTGAGGCTGCTGAATTTTTTAATGTAATTCAAAGCATCTATGTATTTTTCTCTGCATCAACTCATCGATGGCGAATTTTGAAGCAACATCTGGGAACATCCTCTCTGACATTGAAACCACTGAGTGCCACACGATGGCGATAAAGCCTATCAAACACTAAATTGGGAAGATAGATGATGTCATAGTTGCCATTATGGAGGATAATGCTATGACAGGAACTGTTTGTGGGAGAACAGTGGCAGAGGGAAACGGAATCACCAGAAACATACATAACTTAACATTTCTGTGTGGCTTAGTGTTGTGGTATGACATGCTGTTTGAAATAAATGTTGTAAGCAAGAGACTACAAGGTGTTGACCTTGATATATCTGGAGCAATGGAACAACTGGAAAAAGCAGTCATACCTACAGTCTTACCGGTCAGATGAGGGATTTCAAAACGTTCTGAAGAGTGCACAGAAGTTGGCAGAGGAACTTCACACTGAAGCTATTTTCCCACCCATTCAAGAATACAAGAGTCACTGAAGAAGAAGGCATTTTGATTACGAGGCACGGGATAATACCATAAGAGACCCCAAACAACAATTCAAAGTTGAATTCTTTAACCAGGTGCTAGATTGTGCAATACAGTCAGTTGAACATTTCATGCAGCTCAAGGAACACAGCAGTATATTTGGGATGTTGTATGATATTCTAAAACTCCTCACTATACCTGGAGAAGACCTACACCAGCAATTCAGGGCACTAGAGACAGTGTTGACACATGATGACATGCGCGATATTGATGCAAGTGATTTAGGTGATGAACTGAAAGCCCTTGCAAGATACATTTCAGCGGGATCAACTCCAAAGGCTGTTCTGGAATATATGTGCACAAATAAAATGACCGCCCTCTTTACAAATGCTTCTGTTGTTCTGCACATACTTCTAACACTTCCTGTAACAGTTGCCAGTGGAGAACGCAGCTTCTCCAACCTGAAGTTAATAAAAACACATCTATGCTCCACAATGACACAGGCGAGGCTGGTCGGCCTTGCAACCATCTCAATAGAGCATGAGCTGGCCCAGACTGTGGACCTTCAGGAAGCAGTTCAAATCTTTGCAACCAAGAAGGCACGGAAAGCACCACTTTGATTATTCGAACAGATAAAAATGCCAGTGTTTACTATGCAGACAAGAAAAGTTACATTTGCTGTTCAGGTGTTTGAAAGTTAGGTGTTACTTAAAATTTTTGAACAAGGCATTTTAAGTTGTTAGTTCTCCTTTATTGGGGTAGGTAGCAGAGCAGTACCATGAGAGGAGTAGAACAGGAAGAAGGCAGAATTGAGACCTTTCAAAGTTTTGGCCCAAGCGAGGGGGCATGGGGGTGTCATTTGAGCTTCCCGCCTCAGGTGCCAAAATGTTGTGGCCTGGCCCTGGGTCTTGGTCTGTATCTGTGACTCCTTGATGCTATGGTAATAAATAATAATGTTACACCCTCAATGCAGGCGACTTGCCAGGGGTGCTCTATAAGAGAGACAAAGTGGGTGAGGTGATATCTTTCAATGGACCAACTTCTGTTGGTGACAGAGCCAAGTTTTCGAACTACCCCAAACTCTTCTTCAGGGTGGGTCTATTGCATTTTCCCCATACTTGGGCTCATATTTTACACAAAGTCCTACTCTCATGAAATTCTCAGTGTAATCCCCATTCACAGAAATATAATCAAAGGCGCAAGCTACTGTATTTGATGCAGGAATTACTGTCTAGGGTGAAATCTATGGCCTGTATTATGCAGCAGTTTGGACTGGATGATAATGATGGCATCTTCTGGCCTTAAAATATAAGAATCACTCTCAAATCAATTTTTAACTATCATTATTTTTAACATAAAGTATACAAGTGTATACAAAGTTATTACTTCAGGTTTCTGTACACAGGACATGGCTTCATGGTAGTAATGGAGTTATTTACAATGAAGTTACATACCGCCAGAGTGCAATTTGGCCAAATGTATCCCTATTATAGTAGCATCCATATTTGTTTCTGTGGCAGATTGCTACATATTGTGAGGCAGTTTCTACAGCCTCTCTCTCACTGTACATGTGTATGAATATAGTCATATAAATATTGACAGGAATTGAGGTTCATACTGGAAAAAAATTTCTTTGCAAGTTTAAGTGCTAGACCATAGCCCGGCCTATATACCCACAGGAAAGGCACACTAGGTAAGGGCCAGTTGAAGAGCAAGGGAGAGTAAGAGGGGCATCTTGCTCCTTGCCTGTTCTGCTTCTGGAGGTGCACAGCTACATACTGCTCCTTAAACATGACAAGTTCTACATGCACAGTCTAGCCCTGAGTGACCTACAGCAGGTTCAAAGCTGTTGTTCCTTTCTCCTGATAGCCTCCCATGTCCCTTCTCTCCCACAGTTTCTTCCCTATAAGCAACTATTTCCTAGATGAAATGTTCAGTACATTTGTGTGTTTTTCGATTGCCTATAACATGCCTTTGAGGAACAGGGTATTTTTTAAAGTACAGCTTGCAGGTACAAGAAGTGGAGAATCAGTTTGAATTGTAACCGTTTCTTTAACATTTAGAGTTTCTGCTGCTAAACTGCCAAAGAAAAACTACTCCAGGTCTATTTATATGGATCAGCAAGATTCCCTAGTGGTCAGTTAGCGGGCTCATAAATATTCCTCTGAGGGTATAAACTGGATGAAAAGACCAATGGCTACTTATTTTTCAGAATCTCTCTTTTATAGTTCCTTCCCCCCCACCCCCAGCATTAGCAAGATCTCATTTAGGGATGTGTGCGCTGGTTCAGATCAAATAAATTCTGATCTGAAATTTTGCCCACAGTTTGATCTGAACTGAACCTTTTCTGAGGTTTGAAAACTTCCGTTTCATTTTTTCTCATTTTCATGCATTTCTAAAGTTCTGAATCCAGTCAGGACTGGAAATGAAAATTCCAAAATAATGAAACAAACCAAACTAACCTATTTAGAAAGTAAATCTACATGTAGTTGTGGGGTATTTTTAAGTATATTTCTACAGAAAGGCCAATGTTAAACCACCTAAACTGCTTTCTAAATTCTTAACCTAGTGTGTAATTGTCACCCAGCTTCCTCGACATTTTTTACAGGGGTTACTGGGCCAAAGGTTTGGTTGGCCAAATGGAATTTTCTAATTAGACATGAAGATATCTGAGAAGATTTAGGCACCATAAATGACCATCAAAATGACCAATGCATCCCTCATACATACCATGCAGTGGGTTCAGAATTAGATCCCCATTGGTTGATACGTAAACTGTCCTCTAGATGGCTGTACACAATAACAGTTTCAACCTCTAAAGAGGCAGATCAGAATCGGGATAAATTATGGATTAAACTGTCCCTAATTATGAATTTTCCCCGAGACGAGATTACCCTTGTCATGGAAGGACTCACAGGAAGGGACCAGAAAGGCAGGAAAATGGAACTCTGCAAGGTTATACATATATGTACTGTACTGTAAAAGGAGATTGGGGGGGGGGGGGAATAAACATGCATATCCAGAAATGGTTGCTTTAGTCAAAAATAGTATAGAATTGTACACTGTGCCAGAGAGGACCCAACCTAAATAAGGGACTTAAGGGTTTTGGAATGGAAATCCTTTACAAATCATAAACAAGAAAGGAAACACAGAGAGGAGAACTTGATGGACAGAGATTTCAGATGCTCAGAAGCTGGAGGAAAGTACAAGTCAGCAAGGGCAGAAGCTACAGAACTATTGAAAATGCAAGCTTTTATCTAGCAAGAGCTCTTTGGGTTTTATACTGCTGTTCAGTACTGTAGTATCAGCACCTTCCACATAAAATCAATAGCAATGTGGAAGTTCTTAGTGGACTTCATGGGGTCTCTGGTACTTCTCCTTTTATAGGATAAAAACTGGCTGGGTTAGGGTTTGTGTTTATTTTATTTTATTTTTAGTTTTTATTAATTCATTTTGTTAGGTTAATTTGTTTCACATTTTTTATTTATTAGGTTGGTTGGCTTGCTATGGTTTTTTTGGATAGAAGAGGGATGGCAGTGTTGAGAATGTCATTCTTATGGTGGAATGGTCTTTTCAAAGAGGAAGTTTTTGCCATGTTTCCTAAACATGGTAGCACTAGGGACTCTCCTTATCTCCTTGGAAGTTTGTTCCATAGCTGAATCCCCTTGACGAAGATCCCCTTTAACCTGTCTAACAAGGGTGTTATTTTAGACCGCTGGATCCATAATTTTTATGCTGCTTACTTTTGATTGCTTTGGTTTGCTCTTAGTTCTCTAATAAATATTGTTTTCTTTAAGATACTTTTGCATTTAAGACATTACTAGGGGTGGCCAGCCAAGCCGAACAAAGAAAGCCATGCCCAGAAAAATACCTGCTCTCCAAAATTTCTGTCCAGTCTGTCTCAAACATACTCAGCCCCTTCCCGGAAGGGTTTGTCTTTTTTTTTTTTTTTTTTTAAACCAAAACAATTGCATAAAGTAAAATAAGGAACAAAAAGGTGACTTGCTTACTCAACAGTGGGAGAAAGCCTTCCACTCCTTCCAGGTCACTTCTCAGTCTGCTGAAGGATCTCTTTACATAGCTAGGCCTATTTCCCAGCAGGCATTGCCAGAACTCTTGAACGATAATGCCCTCTGGCAGTGACAACTCCAAGCCTGCCCCACAGTCCTGGTTCCACAGGAGAGGTTGGCTGGCAGCCAGAAAGGGTCAGCTTGATTTCTCACCACTTAGGGAAGAGGGAAGTTTCAGCTCATCTTGCTCTTGAAACTGGTCTCAGACCCTAAAACAGTGCACCACATAAACTGCCACCTTCCCATCACTAACCATGTCTCTATCCCACTCTTCCTGGAATGGGGTAATGCTAGCCAAGAAGGGCTTCCTCTAAGTCTAAAAGGGCCAATACTCCTGTTACACAGAAAAATCCCTATGGCATGTTCTCAGAGACAAACACAACAAACTTCTGTTCTCAGAGATGGGCAGCATAAATGGTACCTGCCCTAAAGGGACCATCAAGACACCATCTGCAATGAGCTGGGCCAGGCATGGTAAAAGCCTGACTTCAAGGAATGGCAGAAATAGGGGACCTCAGGTTGCAAGAACTTTAAAAAAAATCCAGACACTTCCTTATGAGTTCTATTTCCCAGTTCATTCATTAGCCCATATATTTTGAAAGCATCTGCTGCAAGTCTATGAAATGCTCTTGAAACATTATTTACTATTGTTAATCTGTATTGAGATATCTTAGGGGAAGTCCTAATCACGCCTATGATGCTAGGTGCTGTAAAACACACTGGTAAACATAGTCTGAGCCCTGAAACGTTTGCAATCTAATCTGAAATAAGATGCAACAATTGAGTCGGGCAAGCAAAAGGAGAGGAAAAGGGTCAAGAACAAGAATAATGAAAATTAGATTGTGTGGCTACTACATAGGTTAGCTATTGTTCACCATGATGGTTCCAAATCATCTGACAGTTTTATATATAAATAGATCCATAAATAAAATCAACCAGTCTTAAAGAAAATGAGTACCTCTGAAAATAAAGCCAAATATTTAGGTGCTTAAGCATGTACTTTAGTCACTCAAATTTGAAAATTTTGGTCCTAACCCATAATGCATATATTACCTATGTTGTGTTCACTCCATTTATGCCATACTGTTTACCTACTTATATCATTAGGGGATCAAATTGTTATGACAAAAGAAAAAGGTCTTCGAGAAAGCCATGTGACTAGAGCTGTGTGGCGAATGGAAATTCCATTTGATGGAGAATTTCTAAATTTGTTCTTATTCTAATTTGGAATGAGACCCAAACATTTCAAAAATCTCCATGAAAGAAAATGTTAAAAAAGCATTTAGGATCAAACAAAATGTTTCATTTCAACAAAAGAAAAACATTGTTATTATTTCAACTTTATTTATATTCATATTAAAAAAATAGAAAATTTGGAATGAAAAGTAATTTCAGATGGAAAAATCAAAACATTCCATTCCAAAAATGGCAAAACTTTCCCCCCTTTTTCACCTCTGAAATGAAATTTTGGCAAAGTCAACATGATTTCACACAGTGTTTTGATTTCAATAGAACTGCATTTTCCAATGGAACACAGTACTGTCAGAGTTTTTCTGACCAGCTCGTATGTGAAGCTAACATCTGGTCCTTGATTTTCTCTATGGCTACCAGCTTTTTATCACTAGTCAATAGCGATAGCTTTAAACAGACATCGGGTGAAATCCTGGTCCAACTGAAGTGAATGGCAAAACTCACACTGACTTTAAAGAGGACAGGTTTTCACACACAGTACCCAGGTGAGTTCTAGTTTTCTCTCATTTTTGCAATAGTTGAGCTCTTCTGTTTCCATGGGAACTAGAAAGCATAGAGTAATTAAAAACAATAGAAGCTATTTAAAAGTTTGCTGACCATTTAAAATATGACTAAAGGTTTATTAGGGATTTACTCAAGTCTCAGTCTGAGAAATCAGCAAAGGTCCATGTCCAGTCCTTACTTCATCTGAAGTATTTCTACCATCCTAAGCATAATTATACTTCATTGTTCAAAGACATGAAGTCTTTGCTACCATGTCTGCTTCCACTAAAACATCTTAAATGTTGAGTCACAAGAATCCGTTCCTGTTGCCGTGTGCTGTTATATCTAATTCTCTTACCAGATCCTTTTGCTGATTTACCCTGAAAGAGTTATTTGTCTTGGATGACAAAATCCAAATGAAACGAACAACTAATTATATGCTATTCTAAAGTACCTGGTTATTCTGAAATATCCTGTGGCAACCCCTAAGCTTGTCTAGCCAGCTGTTGGTAGAGACAAGTGAGGGCCTATCCCTGCACTGATGGTTACTGTTGCTATGGGTTCTCTAAAAAGAAGAAAATGGAGGGAGAACGGGGTGTGGGATGGTCTGGCAAAATAATCTACAGTAAGTGATTAATGCAATTTACCATCCACGACAAAGTCTTCAAAGCCTTGTGCCACCTCCCACAGAAAATTTATAGACAGGTCTGAAAGCTAGCCAGGTGTGTCAAATAAGATTGGAGTTTAGGAAATGGATAGCTAGTGTATTCAAAATGAAACCATTTGGTCAGCTGACAGTGTTATCTCATGCTGAAGTATAGCTTGGTCAAACTTCTAGCCTCATCTCAGTCTTTCAGTAAAAGAAAGACCTTTCATTCAGAGTACAGATTGTGAAACTGGTGACAGCATATAATACTACAGTACTTCTTACTATTTTCTTTTTCTTATTTAAATGTCAGAGCAATCGAAATCGGTGTACGTTTCAGATGATGCAAATGAGGAGTTACACTACAGTACCCTAGAGACCTCTCCTGCAGAGTAGTGATTTTGTTATTAATATTTTGTCCCTTTATGCCGACTGCCGGTAAACCCAAGTTCATTACTAGAAAATGAATAGGAATGGCAAGGCATTCCCCTCGGACTGTTGCTTCTAGTAACAGGAATGGGACTTATGCAAATGCGGGGAAAACATGCAGCTATAGGTTTCTTTGATGGGAAATAAGAGATTTCTTCTAGGGGTGAGAATTCACTTCTGTGTCCCTGCCTAATCAATCCCCAATCTAACTGATCATCATGCCACAAAGCATACCAGTTAGAAAGTCAGTTGTGATTGAGGGCGTCTTTTTATTTTAAATGTGGATAGGTCTACTAGGAAACGGCTTTGACCATCAACTCCTTTCACAAAAGCCACCAAACAAGTATCAGATGATAATGTCTTTCATTAACAACACCTGGAACTTAAAGACTGGGCTACTAACTCATTGCATTAGGTATTTATGTTGATACAGTATGTCTTCCATCACCATAGTATCTGAGCATCTCAAAGAGGGACAATATTATTAACTCCATTTAAAAAGGGAAAAAGCGAGGCACAGAGAGGTTAAGTGATTTGACCAAGGTCATGTAGGATGTCTGTGACAGTCAGTAATTGACCCCAGATCTCTGATGTTCCATATAATTATATTTCTTCCTGCCCACCAGCCTGTCTCTATAGAGGATGTATATTCTGTCCAAACATTTTTTATAAAAAGAGTGCTTTTTTAAAACTCTTATCACCTTTTCTCCATATAAGACTTTGTCTGCCTTCTCTTACAATTAATGCAAAAGTAGTATATTTAACACACTTTCAGTGTGCTATATCAATGATGGTATAAGAATGGCCATACTGGGTCAGACCAATGGTCCATCTAACCCAGTGGTTCTCAACCTTTCCAGACTACTGGAAGTGTGTGATTTCAGGAGTGTGATTTGTCTTGTGTACCCAAGTTACACCGCACATAAAAACTACTTGCTCATAATATCAGGCATGAAAATACAAAAGTGTCCCAGCACACTATTACTGAAAAATTGCTGACTTTCTCATTTTTACCATATAATTATAAAATAAATCAATTGGAATATAAATATCGTACTTACATTTCAGTGTATGGTTCGGGACTATTTAGAAAAACTGGATGTGCACAAGTCCATGGGGCTGGATGCGCTGCATCCGAGGGTGCTAAAGGAGTTGGCGGATGAGATTGCAGAGCCATTAGCCATTATTTTTGAAAACTCATGGCGATCGGGGGAGGTCCGGGATGACTGGAAAAAGGCTAATGTAGTGCCCATCTTTAAAAAAGGTAAGAAGAAGGATCCGGGGAACTACAGGCCAGTCAGCCTCACCTCAGTCCCTGGAAAAATCATGGAGCAGGTCCTCAAGGAGTCAATTATGAAACACTTAGAGGAGAGGAAAGTGATCAGGAACAGTGAGCATGGATTCACCAAGGGGAAGTCGTGCCTGACTAACCTAATTGTCTTCTATGATGAGATAACTGGCTCTGTGGATGAGGGGAAAGCAGTGGATGTGTTATTCCTTGACTTTAGCAAAGCTTTTGATACGGTCTCCCACAGTATTCTTACTGCCAAGTTAAAGAAGTATGGGCTGGATGAATGGACTGTAAGGTGGATAGAAAGCTGGCTAGATCGTCGGGCTCAACGGGTAGTGATCAATGGCTCCATGTCTAGTTGGCAGCCGGTTTCAAGCGGAGTGCCCCAGGGGTCGGTCCTGGGGCCGGTTTTGTTTAATGTCTTTATTAATGATCTGGAGGATGGTGTGGACTGCACTCTCAGCAAGTTTGCAGATGACACTAAACTGGGAGGTGTGGTAGATACACTAGAGGGTAGGGATCGGATACAGAGGGACCTAGACAAATTAGAGGATTGGGCCAAAAAAAACCTGATGAGGTTCAACAAGGACAAGTGCAGAGTCCTGCAGTTAGGATGGAAGAATCCCATGCACAGCTACAGACTAGGGACCAAATGGCTAGGTAGCAGTTCTGCAGAAAAGGAACTAGGGGTCACAGTGGACGAGAAGCTGGATATGAGTCAACAGTGTGCTCTTGTTGCCAAGAAGGCTAACGGCATTTTGGGCTGTATAAGTAGGGGCATTGCCAGCAGATCGAAGAACATGATCGTTCCCCTTTATTTTACATTGGTGAGGCCTCATCTGGAGTACTGTGTCCAGTTTTGGGCCCCACACTACAAGAAGGATGTGGAAAAACTGGAAAGAGTCCAGCGGAGGGCAACAAAAATTATTAGGGGTCTGGAGCACATGACTTATGAGGAGAGGCTGAGGGAACTGGGATTGTTTAGTCTCCAGAAGAGAAGAATGAGAGGGGATTTGATAGCTGCTTTCAACTACCTGAAGGGGGGTTCCAAAGAGGATGGAGCTCGGCTGTTCTCAGTGGTGGCAGATGACAGAACAAGGAGCAATGGTCTCAAGTTGTGGTGGGGGAGGTCCAGGTTGGATATCAGGAAACACTATTTCACTAGGAGGGTGGTGAAGCACTGGAATGGGTTACCTAGGGAGGTGGTGGAATCTCCTTTCTTAGAGGTTTTTAAGGCCCGGCTTGACAAAGCCCTGGCTGAGATGATTTAGTTGGGAATTGGTCCTGCTTTGAGCAGGGGGTTGGACTAGATGACCTCCTGAGGTCCCTTCCAACCCTGATATTCTATGATTCTATGATATAGAGCAGTGTAAATAAGTCATTGTCTGTATGAAATTTTAGTTTGTATTGACTTTGCTTGTGCTTTTTATGTAGCCTGTTGTAAAACTAGGAAAATAGCTAGATGAACTGACGTACCCCTGGAAGACCTCTGCGTACTCACAGGGGTACGCGTACCCCTGATTGAGAACCACGGGTCTAGCCCAGTTAATGGCCTGAGCCAGATGCGTCAGAGGGAATGACCAGAACAGGGCAATCATTGAGTGATCCAGCTCCTGTCATGCAGTCCTAACTTCTGGCAGTCAAGGTTTAGGGACACTCAGAGCATGGGATTGCATCCCTGAGCACCTTGGCTAATAGCCACTGGTGGACCTATCCTCCATGAATTTACCTAATTGTTTTCTGAACACAATTAAAGTTTTGGCCTTCACAACCTCCCCTAGCAATGAGTTCCATGGGTTGACTATATGTTTGTGAAGAAATACTTCCTTATGTTTGTTTCGAATCTGCTGCCTATTAATTTCATTGGGTGACCCTTGGTTCTTGTTTTATGTGAAGGGGTAAATAACACTTCTGTATTCACTTTCTCCCCTTTCTCATAATTTTATAGATCTCTATCATATCCTTCCTTAGTTGTCTCTTTTCTAAGCAGAAAAATTCCAGTCTTTTTAATCTCTCCTCATATGGAAGCTAATCATTATGGAAGCTAATCATACACCTAATAATTTCTGTAGCCCTTCTCTGTACCTTTTCCAATTCTAATATATCTTTTTTGAGATGGGGAGCCCAGAACTGTGAACAGTATTCAAAGTGTGGGTATATCATGAATTTATATAGTGGCATTATAATATTTTCTGTCTTATTATCTAACACTTTTCTAATGTTTCCTAACATTCTGTTCCCTTTTTTGAATGCTGCTGCATATCGAGCAGATGTTTGCAGAGAACCATGACTCCAAGATCACTTTCTTGAGTGGTAATAGCTAATTTAGACCCCAACATTTTATATGTATAGTTGGGATTAGGTTTTCTTATGTGCTTTACCTTGCACTTATCAATATTGAATTTCATCTGCCATTTTGTTGCCCAGTTACCCAGTTTTATGTTATCCCTTTGTAACTCTTTGCAGTAAGTTTTGAACTTAACTATCTTGAGTAATTTATTATCATCTGCAAACTTTGCCACCTTGTTATTCATCCTCTTTTCCAGATCATCTATGAATATGTTGAACAGCACTCGTTCGAGTACAGATCCTTGGGGGACCCTGCTATTTACCTCTCCGTTGTGAAAACTTATCATGTATTTCTACCTTTTATTTCCTCTCTTTTAACCAATTGCTGATCCATGAGAGGACCTTCCTTCTAATTCCATGACTGCTCACTTTGCTTAAGAGCCTATGATGTGGGCCCTTGTCCAAGTATGCTATATCAACTGGATCACCCTTGTCCACATACTTGTTGACATTCTCAAAACAATTCTAATAGATTGAAGTACAATTTTCCCGATAATTCTGATGATTATAGTTTCAGCCAATTTGGCTGGTACTGAAGTTGGGCTTACCAGCCTGTAATTGTCGGGATCACCTCTGGAGCCCTTAAAAAAACAAATGCTGCCTGCCTCCCCCTTTCAGAAAAACAGCATTACATTAGCTATCCTCCAGTCATCAGGTACAGAGGCTGATTTAAGCAATAGGTTACATACCACAGTTAGTAGTTCTGCAATTTCACATTTAAGTTCTTTCAGAACTCTTGGGTGAATACCACCTGATCCTGGTGATTTTATTACTGTTTAATTTATCAGTTTGTTCCAAAACCTCCTCTATTGACAATCTGGGACAGTTCCTCAGATTTGTCCCCTAAAAGGAATGGCTCATGTGTGTGGATTTCCCAAACACCCTCTGCTGTGAAGACCGATGCAAAAAATTCCTTTAGCTTCTCCACAATGGCTTTCTCTTCCTTGAGTGTTCCTTTAGCACCTTGATTGTACAGTGGCCCCACTGATTGTTTGGCTGGCTTCCTGCTTCTGAAGTACTTAAAAATCAATTGCTGTTTATCTTTGTGTTTTTTGCTAGCTAGCCTTCAAATTCTCTTTTGGCCTGCCTAATTATACTTTTACACTTGACTTGCCAGAGTTTATGCTCCTTTCTATTTTCCACAATAGGAGTTGACTTCCAAATGTACATTACTATCTCATGGGGGCTTCTTATTGAGAGTAACCATAAAAGCCATTGATTCCCATCAGTGTATGTTGAAATAAAAAGTTTCCATACATTTTCATTAATTTTGTTGATGGCATCTATGTACCAGAGGAATGAGCACTGAAGAAAATGCAGCCAGTTAGTCACTGATTCAAAATTGTTCACCTAGAGCTGAGGGCATTTTAAGGTCAACTACTTCCCTTTGCTCCCCCACACATGATACCCCTGATTGTTTCGTATTTTTAGCTCTAAGTGCTTCCCGTCATCAGGGCTGGGTTTTGTTCCCTCAAGAATCACAGTATAAGTAAAGTTTTAAAATGAATAACAGCCACGAGATCTTAGTGAAAGTTAAACTAAGCAGTGTTAAACCAAGCTCCTGCCAGATTTAAATGGATAGCTGTGAAAGATGTCACATCACATGTCCCGGAGCTGCTCTGCTTACCCAATGGACAGACAAAGTGATACTTCTCTGGGGATGGTATCTTTAATATAAGACAGCTATATAATAGATATTTGAACATATCAAAGGTAGGGATGGCTCCCTCCTGGATAAGGGAAAGTGCAAGAATTAAGTATTAATAACTTCATAGTGGTGAAGCAGCAACAATTTGGTTACTAGATAATCGTGGAAAAACAACAAGGAGTCTGGTGGCACCTTAAAGACTAACAGATTTATTTGGGCATAAGCTTTCGTGAGT
This sequence comes from Chrysemys picta bellii, assembly GCF_011386835.1. NCBI lineage: Eukaryota > Metazoa > Chordata > Testudines > Emydidae > Chrysemys > Chrysemys picta. The sequence goes on along the minus strand of NC_088793.1, from coordinate 105,589,664 downwards.
AAAAACCTCACTTAATCGTGGAATGCTGTAGAGCCCTGTTTAAGGGACAAATGGAATCTACTAGTCATCAGCTTCTCTGTCCAGCAGATGACACTAGAGCCACTGGTGAGAGTAACACTTTAAAAGGATAGTGTCAGGTCAAATTTAAGTTTTCACAAAATTTAAGACCAAAGGAAGTACTTCCATAATATGTTTTTAAATTCAAAAAAGAAAAGGTATGTGCGTTTAAAGAAACAGACATTCCTCTGCCATGCTGGCAACCCAATCATTGTAGCATTGAGTTAGAGCAGTGTTTCTAAATCTTTTTGTGCTGGCGATTGCTTTTGGACTTAAAAAAAATTGTGACCCCCCCACCTTAACCTTGGGGCTTTGGGCTTCAGCAGCCCCCTGCAGTGTGGGGCTCAGGGCATGGGATTAGGCCCTGCTTGGGGTATGGGCCTCCAGGCTACAACCCCACTCAGGGTTGAAACATCTAAATTAGCTTTGCAGGCCCCCTGTGCTGTGGGGCCCAGGCAATTGCCCTGCTTCCTAATCCCAAACTCCGGCCCTGCTTGTAACCTCTTAAACCGCTCCCATGAACCCCCAGGGGTCAGGACCCCAGGTTAAGAAACTCTGGATTAGACCATGAGAACCTGAAAGTGAAACTGGCTGGTGTCAAAAAGTTACACTGACTGGGCTATTTTCCATTCTCTAAGCTGACAACAACACAGTCCTTAAATAAATAGCTCAAACAATTAGGGATTTAGATAAGACAAGCAGCTTCCTTGATTAATTTTTAGAAAGAACTGTGAAGCACGTCTTTTGCAAAGGTCTGAAGTGTTCAATATAGTTTAGGAATTTATACAATGTTCATCACAGTGATCTCAGAATACCTTATTCAAAAGTATGATGCCAAAAACAGGGCCCCCCCAAAAAATACAGGAATTTGGTACCCCCAAATGTGACGATTTGGTGTCTCTGAATGCTGGCATCCAGGGTGCCCACATTTATCATAGAAAGAAGTAACTGAAAAAGTACAGGGAAGGAAAAAGCATGGATCAGTGAGAGAGCACGAGCTTATGACCTGGGAGGTGCAGGTTCAATTTGCTGCTCTGCTACAGTCTTTCTATGTGATGCTGGGGAAGTCATGCAGTGCTAGTTTCACAAAGGGGACTTAAGCATTGCAATTCATTGAGCCAGAGAGAAAAAAAGCAAGAGATTGATATAAGCTGCTGGTTAGCACACACACCTGGAAAGTGGGAGAGTTAAGACCCTGCTACAAGAAATATACATGAAATTTGCTCCCTCCCTCAATGTGAAGGAAGATATGCACAGCTTTTTGCCCCTCCCCCCAGTTATGAATTGCACAAACTGGGTTTTAGAATAAACAAAAAATGAGTTTAACAACTACAAAAGGTAGTTTTTGATACTGTCTCGCATGACCTTCTCATAAACAAACTAGGGAAATACAACCTAGATGGAACAAGGTGGGTGCATAACTGGTTGGAAAATCATTCCTAGAGAGTAATTATCAGTGGTTCACAGTCATGCTGGAAGGACATAACGAGTGCGGTCCCGAGGGATCGTTTCTGGGTCTGGTTCTGTTCAATATCTTCATCAATGATTTAGATAATGGCATAGAGAGTACACTTATAAAGTTTGCTGACGATACCAAGCTGGGAGGGGTTGCAAGTGCTTTGGAGGATAGGATTAAATTCAAAATGACCTGGACAAACAGGAGAAATGGTCTGAAGTAAATAGGATGAAATTCAATAAGGACAAATGCAAAGTACTCCATTTAGGAAGGAACAATCAGTTGCACACATACAAAATGGGAAATGACTGCCTAGGAAGGAGTACTGCGGAAAGGGATCTAGGGGTCATTGTGGATCACAAGCTAAATATGAGTCAACAGTGTAACGCTGTTGCAAAAAAAGCAAACATCATTCTGGGATGTCTTAGCAGGAGTGTTGTAAGCAAGACACAAGAAGTAATTCTTCTGCTCTACTCCACGCTGATTAGGTCTCAACTGGAGTATTGTGTCCAGTTCTGGGCGCCACATTTCAGGAAAGATGTGGACAAATTGGAGAACGTCCAAAGAAGAGCAATAAAAATGATTAAAGGTTTAGAAAACCTGACCTATGAGGGAAGATTGAAAAAATTGGGTTTGTTTAGTTTGGAGAAGAGAAGACTGAGAGGGGACATGATAACAGTTTTCAAGTACATAAAAGGTTGCTACAAGGAGGAGGGAGAAAAATTGTTTTTCTTAACCTGAGGACAGAACAAGATGCAATGGGCTTAAATTTCAGCAATGGCAGTTTAGGTTGGACATTAGGAAAAACTTCCTAACTGTCAGAGTGGTTAAGCACTGGAATAAATTGCCTAGAGAGGTGGTGGAACCTCCATCATTGGGGATTTTTAAGAGCAGGTTGGACAAACACATGTCAGGAATGGTCTAGATAAGACGTAGTCCTGCCTTGAGTGCAGGGGACTGGTCTAGATTATCTCTCGAAGTCCCTTCCAGTTCTATGATTCTATGATTTTAAGTGATTATAAGGGATAGCAAACAGAACAAAGCGGATTACTGAGCAAATAAAACAAACACACAAACTAGGCTTAATACATTAAAGAAAATAGGATACAAATAGTAATTTCTCCCCCTTAATGTTGTTTATGTAGGTTGCAGAGTTTCTTGCACTGCTTGCTGCTTAAATCTCCAGATATACCCTTCACAGGCTGATCTTTCTCACCTGGGCTCAGCTCCTGCTCCCCATTCCCAGCTTAGTTCCTTTGTTTCTGCAGGTTTTTTCAACAGTCTTCCTTCTTGGGTTGGGAGGCAGTAGTGAAGAGCCAAGATTAACTCATTTCCCAGTCTTAAAGAGGATTTGCATATGGTCAGAATCCTTTGTTTCCCAGTTGGACCCCGACCCTCTCTTTATGGAAAAACACTAGGTGTTCATGATGGGGTCTAGTACCAATCACCTGACCCTGCAGTGTCAAAGCAGCATCCCAGGAAACTTCTCAGGAAGGAGTGAGATTAGCATCTTCAAAGTCCTATTGCCCTTCCTAATGACCCATCCAGACTGATTGCATACTGTCTGGTGGGCATTCCCAAGGTGAAAACACAGTTGTAATGATTACATAGTCAATATTTCTAACTTAAGATACAGAAATGATACATGCATACAAATTGGATAATCACATGCAACAAAGCCCGTTGCCAACTCTATCCACATATCTCAGTGGTTCTCAAACTGGGGCCGCTGCTTGTGTGGGGAAAGCCCCTAGCGGGCCAGGCCAGTTTGTTTACTTGCCAGGTCCGCAGGTTCGGCCGATCGTGGCTCCCACTGGCTGTGGCTCGCCGCTCCAGGCCAATGGGGGCTGCGGGAAGCGGTGCGGGACAAGGGATTTGCTGACTGCCACTTCCCACAGCCCCCATTGGCCTGGAGAGGCAAACCACGGCCAGTGGGCGCGGCGATCGGCTGAACCTGCTGACCCAGCAGGTAAACAAACTGGCCCGGCCCGCCAGGGGCTTTCCCCACACAAGCGGAGGCCCCAGTTTGAGAACCACTGACATATCTATTCAGGGGACACCATCATAGGACCTAATCACATCAGCCACACTATCAGAGGCTCGTTCACCTGCACATCTACCAATGTGATATATGCCATCATGTGCCAACAATGCTCCTCTGCCGTGTACATTGGCCAAACCGGACAGTCTCTACGCAAAAGAATAAATAGACACAAATCAGACATCAAGAATTATAACATTCAAAAACCAGTCGGAGAACACTTCAACCTCCCTGGTCACTCAATTACAGACCTAAAAGTCGCAATACTCCAATAAAAAAAACTTCAAAAACAGACTCCAACGAGAAGGACTGCAGAATTGGAATTAATTTGCAAACTGGACACCATTAAATTAGGCTTGAATAAAGACTGGGAGTGGATGGGTCATTACATAAAGTAAAAGCTATTTCTCCATGCTAATATTTCCCCCCTACAGCTACTCACACCTTCTTGTCAACTGTTGGAAATGGGCCATCCTGATTATCACTACAAAAGTTTTTTTCTCTTGCTGATAATAGCCCACCTTAATTGATTACTCTCATTACAGTTGGTAGGGCAACACCTATTTATTCATGTTCTCTGTGTATATAGATCTTCCTACTGTATTTTTCACTGCATGCATCCGATGAAGCGGGTTTTAGCCCACGAAAGCTTATGCTCAAATAAATTTGTTAGTCTCTAAGCTGCCACAAATACTCCTGGTTCTTTTAACCTTTCCAATGATACTTCACATGACCCATCTTGCATAAAATATATCTTTGTTATGCCATATTTGTATCATAAGCATATCTCTATGAAGAATATGGGGTGTAACATCATAGTAGGAGACCTGGATAAAAGCGCCTGCTTGAAGTCAGTAAGATTGGGGATTCAAATCTGGTACTCTGACATCCCCAATGAGTGTGTTAAACATTGGACTATTGGATAAATTGGCATCCATAAGGAGTCAACTAACTTGTCCCAGATGTCTTTTGTGCAGGTTCAGGCCCCTGCCAGATCAGGCCCCATAGATGAGCTAGGCAGAGGAATGCCTAACTTGAGAATTCCAATAGGACTTTGGCATGAACGAGAGTGCCCAGCAGTTTGGCACATGTAGGCAGTTTTATGCATACCTACAGGAAGAAATCTAGATGCCTACAAGGATAGGCAGCAGCTGAGCAGTGGTTTTGTGAATGTCAGTGGTGCATAAGTGTTAGCCTTAGGCACCCAAAGAAGCAAATAGGTGCTATGTCCCTTTGTGAATCTAGCCCTTAGCCTCTGTGTTTCATTAGCAGAGTGAAGGTGAATGCAGGCTGAACAAGTAGAACTGTTCACCTTTCTGGAGCAGCCATTCCTGAAGAAGGTGATTGCAAGTGCCTCAGACTGTCCTGTTCTGAATCTGGGAATCTGTAAAGTCCCCATAATTGCATGTAGCAGTCAGTGTCCATAAGGCAGTAACACAGGGGTCTATCCCCTCCCCTTCAGACTAGTCGCTAGTGAAAAGCCTGTGTTACTCCAGTTTTGTTTTGCTTTCAAGAGCAATAGTTCCCCAGAGCTCCTAGGACTCCTATGAGGCTTGGAGCAGTGATGAGTTTCAAAGTGTACTCCGGGGGGAATTCTGCGACAAAACATTAAAAATTCTGTGCACAATATTTTAAAATTCTGTATATTTTATTTGCCAAAATAACACTATCTAATCACGCCAGTTTCAATTATTTGGTAATTTATTTCAAAATACCTGCCAGCAACTATGTCTGTGATAGTACAGACTCACAAAAAATTCCCCCAGGAGTAGAGTTAAAGGAACCCCAGTTTCTCTGGCCCCTCCCCCTCAGAGCCCAGAAAGAGGGCCAGACATCCGCACCCCCTACCTCCAAGAGCCCAGCCATGGGCCACCCCCAGGCCAGACATTCACACGCACCCCCCCCACAGATCCCAGCCACGGGGTGCCCCCCAGCCCAGACAGCCACACTCCCCTCCCCCCAGAGCCCAGCTGCAGAGCTCGCCACCCCGACACTCACATACACTCCCTCCCAACCAGAGTCCAGCTATGGGGCCCACCCCAGTCCAGACACCTGTACCCCTTATCCCCCAGAGCCCAGCCATAGGGCCTCCCCAGTGCCCAGCTGAGGCCCCCCCAGCCCAGACACCCACAGCCCCAGAGCCCAGGGATCCAGAGGGAGAAACAGCTTGATGCTGGGTCCTGGGCTTGTATGGAGTTTCCTGCACGCTGCCTCCTTCCTTCAGGGCATGCTGAGAAGTGCAGCTGCCGGGAATCCTCCAGCTCCTCCTCTCGCTTCCCCCGCCAGTGTCTTCTATTTATGAGCTGGGCTCTGCCAGGTCCAGTGGCCCCTAGTGGCAGACAGCAGCTCTGCAGCCCATTTCAGTGGGGGAAAAAGGAAATACTGCACATACAATATTAATTTTTTATGCAAATACTGCATGCGCAGTGCCGCTAAATTCTCCCAGGAATAAAAGTGGTGCAGCTCTCTCTGCTTCTTCTCAGATAAAGTAAAATAACAGTTTTACTTTCCTGTGGTGGTTGTCCTTCTGCATGGCCAAGTCTGGGTAGAGCTCCAACAATTTCTTCCACTGAGTCCATTGCTGGGCTAGGTTGGTATCTGCAAAATCCAGGGCGCTGGAGGGCTTCAGATTCAACAGCTGACGCTGCCAGTTGCTGCACTGCAGTGAACGCACAGCTCTGCCCCTGCCACCATGTTCCAATAGCGCACAGTGAAGCTGAGTACAGGTTAAATCAAACAAGTTGGTCTTTATTAAACCTGGTGCACTCCTCTGTCCATGTGGCTATGTTGCTCCCAGCCTAACTCCCCATCTTCCCTGATGTCCTGTCAGTAACAGGCCCTCCAGGGAACACGGGCCGCCTGACTTTAGTTCCACTGAAGATGAGAGACTCTGTGCCTCAGTACCCCATCTGTAAAATGGGGATAATAGCACTTCCTTATCTCACAGGGGTGTTGCAAGGATACGACATTAAAGATTATGAGGCACTCAAATAGTATGCTGATAGAGGAGTGAATTAGTAGGGGTGGGTAGTGACTGTCAGAAAGGGAAGAATGCAAGCATGAGAGGAGGTGGCATGACAGGCAGTGAAGCAAGGAGAAGCAGGTGGGGGTGATTCCTAGGGGAAAGGGCATCCATGGTGTGGGGGAGCTGGGAACTGGTCACCTCAGGAATGAGGGGAACTGCAGAGTAGGAGCTTCTGGCTTGGGAAGGAACAGAGTTTCAGACAAAGAACTGGGGAAGAAGTTCTGATGCCTATCCTCAGGTCAGCTCAGCTTCTGAACACTCACTTACCCACGCAGCATACAGGGGAAGTGGTGGGTGGTATTTGGATAGGCAGCTGACTGGCCAGGGGGTGGACAAATAATGCCCAACATGTTAAAACAAACACAAAACAGGCAGGGGAGAGGGAAAGGAGTCATACGACTGCCACCCATTTGAGGTTTTCTGGGCTTATAATTGAAATAATTCTGAAGCATATGAAAGTGCCCATGCTATAGCTGGCATACAGATGACATTTTGAAGCAATGTGATAATGTTTTCATGTGGCTTGGAGAAAAAGAGACAGGGCTGAAAGGGGTGGAGGAGGAGAAAAGAGAGACAGGATATGACAGTAGGGTCTGAAATAGCACATCCTGAAACTGAGATAAAGGAAAACAGATCTATGAATAAGTATTTGAGGCTTCAGTGCTAAAAGGTGTCTGCAAGCAGGTGTAAGCAGGGGAATGGTCCCGCTATGGTGGGGAACTTTCCTGGCGTATGCACTACCCCGGTGAAGTGGGCTAGCGAAAGGATCTGAGTCCTCGCTCTCACTTCCTTTACTCAGAGGCCTGCCTGACCTCAAGGGCTCCCCTTCCACAATCCTGGGTGGCAAAGTTCACGTAACCCCAACAAGGCTGGGCTCAGGATTTCTGGGGGGCTTGACCCCCCAACCTTGTTGTGGTCACTTAGGGCAGGGATTAGGGTGTCCCCACTCCGTGGTGCTCTCTCCGCACTGGATGCTTCCTTGACCCACTGATCATTACATACAGGTCAAGCAAATACAATTTATTAAACAGCAATCAATTAAAAAAAATAAGGAAAAAATGGGAAAGATTAAGGAAAACCCATAACCCTGCTCTGTGACACTGGGACGTCACACCCAACGTCTCTGGAATGTAAGGGAAGTTCAGTCTGTTCCTCACACGTCCCAGGCCTTCTTCTCAGGCCCTGGCTGTGCTGCAGGGATACTGTGGGTCAGACACTTGCTCTGGTGCTGGCCACACGCCTTCAGCAGGGCCGGCTCCAGGCACCAGCTTACCAAGCAGGTGCTTGGGGCGGCCACTTCAGAGAGGGGCGGCACGTCCAGCTGTTCGGCGGCAATTTGGCGGATGGTCCCTCACTCCTGCTCGGAGCGAAAGATCTCCTGCCGAATTGCTGCCGCAGATTGTGATCGCGGCTTTCTTTTTGGTTTTTTTGAGGGGTTTTTTTTTGTTTGGCTGCTTGGGGACCCTTCTTCCCAGCATCGCCCCTGCCCCATCAGGGTTATGATCCCCCTCCGAGTCTGGCCTGCCAGGCATCTTGGCTGGGGGCGTCTCCTTGTGCTGGGCCCTCTGCCCAGATCCCCCTCACTTTCCCCAGCTGTTCACTGCACTCGGCTCTGGACTGCTCCAGCTCCACTCTGCCTCAGCACTGCTGCTCTGCCTCCAGCTCCCTGGGCAGCTTCTCTGGCCCCTTTGGCTCTGGTTGCTGCAGCTCTGCCCCCAGCTCAGGTCTGCTCTGCAGGCTGCTTCTGTGACTCTGCTCCCAGCTCTGACCTGCTTCCTGGGCTGCTTCTCTGGTCCCTCTGGATCTGGCACAGCTCTGCTCCCCAGCTCAGCTTGGGCCCCTGCTTTCTCCATAGCTCAGCCCCACTCTGTCTGACCCAGGCAATTCCAGTTCACACGGAGAACGGGACCCCCCTGGCCTCCTGACTCCCTGATTAGCCTGCCCGCCCTGTCAATCAGGCTGACCTGGAGCACTGGTCTCTCCACATTGTTCCTGGGGACTGTCAGTCTCAGGGCCCTGATTTCCCATCGACCCTTCCCCTTTCTTTTGGTACTGGCCAACCAAAACACCCCCACTGAGTTTGAGTAGGGGGACAACGGTCCCTTTAAACAGGGAAGATCAAATGCTTGAAGGACAGAAAGTAGTTCCTCTCCGCATGAGAGAAGGGGAAAGAGATGGATTACACTAATTAAGAAATCTTTTCCAACCTTCTCATCTAGGATTTATTGATATTTTTGGAATGCCTGAACATTTTAATTCAAAAGATGGCTGGATTATATTTTACATACTCATCTCTATTAAGATGGAAATGTTGTAATATGTAGAGAAGATTTTAACTACAGGAAATTTGTAGAAACTACTTTATTTAGCAAAATAGCCACATGACTTGCCAGAAACAGTTGTTTGATAACTATCCACCTGTGATTTGTGCAAAGGCCTTGTGCCTGGCAAAAGGTCCCCATCCATTTCTTTGTTGGCAGGGTATCTACATAATTAATATCCAAAGGGAACACTGAAGGTTTATGTTTCACACAGACACTGATATTTGTCTTTTGTTTCACGCAGGTGACAACTACGTGAGAGGGTGCCCTTCAGAAGTTGACCAAATAGACATTTGGGTACTTTTATGTTGGATATAGGATCTGGCTACAATCCCAACAACAAATAAAAGACCAAACAAAAAACATCAACAAACTACAGAAATGAATTTCTTAAGGAAGTAGAGGATTCTTTTTTGAGGCCAGAAGTATACCTGGGTTCAAAAAAGAATTAAATAAGTTCATGGAGTATATGTCCATCAATGCATATTAGCCAAGATGGCTAGGGATGCAACCCATGCTTTGGAGGTCCCTTAGCCTCTGACTGCCAGAAGCTGGGACTAGACAATAGGGACTGGCTCACTCGATAATAGCCCTGTTCTGTTAATTCCGTCTGAAGCATCTGGCCCTGGCCACTGTCAGACGATAGGATACTGGGTTAGATGGACCATTGGTTTGCCCCAATATGGCCTTTCTTGTGTTCTTATGTTAATCAGCAGGGGGAAACAAAGAGGAGAGGCAGCACTATGACCCTGAATCAAAGTCCATTGAAATGTAGTGACTTTGGTGAGTTTGGGATCAAGCTCGTGAGCCACAAGCAAATGCTCCATGGACCACAGGTTGGGACCACTGGCCTACAGTATTCTTACATTAGTTATATTTCTTTAGTCAAAAATGCTGAGGAAAAGTGGCTTGATCTGTTGGAAGGACTCTTGTCTCTCATATTATCTGATGGAAACAACATTCCTGTAGAAATAACAGTCTCACTTATATGACTCCATCGCCATTTATCTCAGTAAGTACATGTTTAGGAGTGGGTAGTTCTGCTTTGAATTGTGTCTCCATGGAACCTCTAAGAAGTATACATTATTGTTTCCTATAACACTGGTGTCTTTCCACAAAGTTTTGATTGATTAGCTAGCATACCCATAGCATATAGATGAGTATTGTATTAACTGCCCTATGCATGTGGTTTTCTTTGATTTTTGAAAAATTCTCTTATTCCACTTTGCTTGCTGCTAGTATAGTTATAACACAGCACAACAGTTGAAAATAGGCTAGGATGGAATGGAAAATCAAGTCCACAGCATTTTCTAAGTTTACATATCCTGTTCAGGTTTCAGAGTGGTAGCCGTATTAGTCTGTATCAGCAAAATCAACGAGCAGTACTTGTGGCATCTTAGAGACTAACACATTTATTTGGGCATAAGCTTTCATGGGCTAAAACCCACTTCATCAGATGCATGGAGTGGAAAATATAGTAGGCAGGAATATATACACAGTACATGAAAAGATGGGAGTTGCCTTACCAAGTGGGGGGTCAGTGCTAACGAGACAATTCAATTAAAGTGGAAGTGGGCTATTCTCAACAATAGAATACCAAGGGAGGAAAAATTACTTTTGTAGTGGTAATGAGACCAATGTAATCAGGGTGGCCCATTTCAAATAGTTGACAAGAAGGTGTGAGTAACAGTAGGGGAAAATTAGAATGGGGAAATTAGTTTTTGTAGGTTTCAGAGTAGCAGCCGTGTTAGTCTGTATCCGCAAAAAGAACAGGAGTACTTGTGGCACCTTAGAGACTAACAAATTTATTAGAGCATAAGCTTTCGTGGACTACAGCCCACTTCTTCGGATGCATATAGAGTGAAACATATATTGAGGAGATATATATACACACATACAGAGAGCATGAACAGGTGGGAGTTGTCTTACCAACTCTGAGAGGCCAATTAAGTAAGAGAAAAAAAACTTTTGAAGTGATAATCAAGCTAGCCCAGTACAGACAGTTTGATAAGAAGTGTGAGAATACTTACAAGGGGAGATAGATTCAATGTTTGTAATGGCTCAGCCATTCCCAGTCCTTATTCAATCCTGAGTTGATTGTATCTAGTTTGCATATCAATTCCAGCTCAGCAGTCTCTCGTTGGAGTCTGTTTTTGAAGTTTTTCTGTTGTAAAATAGCCACCTGCAGGTCTGTCATAGAATGACCAGACAGGTTAAAGTGTTCTCCCACTGGTTTTTGAGTATTATGATTATGACCCATCCACTCCCAGTCTATATTCAGGCCTAATTTGATGGTGTCAAGTTTGCAAATCAATTCCAGTTCTGCAGTTTCTCATTGGAGTCTGTTTTTAAAGTTTTTTTGTTGAAGAATTGCCACATTTAAGTCTGTTATTGAGTGTCCAGGGAGATTGAAGTGTTCTCTGACTGGTTTTTGAATGTTATAATTCTGGACGTCTGATTTGTGTCCATTTATTCTTTTGCGTAGAGACTGTCCGGTTTGGCCAATGTACATGGCAGAGGGGCATTGCTGGCACATGATGGCATATATCACATTGGTAGATGTGCAGGTGAACGAGCCTCTGATGGTGTGGCTGATGTGGTTAGGTCCTATGATGGTGTCCCTTGAATAGCTATGTGGACAGAGTTGGCAACGGGGTTTGTTGCAGGGATAGGTTCCTGGGTTAGTGTTTTTGTTGTGTGGTGTGTAGTTGCTGGTGAGTATTTGCTTCAGATTGGGGGGCTGTCTGTAAGCGAGGACTAGCCTGTCTCCCAAGGTCTGTGAGAGTGAGGAATCGTCCTTCAGGATAGGTTGTAGATCCTTGATGATGCGCTGGAGAGGTTTTAGTTGGGGGCTGAAGGTGATGGCTAGTGGCGTTCTGTTACTTTCTTTGTTGGGCCTGTCCTGTAATACGTGACTTCTGGGTACCTTTCTGGCTCTGTCAATATGTTTCTTCACTTCACCAGGTGGGTATTATAGTTTTAAGAACACTTGATAGAGATCTTGTAGGTGTTTGTCTCTGTCTGAGGGATTGAAGCAAATGTGGTTGTATCTTACAGCTTGGCTGTAGACAATGGATTGTGTGATGTGGTCTGGATGAAAGCTGGAGGCATGTAGGTAAGTATAGCAGTCAGTAGGTTTCTGGTATAGGGTGGTGTTTGTGTGACCATCGCTTATTTGCACTGTAGTGTCCAGGAAGTGGATCTCTTGTGTGGACTGGTCCAGGCTGAGGTTGATGGTGAGGTGGAATTCCACCAGGATTTCAACAATTTCCACCCCACCATCAACCTTGGAATTCTACTATTGAGTATAGCCCACTTCCACTTTAACTGAATTGTCTCATTAGCACTGACCCTCCACTTGGTAAGGCAACTCTCATCTTTTCATGTACTATGTATATATATCTGCCTACTGTATTTTCCACTCCATGCATCTGATGAAGTGGATTTTAGCTCACGAAAGCTTATGCCCAAATAAATTTGTTAGTCTCTAGGGTGCCACAAGTACTGCTCATTGTATATCCTGTTCAGTTACATTGGTACAACTAAATGGAGTTCAATGAATTGTGCTGACACATCTGAGAGGAAGATTTGGCTCAATGTCACATTCATTCCAAGAGTCTGAGGTTGGACATTGCAATTAGCACACTGAATGGCATTCATTCAGTAGCTGTGTTGTCATAATTACAAAGGTGTTGGCTGAAAATTTCCCTCCCACAGATGGCCATTGAAATAGTTGAGTGTCTAGCACCATTTAACAGAGGTGTGGTTTGCTCTCAGTGTCACTGAGACTAGATCAAATCCGCAGCCTAGCAGAAAAAAACACTGGTGTTTTTTTTAAGGGCTTCACTATTGATTTTTGTTAACTACAGTTTAAGAAAAATATAATCAGACTATGCATTACTAGGCCACCATTAATACAAGTGTAGGATTTATCCCAGTGCAAAAGCTACTCCAAGTAGTATTATAGTACCTTATTAATCAATAATATGCATCTCATTTTGCTAATGAATGTGGATTCAAGCATAAATCTTTATGTGGTATGAAGACTGACTAACTCTTACAGTAGTCAGATGAAACTTTATGGAAAGGTGATACTTTTTTTGTGTATCTAGCCTTATTTTAGGTAATGTTTTTGACCTTCTCTTTCAAGAATATAAAGGTATGTTCTTTTTAAAGCTATGCTACAGTGTCAAAGAAATGAAAAATGTGAAAACAAAAATTTCATGGGAAAATTTTTTTCAGAAGCATGTAAGTGACTTAGGTGTCCTGACTTCCAATGAGACTTAGGCTGGGATTTTCAGATGTGTCTAAGTGAGCTAGATACTCGACTTCCTCTGAAAGTCAATTGGAGCTAGGCATAATGAAAAAGAAGTCGGTGTGAGCTCAAAAGCTTGTCTCTTTCACCAACAGAATTTGGTCGAATAAAAAAGATATTATCTCACCCACCTTGTCTCTCTAATATCCTGGGACCAACAGGGCTACAACAATGGAAGATCTTTCTTCTGTTCATGCTTGATATCTGTATCGCACTCGCCCTATATTATTCTGTGGCTCCGCTTGTCTTTGGTGCAAGTGCTGTGCTGCCTATCAGTAGCAGGGCCGGCTCCAGGCACCAGCTTCTCAAGCAGGTGCTTGGGGCGGCCGCTCCGGAGAGGGGCGGCATGTCCAGGTATTCTGCGGCAATTTGGTGGACGGTCCCTCACTCCGCCTGGCAGTGAAGGACCTCCCGCCGAATTGCCGTCGCAGATCGCGATTGCAATCGCGGCTTTTTTGTTTTTGTTTTTTTTGTTTTGGCTGCTTGGGGCGGCCAAAACCCTGGAGCTGGCCCTGATCAGTAGTCTGCATCCAGCCCCCCCTGCTGTAACATCTGATAGGCATCAGGCATGCCCAGAGCATGCCCACAGGATTGGGCCCTGCTGGCGAGATACACGGTCCCCTACTTAATTTGAGAATCTTTCTTTAGGGTAAGGGAGGTTTTCTGAGCTGCTCACTAGCTGTGGGGCAGCATCAAGACTCAGGCAACTTTGCAAATGCCAGCTGACAGAAACTTCATAGATTCTAAGGCCAGAAGGGACCATTGTGATCATCTAGTATGACCAGCTGTCAAGAGGACATAGGCTCCTGTGGGGTTACACAGCAGCTGAACAGCAGTTTTGAAAGTGTCAATGGCGGCTAAATTGTGGAGTTAAGCACCTTAAAGAGGCAAATAGGCTCCTAAATACCACTGCCTAACTCAGTTTTGAGAAGTTGACTGGAGCTCCTAAGTCACTTTTGAAAAATGTACTCGTGATCTTTCATCTGTCATCACAGCCCTCTCATGTGACCTGCTTCTTCATGGAGATATTCCATATCTTTGTTTTACAGCACTCTACAAAAATTTCAAATTGTAGGAAACACTCATCTTCAGAATATTAACACAAGTCTAGTTGCCCCCTTAATGTCATTATTTTTTATTGCTCCAGTGTACATTTATCAGGTCATGAATTACTGGAATGAGAAATCATAATGCGAATTTCCAGTAAAATTAAATCAAAGTACTTTTGAAGTTTGGTAAACATACTGTAATAAAAATAATTACCAAAAAAGTAGTTAGCTTTCTGCCTGACAGCTGGATAATGTAGATTAGGGGACAAAAGAATGCACTTTCCATTAAAATATTGGAGAATATGGAGACTTTAAGGGTAGTTGTAAGGCATGTTTGACAAGCACCTTGAAAGTTCTGCTTTCCCAGGCATGTTGATGGGAACTTCATTAATCATATCCTAGTTGTCATCGACAGATTGGATGGGAAGTAAGATTAAAATAGCATCTCCCATTAAGGGACATGGTAGCATTTACATTTATGGAGACAGTGGAAACATATTTCTAAAAATTGTTTTGTTTCATCCTCTGCTTTAAAATCTGAATGTTAGTTAAAGTAGCGACACCCAAAGACATCCTGCAGAGGAAACTATCATAAATACAGCATACAACAGACAAAAGCACCTAGGGAGGGTTACACACCAAGCAGTTTTTACAGAATTCATTTCCCAAACCCCAAAACTTCCTCCCCTACTAAGGGGACCATTCACTGACTCAGTATTCCATTCTGTTCTGCAGTTGTGAATGAAGTGTTCAGCTGTCCTCATTCATGAAAATAAAAGTTTTTTGTCCCCCACATCAGGTGGTGATACATTCATTACATCTGTTTAATTAGTTAGGAAGAGCTGTACATCTATGAATAGTATCACATGCTCAGGGAACAAAACAGACTCATGATTAGCTATTTTGTTCCTAGGTGAAACAGTCTGACACTGGGCTTGTCTTCACTACCGGGGAGATCGGATGTTGATTTAGTGGGTCTTCACTATGGAGGGTGCTCTCCGGTCGACCCCGGTACTCCAGCTCCCTGAGAAGAATAAGGGAAGTTGACTGGAGGGTGTCTCCCATCAACGCAGCACAATGAAGACACCTGGGTAAGTCGACCTAAGCCACATAGCTGGAGTAGCGTAACTTAGGTTGACTTATTCTGGTAGTGAAGACAAACCCACTATTATATTCCCAGCATGCAACATTGACATCGCTTTGCGGCTCACCTTTAGAATCATGTGTTATTTTGCGAAGGAGTCTTTTCAAATGTAGTTGATCTTTGGAGTGTTCATTTTCCACTCCGAGAAGTGACTGAGCAGCTAACTATAGAGCCATGTCCCTGACCTGGGCCAGTGACAAAAATATAGGTCATAATGTTGACCAGAAAAGTCCCCTGCATCTGCATCCTCATGTCTGGAAGTCCTGGGAATTCCCAGCTCTCTTACGTCAATAAGGCATTCTTCACCACTTTTCTCCAGCCAAAACACAAGGGTCTTTTCAACAACCAAGCAAAATATCCTGCCATTTGTTTTGCCTATCATTTGATTACAGTTTAGCTATTAATATCACAAGGAGAAATGATGTACCACAGTAGACTTTTTTTTTTAAACGGGAAAAAAAAGGCATCCTGTTAACACTTAGTGGTTTGTAAGAGTGTGGACTCACTGCTGTTGTGCCCCTTGATGACTGCGTACGGTATAGCAGGGTCTCCTACAGCTGCTCCAACCATGTGGCGGTCTGCCTTTTCTTGTGACTTAGCTCTACAACACGGTCTCTTATAGTCTCCTCTCTCCCCATTCCAGAGTAAACAGAGTCCAACTGCCAGGGCTAGGGCTAGGGGTAGGGCCAGGGCCAGGGCCAGGGCATGGGCATCCGTTCCCAGGTTCTTCAGGGTTCTGAGGAATGCTGCTTCCCAGGACTTTCTTCCTGAAGTAGGGTTGCCATCTTTCTAATGGCTGGTAACTGGACCCTTAAGGTCCTGCACCTACTTCGCCTCTTCAGCCCAAGACCCCATCCCCATTGCTTGCTCCTCTCCCCTTCTCTCCCCATTGCTCTCTGGATTGTCTCCACCTTCCTCCCCCACCCCAGCTGGGCTCCCTCTGCTCTGGGGCTGGGACTGTTGCTGCTGCAGTGTGACAAGGAGCCTGCCTGCAGGTAGGAGACAGCCCCAGCTGAGCAGAGTCTGGCTTGGGTTAATGACCCAGTGCCTCCCCCTCCCTGCAGTAACCAGACTTTCGGTGTCCGTTCACTGCATTTGACCAAACACTGCCAGGTCCCCTTTTTGACCCAACTTTCCGGTCAAAAACTGGGCATCTGGACACAGAAGCCAAAACCCGGACTGTCCGGGTAAAACACTATCCTGAAGGCCCAGCTTCAAAGTGCATCTCCCCTTTGGACCAAGATGTTTCCATGCAGCTCTTCATACTGGACTGGTAGAGGAAACCAGGCCTTCCCTCTCTTCTGGGTTCCAGTCCAGGGAACCTGTGGTGAGTAGCTAAGGTCTGTTCCCTCAGACTTCTTGCTGCCTCCCTGGATTTCTTCCTACCTCGGCCCTCCTTCAGGCCCTTTCCCACAGCCCCTCCCTCTACTTATTGTACATCTGCTTCTCTATACTCCTTTCTTCTACACTTTAGCAACTAAAGAAACTGTAGAGTTCTTCTCTTACTGTAGCCTTTTTCGTATCTGGGCTTCTTCCCTTGATGCTTACCACCCAGCTCCTACCCCAGATGGGGTTCATCTTTAGATGGGCTTAGCCCACCCACCACATGCCTAATTGAGCTCTCTAGTGCCAGTGTGGGGCACATACCCCATCAAATGGTTCTTCGTAAGTGATGTACTTGTGCTGGGATCAGTAGCGTAGCTGGGGGGGGGGGGGGGTGGGAAGTGGGGCAGCAGCCGCTCTCCCACTGAGCACAAGTGGTGCCTTTTCAATTTCTTGGCGCCTTTTTAATTTTTACTCACCCGGCAGTGCTCTGGGTCTTCGGCGGCACTTCGGCGGCGGGTCCTTCATTCGCTCCGGGTCTTTGGCAGCACGTCCTTCACTCGTTCCGGGTGTGTTCGGTGGCACTGAAGGACCCGCCACAGAAATGCTCCCGAAGACCCGTGGAGCGAGTGAAGGACCCGCCGCTGACGTGCTGCCGAAGACCTGGAGCGCCTCCCCGCCAGTAAAAGCGCCACAGCGGGTGGCGCCTTTTTTTTGTAATTGCTCCCCCTGTTCCCTCCACCTGGCTACACCACTGCCTGGGATCGAAGCTGCACTCTAATCCTCAGTGCTTTGGAGGGTTCCCTTCACATACAGCATTGCTTAACTGGTTAAATGTATTATATAGGTGACAACTTTTCTGCATACTAGTCAACATACTATAGCGATGGGATTACAAATGCTATAGGCAGACAGATATAGTATTAGTCGTCACCAGAAGCAAAGTACTGGATTAGCTGGACCAAATGATTAACCATACTGGATCAATTTAGGCTCATTGCACTGTTGGTAGATTTAGCAACTCTTTAATTCAATGTCTTATCTAAGTGTGACTAGACTTGATTGAGCTCTGAAAAATAATCTGAGTGGGAGCAGTGTTCCCACTGGTATGAAAAACATTCCCAAGATTTCTTTTAATTGCACTATGGAGCATGTATACAACTCAGTATTTAGAGAGAATGCATGGTACACAACACCCATTATTACTTAGTGATTTTCTGCTTTGGTTCATTTTTTCCAATGCGTTGGACTTCAGTGTGGCATGGATTTTAGCACAGAGCACCCAAATTTACAATACAATAGCACTGGATTGTTTTCTTTGTAGAGAAAGTGGGTATCATTTACATTATTGTTCCTCATGTCTACCAGATAGCGACTGTGAAAAAAAAAAAAAAAACGGAACGGGGTGGGGGGTAAAAGGCGCCTATATAAGAAAAAGTCCCAAAAAACGGGACTGTCCCTTTAAAAACGGGACATCTGGTCACCCTACTCATGTCTATTCTATGCACAATGTGATCCATATTCCTTTAAATCAGTATTGAGGATTTTCCCTGCAAGTTTTTGAACTAGTAATAAAAACAAACTTTTTTTCCTTTAAAAAAGCATGTTCAAAGAGACAGCTGTAGATTTTCTTCTTGGTTAAAGTAACTAAATTTTACTATTGGTTTTAATTCCCTTTGCAAGGTCCAACTCTACATGGCTTTTGGTCTTTCTCACTTTATCCCTACATGTTCTGACCTCAATAAGGTAGCTTTCCTTGCTGATCCCTCCCATCTTTCACTCCTTATAGGCTTTCTGCTTTTTCTTAATCACCTCTCTGAGATGCTTGTTCATCCAGCTTGGTCTATAACTCCTTCCTATGAATTTTTTCCCCTTTCTTGGGATGCAGGCGTCTGATAGTTTCTGCAACCTTGACTTGAAGTAAATCCAGGCCTCCTCCACTTTTAGATCCACAAGTTCTTTAGTCCAATCCACTTCCCTAACTAATTTCCTTAATTTTTTAAAGTTAGCCCTTTTGAAATCAAAAACCCTTGTCACAGATCTATTTTTGTTTATCCTTCCATTTAGTTTGAACTGAATTAGCTCATGATCACTTGAATCAAGGTTGTCCCCCACAACCATTTCTTCTATGACGTCCTCACTGCTCACCAAAACCAAATCTAAAATAGCATCCCCTCTTGTTGGTTCAGCAACTACTTGGTGAAGGAATCCATTAGCTATCGCATCCAGGAAAATCTGAGCCCTATTATTACTACTTGCACTTGTCCTCCAGTCTATATCTGGGAAGTTAAAGTCTCCCATGATCACACAATTCCCATTAGTATTTACTATATTAAAAACATTAAAGAGATCTCTATCCATATCCAAATCGGATCCTGGCGGTCTATAGCACACCCCAAGCACTATCCCAGGGGAGGCCCTAGTAGCTTTCTTCCCCAATGTGATTTTTGCCCAGACAGACTGTCTTATCCATTCCATCACTTCTTATTTCTCTACAGTCTACCTCATCATTGAGATACAATGCTACTCCACCACCTTTGCCTTTATTTCTATCTTTCCTAAACAGCACATACCCTTAAATACCTGTACTCCAGTCATGACTACTATTCCACCATGTTTCTATTATCGCTATAATATCTGGTTTCACTTCCTGTACCAATAGCTCTAGTTCCTCCATTTTGTTACCTAGGCTCCTCGCGTTAGTGTACAAACATCTTAATTTTTGCTGTTTGGCTTCTCTCACATTCTTTACCCGATTAGGCATAGACATTCTACCACCAGTATCACCTATTAGACTGGTATCTACACTACCCTTCCTCCTTATGTCCATTCTCCTACCCACGGCTGTCTCCTTTCTTACTTCGTTTTCTTCCCTCTCAATGTTAAAATCCGGCATGGAGATTACCTGGACATCTCCCAACCATCTCCTCCAAATTCCTAGTTTAAAGCTCTCTTAATCAGTTGTGCCAGCCTCCATCCTAGAAGTCTATTTCCCTCCCTACTCAGGTGAAGTCCATCCAGAGAGAACAGTCCTCTGTCCATGAATGCTTCCCAGTGGCCATACATCCCAAAGCCCTCCTTATAGCGTCACTGCCTGAGCCATCTGTTGATCATGATAATCTTGTTACACCTTTGTTGTACTTCTCTAGGAACAGGCAGAATCCCACTGAAGATCACCTGAGCCTCGATTTCCTTAAGCGTCTTCCCCAGCCTGGCACAGTCTCCCTTGATACGTTCCAGCGAGAATCTAGCCGTATCATTTGTTCCCACATGAAGGACAATCAGTGGATTCTTGCCCGCTCCCGTTAGGATTCTCTTCAGCCTCAGGTTCACATCCCATATCTTAGCACCCAGCAGACAGCATACCCTTCTGTTCTCTGGATCAGCTCTAGTTACAGGCCTATCTATTCTTCTCAGTAAGGTGTCCCCAATCACGTAGACCTGCCTTTTCCTGGTGATGGTGCGATTCTCCAGTCTATCCCCTGTTCCCTCCGGCTGCAAGTCCTCTCGATTCCTATTGTCCCTTGCAATCCTCCGCAACCCATCCCGAATCCTCCTGGGGCTCATATTTGGTGTTATCTCCATTGACTCTTCCCCTCTTCCTATAGGACTAGCTGCTCTTCTCTTCTTCCTTGCCCTCTGACCTTCAGCGACCACCTACTGTGCCCCTTCTTCATTTTCCAACTCTGCAAACCTGTTCTATTTCTCCTTCACTAGCCCATCTTTTCCTCTGCCTGGTTCTCTTAGTGACATGCTTCCACTGTCCACTTTCCTCACCCAGCAGTATCCCCTCAGAGTTCTTTGATCCTGCTTCCATCTTCAAGTCTGAGCTTTTCCCTTCAGCCTCCATCATCTTTGCTCCATTATCTGCTTAAACCCCCTTCTAAACTCAACCAGAGTTTCCACCTGCATCTCCAATCCTCGGATCTTTTCTTTCATTAGCTCTATCAGGCAGCACTTCATGCAGACGAAGCTCTTTTCAGGTACCCCCTCCAGGATCATGTACATGCTGCAGCTTCCACATCCAGTCATCTTCAATGCATCTTCCACTGCTTGGGTCACTACCACTGCTACCTCTGTATCTGTCATAGCCTTCCCACCTAAGTCCTGTTAGTCTGGGAAACACAAACCAAACCAAAACACCACCAGCCACAGCAACACAAACCCCCAACGAGCACCAAAACACTGCCAGACCACCACACACTCCCTTCACTAGCCTGGCTCTCTTAGTCTTCCCCTCAAACTCCCCTTGCAAACTCCCCTGTTTACAGCTCTGTTTGATGGCTCCCTGTGTGGCTGTAGCTGTCAATCTTACTGTTGAGCCTATGTAAGTTTTACTGTTTTGCATGAATACTGTGTGTGCCTCAGTTTTCCTGTGTGCTGCACCAATACCCTCGGTGGTGGGAATAGGGGTGTGTGTCTTTGGCTGAGACCTCTGGGGCAGATGAGGCTGCTCCAGCTGCCTGAACATATGCTATGACCAATGCCCTTCGTAACCTGAGACCCAGGAGGGGGATGCAACCAGGTGACAATCAGGTGACCCTTTTCCCAGGAAGCAAGACAAAGACAAGGAGGGGGAGCAATGGGGGTGTCTGAAGTTGGGTCTCTGGAAACTGGCAGTGTGCTTGGGGGGACTGGAAGAGGGGGAGTCCAGGGCATCTGGCCCAGGACTCCCCAAGATGGACTTGGCTGAAAGTCACTGATTTCTGTGCTAACAAGTTCTGGTCTACGCTGTGTCCTGTTGAATAATAAACCTTCTGTTTTACTGGCTGGCTGAGAGTCATGTCTGACTGCAAAGTTGGGGTGCAAGGCTCTCTGGCTTCTCCAGAAGCCCCACCCGGGCGGATTTGCTGCGGGAAGTGCACGGTGTGAAAGGGGATGCTGAATGCTCCGAGGTCAGACCCAGGAAGGTCAAAGCTGTGTAAGCTTCTTGCCCTTGTGACAGTATGCTCAGAGAGAGGAGGCGTGCTCCCCCAGAGTCCTGACTGGCTTCGTATGGAGTAGTTCCAGAGTATCACCCGGTGACTCCGTGACACCCCTCTCTCCCACCAGGTTTCAGAGCCCAGGCTCCAGCCTGAGCGGGAATATCCACATGACTAATTTTAGTCCTGTAGCACAAGCCCAAGTCAGTTGACCCAGGCTCTGAGACTTGCGGTGGAGTTTTGGGGGGAGCTGTTCGTTTGTTTGAAGTGTTGGATGTAAGAACCAAGCAGTAAAGTTGATACAAAAGTGTATGACATGTTGCCTGATGGTATGGAGCTTGGAGTTAGTGCCCAAATTACCAACCAATTATTTCTGTACCCGTCAGCCCTCACTTCTGCCCTTGTATCCCAGATTCAGAGATTTACGAGACCAGGCAGTGTGTCAGCTCCTGGGATTCTTACCCCCCCCCCCAAGGCCTGGGACAGGTGGTACCTCCAGCAGGGCTCTGCTTCTCCCCCTTCCCAGGCCTGGTGGTATTGGGATAGAGAGGAGGGGAGGAGGAGAGAGGAGTGCAGAGAGCCACTCTATTTTCACAAGAAGGGAGGAGGGAGCAAGGTTGCTTTTTATTCATAGAATCATAGAATATCAGAGTTGGAAGGGACCTCAAGAGGTCATCTAGTCCAACCCCCTGCTCAAAGCAGGACCAATTCCCAGCTAAATCATCCCAGCCAGGGCTTTGTCAAGCCGGGCCTTAAAAACCTCCAAGGAAGGAGACTCCACCACCTCCCTAGGTAACGCATTCCAGTGTTTCACCACCCTCCTAGTGAAATAGTGTTTCCTGATATCCAACCTGGACCTCCCCCACCACAACTTGAGACCATTGCTCCTTGTTCTGTCATCTGCCACCACTGAGAACAGCCGAGCTCCATCCTCTTTGGAACCCCCCTTCAGGTAGTTGAAGGCTGCTATCAAATCCCCCCTCATTCTTCTCTTCTGGAGACTAAACAATCCCAGTTCTCTCAGCCTCTCCTCATAAGTCATGTGCTCCAGACCCCTAATCATTTTTGTTGCCCTCCGCTGGACTCTTTCCAATTTTTCCACATCCTTCTTGTAGTGTGGGGCCCAAAACTGGACACAGTATTCCAGATGAGGCCTCACCAATGTCGAATAAAGGGGAACGATCACGTTCCTCGATCTGCTGGCATCTTTGCTTCATCTTCCCCTATTCCCTCTCATGCCAATGATATCAGCTGCTCCCTTTCTCTGCTTCCCTACCCATAAACTTCTGTGGATTCTTTGGCCTCCTGCTGCAGCTACGATGAGCTGCTCTTCCTCAGGATGCAGGGAAGTGGGGAAGGCAGCCAATTGGAGGGGATTTTCCCCCTAGCAGGTCTGAAACTTTCCTGGAACTTTTCGTGTTATCATTAGGCTGCCTGCAGCAGGGGCCAAAATTGTGAGAAAGGGCCACCCTGTTACTACAAATGCCAACTGAACTCTTACTCTTCATTGTATCATTACACAACATATTTTTCAGGTGGCTTGCCTTTTTTAAATGTTTTAATCCCTTATTCAGAGTGCAGACCTGCATTTAAGACTAGGCGGAAGCTGGTATGCTGTAATGGAGGGAATAATGACTCAGGACTTGTACACTTGATTTCACATGATGAAAACAAGAGAATATCTAATTATCCCAGGGCCTATCTACCCTAGGCCCTACTTGTAGTTCACAAAAGGAATTGTTTGACGCCCAAGAGGTACTAAAGAAAGCACCATATATGCATCCGAAGAAGTGGGCTGTAGTCCACGAAAGCTTATGCTCTAATAAATTTGTTAGTCTCTAAGGTGCCACAAGTCCTCCTGTTCTTCTTTTTACTTTTATATGTATAATATATATACTGTTTACACATGCCTTAATCAAGTTAAACTCCTATCAAAGTTAAAAGGTGACAAGAGCAGTTAGGACTGGGCTTTATCTCTTTTTGTGTTCTTTATAGCTTCTTTTCCTCCTTGCATTACCAATGCCTCTAATCGAGTTCTCAGTGTTGTGGTTTATTTCATATTCTTTCATCGTAATGTTTCCTTTACTGTGTTTAACCTTCTGTGTCATACAAATAAATCTTTTCAGTTTTTTATATAATTTAAATAAATCATATCAGGACTTTTTCTGTAAACAGTAGAAAAATTAGCCTAGTGTAGATTTTCTAAATATCTTATGAAAGAATGAAGAAAACTGTGTATAGATAATATAGTGATGGATGCTCTAGAAATAATAAGTATACAGATTTCATGGGTTAAATCTAACATGGAGAGTGATAATGATCAGGGCCGGCTCTAGCTTTTTTGCTGCCCCAAGCAGCAAAAAAAAGCGCCGCCTCCCCAACCCCCCCGCCAAGCGCCGCGCAGCCCCCCCTCCCCAGCTGAGCGCCGCGCCGCCCCCCCCCCCAGCCGAGCGCCGCCGGAACCCCCCCCAGAGTGCCGCCCCCCGTGCCACCCCCCCGCCGAGCGCCGCGCGCCGGAGCCCACCCCCCCCCCCTGCGCCAAGCGCCACCGGAAACCCCCCCCCGAGTGCCAAGCCCTGCGACACCCCCCCCCCCCCCGCCACACCGCTGGAGCCCGCCCCTGCCAAGCACCGCCGGAACCCCCCTCCAGCGCCGCGCCCGCGCCGCACCCCCACCAAGCGCGGCACGCCAGCGCCTCCTCTCCCCGAGCCCCGCGCTGCGCCGCCGGAGCCCGCCCCTGCCGGAATCCCCTTCCAGCGCCGCGCCCGCGCCGCTCCCTCGCCGAGCCCCGCGTAACCGGAGCCCGCCTCCCCAGCGCCGCGCCGCCGGAGCGCCCCCCCCCCTCGCGGAATGCCGCGCCGTGCTCCCCCCGCCGCCCCTTACCAGGTGCCGCCCCAAGCATGTGCTTGGGTGCCTGGTGCCTGGAGCCGGCCCTGATAATGATGGAGATCAGTAAAAACTGGCAAGTAGTCAGTGGGTATCTATGGATGTGGAAAGGACCAGGGCTTTAAACTTGTGCACTCAAAGCAGTCTATTGTTTTGAGTTGGGTGAAGCAGGGAGCAGCAGTTTCAGAAAAAGGAACAAACAAATTCTTCAGTCTGGAGCTATATTAGGGCATTCTAAAGATAGCATGTGTGTTGGAATGCTGGGAATCTCCCTGGAACCATTTCTGTAATTTTTGGGGTTGAATCCTAGACAAGATGATCGAAGTCATTGTATGTTGGGTTTTGGTCTCTCAGAATAGCTGGAAGTTAGACGGTGTCTCACACATCCCTTTTCTAGGGTCACTCTGCACCACACAGAGAATATGGAGCAAGTCTATATGTAGGGTTGCCATACGTCCGGATTTTCCCGGACATGTCCGGCTTTTGGGGGCTCAAATCCCCGTCCGGGGGGAAATCCCCCAAAGCCGGGCATGTCCGGGAAAATCGGGAGGCTCGGCCGGGGCCTCTTTGTCCGGGGTCGGGGGCATGGTGCCGGGCCGGGAGCGCGGTGCCGGGCCGGGCCCGCGGGGCCGGGAGCCGGTCCGGGGAGCCGGTCCGGGCCCGCGGGGCCGGGAGCCGGGCCGGGGTCGGTGCGCCGGGCCCGCGGGGCCGGCAGCCGGGGCCGGGGCCGGTGCGCCGGGCCCGCGGGGCCGGCAGCCGGGGCCGGGGCCGGTGCGCCGGGCCCGGCAGCCGGGGCCGGGGTCGGGGCGCCGGGCCCGCGGGGCCGGCAGCCGGGGCCGGGGTCGGGGCGCCGGGCCCGGCAGCCGGGGCCGGGGTCGGGGCGCCGGGCCCGCGGGGCCGGCAGCCGGGGCCGGGGTCGGGGCGCCGGGCCCGCGGGGCCGGCAGCCGGGGCCGGGGTCGGGGCGCCGGGCCCGCGGGGCCGGCAGCCGGGGCCGGGGCCGGGGCCGGTGCGCCGGGCCCGGCAGCCGGGGCCGGGGTCGGTGCGCCGGGCCCGCGGGGCCGGCAGCCGGGGCCGGGGTCGGGGCGCCGGGCCCGCGGGGCCGGCAGCCGGGGCCGGGGTCGGGGCGCCGGGCCCGCGGGGCCGGCAGCCGGGGTCGGGGTCGGGGTCGGGGCGCCGGGCCAGCGGGGCCGGGGCTGGGAGCCGGGGGGTCCGCCGGGCCGGGAGCCGGGCCGGGGTCGGTGCGCCGGGCCCGCGGGGCGGGGAGCCGGGGGGTGCGCCGGGCCCGCGGGGGGTGGTCGGTCGGGGCCGGCACCCCAGGGCCCGAGCCAACCCAGGCTGGAGCCGCCGGGGGGCCAGCCTGGGCCGCGCCTCCTCCCCCCGCCCCCCTTACCTGCTTCAGGCTTCCCGCGAATTAAATGTTCGCGGGAAGCAGGGGAGGGGGCGGAGACTTTGGGAGGGGGCGGAGTTGGGGCGGGGGGCGTGGGCGGGGCTGGGGGCGGGGCCAGGGCCCCGGGGAGTGTCCTCCATTTGGAGGCACAAAATATGGTAACCCTACTATATGTCAACTTCCTCCCATCTCATTTTCTCCCCCGCTGTTTGTTTAACATTGAGTAGTCAGATGTTGACTGTCTCACTTTTCCCATTTGTAAAATTGAAATAATATTCACCTACCTCACAGGCATGCTAATTAGGCTAAATTAATTACTGATTGTAAAAGGCATTAACATCCTTAGATAGAATGCCCAAAAGAAATGCAAAGTATTATTTTAATATTTATATTGGGAATAGGCTTCGCTTCTTGCTAACAGCAGGACTAACAGTTGGCATCACATGGTATCTTCACCTCCTGAAACTCATCTTCTCCTTTATTTCATTAAGTTGTCATGTCTTTCTCTCTTAGGTACCACATAGGCTGGGCTCTTTTTAGTCACAGTGGGCTTTATCAGAGACCTGTCCTCCTTCAAAAAGTCCTTCCAGCTATCAGGGTGCTCAGTCTCCAAGTGGTTAAAAAAGAATCTTGTTTATAAATAAATAAATTAATGGAGATATCCTATCTCCTAGAACTGGAAGGGACCTTGAAAGGTCATTGAGTCTAGCCTCCTGCCTTCACTAGCAGGACCAAGTACTGATTTTGGTCCACATCCCTAAGTGGCCCCCTCAAGGATTGAACTCACAACCCTGGGTTTAGCTGGCCAATGTTCAAACCACTGAGCTATCCCCTCTCCATTATGAAGATAGGGTACAGCTAGATGCAGAGTCAGGGCTTATCTTCAATGCCTCCTGGCAGCGATCGGCTTGCACCTGGTCTGATGGGTCCTTGCTGGCAGCAGAGATTCACAAGCTGTCTTCCTCACAGCAGCTCTGTTGGAAGAATCTGCTAACTCTGGTGCACCTTTTCTTCTGGTTGCCTCTCCTTCCAGTGACAAACTCTGCCTTTTTAGTATCTGTAGGTATAGCTATTTAGTGCTGATTGATCCCAGAGCTGTTCATTAGCCTTTTCCTGATTGGGAAGTGGGGGAAGATGCACCATCACAGACACCAATGGAACAAAAATAAAACCCCTGGACAGGATACTGCATCCCACATCAGTCAGTCATATAAATGTTAACTGTACCTGCTTTAACTCTTCCCTAAGTTAATTTACCATTGTTTTAGAAAAAGATTCAGTCCCCACAAATGACCCAACTTGGGGCATCAATACATTTTAAAAAATGTAATTTTCTTGCTTTCAGTTACTGCTTTAAATAATCTTATTTTTACCAGATTATATGGGATCTAGGATCACCCAATCTAAGACAGGCCTAGATAAACCTTGCTACTTATCTAAATGAAAAGCATTTTTGACTAACAGCCTATCTGCTATCCAATTAATGCTGCTGTTAGCGTCCCCATCACTGGTTTGATGCCACCTAGTACAGATTATTGCAATGTGACTGTTTTGGCTTCTTTCTGACCTCTTGTCCACACTATAAACCAAATGTTATCCCACTGAAATACAACTAGTATGAGATCAACTAAGGCTCCTGCTCTTAAACAATCTCTGCTTGGTTTCCTCCACCTTACCTCAGTTTAGAACCTGAGCAATTCCCCCAAGGTCAGAGGAGTTATTTCAGTGTAAAACTGGTGGGAGAGCTGAAATAGGCCCTCTAATTTGTTTTTGTAAGCAACTATTTTTTCTGGCATAGTGATACCTACATAAGATTCTCTCTTTTTCAAATTAAACTTGTTAATGTTCCAAAACATCTGCTGCCATTTCTTAACATACTGTACCAGCAATAAGCCACAACAAGATTTACATTACATCGCTATTGGTGCACTTTCAGTTCATTGAAAGCCCTTAACTTTAGGCACGGGGCCTCAAACCATATCTAAAATATATCAAGTAATGCACAGCCTAACCTGCCATTGCTTATGGCTGCAAGATTCAGGAAACAGCCGGCGTATTTGCCCACTTTAAGATTTCCAAGGCTATCAAGAGGGGCAAAAATAAACCATTCTGACATGAACAGGGAAGCTCAGTGATAATCATCTCCTTCTTTCTTGCTTGCTGTTGTCTATTTCTACAGTGATTTATCATCATAATCCAGGAACTGCCACCTACTCTAATGGAAACTTTCTTCATAAAAGGAAGAATAAGAGATGTTGTCATAGAGTTTAAGGCCAGAAGGGACCATTAGATCATCTAGTGTGACCTCCTGTATTTCAAGGCCCTTGAAGTTCACTCAGTTACCACTGTACTGAGCTCAGTAACTATGTCTGACTAAAGCATAATATATTTGCCTAAAGCTTATCTTCCAGAAAGTCATCCAATCTTGACCTGAAGCCATCAAGAGCTGAAGAATCCACCTCTTCCTTTGGTAATTTGTTAATTGCCCTCACTGTTATAAAAATAATGTGCCTAATTTCCTATTCGAATTGTCTGGCTTCAGCTTCCCAGCGATTGGTTCTTGTTATGCTGGTCTCCTCTAGACCCTTTAGTGCCAGGTATTTTCTTCCCATGAAGGTACTTATACACTGTAATCAAGTCACCTCTCAATCTTCTTTTTGATAAACTAAACAGATCTTTAAATCTTCCACTGTAAGGCATTTTATCTAGCCTTCAAATCAATTTTGTGGCTCTTTTCTGCATACACTACAATTTTTCCAACATCCTTTCAAAACATGGACACGAGAACTGGATTCCAGTATTGATCTCACCAATGCTATATCTAGAGGTAAAATCACCTCCCCACTCTCCTGTTAATACATCCAAGGATTGCATTATCCCTTTTTTGCCACAGCATCGCACTGGGAGCTCATGGTGAGATTAGGGGTCCACTACATCTCTAAATTCTTTTCAGACTCACTGCTTTGCAGGAGACAGTCCCCCACCTCTGTAGGTATGGCCTGCATTCCTTCTTCCTAGATGTATAACTTGCCATTTGGCTTTTTTAAAATGCATTTTATTTGAATGGGCGCAGTTTACCGAGTGATCCAGATTGCTCTGGATCACTGTCCTATCCTCCTCATTATTCACCACTCTGCCACTCTTTGTGTCATTTGCAAATTTTATCAGCAATGATTTATATTTACTTCCAGATCACTGATGAAAATGTGGAATAGCGTCGGGCCTAGTACCAATCCTGCAGAGCCTTACTAGAAATACCACCATTCGCTGATGGTTCCCCATTGACAAGTACTTTTGAGATTTGTCAGTAAGCCAGTTTTTAATCCATTTAATATGTGCTTTATTGATATTGTATAGTGCTATTTTTTTAACCGAAGTATCATGCAGTACTAAGTCAAATGCCTTTCAAAAGTCTAAGTATATAACATCTACACAGTTACCTTTATTAACCAAACTCATAATCTCCTCAGAGACTAAAA
The DNA here is from genome assembly GCF_011386835.1 of Chrysemys picta bellii. NCBI lineage: Eukaryota > Metazoa > Chordata > Testudines > Emydidae > Chrysemys > Chrysemys picta. Next base: position 105,560,258 of record NC_088793.1, on the reverse strand, counting down.
TCAGGTTTGTTTGACAAGACCTACTTTGCATAAAATCAATTGCCTGGCATTAATTATAGAGCTATAATATTGCTAAGATTTCTTTTGTTCCTTTTAAACTTTATAAAACACCTTCTTCTTGTCCGTAGACCTGCCAGCACTGGATTTTCTTCTGATGTCTGTGAACCTAGACTTGAAAGGACCACCACAAGGTTCTGAGAAGGAAGTTAATCCTCTATGTACAGATAAACTGTTGACCCATTCCACGAAGGATGCTCATTTTTATGGTGTATTTTTGTAATATGAAACTTAGGGTGATCAGATGTCCCGATTTTATAGGGACAGTCCCAATTTTGGGGTCTTTTTCTTATATTGGCTCCTATTACCCCCCACCCTCTTCCCGATTTTTCACAGTTGCTCTCTGATCACCCTAGTGAAACTAGACTGAAAGGATCAAGTCATTTCACATAGGTCATCAAACAGTCTGAGTTTCAGGCACTGTCATCCTGAACGAAAACTGGACTACCAGCAAAAAGTTCCTTATAACTGTGAATAACCCTCTTAGCCATCTAATCCTTCATTTCAAGTCTCTAAGTTTGTTTAAAGAGACTCAGTTTTAAAATAAAAGCAATAGGCATCAGCAATAGCATGGTTCTATAGCCATATAAATAAGAAGAAAACAAAGAAAGAAGAAGTGGGACCACTAAACACTGAGGATGGAGTGGAGATTAAGGATAATTTAGGCATGGCCCAATATCTAAACAAATACTTTGCTTCAGTCTTTAATGAGGCTAATGAGGAGCTTAGGTATAATGGTAGGATGACAAATGGGAATGAGGATATGGAGGTAGATATTACCACATCCGAGGTAGAAGCCAAACTCGAACAACTTAATGGGACTAAATTGGGGGGGCCCAGATAATCTTCATCCAAGAATATTAAAGGATCTGGCACATGAAATTGCAAGCCCATTAGCAAGAATTTTTAATGAATCTGTAAACTCAGGGGTTGTACCGTATGACTGGAGAATTGCTAACATAGTTCCTATTTTTAAGAAAGGGAAAAAAACTGATCTGGGCCTGTTAGTTTGACATCTGTAGTATGCAAGGTCTTGGAAAAAATTTGGAAGGAGAAAGGATATTGAGGTCAATGGTAATTTGGACAAAATACAACATGGTTTTACAAAAGGTAGATCGTGCCAAACAAACCTGATCTCCTTCTTTGAGAAGGTAACAGATTTTTTAGACAAAGGAAACGCAATGGATCTAATTTACCTCGATTTTAGCAAGGCATTTGATATGGTTCCACATGGGGAATTATTAGCTAAATTGGAAAAGATGGGGATCAATATGAAAATTGAAAGGTGGATAAGGAACTGGTTAAAGGGGAGACTACAACAGGTCATACAATAGGTGAATTGTCAGCCTGGAAAGGAGGTTACTAGTGGAGTTCCTCGGGGATCGGTTTTGGGACCAATCTTATTTTTTTATTATACCAATAAATTTATTATACCAATCTTTTTATTACTGATCTTGGCACAAAAAGTGGGAATGTGCTAATAAAGTTTGTGGATGACACGAAGCTGGGAGGTATTGCCAATACAGAAAGGGACCGGGATATCCTACAGGAAGTTCCAGATGACCTTTGTGGCAGAGCTCTGACCTTGTCCCCATGGGTCCTGTGCTTCTAGGCGGTATATGCTAGCCTCAGTGGCTCTCTGTGACCCTCCACGTAGCCCTTCTCTCTCTAGGGCCAGGGTTACAGACTACTGAGCCCTTTTCATCATAAGCCAGCAAGGAGGTTGGTGAGAGAATTTCCACAGTCTCTGTTGTCCCTAGGGCTTGTTTTAGAACAGTTTAGCCTCCTGTCCTGACAGGGGCCTGACTTCCCCTCCCAGGAGGTGTTCCTATAGTGGTGGGTTCGGGGGAACCCAGGCCCGCCCTCTACTCCAGGTTCCGGCCCAGGGACCCTAATGGTAGCAGCTGTTGGCAGCCAACCTTTCACTGCCAGAGTTGCTACATTTCCCTGGGCCACTTCCCCACAGCTCTCCTGCTTCTCTTTTCTTCACCCTTACCTTAAGGCTCCCTTATCAATAACTTGAGGGTGTCTTCATTAACCAGTCCTTCAGCCGCACTTCCTCTCCTCTGCCTGACTGGAGTGAGCCCTTTTTATAATATCAGCGGGGCCTTAATTAGAGTCAGGTGGTCACATTAGCTTAATGGCCTCACCTGACTCTTTGCAGGTTAATTGGAGTCAGATGTTCTCATTAGCCTGGAGCAGCCCCTGCTCTGGTCAGTCAGGGAACAGAAAACTGTTAATCCAGTGGCCAGTATATCTGCCTTCTGCTGTACCCAACTGGCCTGGGTCTATCACACCTTGTAAACTGGAGTAATAGTAATAGGATGAAATTTAATAGTGAAAAGTGCAAGGTCATGCATTTAGGGATTAATAACAAGAATTTTTGTTATAAACTGGGGACGCATCACTTGGAAGTAACAGAGGAAGAGAAGGACCTCAGAGTATTGGTTGATCACAGGATGACTATGAGCTGCCAATGTGATATGGATGTGAAAAAAGCTAATGCAGTCTTGGGATGCATCCAGGCGAGGTATTTCCAGTAGAGATAAGGAGGTGTTAGTACCGTTATACAAGGCATTGGTGAGACCTCATCTGGAATATTGTGTGCAGTTCTGGTCTCCCATGTTTAAGAAGGATGAATTCAAACTGGAACAGGTACAGAGAAGGGCTACTAGGATGATCCGAGCAGGGCCGGCGCTTCCATTTAAGCGACCTAGGTGGTCGCCTAGGGCGCCAGGATTTTGGGGGGGGGGCAGCATTTTTCCGCCCTCCGCAGCAATTCGACGACGGGGGGTCCTTCCGCGCTCTGGGTCTTCGGCGGCAATCCTGCGGCGGGTCCTTCACTCACTCCGGGACCCGCTGCCGAAGTGCCCCAAAGACCGGGAGCACGGAAGGACCCCCCGCCACAGAATTGCCGCTGACGACGACCAGGAGCACGGAAGGACCCCCGCCTAGGGTGCCAAAAACCCTAGTGCCGCTCCTGGATCCGAGGAATGGAAAACCTGTCTTATGAAAGGAGACTCAAAGAACTTGGCTTGTTTAGCCTAACCAAAAGAAGGCTGAGGGGAGATACGATTGCTCTCTATAAATATATCAGAGGGATAAATACCAGGGGGGGAGAGGAATTATTTAAGCTCAGTATCAATGTGAACACAAGAACAAATGGATATAAACTGGCCATCAGGAAGTTTAGACTTGAAATTAGACGAAGGTTTTTAACCATCCAAGGAGTGAAATTCTGGAATAGCCTTCTAAGGGGAGCAGTGGAGGCAAGAGACATATCTGGCTTCAAGACTAAGCTTGATAAGTTTATGGAAGGGATGGTATGATGGGATAGCCTAATTTTGGCAATTAATTGATCTTTGACTATTAGCAGAAAATATGCCCAATGGCCTGTGATGGGACACTAGAGAGGGTGGGATCTGAGTTACTACAGAGAATTCTTTCCTGGGTGTCTGGCTGGTGAGTCTTGCACACATGCTCAGGGTTTAGCTGATCGCCATATTAGGGGTCGGGAAGGAATTTTCCTCCGGGGCAGATTGGCAAAGGCCCTGGGGGGTTTTCACCTTCCTCTGCAGCATGGGGCATGGGTCACTTGCTGGAGGATTCTCTGCACCTTGAAGTCTTTAAACCACAAGTTGAGGACTTCAATAGCTCAGACATAGGTCAGGGGGTTGTTACAGGAGTGGGTGGGTGAGATTCTTTGGCCTGCATTGTGCAAGAGGTCAGACTAGAAGATCATAATGGTCCCTTCTGACCTTAAAGTCTATGAGTAAGACTCACATACAACATAATAAGGGAAAATCCCCACTTCGTCACAGGGGAACCTCAGAACCCAGGCTCAAGCCTGAATGGGAACATCTTTGCTGCTAATTTTAGCCTCATAGCACAGGTCCCACAAGCCCAAGTCAGTTGACCAGGGCTCTTTGACTCACTGCTGCAGTGATGGTGGGTTGTTTTGTTTTTGGTGGTGTTTTTTTGCAATGTAGATATATGCCATGCTGTCTGGAGAGCTTCACGACCATGAGTGCCAACCTCAGGGCAGACTGTCAAGAAGGAGGGCTGAGACTCCAAACTGGTTGTATATTCTATAACTAGATTCCACCAACCTGTTAATAAATGTGAACTCAAGCACTATAACAGTCTTACCATGGAGTCACAGACAGTCCCTTGGGCATTCCAGTCTATCTTGCCACCCAGGCAAGCTGGACTTAGTAACAGTTAGTTGCTATACACCAAAGATCACAAACAATTCAGGTTGCTTCCAGTCCCCAGAGGCCAGTCACGTACCCCAGGTCAACTGGTACTGTAGTTCTCACACCAAAGACAAACACTTGTAGCTAATTCTACAGCAAACTAACTAAGGATTTATCAAAAAGAAATGAGAGTTGTTTACAGTTTAAAGCAGGCAAACGTATTACACAAAAGAGTTACAGTCTATAATTTCAAAAGTTGACAGAGTAGTAATCTGTCAGCACTGAATGTCTTTTTGGGCTAACTCAGGTTGACCCTGGGGATCTCTGCTGCTGTTTCATAGTTCTAGCCCTGTCAGTGTCCAAACAGCAAAGAGATGAAGATTTTTGTCATTTTTTAACATTTCTTTCTTCTAAAATTCAAGCTGATGGGATGAGCCCCTTTGCATGTTGCCTCTTCATAAATGTGAAGGGGAAATTAACAAAGACTTCGTATTGTGATTTCCCACTTAGTTTTGATAGGCCTTCTTGATGAGCAGGAGATGATCCCTCCTGATAGGTTCACAGTTCCAGAGCAAAGGTTTTTTACAGTTATAAAGCAAAAACTTAAATATGATTGTATAGCATGTCATCAAGTGAGATTAATGCATGAAGCAACATACAAGCATTTCATAAAGTCTAAACACTAAACAGTGTTAGAAGTTCAATACCTGTTTTAATCATATTAACACACAGGTGAGCTGGACTAGTTTCCAGCAATGACTATGTCAGTACTTGACTGAGGCCTAAAGCCTTGGCAAGAGCAGGCACCTGGTCTGTCAGTGTCACAATACACCCTTTGATAAAAGTTATTTTGAAAGATTTGGGTTTTGGAGAAGCAAAAGTGTGTGTGAGACAATAAGGTAGCTCAAAGCTGCTCACATGTTTACAGTGGGCAAGGGAGTTCAAAAAAACCCCCCAAAAGACAAAAAAACATGATTTCATTTTGTAAATCATGATGGGAGGGGTCTGATGATTTATGAACTTTCAGGGTGTATGTTTGAATCCCAGTTGAATCTTATTTCCTGGCTTCTATTACAAAACGTGGGTGAGGGTTTTGAAGGCAAGCAACTTTGTCACTGCCTCCAGTGGGTATTCTTTTTTTAAAAAGCTCTGAAAATGATCATTTTAGGACTAATGCAGCCTGGCATGTGTGTTTTAGAAAGAAACCATGCAGCACTATAATTTTATATTAGACAATGGATTACAATAGACAAGTAAAATATTAGAAAATCTTTTTCTTTCAAATAGAACTTAGTATTAGTCTAATTTAAACTCATGATTAACTATTTTAGTTTTTATAAGAGGTTTTATATACAGAATTAAGACCCTGATTCAGCAAGGAACATAAGCATGTACCTATCTTTAAGCACGAGTTGCCAATGAAACTACTTAGCCTTAAGCATCTTGCTGTATGAGGACTCGAAACACTGCCCTGGTGCATTGATGATTATATATAGTTATTCACTCCAAGTTGCACAGAAGGAGACAAGAAACCAAATACATGAGACAAATTCTGATCTCAGTTATACCAGTGTTAGTTTGGAATAACTCTGTTGAAGCTAATGGAAATATTGGAATGGTCTAATTATTACTCAATCCTGCCTTGAATGCAGGGGACTAGACTAGATGGCCTATTGAGGTCCATTCCAGTCCTATACTTCTATGATTACAAATTTAGACCACTATAACTGATCAGAATTGGTCTAAAATATCTAGCAGGTTTCTCTGCAACATGCAGTTCTCTCCCCAGTGATTTAGGCAAGAGGTAGTGAAATGACTCCTATAGAGATTTATTTTAGTAAGAGGGGATTCTGTCTGTGTGACATCATTCTATTAAAAGTTTAACACACTGGGCCAAATTTTGTTTTAGTTACTTGATGTATATCCAGAATAGCCAGTGGAAAAAGAACTTGGACCAATGTATAAAACATTGAATAGAATGATGTCACACACACTGAATCTCCACTTCAGTCAGTGGAAGTACTCTGGATTTACACCGGTGTTACTGAAAAAGAATTTGCCCCACTATGTTAAATGACACTAAAAAGGCAGTAAAAATATTTTAAAAATTATAAAACTCTAGAGAGATTAAACTAGGCCAGAACATTTGGGCAAGATGCACATATTTTAGTAGCTCATGAATCCCTTGAAATAAAACCATAACCAGACAGCAAAACCTAAGTTCCCCAAAGCGGTAATTCACCAGGGGAAATCTTACTTCCTGCCCAACACTAAGTATTTGTATAATCATTTAACTAAAACACCAATAGCCAAAAGAATCATCATGGTTAATCATCAAGGAGTGGGGAGGGGAGATGGGGGGGGATGACACTTTTCTGCATGTCACGTTATTCAGACAGCACAGGCTGGAGGAGGGGGTAGTCTAGGTAACATGACGTAGGTTGTCTTTCAAGATGAGACATATGGAGTTTTTTGAAAATTAACATTGGAACAAAAGGCAGTCACCATAAAACTCCCAAGTAAAATTACCTGATCTTATTTCATGTTTCTTTTTGAAACCCAGAAGTTATCAAAGAGGATACAGCAGGTTACCTAAAGCTACTGCTTGAGAAAAACCCTTCAGTCCCCAACAAACACTAGTGTCATGACAGTATTTATTACTAATGAGGGAGAAAACATGCACTAGGACATAAATTGCTATATCTAGTCATGCTAATTTTTAACCCCTTCACATCTACAATATGTTTGCTGTCTGACATGTGACTCTAGCAAGATGAGAAACTGAACAACTGGTTTTTAAATCCTCTATTTTTAATCCCCTTAAAAAAAAGCCTTGTCAGTATAACACAAACTGAAATTGTGACTGTTCGGTGGTGTGGTTTTCTATTGTGTTATAGTGAAGTATGCTGGAGTAAAACGGTATGATTCCTGTTCCCCTGGGGCCCTCCCCAAACTAAGATATGCATCTCACACCTCCTCACTTAGGCACACGCATAAGTTTTTGCAAGATCAGCACCTAACTTAGTGCGGGGTGGTTCTAGTCACACTGTATAAAGTTAAGCTCAATGTAAGGATTGGGGCCTTAGATACTACAGTGCTGTATACCTTAGAAATACTTAAGCTAGCTAAATAGACACGGCTATGCCAATGACCAACATTGTAAATAAATAGAACTTCTATGTTAGGTACTTATATGGCTCCCCCCATATCATAGTATCTGAGAGCCTCACAAGCTAATAATGTATTTACACCACACCTCTGAGGTAGAGAAGTGTTATTATGCCCTTGGGAAAGTGAGGGTATGGCTACACTGCAATTAAACACCCAGGGCTGGCCTGTGTCAGCTGACTTGGGCTTGTGAGCCTGAATCAGGTGACATGGGACAGCAAGGGGCATTTCACTGCAGTGTAGACATACCCAAATGGCCCAGAACCTTAAAAGCATCTAAGTATTTAGCTGCCTCTTTAGGCACCTAAGTCTACCATTTAGACACCACTGATATTTTCAAAGCTGCTTCTCAGTGGCCCCCTAACCCTAGGCACCTAAATCCCTGAGGTGCCTATGTTTCTGCTGATGGGTGGCTTTGCAAATGGTAAGTCCTGACACTGCTCCATAGCTAATGAGCTACTCTGAGCCCTAACTCAAGTCAAAGCCCCAGAGGCCAGGAAGAGGGATTTTCAAACTAGGCTGGGGAACAACTATCTTACCAGCGAGGCCCAGTCCCATAGGCATGATCAGAGCACACCTAACATCGGTTACCTGCCCAGTCCCCTCAGCAGGAGGCGGGCAATGAGTAGGTTGAAGGGCAGCAGCTGGGTACAAAGGCACACCTAGGGCAAGCGTGGGAGAGGTACTGAGTGAGAGCAGGAGACAGAGAGATAGGTTCAGCTGCTAAGGCATAGGGCCCTCCAGGAGAGGGTTCGCAGCTGAGGATCATGAGCAGAGGGAGGCACCTAACTCTGGCTCATCAGTGCACTGATTTCAATGGTAATTTTGAAAATTCCCTCTGAAGAAAATATGAAAATCAGGCCACTCATGGCATTTAGTTTCCTAAAAATTAATATAGATGTCTAATTTTAGGTGCCCAATTAGGCTATAATGAACATAAACAGGTAAGTAGCTACCCTGCACGTTATGGGCAAGAGTCTCAGGTGTGTGAATAGGGACAGCTCTTCTGAAGGCCATGGAGCTATGCTGATTTACACCAGCCGAGAATATGTATCATCTGCAGCATACAGCCAGTGGAAACCCCTTATGTTGCATGTGGGATCACACCTTATTTTTAGAGATCACTGTATGTGCCGGGGCCAGGCGGTGGGCAGCTAGACCTAGGGATTAGCATCAGTCACAGACCAAGGACACAGGAGCCAATTAGCAGGAATTAGGCCAAGTCAAGATACTGGGAGGGTAGGTTACCAGGAGGCCAGGATCAGATGACAGAACTGGAGGACAGGAACCAGGAGGCAGTTACCGAGAGTCAGGCCGAACCAGGATACCAGAAGACAAGAACAGGCAGGATGCAGCCCCATGGTTCAGAGAACTTCCAGTTTCTGCCTCTTTCTTAATTAGGGGCTGTGGCCCAATCAGGAGCCTTGGAGCTCTCCCAGAGTGTAAGGGTAGGGCTTGTGCCCCAGTTGGGCTTCATTGACCCTGGTCCCAGCTGCTGCCTGCAAACTGCCAGGTGGAGGATTGGTGTGTGAAGACTCCCAACACCCCATGTCGTGACCCCAACACCCTCCTGGCCATGCATCTGGGTTCAAGACCTGATATGTCATAATGACTTAGTATTTATGGCCACCCATTTGGGAAACTGGAAATCAGTAATTTACTTCTAGATTTCTATTAGCACTCACTGCTGTCAGCGAGTTGGTGTGCTGCTGTCTTCACAACCAAGAAGAGGGGATGGTTGATTACATTCTCATTGACTTGAATAGGGGCACTTGTATCCTGCAGCAGGAGAATTAGGCTTTGGACATAAAGATTTTTTTCTGAAATAATTTTTCCATACTGCTAGTGTGTGGGGAAGGGAAGGAGGGGGGGGAGAGCGGGGGGCGTTTCTTTGTAATGAGATCTATAGTCTGTAAAGCACCGATGGAGATTTCAGAATGAAAGACTGCTATGGTGTAAATTACTATTATTATTAGGTAGTTGGGATTAGGTCAGGCATACCATTAGATTAACTCAGTCAGACAAACACACCTCACTCATTTCCATTTGATTGTATTCCTGATTTTCAGAATCCTTAACTTCAGAGACTGCTAATGGATTAACGACAGTCTCTGCACTGAGGTGTATGGGGACTATAACAAGACAGCTAATTAAATAAGACATTTGACCACTGGCTGAAGGTGATGATGGGAAGTATTGACACAAACCCGTTTACCCCTACTCCCATGGCTCTATGGCCCAAAGTAAAAAAATGTGAAGTTTTATGCTCTTGTGTAGGTGTACTACCTCAGCCATGATCTGGCCCTTATACTGCAAGCGCTTCAAGATAGGGGCCACCTCTCCTGAAATTATTTGCCTGGTAGTACCACAATGTGGCTGTGACCCTGAGTGGGGCCTTTGGAATATCAGTGTTAAAGAGTAACTGTAGTTAAGTGAAGTCTATTTCTTTCATGTAGTTTCATGCTGTCTCACTGCACTGTTTCCTCTCTCTGCCTAAATGGTCCATTACCCTAGATCAGCACGCTGAAAGCTGTCTTGCAGCCTAGTGAAATATCAACACCAGCATTTCTTCTGTGACCTAGGCTAAAGGATGGCATGTGACCTTCTTCTTTTCTGGACCAGAAGTTATCAACTAGCATAATATTGCATCACAATGAATTGCCATGTCTGCTGGTGTTTAACCTCAAGGTCACAACTAACATGCTGACCATTCATTTTCCCAGCTTGACTCACGTTAGAATCACTGTGTAGGGAATAGGGCACCCTGGCCCTACCAAAAATAAAAAATGACTTGTGTCGCACCGTATTACAGGGATTTATAAAGCTACAAAAGACGGGTTACTTTTTTTGGTAAGAAAAGAAATCTGGCCAAACTAGGGTTTTTATTTAGTCATCTAACAGCAGAGATCTTTAGTAGTGGTCAAAAAGGGAGAAACCCCAACTATTTTCATCTTTTGCAGTACAGGAAAGAAAAAGCATAGAAGCCCAAGGAGAAATACTAGGTGCTCAGGCAGAGGTCATCAAGCTTCAGATGATCAAAATCTCCCCCCCTCTCCCCCAAGAAGATTAGGGAAATACCACAGTGTGTAAAATATATTTGCTTTGTCGTTCCCCCACAACGAGATCACACAAGACAGAGTATGTGGTCATTTACATAAGAGACATCAGAGTGATATAGAACTTCATGTGACTTTAGAGTTATGAGTAATGGCCCAAAAAGCTGCAGAGAATATATCATGGGGATTTAATGCTTTCGGTTGAAAGAACTTCCTTCCCGGGCTGAGAAGTTCCAAGCAACATGACCAACTGTTCTGAGCTTTGCTTTCATTACTCACCATGGGTTCAGGTCCTGAACTCTCACAGACTTCAATGAGAACTGAAGCTACTCAGGATCCACATCCCTATGGATGTTTGCTTCACGTGCAATATCCTGAAAGGCTGGAGTGCTTTTTGCAAGGGCACAGACTTCAGTAACACTTGAGTATGCTCAGCAGCAATAGCACTTTGCTCCTCAAAAGGATTGGGCTACATGGTCCCAATTCAGGAAAGCACATTCTTAAGTCTTGTTCAGGACTACGCTTCAGGGCAAATTTAACTTTAAGCACGTGCTGCACGGCTGTCCTGAATAGAGATGCTTTCCTGGATCAGTGCCGGTGCACCTAACTATATGTTCTTCTCCCACCAATCATGAATGTAAAATATCAAAAGTTAATCCTTCAATAATTTATTTCTTTATATTGGAGAATTTTTTTTTGCAATTATACATTTACTTAGTCAAAGTTAATGAGTAAATTATTATACTAAAAAAATTCCTAAAATGTGCAAATTTCAAGTTACATTATTTGAATAATATAAATATCTTAAGTTTCACATTTATTGTACAAGTTCACAAATATATATAGAAAAAGTTCAATAACGACACAATAGCAAACGATTCCATTTGAAAAGTAGATCAGAGCAGCTGTCGTACATGCTGCTTTCTCCAAAATAATAGCAGCAATAAAAGCTGAAAAACTGAGGGATGGGGTGGGATGAAAAGCAGAGGGAAACAAGAGCAGTTCTGGTACAGCAATCAGACAAGTTTGCTAAAGAAAAATGTAGCTTGAGAAGTGGAGGCCTGAACTCCAGGAGTGAAATCGTGGCCCCACTGAAGTCCATGGCAATGCTCCCTTTGATTCCAACCTCAAACAGCAGCAACAAAAGCCAGGCCATACCATTCCTGCAAATGTAAATCCCAACCTCATTCTAAAACCAGGAGGGATACAAACTCGCAATCATTAGACATGGACAGCAGCTACAGGAGCCACAAAAGTGGCCATTGTTGTGTACCATGGAGCTTACTTTTAAAACCTTCCTTACATTTTGGGGTTGGTTACAAAGTAATCTCTAACATACGAAAGAGTAAGCGGCAGAACTGGTCTCTCAGGGCATGGGCTGGATCTCATGAATGTCTGTACGTATATATTACGACCAGGATACCCTGCTGCTGTAGAAAACCAAGTGTTACAAAAATAAAATAAAGTCCTTCAGCTGAACAAACAGATACCCTGGAAGACATCTGAGAATATATCTGACCAGCAACTGCAGAGATAATCAGGGCCCAATCCTGAGATGTGTTGTGCCCTTTACTCCCAAAACAGGAGGTGACAGTTCCCAACGCTGCACAAGAGGCGCTCATCATCTTGCAGGATCGGGCCCTTGATGCCAGAAAAATGGGGGGGGGGGAAGGGGAGGCGCAATAAAATAAGAAAAGAGCAGCTTGCACAGCCCTGACTGCTACTGTGCTTCCTCCTACACCAAAGCAGACAGGGTCAGTTTGGCATCAGCATCAAAACCTAGGGCTGTTTCTCATACCTTGTGGTGGCATTTCCTTCCCTAGGGGATGGGGAGGGGAGTGTTCAGACCTCCCTTCACATAAATGCATTTGTAGCCAATGGTCATGGGCTTTCTTGTTGGGTCCCTATTATTTTTGTGTTTTGGAAAGGGAGGTACATTGGTTAAACATGTTGACCGGGCAGGCAGCGAGTTGTCCTTCATTTCTGACTTCTTTCTGCCCAGAGCTCAGCAAATGCAGAACCAACCAGAACACTCTACATGCAAGGCAGAGCTCTTAGACGAAGGCAACCAAGCAAAAGCAAGTTTCTTAACTACATCCTCACCCCCAGCTTGCACCAGACTCCCCTGGACGAGAATGGAGTCCTCTCAAGAAGGGCCAGCCTCACCTTGAGCAAAACACTGACGTAGGCCAATTCAAGAAGCTCTGCATCTCAGACATTGGTTGAGTGTCCTTGCACTCTGAATGGTCAGTTCTGACAAGGTGCAGGGGAGGTATTAGTGCAGAGGCAAAGTTACAAAGTCCTCCGTATTCAAATGCTTCATTCTGCCACAGTACGCACTCTAGGGATTTTGAAATCCGAGAGGAGAGGGAGTTTGGAGTCAACATTATAGCAGATCATTCCTGCAAGATTTCTCTGTGCAGAAAGCAGACTGACTTCTCATTGGTCCATGTATGCAGTGTTTGTATTAAGTGGATATTCATTCATACCCATGGACATAAATATGTACAAAACCAGACAGCTTATTTTCCCCCCAAAGCCATATATATGTCACACCATTCAAATGGACCTTGCCATGGCTGGCCTCTTAAGTGTTTTGGACATAGCACCATTTCAGCGAGGTAGAAGCAGATGTTGCTTCCTTGCTCTTTGCCGGCACTTCTCCGCTAGCCATACATCTCTTTGAACTGGTAGCATTCATTGCAGTAGCCATTGCACTTATTATTGCCATAATGATCACAGCCAGTGGCTCGGCAGCACTGTTTCGGAGGCTCTTCTGCAGCTGGCCCTCTAGGATTCCCAGACTGAACTCGCTGGCACTCCTGACACAGCTCATCGTTTCTGCAGGCTAAGTTGTTCCTACAAGAAGCCGTGGAACACTTTCGCTTTTGGCTCCCCATTGTTGATACCAGTAAGTCTCTGTGTTGCCCAGTTCTCTGTAAAGGTTAAAAAAATTGTCAGTTGCAATGCTGGCAGCATAAGTGGCTTTTAATTGCATTGGACGCTGCTATGTTTTGATATTTAGCCACTTCAGGTTTGTTCAGTATACAGTGGCCGCAAGAAGTGCTGCAGCACTATTTACAAGAGCTTTCCAAGAATCTGATTTCCAAAGCACCAGTCTTTTCAATTTCTAGGTAGAGACTTCCTTCTTCTCAGAATACAGTAGAACACAAAGCTCCAAGCTTGTTATGGGCCAGGATTTATCTGACAGACTCTTAAAAGGCTTTCATTTATTACAAAAAGTTTCCTCCCTGAAAACTCTCTACTCAACACTTCCACCCCGTCCCCCCTCCAAATTAACTAAATAAAGGTGCTGCTGGACATTATTAAAGCTGACTAACTTGCCTGATGTGGTTTCACAGGGGGAGAAGGGGTGAAGGGGGAGATCTCCAAAAGCACTCAGCACTGGCCCATCTGTTCCTAGTGAACTCGATGATAAAACTCCCATATACTTAAATCTGAGCAGAGTTAGGGCAACACTGAACATGGTTGAAAAATCTTCTCCCCCACCTTGGAATCAATATGAAGCAAGGCTAACTCCTATATACAGTAAACTTGATGTGTTGTACTAGATTTTAGAAACCGTGAAATGGTTTGAGATTTCATTTAAAAATGAAAATAAAAGAAGCAACACAGCCAAAGGAGTAAATTTGTTAGTCTCTAAGGTGCCACAAGTACTCCTTGTTCTTTTTGCTGATACAGACTAACACGGCTATCACTCTGAAAGAAAAATCTGTAGCCACTGATGCTGTTCTTCTAGGACTGCTCCAAGGCTTTTCATGCTAATGGGACAAAAGCTCTTGCAAGATATTTTGTGGTGTTCATCACCACAGTGTCTGCTGTAGATGTAACATGGGAAAGACTTATACACCTCCCTGGTGCTCAGTTCTGGAAGGCAGAATAGTGACTGAGGCTACATCTTCACTACGGGGAAGGGGGGGGGGTAAGGGGTCGATTTAAGATACGCAAATTCAGCTACGCGAATAGCGTAGCTGAATTCGACGTATCGCAGCCGACTTACCCCGCTGTGAGGACGGCGGCAAAATCGACCTCTGCGGCTTCCCATTGACGGCGCTTACTCCCACCTCCGCTGGTGGAGTAAGAGCGTCGATTCGGGGATCAATTGTCGCGTCCCATCGGGAGGTCGCATCCCCGAGAGGTCAATTTCTACCCGCCGATTCAGGCGGGTAGTGTAGACCCAGCCTTACTCAAAATTTTCCTTTTCAGAAAGTGGAGGTGCAGTAACATGGGGATTTTCTATTCTACAGTTGAAACTGTTCACTAAGATATATTAGGTTGAAGGGTACAGGGTTCAACATTGGGGGAAGATTCCCATATGTTCACTTACTTCAGATTGTACCACTAGCTGCTGTTCAGTCCTTATGGCTTCACGGAATCGCTGAGTCTGTGCTTCAATAAAACATTTCTGACAATACCCATCAAGCATACTGCTGCCCAGGGTGCCACATTCTCGCCCCAGGCAGGAAATGGTGTTATGGAATGTGGCAGCAGAGGTCCCAGGCTGACCAGAAGCAGAAGAATTCCTTTGAGACCTTCTCTGATGAAGTAGTGAGGCACTGCCTACCATACAAAGCAAGGAGAGAGAGAGGTTATTTGAATGAGCACAACACTTTTGATGACAGAAAAGGAAACACAGAATTCTTTGGTCTCCAAAACAAGTCATCTAGCCTCAAGTAGGTATGAGGCCACCCCAAATATTCAGAACAGATTCACCTTTTTTTAAGATATATAAATAATGGTGGCTACTAATCTTATTTTTAAATCAAAAGTTGTTGAAGCAATTCAAAGTTTGCCTCCTTCTGTACTTTTAAGTTAGATCACAGTTGCTAAAAGGACCAGGAGCATAAACCTGACCTCACTGAAGTCAAGGGAAATTTTGCTGTTGACTTCAATGGATCCAGGATCCCAATATTCCCCCTCAATTTCAGTGGAATGTTAAATAGAAATGGTAGCGCAAAGGACCAGCAATGAATGGGTTACATTTCACTGGTTTATTAAAAAGCCTACATATACAGATTGTGTATGATGTATTCCACAATAACAGGAAAAAATTATGTTGTGAATGACCTCTGAAAATAAACTACTAGCACACAACTGCTACCACATGATTTACCAGGGAGCTTCCATAACTTGAAGGTATGTGAAAAAGTTTCAGACTATAGTCCACTAGTGTCACCAGTGAGCTATTCTGCAAGACAGATGCATTATTTCCCCTCCTACATTCATCTCTCAGGTACTACCCCTGAGAGTTCTTTGCTCATTTTAGAGAAGAGTAGTAACAGGGTAAGGACTGTATCCTTTGATTTAGCTACAGAATATTGCCCATATGAGGGCCTGACTTCACATAAAACACAGCACTAATAAAAAAATGGTTAAAAGAGGTACATTTGAATAATGTAACTTCCCAAACATGACCACTACTAAAGTGACTGCTGATCTTCTAATATAACCACATTTCTTACAGAGACTTTCTTACTTAACTTGCACAGGTAACGTCAATAGCTACATCAAGGATGAATGTGGCCCTTGCATTACTAACGAAACCTGACTTTAGGCAGTGACAATGAAGTGGTATTTGACTGATTCCTACAACTCCTAATCCCTCTGACATTAAAGCACTTTAATTATAGACAATTCACACCAAAACACAACTGAAAAGTGGTTTAGGGGGTGAGATTTTCAATAGCACTCAGTGCTGGCCTACCTCTCCTTCCACAGTAGTCAATGGGAATTTTACCATAGACTTCAGTGGGAGCCGAACTGGGCCAATCCTGAGTGCTTTTGAAAATCCCACCCTTATCTTGTACCATGGTTTACACAAAAATAAGTGTGTCAAGGATATATTCTCATCACATAATGCCTGCTCTATACTACTGGTTGGCCCATCCTTTTTATTTTTGTATTAGCACCACCTCCTTCCAACACCCCATTTCCCACACAAAAACACGCTGTATCTTCAGAGACAATGACCTGAAGCTAAGGTGTTAGGGAACTAAAACTAGCTTCACTTACCATTGTTTTCCTTGTACTCAAAGAAGCATAGAGTGCAAAACCCTTCATTCTGAGGAGTCCCAAAAAACGTGCAGCCAGGTTTTCTGCACTGGCTACTTCCATTCCTTTCCAACGAATTGTGAGGAACCTGAAGCATTTCTGAAGAAGACAGCTCCTCCAGCTCGTTGCTGGGTGCTGCATGACAGGAATGCTGGAGGAAGCTCTGGGATAGCTGTGAAGGGTCGGAGTGAGATCGCCGATGGAATGAAGGCAGGAAGACAGGATTGGCAATTGACGGCTCTGTAGTCCTTTTGAGACAAGAGGTGCAGATGCCATTAAAGGTCCTGTTCGTGTCCTGATGGCAGATTTTACATGTCACACTGTTTAAATGTCGCAGGTTGTCCAAGTTGTTAGAGGGACTGAGCTGTCTGGAATTGTAGCAGCGTTCACAGAGTCCATTGTGTTGCACATTTAACGTAAAAGGGCAGTCTGGAGTCCTGCATTTCATAGCGGTGGTTTCACTATACAGAAAAAGGCTTGGAGCTGTTGGAGGTGCAGAATGAGGCCCTGTCACTGGCTCTTCAGATAGCCCTCCCCCGGGCTCACAAAACTCAACCCTAGATGGGCCTGCTCCAGTCGTCCGTGACTTTTCAGATGCTGTTTTGGCGCTCGGTCTCCTTGGTTTATTTCCCTGTTGCCTCCGCTCAAAGCACTCATGACAATAGGGCTGGGTGTTCACAGACATAAAGAAGGGGCAATTGGGAGTTTCACATTTCACCTCTACAAGAGACAACTGGGGTAAGGACAGTTCCAGTATATTCCCGGTGTAGGGCTCCCTCGTAATAAGCGTATTGTTCTTTTGCCATTTCTTGTACTCATGCTGTACCAGTTGAAAGTAATCTTCCACCAGATTTATCTCTTTGGGTAAGTTGCCTTCATCTAACCTGAAGGCCAAATAAGAAAACAAACAATCAACATGTATATCAGTGTCTGAAAGGGACAAGGAGTGGGCATGGTATTGAATACAAGCAACATTGGATGAGGAAATGTAAATTTAAGGAGGTAAAGAGATAATTATTACATATCCATATTGCTGAATTAAAAATACATGATGGTAAATTGTAGCTTAGAGTGACCTATTTTGAAAGTTAGGTGTCTAGTAAAGTTAAATGGAGCCTTTCACCTCTAAATAAGCGGTTTGATACAATCCTAGTTGATAGTATTCTTAGAATGCTGGCCAATGTGGTTTTCAGCATTTAGTAGTAGGCACATTACAGCTAATTTGTGATGGAGTAAATTGATGTTAAAAAACTCCAAACTCTTAGCTGCCACTGAAGTCCAGCACTCCAGGGCTCAGCTCAGAGTAAACTGGGAGTTTTGTAGGCCCCACCAGCCCACTTTGCAAACAATTTCCATCTCTAAAGATGTTGGTATATATTTTATAAACACCTACTCCCATTTTTGCTTTGTATCTAAAACTGGAAATTCTGCTTAAGTGAAATGAGCAGATGGTGGCTCAGAGAAGTTCCTATTTGTCTAATATCCACATCACAAAAAAAACAAAACAAAAAAAAACCACACTGCAATTATGTTAGAGACCACAACTGAGCAAATGTGAAGAAGTGATCCATTCAGTACAGGGTTGGGACACGAGCCCAGCAAAACTGGGGAAGTGGTCTTACTACTGCCCATGCTGCACCTGGGTGGGGGATTTTAATTTTCAAGGCTGTCAATCCAGAACCTTTCAGGAGCAGAAAGAGCTCTTCCTTCACAAGGGGACAGGAGTGAAAGGGAGGTTGCAGGGAGTCTCTCCCTTATGCATCTGTTCAGGAACTGGGCAGAATGTTGCTGTTAGTGTGCCTTCAGAGCAAGGAGAAGGTTAGCACAGCCAAAAGCCCTCTACACCCAAAGGGGCATATACTAAGCATAAGAGGGTGGGCATGGAGTCAGTCTCCTGCTCCTCCACACTATACCCCCCCAGTGTCCTGCCTGCAGCTGCACTGCACAAGCAGAATGCCGGAAGCCACATGCACTTGGTCACAACAGCTGCACACTTTCCCCAATGTAATGAATGTGCTTCAAGGCACAATTTGCCCCAAAGCTGTTTAAATAAGAATGTGAGAATTTAATTATTATTTCTGAGTTTTCTCATTTTCAGTCACACCCCTTTAGCTACCTGGCTGACAACAGGACTAAATTTATTAACTACCTTCTGAAACTGAAAACTGGAAATTTCAGAATTTAAATTTGAGCCTGCTTCAAGCTAGAGTCTTATGCCACAAAAGGTACATTATTGTTATTATTATTATTATTATTAATTGGGGACATGATTTCATAATGGTGTATATAAATATGCATGTTGCTGAGAAAGAAATAAAAGATTGAATACATTATCCTATAAGACTTTTATCAGCAACAACTATAAAGCTGTAGGAAGAGAAGAACACCACTCACTTTGCAGCATAAATTAAATGAGTTGTACCATGGTCCCAGCCTTGCACTGGAATCTCTATCAACATCAGGTATTCTTTCAGTAGCTTCTCCTTTCCCATCTCCTCAGTGTCTGTCAGAAAGTGCACCTTCAAGTCTTCAAACCTGCCTCGTTCACTGCTGACCAGTGGGACAGCCCGGATTTCTGTGTGAAACAAAACGGATGAGTTTTACCAAATGGGAATAACCGTGAAATATGATAATCATATCAAATATCATCCCCTCATTTTGTCTATTCTGAAATTCAGCAATAGTGCCTGTAAAGAGCATGCATGATTACATCTGTGTTCCCAAACAGTCAGATGGAATGAAGATGCTCACTGGGGCATGCTGAGAACCATTTGGTGTTTCAATGTCCTAATACATTTTTTTATACTTAACGTGGAGAGGACAGTAGGTTTAGTTTCTTGAACCTTATTACAGGACAATTTTCTCAGTATGGATCTAGAAATGTATTGTCCCATCCACAACAGGATAAACAAAAAACACATGGACACAGATGTCACTAACCCCAACCACATGATGTAGATGGGCCCTAAAAAGTGCTTCCTCTGCTGCAGGGCACACAATTAAAGTCAGTGCATTGCAATAAATTTCAATACTCTGCAGCAAAGGCAATGCTATAGATTGAACCCATCTATAGTTAGCCATCCACTAAATGGTGCTTTAGTAGCAATAGGTACTTTGGCTCCATATGATGCAACCTTTGATTCCTCTCTGGAAGCCCTAGCACAGTGGTCCCCACTCCCCTTATCTGTAATGTAATCTGTCTGTGCCCCCCTCCTGGGAGTCGGGACTGGGAGCAGGGCCAGGGGCTGAGCCTGTGCCTGGAGCTGCTGCTGGGGCTGTGATCAAGGCCAGGAGCTGCAGCTGGGAGTGGGAGCCATGGCCGTGAGCAGGGCCAGGGCAGGAAGGCAGGAGCAGGAGATGCATCCGGGAGCAGGGCCAGGGTCAGCCCAGCATTGAGGCTGGGAACCAAAGCCAGGGCCGTGGCTGGGTGCGGGACTGGAGCTGGAGGCAGAGCAGTGCTCCCTCCCCGCCCCCCACACACTGGCTGCCCCAGGCCCCTGTGTGCTCCCCAAAAATGTTCCTCTGCACCCCCTCCAGGAGGCATACCCCACAGTTTAGGGACCATTGCCCTAGCAGGTCTATATATATATATATATCATGTAAACTATTTATATTTTGAAGACTCTGTCGAACATTTAAATAGGAATATCTCATTTACATTTGTTGTGTTCATTTTAAAGGTAACAGTCGATCAGACAATATTTTAAATGTTTTACTGTCAATAAAGGGGGGGGGGGGCGAGAAGCAAATACACAAATACCAAAAATCATACAAATCCTACATACAGCCCAAGTAGATAATTTAAATACAACCAACCTGGCCCGCTGTCCTTCAGAGTGACCAGTGGTGTGAAATGCATTCTGTCATAGCCCAGGACAATAGGATATCTATAGCATTCTTCAGCTGGCCAGTGGAGAGGCAAGTAAATTCCACCAACGTTCAGAGGGGCAAAGCTTGAACCAGACTCCAAGCTTCTCAGCATTTTATCTATTTAAGGAAAAAATACTGAATATTAGTAAGGTCAAATTCCTTTCAACTATGACAAATGTAATGTCTTAGTTCTAGGGTTTTAAAACACTGCAACAGAACATTTACAAAGACATATATATTTTGCACTTAATGATACCGTCCTTAACATTATGCATCCGAAGAAATGGGCTGTAGCCCATGAAAGCTTATGCTCTAATAAATTTGTTAGTCTCTAAGGTGCCACAAGTACTCCTGTTCTTTTTGCGGATACAGACTAACACGGCTGCTACTCTGAAACCGTCCTTAACATTAGATCATCAAAGGCAACTGGCATGGAGGACTCACCTGCAAGAACTATGATCGGCCTTCTGAGGATGTTAACAAGGACAAATATATGGATTTCTTCCAGTGCATTGTACTGAAGCCCACTTCGGGCCACTGATGTTTCTGGGGATGTCATTCTGATGAGGTTCTCCCATTCCTCTTCCCAGTTCTGAGGAAATAATTAAATATTCGTTAGCACCAGCTCACAGACATGTAGCTCAAGAACTGGTTGCAGCACAGCACGTCAAAACCTGTCCCCAAGATATTTATCTTTTTCCTTTTCTTCCAAAGAAGAAGTTACTCAAGCTATCTACATACAATCCTTTTTATTTTCTTAGGATTGTTGTCATAATTGTTTCTCAGCCTATAGTCCCACCCGAGCAAACCTAACCAAGACTTCACACTCCAGTTAGCTTACCCCAATGTCATAGCATTATGCAGTCAAGTTAATTTACCCTGGTGTTATAGAGGAGTCCTGTTTCTACAAAATCCTGCGATTTAACAGTCTCTAGTTGCCAACGAAGCTTAAAGTTGCGTGTATCCACTTCCTGCAGAGCGAAGAACAGTGTTTTCCTCAGGACCAGGTCCACATCTTGAACACCCCACATGTACTGAGATGCAGCATGCAGGAGGCAATTACCATCACCTATGGAAAAGTTACTGGTTAATTTTAAAAAAACAATTCCTTAAGAAGTAGAAAAAGGAGCAACTGGCCCATAAAACACAATGAACAAATTCCAAATTATATAGTTCAGACCTGATCCTGAATTCCTCTCAACAGCCTCCACTAGTGGGGTTCCTAAGGTGGAGATTAGAGCCCCTCTCTTTAGGAAAACCCTGAGGGAGGGACGGAGGGAATGCCAAAAACTACCACCCGTTCCCTCCTCAGTTGACTCTCCACTGGATGCAGGGGGACAGGCTGTGGCAGGGAGGTATAAATCCCACCTTTCCTGCTCCAATTTGGGTAAACTAGCCCATTATATTTAACACTGATGGGCAAAAGGATGAAAAATTACAATAACCCCAAAATTTAGCTCATGTTGCTTTATCTGCAAATACCTCATACATAATTAAATTTTTCTAAAAGGATAAATCAATCATACATTTAAACAAAACTAAAAGCTTAAGAGAACATATTAAATAAACCCAGTAAACAGAGGGATTTCCTCTGCTCCACAAGCACTATTTACACTTGTTTAAGATGCAACATAGAAGACAGGGATTGAAAACACACTGGTCCAGATTTGGGGAATGTGCCAAAAATGTAATATTGCATAACCGGGAGGGCCAGTCTAGGGCTCAACTATAATGGATGACACTGCACTGCATTTTGCTTTGTTATGTATGACAGAAGAGTCCTGTCAAGAGGAAAAGCAAAAAGAAAGTTGTAAGTGAACCTACATGAAACAATCTCTGCTGCTTTTCTAGGGCACCTCTCACTCTAATACTGAAGTGTATTGTTCAATGTCAGGTTGGTGAAAAATGTCAGAGACTGGTTTCTTTTTGAAAGACAGAATAAAAATGATAAATAAATAAAATAATAATTTGGTCTTTACTTACACATAGCCCCTTCCATTTAAGGATCTCAAAATACCTTACAAACATCATTGACTGAAGCCTCAACTCCACGGAGAGGCAGGAAAGTATTATCCCATTTTTCAGAAGGAGAAGCTGAGGCTCTGGGTCAGGGGTGGGAAAACTAGGGCCTGGGGGCTGCATCCGGCCCCTCAGACCTTTTAATCCGTCCCCCGGGAGCGGGGTTGGGAGCTTGCCCTGCTCTGCCTGCCCGACGCTCCCACGTGTTCAGGTGGGACCTGCATGAGGGCACACATGATACTGCGGCTGCACAACCCAAATGTGCCATCAGAGCCTGGAATGTGCAAGCCCACGTGCCTGCTACTTGTTAGCTTAGGTGCTCTGCTGTTTAGTAGTGTTAATTTTCCATTGTTGAGGATAAAACAAAGAGTAGTTGGCCAGGGAGTGCCAGCTGCATTGTTCACATTAATTAAAGAGGGCGTGGAAAGGAGGCAAGTTTGGTTTAATTATTGTGATACAATTATAAATATACCATCACAACGAAGTAAATAAAGTTTGTTTGAATATCTCTGAATTGTTAATTTCATGAGCATTCATGGCCCACCATACAATTTCCATACCCAGATGTGGCCCTCAGGCCAAAATGTTTGCCCACCCCTGCTCTGGGCAGTTAAGTGACTTGCCCAAGGTAAACACAAGAAAGTATGTTAAGAGCTGGGAATAAAACCCGTTTTTAACCCCTCCCCCAATCCTGGGCTTTTAACCACATGCCCCTTCTTCCTCCCCAAGGGTATCCTGAAAGGAAGACACAAAGAAACTATTCTTGGACACCACTTGGATTCAAGCCTGGGATTTACTGTTCACTACAAAGGTCCTTAAGTCATCTAAGGACACGATGACACATTAGCCTCCTTGCAATGTTGTAGTACAAAGAAATTAACAAAGCACCAAGAATTTGTATTTGTGGTATTTAAAAAAAAAAATCCTGAAGATACCAACATGAAATTATTTCAGATTATTTTCCAATGTCTCAGTTTGTTAAATACATTAGGAGCGTTAAACCCCTTCCCATTCTCATGACTGCTGTTCTCCAAAGGCCTAATCAAATCAAAGCCATGCACAATTCCTGCACAAGATCTTGAGCACTCTATGAATCCTTTAAAAAGAACAGGAATACTTGTGGCACCTTACAGACTAACAAATTTATTAGAGCATAAGCTTTCGTGGGCTACAACCCACTTCTTCGGATGCAAGAAGTGGGTTGTAGCCCACGAAAGCTTATGCTCTAATAAATTTGTTAGTCTCTAAGGAGCCACAAGTACTCCTGTTCTTTTTGAGGATACAGACTAACATGGCTGCTACCCTGAAACTTATGAATCCTTTGTAAACTTGTAATTGGTTACAGACTTGCTGCATAAATTTCAGACCTTCTGAATAGGGTGAAATTCATTTTCTGATTTCCTAACCTCCTCTTGCAAAGTTTCTTTTAAAATGAGACCACACATTTTGGGCTCAATCAGGGGAAAAATACACAATATTAACAGAAAAGTCTTCTGCCTGAACTAGAAGAAATTTGACATAAAAGTAAGACAATTAATACATCCTGTTAAAATTTTCCCTTTGCAAAATCGAGAGCAAAGATAATTTTTTTTTTTTATTTTAGCACTTACTTTCAGTTCTTTATTGAGAACCACCAGTACAAAATTCCCTATGCAACACTTGGAATTCCCCAGGGTTAAGTTATTTGACTAGCAATTGAGCAATAGCTATTGTACTTCTTGTTCTGATGTATTCACATTTGAACTATGAAGTACATACTGGACTTTCCAAGTGGGTGTGGTTAGGGTGAGCTGGAATGACTGCCTAATCATTATACAAGTGAAATCTCTACAGCCAATAGACACTGGAATTTTTTTTTAAAACATGGTTTCAATTTTTATACCTCCTACTCCCTTCCTCATTTACTCCATTCTCATATCCTCAGAGCATACATGGTGAATCACCCAGATATATACTCTTTTGTACATATTAGGTAAAGTTAATGTTACCAAAATCCTAGAAGAAGCATTTGTTTCCTTGGCTTTCAAAAAACTGCAACCGTAAGGAGTTCTAAATAGCAAATCTGTCTTCGACTAAAAGAACTGTCATATTCACTCTGTACACGTCTAAAGGTTAAGTAAATCAGCTCCCTTAAAAAAAAATTTTATGCTATGTGAAAAACTTGTTCCATTCATTAAGACTTAACATTGTTTCCAGGGAAATTAAGGGTTCCTGCAAGCCCCACTCCTACTCTGAAGCATCCTTCCCTCCAACCCACACTGTTTATCTTCTTTGTCCTGAACAGGCCTTGTGTGGTGGTGATTTTGCATAAACCACAGAAGGTAACGAGATGCATTTCTTCTTACCCAATCCCTTGCAGTATCAACAGCCCCTCCTGACCTGGGAGCAGTGGACTGAACTCAATGCAATTTAAAAAAGGGGCAGTTTTAACATTCCAGAAATGCCTCTAGTACACATATGTACAGGTGGTATATAAATCACATCCTGAAACCACTGTATTATTTCCATTTCAAATAATGTCCTCCACTCCTGATCCAAGCCAGTAAAATGTATTCAGTGGGTGCTGTGCAGCTTCTTGTTATTTTAATAGCAGAATTGGGCCTAAAATGTTTCTATTCATTTCAGGGAGCAATCCACTAGATTATACATTTTCTTAGTAAATCTGTTTGACTGAAATATATTGTGGGTAAGGTAATATCTTTTATTGGACCCCCTTGCCTCTCTAATATTCTGGAACCAGCGTGGCTACAATTATACTGCATAAAATAGATTGTGTGATACAACACTTGTGACAAGATTACTTATTTAATGTTTGCAAAATGCTGCAACAAGTGCTAAATGTGGCCTCAGTCCTGCGATGAGCTCCACATGCGCGGACATCAGGCAGAGGTTCACAGAAGTCAGTGGAACTCTGTGCAAGTACAGTGGACAATCTATGTGGGGTTCATTGTGGCATTGGGGTTTCTGTTACAGACCTATATTGTTTTCTTAGTTGTCGTGTTAGTTACCACTAGATGATGCTTCTATGTTCATGATTAAATTTGTATTAGTCTTTGTAAAATTTAATCATACGTAGGAAGAGTAGCAGTAATAGGACACTGTAGATTTTGAGAAAGAAATATGAACTAGCAGGACTGGGCAGTGTGCATGTATGTCCATATGAAAAGAAATGATTGAGGAACACGCAATATTTCACAGCTCACACTCTCATATCCATTAGAACTTACCGCTAATTAATTTAAATATAAGTCTCTTGCTCACAAAATCTTTGGACTCTAGCCCCATGATCTACTATATTTGCCCTGTTTTCTTTAGGGGATATTATAAGACACACATTTATGAAACACCTCTCCCAAATCATCCCTAAGGCCCTGAAATAATATAAAAATATATTAAAAGCAGCACCACGTGCTACTTTTCTTTAACTCTCATTTAAAATCAAGGGAAATTATGCACCTTTGATACATGTATGTACCTGTCATTAATGAAAATAGGAGCTATGCATAAGAAGTGGGGGGGAAAAGAAAGCCCTCTTATCCCATAATGCAATTCAGCATTAGTTAGCTTAATCAGGGGCTGACTCCACAGCCAGAGAGCTAAAGGCTGGAAATCTAAGACACTCCAACTGATACAGTACTTAGAGTTATACCAAAAAATCATTAGCAACTGAGTTCAGCCTGCAAACTACAATGATGAGGGGTCATAATACTATACTAACTACTATTTCAGAATTAGGTCCTTAGAAGGCATCATGGAAAATGCCAGCATTGTAAGAGTTGAGGTCCTCATCGATAAGGACATATCACTCTACCATACCAAAGATTTATGGTATTATTAAACATCCATGAAACTTTCAACCTGTTGATATACCAGTGACGTACACTGTGCATTCTTAAGAGATTAAGAATTCGTTTGGCATATTGTGTTAATAGGATTTTAATTTGTGTTGCTAAAATAAAAACAGACATGTTTATTTTAATAAAGCAACTATGTTTTTATCTTAGCAATGCAAACTACAAGCCTATTAACACAATGTGCTACATCCTTATGACCCTGTCTTAATACTAGTGGAGTGACACACACATAACTTACCATTAGTCTTTAACGGCACAAGTTTCCTAACTTCCCTGCACCAGTTCAGCTTCCGCTGATGTTCCAGCGAACTCTGGGTGGATCGGTCAATTAAAGCTTTCTGAAGGATCTCCCGAAACGGAGGACAAAACTGGCACATTCTGAACATTTCTACTGTGTATCTGTACATCGTTTTAAAGTGATGAATTATTCCATTGGTGGGTATGACAAGGTCTTCAGGAATTCTCTCCCTAATCTTCACGGCTTTCAGCATATTGCTCAGATACAAAGCTTGGGGAAGAACTTGTTGGCAAGCCATTTTCCGAGAAGAAACCTGAAGGAAAAAAGAAAAAAAGACAATTCTTTTAGTCTCACTTAATGTACATCACAGGACTCTTGCTAGTATCGAGATTTAGATTGCAAATTCTTTAGGAAGAGATCTTGTTTGCAACTCTGTCTGTAAAGCACACAGTCCACGGTGAGCACTATAATATGAAATCCATACCCAAGAATCTCCTAGCATTACTCGGTTATAGATCCTCAACTACTAATCACAATCTCTTTACTCGGTCTTCTCTTTAATAAATAAAAAAAAGAGAATATATTCATAATGAAATTACAGCACTTTTAAAAGGAGAAGTTTAAATGGAAGTGGGGTGAAGAGGAGGGGAGATCAAAAGGAGGGGAAATTACAACAAGAGCTTTGTCTAATTAACAATGGAGCAGGGTAATCTCCAGTGAACCTGCTGAACTTTAAGCATACTTTAAGCTTTCAACTTAACCACATGCCAGAGAAAACAGATTCTGACCACTTCAGATTTACACATGAGTAGCAGAGCATGCATAAAGCAATGTGATGCACAGTGCAATATTAAAAAGTGCCCAGACATCTAGAATAGTTATGTTAGCACCCAGCCCAGGCTTATAACTTCATATGATGTTTAAAACTAACCAAGTAGCAAATGAAGCATTTCTAACAAGGCAGGCACCTGGTATTGAATAAGACACCTACATAAGAGGAACATTCCTTAGGTTATGTTAATGCTAGAATTATTGCAGAGGCACATGCGTGTGTGTGTGGGGAGGTACGGAATTAGAGGCCCATTATTACTCAATGGTAAATCAACAGAGCTGAAGAAGCATTTCCACTTTGCTCAAAAAAACCCAATATTTTTCCATTGTGGGGCAAGTAATGCTCACCGCCGTTTGCCCTTTTCCTCATCACATTGGATAAGGCGAGGAGAACATAAACCCATAGATCTGAATGGCATTCCACTGGGGACCAGACGTCTCACGCTTATTCTAGGCAAATCAGGTCTTTTCACAGTATCAGGCTAGAGCCAAGTGTGAACACAGAGTACATCCACATGCATGTACTTTCACTGGTTCGCTCAGTGCTCACCCCCATTCAATGTTTTAAAATTAAC
Organism: Chrysemys picta bellii; assembly: GCF_011386835.1. Taxonomy (NCBI): domain Eukaryota; kingdom Metazoa; phylum Chordata; order Testudines; family Emydidae; genus Chrysemys; species Chrysemys picta. The sequence continues at coordinate 105,532,322 of NC_088793.1, read as the reverse complement.
CTTTTTCTAGGAAAGTAAATACATATAAACCTTAAATGTTCTAGCACTTGAGAACTCAGCAAGTCTTTTCTCATCAAATGTCCTAAAAGAATATGACACCTATATTGTGATTTCTAATTTTGGGCCAAACAGAGAGGGGCCAATGGCAAATGAAAACCAAACTTCACCTGTCAGGAAATTCTCCTTTCTAGTGATAAGAACCTGGAGGGGCACAGAGCAAGCAGGGGGAAAGGTATTACAGTCTCACAGATACACCAGGAAGGGAACCCCCTATCTGAAGAGGCAAAGATACCCTGCATGGAAGACTGCTTCTCCACATAGCTACATATATTGGCCTCCCTCTACATCTGCCTGTATCTGGTAGCTGCCACTGAGATAGTTCCCCTGCAGCTTGTCAATAGCTAAGAAGGGAACTGCCTAGCAGTTATTATTGCCCCAAACTGCTCTGCCCAGAGCTGCTTTGTACATCCCCTACCAAGAATCTGTGACGGAAGACCTCGGTGGGCACACTTATAAGAGCTTCTATGGACTCCTGGGTGGAAGTGGTGGGGTGTCTGATGCTGAAAAAGCTGTATACCCCATTTCTGCTCAACCCGGGGGAATTCTGTCCACACAGGATCTCCTCTGCTCATACAAATGGGGGTGGGAGATTCGGCCATTTGTCAGGGCCATTATGTCTTGGAACATGCAAAGAAGGCACCTTTTATAAGCAAAGACTGCGTATTAAAAACATACACACTACTGGATGTTTTTATAAGGTATATATGTTAACTAACTCATTTCCTATCTTGTCCATTTCCCCCAGTCCTGAGCATCAGTGGAACTGCACCTATTTTCCACATCATACTAATTTTTAAAGTTAAGAATGGAATGAGACAATATAAACAAAATATTAAAATGTCATCAATTTATTATATACTGTAATCCCAGCTGTACTTTTCTTTACCCTCTTCAGCAGCTTCCAATTCCTGATCCATCAAACCCTTACGTACGCAAAAGACTCATTGAGTCAATAGAATTTTTTGCATGAATAAGAACTCCTCACCTGATTATGTGTTGCAAGCTTGGGCCCTGGAAATGGATCTTTCCAATATTAAGAAACAATGGAACATGAAATTTGTTTATCACTAAAGAAGGTACATTAAATCTATGGATTATTCAGAACTAGATTTCCACCTCCCATTTATTCTAAGTGCATTCCCCCCCACGCCCCACTACATGTGAAAACTGCTGTCTGTGCCAGTTATGATTATTAGTTGTCAATTTAAAAAGAACGATTCTTTAAAAAAAAAGATAATGCTTAAAATAGTACAATTTAAAAAACAAAACAAAAAGTTTACACCCAGATAAGACAAAGAAACCAAAGCATAGAAAATTCTTCAGGTGTTAAAAAACAAATAAAAAAATCTGATCTAAGTCATTTGTAAGAACTCTGTGAAATAGAGCAACGAAAATTATTTAAAAATCAGTCTTTGTATTCAATAATACTTTTCATATTTATGTAACTGTACACAGAGCATTGGATGGGACTCAGGAGATCTACGTTGTATGCCTGTCTCTACCCTGGGCCTGATGAGTGACCTTGGGCCAGTCACATCACTGCTCTGTGCCTCAGTTTCCACATATGTAAAATGGGGATAGGATAATGCTACCAACCAAAGCACTTTGAGATCTACTGATGAAACGTGGTATATAACAGCTGGGTATTATTAGGGTAATCTTGCCTGATACTTAGTACCCTCAAATTTCATTGACTTCAGCTGGGCAGGGATGGTCTTTGTGTGGGCCTTGTACAATGCATGGCACATTGTCAACGTTTAATAAATAATAACAATTTTAAAAGAATAGGAGGTGAGGGTATTTTACATCTCACACAAGGCAATCAACATCTAGCTGGATCTGGCTTGTTGGTGCACTATGATGGTCTGATTGTGAAAGAAACAAATGGGTGGTTGTGTAATTCACCTAGCAGATTGAGGGGGCATTGTTTCAAGGTGAAAAGTTGGTTTTCAGGCATCAGCAGGATTTGTAAACCTAACAGAAATATAATAGCAGAGAAAACAGAATAAGGCCTCCCTAGGCCACTGGGTGGCAGGATGTGGGATACCAGGTCCAAACAAAATGGGCTGGCCAACAACTTCATTATAAGTCTTTTAGGTAATGAGTGTATAAACCAAAAAAAAATGTAACATCTCTGATTGCTAACCACTGTAACACTGATTTTTTTATTAGTTTTTATCCAAAGTAATACCAAAAATTGTCATTGCTGATATATATCAACTGTTTTTAATCTTCATAAAGTATCATAGTATGCTTTACAGCAAGTGGTGGAATAAGGAAAGAACACTTTACAGAACTGGGTACAGGTAAACAACCAACTATGCTCCCCTTTCCATGCAAAATTCCTATTAATTTATACAGTGTTCAGTTATCCTGTCTTGCCAGTTTCCTACCTAGCTCATGAGCGTGATACGAAATTTGATTCACTGATATTTATAAAGTACAGTACAAATTAGTAAGTGTTTAGCAACTTCCATTCTAGGGGCTCAGATAGAACATGCTATGTAAGTGAAAAGTATTATATATGAATGCACTATGTAAATAAAGCCAGATTCTTATTTTTAAAAGAAACCCAGAACTACTAAGTAATAACAAGGAGGTGCTTTTAAAAAAAAAACCACAAATAGAAGGTTTAAGCATATGTTTACATATATTATACTTCTGCTGTAAGGTTTTAATAGAACAGACCCTGGCTCTGAGTTTGCAGACCAGCTCTGTACTGCATAATTTGACATGTATACATGCAGGTTGTTTTTCTTCAAAATTTCTCACTGTTGCAACCTAGCAACAGTGTAGACAACCCACTGTGTTGTTGAACTCTACCCAGTGCAGGCCCAAATGACAATGGCAACCTGTCTACACTAACACTTCACCAGTGGAACTGCATTAGTGGTGTTATAATGGTGGGAAATTAGAACAAAACTGCTAGTGTAGACAAGACGATAATAGCCTATCCACTTCTCCTCATCCATCGTTAGTATCCCATAACCCACCAAATAGTTATACAAGTTTTTAAAACAATCAGAACAATAGGTCTTTCATAACTACTTACATGAGCTGTCATCAATAATTATGTAACTTACACCACCACAACGGTGTGTCAGTGCATAACTACACGTATACCTGCCCCTTCGTCTGTCTGTTCTCCAAATCCCCCTTCCTCCTCGTATTTACGTTCTGGAATGGCCAGCGAAGTTTTTTAAGTTAAGAACACACCAAACTTCCCGAGGTGGGGGTCGGGGGGGGGGCATTAAAACACAGCTCTATTCGATCTGTGCGACATCCTGCTGCCACCGCGCGAATCTTCTCCAGAGTCACCAAACGGCCCTTTGAACTGCACCCTCACCCACAGAAACAAGCTAGAAATCCGCGCCAGGGCATGCTCCGGGGCCACCCCCAAAGCCCCTCGGTGCTCCGGAGCAGCCATCACGGAGCCGGCAAGCAAAGCCGTTGCAAAGAGCAGCACAGAGCCTGGTACCTTTCTGCAGAAGGGCTCCTCCAAACGCGCAGCGCGGCGGATAAAATCCTTCTCAAATCCAATGCACCAAGGTTAGGGCAGAGCCAAGCTTGGCAGCCATGAATGCCCGACCAGACGGGGTTGCAAGAGAATCAGGCTCCTTAGCAGCGCCTGATTGGGCTTCCCTCAGCCGCCCCCTCCCTGCTGCTGCTGCTGCGCTGGCTATAAACTGGAGTAAAGACTCTTGTTTTTTCCTTTCTATTTTACTAAGCACAGAAAAAAGCCCCAGCAGAGTGGGGATTTCCACCCCCAGCGCCAGGGACTTTCCGACATGTGACACGCCGCTGAACAGCTGCCGCCTTCCTGCCCTGCTGCAGAGAGGCCCCTAGGTGGCGCTGCGCGAGCAGTCCGGCCCCTGGCACCGCACCGCGCCGCGCCGCGCCGCTGCGGCAGATCACATGGCCCCGCCCCCCATCCCAGTACGTCTGAGCCGGAGAAATTCCTCGCCGCTCGCAGCGGGGCTTGCCCCGTGTGAGTCACCGCGGGGCATTTCGGCGCCGGGGCTGTAAGTTTTTGGGCATTATTCCCTTTTTCCTCCCCGCGCAGCAGCAGGGCGGTGATTAATTGGCCAGCGGGCTTCAGCCCTCCCTCGCCCTGCAAAGCACAGCTGCCTGCCGGCAAACCCCGGGGGCAGGCTATGACCTGTGGCTTGTCCTGCTCCCCGCACACACACAGCCGCGTGCTTAACTAATGACAGGACTAATTAAGTACAAACATGACGCAATCGTTAATTGCTTGTCAGGTGCCCTGTAGGTGAAAAGTGTCCCAGCCTCTGGTCTACCCACCAAAATTGTCCCTGTTTATACGGGTATAGTTAAAGCGGTTCAGCCTTCCCAGTGCGTATGTAGTGGTGTTAACAGGGATTACAACACCAGTTCAAGAAGGCACCCTCATACAGGTATAACTGCATTTGTGCTGGTTTAACTACGTTAGTACAAAGTTACACCTCTAACCCACAGATACACCCATACAAATGTACCTCTAACTCAGGCCTTATTTGCACCATTAACTACCCGGGGTGAATAATGGCAGTCGGGTGCCCTAGGCGCTGTAGCTCTGCCCGCATGGCCCTGCCCTTGCACTGGTGATTCTTCCTCTCACTTAGAGTGGCACTGATATGGGGGAGTGGGGGCTTTCTTCCCTTCCAGCAAGGCAGGGGGCAGCAACACGGGGCCCTCATCTCTCCCCTGCCAGGAATGACAGTTGTCCCCCCTTTCATGATCAGTGTGGGTTCTCTCTCACCCCCAAGACAGGTACAGGTGGAGATGGAGGTTCCCAGTATTTACCCCACCTGCTGGGATGTATCTGCTTAGGTGGGCCAGGACCACTCTTCTCTTGCCACACAAAGCTCTCTGCTGGCAGGGTCCCCCAGAAGAGTAGGTTGTGGAGTTGACACTCCATTAAGATGCATGGGCATTTCACCCCATTCATAACTATTGTTTCACACTCTCTGCACACTCAAGTAGCGTCACTACTTTGGTTATACTTGGTTCACATTTTCAAGCTTTGCTTGGTAACCCTGATAGAAACTACACTTGACCAGAGCTCAAAGAGCCGAGAAGCACCTCTACCTCGATATAACGCTGTCCTCGGGAGCCAAAAAATCTTACCGTGTTATAGGTGAAACCACGTTATATCGAACTTGCTTTGATCCACTGGAATGTGCAGCCCCGCCCCCCAGGAGCACTGCTTTACCGCGTTATATCCAAATTTGTGTTATATCGGGTCGCGTTATATCAGGGTAGAGGTGTAGTTGTTTCAATGAAAGGTTAGATTCTGATGTAATCCCATGACTCCAGGGGATGGGGCCTTAGGCGTGGGCCTATAATGCTTTAATATGCCTTAATCTGGGTTTGCATGTGAATTTTTCCATTGTAATTGACCACAGGACTGCAGGACTACTCGCATAAGTAAAGTTACTCATATGAGGACTGGGGCCTAACACTGTAAATTCATCAAAACAGAGATCTGTAATTTGTATCTCTTTGTAAAGAGTCAGTTATATTTATCATGCTATATACATATCATGTTAATTAATAAGCACCAAGTATTTTTTTAAAGCAATACTCTCAAAACTGTGTGTTGGAAAAGCCCAATTGCCACCTTCTAACATACCATAAACAAAGCAGCCACCCATTATTGCTGTTTGTGTAAGTGATTTGTACAGAACAAACAACAGGTTCCTGCCGAGAAAGCTGACAACCTAAAGGTACACACACGTGTAACAGAATCCTGCACAATGGAATGTCATGTAGTAATAAAGGGCCTGATCTCCCAAAGCGCTGAACTCTTCCCAGGGTACTGAGCACCCCCCATTGACTTCTCTGGGAGCTGGGGTTGCTCAGCACCTTGGTGTATCTGGCCCAAAATCTGGAATATTATCACAGAAAAAATGGATTTTTTTAAGGAGGAAAGTGGGACTCAGGCATCCATATGCCCTCCCCTTCTCTCTGCCCCGTGTTCACTGAGCCAGGACTGTGCTTGGGAAAAGGGTAATCCCCATATAGATTAAACTAACTGATTTATTTTTACTTTTTTCACTGCAGTTCCACCTTTAAGGTGCCCTGCTGCCTAGTGTAATCTGCAGCCTGGAGTTATTTGCACAGGCTCCCTACACAAGGCATGGAGAGAGTTAGGCGCCTAAGAATAGGAAAAGCCAGCAAGATGAGCAGGGAGCTGCCTAACCTAGCCAGTAGGAAATGCCAGTGTAATGGATGGGGCTTAAAACCTGCCCTACAAAGAGACGTAGGTGCCTAACTCTGGGCCGTCGTCTATTTGGGATTCACAGCCACGAACCCTCTCCTGGAGTTATGCAACACAGTCCTTTCTCAGAAAACACTGAGGAAGTGGTGGTGCCCCCTCCCGCTATAAGCAAGTCCTTTGCTCAATCACTCATAATGCAGGAAACCCAGGTTCAAGTCCACCCTCTGTGTGCTTTGGAAGAGGGACTTGAGTCTATATCTCCCACATCCTGGGTGCGTGCTCTAACTCCTGGGAAATAGGGTAAAATGGGGCTCCTCCTTCAGCTGTGGTTTGTGCAGGGTCCAATCTGGTAGGCAAGCCCCATAGATGAGAGAGGCAGGGGAATGCCTAATTTGAGAAGCTCACTGGGCTCATGCCCACCAGCAGAAATTTAGGTGCCTAGAGATCTTTGCTAGTAGAAACTTAGGCACCATAGAGAATTTAAATGCCTTCAGGGTTAGGCAGATGAGCGGGGCTTTGGGGGAATCTACATTTTGGATTTAGGCACCTAAATGGTAGTTGGGTACTTAAATTCCTTTGTGGATCTAGTCCTAAGTGATTTACCTGGTAAGCAGGGCAGACCTAGAGGTGTGGTTTATCTAATGTACCTGATATGTAAAAGAAGCAGCAGCAAGTGGCACTGCTCCCCTTTGATTTTAGCCCTGGAGGGAAGGAAGAGTGAAGATGGGTATGAGTAAGGAAATTATTTAGACCCTGTCAGGTATTACCTGTCTGTTGTGAATAATGGGAGTGGGGGGCTCACAGTGAAGTCACTGACTATTAGGAAATACCTGTCAAGACAAGAGGTCATTATTGCTATTACAAACCATGACTATATCTAAACATGTATAATAATCTTCTCAGCCTTGATTAGCTTAAAGGTGAGCTGCACATTGCTATGGATAGGCATTGTATTTATAGGACAGGTCTTTTCCTAACAAAGAATGACTGGTGCAGTAACCAACAGCACAGCAGGAATTCTTTTGGGACTATCTTTTTGTTCTGTTTCTGTACAGCTGACTGAGATGAAATTACTATAAGGCAGGTGTAAAACTGGTTGAAAGACCATACTCAGCAAATAGTTATCAATGATTCATTGTCAAATTGGGGGGGAACGTATCTAATGGGATCCTGTAGGGGTCAGTCCTGGGTCTGGTACTATCCAATCTTTCGCTAATGACTTGAATAAAGGAGTGGAGAGTATGCTTATAAAATTTGCAGATGATACCAAGCTGGGAAGCACTTTGGAGGACAGGATTAGAATTCAAAACAAACTTGACAAATTGGAGAATTGGTCTGAAATCAATAAGACGAAATTCAATAAAGACAAGTGCAAAGAACTACACTTAGAATGGAAAAATCAAATGTATAACTACAAAATGAGGACTAACTTGCTAGGCAGTAGTATTGCTGCAAAGTATCTGGGAGTTATAGTGGATCACAACATGGAATCTGAGTCAACAATGTGATGCAATTATGAAAAAGGTAATGTTATTCTGGGGTGTATTACAAGAGTGTCATACGTAGTACATGGGTGGTAATTGTCCTACTTTGCTTGGTACTGGTGAGACCTCAGCTGGAGTATTTTGTACAGTTATGGCTACCACACTTTAAGAACGATGTAGACAAATTAGAGAGAATCCAGAGGAGAGCTACAAAAATTATAAAAGCTTTAGAAAACCTGACCTATGAGGAAAGGTTAAAAAAACCTGGGCATGCTTAGTCTTGAGAAAAGAAGACTGAAGGGGGACCTGATAACAGTCTTCAAATATGGTCAGGGCTGTTATAAAGAGGACTGCAGTTGATTGTTCTCCATGTCCAGTGAAGGTAGGACAAGAAGGAATGGGCTTAATCTGCAGCAAGGGAGATTTAGGTTAGATATTAGGAGAAACTTTCTAACTATAAGGGTAGTTAAGCTCTGGAACAGGTTTCCAAGGGAGGTTTTGGAATCCCCATCATTGGAGGTTTTTAAGAACGGGTTGGACAAACACCTGTCAGAGATGGTCTTGATATACATGGTCCTGCCTCAGTGCAGGCGGCTGGACTTGATGACCTTTCAAGGTCCTTCCAGCGTTACATTTATGATGTTATGACCAGAGCTCCTAGAAACTATGGTATACAAATAATTATTATAATAATAATTAATAATAAATTTGGGTTATAATAACCTTCTCATTACCCAGCCCGTCGAGAGACTTTTTATGCCCCAGACAGTCTTGGAAAAGGTGTGACTCACCTCTAAGGGAGAAGAGGGTGAGAGGAAAAAGAAGGAAATTCCTTCTATTACAATACCACAGCCTGAGGTCATGCTTGAGTTCGGTATCCATGACTTCCAGGGTTCATGTGGCTGCTTCACTGCTTGTCCTGACCAAAGAGCGCTGATGAGACATGCCTGATTATGAATGGGAGAAGGAGGGAGGAAAATCCCTAAAATATCTGTCAGACAGAGAACTGGTACTTACTACTGAGTCAGTTACTACTGGTAGAAATTACCCAAACTCACCGCCGCCACTTAGCAAGAGCTAAACTGTTTTGCTAATTTTCCATTGTACTCATTTGAATACAATAAAATAAACTCAGGATTCCCAGTGAGGCTTTTGGGGAGCAGTCAGCATTAGAGGATAAATTAGAATGTAGGGCATTCCTTGGTCCCTGATCCTGATCTTATATCACTGGATTGTGCTTTGCTCATCTTTTTGCCCCCCCAGCACACTATGGAAGTTTGGGAAATAGTAACAATTCCAAAAAATAATATCTTTCCACTGTGGTATCTGAACACCTGAGGCTCAAAGGCCTCTGAGAGTTGCACAAAAATACATAGCTAAAATTTTACACTTTGGACAGAGAAGCATGACTCAGTATTAATAACCAAATGCAATATGCGAGCCGGTGTAGAAAAACCTAACAAGCCACCAGCAATAAAGAAGCAGCGCAACACACAACAAAATTTTTTTAGCCTTATCTAAAACGATGCCATGAATGGATTTTGATACCTAGTCAGAGAAGTGGAATGGTTGTGTGGCTAAGCTACTTGACTGGCACTCAGTTCTGAGTTCTGTTCTCAGCTCTGCCAAGGCTTCCTCTGTGACCATGGGCAAATCAGTTAATCTCTTAGACCCAGATCCTCAAAAGTATTTAGATGCCTAAGGCCCATTGATTTCAGTGTAACTTAGAGCAGGTCTGCACTCACAGCGTTCAGGCACTGCATGCCCCCCAGCATGGGTATAAATAACAGTGTAGATGGTGAGGCCCTGCTTAGGCTAGTAGGATTCGGTTAGTATTTGCCAGAACCCTAGAGCATATACCCTGCATGGTTCTCTACATGCCCGAGCAGTGTCTCCCATGTCTACACTGCTGTTTTTAACAGCGTAATGTCCTGCTGCTGGAGCCTTTCCCCTCAGCAGTGAAAGACTCTGGCAGTGGGGAAAGATCCTGGCAGGGGGGAGGCTGCCAGAGTCTTTCCCATTTGCTTGCCTGCTGCCAGAGCCTTTTATTGCCACATGTACTACACACCGCAGCTTGCCTTTTATTGTGTGTGTCTACACATGCCCTACATGCCTTCTTAAGTGTTGACAAGGCCTTAGGTGCCTAAATACTTTTGAAGATCTGGTGCCTCAGAGTATGTCTACACTTCGAGCTGGGGGTGTAAATGAGGAGACATACATACACTTGATTTTTTTTTCTCTTACTTAATTGGCCTCTCAGAGTTGGTAAGACAACTCCCACCTGTTCATGCTCTCTATATGTGTGTATATATATCTCCTCAATATATGTTTCACTCTATATGCATCCGAAGAAGTGGGCTGTAGTCCACGAAAGCTTATGCTCTAATAAATTTGTTAGTCTCTAAGGTGCCACAAGTACTCCTGTTCTTTTTGCGGATACAGACTAACACGGCTGCTACTCTGAAACCATACACTTGATTGAAATAGCAGGCAAAAATAGCAGCGTAGTACAGCAGTACTAGTGACAGGAGGGGCTAGTAGGGTGACCAGACGTCCCGATTTTATTGGGACTGTCCCGATATTTCCTTGTTAGTCCTGCGTCCCGACCGACGTGCGGTCGGGACACTGGACAAACAAGGAAATGCGCCGGAGCCTGGAGCCCGGAAGTGCTCGCACCCCCCCCCCCGACTCCACCCCCTCCTCCCCCGATTGGCTCCCTCCCCGAATCCTCGCCTCTTCCCCAGGCTCACCATTCCTCCTCCCTCCACAAGCGCTGGAGGGAGGCCCAGGAGACGCAGGGGAAGCACAGGGCCGGGGTGAGTGAGAGTCCGGCCTGGCCCCGAGTGCAGGCAGGACTCAGTTGGGTGGTAAGGAGAGTAGGGGGGCGGCCCGCGGGGCCAGGCGGCGGCTATTCTCCCCCCCGGGCAGCGGGACTCGGGAGCAGCCGCTGCTGCAGCTCCCACTGCAGCGGGGGGAGGAAGCGGCCGATGGCCAAGCTCGGCGGCTGCGGCTCTGGCGCCCCCGAACCCCCCGAGCCCGGGCCTGTTGCGGGGACCCAGCAAGGAGCATGCTGCGTCCAGCCCCTGGCCAGTCGCGTCTGGGCTGGCTGCCCAGCTGGTGCAATCCCGCGGTGGCCTGGGGCGGAGGCATCAGCAGCCCAGCCCCGTTCATTCCCCTGCGGGACCCGAGCGGGACGGGGGGGCTGGGCCCTGCTGCCCCCACTCCGGGGCCACCGCGGGATAGTACCAGCTGGGCAGCAGCCCAGACGCGACTGGCCAGGGGCTGGGCGCAGCGTGCGCACTGCTGGGTCCCCGCAGCAGGCCCCGGCTCGGGGGGTTCGGGCCCGGGCGCCAGAGCCGCAGCCGCAGCCGCCGAGCTTGGCCATCGGCCGCTTCCTCCCCCCGTTGCAGTGGGAGCTGCAGCAGTGGCTGCTCCCGAGTCCCGCTGCCCGGGGGGGAGAACAGCCGCCGCCTGGCACCGCGGGCCTTCCCCCTCCTCTCCCTACCACCCAACTGAGTCCTGCCTGCTCGGGGCCAGGCTGGACTCTCACTCACCTTGGCCCCGTGCTTCCCCTGTGTCTCCCGGGCCTCCCTCCAGCGCTTGTGGAGGAAGGGTGGTTTTGTATTTTTTTTGCCCCGCCCCCCCGCCACGGCCCCCCCTCCCCCCGCGTCACCCTCCCTCCCTCCCTGCCCCCGCGTCCCGATATTTGACTTGGGTGATCTGGTCACCCTAGGGGCTAGCCACGCTGAGTACATATTTGTCCAAGACACTAAGCATGTACTTAGGTGACTATGCCCTCCCACCCATCCCGCTGCTGCAGCTGCACCCTACTTTTAGCACACTAGCTTGATCAGAGCTAGTGCAAGTATCTCTCCTTAAGCAGCGAATTGCACCATCAGCTCAAATTGTAGACATTTGTAAAGTGACAATAATATTTCCTTTCTCCTACTTTTATCTGTCATTTCTGTTTGTTAGATTGTAAACTCTTCAGTGTAGAGGCTATTATTTATTTTTTGTATTGTAGTAGTATCTAGAGGCCCCTGCCCCATTGTCCTAGGCCCTGTACAAACATTTTTAAAAAATCCTCTCTGCCCCCCCAAAAGCTTACAATCTAAGTAAACTAACTTTCTCCAGTTATGAGCTTTTGTATATCATAATGGGACCCTGATGTAAGTTGTGAGCTTTAACCACTGCTGCAATACAAATAATCAAACATTTGAAGGAGAATATTTCATGTTTGTGGGTTTGTGACAGAGATGAGCCTATCTTCTCAAAATGGGATGATTAGCATTTCACACCCCTCAACTGCACAGAGCAACCGACTGTCCCTTTGCTAGAGTGGGCCAATGTTGTTTGAGGTTTTATATCCGCTTACATGCTGGGGTTCTATTGCCCAGATCACAGTAGGGGGCTCCAAAATAGTATCAGGAATTCCAAGAGAGAACTCTCACTTCAGTGAGCTGCTTTGCTGCTGTGGAATTGCACTTCCTTAATAAGAAAATGTGCAACTGAGGCGAATTATAGACAGTCTCATCTAAAGTGTGACCTAGTGTTACCACTGTTTTGTTTTCTTCTGGGTTTCCTACCTACCTGTTCACCAGACCTCATGAGACTTCAACACCTCTCATCCTGTGGCTATGGTCTATGAGACATCATCAGATCAAAGATATAGGGTTAGGAATTATCAGCAAATCAAGCTATTAGGCAGCCCAAAATTGCCTCTGGAGTTGCCAGTTCTGTGAATCTCTTGTGCTATGTAGCCACAAAGACCAGCCCTTCTTCTGAAGGAGGAAGTTCCTCCTTGGCAGTGCCCATATTACATGACCACTAACCAAATTGTGTAGGTAGTTAGGTTAATGGAAATGGGGTGCAAGGTCACACACATTCAATACATTAATATGGATGAGGGGTCTGCAATAATTGACTCATACCAGTTAGTCATAGACAAAAATGTAAAGGGATTCCATGGCATGAAAACACATCTTCCTGGAGGAGAAGAGGGATCACCGGGCCACAAATTCCTCCCTATCAGTGGGAAAGTGGATGAGGAGGAAGCATTTCTCAACCAGCCACGCCAGCCCAGCGTAGCAAATACCGTGATCAGGGGGCAGGAGTTACCTTGAAAAAGCTAGCAAGGGAGGAGAGTCCCCTTCCTCAAACTCTTGTTTTTATTAGACAAAAAGGTAACCGGAGAGAGATCCATCTGGGTGACTGATAGGATCATTTCAGGGAGTAACTCCAGCCTTACGGTTGAAATAATTTGCGAGGTCGAGGCAACCCAATCAGGGAAGAGGATTGGGTCCAGGATCTAGCTGGGCAGTTGCAGAGCTAATAAAGGCCTTATTTGTTCTGTCTCCCATTCCCTGTACAGCTCCACAAGCATAATGAAACAGGCTGAGTTTCCTTAGACAGGTCAACTCGTTGCCTCTTTGGCATTTTCAGATTTCCTGGTCATACTAGCCCTGGCCTTAAGCACTTTGGCTGAATGTCCCTGAGTCCTTTCCAGTCACCTTTCAGGGTGAAATCTGGTTTCTCTGGCAGCTATTATTCTGTGCTATAACAAATGCAGTTTATATAACCTGAATGTGAAGATTCAGTATCACTTTTTCTTACTTTTTCCTGATGTTTCCCATTTTGTTTTCATTTCTTAAGCCATCATTAAGCTCCCCTTTGCAATGTTTTATTTTTTTTATTTTTTGTGTGTGGTTCAAATAACACTATTTTAGGTAGTTTCCATCTGCTCTGTGAACATGTGTATGAATGACTCTGTATCATTCCTTACTAATGCGGAAGAAGCAGTGGCGCCTCTATCAGGATGGAAACAGCCCCCTCTCCTCATCAAAAATGGAATTGTTTAGGGCCTTCTTCATGAATCCGAAGTGATCACATTAGGGTAACCATTAGTGGTGAGTCACTTCCATGTTCCCCTTCCTCCTGTGTAATTTACAGTTTTCCCCTGATTCATCTTGCTGCTTTTCCTCTTGGCCGGGTGCAATTGTTTGTCTTTTGCTAATACACTCCAGATGAAGATTATCTTGTTATTGGTGCTTTTTTAAAGAAGCACACAACATTCATAGAGTTTCCATTTAGAAGGATCCATTATCATAATCCATTCAGATCACCTAAGTAACCCTAGCCAAAGAACCTCACCCAATCATTTCTGCGTCCTGTAAACCCACAACTAGACCAGGGTGGAAAATTGTTTTATCACCCTTCAAAAAAATTTAAGATTTCAAATAACTCTTCCATTCTAGATCGTGATGAAACTGAGACCTTTCGAGGTGAGAGAGAGAGAGACCTGTCCCGAATAGCCAGGTGGTTAGGGCAATCATCTGAGATGTGGAACAGCTCCAACAGGTAAGATCGAAAAGGAGCCACCTGGTTAAGCACTCCCCTGGGAGGTAAGAGACCCACGTTCTAGTCCCTCCTCCAAATCAGGTTGAGTAGGGATTTAAACCTGGTTCTCCTACAGGCCTATACCTAGACCACCAAGCTGTTGTCTCTTCTGGGGGCTGTTGCTCTTTTTAACCAGAAAGTCCATTCTGAACCTAAGAGACCTTCCCAATGGAAGTTTTATCAAAACCAAATCTTCCCACCAAACATTTCCATTTCAACGATTCAGCATTTTCCAACAAAAACAATCTTTTCAACAAATTCCCAACCAGCTCTACCCTTAACTTCTGTTTGAGCTATAGCCTGTCATTTCAAAAGAGATTCAGTCTTGATTTAATCAGTGTGCAAAGAGTTCTCTGACCCAAAAAACTTACTCTAAAGCAGGGGTCTCAAACTCAAATGACTATGAGGGCCACATGAGGACTAGTACATTGGCTGAGGGCTGCATTACTGACACCTCCCCCCGCCACCCTTGGCCCCGCCCCCACTCCACCCCTTCCATGAGGCCCTGCCCCCATTCCAACTCCTTCCTTGAAATCCCCACCCCAACTCTGCCCCCTTCCTGCCCCCAGGGAGGGCAGGAGGGGTGTGGTGGGGTCTCAGGGCAGGGAGTTGGGGTGTGGGGTGCAGGAGGGGTGTAGGGTACAGCAGGGGGTTGGGCTGCAGGAGGGGTGCGGGGTATAGCAGGAGGTTGGGCTGCAGGAGGGGTTCGGGGGGGCGGGCTCCGGCCCGACACACACTGGGGGCAGGGCAGGCCGCCTGTCTGCTTGTCCCCGCACCACTCCGGGAAGTGGCCGGAACCTGTGGGAGGAGTGGCACAGAGGTCTGTGTGTTGCTGTTGCTTCAGGCACCACCCCCAGCAGCTCCCATTGGCCGGGAACGGGGAACTGCAGACAATGGGAGCTGCTGGGGGCGCTGCCTGAAGCAAGAGCAACACATAGAGCCCTGTGCCCCCCTCTTCCCCACGTTCCGGCCACTTCCCGGAGCAGCAGGGGGCAGGGCAGGCAGGGAGCCTGCCTTTCCCCCGGTGCTCATCGGGCTGGAGCCGCTCTAGGTAAACACTGGGGGGGGGGGGCCGCGAGGAGCTCGCGGGCCGCAGAAAACAACCCTGAGGGCCGCATGCAGCCCGCGGGCCGCGTGTTTGAGACCCCTGCTCTAAAGCCTAATTCAAAGTAAGTCTAGGAGATACAGACAGTCCCTGACAAGACCAGCAAAGCAGTGTTTTGCCCTAGGACTGGTATCATTTTGGACCCAAGAGCTTGTATTTTAACAGGTTAAATAAACCTGGGTTACGTTCAAAGTTCAAGTACGTGGACACATTTTATGGCAATAAGGAAACATAATTCATTCCTGTCCTTTGGAAAGACATTTCCTGAATGTAAGGCATATCCTGTGCACGGGGGTGTCCAGGAAATCTAGCCTAGCATGTCATATGGAGAGAACTGAATTCATCCTGAATCAATGCAATCAGAATTTTCCCAAGAAAAATCCTCCAAAGAAGGATGTTTGGACGTGGATGGGAATTACAGCACTTTGTTCCCAAATGAAATAACAAGAGTGCCATGGTTTTGTTAATTTATACGAAATAAACCTTTTGAGGGGAAATCAGATATTTGCTGTACGTATATGGGTTCAATATAATCAACTCCAGTGGGCCTGATTCTGACCTCACCTGACCAAGTTTTACGCTAGCTTAAATCTATTGTGTTCAATGGAATTTCTTCTGATTTGCACCAGTGTCAGAAAGAGGAGAATCAGGCTCACCATCTTGACAGTGATAGTGTTTATTGCTGAGACTAATAATATCCTTTATTCCAATCTAAAATAGAGATTTGTGTGTAAGATCTTGCCATCCCCAAATAGGGAATGTTTTGGTAGTTTTGTTACATGCCCCGACTTCTATAATTGCTGCTGCTACAAACCACAACCCACAAACTGCCTGCTATAAATTACTATTAGCCTGGTGCTCTCCTCTACATATGTGGGTGGAGGGAAGCAAAAGCTGTTGAAGATGGTTTTGAGAACACAGAAGATGGGAGCATCTTCTCAGCATGCTACCCCATTCATGGGATCCCATGTTATTATTATCATCGTCACACCTATGAGTCCCAATTATGGACCAGCATCCCACTGTGCTAGGTGCTGTACAAACACAGAATAAAAAGCCAGTCACTGCCGCCTTCATCACTGCTTCACATGGTTGGCAATATCTGGGTTGAAAGAGGGTTTATTGCTCTCCTTTCAAGTATTCCTATTAATTGCCTTTAAATCATCAAGGTCCTCATGATGGAGTATCTATCCTACACAAGGCCTGAAGAGGTAAAATAGACCAATTAACTTTATAGGCTGTACCTGGAGGGAAGCCAGGGACTGATGAGACTAATGAAGCCCAGCTGGGGGAGGAGTGGGGCTAGGTATAAAGAGAGGAAGTTGTGGTAAGAGGGGGCTGTTGGGGAGCTCTGGAGTCACTCCTTAGAGGGGAGGAGAGGGGAGGGGAGGGGAGTCAGCTAGGTATAAGGAGGCAATCTAGGGGAAGAGTAAGCCCTGGAATCCTACCTGGGACTATAGACTGTGGCAAGAACCTGAGATTGGGTGAAGTTGCCACACAAAGTGGAAGCCCAGTTGTAACATCATAGGCCGCACCCATGAAGAAAAAATAAGGGGTGCTCAGCACCTCCGGGGTTAGCTGGGGCTACTGCTCTGGTGGCCCTGGGGCTGGCTGGCAATCAGCTACTCAGCATCTGGCCCTATGCTCGTAGCAGCTCTTCAGCGGTTGCCTCACCCTTTAGCTGTTGAGTGGGGCAGCCCCACTACTCGCTCCTCTCTGCCCCCTCCCTGTCCTTAAGGCAGGAGGGGGCAGGAAGGAGAGGCAGGTGGGAGGTGCTCAGCAGAGGGGGTCTTGGGGGAGGGGGCAGAGCAAGGGTGGGAAGAGATGGAGTGGGGCAGGGCCCTGGGGGCAGAGATGGGGTGTGGCCTTGGAGGGGGCGGAGCCAGTGTGGCGCACCCACTGGCAAAATAAAATGTCAGCAACTATAGGTAGGGCCAAATTCAAGGTCCATTTTTGTCAATTTCATGGTCATAGGATTTTAAAAATAGTAAATTTCAGGATTTCAGTTATTTAAATCTGAAATTTCACGGTGCTGTACTTGTAGGGATCTTGACCCAAAAAGGAGTTGTGGGGGGGTCGCAAAGTTATTGTAAGGGGGGTTGCAGTAGTGCTACCCCTACTTTGCTGCTGCTGCTGCTGCTGGTGCCAGCACTGCCTTCAGACCTGGGCCGGTAGAGAGCGGCGGCTGCTGGCCGGGAGCCCAGCTCTGAAGGCAGAGCCAGCAGCAGCACAGAAGTAAGGATGGCATGGTATGGTATTGCCACCCTTACTTCTGCGCTGCTGCTGGTAGGGTGCTGCCTTCAGTGCTGGACACCTGGCCAACAGCCACCGCTCTCCAGGCACCCAGCTCTATGAAGGCAGCACAGAAGTAAGGGTGGAAATATTGCGACCCCCCCAAAAAAATTACCTTGTGACCCCAGTGAAACTCCCTTTTAGCTCAGGGCCCCCAGTTTGAGAAATTCCAGTCTCCCCTGTGAAATCTGTATAGTACAGGGTAAAAGCACACAAAGGGCCAGATTTCACAGCCTGTGATACGTTTTTCCTGGCCATGAATTTGCAGAGCCCTAATTATGAGTAACCTGACGGGGGTTGGAGGGCAGAAGATGGGGAAGAAAGGTAGGAAAAAGTCATGGGAATCAGCAACAAGGTCAGAGTTTGAGTAGACCATGGTTGCTGGGCATAGGGTCCCTGGGCTGGAACCTGGAGTAGTGGATGGGTCTGGGTTCTCCTGCTGGCCACTGGGAAAGTGGCACAGGTTGGATCAGAAGACTGAGACTGCAGATAGATTGTTTGTCTGGTGGATCTTTGCTACCCTGGAAAGGGAGGATTATAGTGATGTGGCTGGAGGGCTGAGCCCAGAGAGAGGGAGAGCAACAAAAGGAGGGGGCATCAGTCTGGCTGAGAGCCAATCCCCAGCTGAGTTGCCAGGATGCACCCCAGTGATGAGTAGTAAACCCTGTGACAGTCCTACAGTATAAAAATGAGGCTTGCTGATTGTTCTATATCAATGATACCCAGCAAAAGCACCAGTCTGACTGTTTCCTGTATTTTTAGGGAATAGAAGAATTCCATTTCAGAAGATATTCCAAACTCTGCGCTGCAGGGAAATTTTTGTACTTTTTGAGTGGCTAAAGTTATTTGGCCTTTGGCATTGAGCTATAATTGTTCATTGTTCAAAAAGGCATTATAGGTTTTGTTTAATTTTGTAATCAGAGAGATGAATTTAGACCACTATTTAGAGTAGGAACATTTTATTTAATACACTGGATTTCTGTGCCTTTCCTATTACTAAATTAGATCATTTAAGCTGGAGAGCTTCTAAAATGACTCAGTCCATTAATTTTCAGCAGGCTGAAAATTCGTTTCCACTTGAAGTCTTCTTTCTATAGAAGAATAGCTATTGCGTGTAAGAAGATTTAGCAGATTTTTGTTGTTGTTGCTTGACAATTGGTATGAATCTAGGGATATTTCCCATTGTGGCCTGTTTCAAGGTTGGTCAAAAGTTCAATAGTGGAAATACAGATACAGTACCTAAAACTTTATTCCAGTAAGTGCTTGTCTGCCTCCTGAAGCAGCAATCAAACAATTAACCTAAAAGGCCAGTGCACAGCAGTTTCAAGTTGCATTGCAAGTTGTTCTTTGTACGTACACTTCCTCTCTTCTGCTGATGTCATTTTTCCCTTTTATGTTTATATGTATTACAAAAACAAACAAACCCAAAAAACAAAACACCCCCCCCAAAGTTTTTAAAACAGATACAAAAGAAAAACTAAGTAGATGATTAATTTTCCAAAACGTTGTCATGAAACTTTATGAAAATACATGAGACATAAGCACAAGGTTTTCATGGTCATTAAAGATTCCATGGAATTTTTTTACAATGGTAGGTTTATTAACTTTGCAGTCTTGACCAAACTTCAACTTGGGTAATTACAGTACATCTCCTACCTAGGTTCCGCTGGCAATTTCAGTTGGGTCACAGCATTTTTTCATTTCCTGTCCTAATGTAATGTCCTTGTGTAATTTTGTGCACTGTTTAGCAGCTTCCTCATTCCACCGAAGAGGAGGCTGTGTTTTAGTGGTGAATGTAGCTCAGAGGAAGAGGGAGAGGGAGACATTATTGATTTGCATTACCTGGGGACAAACAGATACAGATAGACAGTTTTATGTAATGTAAATAAGAAAGAGCTTAGCAGGGCCAGGTGGAGGGAAAATAAAATGACATAGTATAGTATGCCACCAAAACTAGGGCTGTCTGCAGCATATGTATGTCTGTAAGGCACTGTGGGAACATGGATGACATAACCTTCAAGAGGTGGGAGTCATCAGGGAGCAGCTCCTAAATGCAAAACTTTGTGAGATCAGAATGGATTTCCTGTTTAAACTGATTCTAAATGAATTAGTAACTTAGCCAAGAAGAATGTACAATTTAATTCCTGTGTTTGTCAATGGTTTTATCATCACCAAACAAATACAGGGACATGAGGGTGGGGAGGAAACAAAGAAGGCCAGATGCCAGGGTGAAAAAAGCAACCGAACGTGAATGACAGGAATAGGGATCCTGGAGCTCTCCCACACTGAGGGCTGACACGCCATAGTTTGGAGAAGTCATCTCCATAAATTTCCCAATTACACTTTTCCCTTCTGATGCACTCAGCAATGGGTTTTCTGACCCTGCCCCATGAACCCTTTGACACCTTGTGATTTGTGAAATGTTGTGTGCATTCGTTCTACTCAAAAATGATTGCTACTATTACTACAGTAACAAAAATGATCCAACCTGAACTGAACTTTCACATCTCTCCATCACTGCTTCTGCATCAGCCCTCACCAACCTGAACAAGAAAATACTCAATACCTGAACTCAAAAAATTTTTGAGTATCACATGGGTTTAAAAACATTGTGCTCAGTGATGAATGTGATTCAGAGCTAACACACAGCCAAGGCAATAACCTGATTCATTTCAAAGTGACAAAAAATAAGTGTGGTGATAAGCTTCAGACTCTTCTTCTGATACCACCAGATCATCTGTTCAAGGTACTGTTTCTCAACTTTCATATGGCTCAAGAGGTGCCCTGTCATATAGTCATTAAAGGTGTGATTGTACAAATTATACACACCCTGGAGTAAGTGGTCATGTGGAGCTGAGACACACTGCCTCTGAGGCAGAATTCCTCCATCGTTGTTACTAGGAGTGGTAGTAGCAGCAAGTAGTGCCCAGAAGCCTCATCATGAACCAGGGCCCCATTGTGCTAACAGTGTACAAGCACTGGACAAAAAGACAATCCCTGAGCTCCTGCTGCTACACACCTTCAGTGGTGCAATCGCAGCATACTCTCACCCTATGTGCTGCTCCTCTATGGGCTAGAATGAGGCCATAGGCGGGCCTTCACTTGTCTCCTTTTGTGGTTGATCGCATCCCTCTGGATGTAAGGAGGGAGCAGTCTCTGTTCCCCATTTTGCATTTTTGGCTGCCTCTTATACATCTTGCATAAGAAAGGTTTCTTGTGCTTTCCTGACTCCTGTGCAGCTGTGTAAAGACGAGCTACAATCTGGCCTTAACAAAGTAAGGATCATAGCAGTCACCCTGTTTTACAGTGGAAACATCTTATAGAACAAATGACATTGCAGCAGGTTCTGTTTACTTAGAGTTTAACCAACAACAGCTCTTTTACTCCAGACTCCAACTCTCACTGGCTGCCACCGTCATTTTAAAGCACTGTGTTGATTATTGTTTGGAGATGCCTGAGACAATGAATCCCAGCGGGGTAAGTTAACATGTCAAAAAATGATTTGCAGCCCTTACTCGCAATTATAGGCATGGCTAGCAGCGCCGCTTATTATTAAGGTTGCCCAGCACTTCCCATTATAAAACTGGTTGATAACTTTGCCAAACTTTAACCTTTTGTACTGAAATTTTCCATATCAGGTGTCTGCCTCAAGCTGAATTTTTTGGAAAATTTCAGCCAAAATCGTTCAGCTGTTCCTGAGAATAAGAGTAGGAGAAATTACATTGTTTTGTCCATGTAAAAAAATTCTGGTAACCTTTTCTTTGAACAACTTTAGTTCTTCTTTGCTTTGGAGCAGAGGCTTAACATTTGGCAGGGATGTGTTAGGAATGTACCTTTGGCAGGGTTGGATTTCCAATTAGGCACAGTAGGCACGTGCCTTGTGGCACCGGCATTCTAGAGGCACCTAAAGTTAAAAGTGGGTTAAAAGTTTAATTTTTATGGAAAACACAAAGGTCAGCTGTAAGCGGACGGAGAGGGGGGCACAGCTATTGTATCTGAGAGGACTGTGCATGGGCCTTTCCCCTAGAGCCACTGATTATGATCCTTCCAAGCCCAGGAGTTACAGGGGTGAAGCTAGCCTTTCCCTATAGTGGCTCCTCCCAGCTGCTCTGGACTGGGGTGGGCCTGGGCACCAGGACTGTGAACAGGGACCCTGTCTCTCCTGTGCTTTTAATGACCTATTCTGCTCCCCTGCTGTCTTGCTCTAGCACTGTCTATATCAGTGTTATCTGGGATTGAGCAAGACTGAAGCCTCGAAGAGCACAGAGAGTTTGTGGCAATAGAAAGGCAGGTCAAATACATCTAAAATTAGGTACTTACCTTTTGTGTACTGGGTATTTGACTGTTCTCCCCAGTGATTACCATGTACTGAGAGAATGCCTCCTGTTCCCTTCATATCCCTTCAGACTAATCCATAAAAACAACAGGAAATGCTGAGTACCTGCTCAAAACCACTTGGAGGAAACAAGGGGAACATATAACAGATAGGGGATCACCCTCTCTGTGAACAAAAACTGTTTCAGTCTAAGGCTGTCTACACTACAAATTACTTCGTTATAACTTATATCACTTTATTATTCACACCCCTGAGCCACTTAAGTTAT
Organism: Chrysemys picta bellii; assembly: GCF_011386835.1. Classification (NCBI taxonomy): domain Eukaryota; kingdom Metazoa; phylum Chordata; order Testudines; family Emydidae; genus Chrysemys; species Chrysemys picta. The sequence continues at coordinate 105,510,161 of NC_088793.1, read as the reverse complement.
ACCAATCTAAGCGCCGGTGTATACAGTGCTGTGTTGGTGGGAGAGTTCTCCCTGTGACAGAGCTACCACCTCTTGTGGAGGTAGGACTTATTAAGCCAATGGGAGAGCGGCTTAACCAGAAGCGCCATAGTGGCACAGCTGTACTGCTGTAGATGATGTAGTGTAGACATAGCCTAACACAGAGTGGGGAGAGGCACTCTGCAGTCATTCACTTCTTACAGAGCTTGCCAGGCCAATTTGCGGCAGCCTCATCAGCAAAGTGCAGAGCCCTCAGACCACTGTCAAATCTGGTCAGAGGGCAGTCGTCAGCGAGGTGTCTGACGTTGTCTATCTTTGGCCTCAGCCACATGTGGGGTCCTCTCCTTGGCCCCAGGTGTGACAGCTGGTTCCTAAGTAGCTAGACAGCTCTGCAATAGACTGAACTTTGGGGGGTGGGATACATACGTTATTAGACAGGAAAGGTGTCAGTCCTAGTTCACATTTTATGATTTTGTTTTGTATTGGAACCATTTGTCTCCATCACTCTCCTATGTCTAGTAGAATTATCTATCCTTTCATAAATATACCTTTTGTTTCATTACAAGAGCTGTATTATAGAAGAGCAGTGGGTTATGGTTAAACTGGGGCACAATGCTCCTTTGGGGACAGAGCATCTGGGATTTCTGTGAGTAGCCAGTGTCATGGGGGTGGATATCAGAGGAGCACTTCAAGGGACTGGGGTGCACCTTTTGTTAATCTGCAAGGCAAAGACAGGGCTGGAGTGACCCAGAAGAGAGTGCTTCAGTGACTGAAAGTCTGGTGGTGCTAGGGAACTGACATCTGGTTACCACAAGCAGTACTCACTCATGCTTGAGGCAGCACGTAACAGGATGACTCACAGGCCTGGGTACTCCAGGAACTGTCAAACTATATACTGCAAATTCTATGTTCTTCAGATTCTAAATGCTTGGAAAGGTTATTGTGATCCTTGGATGTATAAACTGGTGAGTAGGAATAGTTTAGTTTACCAACAAGAGGTGACTTGATTATAGTATCTAAGTACTTTCACAGGGAGAAAATACCAGGCACTAAAAGGCTCTTTAATTTAGAGGAGAAAGGCATAACAAGAGCCAGTAGCTGGATGCTGAAGTCAGACAAATTCAAATTTGAAATAAGGCATAATTTCTTAACAGTGAGGGTGATTAACCATTGGAATAAACTACTAAGGGAAGAAGTGGATTCTCCATTTCTTGTCATCACATCAAGACTGGATGCATTTCTGGAAGATATGCTCTAGTGAAACACAAGTTATACTGTCGTATTGGGAGCATAAGCTTTCGTGGGTAAATACCTCACTTCTTCAGATGCAAGCCTCACTTCTTCAGATGCAAGAAGTGAGGTTCTTACCCACGAAAGCTTATGCTCCCAATACTTCTGTTAGTCTTAAAGGTGCCACAGGACCCTCTGTTGCTTTTTACAGATTCAGACTAACATGGCTACCTCTCTGATACTTGACAAGTTATACTGTAGCCAAACACAACTTATTGGGTTCAATATGGGGTTAATTCTATGAAATTGAATGGTCTGTGATATACAGGAGGTCAGACTAGATGATCTAATGGGCCTATGAATCTATGAAATATCAGTTGGTCACTTTGCAGATACAAATACACTGAAACAGCCTACTGCCAGATAAACTGGTCACAAAAACCAACCACATATAATCTTTGCATAATAAAGGCTTGAGTGAGATTTTCAAAAGTACTTCATTTTCAAAAGCATCTTAGGCCTTGTCTGTGCTAAATTCTGTTACTTAACTATGCTGGCATAGTTAAAGCTGCAAAAATGCTCACCATATTTCACAACCTGGTCAATTCCCAGTCCCTGATTGGATATCTGTTGTGGTTGGATCCGGTCTAGGTAGTGACGGATAATAGTGCTTATGCAAGTAGAGCTCATTATAGTTCAGGAAATGAAATAAGGCATACTGGTATAAAGCACCTTCTGCTGGTACAGGTGCATATACACTGGAGCTTTTGTGGGCATAACTGTGTCAGCAAAAAATCACACCCCTAACTGACTTAGTTAAGAGCCTAAGTGGCACTTTCATTGAGGCTTAGCTACTTAAGTGTCCTTTGAAAATGGGACTTAGGCTTCTAGGTCACTTAGGTGTTTTGAAAATTTTACCCCTTGTCTACACACAAACGTATAGCTAATGTGGTACAACCCCACCCTAGTGTGGATGCATTTATATTGGTATAAAGGTGCTTTATATTAATATAGCTATTCCCCTATGGGTAGGGAAATAATCTATACGGGTATGAGGTATCTTTATACTGATATAACTGCCTCCATACTAGGGGTTCTATTGGTAAAATATTTTAGTATAAAATCGCACCCCTAACTGGTACAGCTATACTGGTATAAAAATTGTGTAGCCCAGGCCTTAGAGGCTAACTCATGCCATTGTTATTATTTTACAAAGACTTGATACTCACTGTAGTTCAGGGGTCTCAAACACGCGGCCCGGCGTTTACCTAGAGCGGCTCCAGCCCGACACGCACCGGGGGAAGAGCAGGCTCCCTGCCTGCCCTGCCCCCTGCTGCTCCGGGAAGCGGCTGGAACGTGGGGAAAGGGGGGCACAGGGCTCTGTGTGTTGCTCTTGCTTCAGGCAGCGCCCCCAGCAGCTCCCATTGGCTGCAGTTCCCCATTCCCGGCTAATGGGAGCTGCTGGGGGTGGTGCCTGAAGCAACAGCAACACACAGACCCCTGTGCCCCTCCTCCCCCAGGTTCCGGCCACTTCCCGGAGTGGTGCGGGGACAGGCAGACAGGTGGCCTGCCCTGCCCCCAGAGCCTGCCCCCCGAGCCCCTCCTGCAGCCCAACCCCCTGCTGTACCCCGCACCCCTCCTGCAGCCCAACCCCCTGCTGTACCCCACCACCCTCCTGCACCCCATTTGAGTTTGAGACTCCTGCTCTAGTTAGCTAGTGGGATACTGACATTTATAGGATGTCTTGGATGAAAATTGCAATCTATTTGGCTGAGGTGGATTCTAAATCCATTGAATTATTTTCCTACAAGCATAGGCATTAGGATATAAATTCTCTTCCCACACCATATAATTATTCACTCTACTTAATATGTAAGAAGACACCATTCTATTAAACATTTCAGGAAGAAGAGTTGTTTTAACTCCCTCCCGGAGCAGCAGTATCAGCACAGCAGATCTGATTTCTAAAGAAAAACAACCACCGCCAAATTAGGTAATGGACAATTTCAAATATAATCTTGTAACTGAATAATGTGTGCAAATAAAAAAGACCAATGTCCTGTTTAGAAAATTATATGTAGGCTGCATTTTAAAACAGTACAACCATTTAAAAATTAAAATAACTACTTTCTGACTAAGGTTTTCAAAAATGACTCGTTAATTTTGAGTGCCTCCATTTTTGGATGCCTAACTTAGGCAACTTTATAGAGACCTGATTTTCAAAGGGTGGGCTGCTCACTCACCTCTACAAGCCACTTTTGAAAATCTTGCCCCACAAATACAATCATACATTTCAGTGTCTGCATTTGCCAGTCGACAGGCATTGCCTGTGGGATGTTAGGACAGTCAGCTCAATGGTGTGTGTATATGTTCACCTGTGAATGCACATATTGTGGCTTACATATCATGACATGTTATGCAATAACTCCATTCAGTGGAGTTACATGATAACATATTGTAGTTTATGTGATACTGCAAAGTAGTGTGTGAGGTCATTCGCATTACCACTGCAGCTACAGACAGCAGGTGCTTTTCTCTTAGTATGCACATATCTCCAGAAGGAAAATTGTTCAATAAGAATTGCTCATCTGAGAAATGAGGTCAAACCACCCCAGCCTTTCCTCTTGCTTCCCCAATATATGAAACTACAAAATGTTTACATTTATGACAGTAGGTCTCCCAAAGTGATGAATTTTCTACTCCAGATTTTTAAATCTTTGTCAGCCTTCCCTTCCCCTCTCTTCATCATCGTCAGTGGCCAGAACAGATCAGTTGTTGCTTAGGAGCAACTGCTGACACACCACCATTTTTCTTCACCCCGGTCACACGATGGGTATCACCCAAAGAGTGGCTTATCTGGGTCACTTGCTGGCATAGCTGTTTGAGGGGAGAGCAGATAAGATTTAAGTCGCTGGTACATCATGTTTGTTCCTTAGCCGATTCATGCAGTGAAAATGCACATTATATCATGGGCTTAGTTGGGCTGGGGAAAAAGTGCATGTGATATTCTTCACATCATTTTGTGCTGACCTATTACATCTGGCAATCAGAAGCTACTATTTTCTTAGAAATGGATGTCCTTTGGAAGTGGTAAGCATTGTGGTGAATATTTCAGGCCACCGGCATGAGTATCTATCTATATATATGGCCTTGCTTGCTTGCATTCTTTTTTTACACAATATCTACTTTTTTTCTAAAGAGGGGAATGCCAGACTTGACTAACAAAGACAAAAGCAGACTAAACGTTTCCTTGACAGGAAGCCACTAGCCATAAGCTTAGCAGCTGGGGAGGGAAAACCTTTAAACGACTTCAAACTTGCTTATGCCAATTTTACTTGCACAAAAGTACAATTTTTGGAAGACGGTCCACGGGAAAGCCAATTCAATTGGAAATTGAGGACTTTGATTCCTTCAAAAGATGGTTAGTGGCTCCCCCGTGATTATAAATGATACCAGCACTATGACCTAAAACTGCAGTAAGCATCTCAGACAATGATTCAATTGTAACTTGGTGTAAGATCTCCATAGACCGTAGCTCAGTTGCCCCTATCTACATGAGATATGAAATAAGCTGAAGAACTCTGTGCAATTTCTCTTCTGAGAATGGTACTAGACAAGTTTTGAAGCAGAAATATACCATTGAAAGGCAGAGTAGACCTACTACACACAAAACGAGATCTTTAAATGTACGTAGTCATTGCAGTTTATACATTTAATGCTAATATTTAAATGAACTATTTGAGTTCTCTGCTAGGTATGGCCAAATTATTATAACAACACCTAGAAGCCCCAGTCAGAGATCAGGGCCCCTTTGTGCTTGGTGCTGTACACATATGTAGTAAAGAGATAGTTCCAGACCCAAAGAGCTTGCAGTCTTGAGACCCAATCCTGCAAAAGATTTACACGTGTGCTTACCTTTATGCAGTGTGACTTCAATGGGATTACTCACAGTGTGTAAAGTTGAGCATATGTGTTAGTCTCAGAGGCAGAGTAAGGTCTCCTAGGGCCCTGGGCCAGAGCAAGTGGGGGGCCCCCCACTGCTGAAACCATGGCCCAGCCCATGGCCCTGCCCCCATTCCGCCACTTCCACCGCAGCACTGGCCCATTCCGTCCCCCCCACTGCAGTTCAGCCCCCGTTCGCTTCTTTCTGTCCTCCCCCACTGCAGTCCCAAGACCAGAGAAGCTTTGCCCCCCCCCCCCCCCCCGGCCATGGTCCTGGGGCTGCAGCGGGGAGCAAGAGCTTCTCCAATCCTGGGACCACACCTAGGGTCTGGGTGCTGGGGCTTCGCCCACCCAGCTCTGATGCCAGGGACCAGAGTTGTGGCTCTGGGGCTTCCCCCACGTCACCCGGCGCTGCTGCTGGGGACTGGGGTAAGGGCGCTGGGGCTTCTCCCACCCTGCCTGCCTGACACTGCTGCCAGGGATGGGTCGGGGTGCTGGGCTGCCCCATGGCTTCTGACAGGGATCCAGGCTTCCGCCACCCCATGGCAGATTTATGCTGGGGGCTGGGGAGCCCATTTTCCAGGGGCCCCCAATTGGCCGGGGGCCCTGGGCACGAGTCCCATGGGCCCATTGGATAATCCGCCACTGGTCTTTGTAGGATTGGAGCCTTGGTAAATGACAAGATATAACCAGTGGGTAGAAAAAAGTGGTGATGGGTGAGGGAATGGAGGCCAAGGTGACTATGAGCATGTTTTTGAGTAGACTAGCTCTGTGCACTAAATAACAGTCCACTAGATAGCTTGACTGTTATTTATAGGCTGTGTTTTTTACGCATCACAGGAAAAGTGAATCTTCAGGAAGATGAAGAAGTTCCAGTGAAATAAGAACCACCACAATTGCCATAGACCTCCTAATAAAATAAGGGCCAGCTGTGACATGCTCAGAAGAGCACACAAAATACGATTGCTTCCATTGGATTCTGTGGGAGAGATCCTTAGGCCTGGCCAAACTACGTACAAAGCATGGGTGTGTGTGTGTGTGCGCACCTTGCACGACTCAGATCCTGGGGCCACTGTATGCATGGCCAGTCCCTTAGCATAAGTTAGAGCAGACGGAGGGCTGTTCTTGCTTAAGCCAGCTGCTAATGGCCCAACTGGCTGAAATCTCAGCTGGGTACTAAGGCGGCAGAGAGGTATCCCATCCATGTTCCCTTCTTGCAGTCACACCCCCTACACTGTCAGCAAGCAGTTGGAGGCCCAGAAGCCACTATATCACCAAAGGAGTCCTCTTGTACTGGAGTGATTCACCTGGGGCCTGGATACATTAGCTCTATGGCCAGATTCTCACAGAAGAACAGCATCAGGGGATCTAGCTACTTGAGTTACTTGTTCGGGACAAGCCCTTCTCCTCCCCCAACACACGGACCTGGGGGCGTTTCTGCACTAACAAAGAGTGATCTTACTTTCCATTAATAATATTGAATATTAATGTGACTTGATCTCCTTCACGAGGAGTGAGTTCTTGTCTAATACTTAGTGCCTATTGTGTCTTTTGGTTTTGGAAGGCTACTGGACTAGGACATAGAAAACCTAGGTTGCATTCCCAGCTCTGCCACAGTCCTGCTGGGTGACCTTGGCCAGCCACTTCATCTCTCTGTGCCGCTGTGTCCCAATCTGTGAAATAACGATCCTGTCCTCCTTTGTAAAGTGGTGTGAGATCTACCGAAGAAAAGCCCTGTATAAAAGCTAGATATTATCATTATTAATTCATTCCAAATTGGTGTAAGAGGTTCACAGCAGAATATGCTGCCGCACTCTGGCCTAAAAAATGACAACATCTCTGTTTTATTATGCAGAGGAGTTCAAACTGCATGTGTTGCTACACTAACAGCAGTACTCCACTTTGGCCAGCCAGAGAGAGGGACTAAGTTACCGCAGTTACCTTCAGTTTGCTTATCTTCTTGAGGAAATAGCAACTTTTATAGATGTGTCTGACATTTGAGGCAAATTACGTTCTCTAGAGAACTGAAAGTGTTTTTTGCATGCAGGTGAATTTTATTCTTTATCAAATAATCACACAGTTCTTTACTGGGGATAATCCTTACCTATTCTGTTGCCTTTAGCTATGTACCACCTTGGGTTGTCCGATCTTGCCAAACATCAGAAAGCAAACTGGTTTGGACCTGTTTAAGTACTCGGATGGGAGACTTTGAAGGAAATTCCAGGGTGCTACAGAGAATAATGTAGTAATGGAAGCAATGATTCAGTAGGTAGTATTCTTTTCTGAGTCAGTGCTGAACCAGAGCCCCTGAATGGTGCTAAGAGGAATTAGTTGCAAGTGGTACTTTTCAGATGATACTTAAAGTTGAGGTCTTGACATTTATGAACATTAGAAGATGCCACAGCACTTTTTACATGAGTACGTTATTATTAAGCATGCTCTCCTGGTCACCTAAGTTTGGAGCTAGAAGTAGTTACAAGAAAGCCGTTTTGCACTGACCCCACTCCCCATCCAGTTTTTAAGAGGGAAGTCAAGGATGTTTCCAATGAAAACGATTTAAGTGTTTATAATGAAAACCAGTTTTAATTAGGTATTTACATTATAAACACCTAATTAAAACTGGGTTTCTGTGTCTATAGCCAAAGTCTATAGGTAAATGTAACCCATTGGTGAGTGTCTGTCAGGCCCCACTCTATGCCTGGTCTACAGAGGACATGACTGATTATGCTGTTAGCATCATTAATTCAAGCTACAGCTATGCCTGCTTTTTGCTCTGGAGATCCCTGGTTCAATGGCCGGTCTGTTGGCCACGATGGAAAATGTTACAGAAGTAGAGGCTCGCCTAGGATTGAAACTACTGTGGACTTCTGATGCTCAGGACAAGCTTCCTTTGAGCAGAGGAAGTGTGTGTAACCCACTGATGAGTGTGTGCTACAAGTCACCCTTTGTGCTTATCGGTGGAGGTTACAAGTCTGTTATATCGTCTAGCACAGCTCCTGTGTTTTACTCTGGTGGTAGCCAGTTCAATCCATGATTCATCAACCAAGATGGCAGTTGTTACAAATTGATATTCTAAGTATACCTTTAATAAGTCTGTCTGAAAGTATATCTTTCTATGCATGCTATAAAAGATTGGGGCATCCTTCTGGATGAAAAGCACCGCAGAAATATAGGATGTTAATTTCCACTGTTTTCCAAACAACTGAAGCAATAATCCCTAATGGAGTCTCCTGAAATTACTTGATTTCTTCATTTTAATAACGAAAATTGTAAATGGCCTATGTCTCATATATTGTGTGACAGTCAATTTTTTATAAGATCATGATCTAAACCTCACTGAAGTAAATGAGTCTTTCCACTTATTAGGGACAGAGCCTATACATTTTCCTGTCCTAAAGAGTTACATTCTGTGTCATCTTACTAGTGATACTTAAACAAAATCAGATCTTCAGCTGGTAAAAATTTGAACAGCTCGCTTAAAGTCAACAGAACTCTGCTGATTTGCACCAGCTGAGGATCTGCCCCCAAATTTTAAAATGAAGTTACTGCAGGCCTGGATATTGAAATCCTGTATTTAGCCATAGAACAGATACAAGCTTTCCAGTACTGCCCCCTTCTCCGCACCCAATGCAACTCTATCCTTATGGATCAGTTTTAAGAGTCAGAGGATAAATCGGTCTCCATATACATTCATTCCTTTTCCCCCCTGTTGAGACTGCCATGAATATTGTATTATTTGAACTGGTATCTATGATTACATAATAAGAAACACTGTCCCACTGTATATTTACCTAGTACTTAATACTGTGTTTCTATCTCCTGCTGCTTTTTCAGGAGATATGTAGTAGTTTCACAAGAACGAATTACAACATACCTGGGATACTGATACCACTTTTCATTTCCTAGGAACCATATCCATGTGTGGAAACTGATATTTTTGCAAACATTTATTAATTTGACCTATGGTGAAATGAAGCCATTTTCCATCAGTGAACCTTGAGGACTACACAGTGAAATTAGCACAACTGTGCAAATGTGTCATTTCCATTTAAAATATGTCACTATTGCTACAGTACAGATGATGTTTGAGTTCAGCTGGTCAAAAAACTCAGAAATGTTTTAATGCAAAATTATTGTGACTTTTTTTCATCAACATTTAGAATTTTTGAAAGATTTGGACCACACTTAACTAGTCAAAAACCAGCTGTTTCAAAAATGTTTGACTAGCTCTAATGTCAGTTTCCCATTTGTGGAAGTTTACTTCGGTTAGAACGTAAGAACGGCCATACTGGGTTAGACCAAAGGTCAATCTAGCCCAGTATTCTGTCTTCTGACAACAGTGGCCAATGCCAGGTGCTTCAGAGGGAATGAACAGAACAGGTAATCATCAAGTGATCCACCCCGTGTCACCCATTGCCTGTAATGTAAGTAAATTCAAAACAAGAACAAAAGCTGGTTTTGTCCATTTGTATTTTTTCACACGTTGACGTGTGATTTTTTCCCCCATCACTCATTTTGCCAACAGTGACCAAGAACTTATTTCACGTATGGCAGCTCAGACCTAAACCTGATCTCATATACTCAGTTTTCACACCACTTTACCTCTATTGACATTGCTTGGCTTCCTGATTTACATGGTAAGAGAAGCTAGAATCATGCTTCTCTGGTTTGGTGATGGGGTGACTTGCAATCTGTTAAACTTCACCCTTCATCGTTGATTTTTTTTTTCATCCGTTCTTTGTGCATGTGGATGACATTTGCGGTGCTTATCACAGTGCAACGCAACAACGGTGCATTGTGTGTCATCTGAGGGAAGGGAATGTCCCCTCCCAAGGTATTTTGGTTAGGGCAGAGTAGGAGAAGTAGGTGTGTGTGAGGGCAAAGGAGGGGGCTCAAGTTTCAGACACTTTCTGTTAGCAGGAAAGAGATTGTGGGTGTTCTTCCTCCCCCCTCTTAAACCTGAAGGTTTTTTAGTGGGCTGGAACATGTGGTGTCACAGGCACAAAAATAAAGAGAGCTAGTAGGTGGGTTGGTGGCTGGGGAGGGGGCAGTGGTGTGGGTGAATCTGATCGTTCCTTTTTTGGCAAACAGAGAAGCATTGGTCATTCCAAATTATAGGTTGAATAAGTTTGCTGCCCTTATCAGGAGTGTTGTTATTAGTAATTGTGTTGTATGCACATAGCCAGGAGAGGGACATGCCCACTGTAAATAGGTTTTGGGTGCATTTGAGGTGAAAATAAAACCCGAAGTAACACCATCTATATCAATGGAATTACTCTGGATTTTTATAGAAGGGTAACAGATCAGAATCTGGGATCGTTTCAGTTTGTCTGTTAATTTCTGAGCTACTAGGTGTGACAGTGGTGCCATTTGCCAATCAGAGAACATAGAATCATAGAATATCAGGGTTGGAAGGGACCTCAGGAGGTCATCTAGTCCAACCCTCTGCTCAAAGCAGGACGTAATCCCCAACTAAATCATCCCAGCCAGGGCTTTGTCAAGCCCAACCTTAAAAACCTCTAAGGAAGGAGATTCCACCACCTCCCTAGATAACCCATTCCAGTGCTTCACCACCCTCCCAGTGAAAAAGTTTTTCCTAATATCCAACCTAAACCTTCCCCCCACCCCGCAACTTTAGACCATTACTCCTTGTCTTGTCATCTGCTACCACTGAGAACAGTCTAGCTCTATCCTCTTTGGAACCCCCTTTCAGGTAGTTGAAAGCAGAAATCCCCTCTCATTCTTCTCTTCTGCAGACTAAACAATCCCAGTTCCCTCAGCCTCTCCTCATAAGTCATGTGCTCCAGCTCCCTAATCATTTTTGTTGCCCTCCGCTGGACTCTTTCCAATTTTTCCACATCCTTCTTGTAGTGTGGGCCCAAAATTGGACACAGTACTCCAGATGAGGTCTCACCAATGTCGAATACAGGGGAATGATCACGTCCCTCGATCTGCTGGCAATGCCCCTACTTACAGCCCAAAATGCCATTAGCCTTCTTGGCAACAAGGGCACACTGTCGACTCATATCCAGCTTCTCTTCCTCTGTAACCCCTAGGTCCTTTTCTGCAGAACTGCTTCCTAGCCATTCTGTCCCTAGTTTGTAACAGTGAATGGGATTCTTCCGTCCTCAGTGCAGGACTCTGCACTTGTCCTTGTTGAACCTCATCAGGTTTCTTTTGGCCTAATCCTCTAATTTGTCTAGGTCCCTCTGTATCCTATCCCTACCCTCCATGTCAGACTCTGCTTCATCCCTCCTCTGGGTCTATCCTTCACTATATCTTCCACAATGGGCTGATTCACTGATAATAATAATACCCAGCTTTTGAACAGCACTTTTCATCAGTGGGTCTCAAAGTGCTTTTCAAAGGACTTAAGTATCATTATCCCCATGTTATAGATGGGGAAACTGAGGCACGTGGCAGTGATGTGACTTGCTCAAGGTCACCCCCATACAGTTCTCCCCCACATAGGCAAATTAAAATATCTACAGTTTATTAGAATACCTTAGTAATCACACTGCTTCTCTTATTTACTATTGAGAAAAAGTTTCCTGTCCCCTCAATGAAAGCAATAGCAGCATAAATGTATTTCACCTTACTGCACTAACGCTGATTACCTCCTAAAGAAATATAAGCCCTGTTAACCTTCACAAAAAACATAGAGAAGCTGCTTTTGTAGGGCTGGTTTAAAGTAAACATTCTCTTTTCCAGTTCCTTCTGCAGCTGACCACAGACCTCCAGTTCACAAGCACCAGATCAGCTGAAGAAGGAAAGAAATTTCCCATCCAGCACAAACTGGAAGATGGTCAGGAGGATTGCAAAATGTCCCTCAGAGCCACACATGACCAGTATGTCCCACAGAGTCTCAAACTGGGCCGAATGTTGGGGAACATAAGAGGAACACGCCTCATCCCCCTCAAAAAGAAATGCTGTTCAAATCCAGCAGCATTGGCACTTCTTTGGAATTCTATAATTAATGAGCTGGTGAGATGGAATGTGGGTGGTCACCCCGGCCAGGTCTACCTTACAGACTTATATTGGTATAACTGCCTCACTCAGGGGGATGAAAAATTCAACCTGTCCCCCAGTGTAGACAGCACTATGTTGACGGGAAAGCTTCTCCTGTTGGTGTAGGAACATCTTCACTAGAGCGCTACAGCTCTACCAGTGCAGCTGCGCCACTGTAGCGGTATACATGAAGACAAGCCCCAAAGTATGATCACGTAGTAGGCTGGTGTTAATGTTGGATTGGTGGCTCAGTTAATTAGTGTGTTAAGATGTTTGCTTTTTAATTGAATAGTGAGCCAGTTCTGCCCAGACCTGGTTGACTTAGAAGCATGGGAGCCAGTGGTTGGGTCCGCTCACAATAGACTGGTGACTGTATAGGGGGGAACTGGGTCAGGCTGTGGTAGTTTTAGTCTGCATAGAACAGCTAGGATGTAAAATCAGCACCATAAATGCCAAAAAAATGACAAAACTGTTTTAACCCAGTTTGTATTCAGTGTTGTAGCCTCGTGGGTCCCAGGATATTAGAGAAAAAAGGTGGGTGAGGTAATATCTTACTGGACCAATTTCTGTTGGTGAGAGAGACAAGCTTTCAAGCTACCCGGACATGAAAAAGAGCTCTGTATAAACTCAAAAGCATGTCTCTCTCACCAACAGTGGGTCCAATAAAAGAGATTAACCTTGTCTCTTTAACTTAGTTTAGTCATTTTATTTGCTGCTGCTTCTCCAATTAAACTTCAGCAATTTTAGTCATTGTCTAAAGTTATCCATGTGTAAATTTCTGTACTTCCAAACTGCAGGGAAAATACCAAGATTACCATCCCAGGTCCCCTACATTACCAAAGTTGCCACCAGAGAGCTACCATCCCATCTTTCCCTCTGGATTTAGAAACTAGTTTTTGGTCAGCCCTCTCTCCCCCAAACCCAGCACTATACAGTGTCATCATCAGCCAATAGAACATACTGAATTTTGCTTTTAAAAAAGATGTGTCCGGATTACTGCAACTGAATGAATAATTCATTCATGAAAATGATGTCTTAAAAAGAAAAGGTTTCATCTGTTATTCTTGGAAAATGTTAAGTGAGTTTCTTTTGTGATGGTGTTGTTGTTGTGGGGGATTACAGTGCCTGTCATGAAGATCAAAGCTTTTGCTACTTGGTGAAAGTTTATGAATGGGAGGTGGATACATGTATGCATGTCGTTTTTCTCAGGATAAGTTCTGACCTACTGTCATTGATAGTTTTTGCAGATGTTCTGTGAAAGTTCTTCTAATCCGCAGTGAATGACTCAGTGTCAGCTGACTGAACATATACAGGAAGTGAACAGCAAAACTGGAAAGTACAGAGTGAATTGAATGTACTTTAAAAAAAAAAGAAAAGAAAAAAGAACATGCACCATAGCTGATGGTCTGTATGTCACAAGGCTAAAAAACCCAGTAACATTCAGTGCTTCTTTTGCAATATACTCAGGACTAGATTCCGCCACCACATTCAGTCTAATAAGAGAATAAGCTAATTGATTCTGCAATGATTGACAGAAAACTTTTATCACTGACGTAAATGATCTTTACAGGCTAAGTGGGAAATACAGCTTCTTTGACAGGAAGGAATATAAAACACTTACTCATTGCATTTGCACAATGGCTTTCATGTGAGGATCTCAAAGTACTGCATGAACGTTAATGAATTAATGTTCTGTGGTACAGGGAACTCTTGTTATTATTTTACAGCTGGGTAGTGGGGATTAATGAGCTGCAGGAGGACATTCACTGGCACAATTGTAAATAGAACCCAAGAGTCAGAGTTATGGCAACCTAGTGCCCTGCTCTAATCACTAAACCATAGGCCTTCTGCATTACACTTTTACATTCTGCTGTGTGTTCTTCCTTTTATTAAAGGCTAAGGACAACAAGTTCAAACTTGAATGCCTAAAGTTAGGCACCTACAACAAATTCTTATTTAGGCACCTAATAAGTGGCTTGACTTTCAGTGGTACTAAGTCAGTGCTCTGAGGTGTCAAAGTTGTAGTAACGTGTTGGCCAGAGCATTGTGGGACTGCAGTGGGAGGACCAAAATCACCCCTTCAGCTGCTATGTTAGCACTTACTGTCTATAATGGCCCTGCAAGGGTGCAGGTGACACAATGGTGGATGACATCATGCTTAGTCCTTCTCAGAAGTGACATCGCAATGGTGGTATGAATGCCTCTGAACAGATGCCAGCACTTTAGTGGATGGACACGGGATATTACAGACATACTGGGGGTTTGAAGCAGGGGTTGCAATGCCACCATTCTTTAGCATAGTCAGGACCTATAACTTTAGAACCATAGTAAGATAAATAACATAGAAGAGCTCTGTGTAAGCTTGAAAGCTTGTCTCTCTCACCAACAAAAGTTGGTCCAATAAAAGATATTACCTCACCCACCTTGTCTCTCTACATTTTAAGAGGCAGATATAGTTTGCATCCTCAAAGAATGCAGTGCGGCCTTGTGGAGAGGCACTGGACTGGGACTGTGGAGACTTACATTCAGTTCCTGATTTTGCCATTGTTTTGCTGGGTAACCATAGGCAAGTCACTTCCCCATTCTGTGCCTCAGTTTCGCCATCTGTAAGGGGGGATAATGATACGGAGTGCTTTGAGATCTACTGATGCAGAACACTGTCTAAAAGCATGGTGGTGGTAATGGTCACAAATCAGGCTAGAGTTGTTCTGTACAACTGTGGTCAAACTCCGCCCAAACACGACATCTGCTGAACGTGGTTTAAAACAATTTATTTATTTTTATTTAAAATAAAGATGTATAAAAAGCACCTGTCCTGAGGCCTCATCACCTTTGCTGAAAATTCAAAATAGTTATCTCCATATACTTCCCCCTGCTATACAGTGGTCCTCAGAGACCACAGAAGCCCATTCACAAACTCCACAACTTGAGCTAGCATAGGAAGTAGGGCCAGAGATGTGAAGGAGTGGAACAGTATGGTCCCTGAGGGAATGTGCAGATTTCCAAGTGGACATCTCTGTGGGAATTACCGCTGGTGCAGTCGCATTACCCTTCACCATCCACACCCAGCCCGATAGACTGCTAAAGGGCAGGCATAAAGGACATAGCCAATGGCAGCAAGGTTCCAGTGCCACTGGGGGTGGGGAGTAGTGTAGGAAGCTAGCAACTTACAAGGGATGGCTTTCTGTGGGGATGGCACAGAGGTGCACAGGGTTCTACATGGCATTACAATCAGAGCCATTGATTTTGGTAGCTACATCTCCTCCCCCTCCATGGCGGTCAAGACCTGCCCCCACCTCAAAGGGGCAATTTGCTGGTTTCTGTCAATGTTAACTCAGAAATACCTGAGTGCATATTTTCCCTTCTTGTGGGTTCAGTTGTAGCATAGTTGCATGTAAGATCTGTTGGAAACCTCATATTGTAATTCCCCTCAGTTGACCAGAACCCATTAGCTGTAGTAACTTGAGTAGAGTTATGGGTAAAAGGATATAGGATGCTCAAAAGGTTTTGCCTAGCCCTGGCTACTTCCATAGAATGTGAGCAATATGAATAGGTAAGGTACAGTGTCTGATGCATTCCTGTTATTCCATGCATTGCAACACCCATCCGCCCTGGTGCTGGAAGGAGAGTGTGGACATGGCTGTGCGAGCATGTTCACATAACATTCCTATGCAGTTTAAACTATGTTAGGTCAAACCATTAATTAAATAATTGTTCTAGTAGGGAGTTTGGGTGAGGAACTGGCTATGGACTTTAGGGATGAGAACACCCTGGCCTTCCCTTTTTCAGTCGTACTGAATGAGCTCCAAATTTTAAAGTGGGAATTTTTCAGAACACAGACATATTTTTTCTGTGGTTTGCAGCATATGACAATCAAGTTAAGTTACAGGAACTGGCAATTTGCCTATCATGCTATAATCTTTAAAAAAACCAACTTTGGGGGACTTTGCTGACGTTTTGTACTCAACAAAATAGGAGTCTGATGACGCAGATGAGTGAGTTTGCGAAAGGCACTTACACCAGTGCTCGTCTTCAGTCCTGGTATGATACGCCTTTGTCTCTGCTCACTAGGGATAATTGATAGGAGATAATGGGGCAGAATGGTGTATATATGTTTTGTTACATTATGTGTTTATATTTTATATAAAAAGAATAAAAATAAAGTAATTTTGCAGAAAGAATAGTGACATTAATGGTTGATCTGGGGAAGGGCAAAGCCCCTGTGAAAATCAGGCCACAAGGGTATGATCCTGTGAGTCCAACTCAGGCAAAGTTCCTATTGACTTCAGTGGGCCCCAAGTAAGGTATATGCCATTTTGCCTTACCATGTAATTTGCATGCCGGATGTGTGGTTACAAAGCCTGTTCTACTATGGGCCAAATGCTGAAATTTTTGTGAGATTTTTGTCGGAGTAAAGATTGCAAGATACAGCTCTGTGTGTGCCTTTTGACATGTCTTCTGGCAGAGCGGGTATGTACAACTGGTGCTTGTAAAAATTAAATAATAATACTTTATACATCTGCACCATTTAGTGTCTGGAGGAGTTAGCATAAACATGTATGTTTATATGGAAAATGCCAATTACCAGGCAACACTAAAAGAGATTATCGCAGAACAGAAATGGATGCACAGAGAAATACAATTCCATTGTTCCCAAAAATAAACAAGCAAGAATTTGCAAGATAATCCCTATAATTAAATAAAGCTAGAAATGAAATGGGCCCTGAGCTATCGAGAACCACTACAGTGTCTTAATCAGGCCATGGAGACAGAGAAGGGAGTGGTCACAGATTGGGTGACAGATTTTTAAAGATCTCATTAAATTCACATTTGATAAAAAGGGAACTGCTAAAACCGTGCTGATACAGGATGTGGATTGGAGTTCCTCATCTTAATTGTGTTGTCTGGATTGCAATGGCATGAGGCTCTATTAATCATAGTAAAAATACCTAACCAAAGATTGAGGATAAGAAAAAAGTACAATTCAGAGGAAACTCCCTTGGGTTAATTCCACTGTTCCCATTTGATCATCTGTATGTCTGAATTGAAGTAGAAGGTTTGCTTATATAGGCTGATATATACCATGATCTGTTGCTCTACTACCTTCTGTTTCTGGTGGCCCTGATACAGGCTAACACGGCTGCTACTCTGAAACCTGTGAACAGAGTGTAATTCTGGAGACCTTTGAGTACATTTGTCCAAGAGAAAAGACCAGCTACCAAATGCTCCTTCTTTCGTTTTTGCTCTATTGCAGTGACACAATCAGCACTTCCAGTTGCAGCCAAGGAAATGAACTCTGCTGGTATTAAAATAGTTTCCTCTTAACATGAAAAGAAAGATGAAAAATACTGTATATAGCTTTGCCTTAGAGAAGTTGTAGATAGAGTTCAGCATTTTGTTTAAGCTGCCAGCTCAGATGTAAACTTGTTTTAGGTAGATAATTTGTGAAAGATGTTAGATTGACAGCCCTACAGGCTGAAGTTGTATAGCCACAGAACAAGGTGCAGCATGGGCAAACTTTTCCCTATTGTACTGCCATTGTGCTTCAGCACTGGACTAGAGAGGCCATATTTAGTGAAAAGCGAATAAGGCCGGTTTACACAACATGCTTAGGTTGATTCAAGGCACCTTACAGTGACCTAGCTGTGGATGCATCTTCACTTAAACTTGGCTCCCACCAACATAAGTGTCCTGCTACAGCGATTTAATAACACCCGCTCCCTGAGTGGCGTACAGTGGCAGTCAATGTAATTAGGTCGACGCAGTGATAGTTTAGACACTGCATTATTTCTGTCGACTGTAACTGGCCTCCAGGAACTGTCCACAATGCCCCACACTGACTGCTCTGGTCAGCATTGTGAACTCTGCTGCCCAGAGATCAGGTAGACAGGAAGGCGCCCCGCCCCTTTAAAGGCCCACGAAATTTTGAAATTCCTTTTCCTGGTTGCCCAGCTCAGCGAGAACACCTAGCATTGTAATCTCCGTTGTAGAGTGTAACTGCCCAGCTGACCACGCTGCAGATGCCTGGAGTGCACAGGAGGTGTTGGGGAGAAGAGGCTGTGCAGATATAGCTCCAATCCAACCATAGAAACATGGACGTCTACAAGCAGATTGCTCAGGGGATGCTGGACAAGGGCTACAAAAGGGACCTGCAGCAGTGCCATGTGAAAGCCAAGGTGCTACAGCAGGCATACCAGAAGGCAAGGGAGGCCAACAATTGATCCGGTGGAGAGCCGCAGACCTGCCGCTTTTACAAAGAGCTGCATGCCACGCTCGACGGAGACCCCAAGAGCATTGTGGATACTTCCAAGGAGCCTGAGTCACGGGCCACTGCTGTGAACCGCAAGGAAGAGGAGATGGACAAGGAGTAGTAGGAGTATGGAGGACAGATGATCCAGCTGTGCAGCAAGCCAGAATGTGTTTCTGACTCTGCCGCAGTCCTGACAGGCGAGCCTGATGCAGGGGAAGGAACCTCTGGTAAGGATGCAGTTTGCTTTGAAATGACGGGGATGGCACCCCAAAGAAGCAGGACACATCTATTGATTTACTTTTTTTTACTGTGCTAGAAGTACCAGTGGAACAACCAAGAGAGGTACAGTTGCAATCTGCTTTTCATTTCCCTATAGAGTTAGGCAGAGAGGACTATGCAGAGCAGTTTGTTTATGTACACCAGGGTGTCCGTGAATCCTCGGTAGAGATCTCAGTGAAACTTTCTTGAAGGTAGTTTGCAATCCTCTGCCAAAGGTTTCTGGGGAGGGCTACCTTATTTTTTCCACGGCGGTAGGACGCTTTCCGACACCACTCACCGATTACTTCAACAGGCACCATTGCAGTACACAGGCTAGTAGCATACAGTCCTAGGCAGCATTGGGCCGCCAGCAGCAGCTGTGCTATCTCTGCCTCTGTTACCCTCAGGAGTGAGGTATCAGCTAAAATCACCACCACCTGTGGAAAGCGGTGCCAGTACTCAGTTACATTGCCCTAACTATTAGCCAATGAGCTATTTATTCTCCCCTCATTTCCCCAACCCTCCTAAGAGCTGTGCTCACCATGGCTGGTGCTCTGGCTGGCACCGTGCTCTATCAATCCCAAGCAGAAGTGAGAATGGGGAGCACAACTTTTGGGGAGCAAGGGCAGTGAGTACAGTATCTTTGGTTTTGATTTCCATCATGAATACACTGACAGTGGTACCTCTGTGTGCTGTATCTGCAGCTGCTGCCATTGTGGCCTTCAGGGTCTCCCCCTCCACATCCACGGAATGCCTGAGCCAGATAAGGAGGAGAAAGAAGAGGATTCAGGATGACATATTCCAGGAGATCCTGCAAGCCAGTGCTGCAACAGAGAACTAGCACAGGGCCTGGAGATCACCCTTGCAGACATCCTGGACAAAGATAGAGTGAGAGGAGAAAGGCGCAGGAAAAGGAGAGGGACATGCTGCAGGAGATGCTTGCACTTCAGACAGCAAACTGAGATGCTGCAGACTCTGATGGACCTGCAGGTCCAACAATCCTGTGCTCACCTCCCTCTGCAGCCCATAGAGAACTCAATGTTGGGACCTTCCTATAACTCCTGCTCATCTCCCCCTCCCTTCCCCCCCCCAGCATTCCATGTGCACTATCCTCTACCACCCCCCACCCCTCCCGGGGGGACATTAAAGACAATCACAGCTTCACATACACTGACCTGTGAAAGCCACGGCTGGTGCATGTGTTCCTGAATTGGAGTGTTCTTTGCCCTTCGTAAGTTTTGTTCCCTTAATTTATTAAGTTTTAAATGTTTTTTTTAATTGAACCAGGCAATTAAACACACTGGTTCATGTTCATGTTAGAGAATAAAATTCTATTTTTTGGAATATAATTCTTCTTTATTAGTTCACATCATATGCTGTCTGGTGCTGAGCAAGTCTGACACCCGCCAATTTCCTGTTATTTCACTTTGTCACAGAACCCATAACATCATTCACAGACAATATTAATAGGCGCCTTGCCAATGTTATATTCCTACATACAGGCACTCACTACAAGATTCATACTGGGCTGTGAAAGAGCAAGGCCAGGTAGAGCACACTACAGCAATACACACTACTCTGGCTCACTATTTAAATGGTCTATCAAAGCCTTCCTGAGCCATATAGCTCTGTGTTGAGCTGTTCTAATAACCCTTGTATTTGGCAGACAGCCACTTCACCTCTGCCCCAGTGGCAACTTTCCCTGCTTTGATTCACAGATATTATGAAGGACAGAGCAGACAGCTATAACTAGTGTTATATTTTTCTCACTGAGATCCAATCTTGTAATTAAACAATACCAGACACCCTTCAAATGAGCAAAGGCACATTCAACTGTCATTCTGCATCTGCTGGGCCTGGAGTTAAGTGCTGATAAGAAAGCATCCCTGGTGATCCACTAATGCTTGTATAACCATAGAAAAGTAGCCCTTTCTTTGGCAAGCTGGTATAAGGATATGCATGGTATCTATTGCCCCACCACAGTTTGGGAACCCCATTGCTGCAAAACCATTCACTATGTCATGCACATTAGCAGGAGGCAATTCATGGCCCCCGCCGAGGATCAACTCTAAACTTATTCCTGACTGACTGGTAGTAATCTGGCATTGCAAGTTTCCACAGTGCAATGGCCACTCACTTCTCAACTGTCAGTGCAGCTTTCATTTTGCTGTCCCTGCACTGGAGAGCTGGGGTGAGTTCGGCACACAGATCCAGAAATGTGGCCTTACACATCCGAAAGTTCTGCAGCCATCACTCATCATTCCAAACCTGCATGACATGCGATCCCATCAGTCAGTGCTTGTTTCTCGGGCCCAGAACTGGCACTCCACCATCTCTGTGAATGCCACCAACAACCTTGAATTGTTTCTTTCTGTGTCCCACAGAAATCTAGCCTCCAAGGAATCATCATGTTCCCCATGGCGTCTCTTGCAGATCTGGAAATACTGCATGATCATGCACTCTGTGCTTGCAATGCTCATGACAATAGTGCAGAGCTGTGCAGGGTCCATGCTTCTCTCAGAGATGGACAGAGAGCGAGGAGGGACATGCATGTTTGTGCAGATTTTGAAAAGAAGGTGAAGATTTTGAAAATATTATGGGATGCAGATGAAATTATGGGATGGAGAACATTGCAGCATTGGGAAGTTGACCCCATACTCCCAGTCATCCTGTGTGACTCGTTTTGACTCCATCAGGCATTGCAAAGACTTTGGCAAGTTGCACAGTGGGATATCTACCCACGGTGCACTGCACTCTGCGTCAATACAAGTGCTGCTGGTGAGGAGGTGCACCGCCAACACCAGGAGCAAAGTGTAGCCATGCACAAGCGCTGAAATAACTATGGTGGCTGTATGCCGACACAACTTTGTAGTGTAGACATGGCCTCAGTCTTTGTGTCCTCTCAGTTTTTGGCCTCTCTGCTGAGACTGCCCACAAGACTGCCACCCAAGGTGATGATTGCCATAGGTATTGTCATAGTGGGAATGGTATCAGACTGGCCATGTGTTTAATTAAAAAAAGACAACCCAGCGGGTTTAAAATTGTTGCTTATTAAGAAAGCTGTAACTTTGCATTAATATTTGGTAGGGATCCCCCGTCCCCTTTCTTTTTTTTTAGATCTGAAGAAAACTGCTGCTTAGATTAGTTTCTTCAGCAGTACCCCAGAAATAGTGTTGTGAATCAGTAGGTGATGTGTAAAAAGCTAGCTATTTTGAGTGCCAAACTAAATAGTGCTTCAAAGCAGAAGTTTACTTTTTATTACTAATCATATAGTAGTGCACAGTGATTATTATTGCTAGGGATTTTTTATATAGTGCCAAAGATAAACATGGTCCTCACAGAACAGGTAAAAGGCAAGGTGACTGCTTCAAGGAGCATACACTATAACTCAGACATATATGATAGCTGAGTAATAGTTTCAGTGTCCGTGGGAGCAGACATCCCTGAGAAATATTGAAAGGCAGTGAGTAGTAGAAGGCTTAGCAAAAGAAGTGTCAGGGAGAAGGATGTTGTTTTGTGCACAAGAGGGGGGAGGCCATTCTAAAGATAGGAGGCGATCTGAAAGATGGCATGTTATAAGGAGTGGGAGGAGGACGCAAAAAAAAGCAGTTTAAGAGAGGGAGGTTTGGGAGGAACATCATTGCAGAAGCAGGAGATAATTAGGCTAGGTCTACACTACCCGCCTGAATCGGCGGGTAGAAATCGACCTCTCAGGGATCGATTTATCGCGTCCCGTCGGGATGCGACAATCGATCCCCGAATCGACGCTCTTACTCCACCAGCAGAGGTGGGAGTAAGCACCGTCGACGGGAAGCCGCAGAGGTCGATTTTGCCGCCGTCCCTACAGCGGGGTAAGTTCGCTGCGATACGTCGAATTCAGCTACGCTATTCGCGTAGCTGAATTTGCGTATCTTAAATCGACCCCCCCCTTTAGTGTAGACATACCCTTAGATAATTAGTGTAGGCTGAGTGGAGTGGAGTAGTGCAGGGTCTTGACAGTGAAAATGAAAAGCTTGTGGCACAAGAGGGAGTCAATGCGGGATGCAGGGAAGGTTGATGATGTGGTCAGAGCAGCAGGAGGGGAAGACAAAGTATTGTTTTGACTGTGCATATAACTAAAGGCTGATGAATACTCAACTGTTTGTAATAGTAATAAATACACCCCAGTGGACCAGACATTAAATGTCTGTTTAGTCCCAGGAAACTGAGCTGATGAACCTTATGATTCACTGGTAGTTATGAGAGAGTGACTTGATCTCTCACAGAGCCTGGAAGCATCCCTTCAAGAAACTCCTGTTGAGTATTAAGAGTAATTTAATTACCATCTGCTAGGTGTGTTCCTATCAGGAAAAGGACATAAACCAGTAGTAGAGCAGGTCAAAATATTTCAAATGAAAAATTTTCCTGCTGAAAAATTAGATTTAATCAAAAACAATATTTTTATGGAAATATGTCTGTTTCAACAAAATTCTGATTTTTTTAAAATAGAAAGTTTCAAAGCACAATAAAAAATTACATGTTGAATTGAAATTTTCATTTTTTTTTCATGACAACCATTTTTTAAAAAGATTTTGAAATGTTGGGTTTTTGTTATTTCCTCTTTGTCCCCTTCCCTCCCATCACCACTTTTTTATCACTGGCTGCAATAGAATTAATGATCTCTCAGTTTAGATCCCCCCCCCCTTTTTTTCCTCTCTAAATTTTCAAAACTTTCTCAGCTTTGAACAAATTACACAGTGGAAAAAAGGAAAATACACTTTAACTTTGCCACTCTGTGACTTTTCAAATTGAGGAAGTTTTGGAAAGTTTCAGAATTGCAGAGTTACAGAGTCTCATTTTTCCTTTTACCACTTTGTACATTCTCTAAAATTGGGGAAATCTGGAAAAATTACAAAGGAAAAAAAGGAAAAAAGTTTGTGTGTGTGTGAATCCTGCACATTGTTTATTTTATTGCACTTAGTGACCAAAAAAAAGTGGCGGTGTATGCAGAGATTTTGGCAAACCAGTAAAGTGCCTGAAACCACTATGGCTTGTTGCTAAAAGCAGCCAAGTCAGCAGGCCGTAAAGTGGCCATGCAGCAGCCTCAGCAGGAAAATTTGGGAAAAGGACAGTCTAGCTCCTACACTCAGTTCTCTTTTAGAAGGGACATAAATCTTTAAGATACGGGCATTGGACACAAAAAAATAAATTCATCCTTCCTCATAAGCCACATTATTTCCAAATAAAATTCTCAAGAAACTCCATATTCAAGATTCCTGTAAATAAAGGCTGAGTAGCTGGCAGAAATTCCCAAACAAGAGAGAACAAAATTAACTGAAACTGAAATCCTATGTAGCAGGCTGGAGAATAGATGTTTACAGAGACTTTTAAGGTGAAATCCTGACCTCTCTGAAGTCAATGAGAGTTTTGGCCATAGACTTCAATAAATCCAGGATTTCACCCTTAATGTTTTTCACTTCAATATAGTAGAAAGCAATCTAACCATTTGACAATATATTACAATCAAATGAATCTTGCGCTAATAAATGTGAGCTCTAATTTCCTTCCTTGTCTGCTTGGAAGTTCCAGACTTGCAAAATTATGGCGTAAATATAAACGAGACAGAATTGGTGATTCAGCTGCCTAACGTGTTCGTATGTCACATGACAGGAATGTTAATGTCTTGAAAACCCATTTATTTTATTCCTCCATGGAGAGAGTTTGCTCCCACTGGCTTTTCAAGGTAGAGAGTGCACCAATTATGATAGTATCATTATAGCAGCTCTCATGTGGATGACTGTTTTCCATTGGTCTTTCTGTTTCACTAACGGATAGACCGTGTGCACTGTCAATTATGATAGCATCTCCACTTCATCCTGCACTGCCCCCAGTGATGTGAAATCTAGTTTGGGAATTTTATATTGGCTTCCTCACCATTCTTTGTAATGTTTCTGACATTGGCAGGACCAGTGGAGTGTCTGATGTGGTTCCCCTTCTGGGGTTTTTCATAGTCAGTGGAAAAGCAGACCAGGAATGGGTAAGGGTGTGAGGCTGTCCCACACCAACCCCAGTGCCAATCAGAGAAAACTGCATCAGAAACGTAGCTGTGTAGGTCTGTTCCCACACCCACTACTGGGAAATGTGTTTCCCTGAAACAGAAACAAGGTCATCTGATGTAGCATTCCCTGACTACGAAACAGGCAGCATTACAGCTGCCAGCCACATTTCCTGATGATGGGGATGCAGTGAAATACACTGTCAACTAATATCTCCAATTGGGTAAACTAGATGCAAGCTACATCCACTCCATGACTAGCCTGTAAATTAGGTGATAATTCCACTTAATACTGCCTCCATAATGAAATGTTGAGCCTGCTGCCTCAAACAACTGTTCTGAATTTGTCTAACTTATCAGTGACAAAAGTCAGAGTTGGCTGATGGCTGTGAAATGGATTCTGTGAAAGGATGAATTACTGGTTACTTTTGGATGTCCAAATAAAAGAAGAAACACCACAGATTGCTTTAGGGTGACCAGATGTCCCAATTTTATAGGGACAGTCCCAATTTTGGGGTCTTTTTCTTACATAGGCTCCTATTATTCCCCACCCCCTGTCCTGATTTTTCACGTTTGCTGTCTGGTCACCCTAGATTGCATCCTTTTTGCTAGTCACAGCACTGACCAGGGACTGGAATGGAACATACATGGAGTGAATGCAGTTACCTTTGAATCCCAAAGGGTTCAAGTCAGGTTGGAGAAACATTGGAAAGGCAATTTAGGGAAATCTGCAGTGTGACTGTTCATGCTGTACCTGTTCTCTGGATAAATGGAGAATGTTGATCCTCTGGGATGTCATTCCTGGCACTTTTCACAAGCACCCCTTTGTATCGCTGGGCCCTCTGTTAGTCTCAGCACAAGCAGACACTGCTGTAGACCTAGGAAGAATAGGCCCCATTATTTTATTTAAAAAAAAACAACTGAACCCAGAAAGGCTGTAAAGTAGACCCCTTTTTTTGTGATAAACTAGGATCTGATTCCTACTGGCAGTTCTATGCCAGTGTAACTCCAATGAAAGATGGAATAAGTTGGAGAATGAAGCCCTAAGTCTAAGGGCCAATTCTTGCAGTCCTGACTAAGGTAAAAAAGAACTCAAAGTAGTTATGCTTGATGCCTGGACTACTCTAGGAACTTACATGAGAGATGTAGCTATATCGACCTAATCCTGGTGTAGACAGTGCTAGGAAGAATTCTTCTGTTGACCTAGCTACTGCCTCCCGGGGAGGTGGATTACTTACACCAATGGGAGAATCCCTTCCATCAGCATAAGTAGTATCTACACTGAAGTGCTACAGTGGTGCCGCTGTAGCGTTTTAAGTGTAGACAAGCCTGAGTCAGGACTGCAGAATTGGGCCCAGAGAAATTAATTGACACAGTTAACTAACTACAGTGTGTAAAATGTTCTGAGGTGACGTTGGGTTGTTTCTGTTCCGTCTGTTTGATAGAATTGAATTTCCCATTAGTCATCATGGACAATTCCTTCAGATTTTTTTCTGGATCTGTGGTTGGGAACCTCCCCTTTCCCTCTAGTGGGAATTTTCCTCAAGCTTTAGCAGTCTGATGAGGTTTCAAAGAGAAGAAATCCATGTGCTCTGACATATGTGATGCATTATACCTCATTATAAAGACTTTGATTTAGTTTGACAAGGTGGGTGAGGTAATATCTTTTATTGGTCCAACTTCTGGTGGTGAGAGGGACAAGCTTTAGACCTACACAGAGCTCTTCTTCAGGTCTGGGAAACTTACTCAGGCCAGGTCTATACTACAGACTTACACTGGTATAACTACGTCATTCAGGGGTGTGAAAAATCCACAGCCCTGAGTGACATAGTTATAGTGATCTTAGCCCCAGACAGCGCTATATTGGTGATAGAGCTTCTCCTGTCGACATAGCTACTGCCTCTCGCGGAGGTGGATTAACTACGCCGACTGGAGAAGCTCTCCCATTGGCGTAGGAGAGTCTTCATTTAAGCGTGATAGTGTTTTAAGTGTAACCCTGCCCTCAGAGTGTCACAGCTAAATACAAGGTAGAATAGATGGTTTAGCATAAGTAGTTAACACATATTTCAAGGGACTATTCAACGTGAAGTGTCCCATTACCTTGTTTTAATTTGGTATTCACGATACATACCAAATTACCCCTTAAGATTCTATAACACATTTTGCCAGAATTCATTCAATTTGTTCTTTCACTCAGGCCTTGTCTACACTACAAAATTAAGTCAACTTAAATTACATCAATGTACAGCTGCTGCAATAATTAAACCCAGAGGTGATGCGTGGGGGGGCATGTGGGGTCATATGCCCCCCAAGATTTGCTGCTGTGTAAGCATGCTCAGTAGCACTGCTGAAGTTAGCTGCCCTCACTCTGCCTCTCCCCCCCCCGCCCCCACTATTGGCAGGCATGGGTCATCTCTGATTAAACCGCTGTTCCATGTCCACTTATGTTCCTTGTATCAACAGTTAGGGTGACTGGATGTCTCAATTTTATAGGGACAGTCCTGATTTGGGGGGCTTTTTCTTATATAGGCACCTATTACCTCCCATCCTGTCCCAATTTTTCACACTTGCCCTCTGGTCACCCTATTGCCAGTGTACATCCACAGTAGCAGCACTTGCATTGACGCAGCGAGCAATGCACCATGGGTAGCTATCCACCATCGAGCACTGGGTGTTTTGGGAAGGGTTTGCAGTGCCTCGTGGGTGCAAACGAGTCATGCAGAGGTGGCTGGGAACATGGGTTCAGCGTCCCATGATGCAGTTTTCTCCATCCCATCATTCCAGGGGCATCCTATTATGTTTCACGCTGCTTTTCAAAAGCCCCAGTACCCTGCGCATCTGCCATCTCTATGAGAAGCATGGATCCTGCACTGCTCTTCAGTATTGTGCTTAACGTTACGAACACAACATGCCTGATCCTGCAGTATTTCCTGAGCTGTGAGTCTGATGATAGTTCCTTGGTGGCTGCCTTGCTGGGCACCATGGAAAGAAACAATTCAAGATTGCTGTTGGCATTCACAGAGAAGCTGTACACGGTGGACTGCCAGTTCTGTGCCTGAGAAACAAACACTGACTGGTGGGATCACATTGTTATGCAGGTATGGGATGACGAGCAGTGGCTGCAGAGCTTTCGGATGCACAAGGCCACATTCATGGAACTGAAGCTCACCCCAGCCTTCTGCACAGCGACACCAAAATAAGAGCTGCACTGACAGTGGAGGAGTGGTAATCTCTTTGTGGAAGCTGGCAGTGCCAGATTGACACCAATCAGTCGGGAATCAATTTGGAGTTGGAAAATCCAGTGGGGTTGCTGTGATGCAAGTGTGCGGGGCCATTAATCATATCCTGTTATGAAGGACTGTGACTCTGGGCAATGTGTGGGAAATAGTGGATTGTTTTGCAGCAGTGGGGTTCCCAAACTGCGGTGGGGCGATAGATGGCACACATATCCCTATTTTGGCACCAGACGACCTTGCAATGGAGTACATCAATAGAAAGGGCTACTTCTCTATGGTATTGCAGGTGCTGGTTGATCATCGGGGTCGTTTCACTGACACCAATCTATTCTAGCCAGGGAAGGTGCATGACGCACGCATCTCTAGGAACACAGGCCTGTACAGAAAGCTGCAAGCAGGGACTTTCTTTCCAGACCAAAGGATTACCATTGGGGATGTTGAAATGCTGATAGTGATCCTAGGAGACCTTACTTACCCCTTATGCCCGTGGCTCATACCAGCAACATCGACAGCATCAAGAAGCGCTTCAACAAAAGGGCTCAGCAGGTGAAGAATGACAGTTGAATTGGCCATTTAAAGGCGCTGTCTACTCAAGAGATTAGACCTCAGTGAAGAAAATATCCCCATGGTCATAGCTGCCTGCTATGCACGTCATAATATCTGTGAAGCAAAGAGGGAGAAGTTTCCGCATGGGTGGAGCATGGGAGTGGATCGGCTGTCTGCTGATTTTGTGCAGCCAGATATCAGGACTATAAGAAGAGCTCAAAGGGGGGCTATTTGGCTCAGGGAGGCTTTGAAGGAGCATTTTAAGAATGAGTCACAGTAATGTGTATTGCTGTGGTGTGCTGTGCCAGGCAGTATTTTTGCACCATGCTATGAACCTTGTAATCAGTGCTGTATGTGCGCTAATATAACAACGCAAATGCGCCTGTTGCTGTTATCTTTGAATGTGGGCCGCAGCTGCCATATGTTGGAGACTAATAAAGATGAATTACGTTTCCAGAAATAGACTTTTATTCCACATCCATGCAAACATACCTATTTAAAGCTGAAATAAACTTCATACATACAAGTAAAAGTATCTTTATAGGGGAAGGAACAGGGAATTCAGAAATGCATATACCAGCGTAGTCTCTCACAGTTGGGTGTGTGCCTGGCTATCATTGTATGTGCTCTCCCGTGGGGTGGAGTAGCTGCGGTACTGCTGCGGCACCGGAAGATATGTGGAATGTGCGGGAGGTCGGTCCTGGAATGCAGTTCTCTGTGGGCTGTAGGGGGAGGCGAGCACAGGTGTGTTTGCTTTCTAAGCAGCTCTATCATCTCGTGATGCCTGTTAGAGAGCTTATTCCTTCACTCTCACACTTCCCTGGTCCTTCTCGCAGGAACAGAGAGCAATAATACCTGAAGTCTGAAGGTACAAACAATTCGATGTTTATTGGGGTGAACTTCCAGCAAGCTTAAATCCAAGTTCCTTTTTCCTTATTTTTGAATCCCAACTTACTTCCTGTTTGCCCCTAATTTATATAGTAATATTTTTAGCTATACCTTAACCAATCATTCTACTAAACTTTCCCTAACCAATCCTAACATATTGTAGCATGATTAGCTAACCAATTATATCCCGCCACCTTAATTAGTTTACACCCAGCAAAATTAATTATACAGCAGACAGAAACAATTACAGAACCAGACAGAGACCATGCAAATAAACATACAAAACAATACAGAAGTGAGGATTTCACAACTACATCTATACAGACATAAGGGTTTTCCAGCTGTGTCTATTGATAAGTGAGTTCTTACCAGACAGAAAACTATCAAACTAAATTTCCTTTTACATGTTCCTTTCTCTGGAGGTGATAGCTTGGATCACCTTCCTAACAGCCCCAGATTGCCTTATTTCAATATGACTAAACAGGGCCTCAGACTGTCACAGTGAGAGAAGGCCCTTCCACAGATAGACAATGATTTTGATTCTTTCTTTTATACCTCTATAACTAGCTAAGTGATAAGAATACACCTAAATTCTTAAAGTATAGGCCAGACAGGCTTGAATATCTATATCCTAACACTGCCCGTTTCTCCTGTTCTCGCTATCCCTCTCCATTTTGTCATTGATTGTGACCCTCCAAGCCCTCGGCTCGCAATCTGAAGAGCCAAAGGCTTGCAGGATATCCTGGAACATGTCTTCACTTGTCCTCCTCTTACTCCTTATCTGACTGAGCCACTTTGCCATTGTGGATGGAGAGACTCTCAAGGCCACTTTTGCAGCTGCTAAAGAAACAATGGACAGAGGTACTATTGTGAGTGCATTCACTCCCCTGGATCCACACAAGTTACAAGCACAACATTCTCACTTCCCCTTGGGATTCCTAGGGCACGGCAGCAGTCCCAGCCATGATGAGTCCAGCCTGGGGTGGAAGTGGCGAATCAGGACAATAAGGGTGGGGGTAGCACTCAGGCATCAGTGCAGGCAGATAGGGCAATTGAATTGAATACTGGCACCATTCTCCAAAGGTGGTGGTGATTTTAGTGGATATCTCACTCATGAGGGTAACTGAGGCTGAAAGGGAATAGCTCTTGCATGAATCTGGAGGCAGACCGGATTTGTATGCTGCTAGCCTGTGCGCTGCAATGGTGCCTGCTGAAGTAATAGCTGACTGGAGTGAGAAAGTGTCCTACCGCAGTGGAAGAAATAAGGCAGCCCTCTCAAGAAACCTTCGGCAGAGGATGGCAGACAACCTCCAGGAACGTTTCCTAGATATCTCTGGGGAGGATTCATGGGACATCCCGGTGCACATAAACAAACCATTCCACAGAGCCCCTTCTACCTAGTTGTACAGGGGAATGAGAAGCAGATAGTAACTGTGCCTCCATAGGTTATTTCACTACCTCTTCTAGCCCGATTTAAAAAAAAGTATATGAAAAAGATGTGTCCCTGCTATACTGAAGCAAACTGAGTCCTTAGCAGAGGTCCCCTCCCCTGCATCAGACTTGCCAGTGCTGGACTGCTGGGAGTGGCTAGACTGCTCTGCAGTCAAAAAGAGCTCCTGGCTTGCCACAGCATCCGATCCCCCATTCTCCTCCGCCTCCACTTGCTCATCCAGCACCTTGTCCTCAGGGTTCACTCCAGTGCCCTGTGACCGAGCTCCCCCAAAGTATCCATCGGACTGCACAGAAGTTGCATGGCTATGGCTCCACACCAGACAGCGACTATTTGCTTCCCTTGCCCGTATGGTATGCCTGCCACAGCTCACTGATTTTTCATGCAGCACTGCTGTGTGTCCCTGTAGTAGTCCTTCTACACCATGTGCTGAGTGATCTGGCCATAGATGTTGAAGTTCCTATGGCTGGACCGGAGCTGTGACTACACAGCTTCCTCTCCCCACAGACCCAGGAGATCCACCACTTCTGGTGTACTCCAGGCAGGAGTGCATTTGCTGCATGGAGCTGGCATGGTCAGTTGGGCAATTGCTAGATGAGCTCTCCACACTGAGCAAACAGGAAATGGAATTTCAAAAATTCCTGGGACTTTAAAAAGGGAGGGATGTGTTTCTGTGTACCTGGCCACTGGGCAGCAGAGCTCAAAAAGTTGACCAGAGTGGTCATGTATGGTGGGGCATTGTGGGATACCTCCTTGAGGCCACTAACGTCAACATAAGCAATGCAGTGTCTACACTGACACTGCGTTGCCCTAACTACATGGACCTAAGTGCTATGCCTCTTGTGGAGGTGGATTTATTAGGTCGGCGTAGCGGGTGACTTAAAGCAGCAGGAGGAACATTGTAGTGTAGTCACCTACACAATTGGTCGACATAAGCTGCCTTATGTCAACCTAACTCTGTAATGTAGACCAGGCTTCACTCTAATCTCTTTGCACAGCCATGTTTGGTTGCTGCTTTTCAGTGCTTTGCCAATGAAATAGAACGTGGAATTCTGTTTTGCTACTGGTGTTTCATGAATCTTGTGAGACTATCATCCGTATTGACACCTTTCATTATTTCATATGTATATTGTGACAAAGTTCCTCCTCTGCCTTGGTGCGTCCTGCGCTTTCCGGCGGATTTGCTTGCCTCAGAGGTTCACAGCAGCCTTCAATTTGGCCTTTTTGCCACTGGCTCAAACCTGCCGTTCACTCAGCTAACCTCATCACTGGCCAGCCTGGGGGAAAAGGAGGAGAACAATCCCTGCAGTCTCTGTTGTCCCACTAGTGGGTCGGGGATAGGCCAGAGATCTTCCCCTCTGATATGACTCAGAGTCCAGGTCAACTCCTCTTATGTTAAATAAGGAGTTGGGAGGATGGGGAGAACCCGGTCCTGCCCTCTACTCCGGGTTCCAGCCCAGGACCCTGTGGATCGCAGCTGTCTACAATGTCTCCTGTAACAGCTGTGTGACAACTACAACTCCCTGGGCCACTTCCCCATTAATTCCCCCCAGTACTTTGTTTGTCCTCACTGCAGCCTGATGGCATTTGTATTCCTCAGTCCTCCTGCAGCATGTCCTCTCACTCCCAGCTCTTTACGTGCCTTTCCCTAACTGAAGGGAGGCTTTTCTTTTTAACCAGCTGCCCTGATTAGCCTACCTGCCTTAATTGGTCCCAGTAGCTTCCTAATTGGCTCCAGGTGTCCTAAGTAGCCTGCTTGCCTTAATTAGTTCTAGCCGGTTCCTGATTGTTCTGGAATAGTCCCTGTTATTTTATTGAGGAAAAAGGGACCTGCTTAATCTAGGGCTAATGTATCTACCTTCCACCACTCTCCTGTAGCCATCTGGCCTGACCCTGTCACAATATCTTTAAAACCTATGAGTGCAAAATGAACCATTCTAATGGAAAATGGACACACAAAAGAGTAGAAGCAGGATGTCAAAAACTAAATGCTCACCCTGCAGAATAACATTTATTTCCATACAAAACACAGCAGAAGGCAAGAATGTAAACTGGCCAAATATATTCCCATGTTTCTACAAAACCAGTCAAATAGAAACACCTGTGGAAATGAGAGAAATTGACTTAATGATCCCAAATAACATCTTGTCAAGATAAGTCACCAATCAGAAAGAGAGAGACTCATAAGCCCATTTAGGAAAGAAATCATAGATCATACTTGTGTTTCGTAAAATAGATCACACATACATGTATTTCAAATACTTGACAATGTATGAAATCGATTTTAAATAGAGATGGGCCTGTACTGAATCAGCACACAGGATCCACACTCCTTGGTGAGCTTTGGGGATGCTCAGATTCCCATGTGAATCTGAAGTTGAATTCTGCAGCTTGGACTCCTCGCTAAATATTGTCATTACACTGGTCATTTTTCTTATTCAGTATATATAGCTCCGTACCTGACAGGAAGAGCACTCCAAGCAGAGCTACAGAAAAAGATACAGAGAAGGAAATGGGATAGAGAGGTGAACAGGTTTGCTGAGACTAGCATCATTGACAGAGGGGAGGACAGTGTGTGTGATGAGATTGGTGTATATAGCCTCAATTTTTTTGCAGTGACTTCTTAGGGTCATATGTATATATTCTCCCCTTGTTCTGCATGAGCAATTTCTATTATTCCAAGGGGAGACTATATTCCTTATAATGGAGACTGATGACTAGTCTACACTGAAAAGTTACATTGACATAGCTGCATCTCTCAGGGGTGTGAAAAATCCACACTCTTGAGAGACATAGTCAAGCCAACATAACCATCAGTGTAGACAGCATTAGGTCAATTTAAGAATTTTTCTGTTGACTTAGCTACCACCTCTCAGGGAGGTGGATTAATTACAGCAGTGGGAGAGCCCCTCCCTTCGCTATAGTAAGACCTGGACTACATTAGGAAATTAGGTCGGTATAACTATGTCACTAAGGGGGGTGAAAAATTCTCCTGTCAACCTAGCTACCGCCTCTTGGGGAGGTAGATCAACTACACCAATGGGAGAAGTTCTCCCATCGGTGTAGGAGCATCTTCACTAAAGCACTACGGTAGCTATTAAAGTAGCTAGTGCTACAAAAGAAGCATTGTACGTGAGGTAAGCCCTAAGCATCTACACTGAAGCACTACAGCAGCGCAGCTGCAAGGCTACAGTTGTACTGCTGTAGCATTTTAAATGTAGACATAGCCTGATAAACTCTTATTTTCCATACTTGCTCTGCCCTTTTCATTTGGTAAACATTGACCAAAAGGGAGGAGTGCCCCCAGCCGGTGTTTTACTTAGCACAGATGGTGATTTTATCTTACGGCCAGTTAGCAGGAAAGACAGAACCGCTGAGGTGGTTATTTAGGCCATGCCTACACTAGCCAGCTTACAGCGGCACAGCTGTACCGCTGTAAGATTGCTTGTGTAGCCTCTCTATGTCGATGGGAGAGTGATCTAGTGAAGATGTGATAAATCGACCGCCGAGCGCTCTCCTGTCAACTCCGGTACTCCACCGCAGCAAGAAACATATGTGGAGTCGACGGGGGAGCGTCAGCAGTCGACCTACCGCAGTGAAGACACCACAGTGAGTAGCTCTATGTACATTGACTTCAGCTATGCTATTTTTGTAACTGAAGTTGTGTAACTTAGACCAACTTTGCTCGCCCCTTCCCCCCAATGTAGACCAGGCCTCATATTCCATGTTCTGATCCACTATTACCCCACATCCTTTTCAGCAGTACTGCAATTTAGCCTGTTATCCCCCCTTTTGTAGTTATGCATTTGATAAGTGGTTTATCTATAGCATTGTGATCCAAAGTGGGTGACTTTATGTAATGCTGTAGTGATGCAGAGTGTTATTGTAGAAGGTGGGCAATGTTCATCAGAAGTCATATTTATTATAGACTGGGATGATGGAGAAATAGAGACATCTTTACTAACTTCCAGGATGCAGATGAAAACCCTTGTAGCTGACTCTGTAGATGAAACTAATGGATGCCTTATTTGCATACCAAAGGACCTTAAGTAAGAGAAGGCAGTTGCCTTGTGGTAGTGGTTGGGAAAGGAATTTTAACAGCTCACTCTAGGGAAAAAATATCTTCATAAATGGTGATTGCCTGCATTCCACAAGGGAGAGGCAACTGAATGGAAGGCACTTCATTCTGTATGCACCTTTAGATGTTAGCAAATACCTTTTAAACTACTCTGAAACCTTTTAAAATTATGTTTATCTCACAAATGCAGACTAAAGAGCTCAATTTCAATAAAGAAACATCAGTTTGCCAGATTCTCCTTTCACTTTCACTGGTGTAAATCAGGAGTAACTCCATCAAAGGCAATGGAGTTACATAAGTGTCAAAGCAGTGTAAGTAAAAGGAGTGGGCAGGCATGGTGTCCCTAGCCTCTCTTTGCCAGAAGCTGGGAATGAGTGACAGGGGATGGCTCACTTATTCTACCTGTTCTATTCATAGGCGCCGTCTCCGTGGGTGCTGCAGGGCTGGAGCACCCACAGGGAAAAATTAGCTGGTGCTCCGCACCCACCCGCAGCCAAACTCCCCCCTCCTCACCTCCTTCTCCCCCTTCTGCCCCCCCTAACAGCTGTTCGGTGGTGTTTAGGACTTTCTGGGAGAGAGGGGGAGGTGCGGGGACATGGTGCGCTCAGGGGAGGAGGCAGAGACGGGGCGGGGACTTGGGGGAAAGGGGTACAATGGGGGGCGGGAAGCAGGCGGGGACTTTGGGGAAGGGGTGGAATGGGGGCGAGGCGAGGGTGGTGCAGGGGCAGGAAGAGACGTGGCAGGGGCGGGGTCAGGGGCAGGGGGGTTGAGCACCCACCAGGCAGAGGGGAAGTCGGCTCCTATGGTTCTGTTCATTCCCTCTGGGGCACCTGGTACTGGCCACTGTCAGAAGACAGGATACTGGGCTAGATGGACCTTTAGTCTGACCTAGTAGGGCCATTCTTATGTTCTTATGAGTGTCCAGAAAAATATTTCTGTGGCTGAGAGGATGTCATGATAAATGTACCCTCAGAATCTGAACTTGGGACTTTAACAGTGTCCATGAACACATATCCTCATGGCTATATTGGTAATGTAAGCTAATTTCACCCAAAGTTCAAAGGAAACTAAAATGTCTCTTACTAAAATGGAAGATTGTCTAAGGCTTTGCATACACTAGAAAGAGTTTACTGGTATAGCTATACTGATAGAATCTCTTAATGGAGATGCAATTTATACCAGCAAAAGAGTACTAGTATAGCGTAGACCAGTTCCCCAACTGAAATAAGCTATATCAGAAAAGGATCTTTTGGCAGTATAACTGCATCTACACTAAGGCTTTTGCCAGCCCAGCAATGTCAGTTGGGGAATGATTTTTTCACACTCCTAACTGACATATCCAGCAAAACTCTTAAGTGGAGCCCAGTATTTATGGCTTGTCTACACAGGAAAGTAAGACCAGTATAAGTTAAAAGTATGAATTTAAACCACTACAGTTAAAGTGGTATAATCCTCTCTGTGAGCACTCTTGTTCCAGAATAAGAAACCCTTTAAGATAAAGCTCTGAATAATGAAGAGGATAAGTCACTGATACAGAATGATCTGGATTGCTTGTTAAGATGGTAACATCTAGGGACAAAGAATGTAGGCCATATTTAAAGGATGGGGGATTCTATCCTGGGAAGCGGTGACTCTGAAAAGATTTGAGAGTCATGGTGGAATCAGCTGAACATGAGCACGCGGTGTGGCACTGAAGCGAATGCAATCCTTGGGTGTATAACCAAGGGACTATCGAGTAGGAGCAGGGAGGTTATATTACCTCGATATTTGGCACTGGTGTGACTGCTGCTGGATGCCCACAATTCAAGAAGGATGTTGGTAAATTGGAGAGGGTTCAGAGAAGAGCCACAAGACTGGTTAAGGATTGGAAAACATGTCTTATAGTGATAGACTGCCAGGAGTTCAATCTGTTTAGTTTAACAAAAAGTTTAAGGGGTGACTTGATCACAATATATAAGTATCTACGTGGGGAACAGAAATTTGGCAAGAGAGGGCTCTTCAATCTAGCAGTCAATGGTAAAGCAAGGTCAAATAGCTAGAAGTTGAAGTTAGACCAGAGGTTCTCAAACTGTGGGTCAGGACCCCAAAGTGGGTCGCAATCCTGTTTTAGTGGGGTCACCAGGGCTGTCGTTAGACTTGCTGGGGCCCAGGACCAAAGCAGAAACTGAAGGGCTTCAGCCCTGAGTGGTGGGGCTCTGGCTTTGGCTTCAGCCCTGAGTGGCGGGGCTCAGTTTATAGGCCTGGGGTGGCTGGACTGGGGTGGGCTCAGGCTTTGATCCCCCCTCTTGGGGTCGTGTAGAAATTTTTGTTGTCAGAAGGGGGTTGCAGTGCAATGAAATTTGAGAACCTCTGACTTAGACAAATTCAGAAATGAGGTGCAACTTTTTAACATTGAGGTTAATTAACAATTAGAACAATTTAACAAGGGTTCTGGTGGATTTTCCATCACTGGAATTTTTTAAAAATCAATATTGGATGTTTTTGCATAAAACAAAACAAAACCATGCTCAAGTTAAAATAAGAATTAATTCAGGGAAGTTCTATGGCCTGTGTTATATAGGAGGTCAGATTAGATAATTACAATGGTCCTTTCTGACCTTATAATATCTGAATCTATGAATCTTTACCACCCCTGATTCCTCATTCCAATCTCATCCTTCTCACCTAGCCAGTCCCAGTATCTAATCATCAGGATTCTCATCCCAGTCCCAGTCTCTTTGCCCAGCTAGTCCCAGTTCCCCCACTCCCAGCTCCTCATCCAGTCTTAGCACCCTGGAGTCAATCCTCCCCCTTCATGTTCTCCATCCCTACTGGCTACCCATCTCAGTCTCTCTCCTTAGACTCTTCATCCCTCACCCCGATCCTGATCTCTTTGTCCCAGTTTCTCTATCGAGCCTGTCCCAGTTCTCTTCCTGCACCTCAGCTCCTCACCAGATCTGGCTCCCTCCACATCCCCACCTCCTTTCCATCCTGATTCCCAGTCTCCTTGCCTAGCCAGTCACAGTTTGCCTCTGGCTCCTAATCTGATATCAGTCAGTCTCCTCCACCACCCACTGGCTCCCACTCCCCAACTCTGGTTTCTGTCCCCAGCTCCCAGTCTCAGTCTCCTTGCCCAGCTAGTCCCAGCCATACTCCCAACACCCAATTATCTCTCCCTCCTTCCCTCCTGCCAGCTTGCAGTCCCAGGCTTCACTCCCTCAGGCTCTTTGTCCCCATCTATTCTGCCCACTGCCCCCCTAGGTCTAGCTCTTTCCCCCTCCACATTTAAGTAAAGCAGATTCCTCCTCCACAATGTATAGACCCAGGGGAAGGATCATTGAGAGCGTCTCCCTAAAAAAAAAAAAGTTAGCCAAAAGCAGAAATCCAGCATGGACAATTTCAGCCCAAATTATTGAAGTTGACAAAGTTATAAGTAAGAGAAAACAGGATCTTATCATGGGAAGTGTAGGGCAACCTTAACCATAGGCAGAGCTTCCAGCCTATGCAAATGTTAACATTTTCTGAGGGCTAGTCTACACTAGAGGCGCTACATCAGCGCAGCTGCAGCACGTCTGGTGAAGATGTTCTATGCCGACGGGAGAGAGCTCTCCCATCAGCATATTTATTCCACCTCTGCGAAAGGCGGTAGCTATGTTTGTGGGAGAGCATCTCCCGGTGACATAGTGCTGTCCACACTGGCGCTTAGGTCAGTATAACTTGCGTCGCTCAGAGGGCTGGCTTCTTCACACTCCTGAGCAACATCAGTGACATCAACATAAGCAGTAGTGTAGACCTGCCCTGAGGGTGGGGAAGTGCCTGAAATAGCTAATTCATGCTACTTACCTCTTCTTTCTTAGCACTGCCTCTGTTCTCCCACCTGACCAGGGACTTCTGCCTCACTCCAGATAGAATTATCACATACCTAGTCCTCTCTCTCACAACATCTGTGCTCCAGAGTGCCTAAACTTGTTTATTTTTCACTGCCTGGCATGCTAGGATGGGACTGTTGCTCCCATTGAACCAGATTGTGTATTTTGCCCTTTGGCAGAGGCGGGGAGTGGTGCAGATTTACTAAATCTCTTCCTGAGCTCCATTGCATAGGAGGAGAGTTTGCAAGCTG
This sequence comes from Chrysemys picta bellii, assembly GCF_011386835.1. Classification (NCBI taxonomy): domain Eukaryota; kingdom Metazoa; phylum Chordata; order Testudines; family Emydidae; genus Chrysemys; species Chrysemys picta. The sequence continues at coordinate 105,471,124 of NC_088793.1, read as the reverse complement.
CCCCAGATCTTAAATTGAGGCAGCCTACTCCCCCAGTATCCCCGTCTAGTTCTGTGTGATAGTGTAGCGGGTAGGGGAGGGAGGGCCTTTCAGCTTAGCGGGGCTGAGTAGAGTTGTCCTGAACCCTGGTTGGAAGTGCAGGGAGGAAAGCTCCATTCACTCTTCCCACCCACACAAAGACTGGGGACGAGCTGATCCATTGTGAAGTGACAAGATGACAGCTTTCTGGGGCATTGGTGTGCTACCACTGTTGGAAGAGGAGGGGTAGCAGATAGAATATAGAAAGACTCAGGTGCTCCGAGGACATCAGCTGCACTGCAGGCCAGAGAAAGCAAGCAAACAAATACAGCTGAAGAGTAGGAGAAAGCAACGAAGCCATATTCTGTTCTCATTGATGCCTATGCAATCAGGCCCGGCTCCAGGGTTTTTGCTGCTCCAAGCGTCGGAAAAAAAAAAAAAAAAAAGCCGCGATTGTGATTGGCTGATCGGCGGCACTTCAGTGGCAGCTCCACCTCACCGCTTTCTTCTTCGGTGGCAGGTCCTTCCCTCCGAGAGGGACCGAGGGACCCGCCGCCGAATTGCCGCAGAAGAGCTCGACGTGCCGCCCTTTCCCCTTGGCCGCTCCAAGCACCTGCTTGCTGAGCTGGTGCCTGGAGCCGGCCCTGTATTCAATGTCAGTGGTGTATTTACTTTTGCTCATTTACACTCTATACCATGCCATCCTTGTGATGTGAATGATGCCCAAGCAGGACAGGTGTGAAGAGGGAGGCCGAGCAAAGGTGGTATATGGCAGGGTAATACATTAATACACAGAAGAAAAAGAGTCTGCCCCAAAGGTAGATGTGTGGCTGTCACGTCTTGTCTCAAGGAACCCTACAATCTGTCCATCTTTCTTTCAAGTTTTATTGTCTTTAATCTTCACTTTACATTTTGCATCATTTTCTTCAAAATAATTCCATTCTCTCTCCTCTCTCTGTTTTACTTCAGGAGAGGAAACCTTTAGAACTCCAGCTAGAAAGAGATCTTGCTTATTTTGAAAATGAGGTGCAATTTGAATCCATTAGATCAGTATAACTAGCAAAGGATTTTGACGAAGGTTTGAAAATGACAGAAAGGGTTTGCAAGGCCTCTGTGGAGAGGCAGCTGTGGGTAGATTACCGCCCTCTGTTGCAGGAGTAACAGATCTCATATTATGTTCGGCTAAAGAAGACTAAAAATCTATGGTATGTACGTAGTGTGCTATGATTTCATGGTTTTTTTCTGTCTTATCTGTGAAACACCTTGTTTCTGTGGTTCTACATTGTAGTGCAATCAGCAGTCCCATCTGTGACTGCTTAGTCTAGACCAGGACTCAGGAGACCCTGTGTGGTGGCACAAAGCATCACAGGCTGTTTAATCCGGGAGTTAGAGGTCCAGGGAGACCTGCAGGGGCTCATCTGTTCCCAGTAGCCTCCATAAACAATGCCCTTTATATTCATTACACACCTGAGTCCTGTATTTTCTACCAGGGAGAACACTGCATGCAACATGATGACTAACCGTTGTAGTTTTAGTGGGTGAATTTACTCTTATAAGAGCATGTAGCATTTTTGCAGTCTGCTGACTTAAGTTTATTGCAAATCTACCTGTCTCTAATTCGTCACCATTGTAGCTAAGCACCTCATGATCATTAAGGGATTTTTGTGCTCACAACTCTCTGGTGAGGTAGGAAAATGTTGCCTTCTCTTTACAGCTGGGGAACTGAGGATCAGGAGACATTGAGTAACTTGTCCAGCGTACATAGGAAATCCATAGCCAAACTAGGAATTGCACCCAGCTCTCTTAAATCTCGACCTAGCGCCGCTGGCCACTAGACTAGACCATCTTTTCAAACCTTTTAAGGCAAAGAAAGCCTAATCTATGGCTTCAAATCTGTGACTGCAATAGACTGTACTTGTTGATCTGAGCTGTACCCAGAGTGTACTGCATGAAGCAAGTAAGGTGATTCTTGTTCCTTTGGTGCAACACATTCCTCTATGGATTCAGCTGGATCAGTTAGTCAGTATAGAGATAGGCCTGAGACACAAATCTTAGATCCAAAGCTTGGCCTTCCCAAAGCTCAAGGCAGTGGTGGAGCTATAGAGAATTGGAGTAGAGGGGGCAGACTGGACTGCCCCTCCTGGTGACCTTTAGATGTCTGTGTGGTGCCACTTCAGGGTGGGAGAATGAGCCTCCCCAGCGCTTATCTGGCAGCAGTGGTTCCTGTCCTGCGGGATTGCAACTTGGTAAATGGGATTGTGCGGCACTGAAACCCCATTGGCTATGTCTCAATGCCACTCGCTCAAATTTGGCCTAGTTGCCCTTCCATCATGATGGAAGCCATTTGTGGGCCATGTTGAAACACCTGGAGTAGGGAGCCACCCGGCCCCACCCCCACAGAACAGGAGCCACCGCTGCCAGGTGACTGAGGGGTAGGTTTACTCTCCAGCCCACCACGAATGACTCATCACCCGTCCCACCTTCCCACTGCAAACTAGGCTCTGCCACTGGCTCAAGGGTGTTTAATTCTAGGGTCTCAAAACCTTTTATGCTGGCAATTTAACAACAGTTTATGTTTTACTTTCTTCTTCATATTTTCTTGTTTTCTTGTTGGAAAAACATAGGGATCTAGTCTTTTGTTGTCTTGCAGAATATTTACATAGAGAACTTTCATTCAAAAGAATGGCCAGTTTGCATTTAATTTTCCCTGTGCCATTAGAGGAGAAAAGAACCTTTCATTGTATCTTCTGCTCAATATATTACAGGTATATAGGATATTTATCTCCATATAGACCAGTCAAGGATGGATCATGTGCTGCCATCTATTGGAATTGTCCTGAAACAGCAAAGCAGCACGGCATGAAGGTCTCTTATGTATAAAGGTCTCTTACGTAACTGGAATAGATTGCATTGGAAGGCTAATTCATTTACTTTTTCCACACACATCATTCCAGGACTTCAAAATGAGGAAGCTCTAGGGTGGGAATCCTGTGTCCCCTCCCACTCCTAAACAGCCACCTTGTAAAACAAATAAGGGGTGAGCAAAGAAAAGGTGATTTCCCCTTGTCAGTGTTCCAGCTGTGCTTACTTCCCTTTTTTGATGGCCTGAGGGAACCATGACTTATTTGTGCTGTCAAGAAAATATTGTTCATTTTCCTACTCCAGCTGCTATATGATTGTTATATGGAAGCGCTTGAAATGATCAGAAAGAAAAAGTGCCATCTTAAAGGTGTGTGCAAAGAAATGGTTTCTCTCTTTAGTCATAGAATTTAAGGCCAGAAGGAACCACCAGATCATCTAGTCCAGTGGTCCCCAAACTTTTTATATCGCACCCCCCCTTACCCGAATGTAATCTGCCCTGCCCCTTTGAGAGCCGCAGTCTGCAGCCGGGGCAGGGAGCAGGGCCACGGTTGGGGCCGGGGACCAAGGCCGGGCCGGGGACAGAGCTGCGGCTGGGGCCGAGAGCTGGGGACTGTGGCTGGGGGTGGGGCTGCAGCCAGGGCGGGGAGCCAGGGGCTGAGGGCAGGCCATGGCTGGACCAGGAGCTGGGGGCTGGGAGCCAGCAGCCAGGGCCGGAGGTGGGGCTGGGGGCAGAGCGGGGCTGGGTGGCGCTCCCTCCCCGCTCCATGTGGGGGCTGGCCCAGGCCCTGCCGCACCCCTCTGAAAATTCCTCCATGGGCCCCCCAGGGGGGCACGCCCCACAGTTTGGGGACCACTGCTCTAGTCTGACTTCCTGTATATCATAGACCACCGACACCAGCCAGCACCTACACACTAAACCCAGCAATGGAAATGAGACCAAAATATTACAGACCACAGAAGACTAAATTATTATGTGTCACAAGCAGATAATAAGAGGGACTGAGGTGCACCAAGCCCCTATAACAGCAGAGAATTGATTAAATGAGTTTCCAGCAGCCCACACTGCAAAAGAAGGGAAAAAAAACCAATCTGACCTGGGGGGAAATTCCTTTCCAACCCCACATATGAGGATCAGTTAGAACTTGAACATGTGGGCAAGAACCAGCCAGCCAAGCAGATGAGAGAGAGGACGTTTGGTGACACCTCAGAGCACTGGCCCACCCCATCCAGTGTCCCATCTCCAGCTGTGGCCATCCCTGATGTTTCAGAAGAAGAAGACAAAACAACGAACAACAACAAAACCAGAATATAATGGGGGGAGAGAGGAAATCCTTTCCTGACCCCTGAAGGTGACCAGCTGAACCACTGCAGCATGAGCTACAGGAACACAAGACATAAACTGGAAGGGACCCCACAGGGCTGCTGAGCCCTGCCCCTCTCCCTCCCCTGCAACTATCACAAGCAACCCCATCATAGAACCCCACTCATAAATTTGTCCAGCTCCCTTTTAAAACTAATTAAACTGTTTACTCCCCACCCCCAACTTTATTGGGAGACTGTTCTAGAGCCTCCCTCCTCTGATGGTTAGAAACCGCCTTCTAATTTCCAGCCTGATTTTGTTCCTAGCAAGTTTATACCCATTTGTCCTTATGCCAACATTGTCCTTTAGCTTAAATAGCTTGTCATCCTCCCTAGAGTTTACCTGCCAATGTATGTATAGAGAGCAATCATATCCCCTTTTAGCCTTCCTTTTGCTAGGCTAAACTAGCCAAGTCTTTCTGGTTTCTTCTCATAAGACAGGCCCTCCATTCCCCTGATCATCCTAGTAACTCTGCATCTGTTCCAATTTGAATTCATCTGTCTTGAATACAAGTGACCAGAATTGCACACAGTATTCCAAATGAGGTCTCCTCAGTGCCTTGTACAGTGGTATAAATATGTCTCTATCACTAGGGGAAATGTCTCGCCAAATACATCCTAGGTAGGATCACAGTTTCCTTTTTCACAGCCACATCACATCGGTGGCTCACAGTCATCCTTTGATTGTCCTACACCCTCAGGTCTCTTTCCTCCTCTGTCACTTCTAACTGAGAAGCCCACAACTTGTAGCAGAAATTCTTATTATTAGATCCTAAGGGTATGGCCTTGCACTTTGCACTATTAAATTTCATCCCATTTCTGTCACTCCAGTCTTCAAGGTCATCCAGATTTTCCCCTATAATGTTTTGTTCCTCCTCTTATTGACAGTGCCTCCTGACTTTGTACCATCAGCAGATTTCATTAGCACACGCCTACCTTTTGTGCCAAGTTCACCGATAACAACATTGGCTAAGATTGGTCCTGAGTCTGATCCTTGAAGAACTCCACTAATAACCTCCCTATACTCCGATAGTTCACATTTCAGCACAACCCATTGCCTTCTCCCCTTTAGCCAATTTGGTTATTCACCTTACAATTATTTTTTAATCCCCATATTTTCTAATTTAACTAGTAATTTCCCATGTGGTACTGTGTCAAATGCTTTACTGAAGTCCAAGTATATTAGATCTACTGCATTTCCCTTATCTAACAAAATCATTTTTTCCTCAAAGGAGGAAATCAGGTTAGTCTGGCCAAACCCATGTTGCATTAAATCTCCCTTTCTATTTACCTCCAGGAATTTAATTATTCTTTCATTCACAATTTGTTCTAAAGCCTTTACAACTACTGAGCCAGACTAACAGGTCTGTAGCTCAGATCAATTATTTCTCCTTTCTTAAATATAGGTACAATGTAGTGGGTTAGCAGTAGCCCCTCTCCCTCTGGGTCAGTGGGAGGCCGCTCCACCTCACTACATTGTGGGCCGTTGCTCATGGTTGGGGAATTAGCGGAGTCACTCTCGGCTTGTAGCTCTGGTCAGCAGTCTGGGTAGAGTAATAGACAGTTAGGGTCTGTAGCCCGCAATCAGGGCAGTGAAGGGTCAGTGGCTCGGACCTGTACTCAGGGGTGAGCAGCAAATAAACAGTTAGTAAGCCAAGCCCTTAGTCAGGGCGGGGTGGTACAGAGTCTGGGTCTCGGGCCTGCACTCAGGGCCGAGCAGCAAACAAATCATTAAGAGCCAAGGCCCTTAGTCAGGGCGGGACAAGAAGTCCTCTGGGCTCAGGCCAGGGTAGAGCACCCAAACACAGTCTAGGGCAGGGTTAGAGCACCCAAATACCATTTAAGGGGGCTCAGGCAGGGTTAGAGCATCCAAACACAGTCTAGGGCAGGGGTCCCCAATGCGGTGCCCGCGGGTGCCATGGCGCCCGCCAGAGCGTCTAAGTGCGCCCGCGTACTGGCCGGCAGACGAGCATCTGCCGAAATGTTTTTTAAAAAATTAAAAGAAAAATGAAAAATAAACAATATGTATTCAATGGGGAATCTAAAAAATCAATTATTTTAAGAATGTGATTTATAGCTGTCAATTGTGACTCTGTCAAAAGATATCTGCAGCACTTGTGCATGAAGAGGAGGAAGGTGGCTGGCGTAATGGAAAGCACATTCAGACCTCAAAAACTAACAAGGCAAACCAGTCTCACCTGGTATTTGTTCCTGAAGAATTCAAAGGAATGCCGTCTTTGTTTTATCAGTGATATGTGATTTAGAGCCAGAATGGCCCAAAAGGGGAAGAGTTGCTTTTTTCCACAATAATCTTATGAACCCATCAGCTGTGAAACCAAGATCCACAAAACAACTTAGCTTCATGGTCTAAAATTCTATTCTATTCAGGTTTTCACATCATGCTCATCACCATAGTATCTGAGCGCCTTCCAGTAGTGCATTAAGCAACATGATTACATATCCGTCACGTGTTGTTTGTTCTCTCGTCTACTCCCCAAAGGGACAAGCATGTGAAGTTGTTTGTTTTGGTAGGGTGTTTCGATTTTATTTTTGTTACATAAATATACCTGTTGCTATGTGTCGGTATTAAAGAAGACAATTGTCAAAGAAATACACCTTGCACTTGGAGCGGAAGATGGTGAGGTTTGTGATAGTCCTTAGTTCATGAGGGAGCTCATGCCACAGACTTGGACCAACCTCGGAGAAATTTCTGTCTCCCATGCAGACAAGCTTTATTCTTCTTTTTGAGAGTTCCATTGCACCAGAGGAGTGAAGTTGTTGTCCACAATCTTCGTCCTGGAGCTTAAGAAGGTCCTTTAGGTTTCCTGGGACAGGACCATGGAGCACTTTGAATATAAGGACAGAGATCTTGAACTTGATTGAAAATTCTAAGGGAAGTCAGCGTAGAGAACGGAGGACAGGTGTGATGTGCTCATGATAGCCTGTGTTGCTGAGGAGATGCGCTGCAGAGTTTTGCGCTAGTTGGAGTTTCAGATTACTGAAGGTTTCATACCCAGGTATATTGCATTGCTGTAATCCAGCCAACAGGTGACAAAAGCATAAACAACTCAGGCCAGGCCTTTGTCTACCAGAATGGCACAAACTTTCTTAGGCAGCTGGAGGTGGTAGAAAGCATTACTTGTGGCTATTGTGGTGTGAGAGCTCAGTGTCAGCAAGGAATCCAAAAGTACTCCTAGACTATGCACTGAATTAACCAATTGTGCATGTGAACCTCCCATTAAAGGAGATTGCATCTCGTTTTTAAACTGGTGCCTTCACCATAACATTGTCTTTGGCCATGGCTGTCTCCTACAGTCACTCAGCAAGAGGGAGGGGCAGTGGATCTGGTAGTCACTTGAATGCTTTCCGGTGCCTACCCTGCCTTGCCTAGTATATGCCAATGGCAC